>NC_138357.1:97956462-99171462 GCF_046562875.1 Panthera onca | reverse complement strand
GGCTAGCACAATATCCATTCCCACACACCCCTCAATGAACAAAAGTCACACCAAAAATGCCATGTGAAAATGGCAGCAGTGGCATGGGGGCCTACCAGAGCTCCCACTGACAACATGAGGTTAAAGGAAGCCTTCTCCTTTATTTGACCTCTCTTCCACCTAGAGATACTGCACAGTCAAGATGCACCAGCAAAGAGGAACCTGCTACAACATGTTAACATGGCTCGGTAAGTTTTCTCATCCTCTTGGGCCTGAGACTTGCCTCTACCACCCAGGAACATCAAGATGGTGGCCAGGAGGGGAAACAAGGGCTTATTCACTATCATCCACCCTTTGGCTTCCTACTATCTAGGCCATAGGGTTAATACTTTTAGAACATCCCAACTGTCAGTGCAAAGGGTTAATGGCCAGGACTCATGAGTGACCATCATCCAAACCACTCTGAGTCCAGACAAGTGGCTACCATGGTCCATTCCTGTTTCCATCCAGATGGTGCCTATACTGGGATGAGTGGTGACTGTGGTCCATGTGAACACATTGTCCTGACTAGATCCATCCGTACAGCAGGCACTCATAGGAATTTCCACCCTCTCCCTGTCTCAGATTTTTCCCACAGTCTGTACCCATTCAGGGGATTTGCCAGTCTCTCCCAGATCAATAATGGATTGCCCATTATAAATATCTTGTCCCATGACTGGGTGCAGAATGGATATCAGTGTCCAATACCAAGTGCTAGAGATGGACTAGAGTATCTTGGCTTTCATTCCTACAGTGAATGTGGCCAAGTCAGGGGCTTCGAAGATACAGGTGTAGATTGTTTGTGTCATTCCCCAACCCTTAAGAATATATTATACCTCCTTTATAGATTCCCAGAGTCCCACATGCCCAGGGAGTTCCCATTCATTGGGCCAAGCCTCCCTGCAGGCTAGAATAATCCAATTAATAAGAGAATGGGTATCTTGAACCCCAGAGCACTCCGCAGAAACTGCTGGACGTCAGACTGGGTGATGATGTGGCTCACTTACTCTGCCCCTCCCCCCACATTCCTTAGCCACACTAACCTAACTGTGCCTGGATACTTTCCCTGGCCTTCTTCTGGAACTTGGCAGCTTTATCGATGAGCTCAGTGGGAGTATATTCTCTCATGAACATTTCCTAAATTGGGGGCTACTCCACTGGCTGGCTGGTGTTGTGCTTTGCTCTCCTTTACGTTAGGGGTTAGACAGCTGGGTGGTGTTTTGTAGGTTTCGCTGTCAGACACCACAACATCCTCACTTTCCTAGGGATTCCACCTCTTTAGTGTCCCAATCAGGCTTTGTCACAAATGCTCAGATCTTAATCCACAGCAGCCTGCACCCTCCTGGCTTTAAAAATAGCACACGAATGTCTCCAATTTATTATCTTGCTCTCCCACATTGCCTGGCAGCCCCGAAGCTAGGAGAGGAGCAGACACCCATGGGTCCTTCTCTAACCTCCACTCTTTTTCCAACTTGGACTTCAGCCTCTAATTGGGCATTGGTGACCAGCCGAAATGCCCACAGCTGAGACCAGCCCACGGCACGGCCACGCGCTTCCCTTCTCCGTCGCTGTGCGTTCCATGCGATTCCTCAAACAAGCACATTAGACGAGCTGGCGTTCGGCCGGGGCGGGGGGGGGGGGGGGGGGGGGGGGTTGGGAGGGGTGTCCTCGCACCCACGTGGTCCACAAACATCAAACATATAGGCCACCCCTCTCCACAACTTGGTCCATGGCCATCCTCGTACACACAAGGCAAGGTGAGGCCAAAGAAAAAGGCCAGTCATTGCAGATTGGTAGAGGGCAGGTTTAATAAGCAAGGGAACTTACTTATAAGGCTTGTCTCGGGCAGCTGCAAGACGAATAGATCTCTGCACCAGCTTGCCAGAATCTTATAAGTTTTTATACACACTTGAATAAAGCCCAGTCACCAAACAGATCAGGCGTACTCAAAACCACACCGTTAACTCACAACGGCGTCCTTGAGGAAGCTTCTGGTATGGGGAAGGCAAGCAGAAAGCACATTTAAAGGCAAGGGGAGGGGGCGAGGAGTTTCTGATTGGCTAGGTCCAGTTCGTGGGTCAGCCAGAGGTCATGTACTCTCGACGACCTCCTCCAACAGGTGAAATTATTTTAGGAATGAAGGGGAAAGACTCTCCCAGACCAAGGAAAACTAAGCGTGTGGCTGCTATCAACCCTACTCTTAAAGAATGTTTAAAGGAAAAATTCTAAACAGAAAGGAAATAATAAAATAAGGAACCTTAGAGCATCTGGCAAGATGGAAAAAAAAAAAAAAAACAATGAAAAGAAATACAAGTCCTCCAATATATTATCCTTCTCCTCATGGGACTTAAAAATCATATTTGATGACTGAAACAAAATTATAACAACATCTGATACTCAAAAAGTAAGGAAGGTAAACAGATCCAAAAAAAAGTAAGGTTTGCACACTTCACACAAAATGGTGAAATGTTGAATCCAATAGACTATTATGTCATATAGATATTATAATAACCAGAACCAGAACAACTAAGAAAACTATATGCCAAAAACATACTCAAAAACACCATAATAAATCAAGATGAAATCCTATAACATGCAAGTAACCCACCAGAAAGTAAAACATGACAACCCTCACTATGTATGTGCCAGACAGCCCTGAACAACATGAACCAAAAATGACAGATCGAAAAGAAGAAATAACAAATCCACATTTATAATTAAGAATTCAACACCTCCCTCTCAGCAACTGGTAGAAGTAGACAGAAAATCAGCAAATCCCAGAACCACTAAAGAATCTGAATTTGTAATTTAAGGGCTCCTGAAAAAGAAATTTCCAGGTCCTGAAGGCTTCACTGAATTTTTTTTTCAAATATTTAAATAATAATTCACTTTATCTCTTATAGATGATAGAAGCATGGGGGACACTTCTCAAATAGAACAGTATCACCCTGATACCCAAAACTGAAAAAGTGCAAAAAAGAAAATTAAAGATTAATATGTCTCATGATCTTAGATGCCAAAAATCTCAACAAAATATTATTAAATTGAACCTGAAAATACATAAAAACAATGATATACCATGGACCAGTGGGGTTTATTTCAGGCTTTCAGCACTCGATCATCATTGGAACATTACCGGCCTAAAAAATATATAATTACACAATCTTATCAACTGATTCAGAAAAAGCACTTGATAGTTAAAAAAAAATGGATGAATGATGAATTTTTATTTATGATTTTAAAAACTCTCAGGAAGGTTGCAATAGAAATTATGTCAATGTAAGAAAGAACATTTACAAGAGACTTACAGCTAACTTCATGCTTAAGCATGAAAGACTGAATGCTCTCCACTTCCAAGATCAGGAATAACACAATTATGTCTGCTCTCATCACTGCTATTAAACATAATACTGGCAGTTCTAGCCACTTCAGTAAGTCAAGCAAAAGACATAAAAGGTATACATATTGGAAAGGAGTAAATAAAATTATCCCTATTTTCAAATATCATGATTTTATATGAAAAACATCCCAAGGAATCTACAAAATGATTGCTAGAACTTATAAGCATGTCCACCAAGGTCACAGGGTACAAGATCAATACACAGAATTCAACTGCATTTCTGTATACTAACAACGAGCTTGCATAAACCAAAATTAAAACTACCATTTACAATTACTCCAAAGAAAATAAAATGTTGAATATGAAGTTAACAAAACATGTATAGAATCTGTATGCTGAAAATTACAAAATGTCGATGAAAGAAATCCAAGAAAACCTAAACAAATGGAGAGATACTGCATCCATGGACTGGAGGACTCACATAGTAAAGACGTTAATTCTCCCCAAATGGATCTATAGGTTTAATGCAAGTCCTATCAAAACCCTTGCAAGGTTTTTTCTGAAGACCTAACCAACTTTATTTTGGAAAATAGTTTAGCAGTTTCTTTAAAAAAATTAATAAATAAACAACAACTACAAAAGACCAAGCATGGACCATAGGACCTAGCAATTGTACATTTGGACATTTATCCCAAAGAAATAAAAATTTATAGTCACACAAAAATCAATGGGTGAATGGCTAAACAGACTGGTAAATGCATACCATGGAATACTACTCAGCAATAAAACAGAATAAACTATTGACAAATACAATAACTTGGATGAATCTCCAGGGAATTGTATTGTTTGAAAAAAGCCAATCCTAAAATTATACCTGCTATATAATTCCATTTACATAACACTTTTTAAAAAGACTAAGTCTCAGAAATGGAGATGAGATTACTGCTCACTAGGGATTAAAGACTGTAGGGTGGGGTGGTGAGCTTGTTTATAAAAGGTTATAAAAGGGCAATGGAACTGTTCTGTCTTGACTCTGATGTTGGATACATAAAACTTCACATGAAATCAAGTTGCTCAGAACTAAATACACACACACAAATGAGTGTAAGTAAAATTGGTAAATTTTGAATAAGCTGAGTGGGTTGCAACAATGTTAATACCATGTTTGTGATGTATTATCATTTTGCAAGATGTTAACATGGGGGAAACTGGTTACAAGGTACATACACTCTCTCCATATATTTCTTACCACTGCATGTTAATCTATGATTATCTCAAAATAGACAGTTTGATTGAAAAATCAATTTTATTATTTCTCAAGATTTTATGGAATGTGTGTCCACATGTCCGGTGGGCCAGCTATCATCTGGGCTCAACTGGGTGGAAATGGCGACTATGCTAACCATGTGGCTGACAGGTGATGCTGGCTTTTGTCTAGAATCTCAACTAAGAAAGTTCACCATGGCACCTTGGCTTCCCTTCACATGGCTTCTCCTTGTGGGTAGGCTTCTCACATAATTGCAAATAGCTTCCAAGAGCCCCTAGAGTGAAAGCTGCTGGGCCTTCATAGATTTAGGTTTGAAACCAGCACAGTGTCACTTCTGCTGCATTCTATTGATTGCAGTGAGTTTCAGATTCTGCCCCGTTTCTTTGGGAAAACATAAATCGTCCTTTCCACTAATTTACATTGCTTCCATTGAGTTACACTCCTTGAGGAGGATACTCTACAAACGATGTGCGTGTTGTGGCTACTATATTCGGCAGTACGGTCATCTAGGAACTAGAGGTACAAATCATCATATAATTTTTTTACCCAAACTGGAAAACTTTTGAGAATGGAAGTCAGTATATTTACAAAAAAGAAATGATAATTACATGACATGATAGAGGATATTCACTAAGGCCTACGGTAGGGATCCTATGGCAACATATATAAATGTATCAAATTAACACATTGTACACCTTAAACTTACCCAATATTATAAATTGATTACATTTCAATAAAACATAAGCAAAATATTTATTCTTGGTACAAATCCACGCACTGTAATCAATTTCTTAGCCAAAACTAGCTCTAATTGAAGAAAATTGTCTAAAATTTGCTTTTTATGATTAATATATTTGAAATTGTGAACATTAAAAATTGACCTTCACTTTGTGCCATATTTTTAACTAACAAAGTTATCTATTTTTAGGTGTTGAAATACCTAGCAAGCTCAGAAAAAATCCTACTGAATAAAAAACAATCTTGATTCTATTTTCTTTTTCTACTGTATACATATACTTGGGTTTTCTTTCCATTTCCCATACATACTATATATTTTATTTGTAAATAATAGTTACTATATTCACTTTAATTAATCTTAGTTTTTTTGGTTTTGTTTAACTTAATATATATTAGAAATGACTCTATAATAGGCTAGGAGATGTCCTGCATTCTTTTCTACAGTTGTATGTGCTCTGTTATTCGGATACACCATAGCTTAATCAAGCAAACCACTATTAATAAATATTTTGTTTCCAGTTCATTTGTTATAACAATTAGTACAAATATTACAAATAATGCAATTTATAATCCTGAGCATACACTATTTTGTAGCTTTGCTTGCATTTTTTAGGAGTATAAGAGAATTGTTTAAAGGATAAATGAACATGTAATTTTGTTAGGTATTTCCAAATTCCCCTTCACAGGGCATTTCACTGTTTTTTATTTTCACCAACAATATAAGATAATGCTCATATCCTCACTAGTTTGTCAAGTCATCAAATTTTTGGATGCTGAAAGTCTTGTGAGAAATAGCATCTCAATGTAATTTTTTAAAATGTTTTATTTATTATTTTTGAGAGAGAGAGACAGAATGCAAGTGGGTTGGTGCAGAGAGAGAGGCAGAGACACAGAATCTGAAGCAGGCTCCAGGCTCTGAGGTGTCAGCACAGAGCCTAATGCAGGGCTCAAACCTCCAGACAGTAAGATCATGACCTGAGCCAAAGTTGGACGCTTAACCGACTGAGCCACCTTGGCACCCCTCAATGAAATTTTCATTTGTATGTTTCTGTTTATGAAAAATGTTGAACATTTATTCAACGGCTAAGGGTTTTATTTTTTTCTTTGTTCTCTTTTTAAAACATTTTAATATATTAGGAATTTTAATTCTTTAATATTTTTAAAATTTCCTAATATATTTCCCATTTTTTTTTCATTTCACTATTTGCTTTTTGTTATTTTTTTCAGGGAGCTTGAAATTTTAATGTAATCAAATGTATCAACCTTGCCTTTTATTGCTTTTGGAATTTCAGTCATATACAGTAAAGATTTGTCCACTCTTTAATTTTAGAGGAATTCACCCATAGCTTTTTACTAATATGTATATATGGCTTAAAGTTCTGATTCATTTGGAAATTTTCCTAGCATGTAATGTAATGTAATGTAATGTAATGTAATGTAATGTAATGTAATGTAATGTGAGGAATTAACAGTCATATCTTCATCCATATGTTTATCTAGTTATTTCAAAATATTTATTAAACAAGATGGTTTTCTCCAATTTCTTGAGATGCAGTCTATTTTCAATTTCCATGTGAACTTGGATCTATATCTGTTTTCTGTTTTTTTCCATTTACTTATCCATCTACAAATGTGCCAATACCATAGTTTTTGTTGCCCCTCTTTCTCAGGGTGTTCACAGCTACTACTGTCTGCTTTTTGTATCAATGAATTTATAATCAATGTACACAGCTCCTTTATCGGGTTCGTGTAAACATTATAAATTTAACTCAAGGAAAATTGACATTTTCACAAGGTAAAATTTTCTACCTAAGTAAACGGTGTGTCCTTTTTGTTAAAATCTATTTTTATGTCTTTCGGGAATATTTTACATTTTTATTTTTATCATATGGGTTTTAGACATGTTTTATTTTTTTAATTTTAAATGTTTACTTATTTTGAGAGAAAGAGAGTATGTACATGCACAAGTGGAGGAAGGGCAAAAAGAGGGAGAGTGCACGCGCGCGCGCGCGCGCGCGAGAGAGAGAGAGAGAGAGAGAGAGAATTCCAAGCAGGCTCCACACTGTCAGTGCAGAGCCTGATGTGGGGCTCAAGTTCATGAACTGAGAGATCATGACCTGAGCCGAAATCAAGAGTTGGACGCTCAACCAACTGAGCCACCTAGGTGCCCCAGACATTTTTTTTCAATAGCTAACCTATGTATTTTCCATTTGTCATTAATTTAGACGTTCCCACTATATCTTTGAACTGATTTTTTGTTTGAATAGATAAAAAGTATTACTTTTGCTATGTTGGTTTTACAACCTGCTTTAATAAAAGCTTTTAACATTTGTACTGGATTCATCAATAACTAATTATTTTCTGGGGTTTTTTTGGTACATGATAATATTGTTTTACATCTTTCTTTAGATTATTGTTCTCTTAATTACAGAACAAAATTATAGAATTTCAGAAATAAAAAGACCTTGCACACCATTTACCATTTAAAATCTCCAGTTATTTCCCAATTTTGGCAAGGATAAATTTCAATATCTTTCTGCTCGCAAGCTTTATTTTAAATAATTCAACTTTGTTGAAAATTTTCAGAGCTAAAATCGTTGATTCTTTGCTAAGTGAGTATTTCAATGAAAAGATTCCCAAGAATAATTTTAATAGAATACAAAAAATTGAAGGATTCACTCACAGAAGAGTTCAATACTAGTTTAGAATACATAGGTTAACTAAAAAAACAGCTCACATATGATTGATCATGGACAACAGACAGAATAAACACTGTCATATTTTGTATTAAACCTTGGTTTTAAACAAACATTTGTAAGCTTTTTGACAAATATATCTCCCGGCTTGATAAATTACAGTTTGATTGGATGTAATTATGAATGCACTTTTTACAGGTCAGTAGATTTCATCTCACTCTCTTATTTGTATCTTTAGTCTGTAAAAACTATAGTACTTTTATTATAAATATATAAATCTATGTCTTTAATAACCCATGTGGTCAAAAGAAACATTGAGGATGAAGGTGAGCAAAATTATTTTAGAAGGGCAGGCATTTGGTCTAAATGCAAAGGCGTGTTTTATAGAGTGACATGCAAACGAACCTTTTGTGACTGCAAGTGTTAAACTGTAATCTTTCTTAAAATAACTACTAACTTTGAATTAGACATTGCTGCTTCTTCAACATATGTGTTTTGGGACTTTCATGAGGTCAATGATAACACTGCAACCACCCAATGGTTGATGATAAATTTCAACAAGCATATGGTACAAGTTATAAGTTCATCACCAATTTTCCTAAGAAACAGATATTCAGCACTTAGATTTTCATCAAGCATGAACTTTATTAGCTCACTGTCACTCAAATAATTTATTCAAAATTAAAACACATTATCAAAATAAATAGTTGTAGACCTTACAGCAGATATTCACAACACTGGGCCTTTATATTCTACAGATGTTTCATGTCTACCTTAACCTGTAATTCCCATGTATACCACTGCTCCAATTTCCCAGGGTTTTTTTGTAGAGTTAGGCCTTTCTTAGACCACAACTCAGTCATGAGTGGGTACACTACTAAGTAGCAGCTTTGAATATTATTCCTACCTACTCCTGAGATCTGATGGAGGCATTCATTCCCACAAAAAGAAAAATCTCAGGGCACCTGGGTGGCTCAGTCAGTTGAGCATCTGACTTCGGCTCAGGTCATGATTTCGCGGTCTTTGAGTTTGAGCCCCGTGTCGGGCTCTGTGCTAACGGCTCAGAGCCTGGAACCTGCTTCGGATTCTGTGTCTCCCTCTCTTTCTGCCCCTCCCCTGCTCATGCTCTCTCTCTCTCTCTCTCTCTCTCTCTCTCTCTTTCTGTCAAAAATAAATAAAACATTTAAAAAAATTTAAAAAAAATCTCCTGTATGAATATACTTTGTTTTATTAGTGAGTACTCTGCATTCTGTCCTTGAAAGAGAGGTAATGTTAATTACATTTTTCCTGAAAAGGTCAGCACAAGAGAGGTCTTAGATATGGTTGATGGTTGTGTTTTAGATTTAACTGTATGTTCACATAAGATATTTTTACCTGCATCTCTCTTTATATGCATCTGAAACACTGACAAGGAGAACATGTTAAAAGCTGAAAAGTAAATAGTAGAGATGTTGGTTTCCCACTTAAGTCAGCTTAATTTAATATATCTATTAATAGTAATACTCTGATAAAGGTTAAAAATGCAAGACAAATGTTAAAATGAAAAGAATGTTTTGATAATGGGCATATACCAAGATGGCCTGAGAAAATAGGAATTATGGTTGCTTTACCTATAGGGGACAATTCATGCTCCACATAAAATGAACACTTTTTCCCTCCAATAGTTCTTCATTTGGTCCTCCAGACCAATAAATTAACTCTCACAATCTCCCTCCCTTTATCCCTTTCCTATGACAATTATAGCAGAAACAGGGGCACAGTTTAATAATGTTTGTTTATGTTTTGAGACTGAAAATATCCTGCCAAAACTCAGTGCTTTACTACGCGGGTTATGTCAAAGCTAGTTAACACTGAAGTGGCGGGTACCAAGGAGAGCTGTGGTCCCCAGAGGACTTGTTTATTAAAACTACTCCCCTACATTTTTGTTTTGTTTTGTTTTGTTTCATTAAGCTATACGTGGAAAATGAAAGAAATTTAATAACAATGGTACCTTGTTTTAAAACATAGATCCATTTCTTGTTGGGGCTTTAAAAACAAGTCAAAACAAAGTAATTGGCCCTGGAACACAAAAGACTGTTCTACCACTTAGAGAAATGTTCATCTTTGTAAATTAAAAAACAATCAGAGAAACTGAGAAATGAACAAATTAGCCAACAAAATGTGGCTTTTGGCAAAAGGGCAGCAGTTGGCAAATTTTCATTTCCTGGGTTTTTTTCTTCAATAGTTTATCCTGGATTTAAAACTTGTTACTAATACTTTGACACATTTTAACGTAAGTGCATCAGGCAACTCAAAGTTGCCACTATGAATAAAGTTATTTTTATAGGAGTCTGTTGAGAAGAAAAAAAACAGACTCTCTGGAATCATGTCATATGACTTCTGTTATTTTGTGGATGTGTTTTTTCTCTTAATCACCAGACACTTCTGGAAATCGAAAAAAATAATTATATTAAACACATTGTCATTAGCTCCCTACTAATGACTACCAAGAATGATTCCTTTTTATTTTATTCTCTTTAAAAAATAATATATTGCAGGGGCGCCTGGGTGGCTCAGTCGGTTAAGCGTCCGACTTCAGCTCAGGTCACGATCTTGCGGTCAGTGAGTTCGAGCCCCGCGTCGGGCTCTGGGCTGATGGCTCAGAGCCTGGAGCCTGTTTCCGATTCTGTGTCTCCCTCTCTCTCTGCCCCTCCCCCGTTCATGCTCTGTCTCTGTCTCAAAAATAAATAAAACGTTAAAAAAAAATTAAAAAAAAAAAAATATATATATATATATTGCAAATATGGCAGGTCAAATTCCTGTGGATTTTGTTTCAACAAATTTAAGGCCTAAAAGAAATGTTGAATTAGAATTTTTCTTCATTTCCAATCCACATGAAACCCATAAAATGCATTAATCCCAATCTGTTTTGGAATAATAAATGTCCACATAGATAATAAGTTCCCAAGATATGCTCCTTTAAAAAAAAATCAAAACTATGTGATGATACTAGACTTAATGGTCTCAAAGTTCTGCACTATTTTTTGTATCCTGATTCTTTAAAAAAAATTTTTTTTTTGTTTAATGTTTATTTATTTTTGAGAGACACAGAGAGACAGACCATAAGCAGGGAGGGGCAGAGAGAGAGGGAGACACAGAGGGAGACAATCCAAAGTAGGCTCCAGGCTCTGAGCTGTCAGCACAGAGCCTGATGCGGGACTCCAACCCATGAACTGCGAGATCATGACCTGAGGCAAAGTCAAACAAGCAACCAACAGAGCCCTCCTGGCACCCCTTTCCTATCCTGATTCTAAATGGATTTTTTTCCTAAATGTTTTATAACCTGGCTCAGTACCCAGGTAATTCTAGAAAAGCTCATTTATACTATACTGTATCTGAAGTACAGTATCCAAAATCCTACCACTATATGAAATAATACACTACATTTTTAGAAAAAACAAACATTTTTGGAAAAATGTTTTTGAAGCTCTAATGAGGAAACCTAGGCATATATATGCCTCATCTACAATAGGTAGGGGCCTATAAGTGATTACAGATAAGAAAGTTCAGAACCTTGCCAGTCAAATGGAGGTTTGCACACTCCTGGAATGAGCACCATCTGGGATAAAATATAACAATTTGATTGGATGCAGTTATCTGGGAACTTGTTATAAATGAAGAATCTTAGTCTGCACCCTAGATTTACAAATCCGATTCTGCATTTTAGCAAGATTCTCAAGTGAATTCTATGCCGAGTGGAGAAGCACTAGTATAGAAGTCATCCCTAATCTGCTTAAACCTATTCCCCTTCTCCTTCTTTTTAAAATTGTTTAATGTTTATTTTATTTTTGAGAGAGAGAGAGAGAGAAAGGGTGTGAGTGGAGGAGGGGTGGAGACAGAGGGAGACACAGAGTCCAAAGCAGGCTCCAGGCTCTGAGCTGGCAGCACAGAGCCTGATGCAGGGCTCAGATTCATCAACCCTGAGATTGTGACCTGAGCTGAAGTTAGATGCCCAACTGACTGAGCCACCCAGGTGCCTCTATTTCCCCTCTCTTCTAAGTGTCTTTCCAAATACCTGGTTTCTTTTACTTTGGCAAACATTTCCAATGAATGATCTGGTTTTCCATTTCCTTTAGCCACCAAAAGTTGCAGATTACCAAGGTTTTTCTTATCCTTGGTCCTCTCTATACAGAATATTATCTTACAAATTTTCTCCCCTGTTTTTACCCCTAAAGAAATCATATAGCACTTGGGAGTTTTTCTGAAGGTTTACATTTTACCTATGATGGAAAAACATAATAAAGAAGATTCTTTCTAGGTTCTAGGTCTTTAACCTATCCTTGTTTTCCTTCATCAATTTCCATCTTCCATTCCCTTCCTCCTTCCTTTCTGCTTTCTTTCCTTCCTTCATCTCTCCCTCCCTCCCTTCTTCCCTCCCTTCCTCACTTCCTTGAAACATAATTCACCTACACTTAGAAAAATAGCTGTGTTGGGGTGCCTGGCTATCTCAATTGGTGGAGTCTGCTACTCTTGATCTTGGGGTTTTGAGTTCAAGCCCCATGTTGGGTGTAGAGATTATTTAAAAATAAAAATCTTTTAAAAAAATAAAGAGAAAAACAGGTTGGCTAATTTGTTCCTAGCATTTAATTATAAAAATAAGGCAGAGAAAAAAAACTGGAGAAGAATATTTGGTGTAAGAAATGGGAGTAGGAATAAGGAGATACCATGGAGTCAATTGGCATTCTCCTTACCAGCAAAATAAAACATCTCATTTCTCTATTTCTTCCATTTCCCTTCACTATTACCAGATGTCACCCTGTACCCATCACTCTGGGCTAATTCTGGGGTATGATACGAAGCTGGACTCATGAAAAAGAAGATGGGAAATAGCTTGAGGAGATAAAGGACTAGGATGGATGAGAAGGGTACTGCAGAATGAAAACTGAATAGAAAAGAAGTTTAAATATGTTTGAATAGCAAAGAAGTCCTTATGAAGAAAAGTTGTGAGTTATCCATCTGATTGGTCATTTCTGTGTAGTCATTTATTTAAAGCCCACCAGTTGATCAAAGATGGTTTGTCTATTTATTACCATGAACAATGAACCATCCCTGGTATAGTGTATTTTGAAGACAGTGCATTGTGGGCCACTCAGAGGCCAGAGTTAATTTCTCAGCAAGGATCCTGAAACACCAGTAGTTGCTACCTGAGTGAACTTACATCTACTACACATTTCTATCATTAAAAAAAGTATATATGGAGCAATACAGGGAAGATGGCGGCATAGGAGGACGATAGGCTCACCGCGTCCTGCTGATCGCTTAGATTCCACCCACATCTGCCTAATTTACCCAGAAAACCACCGAAAGACTACCAGAATGGACTCACCGGAGCCAAGCGTAGACAAGAGGCCCATGGAAGAGGGTAGGAAGGGCAGAGAGGCAGTGCATGCTACATGGACTGGCTGGAGAGAGGCTGGGCTGTGGAGGGGCAGCCAGCCCACCCTGCAAGGCAGGCCCCCGAGTCTGCCTTGTAAAAGCAGAGGGGCCAGACCGAATGGGTTCTGACAGCCAGCGGGACTCAACATCTAGAATGTTATAAGTCAACAGCTCTGCTCGGAGAGCGGGAGGGCTAAAGGACAACGGGAGGGAGAGTTGTTGAGCCCCGGAGGACTCAACTTGGCAGGGAGGGCTCAGCTTGACAGGGAACAAAGGTGCTGGGAAGCGCCATCTCCCTCACCCATCTCCCAGCCAAAATCCCAAAGGGAACCAGTTCCTGTCACAAACTTGCTTGCACTGCTCAAACACTCAACGTTGTGCTTCTGCAGATCTATCCCTCCAACGGGTCTGCCTCCCTCCCGGTGCCGCAGGGGCCCTCCCAAAGTGGACCACCAAAGGAAAAGCCTGCCCCTCTCGCCCTTGTGCACCTTACAGATCCACCCTGGCTAATATGCCAGATCCCATCAAAGCAGCACCACAAGCCTGGCAGTGTGCAAGTAGCCCAGACAGGGGCCACACCACTCCACAGTGAGTCCTGCCCTGGGAGAGGGGAAGATAGGATACACACCGGTCTGACTGTGGCCCCAGCGGTGGACTGGGGACAGACATCAGGTCTGACTGCGGCCCCGTCCACCAACGCAAGGTACTCCGGACAGCACAGAGGAAGAGCCCCGCAATTCTGTGCCCCTCCAGGGACTATTCAAAATGACGAAACGGAAGAATTCTCCTCAAAAGAAACTCCAGGAAGTAGCCACAGATAATGAACTGATCAAAAACGATTTAAACAATATAACAGAAAATGAATTTGAAATAATAGAAAATTAATCGCTGGGCTTGAAAAAAGTATAGAGGACAGCAGAGAATCTATTACTACAGACGTCAAGGGACTAAGAAACAGTAAGGAGAAGCTAAAAAGTGGTATATATGAGCTGGAAAATAAAATGGAGGCAACCACGGCTCGGAGTGAAGAGGCAGAGGAGAGAATAGGTGAATTAGAAGATAAAATTATGGAAGAAGAAGAAGCTGAGAAAAAGATAAAAAAATCCAGGAGTATGAGGGGAGACTTAGAGAAATAAGTGACATAATTAAATGAAATAATATATGCATAATTGGGATTCCAGAAGAGGAAGAGAGAGGGAAAGGTGCTGAAGGTGTACTTGAAGAAATCATAGCTGAGAACTTCCCTGATCTGGGGAAGGAAAAAGGCATTGAAATCCAAGAGGCACAGAGAACTCCCTTCAGACGTAACTTGATTTGATCTTCTGCATGACATATCATAGTGAAACTGGAAAATACAAGGATAAACAAAGAATTCTGAAAGCAGCTAGGGAAAAACATGCTCTAACATATAAAGGGAGACCAATAAGACTCATGACAGATCTGTCTACATAAAATTGGCAGGCCAGAAAGGAATGGCAGGAAATCTTCAATGTGATGAACAGAAAAAAAATGCAGCCAATAATCCTTTATCCAGCAAGTCTGTCATTCAGAATAGAAGGAGAGATAAAGGTCTTCCCAAACAAACAAAAACTGAAGGAATTCATCACCACTAAACCAGCCCTACAAGAGATCCTAAGGGGGATTCTGTGAGGCAAAGTACCAGAGACATCACTACAAGCATGAAACCTACAGACATCACAATGACTGTAAACTCATATCTTTCTATAATAACACTGAATGTAAATGGACTAAATGAGCCAACCAAAAGACACAGGGTATCAGAATGGATAAAAAACCAAGACCCATCTATTTGCTGTCTACAAGAGACTCGTTTTAGACCTGAGGACACCTTCAGATTGAAAGTGAGGGTATGGAGAACTCTCTATCATGCTACTGGAAGTCAAAAGAAAGCTGGAATAGCCATACTTATATCAGACAAACTAGACTTTAAATTAAAGGTTGTACAAAAGATGAAGAAGGCCATTATATAACAATTATAGGGTCTATCCATCAGGAAGAGCTAATAATTATAAATGTCTATACGCCAAATACCGGAGCCCTCAAATATATAAAACAATTGATCATAAACATAAGCAACGTTATTGATAAGAATGTGGTAATTGCAGGGGACTTTAACACCCCACTTACAGAAATGGATAGATCATCTAGACACACGGTCAATAAAGAAACAAGGGCCCTGAATGATACATTGGATCTGATGGACTTGACAGATATATTTAGAACTCTGCATCCCAAAGCAACAGAATATACTTTCTTCTCGAGTGCACATGGAACATTCTCCAACATAGATCACATACTGGGTCACAAAACAGCCCTTCCTAAGTATACAAGAATTGAGATCATACCATGCATACTTTCAGACCACAATGCTATGAAGCTTGAAATCAACCACAGGAAAAAGTCTGGAAAACCTCCAAAAGCATGGAGGTTAAAGAACACCCTACTATAGAATGAATGGGTCAACCAGGCAATTAGAGAAGAAATTTAAAAAAATATATGGAAACAAATGAAAATGAAAATACAACAATCCAAATGCTTTGGGATGCAGTGAAGGCATTCCTGAAAGGAAAATACATTGCAATTCAGGACTATCTCCAGAAACAAGAAAAATCCCAAATACAAAATCTAACAGCACACCTAAAGGAAATAGAAGCAGAACAGCAAAGACATCCCAAACCCAGCAGAAGAAGAGAAATAATAAAGATCAGAGCAGAAATAAACAATATAGAATGTAAAAAAAAACTGTAGAGCAGATCAATGAAACCAATTTTGAAAAAATAAACAAAATTGATAAACCTCTAGCCAGGCTTCTCAAAAAGAAAAGGAAGATGACCCAAATAGATAAAATCATGAATGAAAATGGAATTATTACAATCATTCCCTCAGAAATACAAGCAATTATCAGGGAATACTATCAAAAATTATATGCCAACAAATTGGACAACCTGGAAGAAATGGACAAATTCCTAAACACCCACACTCTTCCAAAACTCAAACAGGAAGAAATAGAAAGCTTGAACAGACCCATAACCAATGAATAAATTGACACAGTTATCAAAAATCTCCCAACAAATAAGAGTCCAGGACCAGATGGCTTCCCAGGGGAATTCTACCAGACATTTAAAGCAGAGATAATACCTATCCATCTCAAGCTATTCCAAAACATAGAAAGGGAAGGAAAACTTCCAGACTCATTCTATGAAGCCAGTATTACTTTGATTCCTAAACCAGACAGAGACCCAGTAAAAAAAGAGAACTACAGGCCAATATCCCTGATGAATATGGATGCAAAAATTCTCAATAAGATACTAGCAAATCAAATTCAACAACATATAAAAAGAATTATACACCATGATCAAGTGGGATTCATTCCTGGGATGCAGGGCTGGTTCAACATTCGCAAATCAATCAACATGATACATCACATTAATAAAAGAAAAGATAAGAACCATATGATGCTGTCTCTCAATGCAGAAAAAGCATTTGACAAAATTCAGCATCCTTTGTTAATAAAAACCCTCGAGAAAGTCGGGATAGAAGGAACATACTTAAAGATCATCAAAGCCATTTATGAAAAGCCCACAGCTAACATCATCCTCAATGGGGAAAAACTGAGAGCTTTCTCCCTGAGATCAGGGACAAGGATGTCCCTGACGACAAGGATATCCACTCTCACTGCTGTTGTTTAACATAGTGTTGGAAGTTCTAGCATCAGCAATCAGACAACAAAAGGAAATCAAAGGCATCAAAATTGGCAAAGATGAAGTCAAGCTTTCACTTTTTGCAGATGACATGATATTATACATGGAAAACCCGATAGACTCCATCCAAAGTCTGCTAGAACTGATACATGAATTCAGCAAAGTCGCAGGATACAAAATCAGTGTACAGAAATTAGTTGCATTCTTATACACTAATAATGAAGCAACAGAAAGACAAATAAAGAAACTGATCCCATTCACAATTGCACCAAGAAGCATAAAATACCAAGGAATAGACCTAACCAAAGTGTAAAAGATCTGTATGCTGAAAACTATAGAAAGCTTATGAAGGAAATTGAAGAAGATATAAAGAAATGGAAAAACATTCCGTGCTTACGGATTGGAAAAATAAATATTGCTAAAATGTCAATACTACCCAAAGGTATCTACACACTCAATGCAATCCCAATCAATATTGCACCAGCATTCTTCTTGAAGCTATAACAAGCAATCCTAAAATGTGTATGGAACCAAAAGACCCCAAATAGCCAAAATAATATTGAAGAAGAAGACCAAAGCAGGAGGCATCACAATCCCAGACTTTAGCCTCTACTACAAAGCTGTCATCATCAAGACAGCATGGTATTGGCACAAAAACAGATACATAGACCAATGGAATAGAATAGAAACCCCAGAACTAGACTCACAAACGTATGGCCAACTAACCTTTGACAAAGCAGGAAAGAATATCCAACTGAAAAAGACAGTCTCTTTAGCAAATGGTGCTGGGAGAACTGGACAGCAACATGCAGAGGTTGAAACTAGACCACTTTCTCACACCATTCACAAAAACAAACTCAAAATGGATAAAGGACCTGAATGTGAGACAGGAAACCATCAAAGCCCTAGGGGAAAAGCAGGAAAAGCCCTCTCTGACCTCAGCCGTAGCAATTTCTTACTTGACACATCCCCAAAGGAAATGGAATTAAAAGAAAAAATGAACTATTGGGATCTCATGAAGATAAAAAGCTTCTGCACAGCAAAGGAAACAACCAACAAAACTAAAAGGCAACCAACGGAATGGGAAAAGATATTTGCAAATGACATAATAGACATAGGGCTAGTATCCAAAATCTATAAAGAGCTCACCATACTCCACACCCGAAAAACAAATAACCCAGTGAAGAAATGGGCAGAAAACATGAATAGACACTTCTCTAAAGAAGACATCCGGATGGCCAACAGGCACATGAAAAGATGCTCATCGTCGCTCCTTATCAGGGAAATACAAATCAAAACCACACTCAGATATCACCTCACGCCAGTCAGAGTGGCCAAAATGAACAAATCAGGAGACTATAGATGCTGGAGAGAATGTGGAGAAACAGGAACCCTCTTGCACTGTTGGTGGGAATGCAAACTGGTGCAGCCGCTCTGGAAAACAGTGTGGAGGCTCCTCCAAAAATTAAAAACAGACCTACCCTATGACCCAGCAATAGCGCTGCTAGGAATTTACCCAAGGGATACAGGAGTACTGATGCATAGGGGCACTTGTACCCCAATGTTTATAGCAGCACTCTCAACAATAGCTAAATTATGGAAAGAGCCTAAATGTCCATCAACTGATGAATGGATAAAGAAATTGTGGTTTACATACACAATGGAATACTATGTGGCAATGAGAAAGAATGAAATATGGCCTTTTGTAGCAACGTGGTTGGAACTGGAGAGTGTGATGCTAAGTGAAATAAGTCATACAGAGAAGGACAGATTCCATATGTTTTCACTCCTATATGGATCCTGAGAAACTTAACAGAAACCCATGGGGGAGGGGAAGGAAAAAAAATGGTTAGAGAGGGATGGAGCCAAAACATAGGAGATTCCTAAAAACTGAGAACAAACTGAGGGTTTATGGGGGGCGGGAGGGGGGGTGGGTGGGTGATGGGTATTGAAGAGGGCACCTTTTGGGATGAGCACTGGGTGTTGTATGGAAACCAATTTGACAATAAATTTCATATTAAAAAAAATATATATATATATATTTAAAAACTGGGGACTCAAGTACAATATAGGTTAGACCCCTTTAAATTTAGTTTGGGAAATTATGTTTGTACATTCAAATAAGCATAGACAAAATATAAGTTCAGTTCTAGTTCAAACAGGGTCACTAAATGGTTGGCTTTGGTTTTCTAATTTGCAGGTTTTGTGCACATTTCAAAAAAATTTCCAGAGTTCAGCAAATTATTGTGGTCCATTCCAATTTTTGACTCATATTTCAGTACAATTACAGTTCCTGTTTAATATACCCAGGGGTGGTGGTATATTGTAGAGGGTGGTTTGTTTTTGTTATCTTGGTTTGGCATGCATTCTAATCCATAACATGACACCATTGTTTTCCTTCTCACTAGACTCCTGGTTAATTCCAAGTATCTAAACAGAAATCCAAAGTTCTCTGTATTTGCCAAAACAAATTAGAATCTTATGTTTGTCAGGTGTTCAAGAGGCCAAGTAACAAAATGTCAAAAATTGGCATAATGTCTGAATTTTTATGCTGGCTGTGTTTTTCCCTTCAGAGATCCCATAAGGCAAACATTCCTGATTGAAATTATCAGATGTTAAAAGCTTAGAATGTCAGTTTTGAGTGGTGGAGACCTAAATGTGTTGAGCAAATACCTAAATGTGCCTTAGCAAACACCATTCACATAAACTCATCTGGACCCACCTTACTGGTTTGTGATTTGGTTGCCTTTTTTCCTTTTAAAGTCTTGGCAACTGTAATTTTGTTTTGTCCTCAAACTTTAGTGCTTGCTTTTCACCTGTTCAGACTTAACTGCTGCTGGACTTGATTTTATTGTCTAACATCAGCCAGTACTTCCCAAAGGTGAGCCTTTAAAAGCGTATGCAATGCAGTATGTGTGACATTGTATCATTCCTAAGCTTTTTATCCGTTCCTAACGTCACGCTCACTACTTAGGTCTCTGATAGTACCTTCCCCGCCAGTTTTTTCTTCTTTCTTCACCAATTTACTCACTGTTCAGGTCTCTACACAATGTCAACTCCTCAGAGAAGCTTCTGCTAACTCTTCCTTGACTGGGTTATGTACTTTGCGATGTGCTTCCATTTCATCTTGAAATAGCTATACTGAGCCTCTTATAATACAGTGCCATAATCACAGGTACTACGATTGCACCTGAAAGGTTCTTGAATAATGAGACTCTTATCACTTGCCATCCTAATCCCAGACCACAGTGCAGCCATTTTTCAAAGCGTGATACCCAGACCAATAGCAACAGCACCACCTAGGAAACATCACCTGAAGAAATGAGAGTTATTCTTAGAAGATTAATAAAGTTTGGATGGATAATAAATGAATGAGGTTCAATATTAGGATATTAAACCCCTGTTTACTCCTATGAATAACTGGGCAATGATACCTGTAGCCAATATATAGGGAGAAGCAGAGAGAGCACTCCTTGAACACAAGGAAAAAAATAATAGCCCTCTGGATATTATTCAAAGACACATAAAAAGAGATTATGTGTTAATTAGAAGTGGAGCAGGTCAGCAATGGATGTATAAAGCAAAGAGAGACAAAGTTTGACAATGATCATCCAAAGTCTACCCAAGGAAGACGCTCCTTTGACCAATGAATTTGAGCCATTAAAGTCCCACTGGGAAGTCTATTACTTTTATAGATTATCTCAAACTGACACATGTTATTAACTATTCATAGTATACTAATGCATTTCTGTGTTCTGATCATTCTCTATATATCTTTTCATGCATGTCTATGCACTGGAGACCAGTCACCCCGCTCACTTGACTACTCTAAATGGAACCCATCCTCAGATGTCAGAGTTCCCTGCCTACAGTGGGCAAGTGAAAGTTTGTTCTCACTATTCTTTTGAGTTCTACTCTGAGAAGCCTTTTTGTTATGTTTATCTTCACAACAATCCTATGAGGCAAGTATTGCTATTATCTTTGTGGATGAGGAAACTGAGGATCAAAGAGGTTAAATCATATGCCTAGACTGCACAGCAAAACAGTGGAAGATCCAGGACTTGAAAATAAGCCAAAGAACGAATGAAACTCTTGAGTGAAGTGGAAGTGCGATGGCCAAAAGGAAAACTAAATTCGAAATGTCATTGAATTTAAGAACATGCGATAGGAACTCAAGACAAGTAAAGGCAACAAGAGAGCAAGAGAAACCTGCATGTTGAAGAGTTTCTCATATTTCAAGTGGACCACAGCAGGGGTACCTGGGTGGCTCAGTTGGCTAAGTGTCCAACTCTTCATTTCGGCTCAAGTCATAATCTCACAGTTAGCGGGATCAAGCCCCATGTTGGGTTCTTTGCTGTCACCTGCTTGGGATTCTCTCCCCTTCTCTCTCTGCCCCTCCCCACTTATGCTCTATCTCTCAAAATAAATAAATAAACTTAAAAAAAAGTGGACCATAGCAAATTTAAGCTATTTTCTTGTTCAGTTTTAAACGTAATTTTCCCTTGAGTTGACCACAGTTTATTCATTTGAAACAAAAGGGAAGGCTGTATCTGTGACTTCCAATGGTAGTGGGATCACCATGAAGAGGTGTTTGGGGAAATGTGGAATGATATTTTCATGGCCAGAATGATCAGAAGGCACACTTGGCATTTATCAAGAGAAAGCATTCATATTGTACATTGGGAAGATCCACACAGTGAAAGCTTCCCACATTCTCTCCACAATTTTCAGTGATCTCTCTGGATATTCTTGCAGGTAAAAATCCCATCTCTGACTATCTGAGCCTCGAACCTAACATAATCTTCTTCAAAGGAATACTGTATACAGTGGCTCACCATTTTCAAATAATTATATCATCTGAAAATATGCCAATCATTATGAACTCACCTAACAGCACTATCATTTCAGGCAACATTTGTATACATGGTGACTCTCAGTCTAAGAACAAGCATCTGACTATAGTCATTAGGTCTTCTGGTCTGGTTGTGCTGAGGAAAAATAAGCATAATATTTTGGGGTACCTAGATGGCTCAGTCAGTGAGCATCCAACTCTTGATTTCAGCTCAGGTCATGATCCCAGGGTAATGGGATAGAGCCCCACACTGGGCTCTGCCCTGAGCATGAGGCCTGCTTAAGATTCTCTCTCTCTCTCTCTCTCTCTCTCTCTCTCTCTCTCTTCCTCTGCCCCTTGCCCTGGCTCTCACGTGCTTGCTCTCTCTCTCTCTCTCTCTTTCCAATAAAACATTTTTAAAAAAATTAAAGCATTAATATTTTTATTATGAATTTATTTTTCTTTTTACATTACACTTTGGGTATTAACACATACACAATTATGTTGAAGGTACATTAAATTACCTAAGAATTTTATTTTAGGCTGATAAAATATGTGTTTTTAAAGTGGGGCCTAAGTTCTTTTTAAAAAAAAATTTTAATGTTTATTCGTTTTTGAGAGACAGAGAGAGACAGAGTGTGAGCAGGAGAGGGGCAGAGACAGAGGGAGACACAGAATCCGAAGCAGGCTCCAGGCTCTGAGCTGTCAGCACAAAGCCCTATGTGGGGCTCCAACTCATGAACCATGAGATGATGACCTGAGCCAAAGACAGTCACTTAACCAACCGAGCCACCTAGGCGCCCCTGGGGCATTAGTTCTGCTGGGGTGCAAAACATATCTGTAAAATCCTCTGATAAAATCCATTACATGAAGCAAATGTCTTTACATAATTGGAACATAAATGTTCCAATCATTATTTTGAACAAATAATACTTACAAGGAAAAAGGCAACTCTGCAAAAGAAAAAAGGCAATTTCTGTGTAAAGACAGAAAATTATACCATCTAGTATTTATTGGTCAAAAATTCACTTTGGAATTGAGATTTGTATTTGTGGGGATTATAATTATTTTTCCTATGTTTCAAATTCAGTCCACGGATACTTTGTTTATAATCAAAGGAAATTTTAATCTGGCAACTCACCAGGACTTCGGACTAAGAGTTTACACAAAATATATCCGCTTACACCTCAGAACTGCCATGTGCATGTTTCCAAAACACATAGGTTTCAATTTATACACAGGCCTCCGTTTAGCAACGTGAAATCAAAGTAATTTTTGTACGGTAAAAGACAAATTATAAGGTGTGACCAGAGAACGTCATTCTTTAGATCATCAGACTTTCAAACTGCAGGCTCAGAGAGAATTCGCTGATGGACCTTGACAGGAGAGCCTCTTCCCCAGTATCAGAAGCAAAAGGAAGATTTACTTAACATTTTGGAGTCTTGATGAAAATGACTTCGTTTCTTTTGTCGTGCATATTTATTACCCTTCAGATCACTGCTTTGTAGTGCCAACACGTGACTCCTCCACAGGATGGAGCACAGGAAATTCTTGTTCTAAAACAGTTGATGAGGAAAAATCAGACAGCATTTGAAACAAGAACATGAAGATGAACAAGACCTTCCCAAATGACATATCACTGAAAGTAGAGTAAAATAACACCAACAGTGCTGATTGCCGAAAGGGGAATTACAACAATTAAGAACATCCATGAGAAAGTAAGAGAGTGAAATGCAGCAAAACATTTCTGGGAGGCTTTGGAAGTCTGGGTACTCAAACCCAGCTGCACGGTAGACTCACCTAGGGACTTTTGAACACTGCCAACACCTGGTCCCCAATCCCAGCATTCTGATATGAATGGTCCAGGGTGGGGCTTAGGTGTCAATATAAGCTCCTTGGGTGGCCCTAAAGTTCAACCAGGTTTAAGAACCACTGGCCAGCCATCAGTATCTCTGTGGTGCTGCCAGAAAGAACCTATGGGAGATTTGTACTAATTTGAGCATCTCTCTTGATCCAGCTATAATTATGCTGTGTATATTCGTGTCTATGTGACCATTTTTTCCAAATAGTAATGGCATTTGCTCCTTCCCTTCCTTCCTTTCTTTTTTTAGTATTTATTTATTTATTTTGAGAGAGAGAGAAAGTGCAGAGGAGGGGCAGAGAGAGAGGGAGAGGGAACCCCAAGCAGGCTCTGCATTGTCAGCATGAAGCCCTATGTGGGGCTCAATCTCATGAACTGTAAGATCATAACCTGAGCCAAAATCAAGAGTCTGATGCTTAACTGACTGAGCCACCCAGGAGCCCCCTTCCTTTCTTGAAACTAGTATATTTACTAAGTGTTTTGCTGTTGTTGGCAATAGTCCAGTCACTGTGTTAGGTACTGGGGAAATAAAATCTAAGAAGCCCTATTCTCTGTCCTGGAGGTACTCACAATCTAAAGTTCTCAGGAAGGGACAGAGGTGTACCAGGCTATACTGTACAAAATTATATATTAAGTCACTACACATATTGAAGCACTCCATCAAAAATAACAAATCTATCACATTTTGTCAGGAAAACTATAAGTTTCTTTACCTTGGCTCTTATTACCTTCATAATGTATCTTGATTGGCATTCTCTTAGTTTTACCCTCAATTTATGATAGCCCTTCAAGGAAGGAGATGTCTCATACATAACAAAAGGAAAACTTAGGGTCTATAAATGACTTTTAGGAAGTAATCAAGTGGTATCTCAAGATTTTCATGGGTAGATGCAGACTTCTCCCCATTTAAGTTTAATTGGAAGTTACATCATGTGCTATTAAAAAGGCATTAGCCTTAGATCTTTACCAAGGCTATATTTCATATATTAGTCCAATGTCCACATCATTTAGGAATAGTTATTATAATTCACAAATGGATCCCTGTGCTTCTCTTCTCAATCAGTGCTTTCTAATTTTACTATTTTTAAAATTTAGCCCTTCCTTCTTTCTAATTTGCAAACTTTCCACAAATATGGAACTTCTTTGAAGTTAAAAACAGAAGGCACTTCAATTATCTTCATGTTGTGATAGTATCATGAGTGTTTGTAAATGTCAAACCCATCAAATTGCACACATTGAATATGTGTAGGTTTTGTATATCAATAAAGCTGTTAAAAATAAACAAAATAGAAAATAATGAAAATGATACACAAAGGCTATGATGCCAATGGGAAAACTTTTAAAAATGAATCTAGGGTCGGGTAGAAACAGAGGTGTAACATAGATAAGGTGACAGAAGGAAATTCCTATAAGAACCACATTAAGATCAGGGCACCTGGGTGGCTCAGTCGGTTGCGCATCCGACTTCAGCTCAGGTCATGATCTTGCGATTCGTGAGTTGGAGCCCTGCATAGGGCTGTGTGCTGACAGCTCAGAGCCTGGTGCCTGCTTCAGATTCTGTGTCTCCCTCTCTCTCTGCCCCTCCCCTACTGTGTGTGCGCGTGTGTGTGTGTGTGTGTGTGTGTGTGTGCGCGCACACGTGCTCTTTCTCCCAAAGGTAAATAAACTTAAAAAAAACACATTAAGATCAATACGAACAGCTGAGTACTATCAGGCCTTGAAATTATACTCTCTTACATTTGCTACAAAGATTAGGAAAGTATTTTTACCTGGGACTATTGTTCTACTTTGTCCTCATGTGCTGGAGCAGAGCTAAGATCATTAGGCAGGGAATTGGAATTGTTGACCCAGCTGCACCCAGCTATGCCCTAAATGAAATTCTATAATAATAAGAAGAATATAAATACCCTGCTAAGTGCCTGCAAACTTTAAAAATTATTTATCTCATCAATTAAAAACATTTGAACGCTTCTCTTAATATATTTTCATTTATATATGCATTTATATACACACATATAATAAAGCATAAAAATTCATATAGAAATGTAAAAGAATGAGATAAAAATGTAAATAGAATTTTATGATTTTCCTTCTGCACTCCAGTACACCTTTTGCAATCTCTACTTTGAAAACCATTATTCTATTTCTGAGGCCACAACACTTAGGGTCAGATGGAGGAGCTAACAAAGGCTACCTCCTTCCTTTGTAGACAAAACTGAATTTAGAAATTTTAAGGAAACTATTAGTATTACAGTGGTCAAAAATATAGGACAAACTCAGCTTTCTATACCAATACTTGCTCTAGTCTAGTCCTGTTTTCCCTCTGAATTTTCATTTGTAACTGCTTTATATTGCTCATAATTAATATTTTTCTCAGTATGAAAACAAAACAATGTTTGGTCTTGGAAAAGAGTTAGAAATTTTTTTTTATTGACAGATAAGGAGAGAACTTTGACGATATTATCACATATAGCAGAAGTCCTTCACCTAGAACCTTAGGATCAGATTGGCAAATTAAGCAGGCTTAGTGGGGTTTATTCATATGTAGGTGAATCACAAACTAATCTTCAAGTCATAAATATTTGACTATAAATGTTTAAACATCTTCATCTATAAGACATTTTCATAGCCAGAGTCATAACTTTTACACCAGTCTTGTCTTCTAATAATCTCTGACATTTATTACATGGGAAGTTAAAACCACATGATTCATTCCAATAAAAACGTGAGTTCTTTGATTTTTTTTGTTATTGTTTTATTGCAACTTCAGTAGCAGAGAGTGGAATGACAAATACACTTAGGACATGGCATACTACACTATGGTTTGTCCACTTACGTAGCATTTTCCTTTTCTTTTCCTACTTTAAGCCTCAAAACCCTTTTCCATTTTCCTCCTATAAATATTCACTCTACTTTGTTCGACATCTTGTATATACTTATAAAATACATAGCAGTAATTTGTGCTTGCATGTGTTTTCTTTTGTAAATTAAGTAGAGTCTAGCTTTATTTCCTCTGAAAAAACTAACCAGTTCTGGGGTGTCTGGGTGGCTCAGTCAGGTAAGCATCTGATTCATGGTTTCATCTCAGGTCATGATTTCATGGTCTGTGAGTTTGAGCCTCATGGCGGGCTCTGCACTATGGTGCAGAGCCTGCTTGGGATTCTCTCTTTCTGTCTCTCTCAAAATAAATAAATAAACTTAAAAAAAATAGTTAATTAACCAGTTCTCCCAAAACTAAGCAATTTGTCATTTAACCCCAGTGGTTCTCAAAATTTTTGTTTCCAGCAAGAGTTTATACTTTTTTTTTTTTTAACGTTTATTTATTTTTGAGACAGAGAGAGACAGAGCATGAACAGGGGAGGGACAGAGAGAGAGGGAGACACAGAATCAGAAGCAGGCTCCAGGCTCTGAGCCATCAGCCCAGAGCCCGACGCGGGGCTTGAACTCACGGACCGTGAGATCGTTACCTGAGCTGAAGTCGGACGCTTAACCGACTGAGCCACCCAGGCGCCCCAAGACTTTATACTTTTTAACTGAGGAAACTAAAAACCATTTGTCTATGGTCAGTTATATCTCTCAATATTTATACTATTGTAATTTAAAACTGAAAATAATTATTAATTTGTAATTCATCAAGGAATGCTTCTGACTTTGCAGGCCTCCTGAAGGAGTATCAGAGACTCCCAGTGTTTCCATGGACCACTTATTATCATATCTCACATTTTAGGTCTGGTTCTAAGCTCTCCTTTATGTTCCACTGGTCTATTTATTTCTTGCCCTTTGGTTGTATAAATGAAATGAGAGAAACTATAAATTATGTAAAAGGTATGACGATGTACCAGAATTGAGCCCTATATTTCAGAAATTTTATGTGACCATTTGTGATTTACCTGTCACCTGTGGAAATCAGTTCATTCACCTGTAAATCAGGAGATGAAGAAGCTATTTCATAAATACCTTCCTGCTCTCTCATTCTTTGATATAAACAAAGTTCAAGAGTAGCCAACATCACAACTCACTGAACACTGAGCAAAATATTCATCTTGCCCTCCACCCACCAGTTGCCATTTCCTCATGAATATTAATCTATTTTCAACATTAATGTTAATTTGCATCGATAAGTGTTCTGAGGATTAAATAAATTAAGGCATGTAAAACACTTAGAACAGTAGCTGCAAAATAAACCAGACACAGGACGACAAATACTGGATGATCTCCCTTACAGGCAGAATGTAAACAATTATAGAACCAGAGAGTAGAATGGTGGCTGCCAGGGGCTAGGGGGTGGGAAATGGAGAGATGTTGGTCAAAGTGTATAAACACTCATTTATGAAATGAATAAATTCTGGGGATCTAATGTACAGCATGGTGATTATAGCTAATTGTACTGTACCGTATACCTGAAATTTGCTAAAAGAGTAGAGCTGAAGTATTCTCACCACACACAAACAAAATGGTAACAATGTGAGGTGATGGATGTGTATAATTATGAGTTAGAAAAACTCAATTATGAGTTAGAAAACCTTCAATTGCCACCAACTGAATAGTAGGAAAAATTCCAGTTTCCCTCCTATACATCTTTCTTCTTTACTTTTATCACCAGCAAGACCCCAAGACCAGACTTTTACTGCCCACCTGCTTGTACTCTCCGACCTTTGTCCCACATTTTTCCTTAAACTCTTCTTTCCAGCTAATCTCAAAAGTCAGGCAAATGGATAGTGAAACTGCCCTTTGAGCAATAGCGACTACCCTGACAAGACCACCCTGACCAGTTTGAGCTTAACCCCTGACTCCTGCCTGTGCAGATGGACCCTGAAGTGACCTCTAGAATGACCGATGACCAACTTTACCTCATTATAATACTAAAATCTCCACCCAAAGAGGAGACTCAGCCTCATTTACATAACAGTATGTATAGACAGTTTCCTTAAGGCACATGCACAGTCTTATGCCTGCCTCTGCACCGGATGACACGGCACGGCTCCCCTTTCCAAATATTCATCCTAACCCTAAATAAAAGGAACCCATCCACACATACTTAGAGTCATGGCTTTGGAAGCCATTCTTCATGATTTCCTCATTAGCTGCAAAGTCTTCTTTGGCAACAAATCTACCTGGTTCAGTTTCTAACTCACCAAGTTGTGAACTCATGTTGGTTCGGTTACACTTTCACACTACTACCACATTCACACAGAATTGTTCCCTTCTGACACTTCAACTCACCAACTGTGGGGTTTTCCCCACATCAATCAGTTCTCTGTGGTTCCAGCTGAGTGTCCTGCTGATGCAGGCTGGCTAGGTCCAAGTGATGCGGTTTTGGAGTAATGGTGGGGATCCAGAGCTGACAGCCAAAAAAGAATTCTTGAGGTGCCTTTGGTACAAAAAGGTGGTTTTATTAAACTACACAGACAGGACCCGTGGGCAGAAAGACCTGCAATGGGATTGTGAATGGTGACTGATTATATACCTTCAGGTTGGGAGGGGGTTAGGGATAGTGTAAATCTCTAAGGAATTTGGAAACAAGGTTTCCGGGACCTCAAGGGGCTAGCTGCTGTTAGGATAAAGTCATTTATTACTGTCTGGTAAAACCTTAGTCATGCACCCCTACAGATGTGTATCAGGAGGCTGTATGCTTGGAGGATGATTGCTAACATACACTTGGGGGGTAGAGATAAAGGAAGTTGCCAAAGGAATTTTTATATGTTAAAGGAGACTTGGAGGATCTTTGGGGGTTGAGATTATGTTAAGCTAAATTTGCTTTTTGCCTTTAGCAAAGTGTCATTGATGAGGTAGCATAAGGCATGCTGACACCCCACAAACCAGCCCCCCTCCCCAGGTGGGTATTGTGACATTCCTCAGGCACTCCTGGCTGCCCAAGAACAAAGGAAAGGACAGAAAACAAATGGTTAAACTGATAGAGTCTTCATCAGGTTACAAATATTTTAGTACAATTATAAGAAAAGGGCAATTTATCAATAGCCTAATCTCCAGGAACTCCCTGCTGTGTTAATGATAATGCTTTGCTAGAGGGTAAAACAACCTTAGTTTGACAATAGATAGGCCTCCAGTAATCTGTGAGCCTTCTTAAGCATATGGAAATCCATTTAAGAAACTTCCTCTTGACTTTACATCCCCCAACTCCACAGTATGTAACCAGTCATTCTTCACAACCCCAGTGCAGCTCTTTCTGCCCATGGCTCCTATCCCCCTTCTTTAATAAAATCACTTTTTTGCACCAAAGATGTCTTCAAGAATTCTTTCTTGGCCATCAACTCCGAACCCCGCCATCACTCCAAAACCTCATCATCATCAAGGCAGCTGACTTCCTAGAAGAATGTCACTCTGCCTGTCTCAAGGACTTGTCAATGGGCTGTTAAATGGCAAGAAAAATTATTTTTTTCTTTTGCCTTTGTTTCCCACATCACAATCACAAATGCAGGGCTTCTGACTTATCCTTCTGACCCATTGGCTATAAATCTGAGGTTCCCTCCATCCCCTCATTGGATTTGATTCATTTGCTAGAGTGGCTCACAGAACTCAGGAATACTGTTTACTTACTTTTTACCAGTTTCCTATAAAAGGTTATGATAAGGGATACAGATGAACATTCAGATGGAAGAGATAAGGGCAGGGTATATGGGAAGGGGCTCAGAGTTTCCATACCCAGTTCAGGCATGCCATCCTCCCCTGTCTCCATGTGTTCACCAATGTGGAATCTCTCCTAATCCTGTCCTGTTTAGTTTTGATGAAGGTTTCAGTACGTAGGAATGATGGATTAAATCATAGGTCGCTGATGATTGATTCAACCTCTGGCCCCTCTGCCCTCTCAAAGGTCTGGGTATGGAGGGCTACGGGTGGGGACAAAAAGTTCTCACCTTCTAATCACAGGGTCGGTTGCCCTGGCAACCAGCCCCCATCCTTAGGTTTACCCAAGGTCTTTCCACCAACCAACTCATTAACATCACAAAAGATACCTTTATCACTCTTATCCCAGGAAATTCCAAGGATGTGGGGACCTCTGTGCCAGGAACAGGGTAGAGGACCAAATATGTATTTTTTATTACAAATCACAATATTACAATTAACTTGATTGTGATGATCATTTTGCAATGTATATGTACATGAAACCATCACATTGTACATGGTGAAAAAAGCACGTTGTACAACCTAAATATATACAATTTTTGTCAATCTCATGTGACATATCTCAAAGTTGGAAAAAATAATATAATAATGTAAAATAAAAAGAACTGTAGCTGGCATATGTTATGTTTTCAGTAAATATCAGATCCTGGTTTTGTTTTTATCAATGATGTCATTGTAATCACATAATTTGGAAACATCTATTCAGGAGGGACAAGTTAGAAGGTCCAGCTCATGAACTTCACCATTGCAGAGTTGTGGAGTGCAATGGCTAAGAAAGAATGCTCAAGAAGTTTTATGGTACAACTTGGTAAGTTTATTTAAGTAGTATGGAGACAGGACCCATGGGCAGAAAAATGCATTTTTGGCTGTGTGAAGCTAGTGGTTATATGCTTAGGGCTTAAGGGGGAGGGGTCGTGCAGGGAGTATTAGATCATAAATGTCTTTTTCGAATTTCTACTTGTAAAACTACTTTCGCAAGATTTCTCTGGTGCTTACCATTTAGCTCCATATTATCAGTGAGATTTATAGGCAGTCGTGAGACCCTTTAAGGATGGGGCAACCAGCACGCATTTGATCCTTATTGAAATGATGCAGGCTATAAGTCAGCCTTCTGGGCTAAAGGTGAACATTTTTCTGCTTCCATCCCTCATCATCATCATTTTCTTTATATATTATATACTTACTGAACACATATTGTCAATTTCACAATTTATACAGAGTCATATTATGATAGGGAAAGATAAGATAAAACAGGTAGAGAGGGAAAAGTTAGGACCTGAGGATGCTGGGTAGGGAAAAATATATTTTGGAACAATGCCGGGAGTGTCTGACCACAGCAAACCCCCTTGGGCATAAGGTTCCTCTTAAGAATGTAACAGACATAACCTACTCCCCCTCAGGTTCCCCTCAGGAATTTGACAAAAGATCTTACTAAAAATAATCAGTAGACCCTAAAACCTATGACCCACAAGGAACAGCATGGCCATAGACCACTTTTCACACAATGGAATCAAGCCAATCAGGAATGGACAACCCAGCACCTAGAGTTATCAAGCCAACAAGGGTAAGAACTGAGAGGGAACAAGGGGGAAGGAAAAGGGGTGCTGACCAGAACCTTACAAAACAAAGACCCTTGCCTACTGTGGGCATTTGCTTTCGAATGTCCCCTCTCTATAAAGATAGCTTTCATACTATTCTTACTTTCTGATCTTATACTTTAATAAACTTTTGCCTGCTGCTCATTTTATTGTGTCCACCTCTTCATTCTTCAAGGTGGCAAGACAACGAATCCCGGGTACTGAGGTAAAGAATCCTGCAACAATATTCTCCTAGTGTAAGGGTTGAATTGTAGTGTAGGGCTAACCTGTAGCCTTAAGAAATAACAGCTTTGTTTTAACACTGTAGATTAAGAGATAACAGCCTTGTCCTATCAATCAAGGGAACAAAAGTTTAAGGAAAATCAACTAGTTTAGTGTTTGATTGGATTGGGGCAAGGGCATGTCTGAACTGTTTCCACCCCCATCTGGGAACTATTTCTTTGTTCTGTCCCCAGGTGATGATAAGATGATGTGGTTGGCTATAAAAACTTTGTGCCCTGGCTGTTCGAGACCGCACTCTGGTCAAGAGTGTTGGTCCCGATCGGTTGGCCTTGCCTCTCATTGCAATAAATTTTGTTGTGACTGTCACTGGTGCCCATAGCATTCTGTTTCAGAAGTCGTGTGGATGCAACAATAGCACATGTACATGTTATTAAAATTAAACCTAATATACCTCTGTAAAACCAAAACTATATCTCTATTTGTTCCATCAAGAAACAAAGGTCTTTTCCTTTGAAACAGCATTTTCTTTGAGTGTTAACTTTCTAAGAAATAATTTCTCCACATGCAGTCAGAATTACTGAAAAAAATAATAAAGCTTGTAGCTTAGTTAATAGTGATGTACCAAGGCTAATTATTAGTTTTTGATGAATGTACCATAGTTAGGTTAAGGTATTAACATTAGGAGAGACTAGGTGAAGGGTAAACAAGAACTCTGGTCTATCTTTACAACTGTTCTGTACATCTGAAATTCTTTCAAAATAAATGAAAAAAAGTCTTTTTTTTCTCTCTAGCCCCTGTGCCTGATATAGGTACTTAATAAAAGTTTGAGGAATAAGTGGAAGTATCCATGGTCCCATTTCTTTATTCATACTCTTTCTTTTCCCCTCCCTTTTTAAGAGGTTCTCCCTACCTACACCTTCAGTCTTTGAGAGGCAAGCCTGGAGGGGGTCATGGGCACTCCCAGTAGCACTCAGGACTAAGGATGGTTTGCCATGACACTCACCTCCACGAAAGTTTAGTAGGTTAGAGAAAGAATGGGCTTTGAAACTACACCATACATGGGTCCATATTTCAGTTCTGCCTTTTTTTAAGACCATGGCAAGGCAGGTAGCTTCTCTGAGTCTTAGCTGCATTACCGTAAAGATGGAAATTATATTTGCTTTGCAGAGCTGATGTGAAAATACAATATGCAATTGGTTAGCATGTAGTAGGTAGCAGTAGGTATATGTTAACTTCCTTTCTTTTGGGTTTTATATTGATTACAGGGAGATGACTTCATTCTTGGGGAGGAATGGCAGTTATTCATTACGAGGCTGGACAATGACAACATGGATCTTTGGAAAACACTGAATTCCCTTGCCCAGGTAGAGGAGATACAATGTCAGCCTCCTAGCATACCCACACTCTCAGTATCTGCCAAGGGAGGCCAGACTAGCCAAGGCAAAATGTGAGGGGACTGAAGTATCCCTGCACCGTGCCCTCCCAGTTCTTTTTGTTCACTTATTCTATCATTCATTAATCCAATACTTTATCTACTTGGGTGCCTACTGTGTCCAGGCAAGGGCATGGGTGCTGGGACTCAGTGGTGAACAGACCCGGCCACTGCCTTCATGGAACTTTCAGTGTAGTTTGTTGATGAAGGTGAAGGGAGACACTGACAGAGCACAATAACCTTATCTGCACTTGTGATAAGGGCTACTAGACAGGGAATAACAGGAGGATCTAGCATGGTCCAGGGGATGAGAGGGCTTCCCTGAGGAAGTGATATTGGAAATGAGATATAAAAGACAAATGGGAGTTAGCTAAGTATGGGCTGAGTTGTGTCCCTCCCCAAAATACATATGTTGAAGCCCTGACCCCTGACACATCATACTGTGACTGTATTTGGAGATAAGGCCTTTAAAGAGTGATTAAGTTGAAAATGAGGCCTTAAGAGTGGGCCCTGTCCAACCTCACTGGTGTCCTTATAAAAAGAGGAAGTTCATGAGGTGCCTGGGTGGCTCAGTTGATTAAGGGGTCAACTCTCGGCTTCAGCTCAGGTTATGATCTCATGGTTTGTGAATTCGAGGCCTGCATGAGGCTCCATACTGTCAGCATGAAGCCTGCTTGGGATTCTCATTCTCTCTCTCTCCCTCTCTGTCTTCCCCTCTCCTGCACTTTCTCTCTCTCAAAGTAAATAATAATTTAAAAAAGAGGAAATTTGGACACACACAGAGACACCAGGGATGAATGCACACAGAGGAGAGACCATGTGAAGACCCAGCAAAAAGGAGGCCATCTGCAATCCAAGGAGAGAGGTCTCAGAAGAAACCAAACCTGCCAACACCTTAATCCTGGACTTCTAGCTGCCAGAAATGTGAGAAAATGAATCTCTGTTGTTTAAACCAAAAAAATAAATAAATAAATAAAACATAAAACATAATCAAATAAAAACACAGAGGTTCACCTACATTATATTGATCTGGGACAATGTTTAAAACACCAATTCCTAGGACTCATGTCAAACCTAACAAAATCGGAATCTCAAAAGTGGGTCTTAGGATGCCCTTTTTTAAACAAGATTCTCAGGTATTGCTTTTCTTTTTCAAAGTCTCAGAGCTATCATCCAACAGCCTTTCTCAACCACAATTGCCTAAGAGAATTAAATCCTACAGAAAATTATTTCAGTGTCTATTTTATCATTTCTCTCAAAGACGGTATATACCCAGTACCATTATAGACATATAGGAGCTAATATTGTCCATTATATACTGAAGGGGAGCAGAATTTGCCACCCCAAAATACATCTCTTTGGCATAAGGATTATTTTGAGCTGATTTTTTAAGAAACTGCATGGGGCGCCTGGGTGGCTCAGTCAGTTAAGCGTCCGACTTAGGCTCAGGTCATGATCTCACGGTCCGTGAGTTCGAGCCCCGCATCGGGCTCTGTGCTGACAGCTCAGAGCCCGGAGCCTGTTTCAGATTCTGTGTCTCCCTCTTTCTCTGACCCTCCCCTGTTCATGCTCTCTCTCTGTCTCAAAAATAAATAAATGTTAAAAAAAAAAAAGAAAGAAACTGCAAACACAGGAGAAGCTCTGAAAACTGAGTAGAAGTTATGCTTTTATAAGAAACATTTACATTTATAAGGAAATGTCCATTTGTAAGACTATCTCCCTTTCAGTACCTGAACAGAACAACTCTAAATCTCTAGAAACTCTTATCAATGGAGAAGATACTTAAGACTTAACTCTGCATAACAACCATAATCTTGTTTACTGTGCTTTGCCTGGTAATCTCCCATAACTGCCTCCCTCAAGCATCTTTTGTTTTTATTTTTTTATTTTTATTTTTTTTTAATATATGAAATTTATTGTCAAATTGGTTTCCATACAACACCCAGTGCTCATCCCACATCTTTTGTTTTTAGCTGGAGAAGGTATTTAAGGTGGTGGCTTTGGCCATTTCAAAAGTTCTTCAGCTTTCCTGGTTCTTTCCCATGTATACAGGAAGTATAAATTTTATTAAACTTTGTTTTCTACCTCTTAATCTGTCTTTTTATTTCGGGGGAGGGGGGAATCTCAGCCAAGAACCTAGAAAGGTAGGGGCAATTATTTTTCCTCCCTCACAACAAGATGGATGCCTTAGGGCAGTAAGGCTTTATTCCTTCAAGAAATCCTGGTTGAGAAAGCCTGCTAAATGCAAAATTCATGGCCCAGTAATGGTTTTCCATAAATCACCCAAACTGTAGCAATATTAGTTACTAGCCAGCATTCTGATCTCAACTTTACTATTAACCAGCTATGTGTCATTATACAACTCCCCTAACTGCTTTTAACCTACCTCCTCAAATGAAATACCAGTGGAATTAAGAAAGGACCATTAATAAATTTTCTAACTGACCACTTGTAAATGGGAAAAAAAAGGTACTTGTCTCAGTGTGGTGTGGGCTCCAAGTGAAATAATAGATAATAGTGTTCAACAGAGATCTTATCACATAGTAAGTGTCTAATAATCATATATTCTTGATGTGGTCTGTTAATTATATTATATCTCTGCAAAAGATATTTGACACCTCAAATATGCCTGGGAATGAATCTTACATAGTAAAACTAGAAAATTCTCCTAAGAAGGAGCAGTAACGAAGGTTTTTTTAAGACAAATATAGCTGCAACTTCTTGTTTCCATACTTCCTGTTGGCCTAAGCTAGAAATTGAAGACTCCGAGGCAATAAAAGATTTTTTTTTATTTAAATTCAAAATTCTCAAAATGGGTTGAAATTACTCTCTCCTCACTTATATATCACAGCACTAAAAGGGCTTTGTTCTTCAAAATAAGCATAATTCATTGTTGATGTTTTGCACCTTTTATTTTGTCCCTCTCATGGTAGAGCAAACATTTTTACCCCCAAGTGGGGCCTGTTTTCAGTGAAAGAAAAGAGCTCATGTTGTGTTCTTGATGTATGCCTGGGGTCTCACAGCTGCATAGAAGACAGCTTACTTCAAAGCACATCACGGAGCTTTGAAAATTAAGTAGGAAATATTAAATAAACGTAAGCTTTCTTTTTTGTTTGCCCTGTTTTGAATCTTTGGATAGTGTATTAGACAGGGTTCTCCAGAGAAACAACCAAAAGGATGTATAAATGAATAGAAAGATATTTATTTTTAAGGAATTGGATATGAATATGGAGTGAATATGGACACTGGCAAGTCCAAATCTGGAGTGTGGGCCAGCAGGCCTGAGACTCAGGAGAGGTAATGATACAGAAGCCTGTAGGCAATTGGCTGGAGAAATCTCTCTTGCTCAGGAAGGCCAGTCTTTTTTAGGCCTCAACAGAATGGATGAAACTAATCCACATTTTGGAGGGCAATCTGCTTACTTCAAGTTCACCTCTTTAAATGTTAATCTTATGTGAAACCACCCTCCAAGTTGACACATAAAATTAAACATCACAGCTAGTATGTAAGTGGAAATACAATTTGCAACATCTATTTTAAAGAAATGTGCAACACAAAATTTCATAATGTAAAGCTTGACATTCCTGAATTCTTAATTGTGATTCTATTCTTGACTTGTTGCATGATGAAGGTGAAATCATATGCACATTTGAGGATCCTCAGATAAAGATGGGCATTTAAAGTTACATTACATGAGACTTCCAAGAGAATAAACATAGACTGAGAAAAGAGGAGCCCTGAGACCTAAGCTACATGGCTTTTCAACATCTAGAGGTTAAGGAATTCCAACCCTGGTAACAGAAACAGCAACAAGTGAGGTAATAGGTTATATGACCTGGTTGCCAAATAAGGCGTTCGGAAGGAGGGGATCAACAGCATCACATAATATAAGAATAAATGGGAATTGAGTAACGTTCATTAGATTTAACAGTGGGGATATAGCCAATAACCTCACAAGTACAGTTTCTGTCAGTGGTAGAAATGAGAGAATTGTGCAACCATCCAATTCTGGGACAGTTGGTTTCCCTGTCCTTTTGTGGTCTTCTCAGATTTACTTTTCTGACCACTTGACACATAAAAAGCTTTTTGATAAAGGGGTACATCATTCAGATATATTTAGAAATACTGTATACCACATCTCTCCTTGGAGAGTCATGAAGCAAATGAGCATACTTACATGACCTAAGAAATCCAAAAATAAACCTGTTTACCTCCATTTCCCCAGAAAACTTAATTCCCATAAAGCTCATGAATGTGTATGTGTGTGTGTGTGTGTGTATTAGGTCCATGATTTCTGACCTATGGATCTGAGAGTAAAAAAAACATATCTTTGGAATAAAATATCAATGTGGATACTCGTTAAATAGTGTTTTTAAATTTGAGCATATGCTATTAGACCCAAAGAGTGTTATGAATTCATGCCATGAGAAAATAATACAGGGGGTGCTTAGGTGGCCTAGTCGGTTGAGTCTGACTCTTGATTTCAGCTCAAGTCATGATCTCATGGTTTGTGAGATCGAGCCCCCCATCAGGCTCTGCACTGACATTGAGGAGCCTGCTTGGGCTTCTCTCTCTCCATCTCTGCCCCTACCCCATGCTGGTGCTTTTTCCCTCTTTCTCTCTCTCTCAAAATGAAGAAATAAATTACAAAAAAAAGAAAATGATATAGGTGCATGCTTTATAAAATAGTATCAAATACAATGTTTACTTATATATGTATATATATATTTTGTATTATACACACACACATATATACATACATTTTTTCAGCATATTTAGGTTCACAGCAAAACTGAGCAAAAAGTAAAGAGAATTCCCATATATGCCTTCCCCATTTCCCACATAGAGCCTCCTGCACCATCAATATCCTGCACCAGACTGACACATTTGTTACAATGAACCAACATTGATTCTTCATTATCACTCAAAGTCCATGGTTTACATTAGGATTTACTCTTAGTGTTGGACACTATGAGTTTGGACAAATGTATAATGACATGTATCCACCATTACAGTATCATGCAATATAGTTTCACTGCTCTAAAATCCTCTGAGCTCCACCTATTCATCCTTCCCTCCCTCTGAAATCTTGGCAGTCACTGATCTTACTGTTTCCATAGTTTTGCTTTTCCGGAATGTCATACAGTTGGAATCATACTGTATGTAGCCTTTTTATATTGGTTTCTGGGGATGCCTGGCTGGCTCAGTTGGTAAAGCCTGTGACTCTTGATCTCAGGGTTGTGAGTTCAAGCCTCACATTGGGCATGGAGCCTACTTAAAAAAATAAAATGCAATAGATAAATTGGCTTCTGTCATTTAGTAATATTCATTTAAGTTTCCTCTATGTCTTTCCATGGCTTGATAGCTCATTTCTTTTTTTTTTTAATGTTTATTTATTTATTTTGAGAGAGAGAGATAGAGAGTGAGCAGGGGAGGGGCAGAGAGAGAGGGAGAGAGAATCCCAAGCAGGTTCCATACTTGTCAGTGCAGAGCCCAATGCAGGGCTTGAACTCATGAACTGTGAGATCATGACCTGAGCCAAAATCAAGAGTCGGATGCCTAACCGACTGAGCCATACAGGCACCCCTGATAGCTAATTTCTTTTTAGTACTGAATAACAGTCCATTGTCTGGCTGTACCATAGATTATTCAAGCATTCACCTACTGAAAGATATCTTGACTGCTTCCAATCTTTAGCACTTATGAAAAAAGCTGCTATAAACACCTATGTGCAGATTTTTGTGTAAACTTGTTTTCAGCTAATTTGTGTAAATACCAAGGAGTGTAACTGCTTGATCATATCATAAGAGCATGTTTAGTTTTGTAAGAAACCATCAAGCTGTCTTCCAAAGCCTCTACCATTTTGCATTCCCACCAGCTTTGAATGAGAGTTCCTGTTGTTTCACATCCTTGCTAGCATTTGGTATTGTCAGTATTTTGGGTTTTAGCCATTTAAATAGGTATGTAGTGATATCTCATTGTTTCAATTTGCAATTCTGTATTGAAACACAATGTTGAGCATCTTTTCATATGCTTATTTAACATATGCATATCTTATTTAAGGTGTTATCTTCTGTATTTTAAAAATGAAAACTAGGGGCGCCTGGGTGGCTGAGTCAGTTAGGTGTCTGACTTTGGCTTGGGTCATGATCTCACAGTCCATGAGTTTGAGCCCTGCGTTGGGCTCTGTGCTGACAGCTCAGAGCCTGGAACCTGCTTCGGATTCTGGGTCTCCCTCTCTCTCTCTGCCCCACCCCTGCTTGCTCTCTGTCTCTCAAAACTGAATAAACATTAAAACAATTTTTTAAAAAATTAAAAAAAATGAAAACTAAAGTAATTAAAGTAACAGAAAAATCCTGAAAAAATAATTTTGAAGATAAATCTGGTCTTCTCAGATTTACTTTTCTGACCACTTGACACATAAAAAGCTTTTTGATAAAGGGGTACATCATTCAGATATATTTAGGTGCTTCTTCATAAAAATAAGACTTAAAATCAATAAACAATTATCAAATGCCTATTTTTTACAACATTATATTTAGTTATGATAGATGGCCTAAACAAACAAATAAACAAATGAAAACAGCTACTGGGAATCCCCTGGAAAATACAGCTAATAGGATATCCATTACCTTATAAATTTACCAACATCAAGCTTTACAAAGCCCCTGGTAAGGAAAGACCCAGTCCTCGGAAAACCAGTGCCAACCTATTTAAGTGAACCATCCTGTCTTAGGCTCTTGACTTCATTCAAGTAAATCAGTCAAAAATAAACTTTTGGGTGCCTGGGTGGCTCAGTAGGTTAAGTCCAACTTCAGCTCAGGTTATGATCTCATGCTCTGTGAGTTCAAGCTCAGCTTCGGGCTCTATGCTGTCAGCACAGAGCCCACGTGCAACCCTCTGTCCCCCTCTCTTTCTGCCCCTCCCCTGCTTGCACTCTTTCTCTCAAAAATAAATAAAAACATTTAAACATTTTTAAAAAAGTTAAAAAATAAATAGATAAATAAAAACATTTTTAAAAAATAAAAAACTTTAAAAAATCCTTGTACTTTTAAACTAGCTTCTATAAGAAACTTTCCTCTCAAATGTGATGAATTGTCCACAGATGCAGCCAGGATGAGATCCAACAGATGTAGGCAGGATGTCTAATTTATTAACCAAAGCTTAACGGAGGGAAATTCCACAGGAATCTGTGAAGAATCTGGAAATAGCAGTTAAAATAACTTAGTCCCACTTAGTTTACAGGGGGTCCCTGGGGATGGCAGAGAGAACGATGGGATTGGAAGGGGAGAAATGAGGGCCTCTAGTTCCAAAATGAAATACTTTTCTATACGCATAAAATAAAGGAAAATGGGGGCCTACACATAAGAAAACACGAGCCAGAGAGGTTGTGTGACTGAGGAACTGAAACATGGAATGACAGAATGCCGTCCCTTCCTTTTCCCCTTGTGCTCATCAGGTTGCCTGTTGTGGTCACACAACCTTCAGATACTTTCCACACATAATCATTCTGCCTGATTTGGTGCCTTCTCGTGACCACAGTCTAAATAGTTTGTGGAAAGTTCCATAGGTATAGTGAGAGGTTCAGGAAAACTGCAAGAGGCTTCAGGATGAGTCAGTCAGAAGGCGGGATTATGAGTGGTTACGGAAAGTCTATGTATGATTGAGCCTCCACTTGACGACAGTGCACTCATTGAGAAGAAATAACCTGATGTCAACACCTCCCTCAAAGGAAGAAGGTGTGGAGATATCATACTAAAAAGTAAACAATGTCAAACACCTGTGAGAAATGTTTTCACCAACAATATGCTGTACGGGGGGAATTACACATTTTAATGTGATGAATGGAATTGTATCTGGAGGTGGGTATTGACTGATGAGTGAAAGCCTCTGAAAGGACATTTGTATGGGTCCCTTTGTCACCGGTCTGTATTGTTCTCTCCTATCTCTCAGGATGCAGCACGTTTTAGTCATCCTTCGAAGACGTGGCAGCCTCATGAAAACAATCTATTGCACCGTGTGAATTACATTTTGTCTTTCCTGGAGAATATCAGAAAAGGAATGTATCTAAGAACCATTCTACAAGACATGCTCACTACATAAATTAAGTCTGATAAAGTAATGAGCAGCTTGGGGGAAGAATAACACATTGGTCAGCTTTCTTGATTCCCCAGAATGCCAATGGCATCCAGAATTGGTGCTGAACAGGAATATGAGGGGAAGGCGGGGAGGAAGAAAGAGACGGCTACTCTCCTGAAACCCTCATGAGCGAGAAGAGACCTTTGGCTTGGCAAGACTTCCTCCTGATTGATTCTTAACACTGTTCCAGGAAACCACCTTCAAGGCTATATTTTCTTGGGTTATAGTAGAAATCCCTTATCATTCATTGTTGGGTTGCTTGAGAGTCCAGAAGTTTAAACAGAGAGGCTAGATCAAAACCCTGTCAGACAACAACTACTGACAACTTGTTTCTCCAGCTAGTTTATGAAGAGTTGAGTGGTGGTGTAGGAAGTGCACAGCCCGTGGAACAGGAAGTGTGATATGAGGATGTGGTTCACTGTGCACTGGACCTGGTTAATGTGGACTAACTCCCAGCCCTTGCCGAGACTCAGCTTTCTTGTTTATGAAAGGACAGTATTTCTCATACCTACTTCCCAGTATTGTGAGATACACATGAGAAAGTGTGAGAGAGCCACTTGTATGGGGTAAAGCAAAAAACACTCATCAGAATTTATTTTAAAATTTGAAATAAAACAGAACAAAATTCAACTGGGATATAGACCTAATCCTCACAGAAGAAAAAATGGAGAAAACTGAATTTAAACAATTATGGTGCTTGTTTCGAAATTTTTGTATTATCTCCTTTCTTCAAGGGCAAACTAATGACTTTTTTGCATACTATACTCATTCTCCTTGCTAATCTTTAATTAACATTCTTCCAGGGAAATGGAACCCTAACCTCTGTAACTCACTGTCTAGACATCTGAATGACTTTCTTTGATCCTTAATTTTCTAATACTATCAGTAAAATGTAATTGATACACAGGATCTCAAGAAATAGTCTACTAATCAATGATAAGTGATACCAATATTCACTGTCATTGTGTAGGGGAAAGGTAATGTTTTGCCAAATGCCTTGAAAGGGAAGAAGATGCAAGGTTAGAAGGTGTTTCAAAGATCCTTCCTGCTGATGCTTTGGCCTTCAGTCAAGAAAATATTTAAATCAGTCTCACAGATGGTAATTTAATTTTTATGGACCCATAGGAAAACAGATTACACATACATACTTAAATACACATAAACTTTTCAGTGATTAATAATTCTAAAGATAAAATAATTATAATGGTTATGCCTAAATAATATAAAAATTGTGAGGCTCTATATATCACTATACCTGAGAAATTATGTAAATTTTTAAAACACTTTATTTTTTAGAACAGTTTTAGGTTTATACCAAAATTGAGTGGAAGGTACAGGGATTTCCCGTATAATCTTGCCCCCATGTGTCTATAGATGGCTTCTCCCTATTATCAACATCTATGTGAAATTTTTATGAATATATTGAAAGCAGAAAAATAGAAAAGACGGTTTTGAGAAGAGAGAGATCACCCAAGGACTATTTAGAGGAAAAGAGTGAAGGGAAATTAAAGGGGGGAAATATTTGATATAATACCAAAGTGAGAATTCAGCAGGGGTGTGGACTGGCAGAACTTTCTGCTTTCCCTGCTTTTACATTGTCTTGTGTTTTAATGGTTCTTGTCTGAGGGTGCATATTCTCCTGAGAAAGTGAGAGATGCAGGATTCTAAATATACTAGCCAGTGTTCATTTGGTCCCGGCCCAGTTCACCAGTGCTGATGATACTGCTTCTATCGACATCACTGACCTTAGTTACATTTGTCATATATTTACTTGTCCATATTTATGCACTTTTGGCCAAGCTCTGAACTTGTGGAGGCTCAACAGTGTGTCTTATTCTTTTTATATTTCCCCAATACACTGTCTCAGGCTTCTGAACAAACGATGCACCTAGAACTTTCCTGGAGAAATCGTCTTGAGACCAAATAGACCAATATGGTGTAGGAACTTGGAGGTCATCTCATCAGAAGGGCAAAAGCCTAGAGCTCAGAGGTAAGGCTGCAGAGAGCCATCAGGATGTCAGATGGGATGCTGGACCTTCTTAGTGCATCCTGTCACAAGGAGGGGCAGGATGAGAGTATGTCTCGTTACTGGCAATGCTAATCTTGATCCCTCCATTAAGGTGGTGTCTGTCAGGTCTCTTTACTGTGAAGTTACCATTTTCCCCTTTTTACTAATATGTATCTTGTGTGGAGGTACTTTGAGACTAGGCAAATATCGTGTTTACTGTCATACTTTGTCCTATTAATTTTAATTTTTTTTAAATTTTTTAAAATATTTATTTATTTTTGAGAGAGAGACAAAGTGTGAGCAGGGGAGGAGCAGAGAGACAGGAAGTCACAGAATCTGAAGCAGGCCCCAGGCCCCGAGGTGTCAGCACAGACCCCGATGCGGGGCTCGAACTCTTGAACCATGAGATCATGACCTGAAATGAAGTCAGACGCTCAACCGACTGAGCTACCCAGGCACCCCAGTCCTATTAATTTTAACATCCAATAATGATTGTCTGGGGTTTACCGAGAAGTGGATATTTTCTATTTTCATCATTCAAGAGCCAATCATTCATTAGAATTCTGGTTGTTAGGAAGAATTGTCCTCTCTTGATTTTTTACCTTATGGATTGGTTTCAAAGAAGGTGAAATATCAGAATTCATCAAACATATTAGAAATGCCAATATATGAAAATGCTGTATCAAATGCTTTCTAATAACTCATTCTCACTGATTTCCATACATATGTCAGTGTGTGTGGCAGGGGGTGGTGTATATGTGTACCTTGCAAATATAGGCCCGTTTGAAGTCATGACTGACAAAGAATAAATTGTCACATGTTTGGCAGATCCAAGGGGAAGTACATGCCAGCATTGCAGACCTTCTGTTGGGTAACATCATATAACATAATGGGAGACACAAGTCCAGCATATTATATCCCAAGACAGTCTTCAGGCAGAATTGAAAGAAAAAAAAAAAAGGTAACAGTTCTTTGAGAAAAAAAATAGAATAAACTGTGGGACCTCAGAAACCTGTTGCTTGAATTTATTTTTTATTTCATCTCTAAAGTAATGAATGAATTTTAATCTAGGCCTTTCTTCTCAAAGTACTTGTATTCTGAAAGTGTGAATCCGTTTCACAGAATCACACTCTAATTGTCTAAAACAGAGTCTTAAGTGACCTCTATTTTTCAGATGAACTATCTTTGCTTCATTGAAAAGAGTGGCATCATGGGACCTGGTCTACACCTTCGATAGTTAAGAAACAAAAATACATACTTTCTTATTGTACCAATTATCTCAGTATAAAGCCTGATAGAAACTGGGCATTGAGCCAGAGAATGTTCTGCCTCCCAAGTGCAACAAAATACTATAAGAAAGTTTTCCTGGCCATGATCATACAGCACATTCTAAAGATTTTGCTGTTGTATAATTTTCCCAAAGGCACTAGTCCTTTTCAAGGTATTTCTTCATGTGACAAAACAATGAACCCATTTGGTTCTTGCCACTAAATTTACGATCATTTATTAAATTTTCAGGTTTGATTAGTAGTTTCACTTCATTCAAAGGGCTTTCAGCTTGTTCCAACAGGTGAACACATGTCTGCAGATTGGCTCCTCAAAAGCTATTTAAAACCTCTTCTCCTGTGCCCTCCTTTACTAAAGTGACTGGAAAGCTGAATTAATTACTGGTTCAGCCTCTCATATAGCCAGAGTGGCCAGAGAAGTGGTAGTTTTGGTGGTTAGTGATATCTATGTAGTAGTCTTTCCGAAAAAAAAAAAAAGAAAGAAAGAAAGAAAAGAAAAGAAAAGAAAAAGAAAAGAAAAGCTTCTGAAAGAGAAAGCTTTGACCATTCCCTTTCTTCCAGTCTGATATATAAGGGTAGGATAATAGGGTGGGAAGATGGAAGGAGCCATGATTCCCTGGTGGCATTCTATTGCACAGGCTAACTCCTGTGACAGATTAACTGATACAAATACCTGCCACCTCCCCTGCCGTGTATTTAAGCCATTGTTGACAGGTTTTCTTTTTTTTTTTTTTTCTTTATAAAGACAATTGCATTCTCACAGATATGAATATCCTATGAACTCTCCCAAAATATCATGACCAATAAATACTTCCCACCAGAAATTCAGCAGCTGGAATAATGTTCATAGCTTCTTATAAAGGAGGAAACACAGATAATTTTCAGCAGTAGAGATGAGCTGTTGACGCCTTTTAGATCTGTTTTAGTTTCTCCTGTTGGAAGAAAATCTAAGCTGAATATGTTTAAAGGAAAATTATGGAAAATAACATTTTCCTTCTTCTGAATACCTAGGAAATAATATCCATTCTCAAGTACCTAAATTGCTAGTAAAACCTTCCTTTCTTCCCCTTTAGTTCTTTCACTTTTGGGATACTTGAATGGATGTATGGGAAATAATTAAATTACTTGAAAGAAGAAGCAAGTGTAATTTAAGGCATGGAAAGATGTGGTAACATTAGAAATCCTCCTTCTCATGTTTCCAAAATTGCTCAAATGTTATTATTATTACTATTTTATTTCTGATTCAAAGATTGAAGCTTGGCCATTTTAACCATCTTCATAATGTACATTGCTACATGATGATTTATCTTATCAAATGAATAAACAAGCTAGAGTGACACTATTAAAAATTTAAAGTATTTCCCTTTCAACATGAAGTATAAGTTCTAGTCAGTAGCAACCAAGTTTTAACCTATATTTCATAATCTTTAGTGCGTTTTTATAACATTTTGATCATCAATATCTGCTGATAGGTATTTTGTCATTTGAGCTATTCAAACAACTTTTAGGTCAGCATTTAAATGAATTCCTGTTTACAAGTGATTTCAGTAAAGGTTTTTGATTCAAAGTGGCAAAATATAACTTTGGCTCACTTAGAAAATTAAGTTTTAAGAAAAAAAGTAGAGACTCAGCCCAAAAGATTGAGAATCAAGCTCAAAAATGTCAGGAACTGGCCAGGCACAGCCAGAATCAAATGACATGCTGTTACTCATTTTATTGACACTGGGTACCCACTTTTGAATTCTTGGATTTCATCACCACCTTTGAAGGACTTCCATTTATCTTGGAAATGTCACTCAACAAAAAGTAGTGTTTTACTTGGCAATTTAAGTGATTTTCAAAGTTTACCTACATACAAGATCTAAATTTAGATTTCAGAGGGCATCACACATCACAAATCTCTGTGTTGATTTACATTACAGGAAATCATTACATTACAGAAAAGTCACCAGATGATTTCACTGGCCACTTTTACCAAACCTTTAAAGAATTAACAGCAATCTTTCTCAAACTCATTCAAAAACTTGAAGAGAAGGAAACATTTCCAAACTCATTTTATGAGGCCAGTATTACCCTCATGCCAAAACCAAAGACACCACGAGAAGAGAAAACTATAAGCCAAGATCCCTTGTAAATATACATGCAAAAGTCATCACCAAAATACTAGCAAATTAAATTCAACAGCACATTAAAAGGATCATAGGATCGGAGGGAAGATGGCGGCGTAGGAGGACTCTGGGCTCACCGCGCGTCCTGCTGATCACTTAGATTCCACCTACACCTGCCTAAAGAACCCAGAAAACTGCCAGAGGATTAGCAGAACGGAGTCTCCGGAGCCAAGCTCAGATGAGAGGCCCACGGAAGAGGGTAGGAAGGGCGGCGAGGCGGTGCGCACTCCACGGACCGGCGGGAGGGAGCCGGGGCGGAGGGGCGGCTCGCCGGCCAAGCAGAGCCCCCGAGTCTGGCTGGCAAAAGCGGAGGGGCCGGACGGACTGTGTTCTGACAGCAAGCGTGACTTAGCGTCTGGGAGGTCATAAGTTAACAGCTCTGCTCAGAAAGCGGGAAGGCTGGAGGACAAAGGGAGGGAGAGCTGCTGAGTCCCCTGATGACAGAGCTCAGTTTGGTGGGGAACAAAGGCGCTCGCCAGCGCCATCTCCCCTGCCCATCCCCCAGCCAAAATCCCAAAGGGAACCAGTTCCTGCCAGGGAACTTGCTCTCTGCGCAAACACCCAACTCTGTGCTTCTGCGGAGCCAAACCTCCTGCAGCGGATCTCACTCCCTCCCGCTGCCACAGGGCCCCTCCTGAAGTGGATCACCTAAGGAGAAGCGAGCTAAACCTGCCCCTCCTGCCCCTGTGCACCTTGCCTACCCACCCCAGCTAATATGCCAGATCCCCAGCAACACAAGCCTGGCAGTGTGCAAGTAGCCCAGACGGGCCACCCCACCCCACACTGAATCCCGCCCCTAGGAGAGGGGAAGAGAAGGCACACACCAGTCTGACTGTGGCCCCAAGCGTGGGCTGGGGGCAGACATCAGGTCGGACTGCGGCCCCGCCCACCAACTCCAGTTATACACCACAGCACAGGGGAAGTGCCCTGCAGGTCCTCACCACGCCAGGGACTATCCAAAATGACCAAACGGAAGAATTCCCCTCAGAAGAATCTCCAGGAAATAACAACAGCTAATGAACTGATCAAAAAGGATTTAAATAATATAACAGAAAGTGAATTTAGAATAATAGTCATAAAATTAATCGCTGGGCTTGAAAACAGTATAGATGACAGCAGAGAATCTCTTGCTACAGAGATCAAGGGACTAAGGAACAGTCACGAGGAGCTGAAAAGCGCTTTAAACGAAATGCAAAACAAAATGGAAACGAGGACAGCTCTGATTGAAGAGGCAGAGGAGAGAATAGGTGAACTAGAAGATAAAGTTTTGGAAAAAGAGGAAGCTGAGAGAAAGAGAGATAAAAAAATCCAGGAGTATGAGGGGAAAATTAGAGAACTAAGTGATACACTAAAAAGAAATAATATATGCATAATTGGTATCCCAGAGGAGGAAGAGAGAGGAAAGGTGCTGAAGGGGTACTTGAAGAAATTATAGCTGAGAACTTCCCTGAACTGGGGAAGGAAAAAGGCATTGAAATCCAAGAGGCACAGAGAACTCCCTTCAGATGTAACTTGAATTGATCTTCTACACGACATATCATAGTGAAACTGGCAAAATACAAGGATAAAGAGAAAATTCTGAAAGCAGCAAGGGATAAACGTGCCCTCACATATAAAGGGAGACCTATAAGACTCGTGACTGATCTCTCTTTTGAAACTTGGCAGGCCAGAAAGGCTTGGCACGATATCTACAGTGTGCTAAACAGAAAAAAATATGCAGCCGAGAATCCTTTATCCGGCAAGTCTGTCATTTAGAATAGAAGGAGAGATAAAGGTCTTCCCAAACAAACAAAAACTGAAGGAATTCATCACCACGAAACCAGCCCTACAAGAGATCCTAAGGGGGATCCTGTGAGACAAAGTACCAGAGACATCACTACAAGCATAAAACATACAGACATCACAATGACTCTAAACCTGTATCTTTCTAAAATAACACTGAATGTAAATGGATTAAATGCACCAACCAAAAGACATAGGGTATCAGAATGGATAAAAAAACAAGACCCATCTATTTGCTGTCTACAAGAGACTCATTTTAGATCTGAGGACACCTTTAGATTGAGAGTGAGGGGATGGAGAACTATTTATCATGCTCCTGGAAGCCAAAAGAAAGCTGGAGTAGCCATACTTATATCAGACAAACTAGACTTTAAATTAAAGGCTGTAACAAGAGATGAAGAAGGGCATTATATAATAATCACAGGGTCTATCCATCAGGAAGAGCTAACTATTATAAATGTCTATGCGCTGAATACCGGAGCCCCCAAATATATAAAACAATTACTCATAAACATAAGCAACCTTAATGATAAGAATGTGGTCATTGCAGGGGACTTTAACACCCCACTTACAGAAATGGATAGATCATCTAGACACACGGTCAATAAAGAAACAAGGGCCCTGAAGGATACATTGGATCAGATGGACTTGACAGATATATTTAGAACTCTGCCTCCCAAAGCAACAGAATATACTTTCTTCTCGAATGCACATGGAACATTCTCCAAGATAGATCATATACTGGGTCACAAAACAGCCCTTCATAAGTTTACAAGAATTGAAATTATACCATGCATACTTTCAGACCACAATGCTATGAAGCTTGAAATCAACCACAGGAAAAAGTCTGGAAAACCTCCAAAAGCATGGAGGTTAAAGAACACCCTACTAACGAATGAGTGGGTCAACCAGGCAATTAGAGAAGAAATTAAAAAATATATGGAAACAAACGAAAATGAAAATACAACAACCCAAACGCTTTGGGACGCAGCGAAGGCAGTCCTGAGAGGAAAATACATTGCAATCCAGGCCTATCTCCATTAACAAGAAAAATCCCAAATACAAAATCTAACAGCACCCCTAAAGGAAATAGAAGCAGAACAGTAAAGGCAGCCTAAACCCAGCAGAAGAAGAGAAATAATAAAGATCAGAGCAGAAATAAACAATATAGAATCTAAAAAAACTGTAGAGCAGATCAACGAAACCAAGAGTTGGTTTTTTGAAAAAATAAACAAAATTGACAAACCTCTAGCCAGGCTTCTCAAAAAGAAAAGGGAGATGACCCCAATAGATAAAATCATGAATGAAAATGGAATTATTACAACCAATCCCTCAGAGATACAAACAATTACCAGGGAATACTATGAAAAATTATATGCCAACAAATTGGACAACCTGGAAGAAATGGACAAACTCCTAAACACCCACACTCTTCCAAAACTCAATCAAGAGTTAATAGAAAGCTTGAACAGACCCATAACCAGCGAAGAAATTGAATCGGTTATCAAAACTCTCCCAACAAATAAGAGTCCAGGACCAGATGGCTTCCCAGGGGAGTTCTACCAGACGTTTAAAGCAGAGATAATACCTATCCTTCTCAAGCTATTCCAAAACATAGAAAGGGAAGGAAAACTTCCAGACTCATTCTATGAAGCCAGTATTACTTTGATTCCTAAACCAGACAGAGACCCAGTAAAAAAAGAGAACTACAGGCCAATATCCCTGATGAATATGGATGCAAAAATTCTCAATAAGATACTAGCAAATCGAATTCAACGACATATAAAAAGAATTATTCACCATGATCAAGTGGGATTCATTCCTGGGATGCAGGGCTGGTTCAACATTCGCAAATCAATCAGCGTGATACATAACATTAACAAAAAAAAAAAGAGAAGAACCATATGATCCTGTCAATCGATGCAGAAAAGGCCTTTGACAAAATCCAGCATCCTTTCTTAATAAAAACCCTTGAGAAAGTCGGGATAGAAGGAACATACCTAAAGATCATCAAAGCCATTTATGAAAAGCCCACAGCTAACATCATCCTCAACGGGGAAAAACTGAGAGCTTTTTCCCTGAGATCAGGAACACGACAGGGATGCCCACTCTCACCGCTGTTGTTTAACATAGTGCTGGAAGTTCTAGCATCAGCAATCAGACAACAAAAGGAAATCAAAGGCATCAAAATTGGCAAAGATGAAGTCAAGCTTTTGCTTTTTGCAGATGACATGATATTATACATGGAAAATCCGATAGACTCCACCAAAAGTCTGCTAGAACTGATACATGAATTCAGCAAAGTTGCAGCATACAAAATCAATGTACAGAAATCAGTTGCATTCTTATACACTAACAATGAAGCAACAGAAAGACAAATGAAGAAACTGATCCCATTCACAATTGCACCAAGAAGCATAAAAATACCTAGGAATAAATCTAACCAAAGATGTAAAAGATCTGTATGCTGAAAACTATAGAAAGCTTATGAAGTTAATTGAAGAAGATTTAAAGAAATGGAAAGACATTCCCTGCTCATGGATTGGAAGAATAAATATTGTCAAAATGTCAATACTACCCAAAGCTATCTACACATTCAATGCAATCCCAATCAAAATTGCACCAGCATTCTTCTCGAAACTAGAACAAGCAATCCTAAAATTCATATGGAACCACAAAAGGCCCCGAATAGCCAAAGTAATTTTGAAGAAGAAGACCAAAGCAGGAGGCATCACAATCCCAGACTTTAGCCTCTACTACAAAGCTGTCATCATCAAGACAGCATGGTATTGGCACAAAAACAGACACATAGACCAATGGAATAGAATAGAAACCCCAGAACTAGACCCACAAATGTATGGCCAACTCATCTTTGACAAAGCAGGAAAGAACATCCAATGGAAAAAAGACAGTCTCTTTAACAAATGGTGCTGGGAGAACTGGACAGCAACATGCAGAAGGTTGAAACTAGACCACTTTCTCACACCATTCACAAAAACAAACTCAAAATGGATAAAGGACCTGAATGTGAGACAGGAAACCATCAAAACCTTAGAGGAGAAAGCAGGAAAAGACCTCTCTGACCTCAGCCGTAGCAATCTCTTACTCGACACATCCCCAAAGGCAAGGGAATTAAAAGCAAAAGTGAATTACTGGGACCTTATGAAGATAAAAAGCTTCTGCACAGCAAAGGAAACAACCAACAAAACTAAAAGGCAACTAACGGAATGGGAAAAGATATTTGCAAATGACATACCGGACAAAGGGCTAGTATCCAAAATCTATAAAGAGCTCACCAAACTCCACACCTGAAAAACAAATAACCCAGTGAAGAAATGGGCAGAAAACATGAATAGACACTTCTCTAAAGAAGACATCCGGATGGCCAACAGGCACATGAAAAGATGTTCAACGTCGCTCCTCATCAGGGAAATACAAATCAAAACCACACTCAGATATCACCTCATGCCAGTCAGAGTGGCCAAAATGAACACATCAGGAGACTATAGATGCTGGAGAGGATGTGGAGAAACAGGAACCCTCTTGCACTGTTGGTGGGAATGCAAATTGGTGCAGCCGCTCTGGAAAGCAGTGTGGAGGTTCCTCAGAAAATTAAAAATAGACCTACCCTATGACCCAGCAATAGCACTGCTAGGAATTTATCCAAGGGATACAGGAGTACTGATGCATAGGGGCACTTGTACCCCAATGTTCATAGCAGCACTCTCAACAATAGCCAAATTATGGAAAAAGCCTAAATGTCCATCAACTGATGAATGGATAAAGAAATTGTGGTTTATATACACAATGGAATACTACGTGGCAATGAGAAAGAATGAAATATGGCCTTTTGTAGCAACGTGGATGGAACTGGAGAGTGTGATGCTAAGTGAAATAAGCCATACAGAGAGAGATACCATACGGTTTCACTCTTATGTGGATCCTGAGAAACTTAACAGAAACCCATGGGGGAGGGGAAGGAAAAAAAAAAAAAGAGGTTAGAGTGGGAGAGAGCCAAAGCATAAGAGACTGTTAAAAACTGAGAACAAACTGAGGGTTGATGGGGGATGGGAGGCAGGGGAGGGTGGGTGATGGGTATTGAGGAGGGCACCTTTTGGGATGAGCACTGGGTGTTGTATGGAAACCAATTTGACAATAAATTTCATATATATATTTTTTTAATTATTTTATTTTTTAATATATGAAATTTACTGTCAAATTGGTTTCCATACAACACCCAGTGCTCATCCCAAAAGGTGCCCTCCTCAATACCCATCACCCACCCACCCCCCCTCCCGCCCTGCCCTCCCTCCCACCCCCCATCAACCCTCAGTTTGTTCTCAGTTTTTAACAGTCTCTACTGCTTTGGCTCTCTCCCACTCTAACCTCTTTTTTTTTTTTTTTTTTTTTTTTTTTTTCCTTCCCCTCCCCCATGGGTTTCTGTTATGTTTCTCAGGATCCACATAAGAGTGAAACCATATGGTATCTGTCTTTCTCTGTATGGCTTATTTCACTTAGCATCACACTCTCCAGTTCCATCCATGTTGCTACAAAAGGCCATATTTCATTTTTTCTCATTGCCACGTAGTATTCCATTGTGTATATAAACCACCATTTCTTTATCCATTCATCAGTTGATGGACATTTAGGCTCTTTCCATAATTTGGCTATTGTTGAGAGTGCCGCTATAAACATTGGGGTACAGGTGCCCCTATGCATCAGTACTCCTGTATCCCTTGGATAAATTCCTAGCAGTGCTATTGCTGGGTCATAGGGTAGGTCTATTTTTAATTTTCTGAGGAACCTCCACACTGCTTTCCAGAGCGGCTGCACCAATTTGCATTCCCACCAACAGTGCAAGAGGGTTCCTGTTTCTCCACATCCTCTCCAGCATCTATAGTCTCCTGATTTCTTCATTTTGGCCACTCTGACTGGCGTGAGGTGGTATCTGAGTGTGGTTTTGATTTGTATTTCCCTGATAAGGAGCGACGTTGAACATCTTTTCATGTGCCTGTTGGCCATCCGGATGTCTTCTTTAGAGAAGTGTCTATTCATGTTTTCTGCCCATTTCTTCACTGGGTTATTTGTTTTTCGGGTGTGGAGTTTGATGAGCTCTTTATAGATTTTGGATACTAGCCCTTTGTCCGATGTGTCATTTGCAAATATCTTTTCCCATTCCGTTGGTTGCCTTTTAGTTTTGTTGGTTGTTTCCTTTGCTGTGCAGAAGCTTTTTATCTTCATAAGGTCCCAGTAATTCACTTTTGCTTTTAATTCCCTTGCCTTTGGGGATGTGCCGAGTAAGAGATTGCTACGGCTGAGGTCAGAGAGGTCTTTTCCTGCTTTCTCCTCTAAGGTTTTGATGGTTTCCTGTCTCACATTCAGGTCCTTTATCCATTTTGAGTTTATTTTTGTGAATGGTGTGAGAAAGTGGTCTAGTTTCAACCTTCTGCATGTTGCTGTCCAGTTCTCCCAGCACCATTTGTTAAAGAGACTGTCTTTTTTCCATTGGATGTTCTTTCCTGCTTTGTCAAAGATGAGTTGGCCATACGTTTGTGGGTCTAGCTCTGGGGTTTCTATTCTATTCCATTGGTCTATGTGTCTGTTTTTATGCCAATACCATGCTGTCTTGATGATGACAGCTTTGTAGTAGAGGCTAAAGTCTGGGATTGTGATGCCTCCTGCTTTGGTCTTCTTCTTCAAAATTACTTTGGCTATTCGGGGCCTTTTGTGGTTCCATATGAATTTTAGGATTGCTTGTTCTAGTTTCGAGAAGAATGCTGGTGCAATTTTGATTGGGATTGCATTGAATGTGTAGATAGCTTTGGGTAGTATTGACATTTTGACAATATTCATTCTTCCAATCCATGAGCAGGGAATGTCTTTCCATTTCTTTATATCTTCTTCAATTACCTGCATAAGCTTTCTATAGTTTTCAGCATACAGATCTTTTACATCTTTGGTTAGATTTATTCCTAGGTATTTTATGCTTCTTGGTGCAATTGTGAATGGGATCAGTTTCTTCATTTGTCTTTCTGTTGCTTCACTGTTAGTGTATAAGAATGCAACTGATTTCTGCACATTGATTTTGTATCCTGCAACTTTGCTGAATTCATGTATCAGTTCTAGCAGACTTTTGGTGGAGTCTATCGGATTTTCCATGTATAATATCATGTCATCTGCAAAAAGCAAAAGCTTGACTTCATCTTTGCCAATTTTGATGCCTTTGATTTCCTTTTGTTGTCTGATTGCTGATGCTAGAACTTCCAGCACTATATTAAACAGCAGCGGTGACAGTGGGCATCCCTGTCGTGTTCCTGATCTCAGGGAAAAAGCTCTCAGTTTTTCCCCGTTTAGGATGATGTTAGCTGTGGGCTTTTCATAAATGGCTTTGATGATCTTTAGGTATGTTCCTTCTATCCCGACTTTCTCAAGGGTTTTTATTAAGAAAGGGTGCTGGATTTTGTCAAAGGCCTTTTCTGCATCGATTGACAGGATCATATGGTTCTTCTCTTTTTTTTTGTTAATGTGATGTATCACGTTGATCGATTTGCGAATGTTGAACCAGCCTTGCATCCCAGGAATGAATCCCACTTGATCATGGTGAATAATTCTTTTTATATGCTGTAGAATTCGATTTGCTAGTATCTTACTGAGAATTTTTGCATCCATATTCATCAGGGATATTGGCCTGTAGTTCTCTTTTTTTACTGGGTCTCTGTCTGGTTTAGGAATCAAAGTAATACTGGCTTCATAGAATGAGTCTGGAAGTTTTCCTTCCCTTTCTATTTCTTGGAATAGCTTGAGAAGGATAGGTATTATCTCTGCTTTAAACGTCTGGTAGAACTCCCCTGGGAAGCCATCTGGTCCTGGACTCTTATTTGTTGGGAGAGTTTTGATAACCGATTCAATTTCTTCGCTGGTTATGGGTCTGTTCAAGCTTTCTATTTCCTCCTGATTGAGTTTTGGAAGAGTGTGGGTGTTTAGAAATTTGTCCATTTCTTCCAGGTTGTCCAATTTGCTGGCATATAATTTTTCATAGTATTCCCTGATAATTGTTTGTATCTCTGAGGGATTGGTTGTAATCATTCCATTTTCATTCATGATTTTATCTATTTGGGTCATCTCCCTTTTCTTTTTGAGAAGCCTGGCTAGAGGTTTGTCAATTTTGTTTATTTTTTCAAAAAACCAACTCTTGGTTTCGTTGATCTGCTCTACAGTTTTTTTAGATTCTATATTGTTTATTTCTGCTCTGATCGTTATTATTTCTCTTCTTCTGCTGGGTTTAGGCTGCCTTTGCTGTTCTGCTTCTATTTCCTTTAGGTGTGCTGTTAGATTTTGTATTTGGGATTTTTCTTGTTTCTTGAGATAGGCCTGGATTGCAATGTATTTTCCTCTCAGGACTGCCTTCGCTGCATCCCAGAGCGTTTGGATTGTTGTATTTTCATTTTCGTTTGTTTCCATATATGTTTTAATTTCTTCTCTAATTGCCTGGTTGACCCACTCATTCGTTAGTAGGGTGTTCTTTAACCTCCATGCTTTTGGAGGTTTTCCAGACTTTTTCCTGTGGTTGATTTCAAGCTTCATAGCATTGTGGTCTGAAAGTATGCATGGTATAATTTCAATTCTTGTAAACTTATGAAGGGCTGTTTTGTGACCCAGTATATGATCTATCTTGGAGAATGTTCCATGTGCACTCGAGAAGAAAGTATATTCTGTTGCTTTGGGATGCAGAGTTCTAAATATATCTGTCAAGTCCATCTGATCCAATGTATCGTTCAGGGCCCTTGTTTCTTTATTGACTGTGTGTCTAGATGATCTGTCCATTTCTGTAAGTGGGGTGTTAAAGTCCCCTGCAATGACCACATTCTTATCAATAAGGTTGCTTATGTTTATGAGTAATTGTTTTATATATCTGGGGGCTCGGGTATTTGGCGCATAGACATTTATAATAGTTAGCTCTTCCTGGTGGATAGACCCTGTGATTATTATATAATGCCCTTCTTCATCTCTTGTTACAGCCTTTAATTTAAAGTCTAGTTTGTCTGATATAAGTATGGCTACTCCAGCTTTCTTTTGGCTTCCAGGAGCATGATAAATAGTTCTCCATCCCCTCACTCTCAATCTAAAGGTGTCCTCAGATCTAAAATGAGTCTCTTGTAGACAGCAAATAGATGGGTCTTGTTTTTTTATCCATTCTGATACCCTATGTCTTTTAGTTGGCGCATTTAATCCATTTACATTCAGTGTTATTATAGAAAGACATGGGTTTAGAGTCATTGTGATGTCTGTATGTCTTATGCTTGTAGTGATGTCTCTGGTACTTTGTCTCACAGGATCCCCCTTAGGATCTCTTGTAGGGCTGGTTTCGTGGTGACAAATTCCTTCAGTTTTTGTTTGTTTGGGAAGACCTTTATCTCTCCTTCTATTCTAAATGACAGACTTGCTGGATAAAGGATTCTCGGCTGCATATTTTTTCTGTTTAGCACACTGTAGATATCGTGCCAAGCCTTTCTGGCCTGCCAAGTTTCAAAGGAGAGATCAGTCACGAGTCTTATAGGTCTCCCTTTATATGTGAGGGCACGTTTATCCCTTGCTGCTTTCAGAATTTTCTCTTTATCCTTGTATTTTGCCAGTTTCACTATGATATGTCGTGCAGAAGATCGATTCAAGTTACGTCTGAAGGGAGTTCTCTGTGCCTCTTGGATTTCAATGCCTTTTTCCTTCCCCAGTTCAGGGAAGTTCTCAGCTATAATTTGTTCAAGTACCCCTTCAGCACCCTTCCCTCTCTTTTCCTCCTCTGGGATACCAATTATGCGTATATTATTTTTTTTTAGTGTATCACTTAGTTCTCTAATTTTCCCCTCATACTCCTGGATTTTTTTATCCCTCTTTCTTTCAGCTTCCTCTTTCTCCATAACTTTATCTTCTAGTTCACCTATTCTCTCCTCTGCCTCTTCAAGCCGAGCCATCGTGGATTCCATTTTGTTTTGCAATTCGTTTAAACCGTTTTTCAACTCCTCGTGACTGTTCCTTAGTCCCTCGATCTTTGTGGCAAGAGATTCTCTGCTGTCCTGTATACTGTTTTCAAGCCCAGCGATTAATTTTATGACTATTATTCTAAATTCACTTTCTGTTATATTATTTAAATCCTTTTTGATCAGTTCATTAGCTGTTGTTATTTCCTGGAGATTCTTCTGAGGGGAATTCTTCCGTTTGGTCATTTTGGATAGTCCCTGGCGTGGTGAGGACCTGCAGGGCACTTCCCCTGTGCTGTGGTGTATAACTGGAGTTGGTGGGCGGGGCCGCAGTCCGACCGGATGTCTGCCCCCAGCCCACTGCTGGGGCCACAGTCAGACTGGTGTGTGCCTTCTCTTCCCCTCTCCTAGGGGCGGGATTCACTGTGGGGTGGCGTGTCCCGTCTGGGCTACTTGCACACTGCCAGGCTTGTGTTGCTGGGGATCTGGCGTATTAGCTGGGGTGAGTAGGCAAGGTGCACGGGGGCTGGAGGGGCAGGCTTAGCTCGCTTCTCCTTAGGTGATCCACTTCAGGAGGAGCCCTATGGCAGCGGGAGGGAGTCAGATCCGCTGCCGGAGGTTTGGCTCCGCAGAAGCACAGAGTTGGGTGTTTGCGCGGACCGAGCAAGTTCCCTGGAAGGAACCGGTTCCCTTTGGGATTTTGGCTGGGGGATGGGCGGGGGAGATGGCGCTGGCGCCTTTGTTCCCCGCCAAGCTGAGCTCTGCCGTCCGGGGGCTCAGCAGCTCTCCCTCCCTTTGTCCTCCAGCCTTCCCGCTTTCCGAGCAGAGCTGTTAACTTATGACCTCCCAGACGCTAAGTCGCGCTTGCTGTGGGAACACAGTCTGTCCGGCCCCTCCGCTTTTGCCAGCCAGACTCGGGGGCTCCGCTTGGCCAGCGAGCCGCCCCTCCGCCCCGGCTCCCTCCCGCCAGTCCGTGGAGCGCGCACCGCCTCGCCGCCCTTCCTACCCTCTTCCGTGGGCCTCTAGTCTGCGCTTGACTCCGGAGACTCCCTTCTGCTAATCCTCTGGCGGTTTTCTGGGTTCTTTAGGCAGGTGTAGGTGGAATCTAAGTGATCGGCAGGACGCGCTGTGAGCCCCGCGTCCTCCTACGCCGCCATCTTCCGGCACTCTAAATTTCATATATTAAAAAAAATAAAAAAATTAAAAAAAATTAAAGGATCATATACCATGACCAAGAGTATCTATCTGTGGAATGCAAGGATACTTCAACATATTAAAATAAATTAGTGATACACTACATCAATAAAAGATAAAAATCACATGATCATTTTTTAAGTTTATTTATTTTTTATTAATATTTTTTTAATGTTTATTTATTTTTGAGAGAGAGACACACACAGAGTGTGAACAGGGGAGGAGCAAAGAGAGAGGGAAACACACAATCCGAAGCAGGCTCCAGGGTCCAAGCTTTCAGCACAGAGCGTGACACGGGGCTCGAACTCACAAGCAGTGAGAGATCATGACCTGAGCCGGAGTCAGATGCTTAACCGACTGAGCCACCCAGGCGCCCCTTTGTTTTGTTTTGTTTTTTTAAAAATTTTTTTTAAAAATGTTTAGTTTATTTATTTATTTATTTTGAGAGAGAGAGAGAGAGAGAGAGAATCTTAAGCAGGCTCCACACTCAGCACAGAGCCCAACAAGGGGCTTGATCTCACAACTGTGAGATCATGACCTGAGCTGAAATCAAGAGTCAGACACTTAACTGACTGAGCTACCCAGGTACCCCACATGATCATCTTAATAGATGCAGGGAAAGCATTTGACAAAACTCAACACACTTTCATGACAAAAACTTGGAACAAACTTAGAAGGAAAATATCTGTACCTAATAAAGGCATGTACAAAAAGCCTGCAGCTAGCTAGCATCATACCCAATGGTGAAAAACTGAAAGCTTTTCCTCTAAGATCAGAAACAAGATAAGGATGCCCACTCTTGGCTATTTCTATTCAACCATGGTACTAAAAGTCATAACCAGAGCAATTAGACAACATAAAAGTCATCCAAATCAGAAAGGGAGAAATAAGTTATCTTTGTTTGCAGATGACATGATGTTATACATAGAAAACTCCAAAGATGTCATTAAAAAAAAAAACTGGTAGAACTATTGAAAAAAATAACATTGAAGGATACAAAATTAATGTACAAAAATCAGTTATATTTCTAGATGCTAAAAGTGAACTATCTGAAAAGGATATTAGGAAAACATTCCAATTTGCAATAGTACCAAAAAGAATAAAATACTTAGGGATAAATTTAACTAAGGAGGTGAAAGATTTATATACCGAGGACTACAAAACATTGATGAAAGAATTTAGATAAGACACTATCAAATAGAAAGAAATCTCATGTTCATGGAATGGAAGACTTAATATTGTCAATATAACATTACCACCCAAAGCAATCTCTAGATTCAATGCAACCCCTATCGAAACTCCAAAGGTATTTTTACAAAAAAAAAAAAAAAAAAAAAAAAAAATGATATATTTCTTATCAGAAACCACTGAGGCTAAAAAGAAGTGGCATAACATCCTTCAAGTCTTAAAGAGAACTGTCAGTTCAAAATCCTACATCCAGTGAAAATATCTTACAAAAATGAAGGGAAATAAAGACAATTAAGCGAAATGAATAGGTTTTGTTTTTTTGTTTTGTTTTTTGTTGTTTTTGTTTTTGTTTTTTCTTTTTATTTGCTAGCAGAATACCCTGAAATAATGGATAAGGAAATCCTCGAAACAGAAAGGAAATTAAAACACAAAACTGGTAACATCAGGACAGAATAATAATAGAAAGATAAGAATTGTAAGTTAATACAATAGGCTTTCCTTCTCTTTTTGAGTTTTATAAATTATGATTAATAGTTCAAGCAAAAATTATACTAATGTCTTATGTGATTACTAATGAATCTAAAGCTAATATTTAAGACAGCTATATTAAAAATGAGAGAACACAAAGGGAAATAAAGGGAGATGATGTTTATATAGTTCACTCAAGCTGGTAAAATGTTGACACCAAAAGACTGTGATGTATAGAAAACTTTTTTGTATACACTAAAAAGTCTATACAATGACATACACTAAAAAATACTGTAGCTAAATCAAATTAAATACATAAAAATGAAAAAAAAATCACGAAGTTGTTCAAGTATCTCACAGAGAAGCAGAAATAAAAGTCAACAGAAAAAGAGAAAAACAAACAAAATAAAAAAATCACACACATACACACACAAATAAAATGGCAGTCTTAAGCCTTAGCATATTAATACTTACATTAAGTAGTAGGCCGAAATATATCAAATGCATATTACCTAAATACACCAAATAAAATATAGTAATCAGCAGTGAGTTAGAAATCCTGAGTCATCTATAGCATGTGTGTGAGAAATTCACTTCAAATACAACAATGTAAACTCAAAATGCAAAAAAAAAAAAAAAAAAAAAGTCCAAATAAAAAATGGGCAGAGGACCTGAACAGACATTTTTCCAAAGAAGACATGCAGATGTCCAACAGACACGTGAAAAGATGTTCAACATCATTTATCATTAGGGAAATGCAAATCAAAACCACAATGATATAGCACCTCACACCTGTTAGAATGGCTAAAATTAGGAAGACAAGAAACAACAAGTATTGGTGAGGATATGGAGAAAAAGAAACCCTTGTGCACAGTTGGTAGAAATGTAAATTGGTACAGTAACTGTGGAAAACAGCATGGAAGTTCCTCAAAAAATTAAAAATAGCAATATCATATGATCCAATAATTCCACTATTAGGTATTTACCCAGGGAAAACAAAAACTAACTCAAAAAAAGATATCTGCATCCCTATGTTTTTTGTAGCATTATTTAAATAGCCCAGAAATGAAAGCAACCTAAGTGTCCACCAATAGATGAATGGATAAGGAAAATGTAGTATATATACACAATAGAATATTACATAGCCATAAAGAAGGATGAGAATGCTCTATTTGAGACAACATGGATGGACCTAGAGGTATTATGGTAAGTGAAATAAGTCACACTGAGAAAGAAAAATACCATATGATTCCACTTGGAAATGGAATCTGAACAAATGAATAAATAAACAAAAAGCAGAATCAGACCTATAGAGAACAAACTGATGGTTGCCAGGGGGATGGGGAGTGGGAGGTAGAGCAAAGGGGGTGAAGGGGAGTGACAGACACAGGCTTCCATTTATGGAATGAGTAAGTCACAAGAGTAAAATGCACAGCATAAGGAGTATAGTCAATGATACTGTAACAGTGATGTAATGGGACAGATGGTAGCTACACTTGTGGTCAACAGGGCATAATATATAAACCTGTCAAATCACTAAGTTGCACACCTGAAACTAGTATAACATTATGTGTCAACTATACTAAAAAAAGTGAAAAATAAAAAAAAAACAACATAGATTGAAAGTAAAAGGGTGGAAAAGGCACACATTAATCGAATAAAGAAGTTCCTATATTAATAATAAACAGATTAGATTTTACAGCAAAGAAAGTTATGAGAGAGGAACTTTCACCCAAGAAGATACAGTGATCTTAAGTGTGTTGTGCCAAACAACAATAAGAAAATAAAGCTGCAAAATAGGTGAAGCAAAAACTGATAGAACTGAAAGAATGAGTAAAGAAGTTCTCAATTTTGTCAGTGACTCTAATAACCTTATTTTGACAGTTATTTGAACAACTAGACAGAATCAACACAAATATAGAATAACGCCACAATATATTAACTAAACAACATATGAACTGGTAGGATCTAATTGACATTTATAGAAATAACAGTAAAACATACACATTCCGTTCAAGCACTGAGGGTACACATACCAAGTTGAACCATATCCTGGAATAGATACATAGATAAATAGAGAAACAGAATAGAGAACATAGAAATAGCCCACTCATGTGTAACCAACTAATTTTTGACAAAGTTGTAGAAGCAAGTCAATTTTAAAAAGGTAATCTTTTCAACAAATGGTGCTTGAGCAACTAAATAGACATAGGTTAAAAAAAATCAAACTTTGACCTAAATCTCACATTTTATTAAAACATTAACTCAAATGGGGTGCAGACTTAAAAGTAAAACACAAAATCATAAAATTTTTAGAAAACAAAAGCATATGAAAAAATCTTCAGGATCTATCACTAGGAAAAAAATTCTTAGACCTATCATGAAAATCATCATATATAAAAGATAAAATTGACGATTCAGACTTCATAAAAATGAAAAACTTCTGCTTTGTGAACGATCCTTTTGGAAGGATAAAAAGACAAGCAACATGCTAGAAGAAAATATTTGCAAACTATATATCTGACAAAAGGCACACATCTAAAGTGTCTAAAAGATTCTTAAATCTCAACATTAAAAACAAAACAACAATCCAATTAGAAAATGGACAAAAAGCATGAGGAGTCTTTTCACTGAAAAAGATATACAGATGGCAGATAAGCGTGCAAAAAGATGTTCAACATCACTACCTTCAGGGAAATGGAAATTAAGTCCATAATGAGATATTATAACACATCTATCAGAACAACCAAAATAACATCTAGTGACAATACTAAATGCTGGCAAGGGAGTGCAATAAGAGGATTTCTCATATATTGCTGGTGGAGATCTAGAATGTTATGGCCTCTCTGAAAAATTGTTTGGCTGTGTTTTCAAAAATCTAAGCATACACCTCATACAACCCAGCAATTACACTCTTAGCCATTTATTCCAGATACATTAAAACTTACGTCTATACAGGGGCACCTGGGTGGCTCACTCAGTTAGGTGTCCAACTCTTGATCTCTGCTCAGGTCATGATCTCATGGTTTGTGCACAGAGGCTGCTTGGGATTCTCTCTCCTCTCTCTCTGTCCCTCCCCTTGCTTGCATGTGCACACACACACACTCTCTTTCTCAAAATAAATAAATAAAACTTAAAAAAATTACATCTATAGAAAAACCTGTATATATTGCCCATAGAAGATTTATTTGTAATTATCAAAAACTCAAAACTGCCATAATATCCCTCATTAGGTGAGTGGTTAAACAAATATCATTCACTAATTGAGTGGTACATCCAGACCATGAAATACTCAAGAATGAAGAGAAATGGACTTTTGATACACACAACAACTTAGATGGATCACAAGAGTATTACGCTGAATGACAAAAGTCAGTCTCAAAATGTCACTTAGAGTATTATATTCCATTTATATGATGTTCTTCAAATGGTAAAATTATAGAGATGGAGAACAGGTTAGTAGTTAGGAATGGTTAAGGATATTGCCATGGTAGGTGCAATTATAAAGGAAAAACATGATCTTTGCCTTGATGAAATACTTCTGTGGTAGTGGTTACACAGTTCTACACAAGTCATAAAAAGACAGAATTACACACAAATATTTTACCAATGTCAATTTCCTGTTTTTGATATTGTATCCTAATACTGAAATATATAACAATTTGGAAAAATTGAATGAAGTGTGTGTACATGGGACCACTCTCTGCTATTTTGTTATTTCCTGTGAATCTCTATTTCAAAAATGTTTAAAAATGGAAAAAACACAAATGGTCTAAATAGATTAAAAACCAAAATTTGTCAGTTTGGATTAAAGAGCAAGTATATGATGTCAACTAGAAATATACTTCAGCTCTAAAGATATAAATTGGTTAAAAATAAAAGAAGAAAAAAGTTATTGGATGGTAACGGTAGTCAAAATGAAGTTTGAGTACTGATATTAATATCTCACAAGATATCAGAGCAAAAAATATTACCAGGAAGAAAGAAGGTGTTTTCATAACGATAAAGGGTTCAAATTATCAAAATGTCAATAACAATCTTAATATGTTCATGCATCTAACAACAGAGCTTCAAAATACATGGTATGAGAACTGATAGAACTACAAGAAGAATTAGATAATCCAAAATGATAGAGATTTCATTTCCCTTTTTCAATAATGGATGAAGCAAATTTGGCAGAAAATCAGTAAAAATATAGAAAAAACAACACTATTAACAAATTTGACTTCACTGATATTTATAGAATATAGCACTCAACGACAGCAGAATACACATTCTTTTCAAATGCATAGTGGGTGTTTACACAGACTAGTGATATTCTGGGCCATAAAATAAATCTTGATATATTTACAAGTATTCAGGTAATGGGAAGTATGTTCTCTGACCACACTACCTGAATTCAAGACTTCTATCAAGCTACAGTAATCAACATCTAGTGGCACTGGCAAAAAGGTACACAAACAGATCAGTGGAAATGAATGGAGATTCTAGAAATATACTCACAAGTTTTTCAAAAAATGGTTATAATGCAGGTACAAAGGAAATGTAGTAGAGAAAACAAAAACTACTCAACACATGGTGTTGGCACAAATGAATATCCACATGCCCTTCTCCCCCTAAAAATATTTTGTGCCACACACACACACACACACACACACACACACAAAACCTCAAAATGCATCATAGTCTTTTTTTAATAGAAGTTCACTTTTTTATTTTGACAGAAACAGAGGCAGTGGGAGAAAGGGACAGGCAGATAGAGAGGGAGAGAGAGGATCCCAAGCAGGCTGGAGCTGCAAGGGCAGAGGCCCAGGCGGGGCTCAAACCCAGGAATATCTGAGATCATGACCTGAGCTGAAACTGACTGAGCCACCCAGGCACCCCGAAATGCATCATAGTCTTAAATGTAAAACCTAAAACTACAAAACTTCTACATGACTATCATTGTGAACATGGATTAGGCAAAGATTTTTTAGAAATCATGCCAAAGACATGATCCACAAAGGAACAAATTGACAAACTGTATATCATCAAAATGAAAATTTTGTGGTCTGTGAAATATTCCATCAGGAGATGAAAAAAGCAACTTACAGATTGGGAGAAATTATTTGCAAATCGCACATCTGACAAAGGGCTTATGTCTACAATATATAAATGACTCTGAAAAGTAATTGATAATTGGGACTCCTGGGTGGTTCAGTCGGTTGAGCGTTGAACTCCTGGTTTCGGCTCAGGTCATGATCCAGGGGTCGTGGAATTGAGCCCCATGTGGGCTTAGCGCAGAGCCGGCTTGGGATTCTCTCTCTCTCTCTCTCTCTCTCTCTCTCTCTCTCTCTCCTCCTCTCCCCTGCTCATGCTCATTCTCTCTCTAAAATAAAATAAAATAAAATAAAATAAAATAAAATAAATTGATAATAAATTAAGCAATCCAATAATAAATGGGCACAGATTTGCACAGATACCTGACTAAAGATAGAGGGAAACCAAGCACAAGAAAAGGTGTTCATCTTCAAACGTTAGTCCAGAAATGCAAAATAAAGCCACAGCAGAGAGTAACATTACACATGTCAGAAGAGCTAAAATATTTATTTCAAAAGTTATAATAACCAAATGTTGGTGAGTATGTGCATGTACAACTGTAATGTATAATTACTTTGGAAAACAGACCAGTAATAGTTAAATATGTATCATATCTGTTTCATTCTTCGATACTTACCCTAAAGGAATAAGGCATAGAAACATATTAATAGTTGCATATGAGTGTTTACAGCAGCTTTATTTAAAATAGTCTTCAGGGGTGCCTGGGTGGCTCAGTCGGTTGAGCATCAGCCTTCAGCTCAGGTCATGATCTCACGGTTTGTGGATTCAACCCAACGTCAGGCTCTGTGCTGACAGCTCAGAGCCTGGAGCCTGCTTCAGATTCTGTGTCTCCCTCTCTCTCTGCCTCTCCCCCACTTGTGCTCTGTCTGTCTCTCTCTCTCAAAAATAAATAAAATGTAAAAAAAGAAAATAGTTTCCAGGGCATCTGGGGGGCTCTGTCAGGTAAGCCTCTGATTTTAGCTCAGGTCATGATTTCATGGCTGGTGAGTTCAAGCCTGGCATGGGGCTCTGTGCTGACAGCATGGAGCCTACTTTGATCTTCTGTCTCCCTCTCTCTCTGCCCCTCCCCCACGTGCACATGCATGCTCACTCCCAGTCTTTCAAAACAAATAAACATTTTAAAAAATTAAAAAATAAATAAAATAGCCTCCCAAATGAAACAATTGCGGGGTCCATTAATAGGTGAAGGAATAAACAAATTGTGGTATTTTTTATTGATACAATGGAGTAGTATTTGACAATAAAATGAATGGATTATTTTTAAATTTTACAATAATTTTAGATTTATTTCAAAAAGTTGCAAATATAGTTCCCATAAAGCCCAAACTCATTCTCTTCTAATGTTTTTTAAACAACTCTACTAAAATATAACTGGCATTTACAGAACTGGACATATTGGGGCACCTGGGTGGCTCAGTTGGTTAAGCATCTGACTTTGGCTCAGGTCATGATCTCACCACTGGTGAGTTCAAGCCTCGCATCAGGCCGTGTGCTTACAGCTCAGAGCCTGGAGCCTGCTTCGGATTCTGTCTCCCTCTCTCTTGGCTCCTCCCCTGCTCGCCCTCTATCTCTCTCTCTGTCTCAAAAACAAATAAACATTAAAAATTTTAAGAAAAAATAAAACAAAAAATAAAAAACTGGAAATATTTAATACATACAATTAGATGAGTTTGGAGATATGCATACACCCATGAAACCATCGCCACTGCAATCAAGATAAAGAACATATCCATCACCTCCATCGATAGGTGAAGGCATAAACAAATTGCCATGGATCTATACCCTGGTATATTACTTGATCATAAAATGAATAAATTATTGATACATTCTGCAACATGGATGAGTCTCAAAATAATGATGAGCGAAATAAGCCAGGCCAAAATGACTGCATACTGTATGATTGCATTTACATAATATAGTAGAAATTGCCAACTAATATATACTTACAAAAAGGCCAGTGGTTACCTGGCAACAGGAGTGGGGTAGGAAGAAGAATGAGGGAGGAATTACAAAGGGAATGAGGAACCTTTTAGGGGTGGGTGATGGATAAGTTCTTTAACTGAATTCTATTTGATATTTTCGGAGATATATGTCAAAATTTATCAAATTGTACAGTTTAGATACATGCAGTCTATGGTATGTCAATTACACTTTAATGAAGCTGCTTAAAAAACATATTAAAAAGTTAAACAAATTCTGGAATTTGGATGGGCCTGGCCAGCAAAAGTTGACAATGCAGAGATTTCTGAAAATGCAACAGTGACTCAACAAAAACTGTGAATCTAGGAGCTCACTCTACTTTTCCACTCCCAGGAAACAGAAATGATAATTAGCCCAATTAGCTTTAGCAGGTAATTAGACATATGAGCTCCTCAATGCGAATTAATTTCATTTGAGAAGTGAACTACAAAGACACCCTTATGATTTTAAACTTCCAGTATATAAGATATTAATTTACTAAAAACATGGATTTCAGCAAGAGCAAAATAATGCTTATATTTGGAATAATGATGGAATCTAAGAAGATGAGACCATGCCAAAAAAAGAGACACTGCATATTAAAGTTGCTATATTCATTCACAAAATAGTGTTTCCTAAATGGAAATTCTCTGGGCAGAAGAGTGTGAAATGAGAAAAAAAAAAAAAAAAAAAAAAGGCTTTTATCTGAGTGTAAGGGAATGGGAAAAAAGAGAAAGAAAAATATATGCTAGCACTTTGGGTTTTGTTAAATTTATTTGTTTTTTTTTTTAACTCCAGTATAATTAATGTGCAGTGCTAAATAGTTTCAGGTGTACAATATAATGATTCAACAATTACATACATTACTCAGTGCTCATCATGGTAAGTGTACTCTTAATTCCATTCACCTATCTTAATCCCATTTCACCTATCCCTCTACTCACCTCCCTGCTGGTAACTACCAGTTTTCTAATTTTCTATATTTAAGAGTCTTGTTTTTTGTTTGTTTGGTTTCTTAAATTCCACAGATGGGTGAAATCATATGGTATTTCTCTTTCTTTGATTGACTTATTTCACTTAGCATTATACCTTCTAGATCCATCCGTGTTTTTACAAATGGCAAGATTTCATTATTTTTTATGGCTGAATAATATTCCATTGTGTATATATAACACTTCTTTATCCATTCATCTATTAATGGACAACTGGGTTGCATCCACACTTCGGCTATTGTAAATAATGCTGCAATAAACACAAGAATGCATATATCTTTTTGATTTAGTGTTTTCATATTTTTTGGGTAAATATACAGTAGTGGAATTACTGAATTATATGGTAATTTCATTTTTAATTTTTTGAGGAATCTCCATACTGGTTTCTAGAGTGGCTGCACCAGTTTACATTCCCACCAACAGTGCATGACAGTTTCTTTTTCCTCACATCCTCACCAATACTTCTTGTTTTATGTGTTGTTAATTTTAGGCATTCTGACAAGTGTAAGGTGATATATTATGGTTCTGATTTGCATTTCTCTGATGACGAGTGATGTTGAGCATCTTTTTAAGTGTCTGTTGGCCATCTGTATGTCTTTGGAGAAATGTCTGTTCATGTCTTCTGTCCATTTTTAATTTAATTATTTCTAGGTTTTTTGCTGTTGAGTAGTATAAATTCTTTTTTTTTAATGTTTATTTATTTATTTTGAGAGACAGAGCATGAGCAGGGGAGGGGCAGAGAGAGAGAATCCCAAGTAGGCTTCATGCTGTAAGCACAGAGCCTAATGCGGGGCTCGATCTCACAAACTGTGGGATCATGACCTGAGTTGAAATCAAGAGTTGGATGCTTAAATGACTGAGCCACCCAGGTGCCCTAGTATAAGTTCTTTAGAAATCTGGGATAGGAACCCTTTACTGAATATTGCATTTGCAAATTTCTTCTCCCATTCAGTAGGCTGTCTTTTTGTTTTGTTGATGATGTCCTTGCTGTGCAGAAGCTTTTTATATTGATGCAGTCCCAATAGTTTATTTTTGCTTTTGTTTCTCTTGCCTCAGGAAACACATCTAGAAAAATGTTGCTATGGCCCATGTCAAAGAAATTACCGACTGTGCTATCCTCTAGGATTTTTGTGGTTTCAGGTCTGACATTTAGGTCTTTAATCAAGTTTGAGCTTATTTTTAGATACAGTATAAGAAAGAGATCAAGTTTCACTCTTTGGCATGCAGCTGTCCAGTTTTCCCAACACCATTTATTTAAAGGCTTTCTTTTCCCCAATGCAAATTCTTGTCTCCTTGTCATAGATTAATTGACCAAATAGTTGTGGGTTTATCTCTGGGCTCTCTACTCTGTTCTATTGATCTATGTGTCTATTTTTGTGCCAGTATCATACTGTATTGATCACTACAGCTTTGTAGAATATCTTGAAATCTGGGATTGTGACACCTCCAGTTTTGCCCTCCTTTTTCAAGATTGCTTTGGCTATTCATGGTCTTTTGTGGTTCTATACAAATTTTAGAATTATTTCTTCTAGTTCTATGAAAAAATGCTGTTGGTATTTTGATAGGGATTGCATTAAATCTGTAGATTGCTTTGGGTGGTATGACATTTTAACGATATTTGCTTTCCCAATTCATGAGCATGGAATATCTTTCCATTTGTGTCATCTTCAATTTCTTTCATCTATGATTTATACTTTTCAGAGTGCAGGTCTTTCACCTTTTTAATGAAATTTATTCCTAGGTATTTTATTATTTTGGCACAATTGTAAATGGGATTATTTTCTTAATTTCTCTTTTTGCTACTTCATTATTAGCGTATAGAAATGCAATGGATTTCTGTGTATTGATTTTGTATCCTTCCACTTTACTGAATTTGTTTATCAGTTCTAGTATATTTTTCATGGAGTCTTTTTTGTTGAAGATTTTTGCATCTATGCTTATCAAATATTGGCCTATAGTTCTCTTTTATTGTATTGTCGTTATCGAGTTTTGGTATCAGAATAATACTGGCCTCATGGAATGAATTCAGAAGATTTCCTTCCTCTTCTATTTTTTTTAATAGCTTGAGAAGAATAGGTATTAACTCTTCTTTAAATGTTTGGTAGAATTCACCTGTGAAGCCATCTAGTCCTGGACTTTTGTTTGTTGGGAGTTTTGGAATTACTGATTAAATTTCATTGCTGGTAATTAGTCTGTTCAAATTTTGTATTTCGTCCTGACTCAGTTTTGATAGTTTATATGTTTCTAAGAATTTATCCACTTCTTCTAGGCTGTCCAATTTATTGGCACATAATTTTTTCATTATATTTTCTTATAATCCTTTGTATTTCTGAGGTATTAGTTATTTCTTCCCTTTCATTTCTGTTTTTATTTCAGTCCTTTTTCTCTTTTTTTAAGTCTAGTCAATGGTTTACCAATTTTGTTGTTTCTTTCAAAGAAGCTACTTCTGGTTTCATTGATCTGTTTTTTTGTTTTTGTTTTTGTTTTTTTTATTAGTTTCTACTTCATTTATTTCTGCTCTAATCATTATTATATCTTTCCTTCTACTGGTTTTGGGTTTTGTTTGCTCTTTTTGCAGTTCCTTTAGGTGTAAGGTTAAGTTGTTTATTTGAGATTCTTCTTGCTTCCAAGTTTATAGCAATACAGGTAGGCATGTATTGCTATAACCTTCCCTCTTCGAACAGCATTTGCTATATCCTAAAGATTTGGGACCATTGTGTTTTCATTTTCAATTGTCTCCATGTACTTTTTTATTTCCTCTTTGATTTCTTAGCTGACATATTCATTGTTTAGTAGCATGTTATTTAACCTCCATGCATTTATGTTCTTTCCAGATTTTTTCCTGTGGTTGATTTCTAGTTTTATAGCACTAGGGTTGGAAAAGATGCATGGTATGACTTCAGTCTTTTTCAATTTGCTTAGAGTTGTTTTGTGGCCTAATATGTAATCTTTTCTGGAGAATATGTTTATCTCTAGCAATTATTCCAGTTAACTGAACTGACTACTAATTAATTCCCCCCCCCCAAATTATTTTGGGCACAAACAAGAATTTATCTATACATTCAGCAGAAATTTTATGTGAATTCTTGCTGTATATAATTGATAATTGGCACATGAAACAGAATTGAAAGACAAAAGTGTGCAAAATTTCCACAAATTAGAGATAAAAGTGGTATACATTCCCCCCTTTCACAGGTGAGAGGCTCTGAAACCACTTGAGCTGTGCTCCCCATAGTACTTATAAACCATATTCCTATAAAAATTGAAGTATCAGTATTCCCTCTTCATGTAAAGAAAGACTGGGGTGTCTGAGTGGCTCAGTTGGTTAGACGTCTGATTCTTGATTTTGGCTCAGGTCATTATCTCACAGTTCATGAGTTCGAACCCTGCATTGGTCTCTGTGTTGACAGTGCAGAGCCTGCTTGGGAATCTCTCTCTCTCCACTCACTCTGCCCTTCCCCCACTTGCTCTCTCTCTCTCTCTTTCTCTCTCTCAAAATAAATGAACTTAAAAAAAAAAAACACCAACAACGCATAGGAAGAACAGAACAAAACGAAGAGATGTGAAGTTCAGGGAGGGCTATAAGCAAATTTTCAAACCAATATTCATTGTTTTATCCAAATAAAAGAATACTCCTACGTATATTTCAAAAAGTCATATTGCTTTTATATCTGTATCTATATGTCATATTGCTTTTATGTCTGTATCTATACCTATCTATCTGTTTCGACTGACAGATATGCTCATTTCTCAGTTCTCCTTTACATATTTCTAGACACTGAGTCACTAGTTTTTTTAAAACCCATATCATTTAATAAAAGATTAAAATGAAGCAACCAATAGATATTTAATAAGAACAATAAGACTACCAAATTCTTGGTCAGATTCCACTGATCACAGGAAGTCACATTGTGCAAATGACCCCTTGAAGGAATGAGAAATATAACCTCATAATTCACTCCTTAGAGTTGCTTTCCTTCAAATGTCCTTTAGTGACATAATTTCCTCTGCCTGCTTATTATCCCTGGAGGCAGCACCTACTGCACAAATATAAAAGGTCCCTCTGTTACTACCACATTCTTCATTCAGTTGATTATTCAATCACGCACACACATTAACAGTCATTTATTGCATGTCTATTATGAGCCAGGCCCCAGTGTTGTGTTAAGTAATGGGGATATAAAGATGAAGGAAATACAGATCTGTGTCCCATCCCTCTGAGAGTTCACAGCCTATCAGGAATGAAAATTGTGGGTCACAAAATGGGGTCAGTAAATGAATAATAAACAAAGCCAACTTTTATTGAGCACTTCAAATGGGCTGCTTACTGTGTTAACTGCTTTCTGCACTAACTCAGTTAATCCAGCCAATAGGCCTTGTGGTAGGTATTATGTCGTCTTACTTCATGGATTAAAAATTGAGATGTAAAAAAAGGAATTTGTTCAAACAGCAGATAAACAGTGGCGCTCCCACTGCAACCTAGGCAGTGTGGCTCCAGAACACACGTTCCAAGCCCCTGGTCCAGAGGACAGAGCACTTGCTACCTGAAATCCTAGTGTGCCCTTGAACTTTACTAGGGAGTCCCACGAGTTGGATCTAGAAGACAGAGGACCACAAAGGTGCCTGAAAGTGTCTTTCTGGCAGAGGGAGAAATCAAGGTAAAAGGAACTTAAATAGCCTTGAAGGATAAAAGAAGTCACTGAATTGTGGAATGGATGTGATACCTGGGATGGGGGGTGGTGCTCCCCGGGAAAAATGCAAAAGGAAGGGGAGATTTGACAGCTGACAGGTGGCTGCTTAGAAGCAGGGTCCTAGGCCACTTAACTATCATCCTGTCCTTTCTAGTCCTCAGTTAAGGCCCCTGCAGAGGCTGGGGATGGGCACTGCTGCTGCAGGATTCCTACTTCCATGGCTGGATAGTTTTTCCCCTTCTTCTGGACAACATGAATGAATCAGAGCCCGTGTTGCTTCTGCTGGTTATCACTGCTGATGTTTCATGCCATTTTCTTCACTGGTACCAAATCTCTATGAAAAATTTAGGGAGAATTTCTCTTCCCTTCTGGGTTATACATTGTTAGGTAGGGTAGAAGGAGTCCAAGTTGGGTAATGCAAAGACCCCACTGCATTCTGCTTTTGTTTCATAAGGAGGTTCTAGTGAAAATAGCTCTCTGAGAGTTTACTCACATTTTCCCCCTTAAGCTTAGACTTGAAATCATAAAGCGCTGCTCTTTAGACACATCTGAATACCATCCTACACTAGAATTAGAATTATAACTCTGTTAACAGATTAAGGCTTAGTTTACCTGCTTGATTAAGGCTTCCTTTAAAAAGAATTATCTCTTCTTGTAAAAAGAACACTGGTGGCCCACTTAGCTGGTTTGTTAGACTGCCTGGATGGGTGTGAATTGTGTAATGCACAAAACACAGGCTTAAGCCTTTTCTGCCACCCCTGTAAATCCATCCATTGAATGTGAAACAGTGTAGAAAGGTGGCCCATCCCCATAGGCCTCCTCTCCCACTATTCCTCTGTCAAACATCCCCAATCTCCCACTACCTTTTGCTCAGCACTGAAAACACAAAAATGCAGTCTCTGAGAGCAAAGACCTTACAAACAGAAGAGGGACCAAAATCAACTTCAATAAAACATGAAATCCTAGGTACGCACTTACTAGAGCATTAGCACTGAGGAAGGAATCATCCTCTCTAGCAGGAATCATCATCTCTAGAGGGAGGGGCATGAGTGGGTAGGAAAAGTGAAGGTACTATTTTACCAGAGTCTTGAAGGATGAGTTAGAGATCATGAGGGCACAGGCGTGGGAGTGGTGTGTGTGGGTAGGACCAGGGAGGGAGGAGAGATTATCAATGAAGAAAAGGTCCAGAGGCACATGGTGGATGCTTAATAAATACTGAATGGGTGAGAAATGAGGAAATGGGTAATAATAAACTATATTTCTATAACATTTTACTGCTTCTAAAGTGTGCTTACATAATTACTCCATTTACTCTTCACAATACTCACGCAAAAGAGCATGGATTTTGGGTCATGTTTTACACATGAAGAATTTGAGGCCCTAAGAGGTGTAAATGACTTATTCAATGTGACAGGAGTGACACAACTAAAATGCTACCAAAGCCCCATAACATGCCATTGCCACTTCAATGATCGTAGAGCATCAGTAATGGCATCCATCAGAAGCAGCAAACGGCGGCAGCGGCCCCTTGACTCCTCCATCTCTGGATATTAGTGCTTCGGCTTCCACTTTAGCTCTTAGGTTAGATATATAAAACAGCAAATGCTCTGCTTGGAACGCTCTTTGCTGTTAACATTCCTGACATCACACTCAGCTACCTGAGAGGCCAAAACATTCTCTCCAGCTTTGAGAGAATCCTTGCAGCCACATCTGAGTTCTGAAATGTTGGTATGAAGCCAACGAGCTATAATCTTAAACCCAATTCCAATACTGATAGGAATGATAGGATCATTCCCTGATAGGATGAAACCCTGTCATAAACTGATTATTTCTTTTTAATGTTTCTTTATTACTGAGAGAGACAGAGCACGAACGGGGGAGGTGCAGAGGGAGAGGGAGACACAGAATCTGAAGCAGGCTCCAGGCTCTGAGCTGTCAGCACAGAGCCTGACGCGGGGCCTGAACCCACGGACTGCGAGATCATGACCTGAGCCAAAGTCAGATGCTCAACCGACTGAGCCACCCAGACGCCCCATAAACTGATTATTCTATTGGGAGGTATTAACATTAAGGTCTGCCCTCTGAGGAAGAACAATCCCCTTTGCTCTTTAATAGGTACCACTTTCTTCCCACTAGATATTGGTATTGCCCCCCAGTGTTATGAAATCTTGCAGAAATCACCAAGGATCATCATGAGTGCCAGCATTAATGTCAGCCACGGTTGGCAACAAAGCCAGCATCTGGGAATTTGCAGAAAGGGAGCAGCCCACTCAGGAAAATCAGGCAGAGTACTGTGATGTGCCTGTCAAAATTCACATCAAGACTGATGGCATACAATAAGAAATGAAGGAAACCTAAAGGTGGAGACATCATTAATCAGAAGAATTAACAGATTGCCTCTCTAAACATTATTGTTAGCTCTGCCAGAAAAATACACATATCATAGAGGAAACACTGATAAGAATGCTGCATGACCCTTCTTTCAATATGTTTAGGATAGTCATGAAGACAGAAAATGTGAAAGTTAACCCAAAAGTCTGGCAGGGAGAATACTCCAGTCGGACTACTAAGTGGAATGACAAAATGATCCATGTGACAACGAAACAGAAAGGACTAATTTCATGGAGGAAGATTGATGACAGGATTACTTTGAAATACGTCTATCTCTTTTATACAAATCAATGCTTACAGCTTTATAAAGTGTTTTACTTATCCTGAATATATGAATTGCAAAATTATATTCTTCTTTTTAGTTTTCCTGATCTGTTGCCATAATAGCATTTATCCCATATCAATCAAAAAGCACAGGTCACCAGCCTTCTAGGACTGAAGTATTTCCAGACCCATACAAAGCAATTTTAAAGGAAATCTCACCTTTTAAATTGGCTAACACAGAATCAAGGAATTATTTTTGATGGATAGGGCTTTCATAGTGCTCTTCAAATTTCACTACATCAGCAACCACAATCATTTATCTACAGAAGCCTGTATCTAATTAATTTGAAGTTGATGATGATGACAGTAGCAACGGCAATGAAGTAATGAGTCAGGCTAGTCTTTGAAATGAGAAATTTAAGACAATGGCAATTCACTCACTCAAAAAGCATTTATTGAACATTTACTTTTTCTGGGTCCTGAGGAAAAAGAAAGAAAGCATATCTTACTCTAGCAAGAACAGAGTGGGATTGAGAAAAATGGGCGCCCTGTAGTCTTCAAATATTAGCATCATTTCATGGGAAATGGATAAAGCCAATTTTTTGGCCACAAGCTTTTGTTCTCACATCTTTATACTTAAAATGAGAGATTTAAGGGGTGCCTGGGTGGCTTAGTCGGTTGAGCTTCTAACTTCAGCTTAGGTCATGGTCTCACAGTTCATGAGTTCCAGCTCCACACAGGACTCTCTGCTATCAGCACAGAGCCTACTTCAGATCCTCTGCCCCCCTCTCTCTCTGCCCCTACCCTGCTCTCTCTCTCTCTCTCAAAAATAAATAAACTTCAAAAAAATTAAAATAAAATAAAGTAAAATAAAATGAGAGATTTAATATTGCATGCATACTTTTTTATTTATTTGGAATTATCTTCTATTCCTAATACTTATAACCAGATAACATTATTTTCACTAAGGATAAAATTATCTTGGATATAGTTGCAAAATCTTGATCAAAGTATGCTTAAATTTTTTTTTCTCCTGATTTTCAATCTGGCAATATCTTTTGGAGTTTTACATAGGTTTTTCAAACCCTAATTCTCCATTTTGATTTCTATTTTCCAGTTTTATGTTTCAGGTTTCTGAACAAGATATCTTAAAAACACTTTAAAATATTTTAAATAAGGTAAGAAAATAAATCACCCACTCCCAGACAAAAAAGACTTTATTTTTGCATTACTTGATTTCAGAATTTCAGGGGTTGCCACTGTTGACGACACTCAACTACTAGCTGACCAATATTAGGGATGGTAAAAGGTCATGCAGCTACAGAATGAAATTACATGTGAATGACACTAAATATAAGAATTACAAACTGACAAAGGGTTTTTCTTTTCCTCTCTCTTCCCTATCTCCCTCCCTCCCTCCATTCCTTCCTTTCTTTCCTCTTTCCCTCCTTTTTCTCTTCCTCCCTTCCTCTCGCTGCCTTCCTCCTTTTTTTCATTTCTTCCCTTCATTTGTAATCTCCACTCTGGAGTGCAGGCTCTATTGGTTTATGTCCTATCATTTGTGCAAGCAGTTTTGGGCGAGACTGAATTAACTAGCAAGCCAATTCTAATTGTTTACAGTGGTATTTTATCATGCCCTCATATCTTGACAAGAATGTGCTTGGATGGTCTGTTGCTTGACCAAATTCTGGACAGTGAGAAGCACATAAATAAAAGACTAACTATAATGCCACATGTGAGTACTCTAAGGGAGCTGTATGCAACATGCTATGAGATGATAGGAAAGAAGGCAATTGATCCTGAGGGAATTTAGGAGACCTTTGACAAGAGTTAACATTTGATCTTCCATAGAAGGAGTGAAGTGAATATTTTTGTGAAATCTTATTTTTAATTAAGTATCTCTATAGCCAAAGTCTAGTCCTATTTAGTCCCTGATAGAGTTAAGTGAGACATAAATGTTCATATTGAGATCACATTCAAAGGATGCTATACTTAGTCTGAAAGAACAAGAAAGTGCTGTTGACAATCTCATAATGTTGTCAGAGTGGCCTGGATTACTTTCAAGGTGAACAAAGGAGATCCCGGAAGTGCCAGTAAGTCAGAATGGCAAAAGGTTGAGGAAGCATTCTGAAAACTGGCATACACGGATATGTGTACTCAGATTTGTGAGATTTCTCAGAAATCTGAAACTGCTTTATCTCTATTATAATATCAAATGGTTTGTGTGGGGTATTATTTGAGACATTCAAATATTTTGTTATGCTTCCCATAATATTGATGAAAACCCTCAAGTGTATGTGGTATTTTCTTTTAGTAGTATGGAAGGAGTACTCTCCACGTTTACATGAGATGCTTTCTTTCCCAGACTCCTGGTATCCACACCTAAATATTTTATATATCTTCCAGTTTGCATACATTATGAGTTAATTTTTTGTATAAATTTATTTTTATATACTATTTCTTCACTAGTTTTTATATTTCTATAAATACAGACTGAAACTCTATTCATAGAACAGGTGTATAGGTACATAAAATTGTGAAAAAAATGTTATTTATTGCTATATTTCCTTTACCTTATTGACATGGAAATTGAAAATCATAAACTCAGGAGTAAAGTGATCCAAAACCATCTGAAAGCAGTGAGACCCAAATGTTTTAAAGTTGTAGAATTTTATAGCTGAATGTCATCTTAGAAATGCTCTACTCCAGTCTCCTAATATTGAAAACAGAAAAGTGAGGTGAGGTTACATGAGAGTGTAAAACTTCCTCCAGATTCCTCACTTGTAAAAATTCCGGGATTAGAATATCAGTTTCCTGACTTCCAGCCTCATTTACTTCCCCAGATCTATTGTCGGTACCCATATATAACTCTTCATTTTTTAAAATATAATCATAAAATAGACATTTTGAAGGGCCTTCAGGGCACCCATGTGGCTCAGTTGGTTGAGCATCCAACTCTTAATTTCGGCTCAGGTCATGATCTAACCATTCATGAAATTGAGCCCCAAGTCAGGCTCTGTGCTGGTAGAGTGTAGCCTCCTTGGGATTCTCTCCCTCCCTCTTTCTCTGCCCCTTGTCCACTCACATGTGCATGGTCTCTCCTTCTCTCTCTCAAAATAAATAAAAAAAAATTAAAGAAAATCTTTTAAAAATAGGGTATACTGTGCAGAAATGATACAGGGTAGTTTGTCAGCAACACTATCATTCTAAAGTAAATTCATTACTCATTACTATCCTGGAAAGAGCAGTGTCATTAAAGGATGTGTATAAATTGTCTCAAATGCCAAGGATTCATCTAATCCAAAGGAGTCATGGGTTAAAAGCTTTTTTCTAGATATATCCCTGCAAAATAAGAAGCAGACTACTCAAAGATGTGGTGCCATCAGTTCCCTACAGTTTGTAAGTCAACTCACAGAAGCACCAGGCATAATTGCACCTATAAAATCAAACATTCTTCAGATAACCTAAAACCCTGCTAGAATCAAATTGGTTGAATGCACATGGCTGACATTGCTACATTATTCAACAAGTATCTAATGAGACCACCTGCTGTGCAATGAATGCACTTTTATACTTTGGGCTTCATTCTTCATGGGCTTCATGCTGTCTGGAGCCACGCTCCCCTACATGTTAGAGGGAGGACTGTGGAGGCAGGATGTCTGGGTTCCATCCTGCATATTCTAGCTGAGCAACTCCCTCTAATCCTCAGGGTCCTGATCTGTAAAAGAGAAATAAGAATACCTATCTCATAAGGTTAGGGAAGGTAAAATAAGATAACACTTGTAAATTACCTAAGCATAGTACCTAGAATGTGATGTGGAATTGGAAATATATAAGCACCAAACACTGTGATTCACTTTGGTTGAAATAAAACCATAAGTCAAATATTTTGGTGGTATTTAATGAGAAAACTCAAGGAGGGGCAACTTTTTTTTTTTTTTTTTTTTTTTGACACAGTGCTTTTGAATATCCGGGATACAGAGCTCTTGCTCAGTCCTTATTGAAAAGATAATAGAGAAAGTTGAAAAATATTTATGCATCGATTATCATAGAGGCACAAGCTATAAAGAACATAAGATATATACTGATTTAACTAAATCTATACATATTTTTTTATCTTGTCATTATAAAATTGATTTTGGGGCAAGTTTGCTGCAAATGAAAAAAAATCTCCTGTAATGCTCTGTTTGCATTTTCAGAGTTTTATTTTCAGTGTAATGTACTCCTTAACCTCAAGACTACAATTACTAAGAGCTTGTTGTATGTGCTTTTTAATAGAATATTTATTTGTTAGAGTATTTTTTACAGGAAATTGAAATTACTCACCAAAATCGTAAAACACTAGCTCTCTGATGTGCAGTTCAATATCTACGTCTATCTTTCCTAAGTGTTGTAATGCATCTATTATAATGTGGAATTGATTTGCTTGTCCATCAGAAAGCTTTTTAATTAAAAATTTTTCTTTTCGGAACTCTTTGCAAAGATACATTTTTGACACAGTGAATTAACACATTCATCAAACAAAACAGAGATTCTTTCTTCTATATCGAATGTTAAGTACACAACCAATGCTGACTCTGACTAGTGACATTAGTATTTTCATTACTTATGCTCTCTCCCACCATTTGACAACTACTCTAAGCCCAACAGAATTATGGAAGTGGAGCCATATGTCTTCTCTTAGGGGAAAACAGAGTTGAACACACCAGGGTTCAGGATCAAGTTAACTGTTCTGCTGCCACCTGGGCTTTTGTCTTCATCCTTGCCTCTACCTTCCTACAACAATTGCCTGCAAGTGCTGAGGCCCCTCTTGGAATTTAGGGCCATGTCGGCCCTTGCTATTTCCTTCACTAAATACTGGTGTCCTGGAAAGAAACCCAAGCTTATGGCCACCTGCTGCGAGTTCTCCCCCAAGTCCCATTGTCTGCTGGTCTGTCTACATGTCTGAACAAAGCCTTGCACAAGATTCCCTGGGCGCTCCTGCCAAAGAAATGACAACCAGACACTGGCTTTTGTTATATTGTGCCTTGATTACATCCCACAGTGAATAAAAGTAAATGCACGATCCTGCAGTTTAAATCAGGGACCTGGTGTTGCCTTTCCCTTGAAGCGTAAGGATCATCCTAGCTCATCAAGACAGAAGGTGTCAGTCCAGTAACTGACCAGCCTCGGGAGCAGAAAGGTAAAGAGAAACTCAGTTGGTGAACTTGCTGTTTCCTTTTATCCTCACTCTTGGGAAGAACCAGGGTTCAACTGTGACATGAATAAACCTTAGTTAAAGAGCAAACACAGCCTAATAAATACAGAGATCTGACTTCAGTGTCCTACTTCAGCAAATGAAGGCTAAATTACTGACACACTAAGTTCCCATCACTAGTGTTAGAGGTGAATTTCTGTTTTCCCCTAAATCGTACTTTGCGAAGAAACTTTATAGTTCTAATATATTTATGGAAAATGAACATAACTTACTCATTTTTGAGCACAATATCATAATCAGGACACGGAAAAGAATCACCTTAGCTATTGAAGGACAAACTGGAAACTAATCTATGAATTGACTCTTGGCGTCACCGCTGTAGCCCCGACTGGCTCCTGGCAGCCTGAGCGCTCTCGGCCTCAGTTCTCACAAGTCACATAACCTCTTCGGGCCTCAGTCAACCCATCTGTAAAATGGCACTTTAAAACTAGTTTTCTTAAGAGACTAAAAAGTGGAAACACGCGTGAAGGGCCCTTCAGGTGCCGGGTGCCGAGTAAACCGTGCGTGAAGTCACAGACCACAGGGCTGTCACACATCTGTCCTCCGTGCGTCACACCCACGTGTCACACTCTCCACGTCTTAAGTTCCGAGGCTCCAAACGCGCTCTTCCACCTTCTGCGGTCGGCGGCCCCAGATCTCATCACCCGTCTCGTCCCTGCTTCTTACTGGACACTCTGTCCGCGCACCTGGGTTTGCACATGGGTCTTACCCCCAGGGCAGAGGAAGCTGCGGACTCAGCAAGCAGAAGCGATGCCCCTTCGAGCTGCTGAGGCTCCCAGCTCCTCTGGGCCTCACTCCTAGGCCAGTCCACTTCCCTGACAGTCAGCCTTTGAGTAGCTCAGGGGGGGAGAAGAAAAAAAGAAATTCCTGCGCTCTTTCTGTTGGTTTTGGTAATGTTTTTGGCAATGTTGAACTTTATCTGAACCGTATGCTCCTGGAAAACAGCAATGGGTAAAGAAATGCATCCCCCTCCCCAACCTTGTGTTCAGAGAATGGTTTTTTTTTTTTTTTAATTTTGTTTTTTTAACGTTTTATTTATTTTTGAGACAGAGAGAGACAGAGCATGAACGGGGGAGGGGCAGAGAGAGAGGGAGACAGAATCGGAAGCAGGCTCCAGGCTCTGAGCCATCAGCCCAGAGCCCAGTGCGGGGCTCAAACTCACTGACCGTGAGATCGTGACCTGAGCTGAAGTCGGAGGCTTAACCGACTGAGCCACCCAGGCGCCCCGAGAATGGTTTTTTACAAAGAAACATCCTTCCTCATATGACTTAGATAAGGCTTACACATGCTTCCCATATTCACTGAAGACAAAACCAGACAGACTCTCTAAATTGCCATTCTTTCTTTCTCATTGCCAAGTAGTATTCCATTGTATATATATACCACAATTTCTTTATCCATTCATCAGTTGATGGACATTTAAGCTCTTTCTATAATTTGGCTATTGTTGAAAGTGCTGCTATAAACATTGGGGTACAAGTGCCTTTTGTAGCAACGTGGATGGAACTGGAGAGTGTTATGCTAAGTGAAATAAGTCATACAGAGAAAGACAGATACCATATGTTTTCACTCTTATATGGATCCTGAGAAACTTAACAGAAGACATTGGGGGAGGGGAAGGGGAAAAAAAAAGTTAGAGAGGGAGGAGGCCAAACCATAAGAGATTCTTAAAAACTGAGAATAAACTGAGGGTTGATGGGGGCGGGGAGGGTGGGTGATGGGTATTGAGGAGGGCACCTGTTGGGATGAGCATTGGGTGTTGTATTGGAAACCAATTTGACAATAAATTTCATATCAAATTCCCATTCTTTATCTCATAAACAGTTAGCCAAATTGCTTGCTCCTAATGATTCAAGGAGTAAAATGCTAGCCAATCAAACTTCGGTTCTGTTTCTTTCCTTTCCCCCTTGCTCCTGACATTTGGCCCACCTCAGCCTATACAGCAGTCCTCTCACATATTCTAATAGTCCCTTTCTTCCCTCTTGCAATAACCTTTTGAACAAAGTCTCTTTTTAGCTGCATTCTGGATGTCTTTTTTTTTTTCCCCACCAATTTATTGGTTTGCTTTGTGGAAAGGGAGCAGGGCATGAAGGGTAGACGGGGAGTGGTTGAAAACTATCGGAAGATAGAAGCAATGAATAAAATTTGTAGGCATTGTGTGTTTGTTTTCATAGACAATCTTCCTGAAGGAAATGAGAGGTTGAGTGGGTGCAGAGTTGGGAAGGGATTCCCAGAAGGCTGTGAGATAGAAGCAGGCTCTGGATCTCTTAGTCCCAAATTGGGTTCCACACTCAGATCTGTGAGTACAGCAATCTGCCTCCTGGAAATAAGGGATGCCTCCTAACACTGCCCTTCCTCATCCTTCAGCCCCTGGGAGTCCAAGTGCAAATCTTCTCTTTACCCTCGCAGGACTGTTCTTGATGCTGCATCCCCCTAGCCTGTGTTGTACATGCTTCCACAACAGACAGACCTTTTTGCCACTGTTTATCTGATTCACTTTCCTCTAATTTCCATTTACTTGGGGGGGGGGGGGTTCCTTGGAAAAACAAAGGAGAAAAATGAGGAGGATTAAAGAAAAGTGTTTGTTTCCTTGTTTCTTTGAAAGGGCATTAGAAATATAAGTCCTTATTTCTTCCAGACTTGATTAAACCCGCGTTTTAGTCCATTTCGGGCTGCTAAGAACAAAATGCCAGGGACTGGATGGCTTATAAACAACAGAGATTTATTGCTCACAGTTGTAGAGGCTGGCAGTATGAGATGGGGGTGCCCAGATGGTCTTATGAGAGCCCTTTTCCAAGGATGCTGATTCCTCTTGTACCCTCACATTGCAGGAGCATTCAAGCTCTCTGGGGCCTCTTTTATAAGATGCTAATCCTATTGAGGGCTCTGCCCTCATGACCTAATCATCTCCCAAAGGCCCCACATTCATTCTTTCTTTCTTTCTTTCTTTCTTTCTTTCTTTCTTTCTTTCTTTCTTTCTATCCAAGTTTGTTAACATATAGTGTAATAATCGTTCCAGGAGTAGAATTTGGTGGTTCTTCAATTACATACAAACCCGGTGCTCATCCCAACAAGTGCCCTCCTTAATGCCCATCACCCTTTTAGCTCTTCCCTTCACCTAACACCCCTCCAGCAACCCTCACTTTGTTCTCTGTATTTAAGAGTCTCTATGGAAAAAGGTCCCACATCCTAATATCATCACCTTGAAGATTAGATTTCAACATATGAATTTTGAGGGGGACAAATATTCAGACCAGAGTACCCCAGAGTTGCTGAATAAAACTGCATTTTAACCAGATCCTTACAGGATTCATATATGCATTCATGTTTTATAAGCACTGACTTAGAGCATTATCATATTAATATTATGTTCTCTATGCCTGAACCGTGTATAAAAGTTCAACATTTCATTGAAATAGGGAAGCTGAAAGATAGCGGTTTGCATTTACTCAAGGCCAGCACGTGAATTTAAGACCACGGTATCCCTGTATCATCGCTTGAGTCACGAGAGGACATGGGCATCCTGTATTGCCTCAAGAGGATATTGTGTATGGGAATGAAGGGAAGAACTTGGACCTCATCAGTAGTGAAACCAGAAAGGTGTGATGCTACTCTCTGCCTTCTCTGTAGAAGAGGCTGATCCTAGACAGGAGTGTTTCCTGTCAAGTCAGCAGGAGCCAGGGGAGACTAGAGGAAAACCTCAGGTCAAGCTGGTTAGCCAAATTTCAGAAAATTCCAGAGGTATGCCCAAGGGACAGTTTTAAAAAATGCCCAAGGACCCTTGGAGTTTACAATTGTATTATTTTGAAATTTAGTCTTATCACTTCCTTCTCACATAAAGGGCAGAATCCAATCTAAATAGACAATTTTCTATTGACAGCATAATCACATTCTATTCTTATCATTCTTTTTACTGAATTTGCATTGTAGAGACTAACACAGATGGTTCACTTCCTACGCCCCAGGCGCTACCAAGGAAATGTCCTATTCGATCTACATAGTACAAGAGGCATCATTAAAACATCAATATTACATTTTACAGATGAGGAAACAGAAAAGTTTATTTGCAAGAGATTCTAGAGCTAGTTGGCAGTGAAGCAGAAACAGATTACTACAATTTATTGTATTTGACTCAAAAAATCCTGTTTTCATTATATTATAATGTTTTACCACATATCCAAATATGGCCTCATCTTCAGTTTACACAAAACATTTACTTTTCATTTTCCTTCTCCATATATACATAAATAATACCAGTTTAAAGCCATATGCTATTTAACCATTTTATAAAGCCTATTCATATATTTTGTTTCATAGTACTTCTCAACATTTCTGTGAAATGGGCACAAAAAATACTACTTCCTCCATTTTAAAGATGAATTATTTGAAATTTAGATTGGTTAAGGAATTTTTTATAAATTGAGACAGCTACAAAAAAGGCAAGGTCCAGATCTGAACCTTAAGACTTCATATTCCAAACCCCTGGCCCTCAAAAAATATCACACTAACTTGATTAATTCTGTGTGTCTCTTTGGATACTGTGGTTTCTAAGGTAACTTATTTTATTTTAAATAAATTATTATTTGTTTATTTTAAAAATAAATTTATTTTTATAATTTTATTTAGAAATTTTAAAATTTATTTTAAAAATATATTATTGTTAGACAAACTACATACTTTGGGGGGAGGGGAGACAACAGTGAAATTATGTATTATATGTGGTGTCTAAACGTGGTGTCTCCCCCAATTGGATGGGGGCCTCCAAATGTGGGGCGACAATCTGATGGGAGCCTGTGGCAGGGTCAGAACAAAGAAGATAGAAGTTTACTGAATACACCGCAAGGGAGCTGGGGGCAGGACAGCAAAGGAGAGGCTGTCTGCCAGGAGTTAGTGGGTGGAGGCTATTTTTATTTTTATTTTTATTTTTTAATGTTTATTTTTGAGAAAAAGAAACAGAGTGTGAGTGGGGGAGGGGCAGATAGAGAGGGAGACACAGCATCTGAAACAGGCTCCAGGCTCCAAACTCCAAACTGTTAGCACACAGCTCCATGTGGGGCTCAAACCTAGGAACTTTGAGATCAAGACCTGAGCCAAAGTCAGAGGCTTAACCGACTGAGACACACAGGCACCACATGGGGGTTGTTTTTAACAAGGGAAGGTGAGGAGTATGGCAACATATGGAATTTTTCCTTTTTTGGTAACCGTGTTTAGATGTAAGTAGCCCATTGGTCAGTTAGACCCTATAGATATTTTGAGGTGTGTCGCCTAAGGAGCCTGTATGTATTCAGCCAGAGGGTCGCTGTGGGCCCTGTCTCCATTCCATTGCTCAAGCCTATTTGCCTAAAAGCGGCCTCAACACTATCTGGGATGAGAGTAAGCTACTATATTAAAAAAAAATATTTGAAATAATATCTAAGGTTATTATTTTTTTACCTTCTCTGATTTTATTACTATATTCTATATGGAAAAGTAGATAAAACATACATGTACTGTGTAATAAATGATTAAAATGTAAAAATCTAGTCAAAAACTAGAAATTGCCAGAACATTCAGACTATAGATACACCTCTCCGGGAAGGAAAAAAAAAAAAAAAAAAAAAGATTCCACATGGAAAATCCAAGATAAAAGAAGGGAATAAGAACGAAAAACAGTAAATAGATAGATGCACACTGACTGCATTAAAATGTAGAATTAAATGCACGACATTGATAATTTGTAAATTGAAGTGGGATAAAATAAAGAGCATTAAATTCCTTGCATCATTTGGGAAGAAAGTAAGTTGTTGATTGTTCTTTTTTTTAAATCAACTTTTTTTGTGAAATGTAATGCACATAAAGTCCATAAAACATAAATGCATAGTTTAATGGAAAACTGAAATACCTGTGTATCCATCCCATTTCTTTACCAAGCCCAACCTCCTGTCCCTCCCATACCACAGTAAAGCTTACTCTGTGTAGTGTAAATACCTGACAGTTAGCTTTCTAGATTGTAATATAAGTGTCTGACATTAAGCTTTTAATTGCTGAGGCATCCACTCCAAAGACTTGCATCTCAAGTAAACACATTGCCAGCTATGCAACTAGGCAACCTGACAAAAGACAGGCCACCCTACTCCTGAAGTTCCCCTTTTAGAAAGCCCTGGCGGATTTAGATACCTTACCTTTTGAGTGACCCTGCCTTTCCCTTCCCATGGTTTAATTCCTGCTCTTATATTTTAAATTCACCAATTAAGAGTGTACCTGTAGAAACCGAGGCATCCCATTCTCAACCTAGTTCATGCAGAACCCTCAGGTCTGCACTGTCCCTCTCCTCATGAACCCTGCAACTTTGCTGTATGGCCCCGGGGCATGCTGTGTATACTCCAGGACATGTGAGTAATAAACTATTTGTGCAAAGTTCCTGGATGACTGTTGCTGAGATGCATCTTGCAATCAGAGTAAGAACCACAAGTGCTGGCTGTTGAGGTTTCTATATAATTCATTGTTTTTCTTTCTCTTTTTTCTTCCATTCTGCCCAGCACAATGATGATTTTCCTGCATCCTCTGGGGATAAGTTTAGTTCTGGTTTTCTCTAACACTAAGAATATAGTCCTTTTGAATCACAGACTACCCCCCCCCCCGCCCCAACACCCAAGCAGGCCTTGACTCTTGACTTCTGTACCCCTCCTTTCTACTTTCCCTCAACTTAAGCCAGAGAATCTAATTCCCCAAATGAAGGAAGCACAAAATCTCTCAGGGTTGAGAAGGCAGTGAGGCAGGACTAAGCTCTGTGTTCTTACTTCACAGTAAAACCCTGGCCTGGAATTTTTCCGTCATCTTACCTCCTCTTTATTGTTTTTAAAGTGATGTTTTGTAAATTTTAGCCAATGTGTTATTTTTAGTGGGAGAGTTCATCTAAATAATTTAGCCCACCTTAACCTGAAGCCAAAATTCAACAATACAGCATTTTAGCACAAAACAGAAAAGTTAACTGCATTTCCAAAGAATTTCAGAACTCTAACATATTATTGATATCCAAAGCTTTTGACTGTAGGAGATGAGCTGCTTGAAAAAGTGTTTATTGAGTTCCAGAAGCTCTACTTCGAATGCTAAGAGGTGAGAGACCTAAAGCAATGAGCACAGGTTTGAAGAAACCATAATGGTGAGATATGGTCTTCCCTACTTGTAGGAATGCAGCTCAGTGGAAAAGAAGACAGAACTGAGAGAGCAAAGAAATAGTAATTGATGCAGGTCCCGGAGAAAAAAAGCTGCTAAGTGGAGCCAAAGGGTTCCCAGTTTATGACAAGACAGGATCACAGGCATGATTTACTGCCCACTTTCCATTTGGAACTCCAAGACCCAACATGCCAACATCTGCAGCCTCACTGTAGAAATGGCCACAGGGAAGGTATAACCATAAAGAAATTCTGACTGTTCCATGTTGCTTACATCCCCAGATTTCCTGCAGTATAGTTGGCTGTATGAGAATGAGGTAGATTTTGAACATCCAGAGATTCCTAGTGTCCATGAAACAAGATAATTTGAGGAAGGCTCAGTGGATTTGAAGGGATTCAGTGTTTTACATAAGGAGGATGAAAAAAATCTTTTGTAGTTCTGGCATCAGAGATCAGGTCAGAGAGTGGACATCAGCAGATGGGGTTGATGACAGTCAGAGGCAGCTCAGCAGAGGCAGAAAGTGGGCAGAAAGTGGCTGTGGACCAAACACAAACCCTAATGTAACAACATAAAATACCCTACCAAACATAGTATATGTCACCCAGAGGAAAACAGATGGTGAAGATGAAAATCCAGAATTTCCTTCCTAAATAATACTGAGAAAAGCCTGGAAATTACTGAGTTTTCTGTAAATGTTCAAATTTATGTGTCCTTTACTTGGCAAATTGGAAAATAGAGAGTAAAATTTGGTACTTCAACTGGTAGCACAAGTTACATTTCTGCGCATCAAGTGTTATGATTGGGCTAGTTGTAGTACCCTAAGTGGGGGCTGGTTTGATATTCTAAGGGTTTTTCATTTTTATTGAGGTGAGATTTACATGACCTAAAAGTAATGGTTTTAAAGTGAACATTTAAGTGATATTTCATACATTCACAACCACCATCTCCATCAAGTGTCAAGATCTTTTAATCCTCCCCCAAGGTAACTTTGTAGCCCATTCAGCAGGTGCTTAACATTGCCCTCAATCACCAGCCCCTGGCCACGACCAATCTGCTTTCTGTCTCTGTGGATATGCCTATTCTGAATTTTTCATGTAAATACAATCATACAATATGTGACCTTTTGTGTCTGGCTTCTTTCATTTAGCACAATGTTTTTGAGGTTAATCTGTGTTGTAGCAGAATACAGCTGAATATTCCATTGTATGTACATTTGTTAAATCCATTCATCTGCTGATACACATTTGAGCTGTTTCCACATTTGGTTATTGTGAATATGTAAATATGTGTATTTGAGTACTTGCTTTCAATTCTCTTGGGTTATACAAATGCCGAGGAGTGGAATTGTTAGGTATGTGGCAATTCTATGTTTAACTTTTTGGACTCTTTTCCACAGTGCAGAGCTATTTTACATTGTCACCAGAGATATACAAAGGGTTCCGATTTCTCCACATACATGCCAACACTTGTTATTTTCTGTTTTGTTGATTATAGCCATCCTAGTGGATGTGACATTGTACCTCATTGTCATGTCCTATGCATTGCTCTAGTGACTAAAAATGTTGAGCGTCTTTCCATGTGTTTGTTCTTCATTTGTATATCTTTGGAGAAATGTCTATTCAAGCTTCAGCCATTTTGTAATTAGATTGTTTGAGTTATTGTTATTGAGTTTTAAGAATTTTTGATGTATTCTGAATACTAGACTCTTATCAGATATACAATTGAGCCTTGAACAACACAGGTTTGAACTGTTTGGGTCCAGTTATATACAGATTTTCTTGTGATAAATACAGGACAGCACTATATATGCATTCTTATTTCCTTATGATTTTCTTAACAACATTTACTTTTTTTCTAGCTTACTTTATTGTAAGAATACATTAGGTGATACATATATCATGGAAAGTATGTGTTAATCAACCATGTATGTTATCAGTAAGGCTTCCAGGCAATAGTAAGTTATTAGTAGTTAAATTTTGGGGAATCAGAAGTTATATGCAGATTTATGACTGCATGGGGGATCAATGTCCCTAACCCCTGTGTTGTTCAAGGGTCAACTGTAAAATTTGCAAATATTCTCTTCCATTTTGTAGACTATCTTTTCATCTTCTTGATAATGTAAGTTTTACATTTTGATAAAGTCCAATTTGTTTTTTATTGTATTGGTCATTCTTTTGGTATCTTATCTAAGAATCCATTAGCAAATAAATTCAAGGTCATTAAATTTACTCCTGTATTTCTTTATAACTTTAGCTGTTTCATGTCTGTTGTCTATTTTTGATTACTTTTTATACTTGGGGTGAGGTAAGGGTCCAGTTTCAGTTGATGTTGATATCCAGTTATCCAAGCAACATTTGTTAAAGAGAATAATCTTTCTACTTTGGATGGTGTTATGGACTGAATTGCGTCCCCCACCTCCCCCCCCGCCCCTGCTGCCCCTAATTCATATGTTGAAGTCCAAACTCCCACCTTGATTGTATTTGAAGATAGGGCTTTAAAGAAGGTAAGTAAGAATAAATAAGGTCATAAGTGTGAGGCTCTAATCCAATATGTCTGGCATCTTTATAAGACAAGAAAGAGACATCAAGGATGCATGCACACAAAGACAAGTCCACATGGGGACACAGCAATAAGACAGCCATCTCCAAGCCACAAGAATGGCCTAAGTAGAAACTAGCCCTCTAGCACCTTGATCACGGATATCTATCCTACAGAACTATGAAAAACAAATTTCTGTTTTTAAAGCACCTAGTCTGTGATATTTTGTTAGGGCAGCCCTAGCAGACTAAGAGAGATGGTCTTGACATTATTGTTAAAAATCAATTGACCTTAGATGTATAGGTGTATTTATGGACTTTCAGTTGTATTCCATTGGTTCATATGCCTCTTCTTGGGCCAGTGGCACACTGTTTGAGTTTTTTACAAGTTTTGAAAAGCTGTAGCTTTTTAACAAGTTTTGAAATCCAGAGGTGTGAGTCTTTCAACTTTGTTCTTTTTTTTTTAAGATTGTTTTGCCTATTTGGAGCCCCATACAATTCCATATGAGTTTGAGGATTGGCTTTTTCATTTCTGCAAGAAAAGTTGTTGGAATTTTTATGGAAAGTACATTGAATTTATGGATTTCTTTGAGTAGTATTATTGCTATTTCAACAATATGATGCCTTCTAAACCATAAACATAGGATATTTTTCTATTTCTTTAGGTCTTCATCAATTTTTTAGCTCTTCCTGATGAATCAACCCATTTGTCACAATACAAAATCATTCTTTGTCCCCTGTAACAGATTTTTTTAAGTTTATTTATTTATTTTTACAGAGAGATGCATCCATGAGCAGTGGAGGGGCAGAGGGAGGGAGAGAGAATCCCAAGCAGATTCTGCTCTAATAGTGCATATCCCAACATGGGGCTCAATCCCATGAATGATGAGATCATGACCAGAGCCAAAATCCAGAGTCAGACACTTAACTGATTGAACAACCCAGCCACCTCTGGACCTAAAGTCTTATGTAGAGAGCACATACTTGGATTTTGTTTTTGTTTTTGTTTTTTTTTTAAATCCATTGTGCAAATCTCTGTTTATTGCTTGTGGAGTTTAACCCACTTACATGTAATTACTGATGAGGAAGGATTTACTGGTGCCAACTTTGCTTTTTTTTTTTTTTTTCCTGGATTTCTTGTTCCTTTTTCCCCTCATTTTCTTCATTTCTGCCTTGTTTTGTGTTTAATTTTTGAAGCACACTGCTTTGGTTCTTCTCTCATTTCTTTTTGTGTATATTTATAAGATACTTTCTTGGTGGTTACAATAAGAACTACAATTACATACTAAATTTATAGCCATCTAGTTTGAGTTAATTCCAATTTAGCTTTAGTAGCATACACAAACTCTGCTGCTATACAACTCCTCTCATCTTTAAGTTATTGTTGTCACAAATTATATCTTTATACATTGTGTATGCAATACCATAGATGTATAATTATTATTTTATACATATGCATTTAAATCATGTAGGAAACAAAAAGAGTTACAAACAAAGAATTTATTTATACTGTATGAGCTGTTTGCATAAAATAGTCACTATTTGGGGGTACTAAATTCTGGATAGAAACTTAATTAACATATTCATCAAAGAGTAGAGACATCTGGTAAAAAGTAAATATTTTTTCTTTAATTGGAAGGAAAGCAGAATTGTCCTAGGTAGAGAAATATTGAGTGTAGTCAACAACCACAGAAGGGCAAACATGTCCCTATCTTTTTGCCTTTATAAGTGAACTTAAATTAGATCTTGAGCTTTCGTTTCAGCTCAGCAGTGAAAAATTTAATCATTCAAATTGAAGGTAAATTCTAGTTTGAAATTCAACCTCTTTTAGGGTAGCACTCTCTAGCACCCTCCTTATTTCAGGAATTTCCTGTTTTCCCTCTCCTTCTATTTGCTCTGGAGGTGATATGTGTTCCAGGGGGATTTATAAATAAGCTGAAGCTTGGGGATATATATTATGTATATGTATATTATGTATAACTTAACACTGGAACCAACAAAAACTGGCTTTGGCTCACATGAATAATACTAAATGGCATTATTGGTTGACATCTATCCACTGCCCTAAGGGCTCTAATGTACATGCTGCTCTGCTCTGTGGTGCCGAGTTTATTGAAGATCAATATGTGTCCTCATGTTCCCTTATTTTGAGGTTCTCTAAGTCTCCAGTGTACTTTTAGCCACTTTTATGTCTTTTGAAGGATGTAAGCCACTTTTGGATATTCCTCCACTTACCATATTGAGGACATACACTCACAACTTGCTGCTGTAAACTAAGATGACAAAGTAGCCTTGGGACTTTCTCAGGGGCCTTTCACTAACCCCTCTTTGTGTTTGGGTCCCACTAAAGCTTCTGAATATCAATCACACAACAAACCCTAGAAAATGGGCCAGGGACATTTAATCCACAATTTAACTTCCTCAATCACTTCTGCCAATTATTTTTCTTTCCCTACAGCAAATTCATGGGTTCTTTATCGGGACAAGGCCAGGAAACTGTTCTCACATCCTTATAGAACTCTTTGTGTGGAATACATATAGCATAAATTCTAGGTCTGCTTCCTTCAATGCTGAGTTTAGTAAAATTTTAGGTTTTCCTAACTCATTTGTGTTCTTTCAGCTTAAAAAATTGACTCAGAAACTAACTTGACTTCTTTATTCTCAGTTGGATTAGCCCCCCTCTTACTTAAATAACACCGATGACCCAATGGGTGAAGGATTCCAGGTTATCAAAAAAATGCAAGAAAGAAAAGCCTTGGTTATTATCAAAATATTGTCTCTTGCCACACTTGTAACAAAGATGTGTGACTAATTGGATGACTGGACTTGGGATAACATTTTATCAGGATATCTGTATTATCTTGTGTCTTCTTGTGAGAAAACTGAAGTGATGTGTTAAATTACTTGTCTGAGAAATCAGTGCTAATTAACAACCCTAGGCACAATATTTTTCTGTTGCTGGAAGCTATAGAACTGAAGCAGGAGAAATGGAAAGTGGCTTTTGGCTAGCCTCGTATCAGTGATTAACAAACATGACTGTACATTAGAATTGACCAGAGCTTTTGAAAAACATGACTCCCATAGCAAGCATGCAGATTCAGCATGTCTGGGGTAGTTTCCACACCTATGTATTTAAAAATAATCTCCCCTGGTGCAGCCACTCTGGAAAACAGTGTGGAGGTTCCTCAAAAAATTAAAAATAGACCTACCCTATGACCCAGCAATAGCACTGCTAGGAATTTACCCAAGGGATACAGGAGTGCTGATGCATAGGGGCACTTGTACCCCAATGTTTATAGCAGCACTCTCAACAATAGCCAAATTATGGAAAGAGCCTAAATGTCCATCAACTGATGAATGAATAAATTGTGGTTTATATACACAATGGAGTACTATGTGGCAATGAGAAAGAATGAAATATGGCCCTTTGTAGCAACATGGATGGAACTGGAGAGTGTTATGCTAAGTGAAATAAGCCATACACAGAAAGACAGATACCATATGTTTTCACTCTTATGTGGATCCTGAGAAACTTAACAGAAACCCATGGGGGAGGGGAAGGAAAAAAAAAAAAAGAAGGTTAGAGTGGGAGAGAGCCAAAGCATAAGAGACTCTTAAAAACTGAGAACAAACTGAGGGTTGATGGGGGGTGGGAGGGAAGGGAGGGTGAGTGATGGGTATTGAGGAGGGCACCTTTTGGGATGAGCACTGGGTGTTGTATGGAAACCAATTTGACAATAAATTTCACATACTGAAAATAAAAAGGAGGGTAGAGGTGGCTGTATGTAGTTAGAGCAATAATTATTTACGATGTTGACATGAAGGAATTTGACCCTGTATAGTTAATATGGTAAATTTAACCTAAAGTATTACATCTCTTTTGGTGCTGGGAATATAAAATGTAAGAGTGTTTTAAAAATATGTAGTTCCCAATTATGACATAGATAAAGATGATGTAACAATTCAGCATAAATATAAAGTCTTATAAAACATGTAAATACTGGAATGTTGATGGAATATTGGAATGCAATAAAAACGGCTATCAGATCGCTAAAAAAAATAAATAAAAATTAAAAAAATAAATAAATAAAAAATAAAAATAATCTCCCCAGGGGCGCCTGGGTGGCTCAGTAGGTTGGATGTCTGACTCTTGATTTCGGCTCAGTTCATGATCTCACAGTTTGTGAGTTTGGGCCCTACATTGGGCTCTGTGCTGACGGTAGGGAACCTGCTTGGGATTCTGTCTCCCTTTCTCTCTGACCCTGCCCCGCTTGCTCTCTGACTCTCTCTCTCTCTCTCTCAAAAATAAAAAAATAAATAAAAAAATAAAAATAAATAAAAATAATCTCCCCAGATCATTTGTATGCTTTATATAAAAAAAAAGCTTAATAACACGTGTAATGCACATCCAATCTGCCTAAAATGTTCTTTCCTGGGCATCCTTCCATCAGTTCTTTCCTGATTTCTTCCAGCTCCCAAAGACCAAATGGGAGGCAGCTAAAGCAGGCATCAACTCTGATATATGCACAGCTTGAGGTAGTAGTTTTAACAGTTTTGTATGTTTCAGGATCATCTAGGATACTTGTTTTAAAATGTAATTATCAGATGCCACTTCCAAGTTGCATTAACTGCTTTATAGACACTTGATAATGGATAATTAGTAAATGGAAATATGCTAGAATTTGATCAGAAGCTGGCATTTATAGTAATCTGGAAGTGAGGCTTTATAGTAATCTGGGAGTGAAGCTTTAAGCCCTACTCAACTCTTACCCAAGTCAAACCTCTTGGCTCTTGTGTATGTACAAAGAGAACTTCATAGATGTGGGTGCCAAAGTCAGTTTAGGTCATAGGGCTTATTTCCCCAAGCATTTGCCTCTAGCAGTTGAACCCTCCTTCCTTTGGAGGCTGCAAACAATCTGTTTCCTAGTCCTGGCTTTGGAACATAGCCTGGCAGTGGGTAGGAAGTGAGCATACTTGTCTACTGGGGAATTTGGCAGGACAGCATGTAAAAACATTTCCCGAAGTATTTCTGAACCTGCTCCTGGAAATACGAACTGTCTTCTAAGCCTGCAAAATGAGCCGTGATGTTTGCTCAGTGGAGAACCTGAAATCACTGAATTTGCTGATTGATAAATGCTTGTTTGGAGAATGAAGAATACCTTCCAAGTACAATCTGCCTCTCAATAATTCTCAGAGAATACAGATGGCAAGAAAGTTTGGGTCTCAAAAGCTCTGGCATCCCAGGATTTTGTATGGAGTTTAATTACTTTGCAGGTAAAACAGGGGACAGATGTACAAACACCAGGTCCAGCAGTAGGGTGAATCTCGGTATCAGCCCAAACCATTATTTCTTGGCTTCTTGTACAAATCCCTCTGAATAAAGAGACGGGAGGCCAAAAATCTGTGTGGTGAGCTCCTCTGCTTTTATTGCCAGATGAGGCAGGTGAGAAGCATTAAGAAAAATACCCCTGTCAGGAAAATTATTGGGGCTACCTCCTGAGACCCAGCAATCTCTATCTCTGTATTGCTGTGTGTGTGTGTGTGTGTGTGTGTGTGTGTGTATCCAGGAATCTGAGAGACTATTTTTATTTAAGTTTGGAAGTAAGAAATTTTAATATAATTTTATTTTGGAAGAATTTTAGATTTACTACAAAGAGTTTCTGTTACCCTACCATCTAGTTTCTCCTGTTGTTAGCATCTTAAAAACCATGGTATGTTTGTCAAAACTACGAAACTAATACTAGCCAAGCTTCTCCACTGAAAAGTTACTTTGCCTCCCATCCATACCCTTTTCTTTGGAATCAAGTCATTAAGACTAGTCCATACTTAAGGGGAGTGGGGAGAACTTAGGTCCATTTCCTGGGAAGTACTTACATAAATATTTTGGAACTATTCTGTAAGGAAAATTTGTCTTCCTCCCTCATATTTATTCATTCATTCATTCATTCATTCATTCATTTATTCAGCCAGTCATTCTTTGAATCACTTATTTATTATATCAGTACAAAAATTACGTATCAGTATAATCACATATATATGTTTACATATATGATTCCTTTTGAGTTAAATTTTGGGTAATATGAGGAATATTTCAAAGTTTATTTTTTTTTTTTACATATAATTGTTCATGCACCATTTGTTGAAAAGATTTGCCTTCTTCATTGGATTTTCTTCACTCCTTTGTCAAAAATCTGTTGACTGTATGTGTTTGGATCTATTTCTGAGCTCTCTATTTTCTTCTATTAAAATATGTGTCTATTATTTCACCAATATCACACTGTCTTGATTACTGTAGCATTATAGTAAATTCCTAAAATTGGGTGATGTGACTCATCTGATTTGTTCTTCCTTTTTTGCAGAATTGTTTTGGTTATCCTAGTACCTTTGTGTTTCCATATATATATATATATATATATATATATATATACATATATATATATACATATATTATTACTATTATTTTTTAGAAACAGCTTGTCAATATCTAAAAACAATCTTGTAGTGATTTGGTTAGAACTCTGCTGATTTTACTTATCAAACTAAGGATAATTGACTTTTTAACAATATTGAGTCTTCCAATGCATGAACATGATGTAGCTTTCTATTTGTTTAGAATTTCTTTGATTCTTTTGTCAGTGTGTTTTCTACATACAGGTCCAGCACATATTTTGTTAAACTTATACCCAAGTACTTCATTTTGGGGATGCAATTGTAAATGTTATTACCATTTTTAAAATTTTAAATTCCAATGATTCTTTGCTGGTATATAAAAATACAATTTACTTTTGTATATCAACCTTGTATCATGTGACCTTTTTAAACTCATTTTTTTTGGATTTTCTACATGTTATCTATGAAAAAAGAAAGTTTTGTTACTTCCTTCACAGTCTGTACGTCTTGTATTTATATTCCTTGCCTTACTAATCTTGATGGTACTTCTAATAAAATGTTGAATTGCAGTGGTCAGAGAAGGCAACCTTGACCTATTCCTGATCTTGAGGTAAACACATTCAACCTTATACCTTTTAGTATAATGTAAGTTGCAGGGGAGTTTCCCGTAGATACCTTCAATGAGACTAAAGAAGTTTCCTTCTGTTACTAGTTTTTGAGCATGTTTAAATCATGAATGGATGAAAAGTTTGTTAAATGATTTTCTGCATCTATTAATATGATTAGTGTGTGAATGTGCTGAATTATATTAATTGGTTCTTGTATGTTGAAACAGCCCTGAATTCCTGTGATGAACCCTACTTAGTTGTGATGTATTTTCATTTTATATGTTGCTGGATTTGATTTGCTGTTACCTTCTTATGGATTTTTGCACCTATATTAAATACAGAAATTGCCATGTAGTTGCATTTAATTTTAATGCTCGTGTTAGGTTTGGGTATTAAGGTAATGGTGACTTTATAAAATGAGTTGGGAAATGTTCTCTCTTTTGTTTTCTGGAAGAGGTTGTGGAGAAATGTCTTATTTATTCCTTAAACTTTGGTAATGATTCTACAGTGAAACCACTTGGAACTGCAGTTTTCTTTTGTGGAAGGGTTTTACCTACATATTCCATTTTTAAAATATATTTGGGGGTATTCAGCTTATGTATTTCTGCTTGAGTGATTTGGGTACTTTGTGTCTTTCAGGGAACTGGTCTATTTCATCTAAGTTATTGAATTTATAGGCATAGAATTAATAGCTTTCTCTTATTATCACTTCAATGCCAGTGGAATCTGGAGTGTTTACTTTTTCATTCTTGATATTGTTGATTTGTGTTTTATCTTTTATTCTTATTATTCTTGCTAAATGGTTATTAATTTTGTTGATCTTTTCAAAGAACCAAGTTTTGTTTTTATCGATTTTCTCTATTTTCTATTGGTTTCTGCTCTTATTACTTCCTCTCCTCTTATTACTCTGGATTTTCTGTACATTTTTTCCACTAGTTGCCTAAGGTAGACCTTGCATTCTGTATTGAAACAAACCCTCTGATACATGTTAAAATGTTAGAATGGCTGGTTAGTGTGATCAAATTCCTTTTTTCCTGCTGGGCTGTCCTGTGAAGATTGATCCTCCTCCACAATTTTATTCCACACTAATGTTATTTAAGTAATTATAAATGAGAAGACCTCCTTCTACTTGTACACAATGTCACTTTACCCACTTGCCCTAAACCTCATATGCACAAGATAATTTCAATGAAAAGCAATTCATTACTGAATTATTTACTTAATTGCTACAGACTGTGGCTTTCTAAGAGACTCTCTGGATGTTTCCTCTTTCCTTAATTCTCTCCCTTTCTTCCTCTACTTCTCATAGCTCTATCCTTACAAAAACTTTTCTATCCGTAGTCCTCATTCTTTGCCCCTTACACTGGATGCCTCACTCTTGCAACAGAAGAAAGTCTCAGTGTCTATTTCCTCCATTCCTCCAAGTCATGCCATGAGTGTTGGAAAGGTTATGACCACAGGTAGCTGCTGAGTTTCGAGGATACTCTCCTCACTATAATTACTCCTAGCATTACCAAGAGGAGGAACTTCACATTTCTCTGTGTTGGTGTCTCTGACTCCTTGACTGGAGGTTGGGAATATTGAAGGGGTGAAAGATAAGCTCTGGGGTCTTCAATGTCACTGTGTGTTAAGAGAGAGAGAGGGTAAGAGATGAAGACTTCCACTTTCAGTCTGCAGCTAGCCTTCTTAAGTATTCAAAATAAAATACACATTACAAATGCACTTCTAATAGAAATGTGTATCCCTTCTACAAATGTAATTTCATTCTACACCTTTTTGAATAATAATGCTAGTGCTCTTATATAGAAACATTTCTCTGGCTCTAGGTTATACTATACATTTTCTCCATATTAATCAACAAGAAATGGCCCCACATTGCTTTCTACCCTCTAGGCTCCTCCTTGGTCATATGAGGGCATCAGAGTTTTCCCTTATCTTACTGCAATCCATTTTTCTCTTACTGCATTGCATCTGTGAGCTTTCTCTCTTCTTCTACTACTTCTTCCATTATAATTGATAAAGGTTCTCAACAGCTACCTAGTAAATTAGAAGATAAAAATTTGAAAACCATAAGAAAGCACCATCTGCACTTGTGTGTATGTATGAGTGTATACATATAAAGTGACTTATTTACTCACTCCCTTTTCAGAGGACATCTAGATTCTCTTTTCTTTTTCTTTTTTGTCATTACAAATAATGCAGCAGTGAACATTCTAGTATTTATTATCTTTGTATATATGTGAATTTTTAGAAGGATAAGTATAATCGCTGGACCAAAACATATGTGTATTTAATATTTTGATAGATATTGCAAAAATTGCCCTTTAAATATTGCGAAAATTGCCCTTTAAAAATTTCCCAATCACACTCTCCTAACAGTATGTCATAACACTACATTAGCGTACCTTTTTACTTACAGCTTCACCATTAAATGATAACAAAAGATATTACATTATTATAAATTTTATAGGTAAAAAATATCCCACTCTTGTTTTATTTTGAATTTTCCTGCTAATCAGTGAGGTTGAATATATTTCATATGGCAACCTATCATTTATATTTGCTTTTTTGTGAATTTCATGTTCATAACCTTTGTAATTTTTCTATTGGATTGTTTGGCTTTTCCACTTAATTTGTAAGTATTTATTGTGTATTCTATATATCCATCCCTGTCTGTTGAATATGATAAAAATGTTGTTTTCCAGGCTTTTACCTTTAAAATTCATGAATTATTTTGTAATACAAATGTTTATTTTAATAAGGCAAAGTCTGTCAATCTTTGTTTATAGATTTTAGATACTGTACTGTGTTTTGCTTTAACAAAACATATGTGCTGGGGTGCCTGGATGGCTCAGTCAGTAGAGCCTTCAACTCTTGGTTTCAGCTCAGGTCATGATCTCACGGTTTGTGGGATTGAGCCCCAAGACAGGCTCTGTGCTGGCAGCCTGGAGCCTGCTTGGGATTCTCTCTCTCCCTCTCCCTGCCTCTCCCCTGCTCACACACTCTGTGCATGCAAGCTCTTTCTTTCTCTCTCACTGAAAATAAATAAACTTAAAAATAAATACAAATAAAAATATATATGTACTCAATGCATATATTCACACGAAAGTACAATAAATAAAACAGAAGGTTATGCATCAATTAGTTGATAGTGGTTGCATGTGAGGAGGGAAATACAGATGGATGCACAGAGACTTTTAAGTTAGCTTTGTATACAATTGTGATGCAATGCATAGATATTTTATAAAATACTATATCTGTAGATTAGTTGTATAAAAAAAAACCTTTAAAAGCTAGATTTAAAAATGAGTCTTTCCTCTTCCCATTTTCTTTATTCTCACTATGATTATCTTTCTCCTCATTCCTCCATTGATACTGCTCTTGCCAATATTATCAATGATCTCTAATTCTCAATGCAGTGGACACAGTTGTCATATTTTCTGACTTTATTTTGCATTTGACACCAGAATCCATTCCCTTCTTGAATGTTACTGAATTTGACTTTTTGCAGTACCATTTCATTCCAGTTGTTTTCTAGCCCCTCTAATCACTGTTGATTTTTCACTGTTTATAACTGAAGAGTTAATTTCCTCAGAATTCATGGTACAACCTTCTGCTTATTCTTACTCTATAACTTCTCATTCAGTGACTTGGTCTACAGTGATGTTATTAATAGCCAGTTATAACTGGATGACTCTTAAGTCTCAATCTCTACCACAGGTAAACTAAACCAGATCCTTTCTTCTAGTTGAGGATATTCTATATGCCTCCTTCTATTTTGTAACAGGTCCTAAATTCACTCAATTTTCTTTCTTTCTATCCCTCACATCCATTCTTCTTTCCTCAATCATTCTGATCTTACCCTAATGCAGGCTCTATTTCTCCTTTGGCCTCTGTACTTTCTTACTTTGTCCACCTTATTTCATTTCCTCTCCATATTATTTTGCTAAGATAAAAATCTAATCATATCACTTCTTTGCTTAATATTTTCACTTGTCCATTGTTGACTAGAAGAAAACTCAAATTTCTAGGATGGCATAATAGTCCATCTATGAGTAGATTTCTACCTCATCTCATTACAGGCTCTTTTGAATCCATGGATCTGGTTTCTATTGAACTACCTAAAGTTCTACGTATTCCTCTCTTACGTATTTTGCACGTGTTCTTTCTCAAAGGATCACCATTCCTCAGTTCTTCCATGGGTGAAATCTTACTCCTCTTCCTGATTCAATTCAGTAACTCTCTTATCAATAGTGTATATTCCCTACTGTCTCTAAACTCCAGATACAACTGATTGCTTTCTAAGCAATAATAGTACTTAGAAGATGTCACTTTATTGTAATGATCACTTTACCTGTTACTATAACTACTCTGAAAACCTTGAGAGGAAGTATGATGTCACATTTATCATATTATTCCCAGCACAAAGCATGCCATTTGATATATAATAGGTGCTTAACAAACCCTTGATGAACAAACGAAGAGATTGTACATATCTTGTTTTTGTTTCAGGGGAGATGTTGAGTGAAGCAGAAGACAATATATGACTTCTACATGTTGTTATGGGATGAATTATGTCCTGCTGAATTTATGTGCTGAAGCCCTAACCTCAAGTACTTCAGAACGTGACTGTACTTGGTGATAGGCCTTTTAAAGAGGTGATTAAATTGTAATAAGGTGGTTAGTGTGGGCCCTAATCCAATCTGACTGGTGTCCTTATAAGAAGAGGAAATTTGGACACAAAGAGATGCCAGGGATGCATGAACACCAAGGAGTGATCGTGTGAGGACAAAGGGAGAAGGCAGTCATTTGCAAGCCAAGGAGAAGAGCCTCAGGAGAAACAAAATCTACTGATACCTTGAACTTGGACTTGGTGGCTTCCAGAATGGTGAGAGAATAAATTTTTGTTGTTCAAGTGACCAATATTATGGTATTTTGTTATGTTGGCCTTAGGAAACTAATAATACTTAATAATACTAATATTTACATGTATTTCTGCCCCTGACTTCTTATATTAGCTTTCTAGGGCTACCATAACAAATTACCACAAACTCTGTATCTTAAATCAATAGAAATTTATTTTCTCACAGTTCTGGAGGCCACAAGTCCAAAATCAGCATCCTTGGGCCAAAATCGAGGTGCCCACAGAGTCATAATCTCTCCAAAGGCTCTAGAAGAAAAAACTATTTCTTGTTTCTTCTGGCTTCTGGTAGCTACTGTAATTCCTTGGTCATTACTCCAATCTCTACCTCTATGGTCACACTGCCTACCCTTCTGTGAGCTTCTTTTCCAACTTCCTTCCCTTCCACCTTCTCTCCCTTCTTCTGGAAATGGCAAGGCAGAAGAGGCTGAAAGGGGCTAAATGATTCTTTGCCAATGTTCCTCCACTAAGGTCATGACAGAGCTGTGACAAGACCCCCAAGCTAGGTCTCTTTTTCACAACATTACATGCACTGTCTCTAGTTTAGAATTATGTAAAATCAAAGACAGCCAAGCTGTCACAACACTGAATGAAGATCCTCATTACTCTCTATGCATTGCTGAAAGTATTACATCTTAAGAAATTAGAGGCATGTCACACTCTGCTATATCTCAGGCAGAGGAAACACTAGATTGTGATGATCATTAAAAGGATAGCCATGAATGAGAGGAAACAAGTTTTGTTAATAAATGTGTGTCAAAAAAGACAATATGTAGGTATTATCAACATAATGAGTGTTTTTCAAAATTGGCTACTCTGGATTTCAATTACTAACTTAGTCTTTGTCACACTTCAGCTATATCCTCACAGAATCCAAATCAAAATGAAAATATTAAAAAAATGTCAGTTCATACATTTGACTATACAGTGCCATAAATGTGCATATGCTTTTCCCCCAGCTGAATCAATCTGCTACTTTGATATAATGTAGACACATCCATAGTTAAAATTTTATTTTTGTATTGTCAAGTAAATATTTTGGGAGGCAAAAGACTTGGCTACCCTTAGGACTTTGACAAACTCTCTATAACCTGGAGACAAGTTACTTAGCCATAGTTCTAACCCACTAACATTAAAACTAATAATAGATAGCCTTACATTCAATAAATAGGGGAAATTTTCCATGAACCAGTGACAATCATTTATTCATTCTGCTTTTTTAAATTTTTTTTAACATTTATTTATTTTTGAGACAGAGAGAGACAGAGAATGAACGGGGGAGGGGCAGAGAGAGAGGGAGACACAGAATCAGAAGCAGGCTCCAGGCTCTGGGCCATCAGCCCAGAGCCTGACGCGGGGCTCAAAGTCACGGACCGCAAGATCGTGACCTGAGCTGAAGTCGGACGCTCAACCGACTGAGCCACCCAGGCGCCCCTCATTCTGCTTTTTTAAAAAGTTTATGTATTTATCTTGAGGGGGGGGGGAGAGAGAGAGAGAGAGAGAGAGAGAGAGGAAGGGTGGGGGAGGGGCAGAGGGAGAGGGAGAGAGGGAATCCCAAGCAGGCTCCGCACTGTGCGCTGTCGGTGTTGCAGGGCTGGATGCCCCTGAACCGTGAGATCATGACCTGAGCTGAAATCAAGAGTCCCACGCTTAACCGAATGAGCCACCCAGGTACCCCTATTCATTCTGCTTTTTACATGAATAAGAAATGGTAACAACTGCTAAGGGAATGGGAAGCAATGCAAGCCATTGACCAAGTTGATTTTTCTCTCATGCATATTCTTGTTTTTCCTGTAAATTAATAAAGTCTGACTCTGCTCAGCAACACTGAATAATCACATCTGAAGTTCTACTTAAATTTTGTTATACTGTTATATTTTTCCTTTTATATTTATATTTTTCATATACATTTATTTGCTTGTATATGGGGGGCTTATTAGAAATTGCCATTTTTGTTGGTGGGAATGCAAACTGGTGCAGCCACTGTGAAGAATAGTATGGAGGTGCCTCAAAAAACTAAAAATAGAGCTACCCTATGATCCAGCAATTGCACTATTAGGTATTTACCCAAAGGATACAAAAATACAGATTCGAAGGGGTACATGCACTCCAATGTTTATAGCAGCATTATCAACAATAGCCAAACTATGGAGAGAGCCCAAATGTCCACCAACTGATGAATGGATAAAGATGATGTGGTATATGAATACAATGGAATATTACTCAGCCATCAAAAAGAATGAAGTCTTGCCATTTGTAACAATGTGGATGGAGCTGGAATGTATTATGCTAAGCAAAGTAAGTCAATCAGAGAAAGACAAATACCATATGACATCAGCCATATATGGAATTTAAGAAACAAAACAAGGGTGCCCCGGTGACTCAGTTGGTTAAGCATTGGACTTCAGCTCAGGTAATGATCTTATGGTTCATGGGTTCCAGCCCTGCATTGGGCTCTGGGCTGACAGCTCAGAGCCTGGAGTCTGCTTCAGATTCTGTGTCTCCCTCTCTCTTTGCCCCTTCCCTGCTTGTGCTCTGTTTCTCTCTCTCTCTCTCTCTCAAAATAAATAAAACATTAAAAAATTTTTTAAAATAAAAAAAACATATGAACATATAGCAAGGGAGAGGAGTGAAGAAAAGAGAGGGAAACAAACTACAAGAGACTCTGAATGATAGGGAACAAACAGGATTAACGGAGGGAGGTGGGTGGGAGATAGGCTAGATGAGTGATGGGTATTAAGGAGGGCACTTGTGATCAGCACTAGGTGTTGTATGTAAGTGATAAATCATTGAATTCTACTCTTGAAACCAATATTGCACTGTATGTTAACTAAAATTTAAATTGAAAAATAAAAATAATAAAAAATTTTAAAAATCATACAAAGTAAAAAAAATGTGCTTTAGGGAACATATTTTTTTTTTTTTTTTTTTACTTTTAGTAATGATTTTCACTTGATGCAATTTAATTGAAAAGATTGGAAGAGGAGAGGCTGTGGACAAGGAAGGTAACTTGGGGGCCACTAGCTTATACTTAACGTTCCTTTTGAGCGATAATCAAGAATGTGGTAAATTACAAAGAACATAGTGCCAATTTTTAAAATTTTGATCCAGAATTACCTATTACTCTTTTAATGATCTTTCTAACACATGAGGAGTAAGTTGAATATTTCCTAAATCTAGGAACTTTAGATGGGGTGTTTAGAAAAAAAAATGTTATATCTAATGAAAAATACCTGTCCAGTGCCCATCAAACTTCTCCTCCATTTTATAGGAAGTCTCAAACTGTAACCACAAAAAAGACACACAGAAAAATGAATAATAAAGAAAAAAGTAGGTAGTTGGAGAGAATTTGCCAACGTAATCTGCCTAGAAATTGCTCCCATAACTTGCAATAATTAGAGAACACAGCAGAGTTGAATCTTGGAAGAGATAGAACACCTCAAGTCATTGGGAACAACTAGAAAATTGAATAAGATGTGAGTGAAGAGGTGATGGAACCACTTACAGTGTTTTGCTGGGTTTTGAGGAGTCCGACGTGAACTTACCCTGGGAGGAGCTAATGTGCTGTTAAGTCTCTACATCTGACAGTATTTGGAAAATTACCCATGAGTATGCACGGAGGTTTCCATTGGCCAAACAGATATAGGGCTTGTTAATAACATTTTAATCAACCCCTTTCTAATGTTCATTTATGATTTCTGTAGGAGACAGAACTATGATCCCATGTGGAAATTAGTAGAAATGCATTTCTTTTTGAATGGTACACCTACCAGATTTAAATCAACTTTAAGTTAAACACCTTTCCTTCCCCATAGTTTAAGAACTTCTGAAAATGACATTTTGTATGTATTATCATATTGTGTTATTTAATGCATTATTTGCTCCTTTTTATCTCCTATGATGTTACACAGTAAAATTCACATTAACCTCACTTAAGTAAATCACCTTTTAGTTTTTGTTTTTGCTTGTTTGTTTGCTTTGGCTTTTATCTTTTTTTTAAGTTTATCTATTTATTTTCAGAGAGAAAGAGATCATGCAAGCAGGGGAGGGGCAGAGAGAGAGAATGGAAGCAGGCTCTGCTTGCTTAAACCCATGGAGCTGTGATATCACGATCTGAGAGTCAGTTATTCAACAGACTAACCCACCCAGGTGCCTCTGCTTTGGCTTTTATCTGATCCTATAATTTATAATACCAAAGACTTTGAAGCAGTCTGTTAAATCCATGGGCCATGGACTTTATCTTATGGTAACCCATTCCCACCATTGACTAGAAAGGCACCCTTGAGCCACTTTATTAAAGGCTTTCTTTTAGTTTTCTTGCTTGCTGTACTGGGGGAGGAAACTGCTATTTGGAATCCTGATTAATAGGATTGTGAAAATTTCATTATATACCTTGTGTTGGCCTTATGGTAAGCATTCAAAAAGGGTTAGCTATTATAATACTCAGTGTATAAAACTTACTGCTCTTCTCCCAGTGACTTGATTCTTATCATAAAACAGGAAGTGTCTACATCCTGACACAAGTTGCATATCTGGATTTTTACCAATTGCCTCTTGTATAAAAGCTTGCATAGAAAGAAAAGAATGTTAAGCCTGACCTACCTTGTAAAGATGAATTTCTCATTTCCATTTAGAAGTAATTGTTTTCGTTAGATTATTAGTGTATTTAGCATATTACTTTATCTTGAATATTCATTCAAGAAAAAGAAGGCCAGGGTGAGTCAGTATTCCAGGCCACTTTTCTTTTTATTTTGAGTTTCCATTCTCTGCTAAACATTGTATTAGGAGAAGATTAAAACAAGACAAAAAAATACCCGATAATAACAATAAATAAACTCCATAGTTTTTCCCCTTAAAGATCTTGTGAGGGACTATACTAGAAACACAACTTGACCAAATTTAGGCACAAAGATGACTTTACCAGCTCCAGTAACCAAAGGGAAGGTGGGCAGTGGTGCAGCCAGGCCGTGGAGACACTGGGAACAGTGGCGCCCTCTTTGCCAGCCCCCGTTTCTCTGTGGTGGTCTCTTTTCCTCCTGCAAGCTGGCTTCTTCCATGAGTTCTTCAGTCTGGCTCCAATGGCTCTTGTCCTTACCGCTTCACCATCTGAGAGGGGCTGAGCAGAGCTGAGGTCCCAGAGAAGCACTCTGACTGCCTGGCACAGAGTCTACACCGGTCATTGTGTCCAGGGAGGTGTGCGACTGTGACTCTCAGCCTCCACTAGAATCCCGTTGTTCCAAAGAGGAAAGATGAATGTACCAGAAAATTAGAGGTGATGCTTCCAGATAATTTGGGTAGAGATGGAGAATGCTGGGGCAAATAAACAGTATCTATATGAAGGTAGCTTTGGTGCATGACTGCCTGAATTTGTGTTCTGAATTTCTAGATTTCAGTCCATGTGAGCTTGGAGCAGTGACATGCCTTCCCTGAACCTGTCTCCTTTCCTGAAAAGTGGGGATATATAGTAAGTGCCTCGTGCACATTGTCTGGCATGCTGTAATCACCCAATAAGTGAATTTTCCTATTTTTTTAAGTGAATAGATTCTCTGGGGATTTAGGGGGGAAATACTTTAGTTTTTGTTTTGTTTTTTTTTTTTTTAAGTAAGCTCTACACCCAATGTGGGGCTCAAACTCACAACCTTGAGATCAAGAATTGCATATTCTACTAACTGAGCCAGCCAGGTACCCCAATAAGTGAATTTTCTTATTCTAATTATCATGTCCTCTGCCTTGGCTAAATGATCCCAATCTCTCATTTAAATGAAGCTAATGTAATTTTCCATTCTGAAAACAGATAGCTGGGTTAAATTCCCATTGGGGTTCCTGCTACCAACTTTATGACAAGAGCTGAAATAATAGCCACGATTGGTAGCATGGGAGATAGCCAGTCTTGTTTTCCAGGAATTCAGTTACCTCCCAAGGGAGAGTGACATTTCTGGGTTCCTGTCAGGAGTTGTCACCATGTACACAGTCTGTTGGATTCAAATTGGCAAAAACTTGTAGAGGTATCCAGTTTTACCACAAACTTTTAGATCAGGTGATAGGGTAGGGTCTGGGGATATCAGATAGCTTTTAGCAATTCTCACGTTGACTTTTTCCTGATGACTCTCTTGGGAGACTGCTTATGGCAAGGGCTTCAGGGCAATTTAAGCCTTCTCCAGAGAAGTTATCTTAGCTTGTGAGTGGGTAGCCAATATGCTGGCAAAGAGACAGTAGGATTTTGCCACTGCACACATCCCATGTGAGATAACAACAACAACAACACAAAAAGTATATTTCCAAAGCCCTCAGAAACGTAAATTTTTCCAAAATGTCTGCTAGAAATAGCTTTAGATATTTCTAGGCTTGAGAAGGCTGGTAAGTTCATTTATGTTCAGCAGAAAGCATCCTGTGCAGCCATTTGCAGCTTCTCTAATGCCTGCATTACTCAGAAGCATGGGATCCTCAGTCTGTTGATAAGGGCAGCGTACCTTCACCGCTTACATCATCTGAAGGGAAAGGGTGTTTTCTTTATTCTAAGTGCAACAGACTGGACTGTGGCTTATGCTTTGAATGTTCATAACAAGTATTTTGTAAAATAAAAATCGATTTAGAGACAAGTCTTCAAATCCACTGGGCCTATGTTTACTTGAGGCAGAAAGGTGTGGATGGATTCTAATGTGATCCCGTGGGGGTGTTTCTCAAAATCATTTTTCAACCATATACTATTCCAATTCTAGGAGAAAGTTTAAAACAGCCTTGCTTGGAGTTAAATATGTAGTTTTCTATCTGAACATAATCATTTTTCTTTGAATGATCATTCACCTGTAAGTCTTTGGTTTCAAATTACTGCTTGGATCCTGTAGTTTTCTCCTCCTCCTACCTTCCATCCAATACGTGGCTGAATATTGCTTGTGATGCTTGCCAATTAGTCATCTATTCAGGTCATTTTGGTCAACTTATTCCCCACAGGAAGGATAAAACCATTTTATAGAATGTTGTGCACAGCATTCATTATAATTTCCCTTCATATGAATAGTTGCAGATTTTTTTTATGTAACATTGGTTTGGTGATAAAGTGCAATGTGGAGATTTACAGATCTCTTTCCCAACAAATATATATATATATATATATATATATATATATATATATATATATATATATATATAAAATTCATGAACTCTAAAGCAATTAAAAAAAAACATTAGAAAATGTAGCAGAATGTGGGAGAAATCTTGATTCCCGCCCCACGCCCCATGCCCCCAGCCCCAATCTCAGACATAGTGTTTTGGTTTGTTTGATCCAAGGGGAACAATCTGAAATGGTGAGCAGCATTGGGCTGAGGGATTTGCATGACAATACTGTGCACTGAAAAGTAAACCTCCACGTGACAGGTGTTTGACCCAGGCCACAAAGGGCCAATTTAATGTGAGAGACTGATTTCTGCATTGTGGAAACAACCAAGGAGCTTGTGCTGGGAAAACAATGCCAAAAAGGCAAATCTGCAAATCCATTATGATTGTCAACTCTGCCCTCTCGAAGCATAATCTCCTGCAGCCAAGGGACCCCCTTTTTCTCCCTGGTAATCACAAATGGCTTTACCATGAGGTTCTGTTACTTTACCCATGATTTGCTACAGGTGGTTGCGAAAGAGGAGTCATTTGTGAGCGCCATGAGGATAGAAACCTCAAGACTCCGGTGCCTGGTTTACTGATCACTACACTCCAGGTACGGCCGCCCCTAGTGGCAGCCAATGTCCAGGCGGCCTTATGGGTAAACAGAGAAAGTCCCTTTCCTTCTCAGTCTTATAGATGTGACCCCATCTTCAGCTGCCAACCACCAGGCTGTTGATGCCTGGTCAGGGTGGGAATTGCTTGCTTATAAGAAGCAAATGATAAATAATAAGCCCTAAGAACATCCTCCTGAAAAACTACTCATAAATATGACCAGCAGATAAGACTGCCCCTTCTTTCCTTACAAGAAAATTTAATACTCTATTCCCAAGGAATAAAATGGGATCTGGGCCCATCAATTCTAGCAATTTATGCTTTTGTGTAATCAAGCCTTTTATCTTTTTTTGAAAAGGGTGTAGAAATGTAGCAGACTATCCCAAGCCGATTTATTAGTTGGCTTTTTTCTTCTTGTACTTCCTGTGCCTTCATTCCAAGAACATTTTGAAGGTTTTTCCTTCCCCTTCACCCACAGCCCCTCATGCTTCTGCATCACCGGGTCACGCGCTCATTTAGTATGTAGGAAAGGCCAGGCACTGAGCTCCCTGACTTTGAAGATGCCCCGCAGTGGGAAGAGGACATGTGGAAGAAAACCAGTCATTGCAGCGCTGGACCGTGAGACGAAAGCATCTCTGGGTCAGCCTGAGGATGTTGAGGATGCCCATGAGGAAGGGTTAGCATCGACTAGCTGGTTCTTGAGCGGCAGGTAAGGCTTAGCCAGAAAGCCTTACTGCTTACAGGCAGAGGAGGAAAAGAAATCCTAACAGATGGAAGAGCATGGCCAAATGCTCAGAGGTCTGAGGGCTCTTAGCACACTGAAAGAACTGAATATAGGCAGTGGATGTGAAGCAAGCAATGTATGCGTGTGTGTGTGTGTGCGCGCGCGCGCACGCACGTGCGTGTTGCACATGTTCACACGCATGCAGCGGTGGCAGCCGTGAGGGCACAGTGGAAGAGAAGTCTGTGACCTTCTAGGTCATCTGGCTGAATACAGTGTTCACGTGTTTTCAGGCCACAGGGGATAATCCCATTGCAAACAAGTCGCATAAAAACATTTCTTTCTCTCATGACTATGAACATCAAATACGAGGAAAAAAAAAAAACTGAATCAAGCATGTCATTGCCTTTATTATTGGCATAAATCCAAAAACAGATGGAACAAGTTGAGGACTAAGGGAGACAGGCAGTTTCTAAGCCCCTGTTGTTCTGAATCTGTATAGTGTGACTTTATTATATGAAGTCCTGTATGTTCATACTGCTTTCCATGTCAGCCTTAATATTCAATTAAAAATTAAAATATAGACTGATTCCAATTTATAAATACATTATGCATCCAAATCCCATTTCTAAGTTTGTTGTTTGCTCACAATGTGTTCGCCCACAGAAACAGCATTACAAAACCCACACCCACATCCCAAGCTCATTTTCCTATTGTGTACTTGAGGAACAGTGCTCCTGGGTCCTTACCACTATGTATGTCTAGATGTCTCATGTCCTGCATGACCCAAAGGCACTTCGGTCAACATACATACAACCACGTCCTCATTTTCTCTCATGCTCCTGACCTCACACTTGCTCTTCCTTCTCTGTCTCTGCCCTGACTCACTGCATTTCTGTCATCCAGACATCTGAGTTGGAATACTTGCAGTCATTCCTCTTCATCTTCCATGTCCCATCAGTCACTAAATCCACTAATCTGCCTAAGGGCTACTCTCATCTATTCCTTCCTCAGCACTTCACTGCCCTAACCCAAGCCTTCATCTTTCTCCCCAGAATGAATGACTACAATTGCCAGACTTTCTTGCTTTAGGCTCAGAGTGGCCTCACTAAGACGTACTAATTTCACATCTTACATCCTTCCAGTGGCTCCACATGACCTTCCAGGTGGAAGCCAATCTTATTAATTCCTTGCACAAGGCATCTCTGTGCACACCAGCTTGTGCCCTACATCCCAGTCCCATGAAACAAGTGGTCGCCTCCCCCCTTCAGATATGCTGGCTCTCTGCTATCACTCTTCTACACCTTTATGCATTCCTCTCACTTTACCTCCTACCATTTCCTTGTCCTCTTTCAGAAATTGGCCCAGAACATCACATCTGAAAGTCTTCGTTATCTATTTAACAATTATTAACCAGTTACATATTGAACCCATGTTGTCTGGCACTGTGAGAGAACCTGGAGACTGAACGATGAACAAGAAGTCTCTGCCCTCAGGAGTTTTCATGGGAAATAGCTGAGCAAATAGACACTTACAAATGGGTAATTAGATCAGGGAAAGAGAGACTGTATTGGAGCAGTTGGGAGTACTTAATCAAAACTGGAGAGGTAGATTCTGAGAAGTGACTTCTAAGCCAAGACCTGAATAATAAATAGAAGTGACCACCAGGCAAATGGGGAAGGGAAAAGGAGGGAAAGTGGTGTTAGCTAAGGCCTAAAGACAGACACAGCAACATAATTACAGAGTCTGGTGCAAAATGCAAATGTAGGGACTTTAGGTCAAAAGAGCAGGAAAATAAAAGTGCTCTTAATGGTGTTAAAATATAAACTGTTTCTTCCATGGTCTCTTTGAACCTGTCATGGTGTTTCTTTTTTTCCCCTTCTTTTGGTGCTATGTTACATTTCCTCCTATAAGGACACGCTGGCAGTACAACTGCAAAACATCATAGGTGCCTAGGAGCCTGGTCTGAGGTTAGGATCACATGTGACCCACAGGCTGCCTGTTCCATCTTCCACCAGCAGCCAAACCAATGAGACTTTCGAGAGTAGGGAAGTTAAGCTAGGTATCTCACTTCCCATGGGTCATAAATGAGCAATCCCAGAGGGATTTCAACCTCCACACTGAGATGCAATCAGTTCTTACTTGAATCAGAGGTGGCTGAAGGGCGTCACCCCTCCAAGATGACTCTGAATGGGCTATGGCACTGATAGCCTGGGGCATGTAGAGGCATTGCCATGTCCTGTCCTAGAATGCCATGGACACAGACACCTGACTCCAGTCCTCTCTGTGCCTCTGGCCAGGTCCATGCTCCACAGGGTGGAAAGGCAGCATCAATTCCTGGATGGACACGAGGAGGGAGAGACTGTGTGGGGCACAGAGCACCAGGGGTGGATATCCGGTTCTCCCAGAGAGGTCAGGAGGTGACAAGAGGTGGGGCAGTCTGAGTGGAGGCTTCAAGCACTGTTACATCCTCCATTGACCCACGGGGCTTCAAATAAAAACACAAATTCAAAGATAAGTTTATTAAGAATTTCAAGATGGAAAGTTGGCATAAGGAGATGAGGAGCTTTATGGATCCTCTTCCAGTGAAACAACTATAACTGGTGAAAATCATGTGTACACACACACACACACATAGTATTGAAGCAACCATTTAAAGTCTCTAGAAATTGTTCTAAGGACATGCATCAAATTAAATATGTTCAAGAAAACTGCCAAATCTCAATCAGCAGAGTACAAGTCCATTTGAGAGAGCATTTGAACCACAACTTCTTCCCTACATCCCCCTCTCAGCTCAGTAATAAGGAAGCTCCACTCTAATGGGATGCAGTCAAAAACACAGGGCTTTCTTTCCTCCCAAGCCCCAGTTCAGGACAATGGTACCTCCCAAGATAGACAGGCTACCAGCATTTTTCAATCCTAACAGCTTGGAGTTGCAGGGGCTCTATTCTAGGAAAGACCAGTCTGAGACCTAGGGGATCTCTTCCTCCCTCCAACTCCCACTTCTAGGGCAGAGCCTCACCCCAACTTTGGGCGAGTCCCTCCAATAGTGGGGCTCTAATCACCATTACCCCAGCTCACTCATTGGATGGAGGTTCTATGCTGGAAGAAGTAAATCAAAAAGACCAGAGGACTGTATCTTAAACCAGTATCCTGCTTATGAAGCAGAGGTGTCACTCTGAGAGAAGTGAGCCACATTTTGTGCCCTCAGCTCTGGATCAGTAATGGTTTTGCTCAGGGGAAGAGGCGGGTTGTAAGAACAGAGAGCTCTAAAGCTCTCCCCAAAGGAAATTATTTTGAACAGAATGTTGATACTTCAAGGCTAAGGGTGCTACCCAAACCAATGAATATATTAGTGGTAATCAATTACAAAGAAGCTGGTCGCTGAATGAGAACAGCAAGCTAAACTCTAAACCAGCTAGATGTGTATCAAAGAGAATCAAGGAAGGCGATGGCTAAGAGACATCATAGGGTTGGAACAAACCTCAAAAACTAGCCTCAAAGGTTACTTCTGCAAAGAGACAGACACTAATGGGATCAGACTGTGGAGCAATTTATGCCTCAGGGCAATATTGAAACCAACAGCAAAATCAGTCAGTAATTAATGAAGCCTAACAGGTACATGTGAATCCAACTGAAGCAAAGAACTTAGACCAGGAAAAGAAACAAGACTCCTGCAGAAGCCACTGTCATCCCAGGGTGAATGTGTGCATGTCCAAGACTGTACTCTTTGAAGAATTACATCACAAGGTACATCCTGATGGGGAAATAAGACTTCACTAAAATAGTTCAGCCAAGCCACTAAACAAATAAGCAAACAAAAACAATGAACCTGAGAGGAGGGTATTAGTATGCAGAATTGCTACATTGTCTAAAATGTTAAGTATCCAAGAGAAAAAACAAACAAACAAGAAAACATGACCCCTACATAAAAAACCCACATCAAATATTGTAATTAATTGTAAATGACTAAATGTCTTTCCATTAAAGATATTTACTCTCAACACTTCTATTTAACATGGTATTGCCCCATCTCAGACAATTAAGCAAGAAAATTAAGTAAAAGATATCCAGATCAGAAAAGAAGAAATAAAACTATATTTCTTTGTGGATAATATGACCTGTATACAAGAACTTATAAGGAACCCATTTATTAAAAAAACTACCAAAATTAAGGTAGTTTTCAGCTCAGGTCATGAACCCAGGATAATAGGATCAAGCCCCATGTTGGGCACCATGCTGAGTGTGGAGCTTGCTTAAGATTCTCTCTCTCTCCCTCTGCCCCCTCCACTGCTTGTGCATTCTATCTTGAAAAGAGAGAAGAAAAGAAAAGAAAAGAAAAGAAAAGAAAAGAAAAGAGAAGAAAAAAAAATTTCATTTATAATAGTATGTTAAAAAGGATGATACCTACAATACACTTCACAAAAGAAGTATAAAACTGATATTCTGAAAACTGCAAAATATTGTTTTAAAAGAAATTAAAGAAGACTTAAATGAATGGAAAGACATCCCATGTTCATGATGCAAAAGACTCAATATATTTTGGATGACAGTTATCTATAATTTAATCTATAGAGTCAATCCAATCCTTGTTAAAAACTCAATTGGCTTCTTTTTGCAGAAGTTGACAAGCTGACAATAAAATTAATATGCGCATTCAAGGAATGCAGAATGGCTAAAATGATCTTGAAAAAGCAAATCAAAGTTGGAGGATTCACACTTCCCAACTGTAAAACTTTCTATAATGCTACAGTAACCTAGACAGACAGGTCCTGACATACTTAGACATATAGATCAATGAAACAGAATTGATAATCCAGAAGTAAGCTTTTAAATTTATGGTGAGTTGATATTTGACAATTATAACAAGACAATTCAAAAGGAAAAGAATAGACTTTTCAACAAATGGTCCTGGGATGACTGGATATCTACATGTAAAAGAATGAAATTACAGCTCCTTTCTTACACCATACACAAAAATTCACTCAAAAATAGGTCATAAACCAAATGTAAGAGCAAAAATTATAATAATCTTAGAAGAAAATAAAAGAGTAAGTCTTTATGACTTTGGGTTAAGCAAAGCCTTTTTAGATAGGACCCTAAAAGCACAAGCAACCAAAGAAAAAAAGAGATAAATCATACTTTATAAAAAGCTCAAAAGCATAAAAGCATAAAAGCTTTTGTACTTCAAAGGACACCATAAAGTGGCACCTGGGTGGCTCAGTGGGTTAAAGCGCCTGACTTCAACTGAGGTCATTATCTCACAGTTGGTGGGTTTGAGTCCTGTGTAGGGCTCTGTGCTGACAGCTCAGAGCCTGGAGCCTGCTTCAGATTCTGTGTCTCCCTCTCTCTCTCTGCCCCTCCCCGGCTTGTCTCTTTCTCTCAAAAATAAATAAACATTAAAAAAATATTTTTTAAAAAAGGACACCATGAAGAAAGTGAAAAGACAACCCAAGAATGGGGGAAAGTATTTGCAATTTATAATTCTGATATAGTTCTTACATCCATAATACATGAAGAACTCATATAAATCAACAATAAACAACAAATAATCCAGTTAGATTAATGCAAGGACTTTCCTTTTATTGTCCATTAGAACAGCCATTAGAAAGTTTTGAAAAATGATTGACATGATCTGTTTTATGTTCTTAAAGATCACTTTGTATGTAGTGTGTATAATTAACTGTACAGCACCAAAAGTGGAAGTAGTGAGGCCATTTAGGGAGCTATTGCAGAAAACTAAGGGGAGATGGCAGTAACCTGCATGTAACATGATAGCTGTGGAATGCTGAGAAGTGGTCAGATTTAGGATGCATTTGAATGTAAAACTGACATACCGCTACACAGTTAAGATTGAAGTTTGCCTGTTAAATTTCTTAGTGTTAGTCACCTACATAATTACTCTCTGTTAGTGTGGAGTGAGTGTGTGTATTTATAAAACTTCTTGCAGACCCGTGAAGTTAAGACCAGGATGCTACCTCTATAAAATATTTGATAATGCCCCAGAATTCTGGATGGACTACTCTAGAAAAGAAGAAATTATTTCTAAAATAGCATGTCTCAACGTTCTAATAGAATTGAGATTTACCTAGGCAACTAGCTTTCTAAGAGTGGCTCAGAGGATTAGAACCAAAATCTGAGCTTTGTCCCTTGCTTGCTGTATTATCTTGGCTAAATTATTAATATTTCTAAACTTAAAGGTATTTTCTATAAAATGGATAAAATAACAACTTTTTGCAGGCTTGCTGAGAGAAGTGTATTTTTTCACATATTTAAAAGACCTGGTACAGAACAAAAAGCTCAGAGTGATAGCCAATATAAGTCATCCTAATGTATTACTAGATCAAGGATGCTTGGGTTTTCAATCATCCTCTTTATATATAAACAAATGTACCTATTGTGATTGTGACACGATATGACTATTCAGTTTACAAATCCTACGAAATTCTGAGTCATTAAAAACAATAGGATAATAATCATTGACCTCATTGCCTCAACATCTTTTCAAAATCCATTGTTCGATTCCTCAGATTTTGAGAGAGTGAGAGAAAGTTTTAGAAGCAAAATTACAGGGAGGAGCCAAGATGGCAGAACAGCATGGAAGTTTTTTGTGTGTCTCACACCCGTGAAATACAGCCAGACCAACATTAAACCACCCTGCACACCTAGAAAACTGATCTGAGGATTAACACAACAATCTGCACAACCTGAACCACAGAATTCAGCAGGTACGTGGCATGGAGAGATGAACTTGGGGAGAGAGAAGCCGTGGAGGTCAGGGAGCCGCTTTTGCATGCAGAGAAAGGACAGAGATTCGGTGGGGGGGAGAATATGGGAAAAGCATCCCTCCCCAAAAGCAGCTGGAAAGAAAGTGGAAAATTGGAAACAGCCACAGGGACTGAAAAAGGGAGAAGGAGAAAGGAGAGGGTTTAAATTCCATTAAGACTGTAAAGAGGGGGAGCACAGAGTCTGAAACTCTACAGCTTGATACCTGGAAGTGCTCTGGTGGGAAGGGCGAATCCCCAGGAGCAGAGTGGGGTCCGGGAGGTTCTCGGACCACACGGGGAAAAGTGGATCCGCTGCTGGAAGGACATTTGGTAGAGTCTGTGAGGCCACCTGGGCCCAGCACAACCCAGAAAATGGCCACATTCACTGGTGCTGGAACAAGGTCGTGGGGGTGAAGCCTGGTGCAGGATATGTGTTCTGATTTTCCATAATCCTGAGGTGCTGCTGCTAAACTGTCTTGCAAGCTTTTTCTGGGGCGGGCTGGCACCTGACCACAGTCTCTGGGCATTGGCAACAGCACGGTCCCACAAGCGTTCCTGGGTGCAGCTGTCACCTGGCCATTGCTCAGTGAGACCCTCTGCAGAGGGATGGAGTGGGTCAAAGCTGCAGTCCCTCAGAAGTGGGGTCTGGAGAAGGCAGCCGCATCTGAGACAAAAATCGGGAGGGAGGTGCTGCCTGGGGCTTGGTCACGGACAGTGTGGAAGCGGGGAGTGGATGGAAGCCCAAGACAAAGGCCAGTGTGAGACTGCTGATTGGGGAGAACAGAGTACCAATACTAGAGACTGGGTAGCTGGGTGACGCCATTTTCACCATTCCCACGCATGCACACACACACCTACAAGCTCCACAACAATCCACCTCAGTAGGCTAGCTGCACCATCTAGTGGAGAACGGAGCTGTCACACTGAGCCCCGCCCAACTGGGCCAGCCTCGCTCTTCAAGAACACAAGTCTCACCGCCTGCTTTGTTTGTGGACTACAAAGTGCTTCATAGTTTGACTTCTAGGAGAAAACAAAGTAATTTCAGAAGTATTTCAGTCTGTTAGCCGGTCCAACTATTCAACTTTCTTTTTTTTTTTTCGTTTCTTTTCTTTTTCTTGAATACAGAAAGAGAAAAAAAATCATTTTTATTTTTAATTTTTACCAAAAATATTTTTAATTTTTTTCTACTATATTTATTACTTCTGTGTAAATATTTTCAAATTCTATTGTCCTTCCATCATTTAATTTTAGTCTACTTCAGTGTATTCATGTTTTCAAATTTTCAAATAATTTCTTTTTTTTCTTTTTTTCCCCTTTTTTTCTCTAATTGATCAAGCCACTTTCAACACCCAGACCAAAACACACTTAGGATCTAGCATCATTTATTCAACTTTGTGTGTGTGTTTAATTTTTTAATTTTAATATGTTTTTAATTTCAATTTTTTTATTTTAATTTTTTTACCTCATTAACTGCTTTTCTCCCTTAAAAATGATGAAATGAAGGAATTCACCCAAAAGAAAGAACAGGAAGAAACGACAGCCAGGGACTTAACCAACACAGATACAAGCAAGATGCCTGAACCAGAATTTAGAATCACCATAGTAAGAATAGTAGCTGGAGTCAAAAATAGATTAGAATCACTTTCTGCAGAGATAAAAGGTAAAAACTAGTCAGGAGGAAATTAAAAACGCTATAACGGAGCTGCTATCTCGAATGGTTGCCGCAGCGGCAAGGATACATGCGGCAGAACAGAGAATCAGCGATATAGAGGACAAACTTATGAAGAATAATGAAGCAGAAAAAAAGAGGGAGATTAAGGCAAAAGAGCACAATTTAAGAATTAGAGAAATCAGCGACTCATTAAAAATGAACAACATCAGAATTACAGGGGTCCCAGAAGAGGAAAAGAGAGAAATAGGGGTAGAAGGTTACGTGAGCAAATCATAGCAGAAAACTTTCCTAACCTGGGGAAGACACAGACATCAAAATCCAGGAATCACAGAGGACCCCCATTAGATTCAACAAAAAACGGCCATCAACAAGGCATATCATAGTCAAATTCACAAAATACTCAGGCAAGTAGAGAATCGTGAAAGCAGCAAGGGAAAAAAAAAAGTCCTTAACCTACAAAGGAAGACAAATCAGGTTTGCAGGAGACATATCCACAGAAACTTGGCAGGCCAGAAAGGAGTGGCAGGATATATTCAATGTGCTGAATCAGAAAAATATGCAGCCAAGAATTCTTTATCCAGCAAGGCTGTCATTCAAAATATAAGGAGAGATAAAAAGTTTCCCAGACAAACAAAAATTAAAGGAGTTCATGACCACTAAACCAGCCCTGCAAGAAATTTTAAGGGGGACTCTCTGAGGGGAGAAAAGATGAAAATAAATAAATAAATAAATAAATAAATAAATAAATAAATACCAAAAGCAACAAAGACCAGAAAGGACCAGAGAACACCACCAGAAACTCCAACTCTACAAGCAACATAATGGCAATAAATTCGTATCTTTCAGTACTCACTCTAAACCTCAATGGACTCAATGCTCCAATCAAAATAGGGTAACAGAATGGATGAGAAAACAAGATCCATCTATATGCTGTTTACAAGATATCCACTTTAGACCTAAGGACACCTTCAGACTGAAAGTAAGGGGATGGAGAACTATCTATCATGGTAATGGTCAACAAAAGAAAGCTGGAGTAGCCATACTTCTATCAGACAATCTAGACTTTCAAATAAAGACTGTATCAAATGATGAAGAAGGGCATTATACCCTAATTAAGGGGTCTATCCACCAAGAAGACCTAACAATTGTAAACATTGATGCGCCAAATGTGGTAGCACCCAAAAATATAAACCAATTAATCACAAACATAAAGAAACTCATTGATAGTAATACCATAATAGTAGGGGACTTCAACACCCCACTCACAGCAATGAACAGATCATCTAATAAAAAAAATCAATAAAGAAACAATGGCTTTGAGTGACACACTGGACCAGATGGACTTAACAGATATATGCAGAACATTTCATCCTAAAGAAGCAGAATATACATTCTTCTCCAGTGCACGTGGAACATTCTCCAGAATAGACCACATACTGGAACACAAATCAGCCCTCAACAAGCCACAACACTATGAACTCAAAATCAACCACAAGAAAAAATTTGGAAAGATAACAAATACTTGGAGAATAAAGAACATCCTACTAAAGAATGAATGGGCTAACAAATAAGTTAAAGAGGAAATAAAAAGTTCATGGAAGCCAGTGAAAATGATAACACCACAACCCAAAACCTCTGGGATGCAGGAAAGGCGGTCATACTAGGAAAGTATATAGCAATCCAGGCCTTCCTAAAGAAGGAAGAAAGATCTCAGATACACAGCCTAACCTTACACCTTAAAGAACTGGGAAAGGAACAGCAAATAAAACCCAAAACCAGCATAATACAGAAAATAATAAAGATTAGAGCAAAAATTAATGCTATCAAAACCAAAAATACAGTAGAACAGATCAATGAAACCAGAAGCTGGTTCTCTGAAAGAATTAACAAAATTGATAAACCACTAGCCAGTTTGCTCAAAAAGGAAAAGAAAAGAACTCAAACAAATAAAATCAAGAATGAAGGAAGAGAGATCACAACCAACACAGCAGAAATGAAAACAATAATAAGAGAATATTATGAGGAATTATATGCCAATAAAATGGGCAATCTGAAGAAATGGACAAATTCCTAGAGACATATACACTACCAGAACTGAAACAGGAAGAAATAGAAAATTTGAACAGGCCCATAACCAGTAAAGAAATCGAATTAGTAATCAAAAATCTCCCAAAATACAAGAGTCCAGGGCCAGATGGCTTACCAGGGGAATTCTACCAAACATTTAAGGAAGAGTTAACACCTATTCTCTTGAAGCTGTTCCAAAAAATAGAAATGGAAGGAAAACTTCCAAACTTTTTCTATGAGGCCAGCATTACCTTGGTTCCAATACCAGACTGAGACCTCACTAAAAAGGAGAACTATAGACCAATTTCCCTGATGAACATGGATGCAAAAATCCTCAACAAGATATTAGCCAACTGGATCCAAGAATACATTAAGAAAATTATTCACCATGACCAACTGGGATTTATATCTGGGATGCAGGGCTGGTTCAGTATCTGCAAAACAATTAATGTGATTCATCACATCAATAAAAGAAAGGACAAGAACCATATGATCCTCTCAATAGATGCAGAGAAAGCATTTGACAAAATACAGCATCCTTTCTTGATAAAAACCCTCAAGAAAGCAGGGATAGAAGGATCATACCTCGAGATCAAAAAGCCATATATGAACGACCCAAAGCTAATATCATCCTCAATGGGGAAAAACTGAGAGCTTTCCCCCTAAGGTCAGGAACAAGACAGGGAAGTCCACTCTTGCCACTGTTATTCAACATAGTATTGGAAGTCTTAGCCTCTGCAATCAGACAACACAAAGAAATAAAAGGCATCCAAATCAGCCAGGATGAGGTCAAACTTTCACTCTTTGCAGATGACATGATAATCTATATGGAAAACCCAAAAGATTCCACCAAGAAACTGCTAGAACTAATTCATGAATTCAGCAAAGTTTCAGGATATATAAAATCAATGCACAGAAATTGGTTGCATTCCCATTCACCAACAATGAAGCAACAGAAAGAGAAATCAAGGAATCTATCCCATGTACAATTGCACCAACATCCATAAAATACCTAGGAATAAGTCTAACCAAAGAGGTGAAAAATCTATACACTGAAAACTATAGAAAGCTTATGAAAGAAACTGAAGAAGACACACACAAAAAAATGGAAAAACATTCCATGCTCCTGGATAGGAAGAACAAATATTGTTAAAATGTTGGTACTACCCAAAGCAATCTACATATTCCATGCAATCCCTATCAAAATAACACCAGCATTCTTCACAGAGCTAGAACAAATAATCCTAAAATTTGTATGGAACCAGAACAGACCCCAAATAGCCAAAGCAATCTTGAAAAAGAAAACTAAAGCAGGAGGCATCACAATCCTGGACTTCAAGCTATACTACAAAGCTGTAATCATCAAGACAGTATGGTACTGGCACAAGAACAGACACTCAGATCAATAGAACAGAATAGAGAACCCTGAAATTGACCCACAAACCTATGGCTAACTAATCTTTGACAAAGGAGGAAAGAACATCCAATGGAATAAAAAGACAGTCTCTTCAGCAACTGGTGCTGGGAAAACTGGACAGCGACATGCAGAAGAATGAACCTGGACCACTTTCTTACACCATACACAAAAATAAACTCAAAATGGATGAAAGACCTCAATGTAAGACAGGAAGCCATCAAAATCCTTGAGGAGAAAGCAGGCAAAAACCTCTTTGACCTTGGCCACAGCAACTTCTTACTCAACTTGTCTCCAGAGGTAAGGAAAACAAAAGCAAAAATGAACTACTGGGACCTCATCAAAATAAAAAGCTGCACAGTGAAGGAAACCATCAGCAAAACTAAAAGGCAACTGACAGAATGGGAGAAGATATTTGCAAACAACATATCAGATAAAGGGTTAGTATCCAAAATCTATAAATAACTTATCAAACTCAACACCCAAAAAACAAATAATCCAGTGAAGAAATGGGCAAAAGACATGAACAGACACTTCTCCAAAGAATACATCCAGATGGCCAACCGACACATGAAAAAATACTCAACATCACTCATCATCAGGGAAATACAAATCAAAACCACAATGAGATACCACCTCACGCCTGTCAGAATGGCTAACATGAACAACTCAGGCAACAACAGATGTTGGTAAGGATGTGGAGAAAGAGGATCTCTTTTGCATTGCTGGTGTGAATGCAAACTGGTACAGCCACTCTGGAAAACAGTATGGAGGTTCCTCAAAAATTTAAAAATAGAAGTACCCTACGACCCAGCAATTGCACTACTAGGTATTTATCCAAGGGATACAGGTATGCTGTTTCAAAGGGACAGATGCACCCCCATGTTCATAGCAGCACTATCAACAATAGCCAAAGTATGGAAAGAGCCCAAATGTCCCTTGGTGGATGAATGGATAAAGAAGATGTGGTATAGATATACAATGGAGTATTACTTGATAATCAAAAAGAATGAAATCTTGCCATTTGCAACTATGTGGATGGAACTGGAGGGTATTATGCTAAGCAAAATTAGTCAGAGAAAGACAAATATCATATGACTTCACTCATATGAGGGCTTTAGGAGACAAAACAGATGAACATAAGGGAAGGGAAAAAAAAATAATATAAAAACAGGGAGGGGGACAAAACATAAGAGACTCCTAAATATGGAGAACAAACACAGGGTTACTGGAGGGGTTGTGGGAGGGGGGATGGGCTAAATGGGTAAGAGGCATTAAGGAATCTACTCCTGAAGTCATTGTTGCACTATATGCTAACTAATTTGGAGGTAAATTAAAAACAAATTAAATTTAAAAAGAGCAAAATTATTCTTGCATTAAATGAAGAAATTCCAGAGATTTTTGTGTATAATACAGATGAAAATTATAAACTAATATTTGAAAAAATACAATAAAATATTTTAATTTTAACTATTTTTATTTTTAATCTTTTGTTTCTTTATATTAAAATTGTATAGAAAATATAAAACAAAAGCATAAGTTAGAACTAGAAAAATCAGCCAGATGATGTGGGATAGTGAGCTGACAGAAAGGAAATAGTGTTTTTGAAAAATGGACTGAAGATTAAACTCAGAGAAACATTAGACAACTAAGCATCAGGGGCACCTGGGTGGCTCAGTCGTTTAAGCGTCTGACCCTTGATTTTGGCTCAGGTCATGATCTCACAGTTTGGGAGTTGGAGACCCATGTTGGGCTCTGCACTGACAGAGCCTGCTTGGGATTCTTCCTTTCCCTCTCTCTCTGCCCCATCCCCCTCTCAAAAGAAATAAATAAACTTTAAAAAAGAAAACTAAGCATCATGGAAAGTGCCTTAAAATATATAGAAGATTAAAAGAAGAAAATTTCTAAATGAAAAAGAAACTAAGAAAGATTATAATGAATGTAAAAGGTAATAGATATGGAAGATAAGAAAAAGTCCAAAATACATGTAAGATGAAGAAAAAGAAAAAGTAATGGAACTCAAAATAAGAAAATTAATACAATCTTCAATTCAAGAAAGCTTTTAGTTTTAAAAAAAAGTACTATACTAAAAGGACACACTGTATATCTGGGAAAACTGACACAAAATATTAAACACTGAGATATTCTACCAAAACCACTGTACTTTAAAGGAAAAAAAAAATCATTTGCACATCTAAGTAAAAAGATCAATTCATTTACGAAGAAAAAACAGTTAGATTGTCAAAAAATTCTTAATTAGTTTTGCTACTTTATGTCTGGAAATGATGGAGTTAAGAAAATTGAAAGAAAAGAAACAGGTCAAAAAGGAATTTTAATATATCTATCTGTAGTGTGTTGAATAGTGGCCTACAAAATATAGGTCCAAGTCCTAACACCCAATACCTGTGAATGTGACCTTGTTTGGAAGTAGATTCTTTGTAAATGTAATTAAGTAGATGATCTCAAGATGAGATAATCCTGGATTAAGATTGGGCCCTAAATCCAATAACGAGTGTCCTCATAGAGATATTAAGATGACACAGAGATGCACAGAGGAGAAGATTTTATGAAGGTGGAGGCAGAGGTTTTCATTTGCTACAACAACTCAAGCAACTCTAGGAGTCACCAGAAGTTAGAAGTGGCAAAGAAGGATTCTCCTGTAGAGCTCTGGAGGGAGGGTGGTCCTTCCTATATCTTGATTTTGGACTTCTGGTCTCCAGAACTGTGAGAGAATACATTTCTGTTGTTTCAGTCTACCCAAGTTTATGGTATTTTGTTTATGGCAGCCCTAGAAAACCAATATAGACTTTGGTAGCTGGAGGTATCATGCTTCTATAATAAATACCCAACATGTGGAAATGGCTTTGGAACTGGTTAATGGGTGGAAGTTTGAAGAATTTTGAGATACATGATAGAAAAAGCCTACATTACCTTGAAGAGATTGTTGGTGAAAATATGGACATTGAAAGTGCTTCTTATAAGGTCTCAGAAGGAAATGAGGAACATGCTATTTATTGGAAACTGGAGGAAAGGCAATCCTTGTTATAAAGTGTTACAATATTTGGTTCAATTGTGTTCTACTATTGTTTGCAAAGCAGAACAGAAAAAATAAACATTTAGCTGAGCAGATTTATAAGAAAACTGTTGAAGGCAGAGCCTGGTTTCTCCTTGATGCTTATAGTAAAAATGATAGGAAAGAATTAAATTGAGGATATAACTGTTGAGAAAAACAAACTAATAGTCGCTGATTTGGGAGGTTTTTGTCCTAACTAGATTGAGAATGAACTAAAATTAAGAAATCCACTGCTGTAAAGGCATGCACTGGATAGAGAATCAAGGGTTTGCCTGGATAACCTTTTAGTGAAGAGAGTAGTTGTGTGATTAATGGATCCACTCCACCATCTCAACCGAAGTCAGAAAAAAAATATAGAGTTACTAAGGAAAGACTTGTGGAGGATCCTCTTGTCTAATGGAATCAATACCATAGAAGACATGGGAGAACCACAATGTATTTTTTGAGAATGTAGGATCAGCAAAAGCATTTCCAGCTCAGACTGAAGGGGACAGAGACAGGACCAAGTGAAAGAGGGCAATCATATTTCAAAAACTGTATAGGCAGGAAACAGGTTGATAGAGCTAATCACCTACAAACCTGTAATAACCTTCAAGAAAAAGGAACCATCTCCAAAAGCAGAACTGTGGATGCAGAGGAAGAAGCCAGAGTAGTGGACCCAGAGGGCAAAGCCTCCATTGGCCCAAAGGATGAACTCCAACCCATAGAGGATTAATTCCAGTTCTTAAAACATGATAGAATTTGCCTTGCTGGGTTTCTAACTTGTTTAGAACCGTGACCCCTTTATTGCCTCCAATTTCTCTGTATGGGAATGGGCATGTTTAACCAATGACAGCTGTGCCATTGTATTCAGGAAGCAGACAACTTGTTTTCTAGTGTCACAGACCCACAAATGGAGGGGAATTTTTCCTAGAATGGATCATATCCAGAGTGTCACCCATACCTGATTTAGATGATTTAGGAGATGAGATTTGGGAACTTTTGAGCTGATGAGATTTAGAAGAGATTTTGGATTTGGACTTGATGTTATAATAATTGGTTGAGATTTGGGGGCATATTGGGTAGTGTGGATGTATTTTGCACATGGGACAGAAATAAAGTTTGGGGGTCAGAAGGGGGACTGTAGTGATTGAATAGTGGCCTGCCAAAGATATTTCTAAGTCATAACTTCTGGTGCCAGAGAATGTGACCTTACTTGAAAACAGGGTCTCTGCAGACTAATTAAAGATCTCAAAATCTTTAACTTAATTTAGAATGGGCCCTAAATTCAATGATAAGTATCATTATAAGAGGCAAACAAGGATGTGTGGGCAATCTGGCTGTGACATCTGTCACCCCATTGATCACGAGTGCTGATTTGGCTGATCTGGCTGGCATGTTTCCCTGTCCTCCCTCACCACTCCATGTGCATCCTTCCTGAAGCCATGAAATCCAAGAGGAAGTCCTCCTGCAATGGAAAAGTCGAGAGTATATGAGGAGCTGTGATCCCATGCTAGAACCTCCAATCAAGCTCTCAAGGTCCATTTTTAGGGGAACATAGAGCAGTCAAGCTCTCTAGACAGTAGACACATCCAAATGAAGCACAACATGCAGCAGTCTGTTTTTCCTTTTTAAAAAGAGAGACACAGGGGCACCTGGGTGGCTCAGTTGGTTAAGCATCCGACTTTGGCTCAGGTCATGATCTTGTGGTTCATGAGTTCGAGCCCCACACTGGGCTCTCTGCTGTGGGCACAGAGCCTGCCTTGTATCCTCTGTCCTCGTCAATCTCCCTCCCCTCCCCCGAGTGCTCTCTCTGTCTCTCAAAAATAAACATTTAAAAAAAAAGGGAGAGAGACCAACAAGAAGACACTGAGACACACATGAAAGAGATCGGCATTATGCTGCCACAAGTCAAGAAAAAGGAGGAAGCACCAGGAGCTAAAAGAGGCAAGGGAAGATTCTTCCTTAGAGACTTTGGAAGGAGTATAGTCCTGCTAACACCTTGATTTCAGATTTCTGGCTTCCAGAACTATGAGAGAATATGTTTCTGTTGTTTTAAGCCACCTGATTTCTGCTAATTTGTTACTGCAGCCCTGGGGAACTAACCTCCCCATCAAACACACCTCCAAAAATAAAAGCTCGGAGGATATTATTTTCACAAGCCCTTCCTGATGAATCAAATAAAGAAAGAATTTCAGGCAATTAAAATGACTGGAGCAGTGTTAACAAAAGCATGAATTATATTTCTACCTATAAACATTAATCTAAATGACGTTATAAGGAAGAGATGATAGTATGTAACAACTATACCTGCAGACACTATAGGCAGAGAATAGAAATATACAAAATAGCAAAATGAAGCAAGTGTAAATAAAATATGTTAAGTTCCCAGGTTGCCTTACGACTATGAACTGTGAACAAAAATATATTACTTCATATTAGATGATGAAGAGACAATAATTTTAGCTAATTTCAATATTGCTCACAATGCCAAACTAAAAGAACAATAACTAAAAATTGGATGTAATAAACATATTATCAAAAAGTAGTAGTTTAATGATACCAATTAGAGTAAAAGATATACATTTTCTTACACACAAAAAGAATCCAAAATGTGTGTGTGACAGAGACAGACACACACATGAAGAAACAGAATGAAACAAATGGCATAATGCAAAACCATATATATGTATGTGCATAGAAATACACAATTTTAAGAATGTCAAATAGGTTTATTGTCCTACTTAAAGGAGAAAAAAATAAGTTTTGCTTACAAAATAAAACATAACACTGTGATGTATAAAGAAAAGACAGCTAATAAGTCTTCTTAGATTTAGGCATGGATAAACACATAAATGCAAATAAAAAGAAAGTAAAGGTCCTAAACCTAATAACTGAAAAAGTAGATGTCAAACAAAACATTAAAAAAGACAGATAAGAATGCTTTATAATGCTAAAGGTGACATTCTCAATGACTATAAAACAGGTATTAATATTTATGTACCTAATAATTTAGCAAAACCAAATTCATTTTAAAAATCTGAAAATATCAGGAGAAACAGAGTGAAACTGAGTATCACTAGGAGATTTTAGCATACCTTTCAAAAAGACAGATCAAGTAAACCAAAAATGTTATGTCTATAGATTTCAACAACATTATAAGTCAGGTATATCATATTGATATAAATATTAAACTCTGAGAATCATGAACTCACCTTATTTTCAAGTGCATACAGAAAATTTACAAAAATTAACCATGGTTTACTTAAGACATACACACACACACATACACACATACATTTGATTCATATGTCAAAAACAGCTTTCTCAATCCATAATATGATAACACCAGAAAAATGTCACCAGAATACCTACCTTAAAAAAGTGTTCAAAATAACTTTTCTAAAAAGAAAAAAAAAAATGATCAAAGAAGAAACCCTGGAACATCAGGAAGTGTGAAAATACACGATAAACAAAAATATGAGTAAATATAATAAATCTTCCTCCTCCTCTCGAGTTTTCTAAATTGTAAATTACAGTTGAATCAAAAGTTATGACACTGTTTAATGTGGTTCTAAGTGCATGTAGAAGAAATATTTGATAATCATATTATAAATGAGGGAGTATAGAGGGATGAAAAAGGAGGTAAGATTTCTATATTACACTCAAGATGGTAAAACAATAATACCAGTTTACTGTGATAAATAATATATATGTAATATGATTCTTACAGGAACAACTAAAGAAACCAAAGGTAAACACACAGAATCATCATTAATAAATTAATGTGGAAATCTAATAATCAAGGCATGTATAGGAAGATAGGAAGAGAAAACAGAGAAATGGAAAATGAAACAAACAAACAAAAATTTTTAAAATACAATGGTACATTTAAGCCCTCATATACAAATAATTGCATTAAATGCAAATGATTTAAATATGTTGATTTTTTAAGTTTATTTATTTATTTTGAGAGAGAGACAGCCCAGGTTGGGGAGGGGCAGAGAGAGGGAGAAAGAGAGAATCCCAAGCAGACTCTCTGCAGCCAGTGCAGAGCCCAACATGGGCCTTGAACCCAGAAACCCGGGAGATCATGACCTGAGCTGAAACCAAGAGTCAAACACTCAACCGACTGAGCCACCCAGGCGCCCTTTAAATATGCTAACTAATGGAAATAAATTAGCATGGTGGATTAAAAAATATGACCCAACTATAGACTATAAGAAACTCATTTCAAATATAAACAGGTTGATACAGTCAGGTAAAAAATAACAGGGTGGGAAAAGGCATATCATGCAAACATAACTAAAGGAAGCAAGGAATGATTTTGTTAATATCAGATAAATGATATTTCAGAGAGAAGAAAATTACCAGAGAAAGAGAGGTACATTAAATAATGATAAAAGGACCAATGCACTAAGAAAAGAATGTCATCCTAAATGTGTATGTACCAAGCAAGAGAGCTCCAAAAATGTGTATTAAACACTGATAAAAATGAAAGGAAAAATAGACAAATACACAATTATAGTTTGATACTTCAACATCCCTTCTTAATCACTGATTGAACAACTAGACAGAACATCATCAAATCTATAGAACTCAACAATGCTATGAAACAACAGAAAGTAATCAAAATTTATAGAATACATCATCTAACAAGAACAGAATACAGATTTATTTTAAGTGTCCATGAAAAATATACCAAAACAGACCACATCATGGGTCATAAAATGAAGGTCAACAATTTTATTTTTTATTTTTTAAAAAATGTTTATTTTGAGAGAGAGATAGAGAGTGGGGGAGGGGAAGAGAGAGGAGGAAAGAGAGAGAGAGAGAGGGAGAGAGAGAGAATCTCAAGCAGGCTCCATGCTGTCAGTGCAGAGCCCAACATGGGACTAAAACTCACAAACCACAAGATCATGACCTGAGCCGAAATCAAGAGTCAGATGCTTAACCACTGAGCCACTCAGGCGCCCCTGAAGGTCAACAATTTTAAAGGCGTTGAAGTCATACAGAAAGTGTTCTCTGGCCTGAATGGAATTAAAATAGGAATAACTAAAAGATAAGAGGAAAATCTTCAAACACCTGGAAACTAAATAGCATACTTTTTTTTTTAATTTTTAGTATTTTTTTGACTTATTTTTTTTATTGTTTATTTATTTTTGAGGGAGACAGAGACAGAGTGTGAGTGGGGGGGGGGGTGCAGAGAGAGAGACACACACACACACACAGAATCTGAAGCAGGCTCCAGGCTCCGAGCTGTCAGCACAGAGCCTGACACGGGGCTCGAGTTCACAAACTGTGAGGTCATGATCTGAGCTGAAGTCAGACACTTAGCTGACTGAGCCACCCAGGCGCCCTAAATAGCATACTTATAAACAATCAATGATCAAAGAAGAAATTCCAAAAGAAATTTTAAAAATAGAGAACAAACTGAAGGTTACCAGAGGGGAGGTGGATGGGGATTCAGTTAAATATGGGATGGGGATTAAGGAGTGCACTTGTCATCATGAGCACAGGATGATGTATGGAAGTGTTGAATTACTTTGTTGTACACCTGAAACTAATATAACACTATGTTAACAAAATGGAATTAAAATAAAAACTTAAAAATATAAAAATAAAATAAAAATGAAAATACAACATATAAAGTCTTGTGGGACACAGCTAAAGCAGGGATGAGACAGAAATTGATAGGACAGAATGCATACATTAGGGCCCAGAATAATAATCTTAAATTCCCTCTTAAAGAATGTAAAAAGGAAGAACAAAATAAACCCAAAGCAAGTAGAAGGTAGGAAATAAGTAAGAGAAGAAATCAATGAAATTGAAAACAGAAAAATGATACGGAACATGAATGAAATGAAGTGCTGGTTCTTTGAAAAGATCAATACAATTGATAAATTCCAGCAAAAATGACCAAAAAAAAAAAAAAAGAGAGAAGATACACAAATTAGCAATATTAAGAATAAAACAGGGGCCATCACTGAAGACCTACAGGTATCTGGAAGATAACAAGGGAATATGTGAACAATCCTACACACATAATTTTGAAGACTTAGATGAAATTAGCCAATTTCTCAATATGGGGTGTGCTCCTGGAGACTACATGACTTTGGAAGATGCCAAGGACATATGTTAGGAGGAATTCTGCACATAAATTGCATTAGCAGCAGTATTAATCCCCATTTCCCTAATCAGCTTACTGAAAATTATCTCTGATATCATATCTACATTTCTCAGAATCTTTTCAAAAGATTTTACAGGCCAGTTATGACAGCAATACACATATTTAGATCAAAAGAAAAGTATTATAGCCTTAAAAGGTAAAGAAAGAGAAGAAAGAGAGAAAGAAAGAAAGAAAGAAAGAAAGAAAGAACAAGAAAAGCAGTAATAGTAGTGTGTATTTTTGAATAACAAAATGCAACACATAGTTTCAGAAAACAGAGAAAGCACTCTGCAAAGAATTAAGAATCACCTGGCTAGTACTGAGACATGCATTGCTTAGCAACCTTCTGTGATTTGCATTAAATCAGTAGGTTCTTTGATACCAAGGCACAAACAGATGTCTGTACTATTCCTTAAAAAGTGTTTGTTTGTCTGTTTGTTTGTTTGTTTGTTTGTTTGTTTTTGGGCTTGCAAAGCTTATACTCAATTCTTTTAACCTTCATGTTGCCCTCCTGATCTTGCCCAGAATGACATCCCATTTTGACTATATCTATCTATATCTATATCTATATCTATATCTATATCTACATCTATATCTATATCTATCTATATCATATCTATATCTACCTATATCTATATCTATATCATATCTATATCTATCTGTATCTATCGATATATACCTATATCTAAAGATAGATATAGATATATACCATATGTTTTCAACAAATACTATAAATCTGAGCTTTCTCTGAGGACACGATTACAATTACTATTACTATTACCATGCCCCTACTTTAATTTTCCTTTTTGTACAGCCTCATCTTCCCAAATAATATTTGCCTCACTTATAAACTATACCAGGGGTACTGATTTTTCTTCATAATTAAAACTGGAGCCTCTTGTTTTTTATACTAAGAGGTCATCTATAGACCATTTGCTAAGGAAGAGCAGAACTCAGAATAAACCACTCAAGTGCTTTCATCATTTAAAGTGAAGTCACACCTTCTTACTTTCTTTTTAGAGAACCACCATTTGTTTTTCTTTGTTGGGTCAAAATATAGGACAGATATATCCCTGAGTGGATGACTTATCACAGTCCTCTTCAGAGAAGAGCATTTACGTCCTTGCCTTAGCATGCATGCCAAAGCCTGTGGCCAACAGAGTAATGTCCCTTTCCTGCTTTCTTTTCACATTGCTGTCTCAGGAAGGCTGTGGAAAAATTAAAAGGGTAAAAAGGTCCTTCAAATTCCTAGCACTCTCTGTGCTACTCTCTGCAGAGGTTTGTTCTCTTAAATCACCTTTAAATTCTAAATTCTTCAGCATGAAAGCCTTTGGCATTCCATCGTGACAGTACTGGCCAGCCAGCCAGTGTAGTTACAGCAAGGCTCAAGGCTGGCCTTTGTCACGTGCAGAGTTCAAGGCTGTCAAGCTTGAGCTCTGTCTCTCCATCCACCCACCCTGCACACACTAAAAGATTAGAAAGTAGATCTTCACTTGTCAAGTTCAATAGAAAGATATTTCTCAGGTATCTAGTTTCAGATAGAAGTTTAAGTATCTAGTTGAAGTTTCTTAAAGCTGTGAAATTCAGTCTTAGTCATAAACACATCTTTTTTCACTAGAAGCTTGGCAGAAATCCCAGCTATAAATGAGCAAATGAAAGCCATAAAGACAAGAGCACATTTAGTAGAAAGGGATGCTTATATGTTTATGTGAAACTAAAGAAGTTTTCTTATTTTTTATAAACATTTAAATAATTTTAATAGCTTATTAAATTTCTTCTTACTTAGGTCATTACTGATGGTTGAGAATTTTTTCTTACACATGTTTTTCACTTCTATTATTTAGAAAATTGAAGGCATACTGGAATTTAAGCAGAGATTATTTACTACCTGAACTTAGCGGACAATTGTAAATAAATAGCTATAGTTTGAGTTATAAAGATCTGTCAGAAGACAGAATGAAATAGAACTTGACAACTCTCTAGTGAAAACAGGCCTGTCTTACCGTCCAACTGCTTTGGTTTGAGCTTTCTTGCAGAACTCACATCCCTTAAAAAGTACAGCTGTCAGCAGTCTATGCATCATTTTTCAAAATCATCTTTCCTTGTCCTGTATTTACTGATCTTTGAACACAAACTGCATTGCTTTCAGGGCCTCTTCACCTAATCCCTAAACTTGAAGAATGTGCCCAGAAGAGCACAGAAACAAAACAAGCAGGAAAAACCAAAATAAGAGAAAAACCCAAACTAAAGAATCACCATCTGCTTCTCAATACTACTTGTCTATGTGCCTCCATCATTTCTGAGAGCACATGACCTTTCCCATATTCCAAACTCTGAAATCTGGTGCTGCTTTTTAAAAGGATCAGCCTTTGGCCTGCCCATTTTACCAACGGTCAGGTTAACCCATTTGTATTCTAAATCTTAGGGATCACAGTCCCTCATTGGCTGATGTTCAATACCTAAAGAAACTTGTTTCATGTATTTTGGCCAGTGCTTTTGGTTCATTCATGCAAGAGGGTGAATATAGCCCGTTTACAGATCTTTTGCCATATTTTATGATCATCCTTTACCCATATCATCAAGAGTAAGATGCAGGTCTCTTTAATGTTATCTAGTGATCACCCCTCCTTTCTGAAGGCTTTTAGTTATGCCTTGGATTTGCCAGAAGAGTAACTAGATTCTTTTGACCTGCTCTCACATCTTCGACCTTAACACTGTTATTCCATGAGGTTTGACATTACCTCTACCAACAGAAAATATAGAAAACATTAATAGGGGCACCTGGGTGGTTCAGTCAGTTAAGTGTCTGACTCTTGGTTTCAACTCAGGACATAATCTCATGGCTTTATGGGTTCAAGCCCCGTGTAGGGCTCTGTGCTGGCAGCACAGAGCCTGCTTGGGATTCTCTCTCTCTCTCTCTCTCTCTCTCTCTCTCTCTCCTCTTTCTCTGTCCTTCCCCCACTCATGCTGTCTCTGTCTCTCTCAAAATAAATTAACAAACTTAAAAAGATAAAAAATAAATAAATAAAACATTAATAAGTGAGAGCATGTTCTTTAAAATGTTCATTGTTTTACAAGTTTCCCACATGACAATGAGATCCAGGGCTGTACTGTTACTAGCTATGAAATATGTTTGGATTTTAAACTTTACCTCACGTCAAACTGTCAGTAAACAAAGATAATGTGGCTTTGCTTCTGAACATGTTGCCTGCAGAATATTAATTCTTGGATGACTTAGGTTAAAGATTAATTGTAGAAGAGCCTCAGGCAATATCCCCATTCTCCTAAAACAGATTATAAGAAACACAAACATGTATGTCCTGTGTTCCCAAGCTTCCAGAATTACACTAGACCTCAAAAAAAGATGGTAAAGGAGAAAATAATACTGTGGTTCCATAGAGTTTCTCTGCTAGGACTACAAATTCTTACAGCCCCTAGACTAACTATCATGTTTCTATTTCCTGATACTTATCAGTAATTTTAAGCTATTTAATTATAGAATTAATGATCGGTATAGAAAATTTGGAAAATCCAGAAAAGTATAAAGAAGAAATAAAAAAACCTGAATAGTTTCATACTTTGAAGTTAACTTCAATTATTGTTGGGGGATTTCCTGCAAATATTTTGTATCTTTTTGTTTGGTTTTACTATAGTAGCATGACCATCTTTTCATATCCTTAAAACATTCTAGAAAAAATCTTGAGATGATTGTATAATGTTTCACTGTATGCACACAATAATTTATTCAACCTTACCACTAACCTGGGCATCTGTTTTTTGTTTGCTTTCATTTGTATACCATTTTTTAGTATTATAATGTGATGCATCTCCTTGAACATAATCCTCTAACTCACATTACATATATGATTTTTTATGCATTTGTTTTTAAACTTCTGGAATCCTTGTCTTAGCTTACCAACATTCTACCCAGCTCTCCTGGAAGCAGTGATTAATCCAGAGGTGTTCTCATGATTTAAGTAGGTCAACCCAATACTTTTTGTGGTTTTACAGGTGCTAAGAGAATAGGGGGAAAGGCTCTTTTACCTCTGGAGTTGCAAAAGCAGAGAAGATGGGAATCTTCAGCTGCTGGGGGCCACATTTTCTCCCTCAAGAGGAAATCTACCTGAAGAATGAAGTTAAGTGAAACCAGCAGAGAGGAAAGACAGATGGAGACTGCTCCTTACTGTCTGATCTTGGGTCCTTAGTGCTGCAACCCTTCTTTCCATGTTGTGACATTCTTCCATATTCTTTCAACTCTAACAACAGTTCATTTCTGCTTTTTAAAGTTTTTGTTTGTTTGTTTGTTTGTTTGTTTTTGGGGTTTTTTTTTGGCTTGGTATCTATCACTTACAACTGAAAATGTGTCTTTTTTTTTTTTTTTTTTCTTTTAACATCTCTAATTCCCTTTTGGTAACTATGTCTAGAAGTAAATTGTCTGGCTCAAAGAATAAGAATGGTTTAAGATTCTTGATGCATATTTTCAAATTACATTCCACAATACTATTAATTTGCACTCTGGGTAATGAATTATGGTTTGCTATAGATAGGTTTCTGAAATATCTCCAAATGATGATTCATCTTTGGGCTTGAGATTGTTTATAATTTTGTGTCTTCATTGCCCCCAGTATTTATGAAGCAACTACAATGTGTTAGAAATTGTCTGTAATCTAGAGTACAAAGATGAAGGAGATACTGGGCCTGTCTTAAAGGAGCTCCCCAATAGGGGAGGCACATGGAGGCCCATATTAATATGGGGATGTAATCAGTGATATAATGATACTATGAATAAAGGACCCTGGAAATACAGAACAGGAAGAAATTGTCTGAGATCAGTAGCAAAGTCTTCAAAAAGCAAGCTGAAATTGACCTTAAGTAAAATTTCAACCACTATCAAAGTGGGAAATGTAGAAGAAACTGAAGGAGATAAACTGTAGAGGCACGAAAAGGACTATTCTATTACATATGAATAATTTAGTGTAGAAGGAGATATGTCAGGATATCAGACTCAGGTAGAAATCTGGCATTGTGGGTCAATGAAAGTGAGACTCTAGGGTTGGTTCCTTATGCTATAGACAGGGGATTTATGAATGATGGCTGGAAGTGAAAAGTTTTAAGTACAAATGCAACAATATCCTATTTGTATTTTAGCATATATAATCTAGTAACCATATGGAGAAGATGTTGAGGATGACAGTATCACACATAGGAAGACTTATCAGGAAACTATTGCGATTGCTCAGGGGAATGATGACAAGGGTCTGAAATATTTTTTTCAGTGTCGGGGAGGATGGATGGGGTAATATCTTCAATATTACCTCTGTATTAATTTGTTGTTTATTTATTTTTGACTAATTTATCTGAACATTCATCCAAACACTTCTTTTTGTCTAGGCTATGCCCTGTTTGGATAGGCTGGAATATTATAACTTCAGGCTATGGCAAAGTGGGGAGAAATCTGAGTAGTCTTAGTAGTAAACCATGATGGGCTGGCTGGATGTCCAGCTGGAAATCTGGCTTATGGCAGTTTTCTGGTACTTCAGAACAGTCAGGGTGGGTACAAAAAACAGACCTGGAAGGAGGGATGGAAAGAGCGCAGTAGCATATTAAGCTCTCCTAGCCTTCTGTTGGTATTGAGTTAAGGGATATGAGTCATGGTTACCAGGAGAAATAACATAAAGGAGACTTAAGCATGTGCCCAGTTATAAGCAAAGAGAAATGTTGGCATCTAGGGGAAAGAGTAAAAGACTTCACGCTAGAGATCAACATGGATACTCAGGCTCACCCTGACACACCAAGTCCTGGGCATGTGCAGCTGCCCTGTCCTGAGGGAACCTGGCCATCGTGGCTTTTACGTGTGTTCTAGCCCATAATGTGATGGAGCCACACAGAGGATGGGACTCATCAATGCATCCATTTCAGGAGCCTTAAGAAGTGGAAAACAGGCAAATACTGAGAATATGCTTAATTTCTTGCCCAGTCTTGGGTACAGGATAAAAGGACCAGATTAAAGGCAGATTTCTCCAAGAGATTATAAGAGCCTATGGGCAAGACCCTTCAAAGCCAGTGCACCTCAGGGAGAGTGATGGAAACATAAACATTCCCAAGTATTTTGCTTTTCCTTAGTGTGCTTGACCACACCTCTCCACTGGAGATAGAAATCAACCACACCTCCCATGTTCCCACACACAGAGGTACATACTATTCCCTACTGAAATCACTGATACAAGGTTATAGTTTCCCAAACCAGTAGGGTTAAATATGAAACTCAATCCCTGAAGACCAATAATAAGTTAAAAATAAACTATTTACCAGCCTGTCTTCTGTGGAGTAACTCGGTGTTCAAGAATCTGACTTTCCACTTATATCCCTTTCCTTGAAAGTATGTCACAAAGGAATTAGTCATGGTCACTTTGTACAATTACTTATGAAGGTAGTGTCTCACCCAACTAAAAGGAAGTACAAAAATGATGAGTGTGGAATGGCAAGAAAGAGAGATAGGAAAGTTAGATGTGCTTAGGAAGTGGATTTGCTGCTTTGTCCCTGAGCCATATGGCTAGGAAAGAAGAGAACTGAAGACAGAGAGCTGTGATGTGAATAGAATGTACAGTTGTAAGTTCACCTGCACTCTCACCATCAGATGCAGGGCAGTTATAGGAGACTCTACTGGGCTCACTGGACACTGTGGATGGTAGTCAATCTTTTGCCATCTTGCTCACATAGCGTACCTCAGAGAAAAACCCATAGCAAGAGAGGGCTCCAGCTGGAAGAAACTGCTGGTAATGGGAGCTGATAGGTGGTGAATTGATGGGGGAGGGGTGAATTGGGGCCAGATCTTGCATTTGTGCACCTCTCTTTGTGCCAGAGATTTGTGCATTGAGGAGGCCCTAGAGGTCCCTTTCAATAACCCCCTGAACAAACACATAACTCAAAAAAGGGCCACAAAGAGGCCACTGAGGTCCAGCTGGAGTCAGCAAGAAAATCAGGAAATAAAATACAAAGTGACCTACAAATGTAGGCAAGTTAGACATGGAACCTCCTGCCCCAATCTACCACTGTCCACCTCACCCCAACATACTATAAGAGCTAGAATCTGGAAGGGGAGGCTGCTAGGGGAAAATGTAACAGGTTACGAGATTGATAGTTTTATATTAGATTAGTCTTCTTAATAACCAATAATGACCACAAATGATGGGAATGTCCCAAGATATCATTAAAGAGGAGAAAGGGGAATTCAAGAGAGTGTGTTTAGGAGCAGAGAACAAAAGCCTCTTTTCTGCGTGTAATTCCAATACGTTGAGCCTCCTCAATAAACCAGCTACATATTCCTGTCACAGGATAAAACAGGATACAACATGTTTCCACATCCACTAACTGGTTTACCCTTTCATCACATCTATAACTTATTTAGGAAGGACATCATGACAGCCAGTTTTCAGATGAAATAACAAGCTTACAGGCTCTAAGTGAGTTGACTTAAGTCACAGAGCAGTTAAAGGATGGCACTTTGACCCAAATTAACTCCAAGTCTATGGCTGGTTTGACAGTATCAATATGCCCAGATACCCAAAAGCCCCTATAATTTTAAATCAAAAGGACCCTGGATTAGCCCTCATCTGAGCAAATTCAACAGAACAGATAAAGTCAGGGGCTGTACCTGGTCCACCTATCCCACTGGAGCATCAGCTCTGTATCTAGGACAGATAATTCTCTTCTCAGAGCAGAACCAAGCCATAGAGATTTACTTGGAACTCAACCTAGAAACCTGGCCATGCACTTCATAAAACTGGCTGGTCACTTTGAATAGAAAGAGAAAACGGTAAGAAAACAGTCTTAAATTGTCCTGTAAATACAGGCACTCTACAGATCCTTTTCCAGAGTTGTTTTTAGGTAATCAGAGAGTGAGCTGGTAATTCTGTGGAGGACTCTGTAGTGTCTGAGAAAGACAGGAATCAAAGGATCTATCTAACCTCTATTTTTCATGGCTCTGCCAAGTATATGATGGTAACAGTTGCTTTCCCCCCCCATGAATCTTGGTTTCTTAATTTGTGAAACAAATGAAATAATATACCCCTTGCCTATCACACAATATGGTTGTTGTGAAAAAAAAGAAGAAATATTCTATTAATTGACATAGAATATATATACACGCATATATGTATACATATGTGTGTATATATATATATATACATATATATATATATATATATATACACACACACACACACATATATATAGGGTGAACTGCAAAAACCCATACAAACATTTCTACAGGTCTTTCTGATGTATTCATCCTTATTCAGAAATCTCTTTTAATTTTTTTTAATTTAAATTCAAATTAGTTAACATACAGTGTAGTATTGGTTTCAGGAATAGAACCTACTGATTTATCACTTACATATATTACCCAGTGCTCATCACACATTTAGTGCATCCCCCCACCCACCTCCTGTCCAGCAACCTTCAGTTTGTTCTCTACCTTTAAGAGTCTCATATGGCTTGCCTCGCTCTCTGTTTTTATCATATTTTTCCTTCCCTTCCCCTGTGTTCATGTGTCACATTGTAGGCTCCACACTCAATGTGGTGCTCGAACTTATGACCCTAAGATTGAGTCAAATGCTCTATCAACTGAGCCAGCTAGGCACCCCCCAGAAATCTCTTTTATACAGTACTATTTGGGAGAATGGGTATATGCTTACTGCCCCATTTTCTTTTCCCGGGCACACTGGGAAACTACATTTCCCAGCCTCCTTTGCACTTAGGTTATAGTCAGAATCACGTTCTGGGCAATAATAGGTGGGCAGAAGTGGTGTGCTCCACATCCAAGCTCAGTTATTAGAAAAATCTCATTCTTTGTCTAGCTGGACGCACTAGATGCACCAGAATATGGTGAGGAGCTCCAGGAGGCACTGGCATTATAAGATGGAAACTGTCACGGTCCTCTTCCTTGAATATTACCATCAGCCTACAAATTGAGCTTAAAATAAATCTTCTGTTTGGTTAAGCTACTGAGATTTTGGGTGGTTGGCTGCAATATCTAGTGCTAATTAGCTGGGTAATGCAGTAGTTGACAAGCTTATTACTCATTTTTCAACACCTGTCATTTAGTAGTATTTATGTATCAAATCAACCACTGGAATATCATAGTAATCTAGCACCCAAGAATGAACTTCTGCTTTCTCCTCCACAGAAGCCCATTGTTAGGTATATCTGTTAGTGTGTGGTATACTAAGTGCTTGGATTAAAATTCAGAAGTTTAGGGAAAATATTACATCATCAAAACTAAAATGTACTGCTATCACTACCAATTCCCTAGGATTTGCTAAAATGATTTTAATCGATTATTTTTTTTTCTTTCTTAAAGCAACACAATATTCACAAAGTGCCTTGTGCTGTTAATTTCTAAGTGACTTCCCTTAACCATGCTTTCTAGCTAAGCATGCAAATCTGAGAGTGTACAATAATTTGAGGTATCATGAACACAGTGAAATAGGAGTATCAATTGTTTTCATTCTTTCAAAGGAAGAAATAACTTAATTATGTTTATTGGAATGCAAGAAAGTTAAGCTACATGAATCCTGACGCTTTTGCCTGATAGGTTTTCCTGGGAAAAGCTTATTCCAGTAAAACTGTTGGCAAGCTCCTTTTAAAACATCCTTTGATGCCAGAAATATATACCTCATGTGTTGTTCTGGGTTTGAACAACACCAAATGAGAAAATGAACAAAAATACATGCTTATTTTAAAAAAAAGAAGTTTTTTGGAACATCTAAAATTTATGTCTTACTTTTGCTGACCTGGTTATTCCTTTTGTTCTCCATTTAATTTACTCCTGCACTGAGTACCTCATCATCTCATCACTTACCTCACCTTAAATTGCAATTTTCAGTCATTCTGTGGGTAATAGGTCTCTGTCTTAATTTATATTTAATTTTACTAAAGTTTATTGAATTTCTAAGAGGATCGCATTTTGTAATATGTCTATTTCTATATATATATATATATATATATATATCATCCTTTTTCAAAGTGGCAGAATGAAAAATAATTTACATATAATTTTATCTTTCAACAATTTTGTGATGCTCAACATTTCATCAATCTCAATGAATATTGGAACATTTTTTAAAAGATAAAAAGAGGAGGTCACTAGTAAAGTAGAAAGAGTGACCTACATCAAACACAGTCCTGGGCAAGGGTCCAAAAATTACAGGGGCATTCCTCTAATGAAACAATACTAGCTTAATCAAACAGATTCCTCTATGAAAAGGAAATTCTGTTTAGTATCTAGTTAACAGCTAGTCAATTAATCACATCAGTTCTTGGTGTGAAAACAAATAAGTTGGCAGGAGTTAGGGGAACATACTAGATATGTAGAAAGGTCACTTTCCAACAAGGCCATTCTTCCTTTTATCTGTCCACATTCAAGGGTGGGTGAGGAGACAGTAAGGACAGAGACAGAATATTCCAATACAGAACATACACCATAAACTAGCTCGAGTTGTTTACAAACTGTCCAATGGGAAAAACACAAGCTAAACAAAGGAATTAATTGTTTCTTCCACCTTTTCTACTCAGAGATTTTCAGTATAGAATATATTTAAGTCAAGTTGATTATGTGATTTCTTACCAAATGAAGAAAAATATATTATAAATTTTGGTTTTATACAGTTTTCAAATATGGGGGCATAGCCCTCCAAAATACAAGCATATCATTTGTAAAACAGTTTTAGTTTTGAGACTAAAAGTTGGAGAAGTATGACAGCTTCCATGGTCAGGGACCACCATGAATAACTGATAAAACCAAATGCCATTTCGTATCCTGGAGACTTACTAAGGGCCAGCTGTGGGAGAAATCTGTCTACTCCGAGCATCAGCACTAAGAGGATACATCACCTGTGGAGATTTTACAAACAATAGCAAAATTAACTAAAAGTCAGTTGTCTTTGTATTATATATTATAGATAATTATAAATATTACCTAGGATAAAATACTGCTATCCTAAGAAATCTTCTCTTGGTTGATGTAAGTCCTAAAGTCGTCTGTGGTCATTGTTGAGTTTTAATGCTATAGATGCAATCTTAAAATAAGTACATTTTTAAATTATTTATCCTATATAAACACTGCAAGTTAATTTGGAAAAGCCATTACACAAGAAATCCTAACACATAGTACTCAGCTACATGTGTTCTTAGAGAAAGTGCCTGATGTCCTCAGTAGTGTTCATATTTATTTATTTATTTATTTTATTTTTTTTTTTTAATTTTTTAATATATGAAATTTACTGTCACATTGGTTTCCATACAACACCCAGTGCTCATCCCAAAAGGTGCCCTCCTCAATACCCATCACCCACTCTGCCCTCCCTCCCACCCCCCATCAACCCTCAGTTTGTTCTCAGTTTTTAACAGTCTCTTATGCTTTGGCTCTCTCCCACTCTAACCTCTTTTTTTTTTTTTTTTTTTCCTTCCCCTCCCCCATGGGTTTCTGTTATGTTTCTCAGGATCCACATAAGAGTGAAACCATATGGTATCTGTCTTTCTCTGTATGGCTTATTTCACTTAGCATCACACTCTCCAGTTCCATCCATGTTGCTACAAAAGGCCATATTTCATTTTTTCTCATTGCCACGTAGTATTCCATTGTGTATATAAACCACAATTTCTTTATCCATTCATCAGTTGATGGACATTTAGGCTCTTTCCATAATTTGGCTATTGTTGAGAGTGCCGCTATAAACATTGGGGTACAGGTGCCCCTATGCATCAGTACTCCTGTATCCCTTGGATAAATTCCTAGCAGTGCTATTGCTGGGTCATAGGGTAGGTCTATTTTTAATTTTCTGAGGAACCTCCACACTGCTTTCCAGAGCGGCTGCACCAATTTGCATTCCCACCAACAGTGCAAGAGGGTTCCTGTTTCTCCACATCCTCTCCAGCATCTATAGTCTCCTGATTTCTTCATTTTGGCCACTCTGACTGGCGTGAGGTGGTATCTGAGTGTGGTTTTGATTTGTATTTCCCTGATAAGGAGCGACGTTGAACATCTTTTCATGTGCCTGTTGGCCATCCGGATGTCTTCTTTAGAGAAGTGTCTATTCATGTTTTCTGCCCATTTCTTCACTGGGTTATTTGTTTTTCGGGTGTGGAGTTTGATGAGCTCTTTATAGATTTGGGATACTAGCCCTTTGTCCGATGTGTCATTTGCAAATATCTTTTCCCATTCCGTTGGTTGCCTTTTAGTTTTGTTGGTTGTTTCCTTTGCTGTGCAGAAGCTTTTTATCTTCATAAGGTCCCAGTAATTCACTTTTGCTTTTAATTCCCTTGCCTTTGGGGATGTGCCGAGTAAGAGATTGCTACGGCTGAGGTCAGAGAGGTCTTTTCCTGCTTTCTCCTCTAAGGTTTTGATGGTTTCCTGTCTCACATTCAGGTCCTTTATCCATTTTGAGTTTATTTTTGTGAATGGTGTAAGAAAGTGGTCTAGTTTCAACCTTCTGCATGTTGCTGTCCAGTTCTCCCAGCACCATTTGTTAAAGAGATTGTCTTTTTTCCATTGGATGTTCTTTCCTGCTTTGTCAAAGATGAGTTGGCCATACGTTTGTGGGTCTAGTTCTGGGGTTTCTATTCTATTCCATTGGTCTATGTGTCTGTTTTTATGCCAATACCATGCTGTCTTGATGATGACAGCTTTGTAGTAGAGGCTAAAGTCTGGGATTGTGATGCCTCCTGCTTTGGTCTTCTTCTTCAAAATTACTTTGGCTATTCGGGGCCTTTTGTGGTTCCATATGAATTTTAGGATTGCTTGTTCTAGTTTCGAGAAGAATGCTGGTGCAATTTTGATTGGGATTGCATTGAATGTGTAGATAGCTTTGGGTAGTATTGACATTTTGACAATATTCATTCTTCCAATCCATGAGCAGGGAATGTCTTTCCATTTCTTTATATCTTCTTCAATTACCTGCATAAGCTTTCTATAGTTTTCAGCATACAGATCTTTTACATCTTTGGTTAGATTTATTCCTAGGTATTTTATGCTTCTTGGTGCAATTGTGAATGGGATCAGTTTCTTCATTTGTCTTTCTGTTGCTTCACTGTTAGTGTATAAGAATGCAACTGATTTCTGCACATTGATTTTGTATCCTGCAACTTTGCTGAATTCATGTATCAGTTCTAGCAGACTTTTGGTGGAGTCTATCAGATTTTCCATGTATAATATCATGTCATCTGCAAAAAGCGAAAGCTTGACTTCATCTTTGCCAATTTTGATGCCTTTGATTTCCTTTTGTTGTCTGATTGCTGATGCTAGAACTTCCAGCACTATATTAAACAGCAGCGGTGACAGTGGGCATCCCTGTCGTGTTCCTGATCTCAGGGAAAAAGCTCTCAGTTTTTCCCCGTTGAGGATGATGTTAGCTGTGGGCTTTTCATAAATGGCCTTTATGATCTTTAAGTATGTTCCTTCTATCCCGACTTTCTCAAGGGTTTTTATTAAGAAAGGGTGCTGGATTTTGTCAAAGGCCTTTTCTGCATCGATTGACAGGATCATATGGTTCTTCTCTTTTTTTTTGTTAATGTGATGTATCACGTTGATCGATTTGCGAATGTTGAACCAGCCCTGCATCCCAGGAATGAATCCCACTTGATCATGGTGAATAATTCTTTTTATATGCTGTTGAATTCGATTTGCTAGTATCTTATTAAGAATTTTTGCATCCATATTCATCAGGGATATTGGCCTGTAGTTCTCTTTTTTTACTGGGTCTCTGTCTGGTTTAGGAATCAAAGTAATACTGGCTTCATAGAATGAGTCTGGAAGTTTTCCTTCCCTTTCTATTTCTTGGAATAGCTTGAGAAGGATAGGTATTATCTCTGCTTTAAACGTCTGGTAGAACTCCCCTGGGAAGCCATCTGGTCCTGGACTCTTATTTGTTGGGAGAGTTTTGATAACCGATTCAATTTCTTCGCTGGTTATGGGTCTGTTCAAGCTTTCTATTTCCTCCTGATTGAGTTTTGGAAGAGTGTGGGTGTTTAGAAATTTGTCCATTTCTTCCAGGTTGTCCAATTTGCTGGCATATAATTTTTCATAGTATTCCCTGATAATTGTTTGTATCTCTGAGGGATTGGTTGTAATCATTCCATTTTCATTCATGATTTTATCTATTTGGGTCATCTCCCTTTTCTTTTTGAGAAGCCTGGCTAGAGGTTTGTCAATTTTGTTTATTTTTTCAAAAAACCAACTCTTGGTTTCGTTGATCTGCTCTACAGTTTTTTTAGATTCTATATTGTTTATTTCTGCTCTGATCTTTATTATTTCTCTTCTTCTGCTGGGTTTAGGCTGCCTTTGCTGTTCTGCTTCTATTTCCTTTAGGTGTGCTGTTAGATTTTGTATTTGGGATTTTTCTGGTTTCTTGAGATAGGCCTGGATTGCAATGTATTTTCCTCTCAGGACTGCCTTCGCTGCATCCCAAAGCGTTTGGATTGTTGTATTTTCATTTTCGTTTGTTTCCATATATATTTTAATTTCTTCTCTAATTGCCTGGTTGACCCACTCATTCGTTAGTAGGGTGTTCTTTAACCTCCATGCTTTTGGAGGTTTTCCAGACTTTTTCCTGTGGTTGATTTCAAGCTTCATAGCATTGTGGTCTGAAAGTATGCATGGTATAATTTCAATTCTTGTAAACTTATGAAGGGCTGTTTTGTGACCCAGTATATGATCTATCTTGGAGAATGTTCCATGTGCACTCGAGAAGAAAGTATATTCTGTTGCTTTGGGATGCAGAGTTCTAAATATATCTGTCAAGTCCATCTGATCCAATGTATCCTTCAGGGCCCTTGTTTCTTTATTGACTGTGTGTCTAGATGATCTATCCATTTCTGTAAGTGGGGTGTTAAAGTCCCCTGCAATGACCACATTCTTATCAATAAGGTTGCTTATGTTTATGAGTAATTGTTTTATATATCTGGGGGCTCGGGTATTTGGCGCATAGACATTTATAATAGTTAGCTCTTCCTGGTGGATAGACCCTGTGATTATTATATAATGCCCTTCTTCATCTCTTGTTACAGCCTTTAATTTAAAGTCTAGTTTGTCTGATATAAGTATGGCTACTCCAGCTTTCTTTTGGCTTCCAGGAGCATGATAGATAGTTCTCCATCCCCTCACTCTCAATCTAAAGGTGTCCTCAGATCTAAAATGAGTCTCTTGTAGACAGCAAATAGATGGGTCTTGTTTTTTTATCCATTCTGATACCCTATGTCTTTTAGTTGGCGCATTTAATCCATTTACATTCAGTGTTATTATAGAAAGATATGGGTTTAGAGTCATTGTGATGTCTGTATGTTTTATGCTTGTAGTGATGTCTCTGGTACTTTGTCTCACAGGATCCCCCTTAGGATCTCTTGTAGGGCTGGTTTCGTGGTGACAAATTCCTTTAGTTTTTGTTTGTTTGGGAAGACCTTTATCTCTCCTTCTATTCTAAATGACAGACTTGCTGGATAAAGGATTCTCGGCTGCATATTTTTTCTGTTTAGCACACTGTAGGTATCGTGCCAAGCCTTTCTGGCCTGCCAAGTTTCAAAGGAGAGATCAGTCACGAGTCTTATAGGTCTCCCTTTATATGTGAGGGCACGTTTATCCCTTGCTGCTTTCAGAATTTTCTCTTTATCCTTGTATTTTGCCAGTTTCACTATGATATGTCTTGCAGAAGATCGATTCAAGTTACGTCTGAAGGGAGTTCTCTGTGCCTCTTGGATTTCAATGCCTTTTTCCTTCCCCAGTTCAGGGAAGTTCTCAGCTATAATTTGTTCAAGTACCCCTTCAGCACCTTTCCCTCTCTCTTCCTCCTCTGGGATACCAATTATGCGTATATTATTTTTTTTTAGTGTATCACTTAGTTCTCTAATTTTCCCCTCATACTCCTGGATTTTTTTATCTCTCTTTCTTTCAGCTTCCTCTTTCTCCATAACTTTATCTTCTAGTTCACCTATTCTCTCCTCTGCCTCTTCAAGCCGAGCTATCGTGGTTTCCATTTTGTTTTGCATTTCGTTTAAAGCGTTTTTCAGCTCCTCGTGACTGTTCCTTAGTCCCTCGATCTTTGTGGCAAGAGATTCTCTGCTGTCCTGTATACTGTTTTCAAGCCCAGCGATTAATTTTATGACTATTATTCTAAATTCACTTTCTGTTATATTATTTAAATCCTTTTTGATCAGTTCATTAGCTGTTGTTATTTCCTGGAGATTCTTCTGAGGGGAATTCTTCCGTTTGGTCATTTTGGATAGTCCCTGGAGTGGTGAGGACCTGCAGGGCACTTCCCCTGTGCTGTGGTGTATAACTGGAGTTAGTGGGCGGGGCCGCAGTCCGACCCGATGTCTGCCCCCAGCCCACTGCTGGGGCCACGGTCAGACTGGTGTGTGCCTTCTCTTCCCCTCTCCTAGGGGCGGGATTCACTGTGGGGTGGCGTGTCCCGTCTGGGCTACTTGCACACTGCCAGGCTTGTGTTGCTGGGGATCTGGCGTATTAGCTGGGGTGGGTAGGCAAGGTGCATGGGGGCTGGAGGGGCAGGCTTAGCTCGCTTCTCCTTAGGTGATCCACTTCAGGAGGAGCCCTGTGGCAGCGGGAGAGAGTCAGATCCGCTGCCGGAGGTTTGGCTCCGCAGAAGCACAGAGTTGGGTGTTTGCGCGGAGCGAGCAAGTTCCCTGGCAGGAACTGGTTCCCTTTGGGATTTTGGCTGGGGGATGGGCGGGGGAGATGGCGCTGGCGCCTTTGTTCCCCGCCAAGCTGAGCTCTGCCGTCCGGGGGCTCAGCAGCTCTCCCTCCCTTTGTCCTCCAGCCTTCCCGCTTTCCGAGCAGAGCTGTTAACTTATGACCTCCCAGACGCTAAGTCGCGCTTGCTGTCGGAACACAGTCTGTCCGGCCCCTCCGCTTTTGCCAGCCAGACTCGGGGGCTCTGCTTGGCCGGCGAGCCGCCCCTCCGCCCCGGCTCCCTCCCGCCAGTCCGTGGAGCGCGCACCGCCTCGCCGCCCTTCCTACCTTCTTCCGTGGGCCTCTCGTCTGCGCTTGGCTCCGGAGACTCCCTTCTGCTAATCCTCTGGCGGTTTTCTGGGTTCTTTAGGCAGGTGTAGGTGGAATCTAAGTGATCGGCAGGACGCGCTGTGAGCCCCGCGTCCTCCTACGCCGCCATCTTCCCGAAAAGTCTGCTGTACAATCTTAAAGGAAAACCTATGTGTCTCTACTGTGCCCCCGGAAAATGGAAGGGGGATGGATGGGTGATGGAATTCCAGGGGCCAAAGTGAATAACGAATGCCAGTGGAAAGGGCGGCGGGAAGGGTTTCCTAAATTTGGAAATTCATGGGTTATTGCTGGAGCCAGACTCCCCCAGCCTGGGCAGTCCAGCCCTATCTCAGCACCCAGTAGTGTTCATATTTAAAGGGTAGATTGAAATTGCATAATGCTATAAGTGATTAATCAAGCAAAAATAAAACTTAAATTACATTAATCCTACAATTTTACCTGGCCAATCAAAATTTTAATTTGTGTTTAAAATTTAGAATAGTGAAAGAGTGTTCATAGCAGCATTATTCACAATAGCCAAAAGGTGGAAACAATCCAAATGTCTATTGATGGATGAATGGATAAACAAAATGCAGTTTATATATACAATGGAATGGTATTCATCCTTGAAAAGAAGGAAACTCTTACACATGCTACACTATGGATGAGCCTATAATACATTATCCTAAATAAACTGAGACAGACACAAAAAGACAAATATTGTATGATTCTACTTATATGAAGTACCTAGAGTAGTCAAATTCACAGAAATAGAAATTAAAGTGGTAGTTGCTCACAGGAGGGAGAAATGGAGAATTATTACTTACCTGGTAGAGAGTTTCAGTTTGGGAAGATGGAAAAGCCCTAGAAAGACATGGTTATGCTTACATAATAATGTGAATGTACTTAATGCTTGCCGGTTCAGAACCCAGCCAGAAGGACACAGAGGCCAAGGAGAGCCAGAAGGTAAAGGCAGACCTCTCTAGATTGGTTGGTGGAAGAGATTTAATTAGCAAGGTAACTAACATATAAGGTTTATTTGGGGCACCACAAAATGAGTAGATCTCCACACCTGCCAGAATCTTAAACTTTATGTAGAGGTCTTAAGAGGGTTGAATCACGTACACAGTCCAGATGGTCTCAATAACACCTTACTATTTGAAGGCTATGTCCTTGAAACAGCAACTAGTGTCGGAATGGTGGGCAGGATGGGCATTCCAAGGACAAGGGAGGGGCTGAGGAGCCTCTCATTGCCTGGGTCCAGATTGTGGGTCAGGCAGTGGTCACATGTTCTTGATGACTTCCTCTAACACTGCTACTAAAATAAACGTGTACTAAAAAATGGTTAAAAGGGTACATTTTACGTGGTGTATATTTTATCACAATAAAATAAAGATTTCACATCTTTTATAAGCTGGCAAAATATATATTATGTTCAAATTTATCATAGCATGATTTTGGGGGTCAACATGATTAATATTCCCTGCTAATCTTCATTAAATAACAAATAATAAATTGGTCACCTGAAATAATACAGGAATAAGACTTGTCCATTTTTCTGTAATATAAACTCCCTCCACAATTTGTCCTTCTAATGGTTACTTATGACCAACCACTTGTTCATTATTTTTTTTTATTTTTTTAATGTTTATTTATTTTTGAGAGAGAGAGAGAGAGAGCAGGGGAGGGGCAGAGAGAGAGGAGGACACAGAATCCAAAGTAGGCTCCAGGCTCTGAGCTGTCACCACAGAGCCCGATGCGGGGCTCCAACCCATGAACCGCAAGATCATGGCCTGAGCTGAAGTCGGAGGCTTAACCAATTGAGCCACCCAAGTGCCCCACACTTGTTCATTCTTTAAGGTAGATTAGGTTATTCCGGGACACATGACCACAGCTGTGCCCACAACCTACCTTCTGCTCCTTTGCCTTTCTCATAATGAGTTGAGTCAGGACTGTGTCATTTCTGTCTTTCTCTCCCTCAATGCCCTTTCAAGTTATGCATAGTCATTTTACTCCCTTCCCTTGTCCTTGGTAATTTTTCCCCCCATAGTAAAGTGAAAAGTAGGTTTTCTTTTGGGAAAAAAAAATCTTGGTGACACTGGTTTTATAAGTTTGATGGTTCTTACAAATAACTTTTCGTTTAGAAAAAAAAGATGGCTCCCTCAACATGTTGTGCACAATACATATATTTAGAAGGATCAATCTCTTGAATTTTCACTTTTAAAATAATTTAACGTTTACTTATTATTGAGAGAGGCAGAATATGAGCATGGGAGGGGCAGAAGACAGAGAATCTGAAGCAGACTCCAGGTTCTGAGCTGTCAGCACACAGCCCGATGTGGGGCTCGAACTCACAAACGAGATCATTACCTGAGCTGAAGTCAGATGCCTAACCAACTGAGCCACCCAGGTGCCTTGACTTTAATTTTCACTTTTTTCAGCCCTTCTCTAATAATACCATCTTTTCCTTTGTGACTCTGTATCTGTGGATGAGGCACACAACAGTTGTAAGAATATCTTTCGTAGGGGGGTGGGGGATATGTGAAACAGGCAAAGGGAATTAAGAGGTACAAACTTCCAGTTATAAAATAAATAAGTCACAGGAATGAAAAGCACAGCATAGAGAATAAAGTCAGTAATACTCTAATGACTTTGCATGGTGACAGATGGTAATTACACTTACTGTGGTGAGTACTGAGCAATGTATACAATTGTTGAATCACTATGTTGTACAACTGAAACTAATGTGTGTCAGGTACACTTCAATAAAAAATAAAAAATAAATTTCCAATTAAAGTAAAGGATGGATGAATTGCTAGATGGAGAGATCTGTGATAAAGCACATATAACAAAACATCAATTGTAGAATCTAGGTGGTGGGTATATTGGAGCTCACCATCCACTTCTTTTAATTTTTCTGTGTGTTTGACATTTTCATAATAAAATGTAAGGAAAAAAAATTTAAACCCAATGGCTCCATTTATGCTTCCTTGCATGGGTGCACCACAAATCAGGATAATAATTAATGAAAAATTATCCCCTCACCTGACTACACAATCTCAGAGTAACCCAAGTAGTAAGACACTCTTGATGACCTGGTCCCTCAAGGACTCCATCCTTCTAAGCCTGGGCCCCCAATCATTTTGCTTTCTGGCTTTCCTTAGAATGTAACTAATACATTGAGGAATGCTTCCTCTCTCTCTTCATTATCACTATCTTCTTGTAGGATTTTATGGGAATCTACACAATAAATCATCCTAGATGGATGTAAGACCTTTACTTTGTATGGTCTTTTATATGTTGTGACATTTAAAAATAAAGACTGAAACTTGTCCTAGTAGTTAGGACCACTATAAAAGAGCAGAGAGCCCTGTTTACTAAAATGATGGGTGCACTGAAAAGGTTTTACACCAGTTTGCAAGGGACAAAAGGATGCTTTTATTTTGATTTGCTTTTTATTCTTGTTAAGTAAAATTAAAAATCACTCACAAAATATTCATGGTCGTTGCACTTCTTAAGAAAGGGGTAGGGGTGCCTGGGTGGCTCAGTCAGTTGAGCTTCCAACTCTTGATATCTGCTCAGGTCATGATTCCAGGGTCATGGAATCAAGCACCACATCGGGCTCCACGCTGAACGTGGAGACTCCTTAAGATTCTCTCTCTCCCTCTGCCTCTCTCCCCTCCTTTCTCTCTCTCTAAAATAAAAAAAAGAAAAACAAAAGAAAAAGAAAGGGGTAGTCTGTTAGTAATATTTCCATGGGTATATGAGTAAGCAAAGGCAATTTATAAACAAAATTATGCACTATTGTAATAATAATTACTGTCATCACCCACACTGCCCTATCGCATAATTCTCAATTTTAGTGTTTATGTACATTTTCAGATAAATTTTTAAACTCCTGTAACAAAAAGAGATAGTCTTCATTCTGTGCTTTATTTTTATTCAATACACCTAGCAAAGGTGTGTGTGTATTTACAAACAAGTATTTACATACAAGGATATATACTAAATATAGCATCAATATGCATGTATACATCTTATAAATATGTATTTTATATCTTATATACCTTCCATATATGTATATATTATATAACTTATAAAATACACATACATATGTCTCATATATAATTAATATTTTCATATTCAATGTGATTATTTTAACAGACTAATTTAGTATATTAAATACTAAATTAATATGTTAAATATAATATTTTATTAAATATAACATTTTATTAAATATAATAATATATTAAATGTAATAATTATAATTAAATGTCATATATTATATTATATAATTAACTATTATTAAATATGATATAATGTAAATAAATTGTTAAATATAATAAATTATTAAATATAATATATTATTAAATATAATAAATTATTTAATATAATAATATAATATATTATGATGCAATAATTTTTAATTAAATTGATATATTAAATTAATATTTTCATAATTGTGATTCCCCCATGTATTTACTTACATAAATGTATTTATACTAAATACATCACATATATCAACTGTATCTCTATCACATTTCTATATCTTACGGTATATACCTTACATGTATGCATATCTTATATACCTTATAAGACACATATGCATATATTACATCTCACATATATCTTATAATTAATATTTTCATACTTGGTGTGATTCTTATTTTAATGGACTGTTTTTTTTCACCAGGGAGGGAAAGCCAAATAAAAAAGTTTAGAATCTCAAAAACTCCCATCTTAGACTTTTAACAATGATACTATGAATTCCTAAGCCGAGTGCGAACCAAACGATTAAATGGGTGAGGGCAAAAGAGAGGACTCGAGTTGGCGGACGAGCCCCCACTCTGGGGCAGTCAGGTGAATTAAGGACCCTAGAGCAGGTGACCTGATGTCTTGTGCAACTTCTCCCGGGGGCAGGATGCCAATCCCTCCCTTTATATACTCTGAGGCCGTAAATGGGGCTCATTCACCAGAACTCCAGAATTCCTCAGGACTCTTGCACGACGCTGCAGACACAGAGGCTGAAGCTGGTTGACGTGGAGCCCCTCAGTCTGGACGGGCGTGATTTGCCTGGGTGTTGAGAGGTGAAGGGGTGAACCCGGAAGGCTCCCTCCTGAATTCCGCAGGCGGGCCTTTAATCCGCTTGCTTGTGGGACCTGCCAACTGAAATCAGCGCGTGAGGAATGAAAGCAGCCGTCTAGCGAGAGGCTGGCATGCCGGCTTCACCGCGGCCCCGATCAAGTGTGAATGACTTTTAATGTGGCGGAAGTAACTCCAGACAGAAAGATGAACTGTGGCAACTTGTTTGCTTCCAAGATTAGGCTTCGAGACGTGCCGAAAGGCGTGAGCTGGGCCGAGTCCCCCGAGTCTCTGCACCACGACCTGTGTGTGGAGAGCTGCCCTGGTGTGCTGCCTGTGCATTTGCACATTCTCAATTGTGGCTGTCAACCTGTCATCCTCAGCTGTAATTAATTCCAGCTTATTCTCTAATCAGCATCACATGCTGTGTAAGTCTACTTCCTGGTGCACATCCTTCATCGCTCTCTTGGTGACTCCAATACACAGGATACTGCATTAAACACACTCAGAGCCCCGGACTTCATTGTCAGTGCTTTTGAAGTGGGTTCTCCTCGTGCCTTTCCCTTCCCTCCTTCCTTCTCATTTCGAGCCTTCATCTATGCAAATATGGTCCCCCTAAGACCTAAAACTGCATTGCACCATACACATTATCTTTGCCTTAATCTCCTCCATTGGTAAGAGGTAGGATGATTAGTAAAATGAAATATTGCCATTTGCAATGACAAAGATAGAGCTAGAGAGTGAGTATAATGGTAATCGAAATAAGTCAGAGAAAGACAAATGCCATATTATCTCACTCATATGTGAAATTTAAGAAACAAAACAAATGAGCAATGGAAACAAAAAACGGAGAGAGAGGGGGAGAGGAAGAGAGGGAAATGGAGAGAGAGAGAGAGAGAGAGAGAGAGAGAGAGAGAGAGAAACCAAGAAGCACTCTTAACTATAGAGAACAAATGGATGGTTACCAGAGAGGGGATGGGTGAGGGTATGGGTGATATAGGTGATGGGGAGTTAGGATGCACTTGTCCCGATGAGCACTGGGTGCTGTATGGAAGTGTTGAATCACTATATTGTACACCTGAAACTAATACAACACTCTATGTTACCTATACCGGAATTAAGATAAAACTTAATAAAACAAGAATATTAGGGGAAAAACGGGTAGGAGGAATTAGTATAAGGAAGCCAGGCTGGACAATGAACCCAATTCCTCCACATTCCACATTTTTCCAAACACATTACTAAAGGCATATTGCTAATCACATCATTTTGTGTACCTAAAAAAGTGTGTGAGAGAGAATCAAGATGTTGTTATCCACTGCTAATTACAGATTAGAGGATTAAGTTGGAAAGAATCTCACTGCAGGGAAATAGCAAAAGAAAAAAAAAAAAAAAACAAAGAAGCCTAATATCGTTATTATTCAACAGAGACAACAAATAAAGAAAAGAGAGTTTAAGCCTTTCTTCCAGAGAACTATAGAAGCAATTTGATGGATTTTTACAATCCAATTAGCTGGTCTTTTTTCTTTTCTTTTTTTTTTTTTTTAACAATCACAAGTTCAAAGTCCACTGTAAGTACATTTCTGAAGCAAAAGAAGCCACCGAATGGCAGCATCTCCCTGACACAGACAGAAAAGAAAAGGGACTCCATAATCTCATAACAATGGGTTCCTTACCATGAAATTCTGGATCCCTGTCCCTGCTCTGCTTCCATAGTATCTGCTACTCCCATGTAACATCATATGCTTTACACCCGAGCCATCTCAACAGGAATACTTTCCCAGGGGTACTTTGAAACCTTGTTGGTCATGCTAAATTAATCTTAGCCTACAAAGCAGAATACATGTTCTTGTGCCTCAGAAATGGATTTCTTCCTTTTTAGGTGTTTCAAGGAATAAATCATATCACTGCATAATGCAACATAACAATTCCATGCCTCATTGTGCTCTTTATACTGATTGAACTTGTCTGCTAAGAGAGGGGGTTTGAAAGTTAACAGCTTCAAATCTCCAAACCCAGGGAATTGATATTATCTATCAAACAAACATGGTGTGACCTGGAGAAGTGACAAGGAAAAACAGGTGGGCCTTTTGCTGAAAATAAATAGCATTTAAATTTCTGTAAGTCTCCATCGTTTAAGAAGAAAATGATTCTTTTAATTTAAACTAACAGTTTTAAGTGGGATAGTAGAAAATAAAATGTTCTTACAATTTTTGAAATTATATTGGCACACCTCATAATTTACTTGATTTGTGTCCTATAATATAGCTAGCTGGTCTAAAACTTCCATTATCCTTCAATAAATATGGAAATATAGCTATTTATGAATATTTAATAAAGTGAGAATAACATTTCTTTGGAGAACTTATGATGAATTGAGTTTTGTGGGAAAACAAGCAGAACAAACTGAAAGCTTAATGAGATGTTATTTTGTCTGCTAATGCAGATAAAGCTGCCCCTAATAAGAACTGCAGGTTTACTGTTAAATGAAGCTACAGAGAAAAGTTGATTATTATGTAAATGATATAATTTTAGCTCATAGAGGAAGCACAGATAATTGAAATCTTTAGATCATTTCCATAATTTATTTTAGATACTCATCTCTACCTTTTTCTAAATTAAATATTGTGCCATATCTATAGTGTTGTAACTCTGGAATCTAAATATAGTGATAAGAGAGTGACCTGGATGTGATTTTTAGAATTGACAAGCCATTCAATCATTTATTCTGAAGATCCTCAGGGAGCACCTACTATATGCCCCACGTGCTGAGGGGACAGGACTGGAAGACATTCACAACCGGAGCCCTAACACAGGTTACAGCTCAGTGGTTTTGAGTAGGCACTATTTTTCCAAGTCTGACAGTCACCCCAATGTCCTTTGCCTAACAGCTGCCTCCATGCTAGACGTGTCACCTATGGCTGGGGCAGAGAATTTTCTCTTGGAGAGTCAGAGATCTCACGGGGTAGGGGCACGAACCCATCAATGCTGTCAGCATCTCTGCCCCACAGACGCAGTGACACAGCAGATCAACCCCGGCAACTTGGAATCAAAATACCACACTTTGGGCTTCATTTTCTCTTTAGGTTAATTTGCATATCAGGAGGAGATGCTAATATTCTAAGAACAACCCAAATTCTTATTATCTTCTTTCATTCTATCTCCTTCCATTCTAGATAGGTAGTGACTTCTCAGGGGACTCTGCCACACGGCTGGCTGAGTAAGAACATGCTTCAGAGGGGAGAAGATAGTACTGTTTTCTGTTTGTGCTACCTCGGACATGTTATGTAACATTCCATCTGATTCTTACAGATTTAATGATGAATAATTGACATACAATAAACTGTGTGTTTTTAAGTTCTGGCACTTGTGTATATCCATGAAGCCATTATCACAGTTCAGATAATGAACACATCAATAACCTCAAAAATGTTTCCTCATGCATGCTAAGCTCCAGGTTCTTCATCTATAAAACCAGTATGAACATAGCAATCTCATGAGGCTGTAGTAAAAATTTACAAAATACGGTAAAGAGCACACTATGTGGCAGGTTATTAGACTGTGTCAGATGATTACACACCCTTTGCATTTAGCAAATCTTGATGAATAAACAAGTTCTGACTGGATCTACCACTTAATGTTTCTTTTTCTCTTCCCCCAGTGACTAGAATCTCCTTGCACCATTACGCACCAGAAATCAAAGACTATGAGAGTTCATCATAAGTTTGCTTGAGCTAGCTGGGGGAGACAAGAGAGCTGGACACCTTAAACTATCCAAGAAATGAACTACGGTAACTATGGACATAAGCCCTACTGCCGGCTGACAGCTGAGCAAATGTCTGTCTGTGAGTGTGGAAGGGAGCAGAGTGCCAGGGGCGCTGATGTCACTGCCTGAAGGGAGTCTGACTTTTTCATCAACAGCTGATACCACGGGATGGAGATTTGCAAAATTCGGTCAGCAAAGAAACCACAATCTGATGGAACACAAAGTGTAGTGGGATACTTGATGCTCAGGATGAAGCTATATTGACCTGAGTTGAGTCTCAGGTCTACTTCTGGAAAGACAGTTTATAAATTTTGCTTTTTTGTAAAGCCTCTCTTTGCAATCATAAGGAATGGCACGAGGGGTGCCTGGGTGGCTCAGTCAGTTAAGCAACTGACTTTGGCTCAGGTCATGATCTCAGGATTTGTGAGTTCGAGTCCCGCAGCAGGTGAGCTTAAGCCCTGCTTCAGGTAAGCCCTGCTTCAGGTAAGCCCCGCTTCTCTCTCTCTCTCTCTCTCTCTCTCTCTCTCTCTGTCCCTCATGGGATTCCCTCTCTGCCCCTCTCTCTGCCCTCATGCCCTTTTGACCTCTCTCTCAAAAAAAAAAAAAAAAAAAAGAAAAAGAAAAGGAAAAGAAAAGAAAAGAAAAGAAAAGAAAAGAAAAGAAAAGAAAGAAAAGGTGCATGAGCATGTCCAGTGGCAATCACACTCATTCATACCTGTGTGACTACTCTTGCATTACTTTTTAAAGTTCTTGAAAGGATATGTGTTCATGTTTGTTTTTTCTAGACTTTTTAAAGGTATTGTTGTTGATCTTCATTTCTATTTCCATTGAGTGATGTGTCCTATTTATGGTGTAATCCTAAGATTAGAGTTGAACAGGTAGCTTGTTAAATGAAGATTCCTGGGCCCTGTCCCAGACATACTGGGAGTGGGAACAAGGAATTGCCACTTTTAACAAACTTACTATTAAATACCATAACTTAAGTTTTGAGACCATGTTATATTCATTTTAAATATTTTCCTAAATTAAGGTTTATAGCAAATTCTATGTGGTACATTTAAAACTGATTTTAAGAGGAGAAACTAAAATTCAGCAAGACTAAGGAATTCAGCAAAATGAGACAGCTACAAAGTGCACACTGGTTCCCAAATATGTGATTTATCTACCATGTCTCAATGCATCTGAATTTTGTGAAAGGTTAAGCTCTTTGCAAGCCTTTTAGTTTTTATCCTTGTGAAAGCTATATTACCTCAGTCTAGGTCGAATAGCAGTATGTATTGAAGCCGAGAAAACCCTGGCTGCCTGATAAGAATAGCTGTGTCCTGGGCAAAACAGATGGGGCTGGTTAATTCTAGAATGGGGCAAAAGGACCATAGGAAGAAGTCATCCAAAAGAACATAAAGACAGGCATTTGGACAATTTTCATTACGATACTTTGTTAGGCATCTACTGATGTTAGGAAAACTATAGGTCCTCTGTTTATGAAGGCAGAAGTAACCTGAATATGGGCTTAATGACATACAATTTAATGGACGCTGATTTTATAAGGAAGGAATGAAACATTTGCTTCTGTAAGTTGGAGAGCCATGATATAGCCTTTTGCCACTGAGCTCTTCCCTTCCTCTGATGCCAGGGCACTGCTACCCATATCACTGATTCACGTGAGAAACATCATGCCATGGTTCCCCCATTGATGCCAGCTGCTGTTCTGGGAACAGCAAGTCTGCTGCTTCAGCTACTGAACTGGAAAATCCTTGCTGTCCTCATTGAATTGCACCTAAGTGAAGGCTCATTTTGCCCTCAGGATCTTGAATACCATCATGGGAGAGAGCTCTTGTTTAAGATGTATATCCTCATTGATGACACTCAGCTGCTGCCGGGGAAAACCTCCGAGATCCGGCATGCCAAGAAATAAGCAGCACACCAGACAAAAACTGACTCGGCAATGATGAAAACCCTCAGGGAAAAATGTATGTCTGCTGTGAAGCAGTCCCACCAGATATCATTAAATTGCACAACACAAATCTCATTTTATGAGTTTGGCAATGGGGAATCTACTCTAACATTACATTAGATTACAATATTTTCTGAATGTTGAATAGAGCTTGGAACAACCAGGATACAGGAATTTAATGTAGAGAGGAGACAGAGGAGGGTCCTCAAGAAAAAAATAGATATCAGAGATAATGTTTTAAATTTTGACGCTTTCAAATATTGTTACTATATTGATGCCCACCCTCCTGTTTTGTGGTTGTGATACAATTACATCTTACTTATTTTGCTGCAGACTTTCAACAATGATTTGTAGATTCCAAATGTTGTCTTCCAAACACCTAGTGTTTGTTGGTTTTACCAATTATCCTTCAACTTCAGTAAGTTATTCAATCTCTTTGAACCTTAGCTTCTGTGGCAAATTGTATTTGCAAAAGATGCTGCAACAATATCCCATATGCCACATGTCCATCTAGAACACTGCCACTCCCTTTTCAATATGTGGACTCTAATCCCCCTCCTATTTAATCTGGGTGGGTTTGCGACTCATTCTTAATGAACAGTATGAGTTGGAAGTAATTCTGCTGGACTTCTAAGGCTCAAACGTGAAAGGCAATGCTCCGTCTGCCTTTTTCACTAGGACACTAGCTCGTGAACCCTTGGGCATGCATGTAAAAAGTCCAATTATCCTGGGGCTTTCATGCTCTAAGGATGCCAAGTCATGAGGGGGGCTGTGTATAGATGTTTTTTTTTTTTTTTTTTCTGTTGGCAGCCTTAGTTTTCAAGTCCTGCCAGCCCAGATGAATGAGACTCACATAATAATAGCCCCTGCCATCACTTCACCCTAAACCTCCAAATTGCCCAGCTGTTTCCAAATATTATGGGAAAGAAACAAGTATTCCCTATTGTGCTTTTTCCAAATTTCTGACCCACATAATGTATGGGCAGAATAAAATGGTTCTTTTACAACATTAAACTTGTAGTGTTTGTTGTGTTATGTTTGTAACTGGATACAGTTATAAATGGGACAGCCTTCAAGCAATGTTAAGGGAGTCAAATGAGTTTGCGCACAGAAAAACTTCCTAAATTGTAAAGTGCATCTGTCATATGTGAAGATCATTCTCTTTGGGCTGCCATGTAACTCAAGGCCTATAGGTATTACAGGTACCTACTCCAACACAACTTCCACATTCAAAAACCATTTTTCCTTCATCCTATAGAAACCTTAGCTTGTTGGAAGAGCTTGTCATCAATCCAAAATAGTAATTTCTGCATAATTATCAAATCATACATATATGCACTCTTATGTACATACATATATGTATATATAATATATACACACATATATACAAAGACATCTGCATGCACAGGATATATTGTCATGTTTTTCACTGACAAATTAATCTCATTAGGAAGTGCATTTACTAGAGAAACATTTTTGCAAGTAGAGGCAGTCAGTAATAATCTAATATATATATACAGATTGAACATGAAAAAAATTCATGCATTTTTGTATCAGAGAGCTTTTTTTTTTTTTTTTTAAAGAACTTAGGTTGATTTCGGCTCTGCTAACATTTTTTTCACTAAAAAAATTTTTATAATTTTATGTAAAAGTATTTTCCTTCTAAGATACATTCTAAATGAATAGTCTTCCCTTTTTTCATTGCTTCTCTGGCCTTGTAAAAGCCCCCAAGGCATATAAGGCCTTGGAAATGACTAGAATACAAGTTCTTGAACAGCTTCAGGATCCTTCTTCAGTTTTTGTCCATGATTTTACTTTCTTTCTAAGTTAGCTTCATTCTTTCCTCTCTCTAAAGATGAATCTTTTCCACATCCAGAAACCTGAGTCATAAGTATACTCAAGAAGTACGTCTTATAGCATTAGTCACTAGACATCCAAAAGTCCAGGAGAAGTTCACGATGGTGATGGTTAAGTCGGTTAGGTGTCCTACTTTGGGTGAGGTCATGATCTCACTTTGACCTTGACCCCACATCGGGCTCTCTGCTGTCAGCACAGAGCCTGATTCAGATCCTCTGTCTCCACCTCTCTCTGCCGCTTCCCCTCCCCTGCTCTTGTGTGTGTATGCATGCCCTCTCTCTCTCTCTCTCTTTTGGTCTCAAAAATAAATAAACATTAAAAAAATAGTTATAGGAAAAGAACAAATTTTTTTTGCCATATGTAGAATTACCATTTTCTTAAAGGCGCCCATATCATTCCTTACATTTTAAGTTAACTGGGTTTGGAATGGTATGGACATGTCACCTATCATAGACCTACATGAAGGTTCTTTAAAAATAACATGTATTTTATTGCTAAACCTCTACAGGCACACTGTTAGAAACAGTCTTCCTATATCCTTTCGGTTTATCTTTCTGTGTTATTCAGCTCTGCCAATGCTGCCAGTGGGCTTTGGTCCATGTGCATTTTTAAATGTATCCTTTCTTAGTGCCAATCTATATGATATCATGCCTTCTCTGTAACACTTACTCACAACTTTGGCCTCAATATTAATGCATAGATCAGGATTCTTCTGTACTTTTAGTTTAGGTTGAAATGCCAGGAATTTAACATAATAAGATCAAAGACAGCTCAAATAGTTGTAGGTTGTTTTTGCTATAGGTTATAAAGTAAAGCATTTCTAAAGACATTTGCATGTTAGGTCTGCCTTGACAATAGATAGGCAGTTACTCTCCGGGGCCCACAGCAAAACTTGTCACAATTTTCACTTATATGTTTTTATGATGTGCAGTAAAAGGGTTGGCCTGACTAGTGAAGTATAAAGGAGAGATGGGTAACAGGATCCAAAAGAGAAAAAGGAGGCAGAGCTAAATATTATCTTTAGCTCTTTGGGTAGACATTTATCAGATTCTCACCTAGAGTCTTTCCATCCAAATTTGCAAGAACACCTGGTTGCCCAAAGCAATAATTTTAGATAGACACAACTTCAAGATTTAAAATAGAAACATCCTGAAGAAGGCCTCCTTTTTTTCCACTTATGTCATTGCTTGAAGTCATTATTCTGTATCTCTGACAACCATTTCACACATGCTAGAGAAACCTAATATTAGTGTACTTCCATTTCTCCCTTTATGGCCATTGTGCTATTGCTTACATGCATTTTATTCTTACACACATAATAAAGCCTACAATATATTATTATTCTTGTTCAGAAAGTGAGATTCTATAGCCAAGCTTGGTGGAAACATAGAACAGCCCTTAATCTCAAGACTTCATCTTTGTCCCACTAATGCACCACTCTATGTATATTCCAAGTTTTCAAAGGAAATGTTCTCAGATTCCAAATGTGTTGAAGGGGAAGAAGAGGAGAAGAAAGACTGCTGGATTTAAGAATTAGTGCTCTTGTATTCAAGTTAGGCAGGGAAAACACATGGGTATGTTCAGATTGTGAAATTCCTTACAGTATGCATTTACAATTTGTGAACATTTTTGTATGTGTTCCATAGCTCTACCAAAAGTTTCAAATTTTCAAAAGCCATATTTGGAAAAAGTTCAAAGAGAAAAGAGAGAAGAAAATTCTTTTTATCAACTGAGGTGTCAGACTTAGCAATTTATGATGATGTATGTTAACAACTTGTAAATTAATTTGCTGCATGGATTTGTTTAATGGAAAATTCATTTCACAAAAAAGAAAAAACGAGTTTCATATCAGATCACAACACAAAATTGGTTATGGGTGTTCAAATTGTGACTGAATGAAGGATCACATGATGAAGCAAATGGGAATTTGGGAATCAGATATCAAGATAGCCTAAATTAATTGGCACAATGAGAAGATTTGAAGATACAATATAAGGAGACCCAAAGTCAATGAGACTTAGTAGAAGGAAAGTTAAAAAAAAAAAAAAGCAGATAACCTCTTTTCAATATAAAATTCAAGGCCTTTGGCATCCTTTACAGTTGTCATGTGTGGGAAAGTAAAAGACTTTAGTGGTGAGAAACATGTGTCTATACTCAACTGACTTACAAGGCAGAATGCAATCTAGATGTGTTGCTGAGAGAAAATATTTGCACTTTAGTCACTGTGGACCTGGTAGTCATACGAGTAGATAACGTGTGTCACAAAACCTGTAACTTACTGAGCAAAGTGTTGGGCCAATAAGCATGTTCTCATCCAATCTGGCCAATGCTTCTGCAAGACAAGAGATACTATTTCCATACTATAGATGAAAAACATGTGTAGGTGGATTGGAGGTAGCCCAATGAAGAAAGAAATGGGTAACTGATCTAGTACTGAAAGAAGAAAATTGAGAGAGGAAAGAATAGAAGGCAACCAGAGGCCAGAAACTGAGAGTCAAGAACTCAGAGAGAGAAAAGACAATGTCCACAGTAGGCCACAGTTAGTCTTGGCCCAACAACTCTCTGGGCCATGTTAATGCATTCACATGCCCCAAGGCTCGTTCTGTGGGACAAGATGAGGGAGAAAAATACCTGAGGTATAGAAAGAAGAGTTTTAACAACCATAGGACAAAACCATAGTGTGGAACACACTTTATCCTTCTGCCTTGTGATTTCACTTCTAAAGAGTCCCAGGCTTACGGGAGTCACATATGTAAATGGCGACCAATTTGATAGTATTTTTAACATTACCAGGCATCACAAGTGCTGCGTGTGCATCTTTAAATTATTGTTAAAAATATTGTATCAAAATAGTCGCAAAATCAGTTGACTATGTTATCAGTGCTTTCTAGTATTTCATTCAAAAAAGCACAGCAAACTGGTTTAAAGAAGATAATTTGAAAAATGATCTTCCTTAAAGCTCTTAGATGTCTTTTTCATTTAACATGCTTTCACTTCTGCAAGAGAATGGTTATGACAACGTTTTCCATTCTTTCTATTATGGGACACTGGGAAATATAATGAAGGTATATATTTAAAACAATAAATTATATGCCATTTTTATAGCTCTTACTTTTGTATATTTAAAACGAAATGAGCATTTCCAACTTAAATTCTGCATTGGTCAATTAAAAGTGAAACATTTCCCTACTTTTCTTTAAGACATAGTCAGGACCCACAGCATCCTTTTGGTTGTCATGTGTGAGAAAGTGAAAGACGCTACCTGCAAGAAACACATGTCTATATTCACTGACTAGAAAGCCAGCATGCAATCTGGATGAGTTGCAGAGAGGAGACAAGGCAAGGCCACAGACATGCATGAGCTCTCTCCACTGCACTCTGAGCAGTTTTGCTTTGACTTGATGGTTTTGAGATTCAGAAGCTAAACATTTTAAAACCTCAGCCAGACAAAATAATGTTCTAGATAAAAATAATGTTAATGGATTGTCAGTCCTCTAGAGAAATGTCAGAGAAGTTATTGACCTTTCATTTAACAAAACCTAAGCCCTAAAATCTCAACAACACGTTGTATGTAGTTCTATGTATTTTTAAAAGTGGCACTACATAAGTTATCCAGTTTCATGGTTCCAGTGTCTGTATAATGTAGGCACTGGTCAGCCTCGTTTGACAGAGGAGGGAATTCAAGTTCTAAAGTATACTGTGATTTACCAGCATCTCCAGGGTTAATGTCCAAAGCACTGGAAAAAGAACTGAAGGCTGAATCCTGCAGAATTCTGTGCTGTATTTTTCTACCCATTTGCCTCCCTTGAAATAATGTTGGAGGCATCAAAACAATCTGAATCATGAAAAGTTTGGTAATTATTTTTAATCTAGAATTAGACGTAAATGGCCATTGTGAGATCTTATTGTGGACCAGCCTCTGGCTGGGTACTCTGCGTGCTGTGCTTACTAGCTCTCCTCACTGTATCTCTAGAAAGGACTCTGATTATCATCTCTAATTAACAGATAGAGGGATGTTTTAGGCAGTTGGTTAGTGGACCAACTATGAATGTCTCTGTCTTCAGTCATCTCTGAGGAAACTGTGAGCATGACATATCGATCACATATAAATAAATTAATCATTTTACGGGCTTTCTTGTCTATAGACAAATCTTGGAGGCTTTTGTGTACATGAACTAAATCTACTGTCATCTGTCACTTTGGGAAGGAAGTGTCAAGCTGCTACTTTCAAATGCCGACACTGTGGTCTACCACACTGAAGGTGGGTACCTATGCATGTCCAGTTAGGAGCCCTTCTTTAGCTTTAAGGGAAATAGAATATGACATCTGCATACTCACAAATCCCTGCACATCCCTGGGTTAACACTCTTGAGGAACCAGGTAGATAGAAAGTTAATAGAGGTTAACTAACAAGGAAAAACTATGAAAGTCTGAACAAATCTCTTAGTCTCAGGACAGCATCCCCTGTGAGTTGAAAACAAGACTAATTTATTATAGTCTTATCACACAGAAGAGGTAGGTGGCCCTTGAGCATCAATTAAAAGAAAGTGTTATTAGTTTTATTTACCCAGAGTGATTTTATCCTATTAACAATGGAGTTTATGGAATGAACATTCCATTTATATTGTGTTCAGTATTATTAGAAAAGCTCCTGGCTCATCAACTCTTGTATGAGGATGGAAGATCAGCTAGAATCTTTAAAGTATGGTGGCTTTTAGAACCCCAAATGGCAACAGAATTAGTTTAGCCTGCAGTGTTACATGCCACCATTACTATGCACGGGAGACATTTCCAAGATGGATCCCTGACTGGTAACAAGTTAATATCTTAAGTGAATGCCACAAGCAGGATTAATAACTCCACTGGCAATAATTCCCCTTGCTGTACACTTGACACAAATTTTGCTTTTAGCAAATACCATTTGAATGTTTTGGATTTCTTGTTTGCATTGGAATGGCATGACCCACTTTGACTTTTAGAAATTATCATTTCATTTGCTTCCTCTGAATGTCACTGATTACAGTCATACCTATGTCAGTTCAAAACACGTCATTAGGGACTGCCAAATTTGGTATAGAATACAGTAATGCCTATTAGTAAGGCCTAAAATGGTATTTAAAAGTTTATCTCCTGAAGATTTATTTTCCAAGCCTGCCTTAATTTTTCAACTGACATCTTTTGGGTTAAAGTACTACTTTCTAGAAGGCTTTGTGGGAATTAATAGATGGTACATAGAAGAGATAACACAGAGCTTGGCATACAGCAGGGGCCCAATAAAATTTGCTGAATAAAATGTTCATTAAATGGCGTCACTCTCTTTTTTAAGTTTATTTATTTATTTTTGAGAGAGACAGAGTGAGTGGGGGAGGAGAAGAGAGAGACAGAGAGAGAGAATCCCAAGCAGGTTCCATGCCATCAGCACAGAGCCTGATGAGGGGCTCAAACCCATGAAAACATTGAGATCATGACCTGAGCTGAAACCAAGAGTCAGACGCTTAACTGACTGAACCACCCAGGTGTCCCTAAATGGCATCACTCTTAAGCATGTTAATTTGGGTTAAGTCCAGAATTCAAGATCATATACATGCACCCCTATGTTTATAGCAGCATTATTTACCAAAGCCAAGATATGGAAGCAGTCTAAGTGTTCATCAATTGATGAATGGATAAAGAAGATGTGGGCTATATATACAATAAAATGTTATTCAGTCACAAACAAGAATGAAATCTTGCCATTTGTAATGACGTAGATGGAGCTAGATTGTAATGTTAAGTGAAATAAGTCAGAGAAAGACAAATACCATATTATTTCACTCATATGTGGAATCTAAGAAACAAAGCAAATAAGCAAAGGGACAAAAAAAGACAGGCAAACCAAGAAACAGACTCTTAACTATAGAGAACAAACTGATGGTTACCAGAGGGGAGGTGGGGTGGGGGAAGGGTGAAATAGGTGATGGGGATTAAGGAGTTCACTTGTTGGGATGAACACCAGGGATGTACAAAAGCGTTGAATCACTATATTGTACACCTGAAACTAATGTAACTCTGCTTGTTAACTATACTGGAATTTTTAAAAAATATATATCATAAAGAAAAATCCAATGAGGATGGGACCCAAGGCAGAGGGATATCAGTCAATTGGGGCAGGATAGAAACTCTAAAGTATGTGGGCACTCAGGGCTGCAAGCATCTACCAGAATTAAGCTTCAAAAATGTAAGAATCTCGACTGACCTTCTCCTCATAGATATCTCATGCCAGGAACAGTGTGTTGCAATCTGTAGGGTGTTGAGTAAATAGTTTTGGAGTAACAGAAGGCAAAATTCATGCACCTCAAAGTTTTGCACATGTGTCTGTTAGTGGTACTGATGTTGCAATATAGGTTATTTTTGCAGAAAATGAGAATTTAAAAACGGGCCAAAGACTCAGCAGGAAAGAAGGTTCTTTCTGTAAGGGCTTTGAAAAGATGATCATTTGGAGAAGTCAAGGTCACGGGGAGACTTTTAACTTACATATATTAGTGCTGTCTTCCTATTGGTTATATATTATTTTCTGATAATTAAACATTTCAAATATACCTCTAAAAGTACTCATTGAGGGTGGTGATATCTGTGGCATGGCAGGTTAGGGGATAACATGAGGAAAAAGAAGGAGATCCCAAGAGAGACAGAAACATTCCTTAGAAGCCCCAGACTATTTGCACCAGACTATTTGCATACTTTATTTCATTTAATCCTCAAAGATAAAAACTAAAAAGATAAAGCTAAAAGTTTATAAAATAATAATTATTAGCATAATTAAGAGTTGAGATTTACTTTGTCTCATAAAAGTTAAGATTTTTCTAAGGTCAAATAGCTAGTAGATAGCAAAACCAGAACTTGCCTTCTGAGAAATAAATATCAGAATAAATAACAATGAGTTTGTGTTGGGTTGGCTGATTATTAACGTTCTTTTTGTTTTCCTTTCCAAGTTTTCTGTAATGTGGTTAACTAACTCTCAAAATGAAAAGGAGAAAAGAAAGTATCAGATATAGGTCTAAATAGAACCATCAGCACTGGCAACAGCCACATCATAACAAGTTACCAGATTTGTTCCCAGCTGAAACTAGGGAGCAGGGATTATCACTCCACAGGAAATGAGTTTGTGAGCAGCTGCTCTCTGTTACCATGGCAACCCACACAGATCCTGACTTCCTGAAACACAGCACCAAATCAAATCTACAAAATCCATGCTGGAGAAACATCTTCTATCCCTCAAATGTCCTTGTAACAGAATCACAGTCAATAGCCTGTTCTCCCTGAAAGATACATGCCTCAATCCTCTGATGAAGCTGAGGACAATGAGAAGCATAAGGTGAGACATGCTTTTAATTGAATGAGCTAGATAATGGTGGAGCTGTAGACCCTAGAACATTATCTCAGCAAAGCACTGATCAGCTGTGTGACCTTGGAGAACTTACCTGACTTCTCTGAATCTTGGTTTCCTCCTCTGTTACCTGTGGCTCAGTGGTCCTGAGGACTCGGGGCCACATTAGTGTGCAAAGTGCTTAGCTTTGTGCCAAGCCCCTAATGAGTGTTTAATGAATATGGCTGGTTAATAATTATGGACTTTTATAATTTCTTTTATTTCTTTGATAAATATGTATTGATTGCAAACTCTGTGCCAGGCACTGTTCTAAACACTGGGAAGACAGCAGGAAACAACACAGATAAAAACCACTTACATGCTGGTGGGGGTGCACACAAACAAGAATTTAAAATAGTGTATGCAGTAGATTAAGTAGTGTTAAGTGCTAAAGAGAAAACATTCAAGACGGGTATTAAGTGTCAGTATGGAGAGTTCGGGTGGCCAAGAAAGGCCTCACTGAGATGGGACTTTTGGTCAAAACATGAAGGAAGCGATCAAGAAGCCATGCAGGTATCTCACAGAACACTTCAGGTAAAGTAAACAGCAGAAGAAAAGGGTCCTGAATCGGGGGCTTGCCCGATTCAGGCATGTTTGAAAGATAGCACAGAAACCGCCTTATTGAGATCAGACTGAAGGGGACAGAGAAGAAGTGGAGAGCTCTGTTCAGGAACAGGAATTCAGACCAGAGAAGAACTGGGACCAGGCTGGTGAAAGCGGACATGTTGAGCTGTGCTCAGATGCTGGATGTCTTCTGAAGTGTATGCTGATAGAACAGCCTCATTGTGAGACGTTTAAAGGCCAAGGCTCTATGCTCCTTTGAATCCACTTCTAGGCTGGAAATAATGACTTACTCGTGGTAGGCACTTCAGAAATATTTAACATTCTCAGAATCGGAAGATACCTTCAAGCCTTCTAGTTAAGACATGTTGTTAGTTCTTGATTTTTCTTATAACCACTTTCTGGCTTTAACCAAATTATACCCCCAACAAATGCCAGAGTAAAGCACTATTTCTCAGGGCAATTGATTCTATCCTCACACAGTTCTTACCATGCATGTAACCTATCTCACTGTAGCATTAAAAAATAAATAAATACAAATATGATGTCCATTTCACCTTTCCAACTTCCAAGGCTTTTTTGTATTTCTAGTCTGATACTGAACATAGTCTATATCATACCAATTACTGTGATCTACATATAGAAGGAATCTTTAAAGCTTTATCCAAAGCACTGCTATAAATAAAGAGGGAAGCATGGAGAACAGAGACCTATGGAAATGCTTCCATGGTGGACTTTTATCACAGCAATTCCAACTCATTTGTCAGTACTGATTTAGTCAAGATAAATCAACCTGTTACAAAATCCCCTACATTTAGCCAATAGTTTTCCTATTCCCCCCACCACCACCCAGGAGGATGACAGGACTTTCTAATGGTTTCTAGAAATGAGATATATTACATATTCTTCATTTGATTAGTTATTCTTAAAAAAATAAATTTGACTTTTTGTAATTTATTTAATAAACACATGTTGGATTCTAGTGATTTGGGCTTAAAATTTTCTTTCTTCCTTTTTTTAAATGTTTATCTTAGAGAGAGAGAGAGAATGTGCAAGTGTGGGAGGGGCAGAAAGATTGGGGGCAGAGGATCCAAAGTAGCCTCAACACTGACAGCAGTAAGCCTGATGTGGAGCTGGAACCCATGAACTGCAAGATCATAACCTGTGCTGCCAAATTTAGACGCTCAACTGAATAAGCCACCCAGCTGACCCAGAGCTAAAAATTTTTTTAATGAAATATTCTTGCATTAGAGTAATGGGAAAGCAATTTTTTTCCAACATGTACAAAATTATAATTTACATACACTCAAATTCACCCTTTTTAGTGTATAGTTTTGTACATTTTGACAAACATATACAGTTGTGTAACCAAAACCAAAATAAGGTATAAAGCAGTTCCATCAACCCCAAAATTCTCTCAAACATTTTGTATCCAAACTTACCCACAACTCTGCCTTTCTTTTGAATTAATCAGATTTTTTAAAATGATACTATTTTACCTCCATTATTGGTTATTTATAGTCTTATTTTTTCAGTGATTATCTTAGAGTTTACAGTAACACCTGTTATTAATTAGAGTCTACCTTTAAATAATAGTGTACTATAAATGTCTTATTAACAATATATTCTCAACTATATCCTTTATGTTATGGTTGTCATTCAACACTTACATATACTTTAAAAAGAATTTATTGCTACTATTTTTGCTTTAGAAATTATCTGTCTGAGAAACCAAAGTAATAACAAATTACTCAATATTTAACTTTCAATTATCCTGTTTCTCTTAATATCTAAGTTTCTGTCTCATATTCCTTCTTCCTGAAGAGTTTCTTTTATTTAATTTTGAGAGAGAGAAGTCACAAGTGAGTGAGGGTGAGAGAGAGAGAGACAGGGAGCGAAGTGGGGCTCACCTGAAGTGGGGCTAGAGCTCACCCAATGTGGGACTCGAACTCATGAAAACGAGATCATGACCTGAGCTGAAGTCACAAGCTTAATGACTGAGCCACCCAGGGGCCGCAAAGAGCTTCCTTGAACATGTTTGTAGTTCATGTCTGCAGGCAAAAATTTCTTTCAGTTTTCCTTTTTCTGAACAAGTGTTGTCTCTCATTCTTTTTTGAAAGATATTTTGTTTGATTATGGAAATCATTGATTTCCATCATTGATTCTTCTTTTTAGCACTTTAAAGATGACTCTATTGTCTTCTGGTTTGGTGAATTTCTGATGAAAAGTCTGACATTTCCTTATGTTTGCCTCTCTATATGCAATATAACTTCATTTTTTTTTCTCCTCTGCTGGCCTTCTAGATGGTGTTTTTATTTTTTTTTATTATATGAAATTTATTGTCAAATTAGTTTCCATACAACACCCAGTGCTCATCCCAAAAGATGCCCTCTTCAATGCCCATCACCCAGCCTCCCCTACCTCCCACCCCCCATTAACCCTCAGTTTGTTCTCAGTTTTTAACAGTCTCTTATGCTTTGGCTCTCTCCCTCTCTAACCTCTTTTTTTTTCCTTCCCCTCCCCCATGGGTTTCTGTTAAGTTTCTCAGGATCCACATAAGAGTGAAAACATATGGTATCTGTCTTTCTCTGTATGGCTTATTTCACTTAGCATCACACTCTCCATTTCTATCCACATTGCTACAAAGGGCCATATTTCATTCTTTCTCATTGCCACGTAGTACTCCATTGTGTATATAAACCACAATTTCTTTATCAATTCATCAGTTGATGGACATTTAGGCTTTCTCCACAATTGGGCTATTGTTGAGAGTGCTGCTATCAACATTGGGGTACAAGTGCCCCTATGCATCAGCACTCCTGTATCCCTTGGGTAAATTCCTAGCAGTGCTATTGCTGGGTCATAGGGTAGGTCTATTTTTAATTTTTTGAGGAACCTCCACACTGTTTTCCAGAGCAGCTGCACCAGTTTGCATTCCCACTAATAGTGCAAGAGGGTTCCCGTTTCTCCACATCCTCTCCAGCATCTATCGTCTACTGATTTGTTCATTTTGGCCACTCTGAATGGCATGAGGTGATATCTGAGTGTGGTTTTGATTTGTATTTCCCTGATGAGGAGCGATGTTGAGCATCTTTTCATGTGCCTGTTGGCCATCCGGATGTCTTCTTTAGAGAAGTGTCTATTCATGTTTTCTGCCCATTTCTTCACTGGATTATTTGTTTTTTGGGTGTGGAGTTTGGTGAGCTCTTTATAGATTTTGGATACTAGCCCTTTGTCCGGTATGTCATTTGCAAATATCTTTTCCCATTCAGTTGGTTGCCTTTTAGTATTGTTGGTTGTTTCCTTTGCTGTGCAGAAGCTTTTTATCTTCATAAGGTCCCAGTAGTTCATTTTTGCTTTTAATTCCCTTGTCTTTGGGGATGTGTCGAGTAAGAGATTGCTGCGGCTGAGGTCAGAGAGGTCTTTTCCTGCTTTCTCCTCTAGGGTTTTGATGGTTTCCCATCTCACATTCCGGTCCTTTATCCATTTTGAGTTTGTTTTTGTGAATGGTGTGAGAAAGTGGTCTAGTTTCAACCTTCTGCATGTTGCTGTCCAGTTCTCCCAGCACCATTTGTGAAAGAGACTGTCTTTTTTCCATTGGATATTCTTTCCTGCTTTGTCAAAGATTAGTTGCCCACACGTTTGTGGGTCTAGTTCTGGGATTTCTATTCTATTCCATTGGTCTATGTGTCTGTTTTTATGCCAATACCATGCTGTCTTGATGATTACAGGTTTGTAGTAGAGGCTAAAGTCTGGGATTGTGATGCCTCCTGCTTTGGTCTTCTTCTTCAAAATTACTTTGGCTATTCAGGGCCTTTTGTCGTTCCATATGAATTTTAGGATTGCTTGTTCTAGCTTCAAGAAGAATGCTGGTGCAATTTTGATTGGGATTGCATTCAATGTGTAGATACCTTTGGGTAGTATTGACATTTTAACAATATTTATTCTTCCAACCCATGAACACGGAATATTTTTCCATTTCTTTATATCTTCTTCAATTTCCTTCATAAGCTTTCTATAGTTTTCAGCATACAGATCTTGTACATCTTTGGTTAGATTTATTCCTAGGTATTTTATGCTTCTTGGTGCAATTGTGAATGGGATCAGTTTCTTTATTTGTCTTTCTGTTGCTTCATTATTAGTGTATAAGAATGCAACTGATTTCTGTACATTGATTTTGTATGCTGCAACTTTGCTGAATTCATGTATCAGTTCTAGCAGACTTTTGGTGGAGTCTATCGGATTTTCCATGTATAATACCATGTCATCTGCAAAAAGTGAAAGCTTGACTTCATCTTTGCCAATTTTGATGCCTTTGATTTCCTTTTATTGTCTAATTGCTGATGCTAGCACTTCCAACACTATGTTAAACAACAGCGGTGAGAGTGGGCATCCCTGTCGTGTTCCTGATCTCAGGGGGAAAGCTCTCAGTTTCTCCCCATTGAGGAGGATATTAGCTGTGGGCTTTTCACCAATGGCTTTGATGATGTTTAAGTACGTTCCTTCTACCCCGACTTTCTCAAGGGTTTTTATTAAGAAAGTTGCTAAATTTTGTCAAAGGCCTTTTCTGCATCGATTGACAGGATCATATGGTTCTTTTCTTTTCTTTTATTAATGTGATGTATCACATTGATTGATTTGCGAAGGCTGAACCAACCCTGCATCCCAGGAATGAATCCCAATTGATCATGGTGAATAATTCTTTTTATATGCTGTAGAATTCGATTTGCTAGTATCTTACTGAGAATTTTTGCATCCATATTCATCAGGGATATTGGCCTGTAGTTCTCTTTTTTTACTGGGTCTCTGTCTGGTTTAGGAATCAAAGTAATACTGGCTTCAGAGAATGAGTCAGGAAGTTTTCCTTCCCTTTCTATGTTTTGGAATAGCTTGAGAAGGATAGGTATTATCTATGCTTTATGTCTGGTAGAATTCCCCAGGGAAGCCATCTGGCCCTGGACTCTTATTTGTTGGGAGATTTTTGATAACCGATTCAATTTCTTCACTGGTTATGGGTCTGTTCAAGCTTTCTATTTCCTCCTGTTTGAGTTTTGGAAGTGTGTGGGTGTTTAGGAATTTGTCCATTTCTTCCAAGTTGTCCAGTTTGTTGGCATATAATTTTGATAGTATTCCCTGATAACTGCTTATATTTCTGAGGGATTGGTTGTAATAATTCCATTTTCATTCATGATTTTATCTATTTGAGTCATCTCCCTTTTCTTTTTGAGAAGCCTGGATAGAGGTTTATCAATTTTGTTTATGTTTTCAAAAAACCAACTCTTGGTTTCATTGATCTGCTCTACAGTTTTTCTAGATTCTATATTGTTTATTTCTGCTCTGATCTTTATTATTTCTCTTCTTCTGCTGGGGTTGGGGTGTCTTTGCTGTTCTGCTTCTATTTCCTTTAGGTGTGCTGTTAGATTTTGTATTTGGGATTTTTCTTGTCTCTTGAGATAGGCCTGGATTGCAATGTATTTTCCTCTCAGGACTGCCTTTGCTGCATCCCAAAGCGTTTGGATTGTCATATTTTCATTTTTGTTTGTTTCCATATTTTTTTAATTTCTTCTCTAATTGCCTGGTTGACCCATTCATTCTTTAGTAGGGTGTACTTTAACCTCCATGCTTTTGGAGGTTTTCCAGACTTTTTCCTGTGGTTGATTTCAAGCTTCATAGCATTGTGGTCCGAAAGTATGCGTGGTATGATTTCAATTCTTGTATACTTAGGAAGGGCTGTTTTGTGACCCAGTATGTGATCTATCTTGGAGAAGGTTCCATGTGCACTCGAGAAAAAATTATATTCTGTTGCTTTGGGATGCAGAGTTCTAAATATATCTGTCAAGTCCATCTGATCCATTGTATCATTCAGAGCCCTTGTTTCTTTATTGAGCGTGTGTCTAGATGATCTATCCATTGCTGTGAATGGAGTGTTAACGTCCCCTGCAATGACCACATTCTTATCAATAAGGTTGCTTATGTTTATGAGCAATTGTTTTTCTTTTAATTTTTTTTAACGTTTATTTGTTTATTTATTTTTGAGACAGAGAGAGACAGAGCATGAATGGGTGAGTGGTAGAGAGAGAGGGAGACACAGAATTGGAAGCAGGGTCCAGGCTCCAAGCCATCAGCCCAGAGCCCGAAGCGGGGCTTGAACTCACGGACCATGAGATCGTGACCTGAGTCGAAGTCGGACCCTTAACCGACTGAGCCACCCAGGCGCCCCATGTTTGTGAGTGAATGTTTTATATATTTGGGGGCTCCCGTATTCGGCACATAGACATTTATAATTGTCAGCTCTTCCTGATGGATAGACCCTGTAATTATTATATAATGCCCTTCTTCATCTCTTGTTGCAGCCTTTAATTTAAAGTCTAGTTTGTCTGATATAAGTGTGGCTACTCCAGATTTCTTTTGACTTCCAGTAGCATGATAAATAGTTCTCCATCCCCTCACTTTCAATCTGAAGGTGTCCTCAGGTCTAAAATGAGTCTCTCATAGACAGCAAATATATGGGTCTTGTTTTTTTTTATCCATTCTCATACCCTATGTCTTTTGGTTGGAGCATTTAGTCCATTTATGTTCAGTGGTATTATAGAAAGATATGGGTTTAGAGTCATTGTGATGTCTGTAGGTTTCATGCTTGTAGCGATGTCTCTGGTATTTGTCTCACAGGATCCTCCTTATGATCTCTTGTAGGGCTGGTTTAGTGGTGACGAGTTCCTTCAGTTTTTGTTGTTTTGGAAGACCTTTATCTCTCCTTCTATTCTAAATGACAGACTTGCTGGATAAAGGATTCTCAGCTGCATATTTTTTTCTGTTCATCACATTGAAGATTTCCTGCCATTCCTTTCTGGCCTGCCAAGTTTCAGTAGAGAGATCCGTCACGAGTCTTATTGGTCTCCCTTTATATGTTAGAGCACGTTTATCCCTAGTTGCTTTTAGAATTTTCTCTTTATCGTTGTATTTTGCGAGTTTCACTGTGTCGTGCAGAAGATCGATTCAAGTTATGTCTGAAGGGAGTTCTCTGTGCCTCTTGGATTTCAATGCCTTTTTCCTTCCCCAGATCAGGGAAGTTCTCAGCTATTATTTCTTCAAGTACACCTTCAGCACATTTCCCTCTCTCTTCCTCCTCTGGAATATCAATTATGCGTAGATTATTTCTCTTTAGTGCATCACTTAGTTCTCTAACTTTCCCCTCATACTCCTGGATTTTTTTTTTTATCTCTCTTTCTCTCAGCTTGTTTTTCCATAACTTTATCTTCTAGTTCACCTATTCTCTGCTCTGACTCTTCAATCCGAGGTGTGGTCATCTCCATTTTCTTTTGCAGCTCATTAATAGCATTTTTAGCTCCTCCTGGCTGTTTCTTAGTCCCTTGATCTCTGTAGCAAGAGATTTTCTGCTGTCCCGTATAGTGTTTTCAAGCCCAGCGATTAATTTCATGACTATTATTCTAAATTCAGTTTCTGTTATATTGTTTAAATCCTTTTTGATCAGTTCGTTAGCTGTCATTATTTCCTGGAGGTTTTTTTGAGGGGAATTCTTCCGTTTTGTCATTTTGGATAGTCCCTGGAGTGGTGCGGAACTGCAGGGCACGTCCCCTGTGCTGTCTTGAATAACTTGCGTTGGTGGGAAGGGCCACAGTCAGACCTGATGTCTGCCCCCAGCCTACCGCTGGGGCCACAGTCAGACTGGTGTGTACTTTCTCTTCCCCTCTTCTAGGGGCAGGATTCACTGTGGGGTGGCATGGCCCATCTGGACTACTTGCACACTGCCAGGCTTGTGGTGCTGGGGATCTGGCATATTAGCTGGGGTGGATTGGCAAGGTGCAGGGGGGCTGGAGGGGCAGGCTGAGCTCGCTTATCCTTCGGTGATCTGCTTCGGGAGGGGCCCGGCGGCACCAGGAGGGAGTCAGACACGCTGGAGGGATGGATCCGCAGAAGCACAGTGTTCTGTGTTTGCGCGGTGCAAGCCAGTTCCCTAGCAGGAACCGTTTCCCTTTGGGATTTTGGCTGGGGGATGGGCGAGGGAGATGGCACTTGCGAGCACCTTTGTTCCCCGCCAAGGTGAGCTCTGTCGTCCGGGGCTCAACAACTCTCCCTCACTTTGTCCTCCAGCCCTCCTGCTCTCTGAGAAGAGCTGTTAATTTATAACCTTCCAGATGTTAAGTCCTGCTGGCTGTCCGAACACACTCTGTCCGGCCCCTCCGCCTTTGCAAGCAAGACTCGGGGGCTCTGCTTGGCCGGCGGGCCACCCCTCTGCCCCGGCTCCCTCCCGCCAGTCCGTGTAGCACACACTGCCTCTCCACCCTTCCTACCCTCTTCTGTGGACCTCTTGTCTACGCTTGGCTCCGGAGAATCCGTTCTGCTAGTCTTCTGTGATTTTCTGGGTTATTTAGGCAGGCGTGGGTGGAATCTAAGTGATCCACAGGATGTGGTGAGCTCAGTGTCCTCCTACACCGCCATCTTCCCAGAAGCCTCCCAGATGGTGTTTTTAATCAACATGTTAATTTGATAGATTTATATATTGTAATATGTTTGCCATTTTAGCCATAAGCAGCAACTCAATCAATTGCATAATGATCCTTTCTTTTTAGTGGTTGGAATCATTAAGTTCTAGTCTCTTAGCAAATTTGATGGCCATAATATAATATCGTCATTTATACACACTATACTGTACATTAGATTTCTAGGGCTTATTTACTACTTGTTGTAAGTTAGTACCCTTAAACAACATTTCTCCCACTCCCCTCCCCCAGTCCCAAGTAAACACCATTTTACTATCTGTTTTATAAGTTTGGCTATTTTTAGATTCTACATACAATTGATATCCCACATACTTGTCATGTGCTGACTTATCTCAGTATAATATGCTCAAGGTTTTGTTTTTATTTCTATAGCTTTATAGTATAGTTTGAAATCATGGAGTTGTGATACCTGCAGCCTTGTTCTTTTCCCTCAGAATTGCTTTGGCTATTTGTAATTTTTTTGTGGTTCCATATGAATTTCAGGATTGTTTTTGTCTATCTCTGCGAAGAATGCCATTGATATTTTGACAAGGAATGTACTGAATTTTTATATGGCTTTGGGTAATATGGACACTTGAAAAATATTCTGATCCATGAACATGGGATTGTCTTTCCATTTGTTTGTGTTTTCTTTGATTTTTTTTTTTTAGCAAACTCCTGAAGCTTTCATTAAACAGATCTTTCACTTCCTTGGTTAAATTTATTCCTAAGTATTTATTATTGGTGATGTTATTGTGAATGGGATAGTTTTCTTTATTTCTTTTTCATACGTTTCATTGTTAGTGTATAGAAATGCAACTGATTTCTGCACGTTAGTTTTATATCCTGCAACTTTACTGAAATCAATGATTAGTTCCAACAGTTTTTTTTGGTTGAGTCTTTGGGATTTTCCATATATAAAATCCTATCATCTGCAAGTAGTGACAATTTTACTACTTCCTTTCTGATTTGGATGACTTTTATTTCTTTTTCTGGCCTAATTGCTCCAGCTAGGACTTCCACTACTATCTTGAATAAAATTGGTCACTCTTGTAATGTTCCTGATCTTAGAGGAAAAGGTTTCAGTTTTTCTCCTTTGAGTATGATGTTAGCTGTGTGTCTGTCATATATGACCTTTATTATGTTATGGTATGTTCCTTCTTTACCCAACCTGTCAATGGTTTTTATCATAAAAAGACATTGCCTTTTGTCAAATGATTTTTCTGTATCTATTGCAATGATCATGTGATTTTCATCTTTCATTCTATTAATGTGACGCATTACATGTATTGATTTGTGTATGTTGAACCAGCTTTGTATCCCAGGGATAAACCTCTTGATCATGGTGTATAATCATTTTAATGTGCTCTCGAATGTAGTTTGCTGATACTGTGTTGATAATTTTTGCATCTATATTCATCAGGGATATTGGTGTATAGTTTTCTCTTCTTCTAGTGTCTTTATCTGACTTTGGTATGAGGATAATCCTTGTAGAATACATTTGGATGTGTTCCTTCTGCAATTTTTTGGAAGATTTTGAGAATGATTGGTGTTATTTTTCTTTAAATGTTTGGTAGAATTCACCCATGAAGCCATCTGGTCCTGGTCTTTTCTTTCTTTGGGAGGTTTTTGATTACTGATTCAATCTCTTTGCTTGTTATTGGTCTGTTCAACTTTTCTATTTCTTCTTGATTCAGTCTTGGTAGGTTGTATGTTTCTAGGAATTTATCCATTTCTTCTAGGTTATCCAATTTGTTGACATAAAATTGTTTATGATAGTCTCATATGATCCTTTGTATTTGAGAAGTATCTCTTGTAATATCTCCTCTTTGATTTCTGATTTTATTTAGTTGAGTGTTCTTTTTTTCTTATTTTGTCTAGCTAAAGGTTTGTCAATTTTATCTTTTAAAAAAACCATCTCTTATTTTTGTTGATCTTTTCCATTATTTTTCTGGTGTCTATTTCATTTCTTTCCATTCTGATCTTTGTTATTTCCTTCCTTCTGCTAACTTCGGGCTTAGTTTGCTCTTTTTTTTCTAGTTCATTGAGGTGTAAGGTTAAGTTGCTTATTTGAGTTCTTTCTACTTTCTGAATATATGCATTTTCCACTTTAAACTTCCCTCTCAGAACTTCATTTCAGCATCTTATAAGTTTTGGTGTGTTGTGTTTCCATTTGTATTTGTTCTGAGATATTTTTTTATTCCCCGTTTGATTTCTTCTTTGACCCACTGGTTGTTCAGGAGTGTATTGTTTAGTTTCCACATACCTGTAAATTTTCTAGCTTTCCTCTTGTTGTTGATTTCTAGTTCCACCGTATTATAGTCAGAAAAAATACCTAGTATGATTTCTATCTTCTTAAATTTGCTAAAATGTGTTTTGGGGCCTATCATATGATCTATCCCAGAGGATGTATCATGTTCATTTGAGAAGAATGTGTATTCTGCTGCTGTTAGATGGAGTGTTCTAGAAATGTCTGTTAGGTCCACTTGGTCTAATATATGGTTCAGGCCCAAAATTACCTTGTTGATTTTCTGTCGGGATGACCTATCTATTGATGAAAGGGGTATTGAAGTCCCCTCTTATTATTGTATTGTTGTCTATTTCTCATTTTAGATATGTTAGTATTTGCATAACATATTTAGATGCATATATATTTCATATATATAATATATGAAATGTATATTGTATAATATAATAAATTTTATATATAGATATAGATGATATAGATATATAGATATAGATTTACATCCTCTTGAGTGTAAGTGAGACCTGTAAATATGATGGGATATGACTCCTATTATTAGGTTACATTATATGGAAGAATGAAGATATTTTATAAATGTAATCTAGTCCTTAATAAGTTGATTTTAAATTAATAAATAAGGATATCACCCTGAGTTGGCCTGACTTAATTATGTAACACCTTTTAGAGTCTATAAATCAGATACAGAAGAAGTTAGAGAAATTAAAAGTACGATACATGCTGTCCTGTTGACCTTGAAAAAGCAAACTGTCATTTTGTAGAAAGGGGCACAGGGCAGGGAATGGTTGCTGGCTTCTGAGAGTTGAGGATCTCAGTCCAACAACCACATAGAAGTGAATTCTGCCAACAACTGCTGAACTTGAAAGAGGACTCTGAGACTTAGATGAAATCATAGCTCAGGGTGGTACACTGATTTCAGCCTGGTGAGACCCTGATTAGGGAACACCATTAACCTGACCCATGGGAAACTGTGATATAACGTATTTATGTTGTTTTTAGATGCTAAGTTTGTGGTAATTTATTACATAGCAATATAGAACCAATGTACACTCTCAGACTGATTTAATTAATAGGGGATGAAGCGTGGGAATCATGTTTGTTAAAAGTTCCCATATTACTGTACTGTGCAGCCAAGGTCAAGATCATTGGCCTAGAATATTTTTTTACATACTTCCTTTTGAATCATGGAGAATAAGAGTTAGTTTTCTCATGTCACATCCCTTGCAGCTTAAATTTTTAAATAAACTCTATCTTATGGTACAACTGCTATCACTGTAGTTAATCTTTCGAAACAGCAACTTTTCAAAGTCTCTTCAGTTTCTGACAGATAAAAGTGATACAGGCATCAGTCTTATTTTAAGAAAAAAAAAGTAATATGTACATACATGTGTCAGTAATGCTTTTCCAGTATTGACAGAAAGAGAACGTCAAAAAAGATCTCAGTTAATTCACTCAGATGTTTTTCCCTAAGTATTTTCTTCATGCTTATATAATAGAAAAAAATTTCATAGGACTCTTATACACATAGAATGGCAACATCAATGCTAGCTGTTTATGAAACACCTTTTTAAAAACTTCTTTCCAAAGTTCAAATAAACTAAGTGAGAATAGATTTTTTGCATTAAAGTATAAAACTCTATAGGATATGATTGACCTTAAATTTCAAATTTGTTCTTCAGACAGTCCCCCATAGAGATTTAACAACAGAATGTCTTACTTTTCAATGACCATGAGAATTCTTAAAATTACATCTTGACTAGGCTGTAACTTCACTCCTTCAAATAACATACAAGAGTGGTTCTCAATTTTGTTCCAGGGATCAGAAATATGCGCACTACCTAGAAACTTGCTGGAAATGCAAATTCTGCAACTCTTGTTCTGACCTACTGAATCAGACACTCTGGGGTTGGGGGAAGCCACAGTGTATCAAAACAAGGCCTCCAGGTGATACATGTAAAAGCTTGAGAATAAATAACCTCTCTCTCTCTCTCTCTCTCTCTCTCTTTCTCTCTCTCTCTCTCTCTCTCTCTCTCTCTATATATATATATATATATATATATATATATATATATATAAGACATTGACATTTACATTCTCACCACAGAAAACTTTTTGTCTTGATTAGGCTATAAATAAAATTTTGGAAATTAGTCTCTCTATTGCTGTCCCTAAACCAAGATTCAACAGACTTGTAGAGAAAACCCCTAAAGTATCCAAGACCACAAAGCCATTGCATTATGGTTTTAATATTTCTTGACTTCCATTATTTTTTTTTTTTTGCTTCTTGTTCATTTTACATGAAACTAGTGAAGGTCACACACCATGCTTTTTCTTTATCTCAACTTATAATAATGTTGGCCTTGATATAAATATCTGCATGAAATTCTAAAGAAATCTAAGGTAAAAAAGAAGACAGATTCCTGACAGCCTGCTGTCTTCTGAGAGTTCATTTGTTCTCTTTCTGTCAACAACACTCTTAATTTCTTATTCCAAATTTGTTACTCTTCCTTGTCCCTGAAAGAAATTTCAAGAGAAACTTAATGCTTAAATTTGGTAATTTCCCATCTTCATGCTAGTCAGGTTTCTCGTTTTTTTCTTCTTCTGTTTCATGCATCTCACACCACCTCATTTCTCTTTGTGATTTTCCTTACAATTGACCTCCTGTTCCTTTTTGTGACAAGAAGTCTCCCTCATTTTCCCAGGATTCCCTCTTGTAGACAGTCTATGAATGCATGTGCAGAATCATTAAATGTCCCTATCTCAGTCCAAGTTTCTTAGAAAACAGAGCTTGCAGCAAAGATTAATATACTAATATTTTATCAGTGAGGAGTTCAGAGAACATGTGAAATTCCAGGGTAGAAATAATTTATAAAAGAGAACTGATGCAAGGAAAAAAATACAATGCATAACTATCAAACTGGCCACAGCTTCCTTAGCAAGTGTAGCCATTTGATCAGTCACATGGACCATCCTCTGAGAGGCCACAGAGGGCCACTGCACCTCAGAAAATATGTGGGAAATGAACTATTGGGACCTCATGAAGGTAAAAATCTTCTGCACAGCAAAGGAAACAATCAACAAAACTAAAAGGCAACCAACGGAATGGGAAAAGATATTTGCAAATGACATATCAGACATAGGGCTAGTATCCAAAATCTATAAAGAACTCACCAAACTCCACACCCGAAAAACAAATAATCCAGTGAAGAAATGGGCAGAAAACATGAATAGACACTTCTCTAAAGAAGATATCCAGATGGCCAACAGGCACATGAGAAGATGCTCAATGTTACTCCTCATCAAGGAAATACAAATCAAAACCATACTGAGATATCAACTCATGCCAGTCAGAGTGGCTAAAATGAACAAATCAGGAGATTATAGATGCTGGCGAGGATGTGGAGAAACGAGAACCCTCTTGCACTGTTGGTGGGAATGCAAACTGGTGCAGCCGCTCTGGAAAACAGTGTGGAGGTTCCTCAAAAAATTAAAAATAGACCTACTCTTTGACCCAGCAATAGCACTAGTAGGAATTTACCCAAGGGATACAGGAGTGCTGATGCATAGGGGCACTTGTACCCCAATGTTTAGAGCAGCACTTTCAACAATAGCCAAATTATGGAAAGAGCCTAAATGTCCATCAACTGATGAATGGATAAAGAAATTGTGGTTTATATACACAATGGAGTACTACATGGCAATGAGAAAGAACGAAATATGGCCCTTTGTAGCAACGTGGATGGAACTGGAGAGTGTGATGCTAAGTGAAATAAGTCATACAGAGAAAGACAGATACCATATGTTTTCACTCTTATGTGGATCCTGAGAAACTTAACAGAAGACCATGGGGGAGGGGAAGAAAAAAAAAAGAGGTTAGAGAGGGAGGAAGCCAAAACATAAGAGACTCTTAAAAACTGAGAACAAACTGAGGGTTGATGGGGGGTGGGAGGAAGGGGAGGGTGGGTGATGGGTATTGAAGAGGGCATCTTTTGGGATGAGCACTGGGCGTTATATGGAAACAATCTGACAATAAATTCCATATTAAGAAAAAAAATATGTGGGAAGAAGAAAAAGAGTGAGATTTATGTAAGAAAATCTTCCTGTTTACTCTATCACATTGGTTCAAGCTTGCCACAAAGAACATCAACTCCCTAAACCTCCAGATTGTGTTATTGAGCTTTACTAGGAAACCACTAGATCAGACAAATTCCCCATTCATGATTGTGAGACATTATCTAAAGCTGGAAGGGGTGGAAGTAGCAATAACGTCTGAGAGTTGTAGGACTGGGGTATCTGAGCTGTGGCAGCGACTTCTCTGGGACATGTGGAAGCTTTCTATTACCCTGGGACGCTGAGACAGACAGCAATGTCAGGAGATGTATCCATGACAGTGATGGTTGAAGCTCTCCATCAGCAGGTGGTCAAGTCTTCAGGTGGTGGGGGTGAAAGGGTAGCATATAGTGCCAAGAGAATCTGAGATGTATAAATTGGGTCTATCAATTTAACACCTCCAGTACGTAACTGGAAAGTGGAAGTGAAAATCCAATCTTTGTCACTTGTACTCTCCTAAAAAGTTACAAAGACTTTTATGACTGTTGCTGTACCTGGTCCTGAGGCCATAATAGATACTCATCTTCTTCACCAGCATTCTGGATTACTGTCCCCCTGTGAGAGCACTTAGTCTCATTTGGGTTGCTTGCCTGGTAGGGCAAGCCAAAAATTCATCCCCAAGGGCTAAATGCTGCCTTTGCTGAGCTGGTGTTGCTAAAATTTCTAATTTGTATTAACCTCTTCATGTGGAAACATCAAGAGATGCCCCAGGGACACTTCTGAATGTGAAATATACTTCTCTCAGTTCCCATTTGTGCAGTAGCATCCTTGCTCTTCATAGAGTGTTTCCCTTCTGGAAACTATGACTTCTAACAAATCATAGCCTAAAATTGTGAGTCAGGAATCACAAACTGCACAACTGGATCAGTTAGATGTTGAGATGGGCCTGTCCTGTATTCCAGGCCTATCCTGTATTTCACTTCTAATTCGAAACCACTGTATTCTTGCTATTAGAGATACCATACCATATAATGATATATATGTTCAGGGGATATACTGCCCTTCATGGTACTGCTATGCACCTATCTGGTGATTCAGAAACCCGCCAATTTTGAGTGACATCCAATATAAGAGAAGGTTGTGAGTAGGTGCAGAGTGAGGAATAAGTCATTGTACCATTTGGAAAATATGATTTAGCACATTAATTTGTGCTGAATGCTCCAGCATGTCAAGGATACTCTGTAGAATCTCTGGAAGGCCTTGATAGGAGAGCCACAGAGTGAACTACTATTTCTAGGGAAAAGCCATCCTCTATCCCTGTGCTATCTAATAGGGAAACCACAGGTCACCTATGGCTACTTAAATTTAAATACATTAAAATTAAATAAAATTAAAAATTCAATTCCTCACTCTCAGTGCCCACATTTCAAATACTCAATAGCCACATGTGACTAATGGCTACCATATTGAGTGGAGTAGATATAGAGTATTTCTATAAAGTTCTATTGGACAGCTCTGCTCTGCCCAATAAAAAATATTCTCCTTTAAGAAAGATGTTACTGGTATGCTACTGGAATCCTAACAAAGACCGAAAAATTGACCATGGACATCAAGGCACCATGCAATGAGAGCTGCTTATCATGAACTTGGTGTTATCAAATCCACTGAGTTGTAAATTGGGGCTGGGTAAAAAACAGTGGGAAGTTTATCAATAAGTTTAGGGGGAAAAATGTAAGGGACAAAAGCTTACAGACACAGAAATAGAGAATACTAGCAATAGAAAGGATCTTTGAGAACTCATCGGTTAATTTTATACATAACTTGCAGAGCTCTTCAAAGTCTACAAAAAATAAGAGGAAAAGAAAATCCCTCATGTCCCAGAGCTAGCTACTATTTGAATGTGACTAACTCAAGGTCAACCCTTAGTCCTCCTTCCATTAAAACACCTGGCTGCATTTAAAGATACAGAATGTGAATCACAATCTAGAAAGCTCCATTTCAAAAAACTGGCTACTGGGAGGACAGCATTGATGATTCAGTTTAACAAGCTCTTCACTTCCTCCAAGAATGTTAGCAAGAAAGTTTCTAATGAAGTAACAAAGCATAATATTTATATCAAAACTATGCTTTCAAATTTATTTTCTTGGAACTGTACAAGGTAGTTTCTTTTAGTTTTTTTTTTAGTTTTTTTTTCACTTTTTTTGTGTCAAAGTTATTTCCAATTCACATATAGTTTATGCTCTCTTCCTCTTTCTTGATTAAATTAGCTCATGGTATTTCTCCCCCTATATCACTAAATTTGTGCAAAGAACCAAAGTTTTTATTTATTAATGTCATCTCTTGTTTCTGTTCTCATTAAATTTTGTTCTTATATTAGTTCCCTACTGGTGCTTTCTTGTGATTTACTTTTTATACCTTATCTAGCCTTTTGATTTGGCAATGTAATTTATTTTTATTCTTTTATTTTTACTGATGTAAGTGTTTAGGGCTTTGGAATTTCCTCTGATCCCTACTTTTTTATCGAGATATAACATTTTGCAAGTTTAAGGTATACGACAGGTTGATCTGATACACTTATATATTGCAAAATGATTATCACTGTAGAGTTAGCTAATACTTCCATCACCTCACAAAATTACCGTTTCTTTTTTGTGGTGAAAGAAGTTAAGATCTACTCTCTCAGCAATTTGCAAGTATATAATACAGTATTATTAACTATAATTATCATGCTGCTGTTAGATCCCCAAAACTTATTCATCTTATAACTGGAAGTTCATATTCTTTGACCAACATCTCTCCATTTCCCCCACTTCTCAGCCCCTGATAATCACCATTCTACTCTGTTTCTTCAAATGGCTTTTTTAGATTTCACATGCAACTGATATTATACAGTATTTGTTTTTCTTTATCTGATTTATTTTACATTTCATAATGTCCTCAAGTCCATCCATGTTGATACAAACAGCAGGATTTCCTTCTTTCTCATGGTTGAACTCTCAATCTATTATATATATATATATATATATATATTTAAATATATTTATATATTATAATATATATTATTTATGTATTTATATATTATATATATACTATATATATCTCATTTTCTTATTTTCTTTATCCATTCACACATTGAAGAATATAAGTTGTTTACATGTCTTAGCTATTTTAGCTATTGTGAATGATGCTGTAGTGAAAATAGGAATGCAGATATCTCTTCAAGATAGTGATTTCAATTCCTTTGGATATGTACCCAAAAGCAGGATTGCTGGATCATATGATAGTTCTATTTTTAATTTTTTAAGGAATTTCTATGCTGTTTTCCATAGTGGCCATAGCAATCTGCTTTGCCACCAACATTGCACAAGGTTTCCCTTTTCTTCACAGCCTCACAACACTTGTTATCTTTTGTGTTTTTGATGATAGCCATTCTAACAGGTGAGAGGTGATATCTTGTAGTTTTGATCTACAGTTCCCTAGTGATTAGTGATGTTAAGCATCTTTTCATGTACCTGTTGGATATCTGAATACTTTAGAAAAATATCTACTCGGGGTGCCTGGGTGGCTCAGTTGGTTAAGCGTCCTACTCTCAATTTCTGCTCAGGTCGTGATCTTAGGGTTCCTGAGTTTGAGTCCTGCTATAAGCGTGGAGCTTGCTTGGGATTCTCTGTCTCCCTCTCTCTTTGCCCCTTGCCTACTCACTCTCATTATCTCTCTCAAAAAAATAATAAATAAATAAACATTAAAAAAAAGAAAAAAATATCTACTCAGTTCCTCTGCCCATTTTTTAGTTGAATTTTCCAGGTTTTCTCTCTCTCTCTTTTGCTATTAAGTTGTATGAGTTCTTTATACATTTTGGATATTAATCCTGTATCAGATGTATGATTTGTAAATATCTTCTTCCTTTCCATAGGTTGACTTTTCATTCTGTGGACTATTTCTCTTGTTATGTAGAAGTTTTTCAATATGATTTTTTTTTGATATGACATTAAAGCACAAGCAACAAAAGCAAAAGTTAATTAATATGTAGAACTACTTCATATTTTTTGATATGTAACTATCATTACTGATGAGGGTACTTATTTTTTTAGAAACTCTGTAATTTCTGTTTGTATATTCTCTTTAATCCAAAAGTTTTTTAATATCATTTTTTTTCCAACTGAGGTAAACCTTTCTTGTTTTGGTTTGTTTTCCTTTATGATTTCTATTTTGATCTCTGTTTGTTGGCATTGGAATCAGATAATGTTGTTTTAATAGTTTATAGAATTGATCTTTGCTTTCTTGTGCTATACCAGTTATTCTATTTTTGTGAATGTAACTTGTGGACTTAAGAAAAAGATATAGTGTCTATTATTAGGGTTTAGAATTCAATTATAACCAAAATATTTGCTTACTAATCATGTTGTTTATGTGTTTATATGCTGACTTTTTCTCCTGCTTGATATATTTTGTATACTGGCATATTGGTATATGAAGACCCTCTGTTAATATTGTAGCTCTATCGAGTTTTCCATGCATCTCCTGTACATCTATTTTATATAAGTGTTTACTGTGTTATTTAGTGCATAGATACTCATAACTGTTGTAGCTTTATTGTTAAATAAAACTTTTAGCACTACAAAGTGTCCTTCTTTATTTCAGTTAATGGTTTTTTACTTAAATTTCACTGTGTCTGTTGCCAAGATAACGATTTCTGCTTTTATATTTTCTCCATTTACCTAGTAAATCTTGGTCCATCTCTTTATTTTTAGTGATTCTGAATCACTGCGTTTTAGGTACGTCTCTTATTTTGGATTTTTCTTGGATTTTTCTGTAGGAATTAACTTAAAAAGTATTTTTCTTTTCAGTCAATTTAAGGTCATTTACATGTATTGATATGATGCATATAGTTGGTCTGAATTCTGTCCTATCTTTGGTTTTAATTACTGTGCTTTATGTTATATACTGCTTCTTCCTATTTGGTGATTCTTATTGGCTCATTTCAAACAACATTGCTTTTGGTGTTTAAAAAAAGTTTCTATTTCTTTTGGTATTAAGGAAGGATTTTTACTAATAAAAAGTAAATATCATTGTATTAATACACTTTAAATGCCCTTAATCCCTTTTTTCTTATTAAATGTTTATGAACCAATATTACAGCTTTAAATTGACTCCTGCCTTTAACCTATACAATAGTCAATGATCTTACTCTATTTTCCCTTTTTCTATCCTGTCTACTCCCATATTTCAGTTGGATTTCTTTTTTATTTTTAAGAATACATGTTTAAATACTATCCTTCTACCCAGCTACTAACCTTTTAGTTTTAGATCTACAATTAAATAAATGTAATTCTCATCATATGTCCTTTTACAAATGTTTCCTCAGTCATTTCTTGGTTGGATGAATCTTATCCTCTAGTTGATTCTGCAAGAAGAGTTTATGAGTTAAAATTCTCTGTGTTCCTGTATATTCAGAATTAACTTAGAGCTTCTTTACTTAACAGAAAGCTTGACTCTATGTAAAATTCTCAGTTTGTATTTTCAGTACTTAAGTGTTTGAAAAATGTCATTTCACTGTTGCCTTCATTTGTATGTTATTTTTGAGAATTTTGACACCACACTAATTGTCTTTTCTTTGAAACTTTCTTCATATTTTGCCTAAAGGCCAGGGAATTTCTTACTTATCTCAAAATATGAATAGTTGCATTAGGATACTTCCCCTGACTTGATTATTCCAATTCAATTTTACCCACTACACTATAGTCAGATTTTTTTTTTTTTTTTTTTGGCGGGGTTTGGGTGGGGAGGATATTGGGATAATTATTTTAAATACTAGTTCCATTCTACTGTATTAAATTTCTTCTTCAGGAACCCAATTATAATATTTTAGAGCTTATATTTCTGTATTCCATTTCCATCCCTTTCTCTCTGAGAAAGAATTTTTTATTGGACTTTTTTTCCAAGTTTTATTTCAATGCCTTTTTAATTAAATTTTCATTTAAACCTATTATTCCTTAAGTAACCTATTATTCCTTGGGTAATTTCATCTTCTTATCTAATGTAATTTTTTAAAGTTTATTTATTTATTGAGAGAGAGAGTGAGCAAGAGGGGGAGGGACAGAGAGAGATGGAGAGAGAGAATGCCAAGCAGCTCTACGCTGTCAGCTAGGAGCCTGTCACCGGGCTCAATCCCACCAACTGTGAGATCGTGACCTGAGCCAAAACCAAGAGTCAGATACTTAACTGGTTGAGCCACTGAGGTGCCCCACTATCTAAGGTAACTTCATACAAAGATATAGAACTGTCTTTCCTTAGTTCAAACAACTCTTGTTTTTTCCTTGGTTTATTTTCTTTTTCTGTAACTAGATTTGTATTTCTGACTCAAGATCTCCTAATGCTTGCGTGAGGAGACTTAATTTAATTTACAGGGCTGAGCTACAGTCTTCTTAAACTTTATGAGTTTCTATTTGGGGAGGCAGGGATTGTTATCAGTAGAAATGCCTTGCTTTGAATTTCCTGCTTTCTTACTATATTTTTGCTGTGTGATTGTTTTCCATTTCTATTAATTTAATGAACGCAATTAATACTTTTAGACTGTCCTTTTTGTGTGGTTTTCATTTATTTTTATTTTTATTGTTTTATTTGAGAGAGAGAGAGAGAGCGAGTGCACATGAGTTGGGGAGAGGGGCAGAGGGAAAGAGAGAGAATCTTAAGCAGGCTCCACGCTGAGCGGGGCTCCATCTAACAACTCTGGGATCATGACCTGAGGCAAAATCAAGACTCTGCAACTCAGCAGACTGAGCCACCCAGGTGCCCCTATTCTTCTTCTTTTTTTTTAATGAATGACATTGTTAGATCACTTGACATGACTTATTTCCCTTTTTTTTTTCCTGCAGGATTTCAAATTTCCCGTTCTTACTACCTACTTCCCCTTCACAAAGACATACTCCAGGGAAAGCACTTTCTCTATATACCTATTCTCCTGAAGCAATGTTTCTCTGATGCTTCCACTTCCAATTCCACTTGATTTGAAACCCCTTCCTTGTAGCCAATTCTGTAAAGCAATCCACATTTAGTATTTTGTCATTTGGTGTAAATTTTCTCTTTTAGGGAGTGATTTTATCTATGCTTTGTCTAAGACTTGTGGGTCCTACAATTTTTCCATTGAGTTCCTTAAATATCCCCTCCCTAATCTCCATACCACAGCCTTGCAGTGACTAGTGATGGAAACTCCGTTGGAAGTTGTTTTATTATTCTACCTAGAGGTGATTTGTAATGCATGGTATTCTCTGTCTTCTAATAATGATGAAGGTATGCATTATGCGAAGTCTTATTTGTTCTTCCTGATGATGTTATATACATATTTGTGTGTGTGTGTGTGTGTGTGTGTAGAATGTGTGGGGAGAATGAACATCATACAACTGTCATTAAACTCTAGACCCATATACCACATCTGAATATTTTCTATTGACTCACAGAACCTGATTTCAAAACCAAACTCTCAATTTATACTCCAAATCTGCTCCTCATACAATATTTACCATCTTCATAAATGGATCTCTATTCTTCAAGTTATTCAGGCCAAAAAGATATGGATAAATATTTGACCACTCTTCTCTCTCAAAACTAATCCACAAAATCAAACCCACAGAATGTATATCAAATTCATTCACATTATTTTTTGCCAAATCAACTATGCCACCTCAATCCAAGCCACCATCATGTCTTATCCAAATGTCAGCAGTTGCTTATAACTCCCATTTTCTGTTCTTGCTGCCCCCAAGTATGGTTACTAAATAGTTGCAAATGCAGCCTTATTAAATGTTCATTAGAACTTAGAATAACATTTAAATCACCTGCTCTGCTCAATACAGATCTGTTCCCTATTAATCTCTCATACTTTTTACCACTCTCTCACTTGCCCATGTGCTACAGCCACACGGGTCTTAGCACTATACATATAAAGGAATGTTAACCAGCTTTTAAAAAGAAGGAAATTCTGTAATATGAAACATGATGGACCTTGAGGACATTATGTTAAGTGAAATAGGCCTGACATAGAAAGATAATACTGCATAATTCCACTTACATGAGTTATCTAAAATAGTCAAATTCAGGGCGCCTGGGTGGCTCAGTCAGTTAAGCATCCAACTTCGGCTCAGGTCATGATCTCATCGGGCTCTGTGCTGACAGCTAACTCAGAGCCTGGAGCCTGTCTTTGGATTCTGTGTCTCCCTTTCTCTGTCCCTCCCCTGCTTGAACTATCTCTCTCTCTCTCTCAAAAATAAATTTAAAAAAAATTTTTTAATTAAAAAAAATAAAAAAATAAAATAGTCAAATTCATAAAATCAAACATAGGAATGGCGGTTACCAGGGGCGGGGGCAGGAGGAAATGGAGAGTTATTAATCAACAAGCATAAAGTTTAATCAGATGAATTAGCTCTGGAGATCTGCTGTACAACATTGTACCTATAGTCAACAATAATGTATTGTTCCCTTAAACTTTGTTAGGAGGATAGATCTCAGGTTAAGTGTTCTAACTACAATAAAATAAAAATTAATGAAAAAATAAAAGATGCATATGACTAAACTCAAGAATGAAACAAGGGAAATCACTATAGACCCTGCTAATACCAAAAAGAGAATAATAGAATACCATGAACAACCCTATACACACAAATTTGACAATTTAGATGAAGGAGACCAATTACTCATAATATATAAACTACCATACCCAATGCATCTGAAATAGATAATCTGAATAGCCCTATAACTACTAAGGGAATCCCATTTTTAATTTTAAAAACTTCCTAAAAAAAATAAACTTCAGATCTGGATGGTTTCACTGGAGAACTTGAACAAATGTTTAAAGACAAATTAACAACAATTACATCCTATCTCTACCAGAAGAAAAAGGTGTTAACACTTTAAACTCATTTTTAAGACAATATTACCCTAATATAAAAAAACAGATAAAGAACAAAAAAGGAAAAATATAGACCAGTATTCTTCATAAATATAGACCAAAAAGATTATTGACAAAATATTAGCAAGTAGAATTTGGCAACATGTAAAAAACAATTTTAGAGGATGGCCAATTTGTGTTTATTCCATGAATGCAAGACAATGTTAATATTTAAAAATCAATCAATATAATCCATCATATTAATAGGGAAAAGAAAAATCACACAATTTTTGTAATATAGAATAAAAGTGATAATATTCAACACCCATTCAGATAAAAAGTTCCTAGAAAACTAGGAATAGAGGAGTGTCTGGGTGGCTCAGTTGGTTAAGTGTCTGACTTTGGCTCAGGTCATGATCTCATGGTTTATGAGTTCATGCCCCCACATCAGGGTCTCTGCTGTCAGCACAAAGCCCGCTTTGGATCCTCTGTCCCCTCTTTCTCTCTGCCTCTTCTCTCTCTCTCTCTCTCTCTCTCTCTCTCTCTCTCTCAAAAATAAACATTAAAAAAAGAAAACTAAGAATAGAAGGGAACTTCCTCAACTTGATAAAGAATATCTACAAAATTGATTACAGCTAACATACCTATTGATTTCACTTACGGCAGGAGGTAATCAAGACAATTTGTGCACAAGTTTGAGAATGTGTACCCTAGAACTGTGATTCTATAAAATATATAATTTTTTATGGGAGAGAAAGTATTGGGAGATCATTAAATCTGATTCATTTTCACAGGCTATAATGAGGGATACAATTCAAAAATTTCAAAATTAACAGAGTTCAGCAAAATGATCTCCAGTGTCACTTCCCAATCCTTGAGAGTGTTTCCCAGGATTAACTTCCATAAGATTTATAAATGATAAGAAAGGTAGTGCTCTTTTCACAACACACTTAACTGTTCTGTCTATAAAGCAATGCTACGGTAAAATAAAATTCATGTTTTCAGTAGCCTAATTATTAGTGAAACTGTTGTAAAAATGTGTGTGAATTTTTTAAAAAATGTCTTCAAATTGCAGAGAAATTATATGTATACATTTATTAGATACCAATTTCCATCAGTAAGAGCACACTATTTTATCTGAGCTGGGCTTTCTAATATTACTACTAAGATACATTTCTTGGAGGGAAAAAAAAACCCTATTATTCTCAAAGTTTCCCTGATGGAAAATTAATTTACAAAGACAATAATGATAATGTTGGGAAAGTTTCTCATCTGGGAGACCCAGTGGGGGAGAAAACCATCCTACTAGCTATTGGCATGTTGGGTTAATCAGTGGACCATGATACAGAATAATAACCTTCTACACACTAAGCATGTGGCTGAGTAATTGCCACACACTGGAATTTCCCAGTGACTCTGAGATGTCAGGGAAAATGTTAAGCAGCAAATTTCCTAAATGGGTATGTATCTATTGTACTGCATAGAAATGACAATACATTTTGCACAAGATTGTAACTGATCTTCATCTCCATTATGTGTCATACTTGCCACAGAGAAATCCAATTGGCACATTTAATGGTCTTGCAGAATACAGGCTTTCAGAGATTTCTATCATTAAATCTACATAGTTCTGGGTGGGAAATGGGAGTTTTTGTGCTCTCAACTCACTTTTGTTTGTGTCCCATGGTTGATACTGATAAAGGACTTGTATTTAAAATATGAAAATAACACTTAAAACTCAACCATAAGGAAACAACACAATTATTTAATGCAATTATAAATAGTATTTTTATTTTAATATAGAATTGTTCAATGCTATTATAAAGAAATGCAATTGATGTTTATATACTGCTTTTGTATCTTGTCTTCTGGCCAAACTCACTTATTAGTTTTAGTAGTTTTTTTTATACATTACTTAGTATTTTCCACATAGATGATTATGTCATCTGCAAATAAAGAAGCTTTTACTTCTTTTTCTATCCGAATGCTCTTTATTTCTTTTTCTTGCCCCACTGTGTTAGCTAGAACCTACAGAATAGACTTGATTAGAAGTGGTGAAAGTGGAGATTCTCACCTTGTTAGCTGTACCTTTTTTTGTACATGTTTCTTACAGGATTGACAAAGTTCCCTTCTGTTTTAAGCAGTTTGGGCTACTAAAACAAAGTATGATAGACTGAGTGGCATATAAACAACAGAAATTTATTTCTCACAGGTCTGGAGGCTGGAAGTCTGAGATTAGAGAGACAGCATGAAGTTCTAGTGAAACTCATTCTTCCAGGTTGCAGACTGCTGACTTCTTGCTGTGCCCCCACATAAAAGAAAGAAGGCAAGAGAAATGTCTGGGGTCCCTTTCCTAAGGGCAGTAATCCCCTTCATGAGGGATCCACATTCATGACCTAATCACCTCCCAAAGGCCACACCTCCTAACACCATCACATTGAGGGTTAGGATTTCAACATATGAATTTGGGGGGACACATTCAGTCCATTGCACCTTCTATTTCTAGCTTTCTGTATGTTTTCATCAAGAGTAGATGCTGTACTTTTTCAAATGCTTTTTCATCATCTATTGAAATGATAATATGTTTACTTATATTTTCATTCTATTAATATGGTCAACTAATTCTTCTTAATTCATCTCGTTGACTAATTCTTCAAGTTTGAATCTGCCTTGAAGTCCTGGGATGAACACAAAAATGGTTGTGATGTATTATCATTTTTAGATATTGGTGGATTTGATTTTCAAAATTTTGAGGGATATTGGCTTGTGGTTTTCTTTATGTATGATGTCTTTGCCTGGTTTTGGTATGAATAATGTCGGCCTTATAAAAGGACTTATGACCTATTCACTTGTCGTCTATTTTCTGAACTCAAGTAGCGTTTCTTCCTGAAACACTTGCTGAAATTCACCATTGAAGTCATCTGCTCCTGCATTTCAATTTGTGAGATGGACTTTACCTACAAATCCTACTAAATTCTATTTAATAGAGTGTTAGTAAATAGGTTTATTTCTTGATTTGCCTTTGATAGTTTGTGTCTTTCAGGGAATTTGCCCATTGTCAACTAAGTTGTCAAATTTATGGGCATAAAGTCAGAGAAAGAAAAATACCACATGATTTCACTTATATGTGGAATTTAAGAAACAAAACAAATGAACAAAGAAAAAGGGACAAATCAAAAAACAGACTCTTAACTATGGAGAACAGACAGATGGTTAACAGCAGGGAGGTGGGTGGGAAAATGGTGGCAAAAGGTGAAAGGGATTAAGAGTACACTTATCATGATGAGCACTGAGTAATGTATAGAATTGTTAAGTCACTATATTACACCTGAAACTAATATGACACTGCATGCAAACTATACTGGAATTAAAATTTAAAAAATAAGATAAAATAAAATGGTAAAAAATAAAATTATATATTTTATACTTATTTTAAAAATTATTGGCATAAAGTTGTCCTTAATATTCATGTATTACTACTTTGATAATAATTGAATATACAATGAGGTTAATTATGTAATTCCAGACATTAGCGATTTATGCCTTCACCTTTTTTTTTTTATCACTCTGGCTCAAGACATCAATTTTATTCATCTTCTCAAAGAGTCAACTTTTACTTTCACTGATTTTCTCTATATATTTTCTGTTACATGTTTAATTTATTTGTAATGTGATTCTAGGGATTTCCTTTCTTCCAGTTACTTTGAGCTTATTTACTGTTTATTTTCTAAAATTTAAGTTGGAAGATGAGTCATTGATTTGAGACCTTTACTCTTCCAAAAGCTAGGCATTTAATGTTATAAACTTTCCCCCAATACTGATTTAGCTTCTTGTATGTGTGGGCTTATGATTTTCATCAAATTTACAACAGTTAAGGGGCACCTGGCTGGCTTAGTCAGTAGAGCATGAGACTCTCAATCTCAGAGTCATGAGTTTGAGCCCCACGTTGGGCATAGAGATTACATTTTTTAAAAATTTTTATTTAATCAATTTTTAAAAAATTTACATCTAAGTTAGTTAGCATATAGTGCAACAATGATTTTAGGAGTAGATTCCTTAATGCCCCTTACCCATTTAGCTCATCCCCCCTCCCACATCCCTCCAGTAACCCTCTGTTTGTTCTCCATATTTAAGAGTCTCTTATGTTTTTGTCCACTTCCCTGTTTTTATATTATTTTTGTTTCCCTTCCCTTAGGTTCATCTGTTTTGTATCTTAAAGTCCTCATACAAGTGAAGTCATATATTTGTCTTTCTCTGACTAATTTCTCTTAGCATAATACCCTCTAGTTCCATCCACGAAGTTGCAAATGGTAAGATTTCATTCTTTTTGATTGCCAAGTAATACTCTATTGTATATATATACATCTTCTTTATCCACTCATCCATTTATGGACATTTGGGCTCTTTCATTACTTTGCCTATTGTGGATAGTGCTGCTATAAACATTGGGGTGCATGTGCCCCTTCAAAACAGCACACCTGTATCCCTTGGATAAATACCTTGTGGTGCCATTGCTGGGTTGTGGGGTAGTTCTATTTTTATTTTTTTGAGGAACCCCCATACTGTTTTCCAGAGTGGCTGCACCAGTTTGCATTCCCCCCCAGCAGTGCAAAAGAGATCCTATTTCTCTGCATCCTCGCCAACATCTGTTGTTGACTGAGTTGTTCCTGTTAACCATTCTGACCGGTGTGAGGTAGTATTTCATTGTGCTTTTCGTTTGTATTTCCCTGATGAGTGATGTTGAGCATCTTTTCATGTGTCGGTTGGCCATCTGGATGTCTTTTTTGGAGAAGTGTCTATTCAGGTCTTTTGCCCATTTCTTCACTGGATTGGTTGTTTTTTGGGTGTTGAGTTTGATAAGTTCTTTATAGATTTTGGATGCTAACCCTTTATTTGATATGTCATTTGCAAATATCTTCCCTCATTCCATCGGTTGCCTTTTGGTTTTGCTGATTGTTCCCTTCGCTGTGCAGAAGCTTTTTATTTTGACGAGGTCCCAATAGTTCATTTTTGTTTTTGTTTCCCTTGCCTCAGGAGATGTGTTGAGTAAGAAGTTGCTGAAGCCAAGGTCAAAGAGGTTTTTGACTGCTTTCTCCTCAAGGATTTTGATGGCTTCCTGTCTTACATTTAGGTCTTTCATCCATTTTGGGTTTATTTTTGTGTATGGTGTAAGAAAATGGTCCGGGTTCATTTTTCTGCATGTCGCTGTCCAGTTTTCCCAGCACCACTTGCTGAAGAGACTATCTTTATTCCACTGGATATTCTTTCCTGCTTTGTCAAAGATTAGTTGGCTATACATTTGTGGGTCCATTTCTGGGTTTTCTATTCTGTTCCATTGATATGAGTGTCTCTTTTTGTGCCAGTAGCATACTGTCTTGATGATTATAGCTTTGTAACACAGCTTGAAGTCTGTAGAGATTACATTTTTTAAAATTTACAAAAAAATTGGTCGCTTGGGTGGCTCAGTCAGTTAAGCATCTGACTCTTGATTTTGGCTCAGGTCATGATCTCATAGTTTGTGGGCTCGAGTCAGAGCATCAGGCTCTGTGCTGACAGCATGGAACCTGCTTGCGATTTTCTCTCTCCCTCTGTTTCTGCCACCCTCCCCCGACTCTTTCTGAAAATAAATAAACTTTAAAAAAAATACAAAAATTAAGCTTCCTAAAGATGTTCCACTACTCACTGATGATCTGTTAAATTTTTTCCTGTCTTTCTTTTTCCCCCTGTATTCTATTTGGATACTTTCCACTGTTATGTCATCAGGTTCACTAATAGTTTCTTCTGTAATGTCTAATGTGTTGTTTTTCCCATCTAGTGTATTTTTCATCTTATACATAGTCATCTTTATATCTAGATGTTCAGTTTGAGTCTTTTACAATCTTCCATGTCTCTACTTAAGATGTTCAATCTTTCCTCTGGCCTCTTGGTTATATGGAATGCAATTATAGTAATTGTTATAATTAATGCCTTTGTCTACTATCAACTGTGTTAATCCTGGGTTTATTTCAATTTAACAATTGAGCAACTTTTCTTGTCATTAAAGGTTATATCTTCCATCTTCTTTGCATGCTTGGTAATTTTTTATTGCCTACCAACATTGACATTTTTACCTGATAGGTAGTAGATGTTTGTATGTTTGTATTCCTAAAGCTTTTTTTTTTTATTTTATATTTTACCCTGGATACAGTTAAGTTACTTGAAAAATAATCTTAGGCCTTGATTTTAAGATGAGTGTTTAGTCCATGGCTAATTTTTAAATCTGTTTTAAGTTTATTTATTTTGATAAAGAGAGAGTGCAAACACAAGCGGGGGTGGGGCAGAGAGAAGGAGAGGCAGAATCCCAAGCAGGCTCCATGCCATTAGCAAAGAGCCTGATGTGGGGCTTGAACTCATGAACTGTGAGATCATGACCTGAGCCGAGATGAAGAGTCAGAAGCTTAACTGACTGCACCACCCAGGCACCTGTATGGCTAATTTTTAACCACAACTAGGGCAAGATACTTTTGAATACTGTATTTTATGCCCAATGAATTGTGAGGTTTTCCATTCTAGCTGGTGGAAAAGGAAATTCTTCCTAGTCACTTGTGAGCCCCAGGCATTGCTACCTCTCATAACTGTAGGTAATTCTCCTTCTAGCCTTAAGGAGTTACCTCACATGTGTTTACTGATTTCACATGATTACTTAATGAGGACTCTCAGCAGATCTCCAGAATTCTCTCTGTGTACAACACTCTTGTCTCTAGTACTCTCTCCTATTAACTCCAGTTGTTTTAGCCTCCTTTGTTTTACTGCTATGTCACTCTAATTCAGAGTTATGATGGGCTCCACACTGCTTCCTGAGTACGTCTTTCCCAAAAATTGTAGGATGATCCATCCACTTAGATGGTTAAATTATCACCCCAAAGGTTTGCAAGCCTACCATTCCTTCTCTCTAATGTTGGTTTAGAGAACAGATTCATGGGGAACTAACTACATAATATGTACAAACAGAGTAACTCACTATTATTTCCCAATGGCAAAAACCAGTCAGGCAATGGGACCATGCCATTGCCACTTTTCGATTTCATTTCTTTCACTAATACCCACCCAAAGCTGGAAAGTTGTATAATTTTATGTTGTACATTTCTAGAATGGAAAGGAGTGATGTTCCCTGGCTAGTTTGGGTTCTCTGGCTAAGAGCATAGAAGATCAAAAAGTGATAGCAAAGCTATATGGTTAATGGACATCAGAAAACTTTTGGGATTTTCCATTCAGTAGGTGGGATTTAATCAGTATCCTTCATCAATGCACTAGCTGCTGAAGTTCACAAGAACCCTATGGAGAACATTCTGTCAAAACTGACACTCTGGAAGAGTGTGACATCAAGCAGATGGGTTTGGTGCTGGGCTCATATGTTGGTTATCACATTTCCTGGTTTTAACTATGTCACTGAACATATTAGGTGAATAGGATAAAGCTGTACACAGAGACTAGAGAAAAGAAACAGGAAACTACTTTAGCAAGTTCCTGGCAATGTATTTGACTATCATTTGGGATTTCAGTAAGATTCTCAAGCCAAGTTCTGTTTACACGTGTGCAAGTTTAGGCAATAGGTATTACATTCATCACTGCTGACAAGAATAAGACATCTTCATTGCATGTGATCTTATTAAATGTGGCACAGCATTTGTAGTCACAAGAAGAGCACTGCCCAGGGAAAGGGCAGTAGTTAACAGTCTAGGCCAGGTCCTGACATAAAAACTCATGACAGGAGAAAACACAATTGGAACTAAACAGTGTAGACAGAACACTGTAAACAGAAGAACATTGCTTATATTTGTTTCAGCAAAATTGTGAAATCTACAAGTGAGCAAATTATGAGATTCATAAAATTATTTTTAAATTTGTATCCTTAAGTAGAATGGGATGTTTAAGTAAGATGATCCACTGGAATAACTCTTCTCAACTTATTAAAAAAACTTTTTAACTGAACTTGGCTTCTCTGTTCACTTCATATACTGCTGCTTTGATATTTTTGGAGATGGTTCTTTAGGAGCCAGCAAAATATTTTAGCATAATATTCTAGAGTAAAAAAAAAAACTTCTGTATTTAAATTTTGGTTCTATCATGTACTAACTATGTGACTCTGGGTCTCAGTTCCTTTATCTGCAATATGGGGATAAAAATAGTACCTCCATCATAAGCTTCTTCTAAGGATTAAATGGTGGCTACAAACGAGTATTCTTTTAATTCTGATTGATTTATTCATCACTCCCCCTCAATGAATTGCATTGCATACAGAATTACTTAAATTATTTTACTTTCTTGAGCCTTTGAATTACTAGGGAATTCCATTTATTCTTCATACATTATATAATTCCTACATCATAAGCATTTGTATCATATTTTCCAGTCTTGCAATCAGATATATTTGACATTGAAAGACCTAGCTTAATTTAATCGATGGAAATTCTTTAAAAACATATCTATTGAGCATTGAGAGACATTATAAACACAGGAGATAAGGATAGACAAGCGAGATGTTATGCATCAGCCCAATGATCTTAGAATGTACTGGGAAAGATGGGAATGTATGAGATAAATAGAAGCACAAGAGAGGAAGGCTATCTCCCTTGGGGGAAGGATATTTAGATAACTTTTCACAGAGGAGGTGAGGTTTGAGCTAAGGGTAGATGTCCCAGGTCATTAGGAAGACAAAGATGAAATTTATTTCTGACAGTGGGAATAGCATTTACAACATCATGGCATTGTATAAAGGCATGGAGGTTTGAAAGAACGAAAAGTAGGGTGGTGCTAATGGAGCAAAAGTTATGTGAGGGCGTGTGGGGGAACTGAGATAGGAAAAGTAGGGACAAATCACAGTATTTTAAATACAAATGAAAAACATTCACTTTCATCAATCATCACCAGTATAAATAATAATTATGCATGACATTAGGTTGAGTATTCAATGGCAGAAACCTGAAAGTGCATGAAGAACATATACCAAGAACCTATTATGTTCCTGTCACAGGACTAAGGAGTTTTAACATATAATCATATTTAAGTCATATAAACAAAATATTTGACGAATTTCATTCTCATCCACACTGTCACAGGTCGAGTCGCATGCAAAGGTTCTGAGACAAACACGGAATGGAGAGTTGTGCCTGCTGGCTGTTGCTGCTGCTGGCTGAGCTCTTTAAGAATATCAGGTCACCTGGTGAAGTAGAGCCAGCATCAGGTGACAATACCAGAATTTATGTCCTGGCTTTTGGCACTGAGTAAGTCATTTACCCTCTCAATGTATGTTTCCACTACAAAACATGAAGAAAAGGACCAGGTGATGCTGGGTATTGCTTCTTGAAAAAAAAAAGTTATTTTCCAAACACAAAGTTGTACTAAACTACAGAGAAACTTAAAGAATGGACTCATTTATTACTTGAACAAAACAAACAATACTTAATCTATATTTCTGTGGAGACTGGAATCACAGGGAGACATGAGGAATGAACAGTCTTGCCAGAGAGACAGGTAAATGAATAGATCGCTATAGCATCCACTCATAAGGATAATGGCAGAGATGAGGCAAAGCTCTCAGGTAGGGCCCCAAGTCATGACTGAGTATGGAAGAAATCAGTGAAGATTCCTGAGAAAAAGCTATCTCTAAGTTGAGATCAAAACACTTGTTCTAAGTTCCCAGATAAGAAAGCAAGAAGGCATTCATTTATCTGTCTTCCCAGCTAGACTGTTCATTCCATATGTGTGCCTGTGTTTCCAATCCCCTTAGAGGGCTCTAGACTAAGGATCATTCGTTTTGCTCAGGTAATAAATGAGTCCATTCTCTGAGTTTCTCTGTGTTTTTAGGCATCTGTGCAGGGGCAGCAGCAAGTGCAGACATTGGATGGTTAGAGAATTTGGAGTGTTCAGGTAACTATAAGGTGCTGCGTAGGGCTAGAGCAGAGGGAACAAAGGGCCCTAAGTCATAAAAAAATGAGTCTGAGGCCAGCAGGGGTTAGCTCATGAAAATTCATGTAAATCATACTCAAGAGATGAATTTATTCCAAAGGTCACAAGGTGCCATGGAATGACTTTTAAGCATGAAGTCACATGATGAGCTTTGCATTTTAGAAAGCTTACTCCTGAACAGTGAAGAGATGAGGAAAGAGTGTCAGCATGTATAGAACTTCAAAGAGAAACTGATGAGAACAAGTACTAATAACAGAGAAAACAGAAAAGAAAAACAAAAGAAACATATTTTGTCTCAAGTTTAAGGGCAATTACATGGTGGAACAGTCTATATTGGTGTCTGCTTTGATGTAAGAAAAAGAGAGAAGACAAGAGAGGAGACAAGTTCCACTCCCCGGTTTCTGGTTTTGGCACTGGGGAAATGATGAGGTCATTTGCTGAGATGAATTCAGTTTTTTCCTTCAGGGGCTGAAACTTAAGGCCTATCCAACATTAGTCCTTCACCTATGTTTTGGATTCACCTCTATTATCTCTTCAAACATCCTCAATCATTATCATTACTTTTCTATACCCTCAATCAGTTGTCTCTTTACCCTTTACTCTCAGTGTTACTCATTAAAAAGTAAACAAAAACAAATGCAACAAGCTTCTTCAGCCCCATGTTCTACCAAATTATTTCCTTGTGTGTGTGTTTTTTATCTTTCCATCACTTTGTACTCAAATTCCTCACATGAATAATCTGTCCTCTTTATTATCCTCTTCTGTTTAAGACCTTGCCATAGTCCCTTAATCGGATGCTTCATATCAACCAATCAACCCTAATTCCTGGCATCCTTCCTCCTCACTGACTCAAATTCACTCTTAAATCTTCTTTCTTTCTTTTTTTTTAAGTTTATGTATTTTGAGAGAGAGAAAGAGAGTGCACACGTGCACCCGAGCAGGGGAGGGGCAGAGAGAGGGGTAGAGGGAATCCTAAGGAGGCTCCACACTGTCAGCTCAGAGCCTGATGGGGGGCTCGAACCCACCAACTGGGAGATCATGACTTGAGCCGAAATCAAGAGTTGGATGCTTAACTGAATGAGCTACCCAGGCACCCCTTAAATCTTTCTACTCTGGATTAATTTACCATATGATCCAGATACAGAATCTGCCTCAGCACAGAACACTTATAATACCATTTTCAACCCACTGCGTTGAGTTTCATGCATTTGTGACTCTTCTCACCCTACATTAGGCCCTCATTTCCTACTTTCACCTGAAATCTGATGACTCCCCAGTGTTGTCACTAACATAGATGTCTTTTCTGAGTTAAAAGCCTGAATATCAAGTTGTTGAGTGTCACTTCTATCTTTAATGCCACCAAAGGAACTTCACATTCCTCATGTCCAAAATTAAAACTATAAGAGCACACACACACACACACACACATACACACACACACACACACCGCAATATGTTTTATAAAGGCATCACATTAGCAAGAATGGCCACAGAATAGAAGACAATGAAATTGAAAATGGGGAAAAGGGAAGATTACAATTAAATTTACAGGAGAGATGCCTTTCACGTATAAGGGAGGTCACTGCATTTAAGCTGAGGAGTTTCATAAACTCCCCATGCCGGAGATTTGGCTGGTGAAAAAAAGAGTCCGCAAATAATCTCAGTAAAATGGTCAAATGTCCACTGTTGCTTAGGACAACCTGAATATCAGCAGGGCTACACTATGGGTCCACAACTGACACAGAAGCTAAACTCATGGTTTGATAAGTGATACAAGAGTCTTGGCCCTCAGTAACTCCTCAGGGCTCCCATGTATCCTCTTAGCCCCTGTGCAATCAAACCCAAGGCAAATATATATATTTATACTATTAAATAAATATACATATTTATGCCATAAATATATGTATTTATTCTGTATTATATATCATAGTACATGTATATACTATTTTTCCATAGAAATTATTGACATAATTTTGTAATTATCATGTAATTAAAATAAGAAAACCATCAGCAATTACCAAGTCAGTGTTTTCATGGCAAATTTAATAGTGACAGGAGTATGCAGGGGCTGGGATTACATATTCACTGTTTGGTGAACACTGTCCATGCTATCTGCCTTCTTCCAGCTCCAGAAGGTGCTTAAATAAATCTTGAACTTTCAGGAATCTTTGTCTCTCTTACCCTGGTCTGTTTTCAGTTTTTTTGGGGGAAAATGAGTTTATTAGACCCTGTTACACAAAAATCCACCTAAAGGTTTTCTGAATACTAAAGAGATACACTTTTTTCCATTGTAAATCATTGTTCCTTTGTCTTTTCTGTTCCTTCGCTTTTTTTGCCCACTCAAAATGGAAATGGAAATGTCTAAAATATATGCATATCACTGGATTCTTCATTGGGCTTTCACACCAATGCCATTTGCCCTTTAATGATTTACTTTGGCTGCAGGGATGATATTGTTCTTTTTAATATTGAAATATAATTGGCATATAATAGCCTATTAGTTTCAGGTGTACAACACAGTGATATGATATTCCATACAAAATTAAATGATCCCCACAGTAAGTCTAGTTACCATCTGTCACCATAGAAAGTTATTACAATATTATTGATTGTATTCTCTATGCTTTACATTACATTCCCATGACATATTTATTTTATAACTGGAAGTTTGTACCTCTTAATCCCCTTCACCTTTTTCCCCCATCCCTGCAATCCCTCCCCCTCCTTCTGGTAACCAACAGTTTGTTTCTTGTATGAGTCAGTTTCTGTTTTGTCTTGTTTGTTCATTTGTTTCACTTTTTTAGATTCTACATATAAATGAAATCATACAGTATTTGTCTTTGACTTATTTCACTTAGCATAATACCCCCTTGCTCCATCCTTGTTGTTGCAAATGACAAGATTCCATTATTTGTTGTGGCCAAGTAATATTCCATTATATACATATACATACATACAGAGAGAGGGACCATAACACATCTTCATTATCCATTTATCTATCAGTGGGTACTTAGGTTGCTTCCAAACCTTGGCTGTTGTAAATAATGCTGCAATGAACACAGAGGCACTTCTATCTCTTCAAATTGTTGTTTTTATTTTCTTCAGACAAATACTTAGTGGTATAATTGTGGGATTGTATGGTAGTTCTATTTTTAATTTTGTTTGAGGAAATACCATTGTTGTTTTCCATAGTGACTGCAGCAATTTACATTCCCACCAACAATGTATGAGGATTCCCTTTTCTTCACATCCTTGCCAACACTTGTTATTTTTGTCTTTTTTATAATAGCCAGTCTGACAGGTGTGAGGTGGTATCTCATTGTAGTTTTGATTTGTACTTCCCTGATGATTAGTGATGTTGAGTACCTTTTCACATGCAGGGATGGTATTCTTTGTTCCTTTTACACATCACCCATAATTCCCTTTTCCAGCATTGATAAGAATTTTTATGTCATTGTTAAGCATGACTATTTCTAAGATTAAATGCCAATATTCTTCCTTTGAAAATAACATGTTTGCAGATGGCTTGTTGAGTATGGCTGTTTTATCAGCATTCAAAGAGCTAGTACAGCTTTTTTTTTAATCCAAAAAAGGGGTGCAGCTTGTTGCTTGCCTTAAAAAGGAAAAGGAGGCTTGATCTGTGCTTATGGATTTGCCAAAGCACCTGAGGGTAATTGAGTCGCATGCATTGTAGAAGTATCATTTAGATTTTGCTGTTCAAATATAGATGCAGCTACACTGACAAGACTGTCTTCCTCTAGGTCATCCACTGATGCAGGATGCTATAGGCAATTTGAGATCAGCATTCTCAATTAATATTTCGGGCATGCGCCTTACATTGTTTACAAATGTCCTTAGGCAAAAATGGAATGTACCACTAAACATGGCAATATATTTCATGTGACTTTCTTGCTTCTCTCAACCTACGGAGAATTCAGTTGAAAGACTGAACAATTGTAAAATAGCAACCAGGAAGACAAAAGCCATCCTACACATTTGGTAAACATCCATTTGGTTTCCACTATATCAATTAATCTACTAATTTAATATTCCACCTTCCATCAACTCTCAGCACCAAAAATCAACACAGCAGGGTTCACTTATGAAATCAGTGATGTTGAAATGCTTTTATTTCATTTTCATCAGTTCAAATGATCATAAACCTGTTCAGATATCCAGGCTCATAGATTGGTGAAGAATGTGTAGTAGAATCTTCAATATGCCATTAAACTCGTATGATGCTTAATTTTTTAAATTTTTATTTATTTTTGAGAGAGAGCGAGAGAGCGAGAGCGAGAGCGAGAGAGAGAGAGAGAGAGAGAAAACACATGAGTGGGGGAGGGGCAGCGAGAGACAGAGACACAGAATTGGAAGCAGGCTCCAGGCTCTGAGCTGTCAGCACAGAGCCTGATGTGGGGCTTGAAATCATGAACCACAAGATCATGATCTGGGCCAAACTCTGATGCCTAATTGCCTGAGCCACACTGGTGCCCAATGTGTAATTTTTTGAGTGGAGGAATGAATCTCCATAAATCAAGGGCCTTGGGCATATAATTAACAATCTATTTGATACTATATCTGATTAATTGATTGATAAGGAACTTGAATAGTGCCAAAATAAAATCAGATTCTCTTGTAAGCCATGGTGATGATCAAAACAGTAAGAAAGAGAAATATCATATAATTTCACTCATATGTGGAATTTAAGAAACAAAACAGATGAACATAGGGGAAGAGAAGGAAAAATAAGATAAAAATCAGAGAGGGAGGCAAATCATAAGAGATTCTTAAAAACATAATAAACTGTGGTTGCTGGAAGGGAGGTGGGTGGGGGGATGGGCTAAATGGGTGATGGGTATTTGTTCAGATGAGCACTGGGTTGTTATATGTAAGTGATGAAATCACTGGGTTCTACTCCTAAAACCAATACTACACCTTATGTTAACTAACTTGAATTTAAATAAATAAATTTAAAACAAAACAAAATAAACAACCAAAACACCCCAATAACATAGAAATGCCTCAAGTAAAAAAAAGGTGTTTCAAGATAAAATCTAAAATATGGTTTAATTCAAAGTCTTTTAAAAATTCCAGTGTTCAGACTATGTACTGAATTTTCTTCTAGAGAGATTCAACAGCAAACTAGGAGGCAGATTAATTATGAAAGTTCAAAATGAGGTTACCAAAAAAGTACCAGTGTGGGCTGAATGTGAGACATAGAACTAAGAGAATAGAAGCATGCACTTTGAAACAAAAATGCTGGGGTTTGAATCTGACTCCTCCAGATTGTAGCTGTGTGACCTCTGACAAGTGACTTAACCACTGGGCCTTAGTTTCCCTGTCTGTAAAATGAGGGTGACCCAGTATCTACCTCCTCAGGGTGTTATGAGGATTAAATGAATCCATGTGTGTGAATAACTGACAGCAGTTCAAGTGCCAGGGAAATGCTTGATACTATTATTCTTAAAATTGTTTTGGCAATACCAATATTGTACCCATTGAAATTTGTCTATTTTGAGACATGTTTCAAATTTTCTATTTTGAGACAAGTTTCTGGCTTTCAATATGAGAAAGCCAGAAAACAGTATGTGATCCAGGCGTTTGAACTGGGATAGAATGATCTGCCTGTACAATCACACAGGGGATTTTCTCTGCCAATTTCCTTGGGAACTGGTGAGGTATGAATGGGAAAGAATATGTAAATATTTTTTCACAGCTTTTCATATCTGATGGAGACAGAGCTGTATAGAAATGATATGAGCAATAATATATGTTTAAGGAGACCCAGGTATAAGAAAAAGGCTTTCCCTGCCCAATCCTCCATTTACCTTACATAAGTCATAATTTCTCAGTTTTTCTACTGATTATTTATTCCCACTTCTGAGTTTCCAACCTGCCAACAGCAGAGATAAATGCCACAAGTCTAACAGAGCACCACTGTGAGGAAGAGGGTAACAACCTACCAGGTCAAGTCGATTGTAAGTAATTCCTTATGTCATTTAGACAGAAATGATTTGTCCTACCATTACCACCATCAACCAATGGGCTTACAGAATGCCTCATTCATTTACATGGTATCCACACACACACTGTAAAATCTATTTCACAAAAATAAAGTACAGGAATTTTGTCCTGCTCGTTCACTGATTTTATCACGTTTCACAACACACAGAAATATGCTAAACTGGAAAAGCCTACTGAAGGCTTAACACATTGTCTTTGGACGACAACACATTGTGAGCTGGGGGATCTGCACTTAAAGGTTCAATTCAGTATGTGCTCTGAACCAATGACCAATATACGATATGTCATTTGTTTCATAGCCAGAACATACAAGAACATATCAAGGGGTAGGAATGGAAATGTCCCTTCTAATTATTACCAGTGATAACACATGAATAAAAGTGTAGGTTCCAGTCACAGTAACTTTGAGCTTTCCTGGTTTAGGTGTTAGTTCACCCTTCAAAAAGGAATACTTCTATAGTCACGGGAATTCTAATAAGGCGAAAGAGGAAATTGCCAGCTTTCCTGTTTAGGATTCAGCATTCTAGTTAATGGAAAGACAAAAAGATGAACTCTAGTGGTTGTGTTAATTGATCCTGATTATTAAGAGAAAACAGGGTGCCTGCTATACAGTTGGATCAAGGTGGACATGTATTAAGTATGGAATTCAAGTAATTCTCTGAAGAACTTCTTGGCAATTCTGAGTCCAGTGAGTGTTGGTGGAAGGTATAGCAACCCAATGCAGACAGAACTCTAAGGATTCTTACCCTCCAGAAATAAAGGTTCTGGTCACATCTCTAGTTAAACAACTATGATCAAGATGAGAGCAAAAGAAATACTAAGTAAGGAAGAATAAAGTTACAAATACCAACTATGACACTTTAACCAATTATAGAAATCAAGACTTCAGAATCTAAGCAAATTTTATTACACCTGCTTTGTTGAATATATATACTTAACCAATTTATATTCCTTACCTGCCCTTTGCCTATTTTCTTTTTAATTTAATTATTTTTTGGCATGATTTTTTTAAATAATTTTTTTTCAGGAACTGATAGGCAACACACCCATTGATTGGATTCAATTTTGTAATGCTTGAGTCTTTTTTAAAATTAAATATAATTTATTGTCAAGTTGGTTTCCATACAACACCCAGCGCTCATCCCAACAGGTGCCCTCCTCAATGCCCATCACCCACTTTCCCCTCTCCCTGACCCCCCATCAACCCTCAGTTTGTTCTCAGTATTTAAGTCTCTTACAGTTTGTCTCCCTCCCTTTCTGTAACTTTTTCCCCTCTTCCCCTCCCCCATGGTCTTCTGTTAAGTTTCTCAGGATCCACATATAAGTGAAAACATATGGTATCTGTCTTTCTCTGACTTATTTCACTTAGCATTATACTCTCTAGATTCACCCATGCTGTTTCAAATGGCAAGATTTCATTCTTTCATATGGCTGAATGATATTCTATCATACACACACACACACACACACACACACACACACACACACATTGCTGCTTCTTTATCCATTCATCTATCACTAGACACTTGGATTGCTTCCATAATTGTGCTATTGTAAATAAAGCTGTGTACCCATAGGGGTACATATATCCCTTTAAATTAGTGTTTTCATATTATTTGGGTAAATACACAGTAGTGGAATTACTGAACCAAATGGTAATTCTATTTTTAATTTTTTGAGAAGCCTCCATACTGTTTTCCACAGTGGCTGCATCAGTTTGCATTCCCGCCAACAGTGCAGGACTGTTTCTTTTTCTCCAAATCCCATCAACACTGGTTTCTTGTGTTTTTGATTTTAGCCATTCTTACAGGTGTGAAATGATATCTCAGTGTGGTTTTGATTTGCATTTCTCTAATGATGACTGGTTTTGAGCATCTTTTCTTGTGTCTCTTAGCCATCTGGATGTCTTCTTTGGAGAAATGTCTATTCGTGTCTTTTGCCCATTTTTTAATTGGATTATTTGTTTTTTTTGGCACTGAGTTGTATAAGTTTTTTATATATTTCAGATTCTAACCTTAACTGGATATGTCACTCAGGAGTTTGCCTTTTAGTTTTGTTGATAGTGTCCTTTGCTGTGCAGAAGCTCTTTATTTTGATGTGCTCCCAGTAGTTTATTTTTTATTTTGTTTCCCTTGCCTCAAAAGACATATTTTTAAAAAAATGTTGCTGTGGCTAATGTCAGAGAAATTACTGCTTGTGCTCTCTTTTAGGATTGTTACGGTTTCATGTCTCACATTTAGCTCTTTAATTAATCTTAAAGTTATTTTTTATGTGGTATAAGAAAGTAGTCCAGTTTCATTCTTTTGCATAGAGCTGGCCAGTTTTCCCAACACCATTTGTTGAAGAGACTTTTTTCCCATTGCATATTCTTGCCTCCTTTGTCAAAGATTAATTGACCATATAATCATGGGTTTATCTCTGAGCTCTCTACTCTGTTCAATTTATCTATGTGCCCATTTTGGTGGCAGTACGCTGTTTTGATGACTACAGCTTTATAGTGTATCTTGAAATCTGGGATTGTGATACTTCCAGTTTTGTTCTTATTTTTCAAGATTGCTTTGGGTATTTAGAGTCTTTTGTGGTTCTATACAAATTTTAGGATTATTTGTTCTAGTTCTGTAAAAAAGGCTGTTGGCATTTTATAGAGATTGCATTAAAGCTGTAGCTTGCTTTGGGTAGTATGGACATTTCAACAATATTTGTTCTTCCAATCTATGAGCATGAAATATCTTTCCATTTTTTGTGTGTGTGTCATCTTCAGTTTCTTTCATCAATGTTTTATAGTTTTCAGAGTACATTTTCCTACTATTTTCATTAATTCATTGTAGATAAACTTATAATTTTTAACTGAATATTAAAAAATATCAAAGGAATTTGTGACTGAGGTAGAAGAGGAAAAACCATCACCCAGTAATGGGTAAAGTCTATTGGGAGTTATTATTTCATTTTGGGGGTAGAGGGGAAAAGCATTTTCTTGACATCAGTGATAATCATTTCATGTTAGGTGAAAGCCCAGATCTATAGATATATTTGTCATTTGAAAGTTAAATATGAGAAAAAGGGTCTTTATAGATACTGAATTGTCAAAGAGGTAGACTGTCAGACTGTCCATGTCAAATCAACATGATGCACACCTGATTTACACTTGCTTCTGCATCACAGAAGGAAGTTTCAAAACTATTATTTCTGAGACTCTGCTGACAACAGAGGTTAAATTTTTCCAATAAGAAGGATCCACATGTTATTTTAAAGGCAGAAGAGAATCAGAAGCTGTTATTACTCAGCAGCATTAAAAAGGGACTCGGAAAACTGCAAACATGAGTTTGCAGTTGACTTAGAGTGAATTCCTATGAATCACTTGCTTTAGTCCTACTGTTAGCTGAGACCATCAGTGGCTTCCACATGATTCTTGAATTTCCAGGTTTCCCAAAAGTCAAGAGAGTTATTTCTGTGAATGTTTCTTCTTCAGCACTTTTAATCATTAATACTCTAATGATCTACATTTAATCCCTTCCTACTTGAGATGTTCAGGGTGGCATCTGTCATGCTGACTAAGTCCTGATGGATAGAGTCATGGATCCATACCTTATGCTGAAGAGGATGGGTTTGGAGTGTTAGGAACAAAAATAATTGTATTAATTCAAAATTATGCTTGAAAAAATCTTTAGTAAGATAACACATTAGAAGCCAACAGATTATGTGTAAGTCAAACAAATGGTTTTTCCAACATGTGGGAGCAGGTTGCTACTTTTTTAGTTTAGCACAGATGAAGCAAACGGCTTGCTTTGAGAAAATCTATCATATGGAAAATATACATCTTTACATGCTAGAATCTCACTCCACACAGATATATGCTCACTCTTTAGGAGGCATGCTGTAACTGGGACCCACCAAAGTAACAGCAACAGCCAATGTAGGCTTCTCACCTTATCTTCTCTGTAGGCTACGTATTCACTGATTGGAACAGTGAACTGGATTATTCACATTATTTGAACTTTTATCCTCTCTCTCTCATTCTCTCTCCTCCCCCTCATCCTTGCTATCCTTCTTACTATCACTCTTTCTCTCCTAAAAACATAAAATTGAATTTACCTAAGTGAAATGTATACATTATTTATGTTGATTGAATTTTCTTTTGTTAATTGCCATTCTGCTTACACTCTTGAATCATTCATTTCCATATATCAATATAAATATATTATAACCTAGGTATTGAATAATTCAAGTTTTCCTAGGAAATTTGTTGCCCAAATTACAATTTATTCTTTATTTTCAGTTTGATATTTTGAATAAGTTAATTCAATTCAACACTGTCAGATGTAGATTGTTAATAGCATTACATATAAACATAGATCTTGAGCTCTTGGTTTATAACAAAAATTTCTTAGTACCACAGGAGGAGTACCAAAATGAAAATGATTTAGAATGACAAATAGGCTGAGATACGAGATTCGGACTATACTTCCCTCTGTAGCTGTATCAGTAACTGCAAAGGGTCGCAGATTTACCTTGCGTATAAGATAATAAGCTAGCCTAGTACTGTTTCATAGGTACTGACATAAAACATAAGACTCCTGGGTCAGAGATAAATCTCTTTATTACTCACAGCACAATAAGCAGCATAACCATCAGCATATCTGTGTCAGGTCTCCTTGCCCCGAGTTGCACAAGGGCAACACAGATTAGACTACATAGTTCTCTGCACACACAGAGGGATTCATTTCAGAAGAGCAACCTTGAGCTTACTTAGTGAACCTGAACCTCTTTATAATGAGCAGTAAGCATGCTTTCCCTCTGACACAGATGAGGACATTGTCATTATTATAGTAGAAAGTAAGTGAACCTTCTGTTAATCCAATGGAAGACTACTACATCTATCTTCCAAGGCCAGTCACTATACAAGCATCCTTGAAGAAATAATTTTAAAAAATATATAGTGCCTTTCTTCACAAGATATCCAGACGCATGAGAGTACCAGAGAAAATTGTCTCCTGACAGACTGACTTTGAAGCTTACAGCTGATCTCTTCACTGTGACTTGCTTCCCACTGCCTGGGAAATGAATTATCAGTGTACTGTCTCCCAAAATATTTTTGACTTCAGGTCTTTATGTTTAATCAAAGGACTAGAAGAAAATGTGTTCCATGACTTTAAATAATGTAAATCTCAGAAGTCAATAAAGAACTAGTATCTCTGATATTCACTTCCTAAATGCAAAAAAAAAAAAGAAAAGAAAAGAAAAAAGAAAAAACGGAGGAAACAAAAGAGCTTAGCCAAAATTTGCTTTATCCTGAAAGAAGAAAAAATCCTATTCAACAATAACCAGATACACAAAATGCCCTTCTCCCAGAAGCAGGAATATTTTTTTTCTTCCAGAAAAACAAGTTATATAATGTACAGCAGTTGGATCTCAGAACAAACCTCTGTCTCTTGGTCAAAAAAAAAGATGAGTTGAGAAGGGAGAATACCCTACCCTATTTTGTTTGGAAATTAAGTAAAAGAGGTGATTTCTTATTTTTTCCCTTAACTGAGAGAGACACAGAGAGAGAAACAGAAAGAGGGACAAAGACACAGGAAGACAGAAAGAGACAGAAGACAGAGACAGAGACAGAGGGGTACCTGGGTGGCTCAGTCGGTTAAGCATCTGACTTCAGCTCAGCTCATGATCTCATGGTCCGTGGGTTCAAGCCCTGCATTGGGCTCTGTGCTGACAGCTGACAGCCTGGAGCATGCTTTGGATTCTGTGTCTCCCTCTCTCTGACCCTCCCCCCGCTCATGTGCGCTCTCTCTCTCTCTCTCTCTCTCTGAAAAATAAATAAACATTGAAAAAAAAAAGACAGAGATAGAAACAGAGACAGAGAACAGTGTGAAATCTTGGGAAAAAACATGCAAGTGGGCTTTATACAAAGATATACCTGGCTTTCAATCATAATTCTGTCCCCTACTAGCCATATGTCTTTTATAAACTGAGCTTCTCTGAGCCTCAGTTGTCTTACTTTTTAAATACAGTGCAATCAATAAATTAGAAATACTTCATATGAAATGCATAGCTCATGCTTGGTATTCAATCGGAGTTAGCTATTCATTACAGAGAGTTGATAACGTGTCACTGGGGAAGAAGTGTGGTTAAAGAATTGAGATTTATCCCCATGAGGGATAGATAAGTTGTGGAAGTGAATGAGCTTTCCAAAGAATAGAATATAAATGAATCGGCATTGCCAGAAGCCAGAGATTAAATAAGGACATAGAGGTAGTCCGTGATATTGGCTGCCCCTAGTGAATTCACACCCTTGGTAGTCTTCTTCCTTTGAATCAGGGCTGGGTCAGTTTCTTGCTTCAAGCAGTAGAATGTGGCAAAAATGATGCTATTCCAGTTCTGGGCCTGATTTGAAAGCTACTGGAAGTTTCTGCTTTTTGTGCTTGTGGACACCCTGGGTGGGAGTCCTGTTGGAGAGATCATATGGAGAGAATATGTAGAGAAGCCATGTGGAGAGGTAGAGGCCCTGGGGCAAGATAGACAGAGACAGAGAGACAGAGAGACACCTACTGGTCCTGGTATCTCAGCTGAGCCCAACCTTCCAGGAGCTGGTCCTATGAACAAAACATTTTGGATGACCCACAATCTTGCTGAAACAGCATGAGAGGTTTCAAATGAGACCAGAAAAAGAACTATACGGCTAAGTTCTAGTCATCCATAAAACTGTGAGAAATATTAAAATAATTGCGTTTTAAGCCACTAAGTTTTGGAGTGGTTGGTTACATAGCAAAAAATAACCAAAGCAGACACTGAAATGTTATATTAAATTTGTCTGTAGTTCATCTGGCCTCAGCGTTTTTCTGCAGCAAGGGACATTTTTCAGGAGCATGATATCCCTGTCCATATTATTCTCACAAGTAAATGATATGTTAGCATCCTCAATTTCCCCATTATGGATCTGTGATTTGGAAGTCATCTAAACCTTGTTTGAATGTATTCACACCCTTCATATGCATAATTCTGGGGCATAAATATGACATATGTTTACAATCTATCATGTCAACTGTCTGTCCTACAAATTGTTTTCAAATAAATTATTTTAAATGCCAAGCAATAATTCCATTTTGCCTTTTAAGCCAACATTTTCTAAAGAAAAAACAAGGGGGAGAGATTGAAATAAAATTAGATAATGTGTCTTTAACATTTCACTAAAATATGTCATGATTTATACTTCTGAATTTAACTCGATCCTTTATTGATCTTCTAGAAGTCACGTAATAATATCCATGATGAAAGGGGGTTTGCCTAGTCTTTAATGAACTTCTAAGTGTAGTTATTTACCATGCTATAATTGGTAAATTCCATCTAAAATTATTTTAGGGTATTACATTTAATCAGTTCTTAATCCTCTTGCCCTAACTTTGGGGAAGGGAATCCTTTCCCCATTTACAGGCATCCATGGTATTGCAGGGATGTAGGTTTTTATTCTGTGATTTCTTTGTCTCTTTTTTTTAAACCTCTATAAATGTGTGGCTGGAGATTTGGAGGACCAGTACAGAACAAGGGAGGAAAAGGTTAGAAAAGATGAGGATACTAAGAGCAGTTAATTTTGTCCTGAGCTTTACTGAAAATGGCCTAGGCTGAGAAGTTAGGACATGAGTCAGTGTGGGGCAATTAGACACGAAAGCTGCAACCTCCATGACCCAGATACACATGTGAACCAACAGAGGATGAAGGAAGAGGCCAGAAGTCTGGTGGACAGTCATGCAGTGATGCATACGTGATGTCAAGGAAAAAAAGGCAAACAGTGAATTAAAGTCTATACTCATTTGTTCAGGTGTCAATGGGCAAGTGTACTGAAGAATGGGAAGAACATCAGGTCACCGGTGGAGACAGTCAGGAGGTTTGTGGAAAACAAAAGAATTAATAAAGTAAAATGAAATAAAGTTAACTAGGGAAGATCAAGCAAGGAGAGATGGCTCCCCTCGTAAACTTCCTGACTCTCACCCTGATCTCTTCTGTTAGTTGTGGGCCCGAAAACAATTCCCATTTTTGACCAACTCACTTTATAAAGGAGTGAAGTATTACTCAGATTTTCACATACTTTGTTCAGCTTTCATTGTAATAGACACGAAGAATTGGAACACACTGTCAAATACTTATTTTCAAAGGCAATCGAGAGCACTGCTGGTGGACAAGGCAACGTCATGGAGGCACTTGCTCTCCCTGCTCAGCCTCAGCATACGAAATCATCTTTTATTCCTTCCAAAAGCAGGATAAATGGTGTTTTGTAGTGGAGAGAATTTTTTAAAAAATCATACTTTATATTCTATCCAAAGGGGAAATTAGATCACAACAGAAAGGTATCGCACTATCAGCTAGAGGTGTGATCTAAAATTAGGTCTCAACTATAGATGCTAGAGAGGACGTGTAGAAACGGGAACCCTCTTGCACTGTTGGTGGGAATGCAAACTGGTGCAGCCGCTCTGGAAAACAGTGTGGAGGTTCCTCAAAAAATTAAAAATAGACCTACCCTATGACCAGCAATAGCACTGCTAGGAATTTACCCAAGGGATACAGGAGTACTGATGCATAGGGGCATTTGTACCCCAATGTTTACAGCAGCACTCTCAACAATAGCCAAATTATGGAAAGAGCCTAAATGTCCATCAACTGATGAATGGATAAAGAAATTGTGGTTTATATACACAATGGAATACTACGTGGCAATGAGAAAGAATGAAATATGGCCCTTTGTAGCAACGTGGATGGAACTAGAGAGTGTGATGCTAAGTGAAATAAGCCATACAAAGAAAGACAGATACCATATGTTTTCACTCTTATGTGGATCCTGAGAAACTTAACAGAAACCCATGGGGGATGGGAAGGAAAAAAAAAGAGGTTAGAGTGGGAGAGAGCCAAAGCATAAGAGACTGTTAAAAACTGAGAACAAACTGAGGGTTGATGGGGGGTGGGAGGGAGGGGAGGGTAGGTGATGGGTATTGAAGAGGGCATCTTTTGGGATGAGCACTGGATATTGTATGGAAACCGATTTGACAATAAATTTCATAAAAAAAAACAAATAAAATAAAATTAGGTCTCAAGACTTGCTCCTTTTAATAAGTGAGAAAAACTACATTTTCACTAACTGTTACAGTCGCAGTGACCCAAACGTAGCAAATGTGGGAGGGAAGGTCATTTCTTAGTCTTTAACACATGGCTTGGCTGAAAGGCTGGTCTCCTCCAGGAAGATGCACATATGGCGGAAGCGACTGTGCATATCACGTGTCATACGTTGAAGTGTGCTTGGACCGAATTTAGATGATCACCATGACAACTGTTAGCCAAGGAGAAATGTTGGTAGTGGGGGTACAGAAATCGTTAAACACCACAAGAATGGGGTCATGTCGTTCATATGACCAAGCGGACCTGAAGCAATGTGACTTCATTTGTTCCCACTGTGAAGCCTTTTTTTTTTTTTATGTCAGTCTAACAGTAAATGTCAAAAGCAAAGAGCTCAATGGCAGTTACTACACAAATGCCTTTGTGGATAATCTTGCCTTGTATCTTCTCCCAGCTTCAGACAAACATGTCAAGTGCAGTTTTGCTGAAGTCAGCATAATTAAGAAAAACACATAACTTATTAGTGCAAAACCACTTTGCATCTCTGTCTCCAAAAGTATTTTTGCCTACCACTTTGTCACTTACTTCTTGCTAAGGAATGCTTTGAGTATCACGTTTCAGAGTGTCTGGTTTGCTTGACAAAAGATAAATGCTTAAGAGAATTTATTCACTTTCTGATCAAGCTGCAGGAGAGAGAGAAAGAGAGACAGAATAGTATGGGTGATGTTGAGACTCTTAATGAGTTCATTAAAAGCCTTTGTGCCCATCTTCAGAAGTAAAAGTCCATACATAAAATACACCTGATGGGAATTAATTCTGAATGCAAGGTATCAAATTCCCAAACACTTATGAATCATTATCATTTTCCTCCAAGAATGATACTGATATGGGATTCCCAAATTTCTAAATGCCATGCTACTGTAAGTTACATATATACTACACGTACTTTTGCAATTTTTCAATAAAGAATACTGCTCAAGCTCCTCCATGTTACTCTTGGTTAACACCCAGTCTCGGCTGAGTGGAACAATAACTAGACATGACATTTGATAAGTGGATTCCACATGAGCTGCAGCAATCTCCATCTCCCATTACTCATGCACAAGCCCCTGCTCTGCGCTGTGGAATCCACTATGGAATTACATATTCTGAGATGTATACGTCAATCCTACATTACTGTCTTATGTTTATGCCAGAGAAGAAGCTTTGTACTATAAGTACTGAAGGAGGGATGGCAATCATGGTAATGTCTCAAATGAGATGCTGAGACTCTCTGGATGGGAGACTGGATGGAAGGGTAGACTTGAGGCTTAGATTAGGAAATGACAGAGAATTGGAATAGGGGCCAAAATGGAGCCTTTATGGACTTTGTAATCAATTGACTAGAGGGGGAGTGATGAAGTTAGTAAGAAGGATATCTGGGCATGGAGAATGGAGCCAAATGGGGACTCACATGCCCAAACTGAAGGACAGGACAGTTCAGAGGTCTACTGGTTGGGTCTAGTGGTCAGAATCCTTTTACACAAAAGCCAAAATCAAATTCTTGCAGCCCACACAGAAAGTACCTTTATTTTCCAGTGACTACAAAGGTGAAAAACAGCCCTCTGTATTGGACTAACTGGTTATTATCAAGGTAAAACCATTAGCATTAAAGGACTGAATTATTGGCAGGATGTTACCCTTTAAGACGAAAAAGGAAAGAGTATTCTCTTAAATTAGTTATTTGGATAATATAAAACAGCTACAGTTATGTACCCATTCTGTGAATTTGCAAAATTCTTAGTGCTCTTTGCTATTATGAATTATACATTTTAAGCAGCTCTCTGTGGTGAACTTTAGCGGCAATTACAAGGAGTAAGATTCATTGAAAATCAGTTGATTATGAAAGCATGAAGCCTTTCATAATACTGTTGCTTCAGTATTATCTGTATTATTATATTATCTGTATTATTGACAATACCCATGGCACTCATTGGCCAGACCATGATTCATCTTTCTAATTTCCCATTGTTGCTCCTGGTGCTATCTTCTCCTGCACTTGAAATACCAAAGTGACTTTACATGTTTCCATATCCAGTATCTGACCGCACATTATATCTAGATAAAACCTTTTAATCTGAACTCCCGGGCCCTTCATGACATGTCATCAGCCTCCCTTCACGGTAATTATCACCATCATCATTACCATCATCATTGCTAACAGTTACTTAGCATTTATTATGCACCAGACTCCTTTACATATCTTTATTCATCATAACAATGCTATAAAGTACGCTACATTATTGTCCTTAGCTTACCAATAAAGGCTTAGTGACATTAAAAACCTTTCCCCAGACTGCACAGTGTATAGTAGACCTGGGAGGTACACCCATGTCAGTCAGCTTTGAAACCTAGAGGTCTTACTGGAAATGCATTAAAAACACAAGAATAACCTTTATGATACACTTACATATCAGCCAATTTTTAAAACAATAGGAACTAAGGAGGGTCATAGAAGATGGATCTTAAAATTATAAACAAAAATATGCATAAATCAGAATATTCTAACATAGAATACTCTAGAACAAAGATGGAAGGAAAACAGACAAAAAAAAAAAGACTTGTTGTCAGGGACTGTGGTAGCAAAAAGTTGTTTTTTGGTGTAGGTAGTTCCAACTAAAATTCTAGGAATCTCAATAGCTTCTGACCTGCAAACTAGCTTTTGAAATAATAAATTTACTTTGAATCTCATTTCCCTATATGGTATCTAGACACATTCTCTTCATTAATTGATAATCGATATGCCTGAGAGCTCCTACCCTCATAGCCTCTCCTCTTCCACCCTTTCAAGAACCCAGCCTAGATCTTTCACTTGACCATCTCTTGAGGCCGATTCCCTAACTGCACTCATGCATGGCACCTCTCATCCTTACTTCTTAGGAATCTAGGTTAGGCCTTTTCTTGAGCTTTCTTCCAGAGAGAACTCACGCAGGCATCTTCCTACTCCTAAATCTTGGGAATTCTGCAATGGATTCCCTTCATCATGCTTTTTCTCATCTGTGATTCCTTGAGTGCAGATAGGCTGGCCACTTCCTATACACTCTTCTTAGGAAATCAGTATAAGATTCCCTTTCACTTGGTCTTCTCTTCTACTCTTCCCTGAGTGCACACATGTAGGCCCATTCAATCGCTTTTCTCTTATGAATCCTGCATAGGACTCCCTTTCACTTGGCCCTCACTTGGGCTGATTGAGTTACTGTGACCCATCTCCCTGGCATGGAGAAGACAGAACTTGGAATACAATTAGTGCTTTCTTGTTTTATACTAAACTAAAACTGTTTACACAGTAAATCTTGGTGGTCTTTTGTGTAGGAAGAAGCCCCAATGTCCTTTTTGTTTTTGCATTCCTGAGATTTGTTTGCATTTGTGATAAAACTTATTTTCCTTCATAAAATCTACTTTTCAACCCACAAGGGCCTGGAGCTCAGGCTGTTGGGAGCAATTTTCAGTTATTTTAATGTAGCACCATCCATTGACATCTCCTTCTGAAAATGTGAGGTCTGGATCTCCCTTGCTTGGTTAAGAACCAATCTAGTTCCTTTCCTTGCCTTAGGAATACTTCCAAAATTCAATGCAGGATGTCTAGAACTCAAATTCTAGAACTCTACTGCCAGATCTACATGATCTAACATGTCTACTAATGTCAACAAGTCTCAAAGGTCAGAGATGCGGAATGATTCATTGTAATAAACAGTGCAGTGTCTTGAACATCTATCAAGTTATAAGTGGTTCAGTGAGTTATGAGAGGTTTGATTCTATGGAAATAGAGTTCCTTATCCCCCAAAGCGAGAGATTCACAACCTGGTTTATGTGATAAGATTTGCAACCTAAGACATGTGCATCAGAGTTGAAGGACCTCCTGTGAATCAGCCTCTTCTTCAGTTACACTGAGTACAAATAGAAGATCCTGTAATTGCTGTGGAAAAATACAAACAGGAAGTTCTGGGAAAGGGGAAAGCAGGATATACAAATAAAAGCTGACCTTGAGAGAGCCTGGGTGGCTCAGTCAGTTGGGCATTGGACTCTTGATTTCAGCTCAGGTCATGATCTCACAGTTCATGGGATTGAGCCCCGCATCAGGCTCCACACAATAAGTGCAGAGCCTGCTTGGGATTCTCTCTATCCCTCTCTCTCTCTCTCTCTCTGCCTCTCCCTGTGCTTGCACTCACTAGCTCAATCTCTCTCTCTCTCTCTCTCTCCCTCTCAAAATAAATAAATAAATAAACATAAAAAAACTGACCTTGGCCAAGTTTATTCCAGGAGATCATTGGCTCACCACCCTTCTGCCATGTGGTCCTGGAAGCCTATGAGACAAAACAAGAAGGGTTGGTATGAAACAATGGCTCTAATGTGCAGGATACAAAGCACGCTATTTGTAAACTCAAGTCTTCTTGATTCAGGCATTTTTTTTTTTTTTACTTTTTGTTCCCCTTTTCTTCAAAAGACATTTCTGAAGCAAATGGATAGCTTCTTTTGACAAGAAAATGGATCATTTCTTTGCTAGCTGATGACAATGTGCAGGGTCAGTTTCTCTCTGAGTAAAAGAAAGTCAGTGTGCTGCTTCAGAGGACTTGGAAGTTATGAGGGAATCATAACCCTGCCAAGCAGACACGCAAACTGTGGAGGTGCACTGCTACATCAGCCTGGGGACAACATCGAGGTATACTTTTTGATGAACAATTTCCTTCTCCACATGACAGGAAGCTTTTCCTAACTTTAACTGTAACACAAAAAGCCCTCTTCACATGCCAGGGGTGCAAATAAGGTCAACATGGTTTTAATAATTAATCCAACATTTCTATGTGATCTCATATAAGCACTGCAAGACTATCCACTTCTCCCATAGGGTCATCACCAGAGATCATTTTCTGGAATAGTGTATTCTGTGGGAACCACCTCATGTCTGGAGTTGAAACTCAACTAGAAGTTGAGCATTTCTGCATCTACCACCAGAAGCAGGTGACTGGTAGCACACAGTGCAGCCAGAGACTAACACCTATGTACAGAAATCCAGGGAGACTGTTCCCAAACTTCTATTGCTTTGCTAAGGTGACTCACGGTAAGCATAACCCAGAGAGTTGGATGTGATTTCACCCTGCCCCTATCTCACAGTGTCACCTCCCACATGGTTTCAATAGTCGCACATCATTCCTGCTTACTGTACCTTTGAAGGAACAGGTTTTAATACCTTTGAAGGAACAGGTTTTCTCTTGGTTCTTCTTGTCATCTGGGGACTGAGAGGTAAGGAGGGTAGGAAAGAGTAGAGATAAAATGCTCTCTCTGCTCTCATTGTCACAGTCAGCTGTGGCTGCCACATAGCAAACCATGGGTCATTGCAAACTATGTTACAGACTACATTATAACCTGTTCTTTTACCATTAACATGCTGTCATTAATCTCAATTCCATCCCATAGTGTTTGGGTTATTTAGTCATGGGAAGTTTTCAGGTTCAGCCCGTGATGCTTATAACCCAATGCACCAGGGACACTGGATAGTTGTTTACCAAACCCATTTCCTTTTATTCATACGCACCCTGTCTGACCTCCCTTGCAGCACATGGGGCCATGTAGATGGAAGTGATGAACACCACTTCCATGTCCAGCATAACAAAATACCTCTTAAACTATCCTCCACTTTCCTATGGCAGACAGAAGAAAAAATATCCAGCAGGCGAACTTGCAGTCCTAGGAGGTAGTATTGGTACAAAGAGGAGGCTGGCCTCGACATCTTTCCACCGAAGGCCACACACCAAACAACTGAATGAGCCAGCACTAGATTTGTATTATATTAAGCCATTAAGATTTGGGGATTGGTCATTACAGTGGTTAATCTTCCTGGTCTAATACATCCCGGTAATTTAAGGCCTGATCTAGGCTTCAGTTGCACTCTGAAATCCTTCCTACTGCTCTCTGACCAGTTCATTTACAAAATGTTTTCAAAGAATGTGGGACCCCAAATGGAAAAGAAGCCAGATCCTATACAGATCTTTTCTCAGAAGAATATTTGGCCCCTTTACTAATTTGTCTGCTATGTTTTCCCCGACAAACTGCCTCTTCCTTCAAAAAATATGGGAATTGGAATCCACACAACTTCTGTGGCTGAATACATCATCAATTACTTAGAAGAAGTAAAGGAAATTGTCACTAAAAGACTGTACTTTAAAGTCCAAAAATTGGGGTGCCTCGGTGGCTCAGTCAGTTAAGCATCCAACTTGATTTCGGCTCAAGTCATGAACTCATAGTTTGTGGGTTCGAGCCCCATGTCAGGTTCCACGCTGACAGTGAGGAGCCTGCTTGGGATTCTCTCTCTCCCTCTCTCTCTTCTCTTCGTCCTCCACCCACACACTCTCTCTCTTTCTCTCGAAAAAGAAATTAACTTAAAAAAATAAACTCCCAAACCCACACCAGTTAAATTTATACAATATATAAGATCACAATAACACACACACACACACACGCACACGCACATGCGCACATGCACACAAAGTACCAAAAATGGTGATAAAACCATTAAACCACAGTACCATAACCACAAAGATTGTAGATATAAGAATTATCAGATGCATATTTAATATGATTACAGAAATAGCATGAGAATGACAATGACAAATTGTATTACTATTTATCAAATGTTTTACCATTGTTTATGAAATATTAATCTCACACTCCTATATGTGAATGTACATGAGCCTGTTTATTGTCTCCGAGCAAGGCAAGTGAAATACGACTGAGAATGTTTACTGGGTCATCCTTGAGAAGAATGTACTTCCACATCCCCACCCTATTCATGCTGGACTTGATTGTGTAGCTTGCTTTGGTGGATAGAAAATGGGTGGAAGTGGCAACCTGCAGTTCCAAACCTATGTCAGATGAGGCATTGTGTGTTTCCATCCAACCTTTAGGGAAATTACATTTCTACCATAAGAAGAATATGTACTAGCTAGCCATGGCCCCTTCTACCTGTGTCCAAAAATGAGACACATGGGAAGACATGAATTTGACCCACAGCCTAATCACACAAAAGCATTCTATTGATCAGCAATTGTACTATTCACTTCATTATTCTTTAAATGTGCCTATGTGGGTTTATATGTATAATGTGTGATGATGATGATAATAATAAAAGCAGACATCCTTATACATTTCAACAGTGACATTATTCATATTCTTTCATCGATGCAAGGAATTTGAGGCATTTTAGGCTGACCAGCTTGAGAAATCAATCAGTATACAGAGGAATACTCTATTTCTGTGTGCTAGTCCCCTTCAAGGAAAGGATGAAAGTGACTTTGACCATGGTAGCACAAAGCTCTGGGTTTATGAGTGAAAGTCATCTATCCCTCTGGCGAGACTATTTTAGACTATGGTTTTAGAATGTGCATTTCAAAAACAATGTAAATAAAGGTGTCTGTGGCACCTTTAAGTGCCAGTAAGTATACTGGGCAATGCTTGCCAATAAAAGTATATTCTCAATGCTTGCCTAAAATAAATAGAACGTATGTGTATGTGTGTGTTCCTAAGTGTAGGTGAATGCATATGTAGACTTTTGTTGTCTCTGAACTAGGATGCTGGAATATGGCTGACACTGTTTACTGGCTCTTCCCTGAAACAATGTCAGCTGAGTCTTGTTAGAAGCTGAAAAATCAGGGTTACAGTCTGAAAATAAATATTCTTCTGGAACACTTTCAGGAAAAGGAGGAAATTTGATGACCCAGTTTTTGCCTACACAGCATTGCTGGGTAGTGGCTTTTCCCTGAAAGTGCAAGTCAGCCAAACCCTAATTGCACTGTACCATTCACACTGGAGGCCCTTGGGTGGCTGGTTCTCATTTCTTCTCATGCCAGTCCTCATACCAGACTCCGAATTAGAAAAGTTTATCTTTCTCTCTTTAAAAGCTGATTTTCTTAACTTGACACAGGAACATTCATGGTTCTAAGACTGATTTGAAAAATCTAGGCAATAAGTGACAAACTGCATTTATTCTACATTGTGACCACAGAATGCATATATTTATCTTTGCACTTGGCATCAACATGTTTGCCTTACCATTGTCTGTCTTCTGACTGTACACAAAAGGTTAGCTTTGCAACTGTCAATGGGTTTTTATAATCACAAGTACAAATTGCAAAGCAAAATTTAACTCTTCCAGAACAAGACTTAATGAGAACTGTGTGATTAAAACTAGTTTATAGGATAATCCTGAAATCAGCAAGAAAAGATATAATTGATGCCAACATGGTATGACCTTGGAGAATTAGATCACTTGTGATTTTTTTAAATTAAGCATCAATTTGAATATAATCCAGTTTTTATCATTTAATTTTTTAATGTTTATTTATTTTTGCGAGAGAGAGAGAGAGAGAGAGAGAGACAGAGCACGAGTGGAGGAGGGGCAGACAGAGAGGGAGACATAGAATCTGAAGTACCCTCCAGGCTCTGGTCTGTCAGCACAGAGCCCGATGCAGGGCTAGAACTCACAAACTGCGATTTCATGACCTGAGCCGAAGTCAGACACTTAACCGACTGAGCCACCCAGGCACCCCTTTATAATTTAATTTTTTACTGTTTATTTATTTTTGAGAGACAGAGATACAGAAAGAGTGTGAGTGGGGAGGGGCAGAGAAAGAGGGAGACACAGAATCTGAAACAGGCTCCAGTCTCTGAGCTGTCAGCCCAGAGCCCAACGTGGGGCTCAAACTCAATGGTGAGATCATGACCTGAGCCAAAGTCAGACACTTAACAAACTGAGCCATCCAGGAGCCCCTATAATTTAACTTCTTATTGTAAAATAAACCTAATGAAATTTACCATTTTAACCATTTTTAAGTGTACACATCAAAGGCATGAAGTACATTCACATTGTTATACGACCTCTACCACTATCCATCTCCAGAACTTTTTCATCTTTCCAAACTGAAACTCTGTATCCATAATAAGTACACATTCAGCTCTCCCCACAGACTTTGGGAACCACAGTTCTACCTTCTATCTCTGAATTCCATTACTCTACATATCTCATTTAAGTGGAATCATGTAATAATTGCCTTTTTGTAACATTCTTCAAGGTTCATTCCTCTATGTTGTAGCATGTGTCAGAATTTCATTCCTCTTTGATGCTAAATAATATTCCATTGTGTGTACATACCATGTTTTATTCATCCATTCACCTCCTGATGCACATTTGGGATATTTCGACCTTTGTGCTTTTGTGAATAATGCTGACAGCAACATAGGCGTACAAATACTGTTTGAGTCCTTGCTTTCAATTCTTTGGGGTATATACCCAGAAGGGACACTATTGGATCATACGGTAATGTTATGTTTAATTTTTCCAGGGACTGCCAAACTGTTGTCCACAGTGTCTGCACAATTTTACTTCCCAAAGAGAAATTCAAAAGGATTCCAATTTCTCCATATTCTCACCAATATGTTATTTTCTTTCCTTGTCAAATCCATTGTCTTCAAGCTTTCTATTTTTTCCTATAAAAATATTATAGTTTCGAGAAACACAGGGAAGATGGTGGCATAGGAGGACACTGGGCTCACCTACTCCTGCTGACCGCTTAGATTCCACCCACATCTGACTAACCCAGAAAACCACCAGAAGACTAGCAGAACTGACTCTCCAGAGCCAAGCATAGACAACAGGCCCATGGAAAAGGGTAGGAAGGGCGGAGAGGCAGTGCGCGCTACACGGACTGGCGGGAGGGAGCCAGGGCGGTGGAGGGACAGCCAGTCCACGCTGCAATGCAGAGCCCCCAAGGGGCTTGCAAAAGCGGAGAGGCTGGATGGGGTGTGCTTTGACAGCCAGAGGGACTTAACATCTGGAATGTTATAAGTTGACAGCTCAGCTCAGAGAGCGGGAGGGAGAGAGGACACCGGGAGGGAGAGGTGTTGAGCCCTGGAAGACAGAGCTCAGCTAGGCAGGGAACAAAGGTGCTGGCCAGCACCACCGCCCTCTCCTATCCCCGAGCCGAAATCCCAAAGGGAACCAGTTCCCTTCACCAAACTTGCTTGCACCTGCAAAACCCAAAGCTGTGCTTCTGTGGATCCATCCCTCTGACGGGTCGGCCACCCTCCCAGTGCTGCAGGGCCCCTCCTGCAGGGGACCACTGATGGCAAAGCAAGCTAAGCCTGCCCCTCCCGCCCCTGTGCACCTCGCAGATCCACCCTGGCTAATACGCCAGATCCCATCAAAGGAGCACAAGCCTGGCAGTGTGCAAGTAGCCCAGACAGAGGCCACACCACTCCACAGTGAGTCCTGCCCCTGGGAGAGGGGAAGATAAGGTACACACCAGTCTGACTATGGCCCTAGCGGTGGACTGGGGAGAGACATCAGGTCTGACTGCGGCCCCACCCACCAACACAAGTTACTCCAGACAGCACAGGGGAAGTGCCCTGCAGTTCCGCACCACCCCAGGGACTATCCAAAATGATGAAACAGAAGAATTCTCAAAAGAAACTCCAGGAAGTAGTGACAGCTAACAAACTGACGAAAAAAGATTTAAGTAATATAATGGAACAAGAATTTAGAATAATAGTCATAAAATTAATCGCTGGACTTGAAAAAAGTATAGAGGACAGCAGAGAATCTATTGCTACAGAGATCAAGGGACCAAGAAATAGTCATGAGGAGCTAAAAAATGCTATAAATGAGGTGCAAAGGCAAATGGAGGCGACCACAGCTCAGACTGAAGAGGCAGAGGAGAGAATAGGTGAATTAGAAGATAAAATTATGGAAAAAGAGGAAGCTGAGAAAAAGAGAGATAAAAAAAATCCAGGAGTGTGAGGGGAGAATTAAAGAACTAAGTGATGCAATCAAACGGAACAATATCCATATCATAGGAATTCCAGAAGAGGAAGAGAGAGAGAAAGGGGCTGAAGGTGTACTTGAACAAATCATAGCTGAGAACTTCCCTGGACTGGGAAAGGAAACAGGCATTGAAATCCAAGAGGTACAGAGAATTCCCTTCAGATGTAACTTGAATCCATCTTCTGCACGACATATCAGAGTGAAACTGGAAAAATACAAGGATAAAGAGAAAATTCTGAAAGCAGCTAGGGATAAACATGCTCTAAGATATAAACAGAGACCCATAAGACTAGTGGCAGATTTATGTACTGAAACTTGGCAGGCCAGAAAGGAATGGCAGGAAATCTTCAGTGTGATGAACAGAAAAAAATATGCAGCCGAAAATTTTTTATCCAGCTAGTCTGTCAATCAGAATAGAAGGAGAGATAAAGGTCTTCCCGAACAAACAAAAACTGAAGGAATTCATCACCACTAAACTAGCCCTACAAGAGATCCTAAGGGGGATTCTGTGAGTGAAATGTTGCAAGGACCACAAAGTACCAGAGACATCACTACAAGCATGAAACCTACAGACATCACAATGACTCTAAACCCATATCTTTCTATAACACTGAATGTAAATGGACTAAATGTGCCAACCAAAAGACACAGGGTGTCAGAATGGATAAAAAACCAAGACCCATCTATTTGCTGTCTACAAGAGACTCATTTTAGACCTGAGGACACCTTCAGATTGAGAGTGAGAGGATGGAGAACTCTCTATCATGCTACTGGAAATCAAAAGAAAGCTGGAGTAGCCATACTTATATCAGACACACTAGACTTTAAATTAAAGGTTGTAACAGGAGATGAATAAAGGCATTATATAATAATTACAGGATCTATCCATCAGGAAGAGCTAACAATTATAAATGTCTATGCACAAAATATGGGAGCCCCCAAATATATACAACAATCACAAACATAAGCAACCTTGTTGATAACAATGTGGTAATTGCAGGGGACTTTAATACTCCACTTACAACAATGGATAGATCATCAAGACACAGGATAAATAAAGAAAAAACGGCCCTGAATGACACATTGGATCAGATGGACTTGACAGATATATGTAGAACTCTGCATCCCAAAGCAACAGAATATACTTTCTCCTCGAGTGCACATGGAACCTTCTCCAAGATAGATCACATACTGGGTCACAAAACAGCCCTTCATAAGTATACAAGAATTGAGATCATACCATGTACACTTTCAGACCACAATGCTATGAAACTTGAAATCAACCACAGGAAAAGTCTCGAAAACCTCCAAAAGCATGGAGGTTAAAGAACACCCTACTAAAGAATGAATGGGTCAACCAGGCAGTTAGAGAAGAAATTTAAAAATATATGGAAACAAATGAAAATGAAGATACAACAATCCAAACCCTTTGGGATGCAGCAAAGGCATTACTAAGAGGAAAATACATTGCAATCCAGGCCTATCTCAAGAAACAAGAAAAATCCCAAATACAAAATCTAACAGCACACCTAAAGGAAATAGAAGCGAAACAGCAAAGACACCCCAAACCCAGCAGAAGAAGAGAAACAATAAAGATCAGAGCAGAAATAAACAATATAGAATCTAAAAAAACTGTAGAGCAGATCAACAAAACCAAGAGTTGGTTTTTTCAAAAAATAAACAAAATTGATAAACCTCTAGCCAGGCTTCTCAAAAAGAAAAGGAAGATGACTCAAATATACAAAATCATGAATGAAAATGGAATTATTACAACCATTTCCTCAGAAATACAAGCAATTATCAGGGAATACTATGAAAAATTATATGCCAACAAACTGGACAACCTGGAAGAAATGGACAAATTCCTAAGCACCTACCCACTTCCAAAACTCAAACAGGAAGAAATAGAAAAACTTGAACAGATCCATAACCAGCAAAGAAATTGAATCAGTTATCAAAAATCTCCCAACAAATAAGATAAGACCAGATGGCTTCCCAGGGGAGTTCTACCAGACATTTAAAGCAGAGATAATACCTATCCTTCTCAAGCTATTCCAAAAAATAGAAAGGGAAGGAAAACTTCCAGACTCATTCTATGAAGCCAGTATTACTTTGATTCCTAAACCAGACAGAGACCCAGCAAAAAAAAAAAAAAGAGAACTACAGGCCAATATCCCTGATGAATATGGATACAAAAATTCTCAATAAGATACTAGCATATCGAATTCAACAGCATATAAAAAGAATTATTCACCATAATCAAGTGGGATTCATTCCTGGGCTGCAGGGCTGGTTCAACATTTGCAAATCAATCAATATGATACATCACATTAATAAAAGAAAAGAACCATATGATGCTGTCAATCGATGCATAAAAAGCATTTGACAAAATTCAGCATCCTTTCTTAACAAAAACCCTCGAGAAAGTCGGGATAGAAGGAACATAATTAAACATCATCAAAGCCATTGATGAAAAGCCCACAGCTAATATCATCCTCAATGGGGAAAAACTGAGAGCTTTTTCCCTGAGATCAGGAAGATGACAGGGATGTCCACTCTCACCGCTGTTGCTTAACATAGTGTTGGAAGTGCTAGCTAGCATCAGCAATCAGACAACAAAAGGAAATCAAAGGCATCAAAATTGGCAAAGATGAAGTCAAGCTTTCACTTTTTGCAGATGACATGATATTATACATGGAAAAACCTGACAGACTCCACCAAAAGTCTGCCAGAACTGACACATGAATTCAGCAAAGTCACAGGATACAAAATCAATGTACAGAAATCAGTTGGATTCTTATACACTAATAATGAAGCAATAGAAAGACAAATAAAGAAACTGATCCCATTCACAATTGCACCAAGAAGCATAAAATACCTAGGAATAAACCTAACCAAAGTGTAAAAGATGTGTATGCTGAAAACTATAGAAAGCTTATGAAGGAAATTGAAGAAGATATAAAGAAATGGAAAAACATTCCGTGCTTATGGAATGGAAGAATATATATTGTTAAAATGTCAATACTACTCAAAGCTATCTACACATTCAATGCAATCCCAATCAAAATTGCACCAGCATTCTTCTCGAAGCTAGAACAAGCAATCCTAAAATTTGCATGGAACCACAAAAGACCCCAAATAGCTAAAGTCATCTTGAAAAAGAAGACCAAAACAGGAGGCATCACAATCCCAGACTTTAGCCTCTACTACAAAGCTGTAATCATCAAGACAGCATGGTATTGGCACAAAAACAGACACATAGACCAATGGAATAGAATAGAAACCCCAGAATTAGACCCACAAAAGTATGGCTAACTAATCTTTGACAAAGCAGGAAAGAATATCCAATGGAAAAAAGACAGTCTCTTTAACAAATGGTGCTGGGAGAACTGGACAGCAACATGCAGAAGAATGAAACTAGACCACTTTCTCACACCATTCACAAAAATTAACTCAAAATAGATGAAGTACCTGGATGTGAGACAGGAAACCATCAAAACCCTAGAGGAGAATGCAGGAAAAGACCTCTCTGACCTCAGCTGTAGCAATTTCTTACTTGACACATCCCCAAAGGCAAGGGAATTCAAAGCAAACATGAACTATCGGGACCTCATGAAGATAAAAAGCTTCTGCACAGCAAAGGAAGCAATCAACAATACTAAAAGGCAACCAACGGAATGGGAAAAGATATTTGCAAATGACATATCGGACAAAGGGCTAGTATCCAAAATCTATAAAGAACTCACCAAACTCCACACCCAAAAAAGCAAATAATCCAATAAAGAAATGGACAGAAAACATGAATAGACACTTCTCTAAAGAAGGCATCCATATGACCAATAGGCACATGAAAAGATGCCCAGCGTCACTCCTCATCAGGGAAATACAAATCAAAACCACACTGTGATATCACCTCACACCAGTCAGAGTGGTTAAAATGAACAAATCAGGAGACTATAGATGCTGGAGAGGATGTGGAGAAACGGGAACCCTCTTGCACTGTTGGTGGGAATGCAAACTGGTGCAGCTGCTCTGGAAAACAGTGTGGAAGTTCCTCAAAAAATTAAAAATAGACCTACCCTATGACCCAGCAAGAGAACTGCTAGGAATTTACCCAAGGAATACAGGAGTGCTAATGCACAGGGGCACTTGTACCCCAATGTTTAGAGCAGCACTCTCAACAATAGCCAAATTATGGAAAGAGCCTAAATGTCCATCAACTGACGAAGGGATAAAGAAATTGTGGTTTATATACACAATGGAATACTACGTGGCAATGAGAAAGAATGAAATATGGCCTTTTGTAGCAACATGGATGGAACTGGAGAGTGTGATGCTAATTGAAATAAGTCATACAGATAAAGACAGATACCATATGTTTTCACTCTTATGTGGATCCTGAGAAACTTAACAGAAGACCATGGGGGAGAGGAAGAAAAAAAAAGAGGTTAGAGAGGGAGGGAGCCAAAACATAAGAGACTCTTAAAAACTGAGAACAAACTGAGGGTTGATGGGGAGTGGGTGGGAGGGGAGGGTGGGTGATGGGTATTGAGGATGGCACTTGTTGGGATGAGCACTGGGTGTTATATGGAAACCAATTTGACAAATTTCATATTAAACAAATATTATATTTTCTGTTCTTATGTTTTAGTCTTCTATACATTTTGAGTTCAATTTTTGTATATGGTATAAGGTAAGGGTCCAACTTCATTCGTTTGCATGTGAGTGTCCAGCTTTCCTAACACTATTTGTTGAAGACTCTCCTTTTCCTGTTGAATGGTTTTGAATCCTTGAGGAAAATTATTTGACCATACATGCAAAGGCTTATTTCTAGTCTCTCTATTCTATTCCACTGGTCTTATTCCTGGATTTGCAGCAGTACCACACCATTTTAATTACATTAGCTTTGTAATAAGTTTTGAAAACAATAAGTTTGAGTCCTCCAACTTTGTTATTTTTAAAAATTGTTTTGGCTATTGTGTGCCCCTGAGGTTCCATATAAATTTTAGAACAGATTTTTATATTTCTTTAAAAAAACATCATTGCAATTTTGACAGAGATTGCATTGAATCTGTAGATCACTTCAGTAATACTAACTTAACAGTATTAATTCTTTCAAACCATAAATAGGCTATCTTTCCATTTATTTATGTCTTCAATTTTTTTTTGGGGGGGGGGTTAGTGTATAAGTCTTTTGCCTACTCAGTTATATTTATTCCTAGGTAGGGGTGCCTTTTTAGCTCAGTTGGTTAAGCGTCCAACTCTTGATTTTGGCAAGGGTCATAATCTCACAGTTGTGAGATGGAGCCCCATGTTGGTTGCTGACATCATAGAGCCTGCTTGGGATTCTTTCTCCCTTTCTCTCTGCCCCTTCCCCCCGCCCATGCTAGCTCTCTCTCTCTCTCTCCCCCCCCCCTCAAAATAAATAAAAATTTTAAAAAACTTTAAAAAAATTGATTCCTAGGTAAAGAAATAACAACAAGTAAATTTATTCCTAGCCATTTTACTCTTTTTAATCTTGTTGTTAATGGAATGGTTTCTTAATTTCTTTTTTATATTGTTAATTAAAAAAATGTTTAAGTTTATTTCTGAGAAAGGGAGCACAAGCGGGGAAGGGGCAGAGAGAGGGAGACACATAATCCAAAGCAGGCTGCAGGCTCTGAGCTATTATTACAGAGCCCGACACAGGGCTTGAACCCACGAACAGTGAGATCATGACCTGAGCTGAAGTCATACATTTAACCTACTCAGCCACCCAGGCACCCATCCTTTTTGTATTTTTTATATTTTATATATTTTATATTTTAATATCCATTTTCAGTGCAGAGAAACACAACTAATTTTTGTGTGTTGATATTATATCCTGAAACTTTGCTAAATTCATTAATTCTAATAAGTGTGTGTGTGTGTGTGTGTGTATTCATTAGAGTTTTCTGTATATAAGATCATGTCATCTATGAACAGAGATAATTTTGCCCCTTCCTACCCAATTTTAATGAATTTTATTTCTTTTTCTTAATTGCTCTGGCTAGAACTTTCAATATTATTTTGAATACAAGTGGCAAAAACAGACCATAATACAGTTTTTAACATAGACCAATATCTATTTTCACTGAAGATTAAATCTATAGTCCCAATTTACATCAACTCTCACCGATTCATGGAAAGGAAAATAATTTGGGAATATTTATCTTACTTCCAGTAATTAGAAGTTGGGAGACCAACAGAAATTAAATAGGATGGGCAGGATGGATAAAGAGTCAGAAAAAAAATAATAGAAATAAGAACAAAAGCTAAGAGGTTGGTGGCAATGGCAGCTCCAGATTTTGTGGGATCTAAAGTTTATACAATTTGGGGTGTTCCTTTAAGGAAAAAATACAAAATTTTGAATACAAGGTTAAGAAGGTTATTGAATATTTAAAATGAGAAAAGAAATGACAACAAATGTATGTAGTCTTGGAAATTCTTGTCCCCTTCTCTGAGAAACTTCAGGAAATTTGTCAGCAATAATTAGACAGGTTTCCTGATTGCAATCTGGCTTCCTCTCCTGATGGAGAACACTCAACTCCCAGAAACTTCCAGCATTCTCAGGAGTTCATGCACTTGAGGGGCCCTGAAGATGCTGAAGCATCACTTGATTCCTAAAGAGTCCACCATGTGATCAGTAGAATGCCTAAGTATATATGTTTTCCAGTACTAGCCCTGAGGAGTAGGACTTGAAAAAGTTACACTGCATCATTTTGTACAGTTGCTCTAGGACTAAAACTTGTAATACTTATATTGCATCTGTATTTGGTTTTTTGCTTGAAATGGACATAATCTGTAGCCTTATTATAACATCAGGCAATAAAAAGCATGATTTATTCAACCAATTTGTCTTGAAAATTCTTGCCAAGGAAGCTTGATTGAAAATTCTAGAAGGATTTGCTGACTACTCTGATGCATCCATAATGTAATCTCCAGAATCATACAACTCAAGATTGTGACAAATTTTCAGTTCTTAAAAGTGCTCCATGTGTGCACGTGCATGCGTGTGGGTGTGTGCAAAACTCTTGCTAAGGACTCTGATTTTTAGTTTCTTAAAAATACCAGAAATTCTGCATTAGTGTTTTCACTGCCTCAGTAATGTGATCTATTCAGTAATAATGACAGAAGACACTAATATTGTAACTGGGTGCCAAGCTATATTCATTTATATACCTATTTGATTCTCAAAATGACCCTGTGGGGAAAATTCTATTATTATTGCCATTTTACATATGAGAAAGCTGAGGCACAGAGAGGATTATTAACTTTCCCCAGGTAACAAATCTGATAAGGTGTGTGTTAATTCTGGAGACTGCCTAAGTGCAACATTTTACTACCTTACCAGACTTCACTAACTACTGATGAATAGGTGGTGTTTATTTGTGATGTGGGAGTTCCTTGGCTATATAAATGGCTATTATTTCATGCCCAGTGGAAGACCAATTAGTTCATATTCTATCCGGATAGTCATAAGAGCATGTGGCTGGATGTGTATTTGCTTTTTGATCTCTTGCTAATCTGTTTTCTAGGAAATCTCCAGCTTGTGTACTAATACTCAACTCTGTTTTAGTTTCACCTTGCTTTCCAGTTACGGTTTGTGCTTCATGAGGTCGGGAACAGTGTTTTGTATTTCCTCTGAATCTCCCAGAATCATGGCATGGTGTTAGACTTACAGGAAGGTAAGGACAAGCATTGATTTATTCACTGATATGTTTTTAACAACAAGCCACTGCTAAGTCAATTATCTGTAATTTGCATTTAAACATTACATGAATCATGCATTCCTTCAAAGATTTATGCAGGGTCCATATGTGATGGGGATACAACAAAAACAAAAATATAGTCTGCTACCATTGAGGGTCTGGTGGTATCATGGAAAGACACAAATCTAAACAAATATTGTAGTGATGTGTTATAGAGACATTGTTAAGATTCAATGAATGTAATGAGTGAATTAGCTTCAGTGGGGGTGGAGTGATCTATTTCTAATCTTGGTAAGAGATATCTGATCCATACACTATTAGAACTGAAATAAACTTTGGGGGATTATTTTTGCCTAATCCCTCAGTTGTTTAAAGGTTTTAAGTAATCTCTACACCCATCGTGGGGCTCAAACTCACAACCCCGAGATCAAGGGTCACATGTTCTACTGACTTGAGCCAGTCAGGCACCCTTAATCCCTCATTTTATAGGTAAGAAACTGGAGTGATAGGATATTGAATGGGATTTTTCCTGTTACTCTGTAGGCTTGGCTATTAGGAAAAACAACTGGTAATGAAAGCCCCTACAAAACTATTTAATCTAAAGAGGGCCTTTCTATGAACACCATCTTCTTGAAGGAATTTAGTGGAAAGACAATGAGCTTTACTATCGTCATAAACCCTCCCACCCCAGAACTGGCAGAGACCTAGAGACGAGAAGGAGAGTCATGTTTGACAGCTTTCAAAGCATGCAGGGTGCTCAAAGAAAGGCTCCTTCTTTCCCTTTACAATTTTCTTCTCCTAAATTCAAACGTTGACAGTGATGGATTCGTTTTAAGAGAATCAATCATAAATTTTGGCTGAGTCTACAAGAAGAGGAGAATGAGCTCTTATTTCTTATTCTCATATCTGGATATCCTGTCTCAACAACCCAAGGGAAATAGTTAAAAAGTTCTGGGAATAGTGTTAAGTGTTCTTTGCAGGTTGGTGGCATAGTGAGTTGGAGACCAATGCCAATTTGTGATCTGGAGTTTTTGAAGAACAGAGTTCCACTGTGGTGGTCCAAGCCAGCATGACTTCAAGACAGCATAGTTTCATAGGGTTGAAAAAATTATGGAAACAACTTTAGCTTATCCCAGTTTTCCATAGTCCTTGGAGTAGAGAACAATGGTAATTCCCACAGCCTCAAGAGGAGTTCTGGGGTTTCTCAAGCCACTGACTGGCTAAACATTGACTGGCTAAACACTCAACCCAGAGAGGAGATTGGGGGTATGGAGTATTGACAGAAGGCCAGAAGGAGATACTACATTCTTTCTCTGTAGGGGTCCTCAGTGATGGAGTGATTCTGGGTAAAGCCGATCATCCCCTGAGTATCACTCACACCATGTAATGACAGAATTACACCAAATCAAAGCAAGACATGGGGCCCCAAATGACAGCAGTTATATACAAGCATGGCTATATTCCTGACTCTCAACCCTGTTTCCAAACCTAGAGGACCTACATCTTATAAGAGGGATGTTGACAGAATATCCCAGACCCTGACACCACCAATATACACATACACATAGTGCTATATTGAAGGGAAAGGGTATAATAGGGGAAACAGAACCACTCCAGTCCTATTTATTTATTTATTTGTGGTTAAAAGAGTTTATGTTCTTTTTTTTGACATTTTTAAAAATTAACAGCTTTACTGAATTATAATTCATACACCATACAATTTACCTATTTAGAGTGCATAATTCAATGTTTTTTTTTCTTTTTTTAAGTGAAAGCACATGACTTAAATTTATTATCTTAACCTATTTTTTTTTTTCAGGAATAGAATTTAGTGATTCATCACTTACCTATAACACCTAGTGCTCATCCCAGCAAGTGCCCTCCTTAATGTCCATCACCCATTTAGCCCATCCCCCCACCACCCAACACCCCTGCAGCAACCCTCAGTTTGTTCTCTGTATTTAAGAGTCTCTTATGGTTTGCCTTCCTCTCTGTTTTTATCTTATTTTTCCTCTCCCTATGTTCATCTGTTTTGTATCTTAAATTCCACATGAGTGAAATCATATATTTGTCTTTCTCCGATTGACTTATTTTGCTTAGCATAATACACTCTACTTCCATCCACATTGTTGCAAATGGCAAGATTTCATTCTTTTTGATTTCCAAGTAATATTCCATTATATATATATATATACATACATATATGTATATACATACACACACATATATATGTATATATGTATATATATATACACATACCACATCTTCTTTACCTATTCATCTGTTGAATTTTCGTTTGGGCTCTTTCCATACTTTGGCTATTGTCGATAGCACTGCTATAAACATTGGGGTGCATGTGCCCTTTTGAAACAGCATTCCTGTATCCTTTGGATAAATACCTACTAGTACAATTGCTGGGTCGTAGGGTAGTTGTATTTTTAATTTTTTGAGGAACCTCCATACTGTTTTCCAGAGTGGCTGTACCAGTTTGCATTTCCACCAGCAGTGCAAAAGGGTTCCTCTCTCTCCGCATCCTAGCCAACATTTGTTGTTGCCTGAGTTGTTAATTTTAGCCATTCTGCACTCCAGTCCTTTTTAGACACAAACCCAGCATTAACTGTAAAAGTTTCATAATAATAAATGTGATGCTAGAGTTTTAAACAGGACTAGACAAAATTTTAATATTCATAAATAAAAGATTTGGCCAGTATCTTATTAAGGGATCAGAAAAAGGAGAATCTGAAATTTCATGGTTGAAAACAGTTAAAATAGAGACTCTTTCCCATTTAAAATTTAAACAGTTCACAGGTGTATATCAAGGCCAGGGGTGGGGGGTAGGGAAGCATTTCACCTTGACAGGGAAAACTATTTTATTACTGACATTGTTTAAAATTACTGGGCCCATACTACTAATAAAAAAATATACAATCATTTAGTGGATTTTATTATTGTTTTTTTTTTCACCTTCTCCAGAGGCAGTCCTCCTTGACTGCTTGTACTCAGGGTACTCTACTAAACCCCCCTTGTCACAGGACTGCCAGTTCAGACTCCCTCAAAAGACATTTACACTGGCTTGGTGACCTGCCCAAAGAAACAAAACTTCTTCTCCTAGAGAAGGAAAGTTTTTTAGGGGTAGAGAATTTTGCATACATTTTAAAATCCCTGGCCTTGATCTAAAATCATTTCTATTTTTCTTGCAGCACCTGGGTGGCTCAGTCAGTTAAGCGTCCAACTTCAGCTCAGGTCATGATCTTGCAATTCATAGTTCGAGCCCCACATCAGGCCTCTGTGCTGAGAACTCAGGGCCTGGAGCCCGCTTCTAATTCTGTGGCTCTGTCTCTCACTGCCCCTCCCCTTGCTTGCACTCTGTCTCTCTCTCTTTCTCTCTCAAAAATAAATAAACATTAAAATTTTTCTTTAAAAATCATTTGTATCTTTCTTGAAATTAGTAACAGGTGTAGGCAAACACGTGGGTCATGTGGGTCCTTCAGCATGCCAGCACAGAGACAGGGTTATGAGCACAAGAAGATTATTGTACAATAATGTTGGAGAGGGGGAGCCTGGGTGGCTCAGTCAGTTAAGTGTCCGGCTCTTGATTTCAGCCCAGGTCATGATCTCATGGCTCATGGGATTGAGCCCACATTGGGCTCCACACTGACAGCATGGACCCTGCTTGGGATTCTCTGTCTCCCTCTCTCTCTGCCCTTCACCTGCTAATGTGCTGTTTCTCAAATAAATAAATATTAAAAAAATAATGTTGGAGAAAGATAAAGGAAGGGAGCAAGAGTGGACAGGGAGAAGCTCTGTCCAAGATGTGGATCTGAGAACGTCTCGGCCAGCTCAGTAAGGAGCTGGGGAGCAAAGATTGTTTGTTAGATTTTCCTTGTATTGGTCAGGAGTGGCCAGGCCTTAGTAATCCCACTCTGTACAGCCATCGACTGGGGGCTGCAAGGAAGAGCATGGCATCAGCTAGCAAGCTGACGTCGATCCTGATGGCGATGATGCTGGAGACTGTCAGGCTACTGCACCTCTTGCGGGTAAACAGTAAGTCCTTTCTTGACAGAACTAACCTGTGCACGTCCCTGGCTCCCACACCTGATCACACATTAAATTTCTGTCTCCCCAGCTTTTCTATTAATTTTAGAAGTGTAATAAGTGTTTTGTGATGCTTCATTAGATACCCACCAACCACCGCTATATAGCCAAATAATGTTTAGCTCCCCAGGAAGTTCAGCTGTTAAGGAGAGTCAATTTAGTAAACATGGAACTGGAGTCCTCGTGCAGCTTGACTCAATTCTATGTCACACTTCAGCTTCTTTTGAACCAAATAAAGTGTGGACTGTCTGACAAAGAGGGCTATCTTTTATTCATATTTCTATCTTCTCAGCCGTCACACACACAAAAAGGACAGAACCTGGCAGGGCACCTGTTGGCCAGGAGGGGTACAGTAAATGTCATGTTTAATAGAATGACTGATTACAGACTGTTTTACCTTCTTCACCTCACTTCATATCAATATAAACAGCCTCTGTGTCACTTCATATTGCTGCTGGTTCTGACTCTGGTTTTGAAGTCAATGTATTCTGTTGATTTTCTTCTTTATGAAAGAAAGAATAAAATCCCCAATGGTAAGAGATAATGAGCATAAAACAATGCTAAAAAGAAATGCTATATAAAAAACAAAGTTGACTGAAGAACCATTTTCTGGTACCTGCCATTCCAAAGATATCTCCAGGCAGGTAGCTTTCTTTCCAGCACACCAGAGAGCAAGGAGGGGAGCAAGATGTGTTGCAGACTGAGGGAGGCAAGAGTTCATATGTCAGTGCAAATTTAGGAAGGAAGGGAGGAGGGTTATAGAAAATACTTGTTTACAAAAATAGGACCATTGGGAGGCTCTTCTGTGTAAATTTAGTAACAATTTTCAGTTTGTCAGTGGCCTGAGGATAATTTTATAATTGCAGAAGGCTTACTTCGAGGATCAAGACATCTAAATACAATAGTTAAGTCCAGCTGGTAGCTGGGATGAAACGTGAATGTCAGGAACCCTTAGTAGCTGCCAAAGGACCTGTCCTTTGTAAGCTTTGGAAAAGGGAGCAAGTGATGACTGTCAATGCGTAGCATCCCCTGGTGGCCATCCACAGGGTCGGTATGGCAAGTCAGAAAGCTGCCATTAAACCTAAATAAATAAGAACCAAGGAGGTGGCTTCATTTGCAAAGTCATCTACTGATGGATACTTTTCAGTGCTAGGAGAAAGCCATTGACTCCTGACTTCCTGAAGATACCTGGGGAGAGCTGCAAATGGGGAAGCTGAAACAAAGCCATATGGGGGCTTCCTGAAGGCTCTTTGATACAACTGATTATGATGTTCTTGCTGGATAATTTGCTTGTTTCAAGTGCATGATTAATGGAATTATTATTCATAATTAGGAAATGCCCAGAGAGCAAAGAACACAAACTATTCTGACTAGCTGTCAGTAATTGCCAGGCTCATGCTAATAATGCCCGGGAAATGAAAACGCTCTAGCACTTTCCTTTAATTTTATTTTGGAATGTGATGTTCTAACAGCAATGGAGTGCTGTAGGCAGTGTTTATCCTTCAGATTATGTCACCTCAAAGTGCCACTCCTCATGACATCCCTCGCAGAGTACAGAGGAAGCCTGTCAGATAGTATTGCTTAATTAATTAGGGCCTTTCTAGTAGGAGTCCTTGTAGACCATACCCCCCTTTCCTCTTTCTCCCACTCATCTCTTCCTGAAATCACACATGTTGCTGGTCCCTTAAGGAGACACTATAATGGAAGACAGGATCTTGACCAGCTTGACCTCTAACGGAAAGCTTTATAAGGCTAATCACAGATCAGTTTTTAATGAAATGTCCTTTCTTCTTGTAGTGATGGGGAAAATGTCTTAGCAGCTTAGTAGGAACTACTCCAGTTTTTATTTTGTTTGTGGGGTCTTTGTGGTTTTCTTTGCTACAACTAATCGAAATACTGCCACACTCGACAGTGCAGAGTATTAAAAGCCGCAATGAGCTACAGAAAGACCCTGGTCAGAGTGAAGGACCATTTGTAAATGCAGTTGCCAATTTCTCCAGTGGAATATCTTTTGGACGATCAGAAAAGACTGGGATCCCCTGGGCAGATGTTCAAAGAGATTAAACAGGGATGAGAAGAAAGCACACAACAGCCCCTCAAAGATAATTCGTAGTTTGTTTCTCCTTTCGCATGCACTCTATAGGATTTTCAAAAGAATGAGTGGCTACTGTGCTGGATGCAGATGTCTGAGTTCTTTGCAGGTCTGGGAGAAGTGAGGGAGGAGGTAAAAAGAACATTGGTGTGGATCAACTCAAAGCAAGCTAAAAGCAAAAAATTAAATGTGGCAATCTAGGCTGCAGGAAGAGATAGCTCAAACTCTGCAAAGTTCATACACACACACACACACACACACACACACACATACACAATTATCTTTGCTTCTTCCTCAGAGTACCTAAAGCTATAGCTGAACTCCATAATTTTATCACAAAGTGGGTCACCTGTGCTCATGCCAAGCTAAAACACAAAATGGACAGGGATAAGGGTTAAGGTCACTCATTCCTACCAGGGCTCTGGGCAGAACAAATTTGTCCGTTCAGTGTGTCTAACCCCTCACTGTTCAAAGTATGGGGTATGGTCTGGCATCATCAGGGAGCTAGTTAGAAATGCAGAATCTCAGGACCCACCCCAGACACACTGAATCAGAATCTGCATGGTAACAAGAAAGCCTGGGAATTTCTATGCACACTGTGGCATGGAAAGCCATGGTCTAGGGCACTTCCTGAAGTTACCTCCGCAGTTTAGAAGGGGTGAAGATCCACACTGGGCTTCATGAAAAAAAAAAAAAAAAAAAAAAAAAAAACCAGAATAAATCTACTTTATATCTTATTTAACTTTCTTTCTATAGGAACTTGAATTTTTTTTTTATTTCAAGTTTTTATGCAAATTCTGGTTAGTGAACATATAGGGTAAACTCGGTGTCAGGTGTAGAATTTATTGATATCTTTTTTAAAGCAACTCAATTTCCAAACTTCTGAAAAGATAAGATATTGTATTGTGGGAATGATAAGCATTGGACTTTCCCATAACTGGGTAATATTTTTAGTGAGCAATAGGTTATTTTTAGAAATGTTACACTGTTAAGCCCAAAAGTTACATGAAATATTACTATAAACAGTGGGATTCCTTTTCTATCCAGTTGAGACAGCAAACAGCCAAATTCATGGGTAGTGCCCACTTTATCTCCTAGGGATCTGAAAATTCTTTTGATCAAATAAGGAAAAATGGTTAGTGTTCCTTTCTCCTACCTCCTTAGAATTTTTACTATGTTCCATATCATTTATTGCCTTAAAAATTATTGATTACTTTCAGTGTTTGTGTGTAACATACCTCCCATTACTAGAAGAATGCTAACTCCAGGTAGATAGATACCTTGCCTATAACACAGTAGGCATAAGTCCCCCTCAACTGGATTATTCACATCGCTCTAAGTTTATGCTCACAAAGAAAATTAATACACAATTTGTTTTCTAAGATGTCTGGGGTATGAAAAAGGAATTTATGGATTGGGGTTGAATACATCCCACTTTTGCTTTGTTAGACATGAAGATCTCTGTGGAAACTATCCTCCATTAACATTAACAAGTTAGTTTCTCTTTCATGTAACAGGCTCATGTTATTTAGTATGAATCCACTACAAAGTAACTAGTCTTCAGTGTTGACTATATTAATCTTATTCATTTCTATGCGTGGAAAGCCAAGACCAGATGCTGGAACTTACACAAGGTGTTAATCCTGAGAGGGTGACCAGTTTGCAGGTTTATAGGACATCTACCACTGCTCTTGAACCTCTCCGTTCCCCCCAACAGGCATGGCAGAAACTGTAAGCAAAGAGACCTAAGATTTATTATTCTGCAATGTAACCAAATGTTGGAAGTCCTATATTCTAATTAATGGCACAGAGCCACACAGCATGGTGACACACTAAACAGGTTTGGAAAGTACCATGCAACCATGATGGATTCAGGCTACTTAGTCCTCTTCTGTTTCTTCCTCTTTCTGCCTCTTAATCTTGGAGTGCCCCCAGGGTTCAGTCCTGGGTCCCCTCTTTACATTATATTCACACACACACAACCCTGCTCAGTGAACTTAACTCTCATGGCTTTAAACACTATCTAATTGCAGACTACATTGAAATGGATATCCTAGCCTTGAATTATGTCCTGGGCTTCATACTTATATATAGACTTGTACATTCAACAACTGTCCTCGGCTGTTTAACATGCAATTCAAATTGAGCATGTTTACATTTAAATTCCTTGTCAAAAATCTTACTCCCCAAATCTATTCCACTCACAATCTCAGTTGAGGGCAACTCTACTATTTCAGTTATTCAAGCCAAATATCTTAGAGTTACTCTTGACTCATCTTTCCTTCTGAAGCCTCATCTTTACTGCCAGGAGAGTCTGTGAACTATACCTTCAAAATACATCTACTGTATGCCCACTTTGCTCCAGCTTTGCTGTTATTCTGGCTGGAGCCATTTTTATTACCCCTTGCCTGGATTATAGCCACAATTTCCAGATTGGTCTTGCTGCTTCCAATTTCAGACTTTAACTGATGATTTTCAACAAAACAGCTGGAGATATCCTTTTAAAAACTAAATCAGGGGCGCCTGCGTGGCTCAGTCAGTCAGGGGTCTGACTCTTGATTTCAGCTCAGGTCATGATCTCACGATTGTGACATCAAGCCCCATGTTGGGTGTTGCACTGACAGGGCAGAGCCTGCTTGGGATTCTCTCTCTCCCTCTGTCTCTGCCCCTCTCCTGTATGCACTCTATCTCTCAAAATAAATAAAGAAACATTAAAAAAAAAAAAAAACTAAATCAGATTATATCACTCTGCTCCATCCCTCCAATGCCTCCCTAGTTCATTCTGAGTAAAAGCCAAAATCCTTACAGGGTCTGGCCTTCTGTTACTGCCTCAACTTCATCTTCTTTTCTTCTTCGCTCCCTTATTCCACTTCAGCTTCCCTGGCTTCTATGTTGTCCTTAGAACACCCCAGACACACTCCTGCTTGGGGATTTTGCTCAGTAGTTTCCTCAGCTTGGAACACTGCTCACTGCAGATATCCATACAACTTGCTTCCTCACCATCCTTCACATCTATCTGCAAAGGCTACCTTTACATCAACCAACCCTTTTGGAGTTGCAACTCATTTTCCTGATCTGGAACGCCCATTTGTTCTCTCCATACGCTCTTTATCATTATTTAATTGTACTTAGCACTCCCTATCACGCCACATAGTTTAGTAATTATGTTTATTGTTTACTGTCTGTGTCTCGAAACCCAAATAAAAGCCTCATGAAACTACAGATATTTGTCTCTGGTTCAGTAATAGATCTCAAGCATCTGGAGTAGTCTGGGTTACTTAGCAGGTGCTCAATACACTTGTTGAAAGTGCTAATTTTTACTAAGTTCTACTTTTACACCGATTGAGAATTTGCCTCCCTGATATCCTGAAAAGTTGACTCCTGTTTTGCCCTGTAAAAAAAGCATAGGGAAAAAGGAAAGCTTACTCTAAGTTTCTCAGAATTATCTCTGGCCAGAGAGTATTAGTGGCCTTTCCCACATCCAAAATCAGGTGCATTTTGCCTAGAAATTTTCATTTATTGTAGGGGTATCTATAAATTTATCCCAGGCCTACCCTGCCATACTCAGGGTAAGCAGTGATGTTTTCCTAACTTATGATCAATACACAGGCCTGTCTTCATGAACATGACGATTATTACTTTTGATCCAACAATCTCTAGTCATTATCACCAAAGTCAGGAAAAACTGAAATGAATGCTATTTGAATAGTTTTGCCCAATTACTGAGGCCATCACAGACAAGTAGGCCCAAAATAACATTAAATCCAAGGGCATTTGCAAACACCTTGTGAGTCAATATTTTATATCTCACATTTCCTTCCTCTCTTCCTAAAATTGATTTATGTAGTCAAGTTCCCTGTGAGTTGAAAGCTCACATCTAGCTGAAAATGATCCACATGCAAGAATCTTGGGCTTTGTCCAAAATGCGCCCAGATAACTTAGTGGTTTCGTTGCAATATCAGAAACAATTTAACTCATTATCAACTCAACCAGCAACACACATGTCTTGAGAGGAAGCCACTTAAACTGCACATAGTCTGCACCAGAACATTAAACACTGTTCAGGCACAAAGATGTTTGCATCCCAAATATTTCAAAGTTCTCTTTAAGAAGGTTAATTATTTGAGGTATTATTTGTACATCACATCCTGGTGTCTTAATTTGGTAATACAGAAGAGTTCTGGAGGAAAGAAGTCACTAGAAGCTCATGCTAGAGAACAGGATGCATTCTATCCACAAAGAAATAACAGCATAAAGTATACTGACAAGAAAGCTCTATCATATTATATCACAGTCATAGAAATAGTAATGCCATTTTCACTTCCAAGTATTGTGAACTCAATCCCAGAATAGTCTTATGTTCCAACAAAAATCACTGGAGTTTTAGAAGTCTTTTACTTTTCAGCTGGCACAGTGTTTCCTGAGGTATAATTTCAAGTCTGGCTGAAGATGACTTGTCTTTGGTTTGCAAATGAAGATAATGAAGGTCACCAGGTGAAGTAGCCTGCCTGAGGACAAATAACCAGTACGCAGCACAGCCTTGTTCTCCTTGCAGCATGCCTTCTTCCACACTCTGGTGCCTTCGTTTACAAATACACAGTAGAGTTCTGAAGGGAAGAAGGATATGGAAGTTCCTGCTAGAGGGGATGAAGATGACAAACTCTACTATAGCAAATATTAATATTTATTCCCATATCTGCCTTCCTATTTAATCTTCTTAAAGTGCATCCTTAAATCTGTGCCCCCTGTACCTTGCATAATCTACAACATGTAGCCAATATTTAAAATGTTGAATTAAAAAGGCTTGATAAATACAAATGTGAGTCTCTCTCCCTCAGGGACACCTTTTCTTGTCACTAAGAACAGAGACCCTTCTCCAGACCTGGGAAAATGTAAGGAGGAGCATGGGAACCAGGGAAAGGATACATTCATCCATTCATTCATTCAAAAACTACTTATTGAGGGGTGCCTGAGGGGTGCCTGAGCTCTTCATATATTCTAAAGTTTATTTATTTATTGTGAGAGAGAGAGAAAGAGGGAGAGAGTGTGGGTGGTTCGGTTCAGCACCAAAACTCTTGATTTCGGCTCAGGTCAGGATTTCACGGTTCGTCAGTTCAAGTCCCATGTCAGGCTCTGCTCTGACAGAGTGGAGCCTGCTTGGGATTCTGTCTCCCTCCCTCTATGCCCCTCACCCTGCCAAATAAATAAATAAACATTAGGGAAAAAAACCTACTTATTGAGTATCTCCAATACTGTGTGAGGCAAAAGTCATAGTAATGTAGAAGACATGGTGCCTGCACTCAAAGAGCACCTACAGACTTGGAGCTGTACTTTCAACTCTTGTTACAAAGTATGGAACAATGCTTCTCAAATTTGAATGTGCATAATAACTACCCAAGAACTTGGCAAAATCTGTTTCAGTAGGTCCGGGGTGGGGCCAAGGAGTCTACATTTCTCAAAGCTCCCAAGTGATGCTGATTATGGTGATTCTAGGTTCACCCTTTGAGTAATAAGGACCAAGATTATAAAACTTTATTCTCTTGAAATACTACCTTGTATTCCCTCTCCACAAAGATTTCCCCAATGTTATTTGTCCTCCTTTGAGTGTATTTAGTTCTATGCAATTTTGTCACATATGTAAGTTTGTATATCTAACATCATAGTAAAGATACAGAACAGTTCTATCCCTCCTAATCCCACAACATTGCTAACCCCTGACAACCACTCATGTTGTCCATATCTATTATTTTGTCATTTCAAGAATGTCATATAAATGACTCATACAATATGTAGCCTTTTGATATTGGTGCTTTCACTTCATACATTGATCTAGAGTCGTCCAGGTTTTTGCCTGTATCAATAGATCATTCCTTTTAATTGGAGAGAAGTATTCCATGGTATGAAAAGTAGCAGTTTGTTTAACCATTCACCAGTTGAAGGAAATTAGGTTGTTTCCATTTTCAGTATTACAAACAAAGCTGCTCTTAATTTCTGTCTACAGATTTTTGTGTGAACATAAGTTTTCTTTTCTTTGTGAGGAATAACAAAAACTGCAATTGCAGAACAATATGGTAGTGTCATGTTTAGTTTTATGAGAAACTGCCAAATTGTTGCCCGGAGTGGCTGTATAATTTTACATTCCCACTAGCAAAGTTTGAGTGTTTGAGTTTCTCTGCATTTGGTGGTGTCACTTTTTTTTTAATATTAGGAATTCTAATAGATATGTAGTGATATCTCAATATGATTTTTTTTTATTTTTTTAATGTTTATTTTTTAGAGAGAGACAGAGCATGAGCATGAGCATGAGTGGGGAAGTGGCAGACAGACAGGGAGACACAGAATCTGAAGCAGGCTCCAGGCTTTGAGCTGTCAGCACAGAGCCTGACATGGGGCTAGAACTCATGAACTTCAAGATAATGACCTCGCCCCTCAATATGATTTTAATTTGCACTTCCTTAATGCCTAATGATGTCAAATACCTTTTTTGTGCTTCTTTGCTACCTGAATATTCTTTAGTTAAATGTCTGTTGATGTTTTAACCTGATTTCTGATTGGATTTTTTGTTATTTCTGTTGAGTTTTGTTGGTTTTTTTAAAATGTTTATTTTGGGGGGGGGGAGAGAGAGAGACAGAGAGAGGGGGCGAGGGGCAGAGAGAGAGGGGAACAGAGTAACTGAAGCGGGCTGTGTGCTGACAGCAGAAAGCCCAATGTGGGACTCGAACTCATGAATTGTGAGATCATCATCTGAGCCAGAGTCAGATGCTTAACCGACAGAGCTACCCAGGTGACTGTTTCTGTTGAGTTTTAAGAGCTTTCCGTGTGTGTGTGTGTGTGTGTGTGTGTGTGTGTGTGTGTATTTTAGTGCACAAACAGGGGAGAGGGGCAGAGGGACAGAGAGAGAATCTTAAGCAGGTTCCACACTCAGCACAGAGCCCAACATGGGGCTCGATCCCACAACCCTGAGATCATGACCTGAGCTGAAATTAAGAGTCAGACACTCAACCAACTGAGCCACCCAGGTGCCCTGAGCTCTTCATATATTCTAAAGTTTATTTATTTATTGTGAGAGAGAGAGAAAGAGGGAGAGAGTGTGTGTGCACAAGCAGGGGAGAGGCAGATAGAGAGGGAGAGGGAGAGAATCCCAAGCAGGCTCCATGCTGTCAGTACGGAGCCCAAAATGCTGGGCTTGATCCCACAAACTGTGAGATCACAGCCTGAGTCAGACTCTAGAGTCAGACACTTAACAGACTTAGCCACCCAGGTGCCCAACTTTATATATTCTAGATACTGCTTTGTCATACATGTCCTTTAGAAATAGTTTCTCCCTGTCTTAGGCTTACCTTTCATCTTTTTCACAGAGTCTTTTACAGAGAAAAAGTTTTTAATTTTGTGAAGTCCAATTTATCATTTTTTTTTCCTTTTATGGATTATGCTTTGGGCATCAAGTTTAACAACTGCTCACCCAGACCTGATCCTGAAGATTTTCTCCTGGTTTTTTTTTTCGTGAAGTTTTTATAGTTTTAAGTTTTATATTTAAATCCATGACCATTTTGGGGGCACTTGGCTGACTCAGTCTGTGGGGTGTATGACTCCTGATCTTGGGGTTGTGAGTCTGAGCCCCACATGGGTGCATAGAGATTACTTGAAAATAAAGTCTTTTAAAAAAATAAAAAATAAATCCATGACCATTTTCAACTATTTTTTGTATAATGTGTGAGTTTTAGATTGGAATTCATTAAACCTATTGAGGTGTAGCATGAGGTCCAGGCGGATGTTGTGCTCAGTTTTCCACCAGGCCACAGTGACATCACCCCCTCAAAGTAGAGTGGAGCACTCACACCTCCTCACTGCAGTTAAGGTGGAAGTTCAGCTAGCTCCTCCCTCCGCTGACATATTCTCAACAAGTGTGTGACCTTTACTTTCACTGCCTGGTTGATGCCGAGTGAATATGTAAGCTCAGCTCCTCACTGGGCCCCTCTGCCACTAGGAAAGAAGGTAGAGGGCTGACATATCATGTTTTTTTGCTGCAGGGAGGGGGTGCTACATGAGGAGAGGGAAGCAGAGTGCAACCAGCTGCACCTCTCACCATCTCATTCTACCTCCTTGCTGGTGGGTGGCGGTTGAGGCTGTGCTCCCTGCTCTGCTCCAGTGACACAGGGAGAGGACTGTGAAGCCTAGCGGAGACTAGCTCTGCCTGTGCCACTTCATTAAGTCTTAACTTCTTCCAGGAAGATATGGAGAGTCTGTTCACTGCTGGATCTCAATGACACTATCCTGGGGGAGAGAGAGAATGGTAATACCACCTGCTTCTGGCTGGCAGGTGGTGGAGATCTCCACTCAGCTTTGCCAATACTATTCCTGCAGGGGAATCACTGCACTGTCTGCATATGGGGGCCAGGGGCAAATAGATGACAAGCTCCCACTTTAGCCCTGCCAACGACACCAGGTGGGGGTGGGTGGGTCAGAGGCTTGCCACCTGCTTCTGTGGTGCCGTGGGGAGTGGGAGAGTGGAAGATTAGCCTATACTTGGCCCCACTGGAGGGGTGGGGGAGGAGTACAATTTTTTCATTGTTCCATTTGTTTTGGGTTGGAGTGAAGTGGCTATTGCCAAAACAGTTTCTGTTGTTAAGCTACCCATTTTCTAGGCCTTTACCTAGGGGAAATGGGCTCTTTTTTGTCTATGCTTGTTGGTGGTTCTGGGTTGGAGGCTTTTATAGCATCCCATCTGGGATACATGGAGGTGATAAGAAAACCCAGGGAACTCACTGCCAAGTTGTTCTTCAAGCCCCATGCAATGTAAATCTGCAAATAATAGAGCACTACAGGATGGCATTGGCTTCCTGTGGATTGTGACTGAGGACTGCCCCTTTTTCTCACCCTAGATGTTGCAGTCTCTGAATCCCTAGGGCCCCGAAGCATGACACTTTCCGTGTTGTCCATTAAATTGCTCTTTAATAATGATGGAAAGGAGTAAGCTTTAACTCTGAGAACCACCCTGGTGGCTTCTATAGAGGCTCAAGAAGTTTTATTGGCATCTTGACTGGGGGAAAGGGGGTAGCCACATGGGATGATAGCAAAGGAAGCTCTAGCTTATGTCCTTATAGCTCAATCACATCTGAGAAGAAAATGAGCTCCTGGTTTCTCCTGCTTCCAAATGTCGCCTTTCTTCACACTCATCCAAGTCCAACATGCCTTATGTTTCTCATTACTTAGCTAGTATTTTCAAATGCTCAGCTCCAGAAATGTCCCGGCAATTGATGGTGGGACTTCATAGAAATTATTCTTAAAGACTTTTTTAAAATTATTTTTTAATGTTTATTCTTGAGAAAGAAAGAGAGACAGAGCATGAGCAGGGGAGGGGCAGAGAGAGAGAGGGAGACATAGAATCTGAAGCAGACTCCAGGCTCTGAGCTGTCAGCACAGAGCCTGATGCCGGGCTCAAACCCACGGATCACAAGATCATGACCTGAGCTGGAGTCAGATGCTTAACCAACTGAGTCATCCAGGTACCCCATATTCTTAAAGACTTTTTAAGCAATCTCTACACCCAACGCAGGGCTCAAACTCACAACCCCAAGATCAAGAGTCACATACTCCACCAAGTGAACCAGCCAGCTCCCCCCTCTGACCTTTTTTTTAAAGATTTTTTTTTTTATTGAACATTCTTAACCTCTACCCCTCAGTGGTTTACCGGCTCCCATATTAGAATGAGGGAAATGGAGGCTCAGATAGTTATTAAGTGATTCACCCAGGACTCACACTGAAGTCTGACTCCAGAACTCACCTTGTCAATCACTATCATTCAATTATTTCACTAAAACCAAACTCATGTGATTTAAGGCAAAAACATTCCCTCAATCTGCTCAGGCTTCTATAACAGAATACGATACACGGAATGGCTTACAAACAGCATTTATTTCTCACAGTTCTGGAGACTGGAAAGTCCAAAATCCAGGATCTAGCAGATTCAATATCCAGTGAGAACCACTTTCTTGGCTCATAGACGGCCATCTTCTGGCTGTATTCTCAAATGGCAGGAAGATAAGGAACCCTTCTGCAAGCTCTTTTATAAAGTCACTAATTCCATTCATGAGGGTTCTCCTCTCAGGACCTAATCACCTCCCAAAGGTCCCACCTGTAAATACCATCACATTGGGGATTAGGATTTCAACATATGAATTTTGAGGAGACACAAACACTTGGTCTCCAGCAAGCACGTTGCTGGCTGCACTTATTTCTATAAATGTAGCCAGTGATAGTGACACAGTTTTAGCACTTGCGGGCAAATACATGGTTGATGGCCCTGGGAAGATTCAGACCTCCCAGTGGAATGGAAGTGGCTGCATTTTCAGTCAAACTCCCAGTGTGATTACTTGCCAATAAGGATTTAACCACCACCACCAGGGGGGCCTGGATGGCTCAGTCAGTAGAGCATGTGACTCATGGGTTCAAGCCCCACACTGGGTGTAGAGTTTACTTAATAAAAGAAATATATATTAAACACTACCACCCAATTCCGTGTTCATGCTAGACTAAGGAGTTCTTCCCTCATTTAGAACCTGAATCTCACTGAAACTGTCTCTTGATTTCAGAAATGTGAATAGTCTTTGTCACATCTTTGCCTTCAACAAATTGTGAAGCTTAATGAACTATCAAGAGCTTTTAGATGATTGTTCATTTATAGTAGCATGTGTCTCTAGTTTTCTGTATTACACATACATATTCATATACATTAGGAGTAATTCATATGCAGTTATGATCCAGTACTCAGAAATATAAAAGTATAAAACACCTATGTGTGTCAAATAAAATGCCACTCAACATGACTTATGAGATCTTATCCTAAATCCCTAACCTTTACATTGCTCTAACAGTTATCACCTTTTGAGACATAAATGACTTACTTGGTGTGATAATGTGTCTCTCTGACTGTTTTTGACACACATTATACTCTGGACGTTCTATGATTAGCATGGAATAAAAAGCAAAAACTCAAGAAGAACTACCTGAGATGAACCTTGGCAGTTACAGTACTATCTTACCAGTGACTTTTGGCTTTTTAAAATGTGATCCTGGTTTATTTTCTTCGAGTTTATTAATTTAGGGTGATTATGAATGGTTTTAGGAAATTTTGTGAGTTGACAGCTGTTTTTAATCTAAAATCTATGAATAAAAAACAAAAACATCTACTTCACGATGCTTTTTATATTAAAAAAGATTACACCCAATAGATTGTTAATTAGTGTATGAAAAAGTTCTCAACATTACTCGTCATCAAGATTCCAACTATAAAACTCAATCAGTTATCACTAGACCACCACCAGAAGAGTTAAAATTAAAAGGAATGGCAACACCAAGCACTGGCAAGGCTGTAGAGTAACTGAAACTGTTGTACATGATTGGTTGGAGGTAAATTGGTTAAAACCACTTTTAAAAACTGTTTAACAGCAACTAGCAAAGCTAAAACACAAATACCCTAGGATTCAGTAATTCCATTCCTGGCTACATAAACAACAGAAATGTGTACACATGTATACCAAAATGCATGGACAAAAAGGATTTTCCCAGCCAAAACCTGAGAACAACACAAATGTCCATCCACAGGTAAATGGATAAATTCATGTGACATATTTGTACAATGGGCTATAGCTCAGCAATATATATATATATATATATATATATATATATATATATATATATGATATATGCAAATACATGCATTAAACCCACATACATAATATTGAGCAAAAGAAAGACAAATACAAAGAGTACAAACTATATAATTCCTTTTATATCAAGTTCAAAATTTTGGAGAGTTTTAACTAGGAGAGGGCACAAAGGAGCTTCCTGGAGTGCTGGATATGTTCTGTATCTTGATGTCATGGGTGTAAAAATTCATGAAACTTTTTACACTTACAATCTGTTTACTTATTAAAACATATATTGTTTAAAGATTTATTTTTTTATGTTTTAAATTTTACTTGAGAGAGAGAGAGAGAATGAGTGAGCAGGGGAGAAGGCAGAGGGAGAGAGAGAGAAGGGATCTTAAGCAGGCTCCACACTCAGCGTGGAGCTTGACATGGGGCTTGAACCTGTGACCTTGGGATTATGACCCAAGCTGATATCAAAAGTCAGATGTTCAACCGATTGAGTCCCACTAAAAAATATTTTTTTAATAGAAACAAAAGAATACATATGCAGAATTGTCAAAATGCCCTGTTGCAATGACACTTTTGGACAGACTGATTTCAATGTGTGCAAATTTGGTCCCAGAGAATGAAAGCTTTCCTGAGTCACCAGGTCATATTTCTGGAGGTTCCACATGGGCAATATATTTTCAGTGCTATGTTTAAGAGCAAGTTGCTTAAACCTAGATTTAGTATCGTCTCCTTTTATTATAAAATGCTACATGGGAAGTGGCAAGATCTCATGACCCACATTTTGAATTTAATAGTCACACAACTCATAATTTTCCATTCTTAAACACACAGGTTAAGAACTTAAAAACAATTAATAGCCTGAATAAGTCTCTTGTGTAAGTTATTACACAACTCCTCAAAGCAATCATTTAATGAACTACTAGATTTATCCATTTTTGGAAAAACATTGCTTAATAAAATAGTCATCATGTTTTTCACTGAGATTTAGGAAAATAAATGTTTATACATGTCTTACTTCATAATTTTTTTTCAGATAAATGTCTTTTTTTCCACACAGACTCTATAATTGTTTCACATAATTATATGCAGACTCAGAAAAAACACACAGCCTCCATTTCTAAGTATGGGACTATTTCCTAGCTGCAAGGACTATCTATCCTACAAAGGCATACAAGATAGGAGGGTGCTCTAGACTTCCAAGAGATCCCAGCCACGAAGACCTCTGCTGAGAAGTCACATTTTGCTTTTGCTAAAGTTTTGAACCGTCCTCTGTTGTCCCGGATACAAAACGACACAGAGAATTAATTCCCAGGAATGAGACAAACTTGTTTGTCTCTGGAAACCTCAGAATGCTTTTTCAGCACCGCCTTTCTGATCTTTGAAATGGAGCAAATTTTTGTTTCTTGCAGTTAATTTCTACACCAGAAGACATTCTTGAATATCATTTTCCTTTTGAGAAGTGTTTGTCCTTCACATTGTAGCTCTGACATGTTATTAAATGTGTCATCTCTCTCATTAAAACACACTATTACCAGCCAGGTGCCGCTCTCAGCATTGCAAAGGCTGTAACTAGGTAGAATATAGAGTTTCATGTCCATGGAAGCGATGGAGGCAGAAAATGAATTGGATTCCTTTAAGATGAATCTTTTATGGATCAGCAGATTTTTTTGGAGTTATTTATAAAGGAGTTATCATTTCATTAGCAACTAACTTTGATCTGTGTGAGCAGTAAGATATTCTTCAGTCATTTATTTTAGAACAAGAAGTCATTGCAAAAGAAATGCTATTATTGACTAAGATGCAAATAAATATTGTGTCAAAAGTAAGACTTTTTTTTTTTTTTACAGAATTAAAGATCCTACACTTGATTCTAAGCTTCATTTAATAAAAGCACTTGGCCATTTTATTTTGGTGAGTAAGTTTAGGATCAGGAAAGATGAAATAATTATTTTTTAAAGAACCCTAAATCTAACATATTTTTGCAAAGTTTGTAGCAACAATTTAAGTACAATTGCTCAGGGCTATTGTACAAAGAGTATGGGAGATGCTAGCTGCTCAACTGATGTTTGACAAAGAAGCAAAAGCAATTAAATGGAGAGAAAAGTATTACCTTTTCAACAAATAATGCTGAAGCAATTGGACATCCAAAGGCAAATATATAAAATGAACTTCAGCTTAAGTCTCATATTATATATAAAAATCAACTCAAAATAAATAACAGATTTAAATGTGAAATATAATACTATAAAACTTTTAGAAGGAAAAAGGAGAAAATCTTTAGGATCTAGGGCTAGACAAAGAATTTCCTAGACTTGACATGGTCAAACACAATCCATTAAAAGCACAATCTATTAAAGAAATCCATTAAAGAAAATACAGGTAACTTGGACTTCATCAAATTTAGAAACTTTTGTTTTGTGAAATACTATGCTAAGTGGATGAAAACACAAGTTACAAACTGAAAGAAAATAACTGCAACCAAAGCATATATCTGCCCAGAAAATAACTGCAACCAAAGCATATATCTGCCCAACCAAAGCAGACTACTATCTGCAATATATTAAAACTTTTGAAACTCAATAGTAAAAAAACAACCAAAAAAATCAATCTGATTAGCAAATGTTAAAAGACATGAAGAGACACTTCACTGAAGAGGATACACAGAGGGAAAACAAGCATATGACAAGATGTTCCTCACTAGACATTATGGAAATGGAAATTAAAACCACAATAAGATACCACTATACCCTTATCAAAATGGTTACAACTAAAAATAGTGGAAATAAAAATGCTAATGAAGAATGTGGAGAAACTGGATCACACATACATTGCTGGTCAAAATGTAAAATGGCATAGCCTCTCTGGAAACATTTTGGCAGTTCCTATAGAATTAAACATATGACTATCATACAGCCCAGCATTTGAACTTTTATTCACTCTAGAGAAATGAAAATTTTTGTTCACACAAAAACCTGTACGTGAAAGTTCACATTAGCTTTATCTGTAATAGTCAAAAGTGGAAACAACTCAGATGTCTTTCAACTGGAGAATGGTTACACAAACTATGGCACTTCCATAGCATGGAATACTACTCACCAATAAAAAGGAACAAACTATTGATATAGGAGCCTGAATGAATCTCCACAGAATTGTTCTGAGTGAGAAGAGACAATCCTCAAAGATCACATACTGTGATTCCATTGATATAACATTCTTGAAACGATATAATTATAGAAATGGAGAATAAACTAGTGGTTACCATAATTTAAAGAGGGGCTAAGAATGGGAATGACATAAGCTTGGCCATTAAAGGGCAACATGAGATATCTTTGTGGTGATGGAATCGTTCTGTACTTTTACTGTATCAATGTTAACAACCTGGTTATGATGTTGTACTATAGTTTTGCAAGATGTTATTGATGTGGAGAACAAAGGCAAAAGAAATAAAGAAAAAAAATTAAATTTCCTTGACAAGTATTTAAGACAGTCAGGGTATGGGGCACCTGGGTGGCTCAGTCGGTTAAGGTCCGACTTCGGCTCAGGTCATGATTTCGCGGTCCGTGAGTTCAAGCCCTGCGTCAGGCTCTGTGCTGACTGCTCAGAGCCTGGAGCCTGTTTCAGATTCTGTGTCTCCCTCTCTCTCTGACCCTCCCGCGTTCATGCTCTGTCTCTCTCTGTCTCAAAAATAAATAAACGTTAAAAAAAATATTTAAAAAAAGACAGGCAGGGTGATCTTCTTCCAAGAACTCAATTACCTCAATGTTAATACTTTGCTAGAGGCAAAAGGCAACCTTAGCTTGCCCAACCTCCAGGATCCTATAAATCTTCTTTAACATATAAAAATCCCTTTGGAAACTTCCTTTACCTCTACCTCCCCCAGATATATGTTAGCAATCATCCTCCAAACATATGGCCCACTCGTATACATCAGAATAGTCTCATGACTAAGGTTTTACTAGACAGTAATAAATGACTTTTCCTAACAATAGCTAGCTCCCTCAAGGTCCTATGGAGTACTACTTGGCAACGAGAAAGAATGAAATCCTGCCATTTGCAGCAATGTGGATGGAACTAGAGGGTATTATGCTAAGTGTAATGAGTCAGTCAGAGAAAGACAGATATCATATGTTTTCACTCACATGTGGAACTTGAGAAACTTAACAGAAGACTGTGGGGGAAGGGAAGGGAACAAAATAGTTACAAACAAAGAGGGAGGGAGGCAAACCATTAGAGACTCTTAAATACAGACAACAAACTAAGGGTTGATGGGGGGTAGGGGAAGACGGGAAAATGGGTGATGGGCACTGAGGAGGGCACTTGTTGGGACGAGTACTGGGTGTTGTATGCAAGCGATGAATCACAGGAATCTACCCCCAAAACCAAGAGCACACTGAATACAATGTATGTTAGCCAGCTTGACAATAAATTATATTTAAAAAAACAAAAAAAAGAAAAAAGAAACCTTGCTTCCAAATTCCTTAGAGACTTATGCTATCCCTAACGTCCTCCAACTTGAAAGTACAATATAATCAGTCACTCCTCACAACCCTAAGGCAGCCCTTTCTGCCCACAGGTACTGTTCCCATGCTTTAATAAAACCACCTTTTTCCACCAAAGATACCTCAAGAATTCTTTCTTGGCCATTTGCTCCCAGACCCTAACATCTGAAACTATGCAAAGGGTATATGGACTCTCTCTTTTTCATTTTCACCACTGCATGTGAATCTACAATTACCTTAAAATTTTTTAAGTTTATTTAAAAAAATATTTGCAATGTATTTATAATTGTAATAGAAACTGTGCACAGAAATATTATGAATAATACTGAGATTCTTTTGTCCAAAAATACCATAAATCTTTACTAAAAAGCACTTTTTGCAGATATATATAAAGGACACCACATAGGTACCTGTTCTCTCTATATCTGGTTACATATTTCATCATCTTTCCCTGACTTGGTCTGACCTTGAGGCCATGAACCTTCTATATCCTTTACCTTTATACCAGTATTCTTGTGCTTCCTCTTTAAACAGATCCACAAGAAAATCTATCTGGTAAACTCATTCAGAGTAAAGAATTAGTGCCTGAAATTTAAGTGTAAAGGAGAAATCTGCCAGAAGGATCCAGGTTTCACACATAAAACCCAAGGATAAGCAATACAGACAGACCTCCCCACAATGTGAACAAGCCACTGGAATGTTATTTAGTAAGCAAGACACACCATAGCATCTAAAGTTTGTCTCTCTGTGTACATTTGCCTTATTTTTCTGTCTGAAGTCAGGCCTTACTAATGTTTTTTACTGATGCATACATTACTCTCTCACAGCTCCCACATTCACCTAACTGAATAGTTGATACCAAAATACATTCTGGTTGTATTGTTTATGGGCCTCATGAGTTCGAGGCCCACATAGGGCTCCTCGCTGACAGATATACAACAAAATAGTTGATACAAAATACATCCCAATGCCAAATTCCTAGAGAAAGAATACAGTGTTGTTTTTTTTTTCCCCCAAGGGCAGTTCCCTGCCCTTTATCCAACTGACTGCTGGGCCATACAGGAGGATGAACATGGATACTGAGGACTAAGATCTAGGGTCCAGTGATATTTACCTTTTGAAAACTATGATGCACTACATTAATAAATTGGTAAGGAGAGAATTACAAGCATGAATGAGGCAGATAACTTTAGATGAACTCTTTCTTGGTGTCTGAAAAATACCACTGCCTACATAGCTTACACATGGAGTGAGGATGGCCTCATCTCTCTGTTATACAGATGTGAAAAGTTTCTCTATCAGTAACATGGGATAAGAGTGATTCAGCAGTTTCTGCTTTAGTACCTCCCCCATACTCCTTCAACATTCAATCTCCAGTCTCTGACAAACATGCCCCACTGCAAACTTCTGCAATAGAAAAGAATCATTAGAGGAGAGGGGCCAAGATCCTCAGCCAGATCATGGAGCAAGATCAGTAAACAGACAAGCTTAGCAAGATTCATCCCCTTGAAATCTTAGCAGATGGGAAGACAAAGGAAGCAAAGTTCTGCTGACTGCCTAGATACATGGGATTTCCAACCTGTGGTCAGTGACCTGAGGTGTATTAGGGGAACTTCTTAGCTGAGGTCCAAAGATGTTAATTAACCCATCAATGTAGTCTTAATTCATTTGACTGTTAACCTATCTAAGTATATGGATGCCGCCTTACTCACGTATTATATCATTGGCCATTTTGTCTTAGGTTAAAGAAGTGCCTCTTCTAGGAGAAATGTCTCCTTGTAGATATAATTTTAAAATAAGGCCCTAGTTCAAAAGATCTACATAACACAATATGTTAAGTCTTCACAACAGAGTTTTACTCAGGAACATGTTAATTTATAAGCAAAGATATAGACCAACAATTTAATATTAGTGAGAAAAGGCTAGCTAGCTCTGGTAGAAAAGGGCATAGCAAATTACCTCACCAATCCTAAAATGTAGAGACCAAGGCTCATCTCAGTGACAGCTGATGAGAAAGAAACAGTTTCAATATCCTTAACTAGTTGACTGAGTTGGAAATTTTTACATGACTCTTTAAATGTTAAGTGTAGAGGCTGCTTTTAGACAACGGACTTGAGTACTGGAAACTTGATTAAAGTAGAAGGGCCCAAAGTGACCCCAACCCCCTGGCTGAATACACACAGGCCCATCAGGTGACCTACCTCAAACTATCCAGAGGCCCTTAACTAACCAATAGGCTACTTACAACCAGGCACAGTTATCAAAATAGGGGAAATCCCTATCCAATCAGGCTCATCCAATCAATAGAGACACCACATTTAGACACCACATTAAGCATCTCCCGAAAAGAACAAAAATAAATTTAGTAACTGATTGTAATCTACGTATGTAAATCTCTGGAAACTCTATAGCCATTTCCACTTGAAAGTGATTGGATTTCCTTCACTAATTAACTTGGCCAAACTCTAATGGGCTATTTAGTTAAAAATAAACTCAGGGGCACTTGGGTGGCTCAGTCGGTTGAGCTTCTGACTTCGGCTCAGGTCATAATCTCACGCCTGGTGAGTTTAAGCCCTGCGTCGGGCTCTGTGCCAAGAGCTCGGAGCCTGAAGCCTGCTTCTGATTCTGTGTCTCCCTCTCTCTCTCTGCCCCTAACCCACTCACATTCTGTCTCTGTCTCTCTCAAAAATAAATAAACATTAAAACTCTGAATTTCTGCTCAGGTCATGATCTCAAGGTTCGTGAGTTCATGAGTTCGAGGCCCACATAGGGCTCCTCGCTGACAGTGTGGAGCCTGCCTGAGGATTCTCCCTCTCTCTCTCAGGAGGGAGGCTGCCCTCCCTCTCTCTCTCTCTCTCTCTCTCTCTCTCTCTCTCTCTCTGCCCCTCCCCCCATCCATGCCCTCTCTCTCTCTCACAATAAATAAACTTGAAAAATTAACTCAGAGACACCAATAAAAATGGCACACTATGTTCCCTCTCTGATGTATCCCCTTCTGATCTACAAACTTGGCAATGATGGATAAATTATAAAGAATCCAAAAAACTTAGACAAGATAAACATATTCACAGGCCAGAGACAAAACAGAAAGCTGGAATTGTAAATGGGGCTAAAGATCCATATTCCAAAGCTGGCAGGGGGAGATGTAAATATTCCAAAGCTGGCAGGGGGAGACGTAAATTCACCTCCTTGGGGAAAAGAAGGACTAGAGGCTTGCATGTGAAATGGAAAAACAGAGTCCACCAGAGTGCTTAATTCCAGGGGCTATGAGTCATAAAAGTAGGGTGAAAAATGCTGACAACTGCTGCCTGGGGCTACAACTTCTACATTGCCTGGTGCTGCCAGGCAATGTAAGCTTGAGGATATGGACACAGCCTCAGGACACAGCTGCCTGAGGCTCACTAACCAGTTCTGTATATACTTCTATCCCCACCAGGGAGGAGGCCAAAGCCTTCATTATGAGAGCTGCTTCTCAACCGAGGGCCCCAGGACATTCAGAGAAGTAGCTTCTTCTTGTTAGGGAGGAAGGAGCTGAGCCCAGGACAGTAAAAGAGAGAGAAAACAATGTAAAGCAAAAACTATGTTCCCCTTGCATAAGTCTGTGATCTGCAATTCTAAAATGCATGAAGAAATATGATGCTAAGGAGGAGCCCAAACAAACCACACCAGGACAGAAATTATTTTCTAATGATGCGAATGTTATGGAATAGTTAGACAAATGTTTTAAAATAAGCATGGTTGGGATACTCAAAGGCATGAGAGCATAACATTCATAAAAATAGCAATAAAATATTAAATAAGAAGTTACATACAGAAAACAGGGTGAGGTACAAAAAAAGTATAAAATTGAAATATGAGAAGCAAACATAGAATTAAAATAAAAATAAAATTAATACACTGGATACATTCTAAACAGACCCCACTGAAGAGATTATTTCTAACTGATAGCACCAAACTCTTCACCTACCACACAGCAAAAAGATAAAAGAGATAAAATACACGCAGGAGCAGTTAGGGTTCCCACAAGATCTACTGAGATCCTTTACACTTAAACTTTACTAATTGCTTTGAAAACATGTTCTAGTATATAGAGAATATAGGCAATGGCAGAGAAAGAATATATGATAAGGTATTAGCTAAGAATTTTCTGAGATTAAATAGAGATCTAATATTCAAATTAATAGTGCACTTTCGGTACCAAGCAAACTAACAATAATACAATGATAACATAACAGATCCACAACTAGATACATGATATACAAATTTCAGGAAATCAAGGATAAAAGAAAACAAATTTTGAGGGGGGGGGCACGAGTGCACCAGCAGGGCAGAGGGAGAGAAAAAGAGAGAATTTTAAGCAGGCTCCATGCCCAGTGTGGAGCCCAACACGGGGCTTGATCTCACAACGGTGACTGCTCTAGTCTCTGAAATGGATTTGATGCCTTTTGATTTTGTGAGCCATTGATATTCATTAGCACTACACTAAAAAATAGTGGAAAGCATACATTGAAATCGTTTCTTCTCCCTGATTCCTTTTCCAACACTGTTGGATTCTTAAAGTAAAATAAAACAAAAACTAGGTGTGTTTGGAGAATCTTCAAGAATTTGTTGATGTTGTTTTTTCTCATAGGTTATCCTAAGAACTAGGACCATCTATATAAAGACAGACATTCTGAACAACGTTTCTACAAGTAACTGAAAAAAGAGAAACTGCCAAAGAAAAATTTTAAACTCTGGATTGAATTTCAAGTCTCCTCTAATATTAAAATAAGCCACAAATAATGGGGATGAGAGAGCATCTGACACTACAACCTTGCCCTTGTGTCTTCTTGACACCTTTGGTGCCTTGTGACAGAAGTCCCTAAGTCCTGAGGATTCAGATATTTCTTGAGGTCTGGCTACACTGGGTACCATTTAGACAGATAAATATCAAATTTATAAACTAGGGAAAATATAAAGCCCAGATATTCTAAAACAAATAAAGATTGAAAGTTATTTATAAATGGTTCTAATAATGAATAGGACTTTGGGAGAGCACATGAGAATAAATATTAACTAGAATAAGCTTGTATTTCAAATGCCTGCCAGTGGAGAGAGGAATCCAGAATCATCCTCCAAGTGCAAAGAAGTTCCCACCTTTTAAAAATTATGATATTGATTTACTTTTCTCCCTTACTGCCAGATGCTATTTACATCGATGTTGGCCAAATCTCTCCATATCAGTCATCTGATGGAGGGTTCTGGAATTCAAGAATGACCCTTGCAAATTACCTTTAGAAAAGAGCAAAGAAGTTTAGAAATATTGCATATGGAATAGGTAGCAACAATGTGTACTATTTATTCATCTTCTAGATGAATACCTTGCAAATCCCATGTACACATATAATAAAATCACTTTTACAAGGTATATATCACAACCAATTAACCTACCCTATTGTCTTGTGCTCTCCTCAATGCAACATGACTGAAAATTGATTGATCATCTCTTGTCTATATAATAATCACTCTCTAGTGTATGAATACAAAAGTTCATCAGTGTAAGATCAAAATGCAAAGATCCCCAGTGCTGATAAAAACAAGCAGAATTTATTGCTCTGTAGTCCTTTGCCTGGAGAGCCAAGAATATCACTCGGGAGACAAGTTCACAGGGTCTCACCAAGTGAAAAGCAAGACTGGATATTGCATAGGAAGAGAAAAATTTTCTCAAATTAAGGTTCTGAAGGTCATAATTTGGATGAATGTGGAGAGAACTGTAATGTCTCTTTGGGACTAGTTATTACATCATAAAAGTGTAGGCAAAGAGATCATACATTTACATTAGCAAAGACAATCATTTTCCACTTGCAGAGCAGACGGCAAGTTCATGAGCCAGAACTTCATTTCAATTGTCTCTGTATACCAACACCATACACCTTGTATCATGCTGGGTACGTAATGACTGTAAAAATAATTTTTGAGTAAATGAATGCACACAGGTTATGCATAATAATAAAACAGCCACAACATTGCATGATCCTTATAAATCTTTGCCTCCGCGAATGATTATTTTTCTGGCTCAGCACAGCGCTGGGCTTTTCCATGTCAATGCTTTATCTCCAGGAGATTTTCTACTTTGCTATGGGTCTTTGCATGGTTTATAACTGATTCTTTGTCTTCAGTTTATTTTTACACTCTGTTCTCTCTGGACCTGTATATAAATCCAGTACAAAAGGGCCTTTTAAAAGAAAATGATGTCAAATACAGAGAGAATGTCCCCAGAGGACATACCTTCTAGTCCGCTGGATTAAGGCTAGAATTTCACTTTGTTTCTATGTCTTTTCTCAATCCCCACCTTGTTTCTGTTTTAGTCAAGGATGTTAAGGGTTCTTCATCTTTGTCTCACATGTTCGTACAGAAAATTCAATTAAATGCCCACAGTTCATCCTTCTTTCTCAGCAGTTTCTCTAACAAAAAGTTGCTACCAACAAATAGTTTAAGGGTACAAGGGCTAAGTACAGGTATGACTGATGCTGTTTGGCTTAATAGGCATCTCTGATACATCAGTGATTCTGATACATCAATAATTCTTAACTAGGTCTCTAATAATCATATCATCCCTGTGTCTGATAGGTTGTTTAGATGCCTCCCTCTTCTTCATGTGTTATCCCCGCTCTTAAGGAACTATGGATGTGCTGGGAGTAAACCACAGTGTTGTATAAAAGAAACAACGAAAACTGGGAGATGATGTCAAAAGGAGAAATAAAATCAAGAGCCAGGTGGATTATCAAGGTGTCAGTTGGAAGAGACTATTCAGAGCACAGAAAGCTAAAGGCCTGACAGCAACAAAGGCATCAGAGAATCCAGACAAGAGTGGCTATGTGAATTCCTTGCACTCATGAGGGTGGAAATGGCTGGGTGCTGGACAAAAGAGGTCATGCTCAGAGAACTGCCTGAACCACTGAGTCAGAACTGGGGGCTCACATCACACTGTGATTATAGCCCAACTGAGGAAAAGCGGAGGTAGGATAAAGAATCAAACCAGGCAGGGCATTGTCCCTAGCTGTATTATGAGTGGTGCTTTTGATAAACACATGTAAATCTGTGGTAATGTCCTGGAAACTGCTTTTACTGGTCCCAAATATATGGTGGCAGAGAGAGCACTGAACTACTAATAAGGAGACATATTCAGAGACCACCTCTCCTCCTCACTTAGGGCTTTTGATGCAAATGCTAAATTCACTTCAAATAACAAGACAATTAACGAATGCTATGCATAAAGAACAACACCAAGTAGTGTAGTGGATGCAAAGATGATTAAGTTGCTGTCTACTAAGTGAGGGAAGCATTCATTCCCAGGTGATAATGAGGCATAGTGTGACAAGAACTCTAATGGACAAAAGCCCAGAAAAAAGAAGTTAATTCAGATGGAAAAATATCGGACATCTAGAAAACTTTCTGCTGGAAGAATCTGAGCAGAGTTTTCAAAGACAGAATGTGTGTTGCTAGGCAGGTGTGAGAGAAGTGTCCTTTGAGCAAACTGAACGGCACAAGCAAAGGTACTGGGCAAGAGATTTGCTCTGGCCTGAGCTCTGGTTTTGAGGCAGATGAGGGCAAAACAGTGGAGATAAGATGGATCCTGGAAGGGAAAAAGATGGTGGAATGCTTTGGATTTCAAGGTGAGGAAGAAATGATCTTCACTGCAAGGGATGAAAAGCCCTCTACAAGTCTGTGAATATGACTGACAGGAAGAAAATCCAACTGGGAATGCGCTGGAAGGTAACAAGCTACAGCAATCTAGGCTGCACCTGGGCAGGTGCAATGGGCCTAGAAAGGAGGGGTCGGTTACACACAACTCAATAGAAGATGAATCAGCAAGATTTGGGAGAAAAAAAATCAGAAGGGAGAAATGGGTACTTTTTGGACCACTTATTAAAGTCTGTAGCTTTTGAACTACATTGAGCTTGGTCCCATCACTTGTCTCATGAATCAAGTGGGACTGAAGAAGGGGCTCATGGGAAGGTCTCCTGCTGGAGTCCAGAATACAGTCAGCAGGAACTACGTGCCATTGGTGCTCTGGGATACTTTTATCTGCCTCTTTCCTGATCTCCCATCTCCTCACGCCCCAGTCCTGGAGGACGCACGTCAATACTCTGGGTGCCGTAGAGGAGAAACGGGTTTCCGCCGCAGCACGGCCTGCAGCCTGGTTAGTCAGGCACCCTCATCCACTGTCCCCTCCCCACCCAGAGAGCTCCCGGCGCCAAGCAGCCTTTAGGGAGGGGCGGCGCCGGCAAAGTGACTCTTACCTTCTACGCATCCAAACTTTCTGTGCTCCAAAGGAGCGCTGGAATCTCTCCCCTGGAAACCAGGACTCTCACGAGGCTGAGTCCCCCACGGCTGTGCGCTCAAGTCAGCATGTCCCCAGGTGCTCCTTCTCCACAGTCAGCAGGGGCTGAGGCACTCCACGGGCTCCTGCGGGTTCTGGCGACCCATTTCCAGGCCCATCTGCCTGTAACCATGGGGCACAGACCGGGGAGACGATCCTGCCCACCTGGCGGTTCCCTTGCTGCCTGGTTCTAGATCTCATAGCTGGCTCGGAAGCACTTTTGTTCGTGGGCAGATGCCGAATTGTAGTTGTTACAAGGCCGGGACAGAAAGGCAGGGAGGGACAACCATTGCTGACCAACTCCACAGTTCCTCTTCTCTCTTTTTTATTTTTTTAATTGGGGCTTGACCTTTCTTTGAAGAATCAAATAAGTAGCATCAAAGGATTTCTACCTAAAATGGAAGCGGAAGATGTTAAATGACCACTCTCAAGCACTCAGCCTCACAAGAACAGAACTTCAGAACTGGGAGACTGATTTCCGCCAATGCCTGATTTACAGAAGACCCGGATTTGGCTCCTGACCAATGAACATTCACCAACAATCTCTCCCCATCCTCAAGCCAATGAGCTTACTGTTTGAACTCTGGCGGCATTTTCCCCTTTTTGCCCTCCTCGCCCGTAAATACAAGCCCCACCAACGCTCAATGAACGCACTTGGAGGGAGCTACTGCATGCATTTCCCGGGTTGCGGTTCTTCAGCGATTTCTGTATAAACTCAATTTCTGGTAATTGGAGCTTACCTCAGTTTAGCTTTTTTATTTAGGTTGGCCCTACCTTACGTACCCTTGAACAGAGTAATTTTCTTACGCAGTGGGCGCCCATTTAAAGTAAAAAACAATGGAGTAAATTTCAAGATTTTTGTAGGAACTGTTAGGAAAAAAAGAATGTTCTCTTAAAGCATTACTTATGTTTCTGTTGTTGTTGCTGTTATGAAATGTTTTTTGTTTGTTTGTTTTTTGTTTTTGTTTTTTTGGGTTTTTTTGGTTTTTTTGTTTTTTTTTACTTTCTGTGTTTTATCATGTTTTGACGTCTTAAAGATCTTACTGGCCGGAAAGTGATTCCCTCTCCCAGGGCTAGCCCTTTCTTAGAGGTAGCAAAGGGTTCCAGCCATTCATTTGTATGTGGAATGAATATATATGTATTTTTTTATATGGAATATATATATTCCCTATGTAAATCAAATAATCTTGAGCGTGTAGCCCCAACCTTCCTTATCTGTCACACACAAGCCAATATTTCTTCTGTCCTAAATCATCCCAAGGCCAGGTACCAGATAATCAGAGATCACCCTTATAGCCCAGATCCTGCCATAATTATTCAAACTAGTCAATCCCACACTGTTTTCTCTGCCTTGCCTTGCTTTTCCTGCAGAAATCCCAATAAAGTCTCTGGCCTAGACTTTTTCCTGTCTCTTGCCACCTGACCAAGACCTGGAGCTTCCTCTGTGGCCCTGCCTGGCATGCAGTTACAGCTTGTCTGGGATCTGTGAGTATAACAAGCCTTCTCCTTTGAAGCCTCAAAGTTCTCATTTCCTATGGCCACACTCACTTTACCATACCATATCCGACATTTACATTCTTGGAACATTTTTTACTTGTCTGCTTGAAACTAAGAGGATGGAATAGGTGTAGCAAAATGCCCCCCAGAAGGAAGAAACAAGCTGCTGGGCAACTGTGTGTAACCTTCAAATGGAGCTTAAACACAGCAAGCAGCAAGAGATGGAAAGAAACTCAGTCTTGATGACTTTGTTTTTATTCTGATCTAACCATAGCTTAAACTGCTTCTTGCATGTTTAGGGTAATGTGAGCTAAAAGTACACTTTGTTACTTAATCCAGTGTGATTTGGGTCTCTTGCCAACTGCAACAGAAACAAACCTGCCTCATTCCAAAATTAGTACCAATATATGAATGTGATGATCCTAAATTATTCAGTTATCTGAATAGAAGTTAAGTGGAAACCATGAAGAACTGATATCTTGGCCTTCGGATTTGTTATTTTTTTTTTAGAATAGTAGTAAAACAGTAGGTTAACATGTTGCCTGCATCTTGGAAAATGTTGCCTTTTATTTTTTAAATCAATTTCACCTACTGTGTACAATAAAGATTCAAGCTGACATTTAGGCATATGTGTATGTGCGTATACATATATATATATATATATATATATATACACATACACGCAAACATATGTGTGTATACATATATATATATATATATATATATATATATACACATACACGCATACATATGTACATACCAATGTAAAGTTGTCACTTTTTTGAGCCCAAACCACCAGGTATAGTCTCCTGGATGTCTCACCAGAAATTATGTGATCATACTCAAGTTAAAAACAAAATCGTTACCTGCTTTTCTGTCTCTTGTCTTTATTAATAAAGATACCATAATGGTATCACCTGGCTCAAAAAAATAAAGAGACAGGTTTGACTGTACTCCTTCCATCAGTCTACATGTACACATGGTGTCTCTTATTAGTACAGCCTCTTCATTCCCAAGGTTGTCCTCTGATGCCTCATTATCTATTGCCTCTAATGACCTATGATATGAAATCTCTATGTTTATTAGGTGTCCCTGTCTTACATTGATAATATCCTTATGTCATAGCCATGTTAAACTTCTTAATGCGTGAGTTGCTTTAATTGCTCTCCTGTTCAAACAGCCTTAATATCTCCCCACAGCCAACAACACCAAAAAGATCACATATGTATATTATAGTCTGCCAGCTGAGCTTATGCATAATATGACCGCTATTGAACGAAATTTTCTGCTCTCCCATACAAATACTCAGACAGAAATAGTCACATTTTGACACAATGGCCCCATAATTTTCCTGCCTCTGTGTACACTGTTCCTTCTGACTCACATGTGTCCCTTTTTATCACTCTCTTATCCTTCAATGTCTGATTTGTGTTTTATATCCTCCAGGAAGCCTATTCCATTTCTATCCGCACTATCAATGGCAATTTGCACTTCTGTCAATGTTGGTTATCGTATTTTCATTTGTAATTGTTATTTTTTAATTTTACCCCTCAAATTATAAATATCTATAGCATAAGGACTATAAGAACTATGCCTTTAGATCTGCTGCCCAACTGCAAGCTAATGCTTTAGAAAAATTTTAATGGGTTGTTTTCATATTTGATAGGCACAGTAAAGTAATGTAGGCTCTTGGCAATCTCAAAAATAAGTTAGGACTATAATGTAATCAGTTTAATTTGTATGTGTATGTTTTATATATGCATGTGTGCCAAAAACTGATTCTGAATGTCCATTCCAAAACTGAAGTTACTTACAGTGTTTTGAACAATAGAAATATTACTATATGGATGATTACTGAGTGTACAGCAAATGCAATGTCAGAGATCATGAGTTTTGTCAAAGCTTCGGAATGAGAGTATTCAACAGAGACTTCATTATGGAGATAAGCCTTGAAAAAGGAACAGATTTTGGATAGGCAGAGGGGAAATTGGAGAAAAAGTCAGGTGAAAAGGAGAGGCATGAGCAGATGTGCAAGAATGAAAATAAGTGATTATGGTGATTTTGTAAAGGAACAGTAAGAGCCTTGTCAGCTGACAACAGAAATTGTGTGTGGAGGAGGAAGAGGAGGAGGAGTGGTAAATAACACTGGATAATTAGTGTGAGGTCAAGTTTTAGAAGGCCCTGAAAAACAGTGGAGAGATTTGGATTTGATGTGAACAATGGGACTGAACACGAGGACATTAGAACCTGCATGAATAAGATTTTTGTGAGAAGTATCATTTGAAAACAAGAAACAGTTTCTTGCAACGGCTGCTTTAATGATAGCAAAGCAACTTTCCTCTGCATAGCCTAGCTAGCAGGTGTAACTACATTTCCTTTCTAGAGTGGTAATTAACATCAAAAGGATATACCCTAACCTGTTAGGAAAGCAGATATTAGCATCTATGAGAGGAAGGCATTACAGAAGAACCCTAAAGTCAGATTTCAGTATGGATCCAATATACCATTGATAAAAAAAAATTAAAATAAAACAAAATCTTCCTGAAAGGGTTTGAGAGACATTTGCCGGGGTACAGTGTGTTTCTCTGTTTTGAAAAAGACAAATGAAGTCTTCTGCAAAACACTGAATCATATGTGGCTAATGGGCAGATGGAATATGAAGAAAGGACAAAAAGGGGACAGGGTGCTCTAGGGAGCATAAATGAGTAAACTTTCGTACAGCAGTAACATTGCTACCACCGACAATAAACAGAATGGGACAGGGGACTTAAAGGTCAGCCCTATGTTGACTGTCCTTGTCAGAGAGTTATAAAATGGGTTAAATAAATGAAACCAAACAAGATAGATATTTTAGTGCCTCTGGAATCAGTGAGTTGGTTTGTTTATTTCTGTTGGTAATTTGGGTTTGTTTTCTTTACTCGTTGGTTTATTACACATATATTTTTTTAATGAAAATATACATCTAGAGAATAAAATCAATGAGTATTAACATCATTCTAGGGAATGGGATTCGAAGAAACTATTACAAGCCAATTTTTAAAAAAACAACATAATAATGGAGGTCCACTTGTGTGCTTGTATTCAGATCAATAATTTTATTTTCTAATTTCTTATTTAAAATATGGGCATTGTGGGGCACCTGGGTGGCTCAGTCGGTTAAACATCTCACTGTGGCTCAGGTCATGATTTCATGGTTTGTGAGTTCAAACCCCACCTTGGGCTGTCCCCTCTCAGTGTGGAGCCCCTTCAGATCCTCTGTCTCCTTCTCTCTCTGCCCCTCCCTCCACTCTCTCTCAAAAAGAAACATTAAAAAAATTAAATTAAAATTAAAAGATAGGCATTGCATAAAATGCCAGTAGTTAAAACTTTCTTAGGATTATTATCAAAAGTGACATCAGCACTAAAGTTACTTCTGATACATTTTATTTTATTTTTTTTAATTTTATTTTTTACTTTTTAAAATTTATATCCAAATTAGTTAGCATATAGTGCAACAATGATTTCAGGAGTAGATTCCTTAGTGCCCTTTACCCATTTAGCCCACCCCCCCTCCTGTAACCCTCAATTTGTTCTCCATATGTATGAGTCTCTTCTGTTTTGTCTCCCTCCCTGTTTTTATATTATTTGTGTTTCCCTTCCCTTTTGTTCATCTGTTTTGTCTCTTAAAGTCCTCATATGAGTGAGGTCATGATTTTTGTCTTTCTCTAATTTCTCTTAGAATACCCTCCAGTTCCATCCACGTAGTTGCAAATGGCAACATTTCATTCTTTTTGATTGCCGGGTAATACTCCATTGTATATATATACCACATCTTCTTTATCCATTCGTCCATCGATGGACATTTGGGCTCTTTGCATACTTTGGCTATTGTTGATAGTGCTGCTATAAACATAGGGGTGCGTGTGTCCCTTCGAAACAGCACACCTGTATCCTGTGGATAAATGCCTAGTAGTGCCATTGCTGGGTCGTAGGGTAATTCTATTTTTAGTTTTTTGAGGAACCTCCATACTGTTTTCCAGAGTGGCTGCACCAGCTTGCATTCCCACCAACAATGCAAAAGAGATCCTCTTTCTCTGCATCCTCGCCAACATCTGTTGTTGCCTGAGTTGTTCCTGTTAGCCATTCTGACAGGTGTCAGGTGGTATCACATTGTGGTTTTGATTTGTATTTCCCTGGTGATGGGTGATGTTGAGCATTTTTCATGTATTGGTTGGCCATCTGGATGTCTTCTTTGGAGAAGTGTCTATTCATGTCTTTTGCCCATTTATTCACTGGATTAGTTGTTTTGGGGGTGTTGAGTTTGATATGTTCTTTATAGATTTTGGACTTCTGATACATTTTAATAGAAGAATCACAGAAAAGCTGCCAGGGAATTTCGAGATCCTCCTCCTTAAATGTAGACATTGATATGAAATTCCATGGATTATCTACTTTTCAGCTGCTATGCACCAAGTTAGCATGCATTTAAAGCATGTTGCACACAATTTCACTGAAAATCCGATTTGTCTATAGCCTTGCTTAGTCGATCATTTTAACTGATAATGAGTAGAAGCAGTGATAATATGTGGTAATAAGAAGAAAGATCATTTTTGACATTTGATATAAACATCAAAAGGCATGAATAGCTACAATCTCTGAGTTTATGTACTTTTCTTTCTGGATTCTGAAGTGCAAGCTAAGATAATCAGTTCTGTGATTACATGTTTTTGTAATGTACCAGACATTGGCAATATGAAAAGGCATACCCAAAAATGCTGAATTGTTTATCTCTGGCGTGGCATTTTCTTTGTCTCAAGATAAATACTATCTCTAATAGGGCTACTAAATTTTGGTATTTTAATGAGTATCTCTGATATGCATTTAAGAAATCAGTTATCAGCATATAAAAATAAATGGGAGGATACAGTTCCTAACCTAATATCTTATAAAGTAAATTACATTTGGGGGGAAGATGGATACATTCAGAAATAGTTACTGACCTTGGGGCGTCTGGGTGGCTCATCTGTTAAGCATCTGACTCTTGGTTTCGGCTCAGGTCATGATCTCACAGTTCATTATTTCGAGCCCCAGATTGGGCTCTCTGCTGACAGCATGGAGCTTGCTTAGGATTCTCTCTCTCCCTCTCTCTGCACCTCCCCCGTTGACTCTCTCTCTCTCTCTCAAAATAAATAAATTTAAAAAGACTTAAAAAAAAAAAGGAAAGAAACAGTTAATGACATAAAACTAGTAGACACTTATGTCTCAATAGTATAGTTGTAGGGAACATTGTGATGTGCTCCCAGATACCTCTTTGATGTAGGACTTACTGCCCCAGCTGCTGAAAGTGCCATGCAAAATATGCCTTTGGCTGTCCGTTCTTACAGAATTACCTTAACTGCAGAGAGCCAAGTTCTCTAAAGTTGCATCCCTTTCCAGACTGATCTGCATCAAATATCAGGTCAATATAGGTCTGCAAATTCCTGGCCATATCAGCTGTACTCTAGACAACTCTAAAGGTATATTCTAGTAGCATGGGTACATATGGCTTGGTAAAAGCTGACTTGGGGACTGCTTTGCAGCCTAACTTCCCTCTGTCCAATCCTGCTTCCCTTTCTTTCCACATGAGTTGGTGTAAAGGAACTCCTCAATAAACTCCTGCATGGTAAACTTCATCTCAGGGTCTGCTTTCCACAGAACTCAATTCACAGCAGTTGTCATTTAAAAAAAAAAATCAATCTTATCTTCCTCAGGAGTTACTTTATTACCTTCATAACTCAAGCACAAATTGAAGTATATTTTTCTTTCTTCTATGTGTGAGAATAAAATTATTTGGTTAAAAGTTTAAACCCAGGGTTAAATTTAGAGTATGAGTCATTGAAAATATCAAGATGAAAGAATAATCTGCTGCTCTGGATGATTCATAATTTTAGAAGATAATTGAAAATGTTGAGAAAAAACTTTTTGGAATGTATTTATTTTGTTATGTGTTGAGCTATACTACCCTGGTATAGTCATAAAAGTATTTGGCTTTATGAAGAAGACATTGGCCTTACAGTTTATTAGCCTTTATATTAGTTTTCTATTGCTGTATAACAACTTACCACAAATTTACCAGTTTAAAACAACGCGTGTGTATGTGTGTGTGTGTTCGTGTGTGTGTGTGTATACACACACAAATATAATTTCACAGTTTTATGTAGGACAGGTGTACAGATATATCTTAACTGTGTCCTCTGGTCATGGTTTCACAAGACTGAATTCAAGGTGTTGTCTAGAATGCAGTCTCATCTGGAAACATGCATAAGGAGGAATCCCATTTCCAAAATTATTCAAGTTGTTGGCAGAATTCGGTTCCATGTGGTTGGAGGACAGAGTCCCCATCTTCTCGCTGTTAGTGGGGGGCCACTCTTGGCTGCTTAGAGACTGTCCTCAGCTCTTTGCCATATGGCCATCTCCATAGTCAACTTGCAACATGGCTTTTTCTCCTTTAAGACCAGCAGAAGAATTTCATTTGAATCTCCCTTGCTCTGAATTCATCTCTTCAAGAAAGACCTGAATCCTCTTTTAAAGGACTGTTTTGATTAAGTCAAGCCCAGCCAGATAATCTTGCTTTTGATGAACTCAAAGACAGTGTATTGGAAACCTGATTACATATGCAAAATCTCTTCACCTTTGTGATACTGGGTAATCAAGAAGAGAAATCTCATCATATTTACAAATCCTGCACATACTCAGAGAAGGGATTATACAGAGCATGCATACATACAGGGAGAGGGGGAACTACAGAGTCCATATTAGAATTCTGCCTACCACATATTGGTTTTGTGTTTAAAAACACCATATTTTCATACAAATTAAATAACTTGACATTTCTACTTATTTCAATTCGTGCTTTAACGTTTTGCAAGACACTTGGCATACATTATATCTGGGGTGTGTGTGTGTGTGTGTGTGTGTGTATTATCCAATATTAGACAAAAAAAATTGGGGGGTTGGTTAATGTCCTTTGAGTACTATTGAGTCAGAGAATCCACCTAGAGTTTATTTAGGAGAGTACACTGTGTTTGGTTTACTGTTTACTATTGATTAGTGTTCCTGGACATGATGATGTCTCATGTTAAATTATGGACTTTCATTTGGTATAGGTGCAAGTAATTGGTAGAAAGGATAACCCAGAAGTTACAGGTTATAACCTTGTAAGTCAATAACCAATTGTGTATATAATCTAGCAATTTTATACATTCCTTTTTGTATTACATCTGCATAGCTTCTCCATTTCACTTTTAAATTAGTCTTGACATTGTATTGGTTCCTTCGATAATAAATTATTTAAATAAATATTTGACTTTATATATTTGTATGAAGTTCATCCCAATTACATGCGTTATTTATTTAAATGGTTATGTAATCCAGCTATTTACCTGACACTTGGATATTTTTTACACTATCACTGCCAAAGCCAACCTAGGTTTGAACATTAGTAGTGGGGAATCTCTATTTCCCCAGACTTTACTTTCAATTTTAAGTTGACAGAAGGTCCTTCCTATAATGAGGGATGACCACGTTTTTAAAGTTATACCTTCATATATGTAATATAAGATCACGTTAATTCTGGCAGTCTACAGCAGGTACTCAATGAATATTCTTGAATAAATTAATGAAATGAGAGAAAAAAATGGTTGAGGTGAAGATTTTTAAAGAACAATATTACATGGTAGTCTTGTAAAAGTTTTATAAAAAATAATTTCAAAGGTTGAAAATCAATTAGAAGTCTAGTTTAATTGGCTTACTTGGCAGTAAGCCACTCCCCAAAACCCGGTGTTCTACATGAAAATGTCAACATAAATAAACAAATTCACAATTATTTTATTGTTCCACAGATCCTTGAGTTGTGTTTTTTTTTCCTTTGTCTTTCTCTTCTTCAGGTTATGTTATATAATTTCTATTGTCTTTAAATTCACTCTTTCTGCTGTCATCTTTATCTCTAAGCTGCTATTGAGCACATTCGATGATTATTTTTTTTAATTTCACATGCTTTTCAGTTCTAAAATTTCCATTAAATTCTGTTTTAGAGAGACACCTGCGTGGCAGTCAGTTGAGCATCCAACTCTTGGTTTCAGCTCAGGTCATGATTTCATGGTTTTGTGAATTCAAGCCCTGCTTTGGGTTCCACGCTGACAGTGCAGAGCCTGCTTGGGATTCTCTCTCTTTCCCTCTCTCTCTGTCCCTCCCCTCGTCTCATGTCATCTCTGTGTCTCTCAGAAAAAATAAATTAATTAAAAAAAATTCTGTTGTAGGGTTTCGATTTTTCTACTGATAATGTATACCTTTATTTTCATTTCAGGTATCTTCACTATTACATCATGGAACATTGAACATAGTTATAATAATCTGTTTTTGATAATCCCAATGTCTGTGTCATCTCACAACTGGCATCTGTTGATGGTCTTTCCCCTTTAATTTAATTAGATTTTTCTACTTCTTTGCAGGCCAGGTGTAGGAGCCCTGACAACACTGACTACATCTTTGGCCCTGCATCTTGTTCATGCCCCTGCAATGATCTCCCTCAGGGCTATATGGTTTTTTTTTTTTAATATATTTTGAATGTTTATTTATTTGTTTTGAGAGAAAGCGTGAGCGCAAGTGGGGCAGTGGCAGAGAGAGAAGAAGAATCCCAAGCAGGCCCCGCACTATCAGTGCAGAGCCTGATGCAGGGCTCCATCCCACAAACAATGAGATCGTGACCTGAGCCGAAATCAAGAGTTGGATGCTTAACCGACTGAGACACCCAGGTGCCCTGGGCCTATGTGTTTTAGACCCTGTGGAGGTTAATGTATGCTTTGATCACAATGTGGGTGGGCTTGTTCTGATTTTCCCTAAAGTGGCACACAGAAGGCCCCATTTTAGATAACTAGTAGAGATCCTCAGGCACACAAATGGTGTCACTTTAAATACCCTGTGACCTCCCCACCATCCCCTCACTCTATAAAAGTTGGGGATTAAGGGCCACACTTGGCAGTGAATAGGGGTGGAGACTTGCTGTGTCTTGGTTAGATGGCCTGCCTGATTCCCGTTGTCAATAAGTTATCTTTGGTAAAACTGTGCAAAAGGTATGGGATTGCTTTGCTGACTAGCTTGCTTTGTTTTTGGCCACAAAGGGCCTTCTCAGTCTGGAGGATACTTTACTGACCCTCCTCCACCTTCTAACAATTGGCAAGCCAGCAGGAAACCAAATGCGAAACAAACATGGGTCAAGGAGTCCTCTTGGGGTAAGGCTCGTTGTCCATGGAGAGGAAGGAGGAAGATTTGTTGTGGCAAGGGAAATCCCAAGCTGTCTGGCTACTGACACATGGGGAGTTGGCCAGGTTCTTTGAGTGCTCCAGACCAGTGTACAAGTACAGGGACAACTTGAAAACACCCAAGATACTGTTAGATATTCCATGTGAAACTTGGGCAGGGGCTAGGAAATGGAGAAGGGACAGTGAACAAGCTGTTGCAGTGGTGGCTTGGCCATTGATCTGTGTGTGCACTGCAAGACACTGGAAGGGGCATTACGAGGAGGGAGAGCCTTGGAGCAGACTAGAGAAGCATTGGCTTGGGAGAGAGGATTGTGGGAGCACAGTGTTCCTCTAACTCGAACATTGTGTCCAGGGGAATCAAACAGCAGGAGGACCACTTACCAATTGTGGTGTGTGGGATGGCAAAGATGTGTGGGTGCAGAGTGCCACATACTAGAGTGAGAGCTGTTGTATTTCAAGGGAGTTGGGACCCTGAGGCATGGGATTCCTGGGATGGTGACTCCTCTGATGAAGAAGACATTATCCTGGTGGAGGAAAATGTCTTACAGGCATGCCTTTTAATTCAAACAAAGACCCAGGCCCCCTGATGAGCCTGTGGATAACAGAGAAGAGGTTCCCACTGGTCAGAAAATGATTGAGTGAGTTCTGCTGATTTGGTGGAATTAGCTACTTTGAGCAAAGGAGCCTAGAAGGGGTGGTAGCTTGGGTGTTGTGACTATGGGATCCTGGGGGAGATAGTATTATGTTAAATGAGTTTGAGATGTCAAAGATGGCCTCAGTCACTGCTTGACATGCCTTGTGGCAGGGATTATGTGCCCCAGGCATGGGTGAGAATCACGGGCACTTAGCTACTTTGATTTGATAAATGTTAACATTTGGAGAATCTGGTCTGGCAGGGCGATGTTCCCTCCCTTCCATTGCACTGGATCTCTATGGAAGAACTATAGGAAATTACATGTGAACTGGGAAGGAAGGCCATTTGCACTCAGCATTTTGGAAGCCCAGACTAAGAATTATTTTCCTCCGGTATGAAAGACTGTACCTTACAGTGAGCCCCAGGAGCATGTTACGGGGCTTTAGTATTTGTCCTTGCTCCTATGGTTAATTGTCCCACTGCTGCAGTAGCTGCTACAGTGGCTGGCTGAAGTGAAACCAAAAGAATCTGTCATAAGGGAAATAGATGGGTGGAAAAACAAAGGATCCTGCTGACGATAAAATGGCAGAAAGGGGGCCTATCATTGTGGCAAGATCTAATGTTAACTGAGACCTGAGGAAAAACTTAACCCAATTCAGTCTTGCTCAGCCTAAGAAAGGTGTTGCCTAAGAAAAAAGCAGTTCACTTCCTTGCAGGAAGGCTCAAGCCAGGTATGTCACTGAATTCCCCTCTACTAATGGAGGAGTTTCAGGGGTGGATACCCCCACTCCTTAGAGAGTAGGCGTTAGGCCAATGTTGCACTTTAGTGCATACAATAGGGGGGCAAAAAGAGGCCCTATGTTGAATTAACCATTTATTGGTCTTGCGCTAACAGATTGTACTAGCTCTAATAGTTGCTGAAGACACACTTCCTATGGAAACCCCTCCAAATTTGGTGGAGAAATAAAGGCTATTGATGGTTATGAGGGGCAAATTACCAAGGTCAGATAAACTATAGATGGGCAGGCTCCCTCCCCGCTGTATTGTAGTGTATATTTTCCCCATTCCCGAGTATATTCTTGGCCTATATATTTTATAGGATCTGGCTCTGACTACAATGACCAGTGAATTCAGGTTGCATACCCAAGTAGTGAAACCCATCATCATGGGTCATGAAAAATGGGAACCTATACAGCCTCTCGTTCCCTGGAGAGTAATAAACCTACAGCAATGTAAGCTACCCGGGGGGCATAATGAGATCACTGCCACCTTTGGAGAATTAGAGAAGGTTGGGGTAATCATGCCTCCTCAGAGCTCCTTCAGTAGTCCAGTTTGGCCTATAAAGAAATCTGAGAGCCACCTGGGTGGCTCAGTCAAGTGTCCAACTCTTGATTTTGGCTGAGGTAGTGATCTCACAGTTCATGAGATGGAGCCCAGCCTTGGGCTCTGCACTGCCACCTTGGAGCCTTTTTGGGATTCTTTCTCTCTCTCTCTGTCTCTCTCTCTCTCTCTGTCTCTCTCTCTCTCTCTCTGCCCCTCCCCTCCTCAAGCATCCTCTCTCCTTCTCTCTCTTTCTCAAATTAAAAAAAATTAACATTAAAAAAATCTGATGGAAACTGGCTAATCACAATAGATTATAGGGAACTCCATACAGTTACTCTACCCATCCATGTCATGGTGCCCGGGATAGTCTTATTGTTAGAAAAAATCATGGCATTTATTAAGACATAATTATATACTGGACCTATCACTTTTTTTTTTCAGCTTTCTATTAGGATATGAATCCCAAGACCAATTCGCCTTCACATGGAGCAGAAGACCATGGGTCTTCTAGGCATTGCCCAAAGGATATTTTCATCTCTCACAATTGGTTACGAGATGGTAGTCAGAGATTTGGAAAAATGGATATTACCAGATGAGATGGTGCTCTATCATTATATAAATGATATGTTAACTTTTGATGGTTTGTCCTCCTTGTCTGAAGTAGTCACATCATTACAGGCATACTTAAAGGCATGAGGATGGGAGATAACTACTGACAAGGTCCAAGGGCTGAGTCAATCTGAAAAGTTCCTGGGCATCATCTGGTTGGGTAAGACAAAAGTGATGCCAGAGGCAATACAAGCCTTGCCAATCCCTAAAATGGTGAAGAAATTACAGGCTTTTGTTTATTAGGTTGCTGGAGGCTTTTTATTCCCCAACTAGTGCAGACATTAGGACCTTTATATGCTTCGGTTAAGAAGGGAAGCCAGAGACCTTTTTTTTTTTCTTTTTTTCAGTCTATTTACTTTTGACAGAGAGCGAGCATGCTTGCACAAGTGGGGGAGAGACAGAGAGAGAAGGGGACAGAGAATCTGAAGTGGTGCTCCGTGTTGACAGCAGAGCCTGATGCAGGGCTTGAACCCACAAACAGTGAGATCATGACCTGAGCCAAAGTTCAACACTCAACCGGCTGAGCCACCCAGGTGCCCCAGCCAGAGACTTTCATCAAGGCGCAGGTGGTATGGTTGCAGGTATTGTTGGGAGGTTTGAAGCTGATCATGTGAAAGACACTTGTTTTGCATTTGCCACAATACCTTCCACCTGGTACGACTTGAGTTCATTGGAAATTAGTTTCAAGTCCCCACTCCCCACCTCCCAAGTAGCTTGGTGTCCTCATCTCTTGGGGCCAAGGGCTCACATCCAGTATTATTCTTAACCCCTCATTCTGCTTTAGTCAGAACCAAACACACAAACCAAAAACACAGAACCAAACACACTGCTTCTGAACCTCTGACATTTGGTCCTGAGGTAGGGCTGTTAGCATACATGCCAACTGAGATGCCTGTGTACAATGTAAACTTACCCTCCGAGGCCATTAAGGGGCAAACATATGGTAACATCTGCCAGGGAGAATACCTAAGCCAGGGGTGCTATTGGCTCACTGGAACTGTCTGTAGAACATTCATCACCCCTAGATTCCCACTGCTGTTTTTCCCTACTGATGTGTCAGGAAGCTTCTTAATGTCAAGGGCCACGACTTATGTTGAAATTCACAATTGCTGAGGAACCATAGTTCTAAGTAATTTCTTTTGTCTTATATTATTGTAGCTGCAGCACAGCCATGCAGGTCACTTGCTGATATCTAGCTCTAGGGTCATAGTGGAAGAAAGACCTGTAAAGGTGGTATAGGACGCAAAGAGGGCAGGTATGGAGTGTAGGAGTGCTGACAATACCGACTCCTTATATCTTGTTCATGCCCACATAGTGACCTCCCTTGGGGCTACATGTTCCAGGCCCCTAATACATGCCCTGACCAGAATGTGGGAAGGCTTGTTCTGACCTCCCCTAAAGTAGTATGCAGAAGGTGCCACTTGGGGTGACCAGTAGATCTCCTCTGGTGCAGAGAAGGCACCACTTTGGTGAACTATCCTATGACCTCACCACCATGCCACTCACTCTGTAAAAGCTAGGGATTGAGGTCCGGACTTGAGAACAGGGGTGGCAAAGAGCTGCATAGCAGCTGGATCATCATTCTGCCCACCTGATTCCCCCATCAGTAAGTTACCCTGAATGAAGCTCTATAAACGGTATGGAGTGGCTTGCTTCATTTTTCAGTCTTAAGGTGCTTTCTCAGTCTGCAGGATGTATTACTGACCTTTCTACACCTAACACCATGTAAATTTGGACTGTGTCTTGGATATTTTTAATACTATGCTATGAGATTATGTGACTCATTAATTTTTGGAGATTGTTGCTTTCTATGTTTAGTTGGAAATCAACCAGTTAGTTTTAGAATGCAAGTTCAGTTATACCTTCTGTATGTGGTGGTCCCCTTATCGTTGAGTTTTCCAAGCTCTTCTGTGTTTTTTCCATCTACCACATTTGTTGCTCAGAGGCTAGTCTAATATTTAGGCAGTTGTTGATAGGGTAAACTTTTTGAAGCCTTTGCTATACTTCTTTGGATCTTTTCTGCTCATTAACAGCTTAAGAGTGAGCCTGGAATTCATTATTGCTTCATCCGTGGATTTAAAAGCTGCTCTTCTCCTGGAGCACCAGTGTGGCTCAGTCGGCTAAGCATCTGACTCTTGATCTCGGTTCAGGTCATGATCATATGGTTTCATGAGTTTGAGGCCTGTGTCAGGCTCTGCCCTGAAAGCAGCCTGCTCAGGATTCTCTCTCTCCCTCTCTCTCTCTATTCCTCCCTCTCTTGTGCTTTCTCCCTCTCAAAATAAATAAACATTAACACATTTTTTAAAAAGATGCTCTTTTCCAGATTCTTCTCTGGGATTTCTCCTACATACTCCATCTCTAAGCTCCCCTTTTTGACTCCTCTGGCTGGAAAATGAAATTGTCATAGAGTTCTAGCCTCTCATGCTATTGTGCAATTCCGTGTGACTAAAATCTCTTTAGGGCAATGTAGTGAGAAAATAAATAACAAGGATTTTCTCCATACTCTTTGAACAGCATAAGCCCCTTTTCCTGTCTCCAGTGGCCAAAGAGACAAGTCGTCTTTGGTGTTTTAGACACTCATGTTGCACCCATCACCACTGTGTACTTTTGGGACTACAGCTGTCCTCAGGACCATGCTAAAAGAAGAAAAAGAGGAAATGTCCCTCACTTTGATATGCAGGGAGCAGTTTTCCTTGTTCTCTGGCAAAACAAAACAAAACAAAACAAAAATATGACTTTTGATATCAACACACAATGTTCTACTCCAGGATTTGTGCAAAGACTGGAAGACAGAAAAAAATGAATTTCCATTTAGGTTTTTATTATCATCCTCAATCTACCTTGAGATTTTATACTCTCAATTTACACTTGAGATTCCTCAACTGGTTACTTTTTCTGTCCAATTTTTAGTTGTAATCAGTAGGAAATACAGACCAACTTGGCTGGCCTCCCAATTATTTTAAATGGGAAAAATATAATATTTTGCGCATCTAACCCAAACTCAGTTTTATAAAATGTAATGAAACCATACTGAGCTGGATAGATAATTATATTGCTATGTCAAATCCTTTTTTTTTTTTCTGTTTTGGTAATCACCAACTAATATGGTTAATATAGTGAAGAGTTGACTTAGAAATAGTATCTTTTTCTCTTCCATTATAATCTCTCTCTCTCTCTTTGTTTCCTTATCTACCATTTTGTTTAGTTGAGCAAAAACATCTAAACATGATAGGTTCTGTGGAAATTCTCTCCTAGCAAATGAAATATTGGGCATGGGTCACACTGCGTAGGAGACTGTGATTCCACTCTTAATACCATGAATATCTAAGGGACGGCTCTTCATTGCAAGGTAGAATGTCTTTTGCATATTAAAGACTTGAGCACCTGGGCGCCTGGGTGGCTCAGTCGGTTAAGCCGCCGACTTCGGCTCAGGTCATGATCTTGCAGTCCGTGAGTTCGAGCCCCGCGTCAGGCTCTGTGCTGACAGCTCAGAGCCTGGAGCCTGTTTCAGATTCTGTGTCTCCCTCTCTCTGACCCTCCCCCATTCATGCTCTGTCTCTCTCTATCTCAAAAATAAATAAACGTTAAAAAAAATTTAAAAAAAAGACTTGAGCACCCCTTTTTTATTAAATATATTGAGTCTTATGGATAGAAATATAAAAAATTGCCCCCAAAAATGTTAAATTGAGAGTTAGGCTTTACAAAATTTGATATTAAACAGTAAGAGGTATTCTGGAAACATGTTAATTGGGAAAGATGATTTGTGAGTATGCATATATAACGGTTCTGACTTTTCTCCATAATTGTATGCTAGTTAATATGGGGAGAGTTAGAGTGTACTTTACTGTGCGTAGGGCAGAATTCTAGCGTTAAACTGATAGAAACTACAAATGTGGCTGTGAAGACTGTCCTTGTTCATGAAAAATATAAACGGACCTGAAGTCTGAGAGAATATTTCAATTAAACTTGAAATTTGTTTTGTATGACGGGATCTATGTTGAATTATTAACTCCAGGATAAACATCTTTACCCATCAACGTGAAATGGGGCAAAGGAAGTTCAGAGACTCCTTAATCAGAAGAGCAAGAGGAAGAACTATAGAGATGATGAACAAAAAAAATGTAGAGAGTGATAGTGTCAGATCAATATATCCATTCTATGTTTTGAATGTGAGGAAATCTAATTTGCTAAAATATATATATGTGTATATGTATATACACATATATATACATATTAGGTATAGGTCACAGGGGCATTGGGAGATAGAGTTCAGAAAGAATAGGAGTCAGCAAACTTTGTCTGTAAAAGGGCCAGATAACATTTTAGGCTTTGTGGGCTATATGGACTGTACTATAACTCTGTCACTGAAGTGCAAAAGCAGCCATAAACAGTAAGTCACTAGGTAAATGGGGGTGGCTAAATTGCATCATAAATTTGGTAACACAGGTAGCACTCCAGATTTAGCACATGGGCTATGGTTTGATGAACCCTAGCCTATAACACAAACCTCTTGATTCACCAGTGAACATCAACTGAATACCCCTATACCCCTTTACTTTTAAAGAAGAGTATAAGGGATTAAAATGTAATGTTAGGGGGGCTCCTGGGTGGCTCAGTCGGTTAAGGGTCCGACTTCGGCTCAGGTCATGATCTCTCAATTCACGAGTTTGAGCCTCATGTTGGTCTCTGTGCTGACAGTTGAGAGCCTGGAGCCTGCTTCTAATTCTGTGTCTCCCTCTCTCTCTGCCCCTCCCCCCCTGTCAAAACAAACATCAAAAAAAGTTTTTAAATAAAATTTAATGCTAGCTGTCAGGTTTTCTGCTCTCTACAACTCAGTGGAAGTATTGCACATTTAAAAATAGGATGCATAGGGGCACCTGGGTGGCTCAGTCAGTTAAGCATCCACTCTTGATTTCAGCTCAAGTCATGGTATCACGGTTGGTGAGTTCAAGCCCCTCATCCGACTCTGCAATGATAGTGTGAGCCTGCTTGGGATTCTGTCTATTTTTCCCTTCCCTGCTCGTATGCTCTCTTTCTCTCTCTCTCAAAATAAATAAACTTAAAAAAATAAGGATTGATGGATAGATGAATGTGATAAGGAACTATGGTAAATGTTAATTATAGAATCTAGGTAACAGGTGTATGTATATTTCCTGTGTAATTGCATTTTCTACACTTGAAAATGTTAATGTAGAAAATTTTAATATGGGATGAAAATCAAATTTCTTAAAATATGTAAGATTATCTATAAGAATTCTTACTAAAATTATTTTAGTAGAATAGTCTTAGGACACATTAGAAATGTGCAGTTTAGGGGCACCTGGGTGGTTCAGTTGGTTAGGCATCTGACTTCAGCTCAGATCATGATCTCACAGTCTGTGAGTTCAAGCCCGACGTCTGGCTCTGTGCTGACAGCTCAGAGCCTGGAGCCTGCTTAGCATTCTATAACTTCCTCTCTCTCTGCCCCTCCCCTACTTACTCTCTGTCTCAAAAATAAATAAACATTAAAATAATAAAAATTAATTTTAAAAATGTGCAATTTAAAATGCAATATTTTTGGGGTGCCTGGGTGGCTCACTCAGTTAATCATCCGACTTCCACTCAGGTAATGATCTTGCAGTTCACAAGTTTGAGCCCTGCGTTGGGCTTTGTGCTGACAGCTGAGAGCCTGGAGCCTGCTTCTGATTTGTTGTCTCTCTCGCTCTCTGTCCCTCCCCTACTTGTGCTCTGTCTCGGTATGTCTCAAAAATAAATAAGAGCATTTTTAAAAATCACAAAATGCAATGTTTTTTTAATTTATTTTTTTTTCATTTACATCCAAGTTAGCGTATAGTGCAACAATGATTTTAGGAGTAGATTCCCTAATGCCCCTTACCCATTTAGCCCATCCCCCCTCCCACATCCCTCCAGAAATCCTCTGTTTGTTCTCCATATTGAAGAGTCTCTTATGTTTTTGTCCACTTCCCTGTTTTTATATTATATTTGATTCCCTTCCCTTAGGTTCACCTGTTTTGTATCTTAAAGTCCTCATATGAGTGAAGTCATATGATATTTGTCTCTCTCTGACTGACTAATCTTGCTTAGCATAATACCCGCTAGTTCTAACCAGGTAGTTGCAAATGGCAAGATTTCATTCTTTTTGATTGCCAAGTAATATTCCAGTGTGTGTGTGTGTGTGTGTGTGTGTGTGTGTGTGTGTGTGTATACCACATCTTCTTTATCCATTCGTCCATCGGTGGACATTTGGTCTCTTTCTATACGGTGGCTCTTGTTGATAGTGCTGCTATAAACACTGGGGTGCATGTGTCCCTTTGAAACAGCATACCTGTATCCCTTGGATAAATACCTAGTAGTGCCATTGCTGGGTCGTAGGGTAGTTCTATTTTTAAAATTTTTTTTTCAACGTTTTTTATTTATTTTTGGGACAGAGAGAGACAGAGCATGAACGGGGGAGGGGCAGAGAGAGAGAGGGAGACACAGAATCGGAAACAGGCTCCAGGCTCCGAGCCATCAGCCCAGAGCCTGACGCGGGGCTCGAACTCACAGACTGCGAGATCGTGACCTGGCTGAAGTCGGACGCTTAACCGACTGCGCCACCCAGGCGCCCCTCTGTTTTTAGTTTTTTGAGGAACCTCCATACTGTTTTCCAGAGTGGCTGCACCAGTTTGCGTTCCCACCAGCAATGCAAAAGAGATCCTCTGTCTCCGCATCCTTGCCAACATCTGTTGTTGACTGAGTTGTTAATGTTAGCCATTCTGACAGGTGTCAGGTGGCATCTCATGGTGGTTTTGATTTGTATTTCCCTGACGATGAGTGATGTTGAGCATCTTTTCATGGGTCACTTGACCATCTGGATGTCTTCTTTGGAGAAGTGTCTATTCATGTCTTTTGCTCATTTCTTCACTGGATTAGTTGTTTTTTGGGTGTTGACTTTGATATGTTCTTTGTAGATTTTGGATACTAACCCTTTGTCTGATATGTAATTTGCAAACATCTTCTCCCATTCCATCAGTTGCCTTTTAGTTTTGCTGATTGTTTCCTTCACTGTACCAAAGCTTTTTGTTTTGATGAGGTCTGAATAGTTCATTTTTGCTTTTGTTTCCCTTGCCTCTGGAGATGTGTTGAGTAAGAAGTTGCTGCAGCCAAAATCAAAGAGGTTTTTGCCTGCTTTCTCCTCAAGGGTTTTTATGGCTTCCTGTCTTACATTGAGGGCTTTCATCCATTTTGAGTTTATTGTTGTGTATGGTGTAAGAAGCTGGTCCAGGTTCATTCTGCATGTCGCTGTCCAGTTTTCCCAGCACCACTTGCTGAAGAGACTATCTTTATTCCACTGGATATTCTTTCCTGCTTTGCCAAAGATTAGTTGGCCATACGTTTGTGGGTCCATTTCTGGATTCTCTACTCTGTTCCATTGATCTGAGTGTCTCTTTTTGTGCCAGTAGCACACTGTCTTGATTACAGCTTTGTAAAAGAGTTTGAAGTCCGGGATTATGATGCCTCCTGCTTTGGTTTTCTTCTTAAAGATTGCTTTGGCTATTCGGGATCTTTTCTGGTTCCATACAAATTTTAGGATTGTTTTTGCTAGCTCTGTGAAGAATGCTGGCATTATTTTGATAGGAATTGCATTGAATATGTAGATTGCTCTGGGTAGTATCAACATTTTAACAATATTTGTTCTTCCTATCCAGGAGCATGGAATCTTTTTCCATTTTTTTGTGTCTTCTTCAATTTCTTTCATAAGCTTTCTATGGTTTTCAGTGTATAGATTTTTCACCTCTTTGATTAGATTTATTCCTAGGTATGAGACCCAGAAGATGGCGGCGTAGGAGGACTCGGGACTCACAGTGCGTCCTGCTGATCACTTAGATTCCACCTACACCTGCCTAAAGAACCCAGAAAACCGCCAGAGGATTAGCAGAAGGGAGTCTCCGGAGTCAAGCGCAGACTAGAGGCCCACGGAAGAGGGTAGGAAGGGCGGCGAGGCGGTGCGCGCTCCACGGACTGGCGGGAGGGAGCCGGGGCGGAGGGGCGGCTCGCCGGCCAAGCGGAGCCCCCAAGTCTGGCTGGCAAAAGCGGAGGGGCCGGACGGACTGTGTTCCCACAGCAAGCGCGACTTAGCGTCTGGGGGGTCATAAGTTAACAGCTCTGCTCGGAAAGCGGGAAGGCTGGAGGACAAAGGGAGGGAGAGCTGCTGAGCCCCCGGACGGCAGAGCTCAGCTTGGCGGGGAACAAAGGCGCCAGCGCCATCTCCCCCGCCCATCCCCCAGCCAAAATCCCAAAGGGAACCAGTTCCTGCCAGGGAACTTGCTCGCTCCGCGCAAACACCCAGCTCTGTGCTTCTGCGGAGCCAAACCTCCAGCAGCGGATCTGACTCCCTCCCGCTGCCACAGGGCTCCTCCTGAAGTGGATCACCTAAGGAGAAGCGAGCTAAGCCTGCCCCTCCACCCCCCGTGCACCTTGCCTACCCACCCCAGCTAATACGCCAGATCCCCAGCAACACAAGCCTGGCAGTGTGCAAGTAGCCCAGACGGGCCACGCCACCCCACAGTGAATCCCGCCCCTAGGAGAGGGGAAGAGAAGGCACACACCAGTCTGACCTTGGCCCCAGCAGTGGGCTGGGGGCAGACATCGGGTCGGACTGCGGCCCCGCCCACTAACTCCAGTTATACACCACAGCACAGGGGAAGTGCACTGCAGGTCCTCACCACGCCAGGGACTCTCCAAAATGACCAAACGGAAGAATTCCCCTCAGAAGAATCTCCAGGAAATAACAACAGCTAATGAACTGATCAAAAAGGATTTAAATAATATAACAGAAAGTGAATTTAGAATAATAGTCATAAAATTAATCGCTGGGCTTGAAAACAGTATACAGGACAGCAGAGAATCTCTTGCCACAAAGATCGAGGGACTAAGGAACAGTCACGAGGAGTTGAAAAACGCTTTAAACGAATTGCAAAACAAAATGGAATCCACGATGGCTCGGCTTGAAGAGGCAGAGGAGAGAATAGGTGAACTAGAAGATAAAGTTATGGAGAAAGAGGAAGCTGAAAGAAAGAGAGATAAAAAAATCCAGGAGTATGAGGGGAAAATTAGAGAACTAAGTGATACACTAAAAAAAAATAATATACGCATAATTGGTATCCCAGAGGAGGAAGAGAGAGGGAAGGGTGCTGAAGGGGTACTTGAACAAATTATAGCTGAGAACTTCCCTGAACTGGGGAAGGAAAAAGGCATTGAAATCCAAGAGGCACAGAGAACTCCCTTCAGACGTAACTTGAATCGATCTTCTGCACGACATATCATAGTGAAACTGGCAAAATACAAGGATAAAGAGAAAATTCTGAAAGCAGCAAGGGATAAACGTGCCCTCACATATAAAGGGAGACCTATAAGACTCGTGACTGATCTCTCCTTTGAAACTTGGCAGGCCAGAAAGGCTTGGCACGATATCTACAGTGTGCTAAACAGCAAAAATATGCAGCCGAGAATCCTTTATCCAGCAAGTCTGTCATTTAGAATAGAAGGAGAGATAAAGGTCTTCCCAAACAAACAAAAACTGAAGGAATTTGTCACCACGAAACCAGCCCTACAAGAGATCCTAAGGGGGATCCTGTGAGACAAAGTACCAGAGACATCACTACAAGCATAAAACATACAGACATCACAATGACTCTAAACCCATATCTTTCTATAATAACACTGAATGTAAATGGATTAAATGCGCCAACTAAAAGACATAGGGTATCAGAATGGATAAAAAAACAAGACCCATCTATTTGCTGTCTACAAGAGACTCATTTTAGATCTGAGGACACCTTTAGATTGAGAGTGAGGGGATGGAGAACTATTTATCATGCTCCTGGAAGCCAAAAGAAAGCTGGAGTAGCCATACTTATATCAGACAAACTAGACTTTAAATTAAAGGCTGTAACAAGAGATGAAGAAGGGCATTATATAATAATCACAGGGTCTATCCACCAGGAAGAGCTAACTATTATAAATGTCTATGCGCCAAATACCCGAGCCCCCAGATATATAAAACAATTACTCATAAACATAAGCAACCTTATTGATAAGAATGTGGTCATTGCAGGGGACTTTAACACCCCACTTACAGAAATGGATAGATCATCTAGACACACAGTCAATAAAGAAACAAGGGCCCTGAATGATACATTGGATCAGATGGACTTGACAGATATATTTAGAACTCTGCATCCCAAAGCAACAGAATATACTTTCTTCTCGAGTGCACATGGAACATTCTCCAAGATAGATCATATACTGGGTCACAAAACAGCCCTTCATAAGTTTACAAGAATTGAAATTATACCATGCATACTTTCAGACCACAATGCTATGAAGCTTGAAATCAACCACAGGAAAAAGTCTGGAAAACCTCCAAAAGCATGGAGGTTAAAGAACACCCTACTAACGAATGAGTGGGTCAACCAGGCAATTAGAGAAGAAATTAAAACATATATGGAAACAAACGAAAATGAAAATACAACAATCCAAACGCTCTGGGATGCAGCGAAGGCAGTCCTGAGAGGAAAATACATTGCAATCCAGGCCTATCTCAAGAAACAGGAAAAATCCCAAATACAAAATCTAACAGCACACCTAAAGGAAATAGAAGCAGAACAGCAAAGGCAGCCTAAACCCAGCAAAAGAAGAGAAATCATAAAGATCAGAGCAGAAATAAACAATATAGAATCTAAAAAAACTGTAGAGCAGATCAACGAAACCAAGAGTTGGTTTTTTGAAAAAATAAACAAAATTGACAAACCTCTAGCCAGGCTTCTCAAAAAGAAAAGGGAGATGACCCAAATAGATAAAATCATGAATGAAAATGGAATGATTACAACCAATCCCTCAGAGATACAAACAATTATCAGGGAATACTATGAAAAATTATATGCCAGCAAATTGGACAACCTGGAAGAAATGGACAAATTTCTAAACACCCACACTCTTCCAAAACTCAATCAGGAGGAAATAGAAAGCTTGAACAGACCCATAACCAGCGAAGAAATTGAATCGGTTATCAAAAATCTCCCAACAAATAAGAGTCCAGGACCAGATGGCTTCCCAGGGGAGTTCTACCAGACATTTAAAGCAGAGATAATACCTATCCTTCTCAAGCTATTCCAAGAAATAGAAAGGGAAGGAAAACTTCCAGACTCATTCTATGAAGCCAGTATTACTTTGATTCCTAAACCAGACAGAGACCCAGTAAAAAAAGAGAACTACAGGCCAATATCCCTGATGAATATGGATGCAAAAATTCTTAATAAGATACTAGCAAATCGAATTCAACAGCATATAAAAAGAATTATTCACCATGATCAAGTGGGATTCATTCCTGGGATGCAGGGCTGGTTCAACATTCGCAAATCGATCAACGTGATACATCACATTAACAAAAAAAAAGAGAAGAACCATATGATCCTGTCAATCGATGCAGAAAAGGCCTTTGACAAAATCCAGCACCCTTTCTTAATAAAAACCCTTGAGAAAGTCGGGATAGAAGGAACATACTTAAAGATCATAAAGGCCATTTATGAAAAGCCCACAGCTAACATCATCCTCAACGGGGAAAAACTGAGAGCTTTTTCCCTGAGATCAAGAACACGACAGGGATGCCCACTGTCACCGCTGCTGTTTAATATAGTGCTGGAAGTTCTAGCATCAGCAATCAGACAACAAAAGGAAATCAAAGGCATCAAAATTGGCAAAGATGAAGTCAAGCTTTCGCTTTTTGCAGATGACATGATATTATACATGGAAAATCCGATAGACTCCACCAAAAGTCTGCTAGAACTGATACATGAATTCAGCAAAGTTGCAGGATACAAAATCAATGTGCAGAAATCAGTTGCATTCTTATACACTAACAATGAAGCAACAGAAAGACAAATGAAGAAACTGATCCCATTCACAATTGCACCAAGAAGCATAAAATACCTAGGAATAAATCTAACCAAAGATGTAAAAGATCTGTATGCTGAAAACTATAGAAAGCTTATGCAGGTAATTGAAGAAGATATAAAGAAATGGAAAGACATTCCCTGCTCATGGATTGGAAGAATAAATATTGTCAAAATGTCAATACTACCCAAAGCTATCTACACATTCAATGCAATCCCAATCAAAATTGCACCAGCATTCTTCTCGAAACTAGAACAAGCAATCCTAAAATTCATATGGAACCACAAAAGGCCCCGAATAGCCAAAGTAATTTTGAAGAAGAAGACCAAAGCAGGAGGCATCACAATCCCAGACTTTAGCCTCTACTACAAAGCTGTCATCATCAAGACAGCATGGTATTGGCACAAAAACAGACACATAGACCAATGGAATAGAATAGAAACCCCAGAACTAGACCCACAAACGTATGGCCAACTCATCTTTGACAAAGCAGGAAAGAACATCCAATGGAAAAAAGACAGTCTATTTAACAAATGGTGCTGGGAGAACTGGACAGCAACATGCAGAAGGTTGAAACTAGACCACTTTCTCACACCATTCACAAAAATAAACTCAAAATGGATCAAGGACCTGAATGTGAGACAGGAAACCATCAAAACCTTAGAGGAGAAAGCAGGAAAAGACCTCTCTGACCTCAGCCGTAGCAATCTCTTACTCGGCACATCCCCAAAGGCAAGGGAATTAAAAGCAAAAGTGAATTACTGGGACCTTATGAAGATAAAAAGCTTCTGCACGGCAAAGGAAACAACCAACAAAACTAAAAGGCAACCAACGGAATGGGAAAAGATATTTGCAAATGACACATCGGACAAAGGGCTAGTATCCAAAATCTATAAAGAGCTCATCAAACTCCACACCCGAAAAACAAATAACCCAGTGAAGAAATGGGCAGAAAACATGAATAGACACTTCTCTAAAGAAGACATCCGGATGGCCAACAGGCACATGAAAAGATGTTCAACGTCGCTCCTTATCAGGGAAATACAAATCAAAACCACACTCAGATACCACCTCACGCCAGTCAGAGTGGCCAAAATGAAGAAATCAGGAGACTATAGATGCTGGAGAGGATGTGGAGAAACAGGAACCCTCTTGCACTGTTGGTGGGAATGCAAATTGGTGCAGCCGCTCTGGAAAGCAGTGTGGAGGTTCCTCAGAAAATTAAAAATAGACCTACCCTATGACCCAGCAATAGCACTGCTAGGAATTTATCCAAGGGATACAGGAGTACTGATGCATAGGGGCACCTGTACCCCAATGTTTATAGCGGCACTCTCAACAATAGCCAAATTATGGAAAGAGCCTAAATGTCCATCAACTGATGAATGGATAAAGAAATTGTGGTTTATATACACAATGGAATACTACGTGGCAATGAGAAAAAATGAAATATGGCCTTTTGTAGCAACATGGATGGAACTGGAGAGTGTGATGCTAAGTGAAATAAGCCATACAGAGAAAGACAGATACCATATGGTTTCACTCTTATGTGGATCCTGAGAAACATAACAGAAACCCATGGGGGAGGGGAAGGAAAAAAAAAAAAAAAAGAGGCTAGAGTGGGAGAGAGCCAAAGCATTAGAGACTGTTAAAAACTGAGAACAAACTGAGGGTTGATGGGGGGTGGGAGGGAGGGCAGAGTGGGAGGGAGGGCAGGGTGGGTGATGGGTATTGAGGAGGGCACCTTTTGGGATGAGCACTGGGTGTTGTATGGAAACCAATTTGACAGTAAATTTCATATATTAAAAAATAAAAAAAAAATAAAAAAAAAAAAATAAAATAAAAATAAAATAAAATAAAAAAAAAAAAAAAAAAAAAGATTTATTCCTAGGTATTTTGTGGTTTTTGGTGCAATTGTAAATGGATCGATTCCTTGATTTCTCTTTCTGTTGTGTCATTATTGGTGTATAGGAATGCAATCGATTTCTGTGCATTGACTTTATATCCTGCCACTTTGCTGAATTCATGGATCAGTTCTAGCAGTTTTTTGGTGGAATCTTTTGGTTTTTCTGTATAGAGTATCATGTCATCTGCAAAGAGTGAAAGTTTGACCTCCTCCCAGCCGATATGGATGCCTTTTATTTCTTTGTATTGTCTGATTGCGGAGGCTAAAACTTCCAACACTATGTTGAATAACCGTGGCCAGAGTGGACATCCCTGTCTTGTTCCTGACCTTAGGGGGAAAGCTCTCAGTTTTTCCCCATTGAGGATGATATTAGCATTGGGTCTTTCATATATGGCTTTTATGATCTCGAGGTATGCTCCTTCTATCCCTACTTCCTTGAGGGTTTTTATCAAGAAAAGATGCTATATTTTGTCAAAGGCTTTCTCTGCATCTATTGAGGGGATTATGTGGTTCTTGTCCTTTCTTTTATTGATGTGATGAATCACATTGATTGTTTTGTGGATATTGAACCAGCCCTGCATCCCAGGTATAAATCCCACTTGGTCGTGGTGAATAATTTGCTTGATATATTGTTGGATCCGGTTGGCTAATATCCTGTTGAAGAGTTTTGCATCCATGTTCATCAGGGAAATTGGTCCATAGGCCTCCTTTTTAGTGGAGTCTCTGTCTGGTTTTGGAATCAAGGTAATTCTGGCCTCATAGAAAGGGTTTGGAAGTTTTCCTTCCATATCTATTTTTTGGGACAGCTTCAAGAGAATAGGTGTTAACTCTTCCTTAAATGTTTGGTAGAATTCCCCTGGAAAGCCATCTGGCCCTGGACTCTTGTTTGGGAGATTTCTGATTACTAATTTGATTTTTTTACTGTTTATGGGTCTGTTCAAATTTTCTATATCTTCCTGTTTCAGTTTTGATAGTGTATATGTTTCTAGGAATTTGTCCATTTCTTCCAGATTGCCCATTTTATTGGCATATAATTGCTCATAATATTCTCTTATTATTGTTTTTATTTCTGCAGTGTTGGTTGTGATCTCTTCTCTTTCATTCATGATTTTATTTATTTGGGTCCTTTCCTTTTTCTTTTTGATCAAACTGACTTGTGGTTTATCAGTTTTGTAAATTCTTTTCAAGAACCAGCTTGTGATTTCATTGATCTGTTCTACTGTTTTTTTGGTTTCCATAGCATTGGTTTCTGCTCTAATCTTTATTATTTCCTGTCTTTTGCTGTTTTGGGATTTTATTTGGTGTTTTTTTTTTTCCAGCTCTTTAAGGTGTAAGGTTAGGTTGTGTGTCTCAGACCTTTCTCCCTTCTTTAGGAAGGCCTGGATTGCTATATACTTCCCTGTTAGGACTGCCTTTGCTGCATCTCAGAGGTTTTGGGTTGTGGTGTTATCATTTTCCTTGGCTTCCATGTACTTTTTAATTTCCTCTTTAACTTCTTGGTTATCCTGTTCATTCTTTAGTAGAATGTTCTTTAGTCTTTAAGTATTTGTTATCTTTCCAAAATTTTTCTTGTGGTTGATTTCGAGTTTCATAGCGTTGTGGTCTGAAAATATGCACAGTAAGATCTCAATCTTTTTGTATTTATTGAGAGCTTATTTTTGTCCCAATATGGGATCTATTCTGGAGAATGTTCCATGTGCACTGGAGAAGAATGTATATTCTGCCGCCCTAGGATGAAATGCTCTGAATATATCTGTTAAGTGCATCCAGTCCAGTGTGTCATTCAAAGCCATAGTTTCCTTGTTGACTTTCTGTTTGGGTGATCTGTCCATTGCTGTGAGTGGGGTGTTGAAGCCCTCTACCCTTATGGTATTATTATCAATGAGTTTCTTTATGTTTGTGATTAATTGATTTATGTATTTGGGTGCTCCACATTTGGTGGATAAATTTTTACAATTGTTAGGTCTTCTTGGTGGATAGACCCCTTAATTATGATATAATGCCCTTCTGCATCTCTTGATACAGTCTTTATTTTAAAGTCTAGATTGTCTGATATATGTGTGGCTACTTCAGCTTTCTTTTGTTGACCATTAGTATGATAGATGGTTTTCCATCCCCTTTCAATCTGAAGGTGTCTTTGGGTCTAAAGTGGGTCTCCTGTGAACAGCATATAGATAGATCTTGTTTTCTTACCAGTTCTCTTACCTTATATCTTCTAATTGGAGCATTTAGTCCATTGATGTTTAGAGTCAGTACTGAAAGATACAAGTTTATTGCCATTATGTTTCTTATAGAGTTGTATTTTCTGGTGGTGGTCTCTGGTCCTTTCTTGTCTTTGTTGCTTTTGGTCTTTTTTTTTTTTTTTTTTTTTTTTTTTTGCTTGTTTTCTCCCTTCAGGAGTCCCCCTTAAAATTGCTTGCAGGGCTGGTTTAGTGGTCATGAACTCCTTTAATTTTTTTTGTCTGGGAAACTTTTAATCTCTCCTTCTATTTTGATTGACAGCCTTGCTGGATAAAGAATTCTTGGCTGCATATTTTTCTGATTCAGCACATTGAATATATCTTGCCACTCCTTTCTGGCCTGCCAAGTTTCCGTGGATAGGTCTGCTGCAAACCTGATTTGTCTTCACTTGTAGGTTAAGGACTTTTTTTTCCCTTGGTGCTTTCATGATTCTCTCCTTGCCTGAGTATATTGTCAATTTGACTATGATATGCCTTGTTGATGGTCGGTTTTTGTGAATCTTATGGGAGTCCTCTGTGCTCTCTGGATATTTATGTCTGTGTCTTTCCCCAGGTTAGGAAAGTTTTCTGCTATAATTTGTTCACATAAGCCTTCTACCCCTTTTTTCTCTCTTCATCTTTTGGGACACCTATTATTCTGATGTTGTTCATTTTTAATGGGTCGCTGATTTCTCTAATTCTTAAATCGTGCTCTTTTGCCTTAGTCTCCCTCTTTTTTTCTGCTTCATTATTCTCCATAAGTTTGTCCTCTATATTGCTGATTCTCTGCTCTGCCTTACCATCCTTGCTGCCATGGAATCCATTCGAGATTGCAGATCAGTTATAGCATTTTTTATTTCATCCTGACTAGCTTTTACTTCTTTTATCTCCACAGAAAGGGATTCTAATCTATTTTCGACCCCAGATAGTATTCTTATTATCGTGATTCTAAATTGTGGTTCAGACATCTTGCTTCTATCTGTGTTGATTAACTCCCTGGCTGTCATTTCTTCCTGCTCTTTCTTTTGGGGCAAATTCCATCCTTTTGTCATTTTAAAGAAAGAAAAGGAATTAATAAGGTAAAAAAAAATTAAAATTAAAAAATTAAAACCAACACACACACACACACACAAATCAAATAAATGATGTTAGATCCTAGGTGTGTTTTGGTACAGTTGTTGAAAGGAGCTTGACAGACTAGAGAAAAAAGGGGGAAAAGAAAAAGAAAAAACAAGAAAAGTGAAAGAAATAACAAGGAAACATGAAAAAATTTGAAAAAATGAATACAATGAAATAGAATAAAATGAAATGATGGAAGTAAAATAGAATTTGAAAAATTTACAAAAAAGTAAATAATACAGTAGAAAAATATTTTAAAAAATTATTATTAATAAAAATTGAAAATAAAAATAAATATTTTATCTTTTTTTATTCAGAAAAAGAAAAGTGAAAAAGAAAAAAAAGAATATTGAATAGATGGTCCAGCGAACAGACTGAAATATGATTGAAATTATATCGTTTCCCCTAGAAGTCAAACTATGAAGTACTTTATAGTCCATAAACTAAGCAGGCAGAGAGACTTGTGGTGTTCCTGAAGAGCGAGGTTGGTCTACCTGGGCGGGGCTTAGTGTAATGGCTCCATTCTCCACTAGATGGCGCTGCTTAGCTTCCTGGGGTGGATTGTTGTGTCTCTTGTGGGTGTGTATGTGCATGTGCCGGAGGGGTGAAAATGGCATCACCAAACTACCCAGTCTCTAGTATCAGCACTCTGTTTTCCCTGAATAGCAGTCGTGCACCCGTCCTTTGTCTCTGGCTTCCATCCACTCCCCGCTTTTACCCTGTCCGTGACCAAGCTGTCAATCTGCCAGGCGGCACCTCCCTCCTGAGTTTTATCTCAGATGCAGCTCTGTTTCCCAACCCCTCACATCTGAGGGACTGTGACTTTGACCTGTTCAGACCTTCTGGGGAAGGGTCTCACTGAGCAGTGGCTGGGTGCCAGCCGCACCCAGGAATGTTCACAGGACTGTGCTGCTGCCGATGCCCAGAGTCTGCGGCTGGGTGCCGGTTTGCCGCAGAAAAAGTTCACACAGTCGTGTAGCAGCAGCATTTCAGGGATTATGGAAAATCACAGCACACATCTGGCACCAGACTTCACCCGTAACGACCTTGTTCCAGCACCAGCGAATGTGGTTGTTCTCTGGGGTCTTCTGGGACTGGGTGCACAGCCAGCTACCAAATGTCCTTCCAGCAGGGGAATCACCTCTCCTCATGTGGCCCAAGGATCCCTGGACCTCACTCTGATCCTGGGGATTCACCCTCCCCAGCATAGCACCGCCAGGTATCAAGCTATGGAGTTTCAGACTCTGCTCCCCCTGTTTATAGAGTTTTAATGGAATTTAGACCCTCTCCTTTCTCCCTTTTTATTTCAGTCCCTGTAGCTCTTTCCACTTTTCCACTTTCTCTCCTGCTGCTTCTGGATAGGGGTGCTTTTCCTGTACTCTCCCCTGCCATCTCCATCCTCTCTCTGCAAGCAAAACCAGCTCCCTGCCCTCCACAGCTTCTCTTTCCCCCAGTTCAGCTCTCCATGCTGAGTACCTACTGAGTTCTGTGTTTCAGGTTGTGCAGGTTGTTGTGTTAATCCTCAAATCCATTTTCTAGGTGTGCAGGATGGTTTAGTGTTGGTCTGGCTGTATTTCATGGATGCGAGACACACACAAAAAAACTTCCATGCTGTTCTGCCATCTTGGTTTCTCCTAAAGTGCAGTCTTTTCAAAGAATTACATATGCATCAGTTATACCTAAAGTAGCTACAAAATTTTTACCCTTTCTCCATATAACTTTTTATCACAGAGCTTAAAATTGGTTGTCAGAAAAAGCAACAAACAGTTAAGTTAAATGATATAACATCAGTTAGCAATCCAGTTTGTAGGGTTTGTTTTATTCAGACAGTCCTATAAACATCCGTTTTACTTAGGATTTAAAGGAAAGTCATATTGTGAGTTTTATGCAAAGTTCTGTTAAGTTTAGGGGAAAATGTTAACATGGCCCAGTACATATACAATGAGAAGTCAAGACAACCCACCCCATGAATGGTTAACTCTAGTGCCCATATGTTCTGTGTTCTGAACTGTAGATAACTTTTTTTTCAGAGGAAAAAGCTAAATGAAAAGAGAAAATGGCCCTGTGCCACTCTATTCTAATAGTATGCCTAATTTGAAAGTTATTACTGTTGTTCAGGTCTAATCTCATTACAGGCAAATGTACATCACTTACCATTTTCAGCAAAACATTATCTTTAATGATACCAACCATTAGAATCTATATAGATTTTTATAGCATTTGCTTTTAAGTATATCAATCCTGAAGAAGCTGTAATCAATGGATTATGTTAAATATTTTGATAAACCTGTCAAATAGGAAAAAAGTTTACTAACGGTTATTTTTGTATCGTGCCATCTCAGTCAATGAGGAAGAGAGCCATGGAGTAGCAAAATGTGTTAACCAATCATGAAGAAAATCCTTCCATCGCTACTATTTGATGTAATGTTGACATTATTACTGACTGCGGCACTTTGATTCAAGTATGAGAAAGTAGTTCCAAAGCTATATATACTTAAAAATCACCTGAAGTTACAAGCTGTGTAAATTTTAAGAGGAGCAATCATTCTCAAAATTCCTGTGTATCCTAACACTATTGAAATATCAGGCCAAAAGCATCTTCATTTTGCCTTGGATGCTCATATAGTGTCAGGAAGGAAGACCTTCCTTTGCCCTATGGTCCTTCTAGCTAGACTTAGAATCAAATTGACATGAGACAGATTAACAGGAGAAGAACAAATTTAATAGGTATATGAATAGGGAATCCACAAGAAATGAAAATCTTAGAGCCAGATGCAGGGCTCAAGCTCACAGACCATGAGATCATGTCCTCAGCCGACGTTGGACGCTTAACTGACTGAGCCACCCAGGTGCCCCTAAAATTTTATTTTCTATTTGAATAAAGTTATATTTCTAGTTGGTTCTCTCCTATAGTAGTTTGCTGGAACAAGCAGATGTCAGAAGAAGGAGGCAACGACAGGCCTGAAGCAGCCATTAAAAATTCACATCCAGGGGTGCCTGGGTGGCTCAGTTGGTTGAGCGTCCAACTTTGGCTCAGGTCATGATCTCGCAGTCTGTGACTTCAAGTCTCATGTTGGGCTCTGTGCTGACAGCTCAGAGTCTGGAGCCTGCTTCAGATTCTGTGTCTCCTTCTCTCTCTGCCCCTCCCCTGCTCATGCTCTATCTCTCCCTCTCTGTCAAAAATAAATAAACATTAAAAAAAATTTTAATTCGCCTCCATGTAACTAGCATGGTATTTATGAAGCAATAGCAGTAGTTGAACCTACCACATATTCTTGCCCTTGAGCTTATGTTGGTGAATTCCCTGTGTGTTTCAATAAATGGACTCAATAGTCACATAGGCCTCAGTTAAAATCTCTACTCTGCCACTCATAAACTGTGTGATCATAGAAAAACAGCTACTTTGAGTCCACTCTTTCCCTCAGAGTAAATCCCATTTACTTTTCAAGGCGAATAAATGAGGAAACATGTATGACCAAGAATAATTCAAGTACTCCCTAAATGGAAGTTCTTTTTCTTATGACTGCTTCATCAAAATTAGATTTAAAATACATTTAATGTTTTTCCAGCAATATGGCAGACTAGATATCCTGTAAAAAAAATAAAAATTATGTCTAAGCATCTAGCAATACTTGGTTTAAAAAAGTAAATGCAGAGATGAACATTTTTAATAGGGTGATAAAAGAATCTCCTAGGGAATGACAGAAATAAAAACAAAAATGGAAGTTAGGAGATAAGTAAGTTAGGGCAGATGCTAAGACTATCTTCAGAGGTATATGCTGATCTCAGTAACCAGATTTTAATAGCTGAGTGGGAAGGAGAAGCATGTTCCATATGGTAGGGTGTCAAAACTGAGCCTGTAATTTAAAGCCAAGGGCCTTGAAGGGCTACACCTTCAATGAAGGAGTTAAACTAAATAAAATCTGTGTGTTAAAAAATATTAGGAAAATTGAGAATTAATAACCACATACAATCTTCATGTTGTATTGGGGTTTGAATGTATAACATCAAAAATGATTTGAGAAATCCCCAACGAAAGATAGTGCCATAAATTTGACTTAGATTGACCTAGTCAAAAGCAAATCCCTTCTAATGGGATACCTCTTCAACCAAGGTCACCCAGTGTTCCCACAGTTGAGAGTCCCACTAAACAGATTTTAACAAATTATAAACACATGAGAAAACAAGGTATGTGAGCCAAAGTTAGAAAATTTTTAAACAGAAATAGAATTTCAAGATCCACAATTAATGGAATATGGATCTTTATGGGTTAGGGGTCAGTCAATTGAAAGCTGGACATGTGGAATGTTTTTTTTTTTTCATAAGTGAAGAATGAGCAAAGCTCAGAGTAGATAAATAGTATGTTCAGTTTTGCTACAAATAAAAGATATAATGTAAGTTAATTGTCATCAACATCACCCTAATAGTGTTCTAGAATATTATAAGTGTTGGGATTCTGTGTGGAGTCCTGGCTCTGGCCAGAACTAACTCTATGGCCTTAGTAGAGCTACTTTTACTCTATGTGTCACAGTTTTCTTAATTATAAAATAAGGATAATAACTGAGATTAGTGCTTTTATGAGAATAGAATGAGATTATAAAAACACATAAATATATATCAATAAATATTCAATAAGAATATTTAAGTGTATATTAAAGTGTGCATTCAAGGCATTTTACTAATGCATAAAGTTTAACATTGGGAAACAAAGCTGGTTAAGACAAAATAAACATTCAGGTGATTTTTTAAAAAGGCAAACTAACAATTATAATATGGCTTATTTCCCTTAATATTAATACATATCGATTGAAACTAAAATCTATAAGACTGAATGGTACAAATTTCGTGATAATATAGTTACCAAATGGTTCACACAAAAAGAAGCATTCAATCTGAATCAAAAATGTTAGTAAGAATTTCTTGGCAGAAAAGGGAAGGAGTGGAGAGAACACTATGGGCAAAGTAAAAAAAGCACAGAAGATTATATACCGAAAATAGCAAGTAGAGCCCTGTGGGCTAAGTTTACTATATTAAAGGCAATATGGAAGAAAATGATGTAGACTACAACAAAATTGACATGGCCTTGTCTTTGAATTTTAGGAGACTAGAATCAATATTAAGTGTTAGAGAATTTCAATTATTTTTATTATTTTTCATACAGAATTTAGTTTTTAGAGTTCAAAGTCAAATAGAGGATATTTTTCATAAATAATGTATTTCATATTTCCTTCACATGTGGATGGATGCTTAAGTTGTTTCTATTTCTCAGCTATTGTGAATAATGCTGCAATAAGTGAGGGAATGCACATACCTCTTGAACGTAGTGATTACAATTCCTTTAGGTATAGAGCCTAAATTGGGATTGCTGGATCATAATATAGTTTTATTTTTAAATTATTTTTTGAGAAACCTCCACACTGTTTAGCACAATGGCTACACCAGTTTGCATTCCCAGCAACAGTGCACAAAGTTTCCCCTTTCTCCACATCTTTACCAAAACTTATCTCTTGTCTTTTTGATGATAGCCACTCTTACTGGTGTGAGGGAATACTTCATTGTGGTTTTGATTTGCACTTCCCAATTAGTGATGTTGAGAATTTTTTTTCATGTACCTCTTGGCCATCTGTATGCCTTCCTTGGAAAAATGCCATTCAAGTCTTCCGGTTTTTAATTGGATCGTTATTATTATTATTATTTTTGCTCTTGTGTTATATGAGTTCCTGATCTACTTTGGATATTCACTCCTTATCAGGTATGCAGTTTGCAATATTTTTTCCCATTCTGTAGGTTTCCTTTTTATTTTGTTAATTGTTTCTTTTGCTATGCAGAAGCTTTTTAGTTTGATGTAGTCCCACTTGTTGATTTTTTCTTTTGTTGCTTATGCTTTGAGTGTCAGATCAACAAAATCATTACCAAGACCAGTATCCAGGAGCTTTTTCCATATATTTTCTTTTAGGACTTTTATGCTTTCAGGTTTTATGCTTAAGTCTTTAATCCAGTTAGAGTTAATGTTTTTAAGTGGTATAAGATAGAGATCCAGTGTTATTCTTTTGCATGTGATTATCTAGTTTTCCCAACACCATTTATTTAAGAGACTATCCTTTACTCACTGAGTTTTCTTGGCTATTCTGTCATATGTTGGTTAACCAAATATGCTCAGGTATATTTTTGGGCGCTCAATTTTTTTCCATTGGTCTACACAGTGTGTTTGCTAACTCTTTTGTTTGAAATTTCAAATTTGCTCTTGAATGTCTGTAATGAATTATTTATTTGTTTACTTTAAATACTTATTTTGAGTGAGAGTGAGTGTGAGTGGAGGAAGGGCAGAAAGAGAGAGGGAGAGAGTATCCCAAGCAGGCTCCACTCTGTCAGCACCAAGCCTGATGTGGGGCAAACTGTGAGATCATGACCTAAGGCGAAATCAAGAGTTGACTGCTTAACTGACTGAGCCACCCAGGCACCCTGGAATGTTTTATTTAGTTATTGTTTTTTTCAACTATCCGATTTATTTGCTTTATCTCTTTATTTTCTCTATTTGATGAAACACAGCCATCATGCCTTCCTTTACTTCTATAATCATGATTTTCTTCAGTTCTTGAACCTAGAATGGCTTAATAATGGCTTTCAAGCCTTTATTAAATACATCTAGTTGGTCTCACAGATAGTTGATATTGCATACTTTTTCCCCCAGTGAGTGCATTATACCTTCCAGCTTCTTTGCATGACTTATGTTTTGTTGGAAACTTAACATTTCAGGTAATACAGCCTTTGTTCAAAGAATGGGGTGTGGGCATATGGGAGCCCCTGCCTCTTGGTCACACATGCCTAGATCATAGCCTCAGCAATAGGTACCTGTGACCTAAATCAGAAATGTTGACATCCTGTCCCTCTTGGGAAGAAACCTATGTCTAGGAAATCGGAGGGAAAGAGAACTCTGTTTTCTTGCCTGTACCAGTCTACAATGGAGCTTCACCAGGGGAGGGACATGGGTAGTGGTTCAAATACAAAGCCTCTCATAATCCTTACCTTGTTTTAATAGTTTTTCTTGAATAAATGTTCTTCATTTGCAGTATTCTTTTAAGAATACCATTTTCAGAGACATTAAGTCTTTATCTTTTTAAGTAATTTTTACCACTTTCAAAGGCAGGTGGGTCTGTAGAGCCCCTTACACTGTCATGCCAGATGTAGAACCTCAGTCCTCCATTATCATGACCTAATTTAAGAATATATTTTCCATCATGACCCAGTAAACACACACATGCACCTACACACTTAATTATCACAAGATTTTACAGAATACTTTTCCTTACTAAGTGTGATTCATTCCACTATATTCCTATTTTATTTTGCCTAATTAAAAAAAGTACTAGTTGACAATATCTGGATTGATTTTTCTACCCACTAATAGATTGTGACTAACAGATTAGAAAACACTACTCAAGTTGATTTGCAGTCTTGGTTTATTTGCTCACTCATTTATCCTTTTATTAATTGAAGCTGTAATTATTTAGCACACTAGTTCAATTTTCATTTTTGAAAGTACAAATATGAGCAAAATACAATTGTTATTCAGAGGAGCTTAAATGTTCTACTTGGGGAACATATTAGAGGTGAAAATGCTATTGACAGTAGATGTAATATTGGACGTTGTTAAGCAGAGGAGTAATGCAATCATACCTATGTCTTAGGAAGTCAAATCTGGTGGTAGTATAGAGGTTGGAATGGTGATGGGGAGAAACCAAAATCTGATACATCAATTCAGAAGCTTTTGCATTAAGTCAGCAACATGGTGTGAACCCAAATTTAATGTTATAGTAGAATCTGATAAGAGAGTCAACAAATGGGAATCTAAGAGACACGTAGCAGTAAAATATAATGATAGGTGAATTTTAAGATAAAGACATTTTCAAAAAATAATAAGATAAAGATACTTTCTTGTGCAGTGGAGGATATGTTAGCATCATTTACTTGAAAGGGGAATATGAGGAAGAAGGGGTATGTTTAGGGGGAAAGTGGCAGAGAAGTATTTCCTTTTGTAGGTATTGATAATTTGTTCTTAATTGAGAAAATAGGAGTTGTGAGAAAAGCATTAATTTTAAAGTCTGATAGAAATTTCAGGACTTGAACAGAAAGTGATACACCACTGAGTGAAAATAAAAACTATTCACCAATCCTGATATTTGTGAAATTAAATGTGACTTAATATGTATTATGTAAATGTTTGGCACTATGGTTTTTGTGTTTTTTAATGTAATGCATACAGTCACTTTCATTTTAGTGAAAATTAGTAGTTATAAAAGAAGGCAATTTAAAGAGTTAAGGTGTATTAAAGTACAATGGTTATATTTGAAATCAGTTATGAAGTAAAAATTTTGCAAGAAGATACCACGTTATCAATATATTTTGACTTTAGAGTAACAGTGAACTATTTGAAAGTAAATGAGTTTAGACATTTAACAGTGAGCTTGATGATTCTGGGTTTATAAAAGCAGCAAAAAAATATATATTCATTTGCACTTGCCTGCTGTAGCTGAAATACCATCAGCTCCTGATCACATACCTAAGAGCCAGTTTCAAATTCCAGCACAATGGCTTACTATGTAAAAATGAAAAGTAATTTTTTTTTATTTAAACCTTTTTTCTTCATCATAAAGTACAAAATAATACCACCTCCCTCCTAGAGTTGTAAGGATTCAACATAGAAGATAAATCAAGGGACCAGCACCCATACCTGGTATTTAGTGGGTACAAATGAATGAAATACAGGAAAAGACCTGCATCCACACATTAAACAGTAAAAATAGGTGAACTGCTAAATCTGACATTCATAGTATTTCTGGAAGCAATAGAAGCAAGCATTCTTCTGGTTTAGTAGCCATGTTATCTTGGTACAGAATGACATAGTGCTGGTGTGAATAACATATTGCTCAGGTAATGTCATTTTTAGTCAGCAGTAATGGGTATAATGCCCCAAATTTGAGAATAAGGATAAGTACATTAGAAACTATTGCCCAGTTGAATGTTTATCCATTAAGTGGTTTATATATTCCCATAATTTCAATGATTCTCGCCATTCCAAATAGGTCATATCACTAAGAACTGTTTTGTAATTAGCAATCATGAAAAGTCAATATTTTTTGAATGATAATTTGTGATGGTGCTAATATCTATAGAAAAAATTCTCAAATGCAAATTCCTGTTAAATTTATATAGTGGGGCACCTGAATGGCTCAGTAGATTGAGTGTCCGGCTTCAGCTCAGGCCATGATCTTGCAGTTCGTGAGTTCGAGCCCCACATTGGGCTCACTGCTGTCAGTGCAGAGCCTGCTTTGGATCCTCTGTCCCCCTCTCTCTGTCCCTGCCCTTCTTGTGCTCTCTCTTTCAAAAATAAAAATAAACATTAAAAATTAAGTTTATATTGTTTTAAAATGAGAATATGTACCTTTCAACTAGTCGTCAGAGAGACTCACCTTCCCTGACACTTAACCTGTGGGGGTTTCAAATGTAACCCCATTTACTCATAAATGCTTCTCCAAGCCCTCTGAGATTTCATTTGGTCAGACAAAGGCTAGCAGTGATGGTTAGGCAGCCTGTTGCCAGAGAGGCAGGGGACAGAATGATATTTCAGCTGTAGGGGTTCATGATTTAGTGTCGTTGGAGCAATATCACCATCTCATTTCCATTTGCATTAGCCCTTGTCCTGGAGCATAATGACTATGGGAAAGGAAAAGGGCCAGGGATTATATAAATAAATTGTATCATATAGAAGTGTTGTAAACAAATACATATATTTCTTTTGCCTCCATTACGTCCCCTTTTATCTCTGCTTTTGGAGGAGGGAGCTTTGGGACAGAAGATAAAGATGTGTCAGTTGGGATTTTCAGACATGCCTGTGGCAGCAAGCAAATCTTTAGCTGAGTTTCAAGCCCTCCTCTGGCCTGTCCACTAGTCTGGGGCCTACCCAGAGATCACACTGTGATCTCTCTGTCTCTGACACACACACATGCATGCATATATGTAAAAAAATGACAAAAATGGAATAAGACTGTAGTCTAGTTAACAGTATTTTACCAATGTAAATTTCCTTCTTCTTTGCTATTTTACTACAGTTATTTAACATGTCACCATTGTGGACAACATTAGGGTAAGAGTTCACAAGAATCTATTTTTGCAATTTTCTATGAATCTATATTTTAAAACAGAAGTTAACAAAATGGTAATTATAAAATGACTGGAAATTTAAACAGTAAATGGTTATTTGAAGTGTATTGATACTAAGGAATTTTTAATTTTTAGATGTGACAGTGGTACCCTGGTTGTTATCTTTTATTTATAGAGATGAAAAGTAAATATTTACAGATGACAGAATGTCTGGGATTTTTTTCAACAGAATATGGAAGTTGGGGACAGGGTGGGCATATATCTGAAGCAGTATTGGCTGTGATTTTATATATATTCATACTGGATGATGAGTGCATGGAGATTAACTCTGTTTCTGCACATATTTGAAGTTGTCCATAATAAAAATAGAATCAAGAAAACAGTGATTCCCCATGTAAGCCTTTTCAAGCTGTACCACTTGAGACTAACTGTAAATGTCATGTTCTCAGTCAATACCATATGCCAAATTATTCTCTCACATAAAACCTTTAATTCTGCTGCCAGTGATTTGATTGTCAAATCAATACAGGGAAACCAGGCATAGATTTTGTTCATAAAGCCTCCTAAGTAGTTAATTTTAGAAATATCCACTGTATGCTAGATGAAATGAACACCATTTATATTTGTAAATCTATTTTTAAAGAGGTCATTTAAGACCTTTAAAACAAACATATATCCTCATTTCTTAATAAGCAAGTCAACAACATGATCATTTTAAAACAATAATGACACATTTTTCTGTGCATGGTACTAACTAGTGTCTGCTTTAAAAGGCTAGTAATCACTTTGGCACCAAGAGGTATGTCTTAAAACATGACCTTTGTGCCTCTGCTACTGAAGCTAGATACTGGCAATAGTCATCTTTTCAGAAATAATTTGAAAGTTGTCTTTAACCTAAAAATTGTTAGTAAAATATGTGTGTGAAATTTTATGGAGAAATTTTGCCTACGTGTGAAATTTGCAAAATTGTATTTACCTTTGCTATTAATGAAATGATACTTTTAATGCTTCACTTTATTTAAATTCAAAAGAATTTTTAATCTTGTATTTAATTTTCAACATTTCAGACTCAGTGTTTTTTTTACAATATCCTATGCCTTTATAAAAGTTTGTAAAATCCCTATCAAATCACCTATACTTAATAAAGTCCTTAAAGGTATGTTATAGGAAGTATTTTAATATCACAATCACTTTATGGTCATTATTTGTGCCATATTAACTTAATGTGGAAGGCAAGTAACTTCTTACTTGCCACTGGTGTTGACAACCTTTCTGTTACATTCTATAATTAGAAATTCTTTGCTGATATTGGGGGGGAAGACCTTCCTCTGCCCTACAGTCCTTCTAGCTGGAGTTAGAATCAAATTGCCATGAGATAGATCAACAGGAGAAAATCAAATTTCATAGGTATTTGTACAGGGAATCCACAAAGACATGAAATTCCAAACGCAATGAGCCAACAGGAAGCTCATATGCACTAAGGCATGGATAGGGGATGAGGACACAAAGGGAAGAATGACCATTATCAAGAAGGCTAAAGGAGATGTTTTCAAAAACAAAGGTTGCCCTGAGAGTCAGATAAGGTTCTTAAGTGAAAGGGAGTCTCTGTTAATAGTTCTCTTCCAGGTACAGGCTCTCCTTTCCAATATAAATTTAGGCAGTTGAGGGAGAGGCAGAGAGCTTTTTCTGTACCTGCTAGGTTTTGATTACTTTTTTAAAAAAGTTTTTATTTATTTATTTTGATAGGTGGGGAGGGGCAGAGAGAGAGGGAGAGAGAGAGAATCCCAAGCAGGCTCCATGCTACCAGTGCAGAGCCCAATGTAGGGCTCATACCCACAAACCATGAGATCATGACCTGAGCGAAAACCAAAAGTCAGATGCTTAACCCAGTGAGCCATCCAGGCATCCCTGGTTTTGAATTTTTTTTTAACGTTTATTTATTTTTGAGACAGAGACAGAGCATGAACGGGGGAAGGGCAGAGAGAAAGGGAGACACAGAATCGGAAGCAGCTCCAGGCTCTGAGCCGTCAGCCCAGAGCCCGACGCGGGGCTCGAACTCACGGACCGTGAGATCATGACCTGAGCTGAAGTCGGACGCTTAACCGACTGAGCCACCCAGGCGCCCCACAGGCATCCCTGGTTTTGATTACTTTTAACTCAAAATAATCTTTATACCAAAGTGGCCCATTTTGGGGCAGGCAGCCCTTTGCACCTCCACTGAATAAAAGTAAATAAAACAGAAGACTAAAGATTTGAAGTAAGTTGACTTCTGCAAGGTAATATTGTTATTATTTGTCTGCAGTCACCGGGAGCAAATTTTTCTCCCTAGTTCACTTAATACCTTTAATGATGACAAACATTGACTACTACCTTTATAGAGCTTAATTGCATTAATGTTCCTTTATATTTCCTGCTGTATATTTGGGGTTTAAATCCCACAGTTTCATCAGGGTCAAATGGAAGAAGTTCTCCAATCTGAAGTTTCACCAAAAATTCTAGATCATTGCTACATAGGAAGTTTGTGGTGAATGACTCAGCATTTCTAATTAAATTTGAATATTACTCCATTCTCTTTGTGAGACCTTGATGACCAGAGACGTATCCTGCCACAATACCACTACAGTTAAACATTCATGCTGCCATGCGGCTGTGAGCCTGATGCTTGTTACTTTATGGAATCCTTACGGAATAATAATCAGAAGCCATACTAAAAAGTGTCACTCTCACCAGGGTCCAAAATGATATCCTAAAGATGTTTTCAGTGCATCTTATATTTATGCCATACCATAAAATAATGCAGTCACTGCAAAAATGGGAATCACTCAATATCCCAAATGAAAATTCAGTCGTTTTTAAAATTCATATGTAAAATAACTGACCACAACAACTATCACAAAGTCTTTTGTTTACACATTTATTCCACTGTGATGTTTACTCATCTTTAGCTCTCCAGTTACTGAGATGAATGTGCTTTACAGGCTCACTAAGTATTCTAAGATGGGTTGCAATGATCTGAAGTTAACTGAGTGACGTTTAAGACTCAAGTGGCCATCTTCGTGCCAAGGTTGATTATATTTGAGATGAAGACTGTGAAAGAAGTTGAGGAACTCCTCAGTAAAATAAACTGGGAAGGAGCACACCAAATGGGAGACTGTACGTGAGGAATTTAAAATCCAAACTGATAGGAAATGCAGGTGGAAAGTAAAGTGCAGACTCAAAGAACAGGTCCCATGGTGTAACATAGGAAAGGAGACAGGGCACATTTAGGTTGGGACTCCTTGATGCATTCAGCAAGTGTGTACTGATTGTGGTGGTAGAGGGTTTGAAAGTGGACTGTGGATGTGGACAGCCTGGATTAGAATGCTAGCTCTATACAGGTGCATGATTTCAGGTGTTTACTTAGCCTTTCTGTACCTCAGTCTTCTGATCTGTTCAATGAACTTAACTCCTGTAAATCTACCAGATCAGTGCTTAACAGTGGAAAGTGTCCAGGATTAACCAATATTACTGTGGCCATTATCTTTGCTGTTAACTGTTGTAACATTTTTTGACTGGTGCTAGGCAGTGATGCATAATCAAATAAATGAAAGCTGAACAAGACAGAGTGTCCGTTCCAAAGAAGTTAAGCCTAGAGCATTGTTTTTTAAACCATTAATTTAAAGGCACTTGATTCTGGCACCTGGCCGGGTTGGTAGAGCATGCGATTCTTGGTCTCAGGGTTGTGAGTTCAAGCCCCACGTTGGGCATAGAGCCTACTTATAAATAAATAAATAAATAAATAAATGCACGTGATCATTAAAATTAGTTTACACACATTTCTAAAATATAAGAGATAAACAGAAGGTATATTAAAAATAAGTGAGTTGTTGCCATTTAGGTTATAATAGGAAGCCAATTGGGATACATTGTGCTGTTGTCATTAGGAAATGAGTTTGTGTCTTCAGGTAACCCAGTGCTTCTTAGTATTTTGCTGGGATGTTTTCGTAATCAGCATAGGAAATTTCCTGTCTCTGAACCAGATTCATTATATGTGATTTCCAGTATTTTTACAGTCTAACAGAAAAATATGCAAAATATCCAAGAATCTCAAAAAAATAAAATCTTAACCACAAAAAAAATAGGAACTGAAAGTCCCAAAGGTCTAGCACATAAGTACTAGTGACATAAGAATTACAGATAACAGAACTTTATTCAGATACCCATGGGTTATATATAGCACAACTCTATAATGAGTTCAAATAATAGGATTTCTTTATTACAAGTTTAAAAAATTAACATGTTAATAAGGAAATTTTGTGTTACTTTTAGGAAAAGTTTAAAATCTGGTATAGTTTTAAAGAGTAACTGTTTTTAGAAAACTATAACCTACTCTTGTATATTTCTTAAAAAAATTGCTAACATTTTATTTTTGAGAGAGAGAGAGCATGAAGAAGAGAGGGAGACACAGAATCTGAAGAAGGCTCCAGGCTCTGAGCTCTCAGCACAGAGCCCAGCACGGGGCTTGAACTCACAAATTGTGAGATCATGACCTGAGCTGCAGTCAGTCGTGCAACTGACTGAGCCACCCAGGCCCCCCTGTATATTTCTTAAAGTTGAGACACAGAAACCATGTCTGGGATCTTCAGGGAAAAGTACTGATGGATATCCATGAGCTAAGCACTTTGTTCTTTTTAAATACAGTCTGCTATTTAAAAAAAATATCTAGATATAATAGATATTCTACTGAAAGCACAGCTGAGGTTTCTAGAGGAAACCAATTACGGAGCAGGAAATCTCCAGGAACACTAAGGAGAGAACTGGAAACGAGAATGAAGAACATGAACTGCCGTAGAACATAGAGAACTACTCATTTGATGTTCTGAGCATCACTTGTTGCACTGTGCACTGCGTATTACAGAGAAAGAAAGCTGAGGGAAGGACGCTGAACAAGAATGATGTAAGAATCTAGATGTCATTTTAAAAAGAGTTTCAGAGAGGAAGATGGCGGCGTAGGAGGACGCTGGGCTCACCGTGTCCTGCAAATCACTTAGATTCCACCCACACCTGCCTAAATAACCCAGGAAACCAGCAGAAGACTAGCAGAACGGAGTCTCCAGAGCCAAGCACAGACGAGAGGCCCACGGAAGAGGATAGGAAGGGCGGAGAGGTGGTGCGCCCTACACAGACTGGCGGGAGGGAGCCGGGGCGGAGGGGCAGCCCGCCTACAAAGCAGAGCCCCTGAGTCTGGCTGCAAAAGCAGAGGGGCCGGATGGAGTGTGTTCGGACAGCAAGCGGGACTTAATATCTGGAAGGTTGTAAGCTAACAGCTCTGCTCAGAGAGCGGGAGGGCTGGAGGACAACGTGAGAGAGAGTTGTTGAGCCCCGGACAACAGAGCTCAGCTTGGCAGGGAACAAAGGCACTCGCCAGCGCCATCTCCCTCGCCCATCCCGCAGCCAAAATCCCAAAGGGAACTGATTCCTGTCAGGGAACTTGCTTGCACTGTGCAAACACCCAACGCTGTGCTTCTGCGGATCCATCCCTCCAGCTGTGGCTCTGACTCACTCCCAGTGCTGCAGAGCCCCTCTGGAAGCAGATCACCAAAGGAAAAGTGAGCTGAGCCTGCCCCTCCTGCCCCTGTGCACCTTGCCGATCCACACCAGCTAATATGCCAGATCCCCAGCACCACAAGCCTGGCAGTGTGCAAGTAGCCCAGACAGGCGACGCCACCCCACAGTGAATCCCGCCCCTAGGAGAGGGGAAGAGAAGGTGCACACCAGTCTGACTGTAGACCCCGCGGTGGGCTGGGGGCAGACATTAGGTCTGACAGCAGCCCCACGCACCAACGCAAGTTATTCAAGACAGCACAGGGGAAGCGCCCTACAGTTCCGCACCACTCCAGGGACTATCCAAAATGACGAAACGGAAGAATTCCCCTCAAAAGAATCTCCAGAAAATAACGACAGCTAAAGAACTGATCAAAAGGGATTTAAACAATGTAACAGAAAGTGAATTTAGAATAATAGTCATGAAATTAATCGCTGGGCTTAAAAACAGTATACGGGACAGGAGAGAATCTATTGCTACAGACATGAGGGGACTAAGGAACAACCAGGAGGAGCTAAAACGTGCTATAAATGAGCTGCAAAATAAAATGGAGACAACCACAGATTGCATTGAAGAGGCAGAGGAGAGAATAGGTGAACTGGAAAATAAAATTATAGAAAAGGGGAAGCTGAGAAAAAGAGAGATAAAAAAATCCAGGAGTATGAGGGGAAAATTGGAGAACTAAGTGATTCACTAAAGAGAAATAATCTACACATAATTGGTATTCCAGAGGAGGAAGAGAGAGGGAAAGGTGCTGAAGGTGTACTTGAAGAAATCATAGCTGAGAACTTCTCTGATCTGGGGAAGGAAAAAGGCATTGAAATTTAAGAGGCACAAAGAACTCCCTTCAGATGTAACTTGAATCGATCTTCTGCATGATATATCAGAGTGAAACTGGCAAAATACAAGGATAAAGAGAAAATTCTGAAAGGAGCTAGGGATAAACGTGCTGTAACATATAAAGGGAGACCGATAAGACTCATGACCTATCTTTCTACTGAAACTTGGCAGGCCAGAAAGGAATGGCAGGAGATCTTCAATGTGATGAACAGAAAAAAATATGCAGCCGAGAATCCTTTATCCAGCAAGTCTGTCATTTAGAATAGAAGGAGAGATAAAGGTCTTCCCAAACAAACAAAAACTGAAGGAATTCGTCACCACTAAACCAGCCCTACAAGAGATCCTAAGGAGGATCCTGTGAGACAAAGTACCAGGGACATCGCTACAAGGATGAAACCTACAGACATCATAATGACTCTAAACTCCTATCTTTCTATAATAACACTGAATGTAAATGGACTAAATGCGCCAACCAAAAGACATAGGGTATCAGAATGGATAAAAAACCAACACCCATCTATTTGCTGTCTACAAGAGACTCATTTTAGACCTGAGGACACCTTCAGATTGAAAGTGAGGGGATGGAGGACTATTTATCATGCCACTGGAAGTCAAAATAAAGCTGAAGTACCCATACTTATATCAGGCAAACTAGACTTTAAATTAAAGGCTGTAACAAGAGATGAAGAAGCGCATTATATCATAATTACAGGGTCTATCCATCAAGAAGAGCTAACAATTATAAATATCTATGCACCAGATACGGTAGCCCCCAAATGTATAAAACAATTACTCACAAACATAAGCAACCTCATTGATAAGAATGTGGTAATTGCAGGGGACTTTAACACCCCACTTACAACAATGGATAGATCATCTAGACACACGGTCAATAAGGAAACAAGGGCCCCGAATGATACATTGGATCAGTTGGAATTGACAGATATATTTAGAACTCTGCATCCCAAAGCAACAGAATATACTTTCTTCTCGAGTGCACATGGAACCTTCTCCAAGAAAGATCACATACTGGGTCACAAAACAGCCCTTCATAAGTATACACAAGAATTGAAATCATACCGTGCATACTTTCAGACCACAATGCTATGAAGCTTGAAATCAACCACAGGAAAAAGTCTGGAAAACCTTCAAAAGCATGGAGGTTAAAGAACACCCTACTAAAGAATGAATGGGTCAACCAGGCAATTAGAGAAGAAATTAAAAAATGTATGGAAACAAATGTTAATGAAAATACAACAATCCAAATGCTTTGGGATGTAGCGAAGGCAGTCCTGAGAGGAAAATACATTGCAATCCAGGCCTATCTCAAGAAACAAGAAAAATCCCAAAAACAAAATCTAATAGCACACCTAAAGGAAATAGAAGCAGAAGAGCAAAGACAGCCTAAACCCAGCAGAAGAAGAGAAATAATAAAGATCAGAGCAGAAATAAACATTATAGAATAAAAAAAAAAAAACTGTAGAGCACATCAATGAAACCAAGAGTTGGTTATTTGAAAAAATACACAAAATTGATAAACCTCTAGCCAGGCTTCTCAAAAAGAAAAGGAAGATGACCCAAACAGATAAAATCATGAATGAAAATGGAATTATTACAACCAATCCCTCAGCAATACAAGAAATTATCAGGGAATACTATGAATAACTATATGCCAACAAACTGGACAACCTGGAAGAAATGGACAAATTCCTAAACACCCACACACTTCCAAAACTCAATCAGGAGGAAATAGAAAGCTTGAACAGACCCATAACCAGCGAATAAATCGAATCAGTTATCAAAAATCTCCCAACAAATAAGAGTCCAGGACCAGATGGCTTCCCAGGGGAGTTCTACCAGACTTTTAAAGCAGAGATAATACCTATCCTTCTCAAGCTATTCCAAACCATAGAAAGGGAAGGAAAACTTCCAGACTCATTCTATTAAGCCAGCATTACTTTGATTCCTAAACCAGACAGAGACCCAGTAAAAAAAGAGAACTACAGGCCAATATCCCTGATGAATACGGATGCAAAAATTCTCAATAAGATACTAGCAAATCGAGTTCAACAGCGTATAAAAGGAATCATTCACCATGATCAAGTGGGATTCCTTCCTGGGATGCAGGGCTGGTTCAACATTCACAAATCAATCAACGTGATACATCACATTAATAAAAGAAAAGATAAGAACCATATGATGCTGTCTCTCGATGCAGAAGAAGCATTTGACAAAATCCAGCACCCTTTCTTAATAAAAACCTTGAGAAAGTCGGGATAGAAGGAACATACTTAAAGATCATAAAAGCCATTTATGAAACGCCCACAGCTAACATCATCCTCAATGGGGAAAAACTGAGAGCTTTTTCCCTGAGATCAGGAACACGACAGGGATGTCCACTCTCACCGCTGTTGTTTAACATAGTGCTGGAAGTTCTAGCATCAGCAATCAGACAACAAAAGGAAATCAAAGGCATCAAAATTGGCAAAGATGAAGTCAAGCTTTCGCTTTTTGCAGATGACATGATATTATACATGGAAAATCTGATAGACTCCACCAAAAGTCTGCTAGAACTGATATATGAATTCAGCAATGTCGCAGGATACAAAATCAATGTACAGAAATCAGTTGCATTCTTATACACTAATAATGAGGCAACAGAAAGACAAATAAAGAAACTGATCCCATTCACAATTGCACCAAGAAGCATAAAATACCAAGGAATAAACCTAACCAAAGATGTAAAAGATCTGTATGCTGAAAACTATAGAAAGCTTATGAAGGAAATTGAAGAAGATATAAAGAAATGGAAAAACATTCCGTGCTCATGCGTTGGGATAATAAATATTGTCAAGATGTCAATACTACCCAAAGCTATGTACACATTCAATGCAATCCAAATCAAAATTGCACCAGCATTCTTCTCGAAGCTAGAACAAGCAATCCTAAAATTCATATGGAACCACAAAAGGCCCTGAATAGCCAAAGTAATTTTGAAGAAGAAGACCAAAGCAGGAGGCATCACAATCTCAGAATTTAGCCTCTACTACAAAGCTGTAATCTTCAAGACAGCATGGTATTGGCACAAAAACAGACACATAGACCAATGGAATAGAATAGAAACCCCAGAACTAGACCCACAAATGTATGGCCAACTCATCTTTGACAAAGCAGGAAAGAATATCCAATGGAAAAAAGACAGTCTCTTTAACAAATGGTGCTGGGAGAACTGGACAGCAACATGCAGAAGGTTGAAACTAGACCACTTTCTCACACCATTCACAAAAACAAACTCAAAATGGATAAAGGACCTGAATGTGAGACAGGAAACCATCAAAACCCTAGAGGAGAAAGCAGGAAAAGACCTCTCTGACCTCAGCCGTAGCAATCTCTTACTCGACACATCCCCAAAGGCAAGGGAATTAAAAGAAAACATGAACTATTGGGACCTCATGAAGATAAAAAGCTTCTGTACAGCAAAGGAAACAATCAACACAACTAAAAGGCAACCAACGGAATAGGAAAAGATATTTGCAAATGACATATCGGACAAAGGGCTAGTATCCAAAATCTATAAAGAGCTCACCAAACTCCACACCCGAAAAACAAATAATCCAGTGAAGAAATGGGCAGAAAACATGAATAGACACTTCTCTAAAGAAGATATGTGGATGGCCAACAGGCACATGAAAAGATGCTCAACATCACTCCTCATGAGGGAAATACAAATCAAAACCACACTCAGATATCACCTCACACCAGTCAGAGTGGCCAAAATGAACAAATCAGGAAACTATAGATGCTGGAGAGGTTGTGGAGAAACGGGAACCCTCTTGCACTGTTGGTGGGCAAGCACACTGGTGCAGCCACTCTGGAAAACAGTGTGGAGGTTCCTCCAAAAATTAAAAATAGACCTACCCTATGACCCAGCAGTAGCACTGCTAGGAATTTACCCAAGGGATACAGGAGTACTGATGCATAGGGGCACTTGTACCCCAATGTTGATAGCAGCACTCTCAACGATAGCCAAATTATGGAAAGAGCCTAAATGTCCATCAACTGGTGAATGGATAAAGAAATTGTGGTTTATATACACAATGGAGTACTACGTGGTAATGAGAAAGAATGAAATATGGCCATTTGTAGCAACGTGGATGGAACTGGAGAGTGTGATGCTAAGTGAATAAGCCATACAGAGAAAGACAGAAACCATATGTTTTCACTCGTATGTGGATCCTGAGAAACTTTATAAGAACCCATGGGGGAGGGGAAGGAAGAAAAAAAAAAAGATGTTAGAGTGGGAGAGAGCCAAAGCATAGGAGACTCTTAAGAACTGAGAACAAACTGAGGGCTGATGGGGGGTGGGAGGGAGGGGAGGGTGGGTGATGGGTATTGAAGAGGGCACTTGTGGGGATGAGCACTGGGTGTTGTATGGAAACCAGTTTGACAATAAGTTTCATATATTTAAAAATAAATAAATAAATAACAAAAAAGATCTAAGCAGAATATTAAGGCTATGCCTGGAACTAAGGAAAAAACAGTCATTGGTGAATGGCTCTATGCATGGACAATAAAAGTAATAGCTGTAATTTATTAAATTTCTGTCACATCAAATTTCAGTCAGATCTCTTAAATGAACTTGGAAGAAAACTTCAACAGAGATGGGGTGGATTTAGACCAGTTTCCAGGAGGAAGCAGGACAGACAGCCTGAGATCTAGAACTCTATTTCCTGGGGAGGTAAATAGGGAAGGGGGCGTCCTCTATCGAGGAAGAAGGCACAAATGCTACTCTCTTGATGTGTGAGAGAGAGGGATTGATTGGGGATTTAGTGCCAGGCCTGACAGGGTAGTTGTCTGCCCTTCTTCACACACTATAGCACCTGCTGTTTGTGAAAGCAGTAATATTAACTAACAGCCATAGCACAGTGTCCTGTCTCCTTTGTGACTTTGCACGTATGCAAGCGTCTCCAGCCTCCACTGCAATCCTGGGACCCTGTCAAATGAGAAGAAAGCCTCAGCAGGGGTGGCATTTGGCCTTGAGGAAGAAGGAAACATGAGGAGACAAAGGACTCTTCAGGAAGCTAATGGAGCCTACAGTAGAGCCGTGTCCATTAGTCAAAGACAGCGTGGACAAGGGAAGAGGGATGGCAAATATTAGACACCTCAGACATCCCTCTTGTTTAGAGCTAGAGTGGAGGAAACAGGAGGAGCCCAGACTCAGAAAAATGGATGTGCTATAAATGTATATCCAACCTATAATCTAAAATTCAGGTTTTGCAGATTTCTGTCAAACAGACAACTACCAGTTCATTAGTTATTATAGTTTTGCCATTATGATGTTCAGACCCAATTGCTTAATAATATAATGATCTCGACTTCTTTTGTGAAGTAACGCTTTTAAAGCCTGATTTTATTCAGTTTTCATTTTAAAAAATTTTAATGGAAGTGTAGTTGACATATTAGTTTCAGGTGTACAACATAGTGATTCAATTATATACATTATAAAGTATTCACTGTAAGTATAGTTACCATCTGTCACCATACAAAGTTATTAGAATATTGATTATATTCCCTATGCTGTAATTTTTATGTCTGTGACAACATTATTTTATTAAGTGGAAGTTTGTACCTCTTCATTTCCTTCAACTTTTTTACCCATTACCCCACCCACCTCCCTATGGCAACCACCAGTTTGTTCTGTATGTTTGAATCTGTTTCTCTTTTGTTGTTTGTTTTTTTACATTCCATATTTGAATGAAATCATGCAGTATTTGTCTTTCTTTGCTTTATTTCCTTAGCAGTAGCACCCTCTAGGCCCATGCATGGTGTCACAAATGACAAGATTTCATTTTTTTCTATGGCTAACTACTATTCTGTTGGTATATACATATTCCACATCTTTATCCCCTCACCTATGGATGGACACCTATGTTGCTTCTAGATCTTGGCCATTGTAAATAGTGCTGCAATAAACATGGAGTGCATATATCTTTTCGAATTGCTATTTTCATTTTCCTCAAGTAAATACCCAAAAGTGGAATTACTGGATTTTTTTGAGAGAGAAGGCACAAGTGAGCAAGGACAGAGAGAATCCCACGAGGGGCAGAGAGAGAAAGAGAGAGAGAGAAAAAAAGCAGGACTCCCCCGAAGTGGGGCTTGTGCTCACCCCACACAGGGCTCGTGATCACCCCATGTAGGGCTCGAGCTCACAAACCAATCATAAGATCATGACCTGATCCAAAGTCAGATGCTTAATCGGCTGAGCCACCCAGGCTCCTGAAATTATTGGATCATAGAGTAGTCCTAGTTGTAGTTTTTTGAGGAACTTCCATACTGTTTTCCATAGTGGCTACACCAATTTACATTCCTACCAACAGGACCTAAGGTTTCCCTTTTCTCTACATTGTCACCAACACTTGTTATTTTGGGTCTTTTTGATACTAGCCATTCTGGCTAGTGTGAAGCAGTACCTCATTGTGGTTTTGATTTGCCTTTCCCTGATGATGAGTGATGTTGAACATCTTTTCATGCATCTGTTACTAAATTCCTGTTTTTAAACTGAGTACCCAATTACACACCTTTGTTCCCTGGTGCTGACAGATGTAGCTTGTGTAGTCTCCAGCATTCATGGGAACACTGACTAGCAGAGTGATTTGTAACTTCATAGAGGCACAAAATTACACAAACGGGGGTGGGAGGAGAACTAGCAAGTCACTGAGTCTGGCCTCTCCTTGAGCATCCTTAGCAAAACATTGTTCTGCCTTAGTCATCCCATATGCAATTATAAATCAGTGTTTTATTTTGAAAACTAGATCAAAAATTAAAGATGTCAGCTATTGCTGATGATGAGAAAAGATAAAAATTGAAGCAATCAGTAAGATTTATGACTTTTAGAAGAAAGACAAAATTTCTGGTTACATTAGAGAATGCAGTGTTGAAGTAATAGTTTCAAGTCATGATTTATGATGTGAATGGGCCTCCTATAGGTTATATGAGGAAACAAGAAAAAGGGTTTTCAGAAATGACTTCAGAGGATGCTCTGATCCACTATGTATGCTTATCCAACTTAAAAAAATAGAGAAAATTGGAGTCATTTTACTTGAGATTCAAGAAATGTGTCACTTCCAAGAGAAGCACAATTAAAGGGACACTCAGCAGGTATTCCTTCATCATCATTACTTTGTTTGAATCAGCTAAGCTCATCTTTAGCCTTGCTAGAGTTATACACTGTAAGATTGGGTATGGTCGTGGCAAAATTTATTTCAATAGACTTACAGAAAATTTATCCTGCATTTATAGTATCATTGAGAGTTTTTAAAGATCTTAATTTTTCTTATATGTTACCATCCTTTATGGGGTAAATTATATGCTAGAGTTAAATCCAGGAATTTAAGACCTGTCCATCTATAATATCAAGAGCACATTTAAACTTCAGTTATTTCACTTATTTGGCAAACATACTGGGTCCCTACATTTTGTTACATATCTTTAATGGAAGACACAAGTGTAACAAATGGTTCCTGCATTCAGGTAGCATATAATCTGCTCAGGAAAATGAACCACCTAGACAAATACCTGTAACAACCAAACCAATTAAAATTTGAAAGACAGCATATTTCAACCACTAAATGAATGCTATAGAAAAGAAGGGGAAAGGAATCCAAAGTGGACTGGTCGAATAAGTGGTGGAAATTTACACTTTATAAGAATTGCCGTGGTTATTCTGGGAATAGACTATAGGTAGAAAAGATAGAGACCAGTAAAGAATTTTTGCAGCAATCCAGCCTAAAGATGTTGGTGGCTTAGATCAAGATGGAAGTAGTAGTAATGGTGAAATGTATTTGGATTTTTGTTTATATTTTGTAGATTTCATTGACAAATTTGCTAGTGGATCAGATGAGGAGTGGAACGGAAGCAAATCAGAGTTTGCTTGAAGCTTCCTGGCCTGAAAGAATGCAAGAATAAAATTGCCATTTATTAACATAGGAGGACTTTAAAAAGAACCAGCTTCCAGAGAAATTCAAGAATCTGTTTTGGGGCATGCTATGATAAAGATGAATATTAGCATGCAAATAGTGATGTTGAGTAGATAATTGGTTACATGAATCTGACATTTCAGGGAAGAGGCCTAGACTGGAAATATAATTTTTGGTTTCTTCAGAGCACAGATGGTAAAGTCAGTAGACTGGTCTAAGCACATAGAGAGGGAGTGTACATAGAAGAAATATCTCAGATTAAGCTCTGGGCACTAGGATGAGTAAAGATTAGGGAAACGAGAAAGAATAAATGAAGGAATTAGAGAAAGAGTGGTCAGTAACAGGAAAGGCAGTCCAATAAAAGGTGATGCTTTCAGGGTGATGTAAGAGCACTGGTTTAAGAAAGAAGTAGTGGTGGACTGTACCAGATGATGGACTCACATTCAGTGAGATAGATGACGAGTAAGAATTGACTTCTTATTAGAAGTGTAGAGAGAGCACAACCTAAAAGGCAACGCTTATGGATGCTTCATTTCAGGGGATGTTGACGTCATGGAGAACCATGTCAGGGATGGTATAGGAAAGAATGATTTTGAACTAGTAGCTAAGAGGGAGGTTATTACAGTGTCTATACAATGACTGTATTAAGAAAGAGTAGAGGCAGGAGATTCTGATGACATGGACCTCAAAGCTGGCATCTGGCAATGAACAGTGTAGAGTGGCAATAGTGAAGAAGTAACTGCCCAATACCAGACCCAGTGATCTGTGGAGTCCTGGGAATGGCAGGAGGTTTAGGACCCCCTTCTCCAAGGCTTTAAATGTCTGTAATACCCAACCAAACACTTCTCCGTAGATTTTTACATACTTCCTAACAGAGGTATTATGGCTCATGGTTGAAAACCACTGGACCTAACTCCAAAGCTCATTTTCTTGCTTTTTGTTGGTAGTGTCTCAACAATGTGACCTTTCAAACTTATAAAGCTCTATACACATCTATATTAGGATTGTTTTTATATAACCCCAGCAGTCCATTTTAATTGGAGTTGGCATGACTTCCAGGAGATTTTCCTTCTCCATTTCATGATTTGCAAGACTTCTATTATATTGATTTCCTTTTTTGGCCATGGACTCCTTTGCTCAAACAAGTTGTATAGAAACACAAATGAATAAAACAGATGAAATAGTATTTCTTTTTAAATACTAAGCATTGTATGTGTTTTGTATCAGGGGATGCTTGAAGGAGAGAATAGAGTAGCAGGTTTTAAAAATAACTTTAATATAAAAGGATGTCACTGCGATAGAAGAATTCTAGACCCCAGTGTGTGATGACAGTTATATATAGAAATTAAGCCTTCCTCTGTGTGGTATTTCTTAAATTATACTGCCCAGTGGGATACCCATTCTGCCAACATCTGCCTAATCTAATGTTGGAGATAACCCTAATGGAACAGGGATATTTAATAGCTTTCTCAGTGCTTTTACTGTTGAGAATATAGACAGCAGATGCCCTGTGTTCTTTTAGTCTACCAAAGATAAGATTGACCTGTATCTAAAATTCATAGGACACCCAGCCAAAGTAGTAATGTGAACAGGGGTATATCTGTTGAAATGGAGCTAGAGGAAGACTCTCTCCTTGATGAAACTTTAGACAGACTCCTCTGCGTCTTCTTCTCAGCTAAGACTTGACCTTGGGCTTCCACATGCGTCTTTGTGAAGTCTTTTCCTAGCAAGAATCCTGCTACTTTCATTTAGAGAGAATCCCCCACCCTTGATATCTGATCACCTTAGACTGTCTTCAGTAAGAATCCTATGAAGTCAGTTTAGCAAGAATCTCCCTACTGTTGATGTCTCCTCTTAGTAATTTTACATCCATTGACCTCCTCCTTTTGCTCTTTGTCTATAAATTCTCACTTGTTCTCATATTTGGAATGGAATTGAGCTCAATTCTATACCGAAGTCTCTTTTCCTTTATTGCAGTAGTTTCTGAATAAAATCTTTCTTTACCACTTTAACTAGTGTCTAGCTCTGGTTCTCTTTAACAAATTTCAAGACTCAGGTATCAGGACTCCTATATCTGAGTCAAAACCACCATTACATCCTCAGACATGACAACTAGACCTCTCAGCATGCACCAAGACTTTTGTCTTCAGGCTACTTGTTTATTTGGGTATCCAGTGGTGAGTCTGATTTCAGATTCCAGTGTTCTGGATAAGTATCCATTGAAGCATGATGAGAACAGACTTCGATTCTTAAAAACAATCAAATATACTCTAGAAGTTGAGTTAGAGTCTCAGGCAAACAGAAGCTAGATTAGGGTCACAGGCCTATCTGTTTATATATGTAAAGATATCATTAGTCAAGAAGAAGATATCTTCTAAGTTAATTGAAAACCACCCCCTTCCTCAAACTCCTGCTGACTATATGCTTAACCACTACAACCTTAATACTATACACTTTCTTTCTCCCTAGCAAAAGTATACTATACTTTCCTGAGCTGCAAAGACCCTTCTGGGATTCCTGGGATATCTCAAATTAGTCTACCTAAAAGGAGCCCTAGAATAATGGGAACAAAAATCTTGAACACAAAATGGCCTGCTTATTTTGCTTGGTTCAAAAGTGAAAAATGACTAAATAATTCAAGCCTCCCTTAAACTATTGAGGCTCTTAAATAATGCTTTCAGAAAAAAACGTTCTGACCCAGTAAGCTGTCTAGAGCCTGTCACCCATGGCACTCACATATTCCCCTCCCTAGTTCTCTCTATTCTTCCCCCCCCCACACACACACACACAATATCCTTCATTGGTTGTACCCCCAACCCCTGAACTCCCTGTCACCATAAAGTTCTTCAGGCCCCCATCTTTTGCAGGTGAAGCCTAGGGTACAGACACTACCCATTCCAAGTGAAGTTGACAGAGGAGATATTTAAACCTTGGTATTGTTCCAAATTACATACTCTCACCAAGGATTTTTCTAACTTCCAAAAGGAAAGGTGAAGGCTTACTGAACAATTTAAAATCATTCTAGAAACAAACTGAGGGTTGATGGGGGGTGGGAGGGAGGGCAGGGTGGGAGGGAGGGCAGGGTGGGTGATGGGTATTGAGGAGGGCACCTTTTGGGATGAGCACTGGGTGTTGTATGGAAACCAATTTGACAGTAAATTTCATATATTAAAAAAAAAAAATTAAAATCATTCTAGGAACATATTCTCCAGGATTCCTCAATTTATATCATTTTATCCACCTATTCTTGAGCTCAGAAATGCTTCCCTTTGGTTTAAAAAGTCAGATGGATAGCTTTTTTTTTTTTAAGACCTCATACTACTTTTATTCCTACCAGAAAATGAAAGAAGTTAGAGAAAATTAACTAGGGGACATGCCTTAGGTCTATCCCACAAAAATTGATTGGTCATGTATTCAAAATTATAAATCAACAAAGAGTTGAAACACTAGTTATCACCACTAACTGGAGACCACATAGAAAGAACATTCAGAGCCAGGATGGACTTCCCAAACAGCCTCTCCTCTGACCATAGCTTTGTAAATGGTCTCAGGCCAGGGTGCATGACACATTACAGGACAATAATATTAACTGGCAAAATACAAACATGTCTGTGGCCCAGATATTAGCCCAACATTATAAAGATAGCATTTCCGAAAACTTGAAAAATACACAATACACTCTTAAGGCAATGCAATTAAAACAAACAAACAAAACCCCTGAAAATCTTAATCTATGGAAAGCTCCAGAATTACTGGTTCTCCTTTATCAAGATACTTGCCAAAATTGTAAGGAAAAAGGACATTGGGTCTAGGATTGTCTGGATCTCAAGAGGAAGGGAAAAGCCCAAGTGCCTTCCACATTAGAACATTATTGACTCCCGTCCGTAGAAGTAAATGCCTATTGCCCTCAACTGCTCCTAAACTCACAAGAGAAAATAACTCTCAGAGTTAAAGGGTTACTTATCAGATTTCTCACTGATGAAAGGGCAACGTATTCCACTTTTAGCCTCTTCATTTCCTGTCATCCTTCCATGGAATCAAGAAAGTTTAACATTGGTGTTTTTTTTTTTTTAAGTTTTATTTATTTATCTTGAGAGAGGGAGAGAAAGAGAGCACGAACAGGAGAGGGGCAAAGAGAGAGGGAGAGAAGGATCCTAAGCAGGCTCCACACTGTCAGCTTGGAGCCCAACGCGGGGCTTGCTCACAAACCATGAGATCATGGCCTGAGCCGAAATCAAGGGTCAGACACTTAACTGACTGAGCCACCCAGGCACCCCTAACATTAGTGGGTTTTGATAATTTGCCTCAGGATTTTTCTCTATCAACCCCTTAACACTTCTGTGGGACCTCTGAGAGCTCAAAAGAAGTTCCTTCTCAATTCTACCACCCAAGTAAATCTGTTAGGGAGGGATATTTCCATGAGTTAAGGTATCAGAATTCACTGTGATATTCAAGTGAGTCCTTGAAGGGCCCTTTCTATGGGTCCCCAAAACCTCCCCTTCATGTGTATGTTCCCTAGGGCTTTGTCCAACTTGCCTGAGTTCCTTTTCTCCCTTCAACTTAGGATTAATTTAACTGAAGATGCAAATCAACTGTTAAGATAAAATTCCTTATTGGGGTGCCTGGTTAAAATTCCTTATTAGCTCAGTCCGTTAAGCGTCCGACTTCAGCTCAGGTCACGATCACGGTTCGTGAGTTTGAGCCCTACATCGGGCTCTGTGCTGACAACCTGCTTTGGATTCTGTGTCTCCTTCTCGCTCTGTCCTCCCCCTGCTCACACTCTGTCTCTCTCTCTCTCTCTTTCAAAAAATAAATAAACATTAAAAAATTTTTAAAAACATAAAATTCCTTATTTGGGGCAAAAAAAAAAATCCATCAGTATTAGGTACATACAGGATGCAGAACCCTTCAAAGTAGAAACAGATCCCTTCATGCCCCTCCCCAGGATTCTTCAATATCTTCTAAAACCATAAAGACTTGAGAGGCTCTGCCTAATATTTCAAAATTTATTATACAAAAAAATTTCTTATGGTTCGTGCAATACTACCATTTTGCCCATTAAGAAAACAAATGGGAAAGGATATTGGTTAGTTCAAAATTAGATTTCTCAATAAAATTGTCAACTCTAGACTTTCCTTTGTGCCAAATCCTAACACTATCCTGTCTATTCCTTCCAGCACCCAGTATTTCACAGTCATGAATTTGTGTTCAGCTTTTTTATTAGTATTCCCCTTCATAAGGAATCCTAACATTTGCTTGCCTTCACCTGGGAAAACCAACAATATACCTGGACTGTTATGCCCCAAGAATTTATCGACGCCCCTACCTATTCTTGTGTATCCTAAATGCCAATTTGAAGAACTTTAAAAATCCCAGGAGGTTCCACTATAATCCGATATGGAGATGATCTGACAGTTATGACAGCTCCCTTCTGGATACTTGAAAACCTTCTTAGGACATTAGCAAGAAGGGCACACAAGGTGGCTAGAGACAAAATTCAGTTATGCTCTGTGTGTGTCCATGATCTTGGTAATGCATCTCAGCCATACAAATATCTATCTCTATGAACCAAGAATCTACTATTCAACATTTTTCTCTCCCTGAAACAGAATTACAACAGAAAAGTTTTGGGGGTCTTGTGGGTATTGTAAGATGTGGATATCTATTTTTCTATGATTGCTTTACTTCTCTATGCTATGACTAGGAAGTCATCCCCAGACCTAGTACTCTAGAATCCCTATCAAAGGGTGCTTTGAAGAACCTTAAGGCCTCTCTGCTTTCACCTCCCACACTTGGACTTCCCAATTACTCTTCCTTTTCCTTATTTGTGCATGAATGAGAGCACCATGCCCTTGGAATGTTATTCCAACAGCATGGTGGACACCAGAGACCTGTGGGGTATTATAGCTTGCCCTTGAACCCAGTAACTAAGGCATATCCTCCTTGCCTGTGAGCTGTGGCTCCCACTGCCAAATTTGTCTGCACTGCCTCTGATTAGTATTAGGTCATTTGTGTGACATAAATGCACCTTATGATGTACAGACCCAATTTCTTTTTTTTTAAGTTTATTAATTTATTTTGAGAGAGAGTGTGCATGCACACATGCGAGTGGGGAAGGGACAGAGAGGGAGAGAGAGAATCCCAAGCAGACTCCCTGTTGTCAGCACAGAGCCTGATGTGGGACTAGATCTCAAAAACCACGAAATCATGACCTGAGCCACAACCAAGAGTTGGATGCTTCACCATCTGAGCCACCCAGGTGACCCCAGACCCAATTTCTTAATGCATATACACAGTACTTTTCCACATCTTGACTTTTTATGCAATTTTACCACTGTTCTTCTCTTGCATCACCCTACGTTGCTGTCGGAAACTTAATCCTGCTACCCTGCTTCCTTTACCCACTGACAGAATCCCCCATGATTGCTTCACTAACACTAGATTATTATTTTGTCCTAAGTTAGATTTATCAGAAAACTCCCTCCCCCAAGTTGATCTCATTATTTATGTTGATGGTTCCTACCTCCAGTGGGAGTATGTGACCTGCTAGGTTGGATATGCCATCACTGATCAACACAAACCTCTTGAATATCAAGCCAAGCTAAATGTTAAATGAGTTCAGATGGCTGAATTAATTGCTCTCACTCAGGCTTGTATAAGAGCGGAGGGAATAAAGGTTAACATTTATACTGACAGCCACTATGCCTTTAAGGTAGCACATGATTTTGGTATGTTATGGAAACAGAAGATTCATGACAGCAGCTGGTATTCCTGTTAAAGACGGACCCAAAATAACAACTTCTAGAGGCATTGTTGTTATCCCTGGCAGATTGCTATAGTTAAAATGGAGGAGCATAGCATTAAAAACTCAGTGCCCATGAAAATAAATTGGTTGATAACTATGTTATCACCCTCTTCCCAAAACACCCAAGAAATCCAAATGGTCTATAAGCCTTAGGACTGTGCCCCAGGATCCTGCTTCAAGCCCTAATTCCTGATGGCATTATTCACCCTCCCTTGAGGGAAACAGCTTCTTTAGAATGACTCCCAGGGAAATAATAAAAGATGTCTACATGACCCATGTAACAGCTTCAGACTCAGAAGGCACTGGATAGGGAAAAACTGGTTGTTCAATCCACTCAGACTTCAATTACACCAAGATGACCACTTGATGGCTCTTACATCTATTACCCAAGTTATTGTGTATAGTTTACATGATTAGACTCACCATGGAATGGATAAAATGCCAAGTATATTAGACAAGCAATACATTTCGACCTTTTAGTTTTTATTTGGACCAATAGTTGCTGCTTGCTTCATATGCTAAAAACATAATCCTAGGAAAACTGTATGCCCTTTTTGGAGCGAGGAAGAGAAGTGGATCCCCACCCCCAATACTGAACATTCCCTCACACACAAATATATTTTATCAAACTACCAAAAGCACAAGGCTCCCCAAATATACTCACCCTAATCTGCATGTTTTCTGAATGATTAGAGGTTTTCCCTTGCCAAAATGCCTCAGCAACATCAGTTGCCAAAGTTTTCTTAGAATGACTCTTTCCCCATTCAAGGTATCCCCTCTATTGTATCTAGTGACAGAAGATCACATTTCACTGGGAGAATTATACAAGAGATTGAAAAGGCAACACATTAGTCAAAGTCTTCACTGCTCTTACTGTTCTCTGTCACCAGGCACCGTAGAAAGAGCCAATATTACCTTTAAGACCAAACTAGCTTAACTATTTGAAGAATTGAACTTACCATGGCCATGAGAGTGACTCAGAATTTTCTTATGACTCAGAATTTTCACTGCTGTCTCCACATTTTGAAATTATCATGAGTGGGCCCATGAGGATGCCTTATTCATCTTGGCTTGCAGAAGATTCTAACTTGACACAATCTGACATCCTTAGATACTCTCAAGGGTTAGTAAAACATACTCAGTCCTATAATCAACAAATTAAACCTGCTTTCCCTTTAGAACTTCCTGGTCATCCTTTATGTGATTTACAAATATGTAATCTAGCATTGTGGAAATGCCACCATTGGAAAACCAAACCTTGAGCCCAGATGAAGGGACTTTTTACCAGGTTGCTCTGCTAAACCTAGATTGTTCGGTTCATGTTTCACAACTAAAGAAATACAAGAGCTATTCATACTGGAGTATTCTAACCAGACACCTCAAACTGAGGCTGTGTCAAGATTTCCAGAACCAGACAACAGCCAGAAGCAGACAGCCATCACAAAAACCTCCCGAAACATAGAGGACATCTCAAGGTAGTCAGCTTCTGCCCAAGGTCAGAGAACAAGACTCACCTGGATTCTCCTTATCCCCTGCTTCTTGATGTTTATTTATTTTTGAGAGAGAGCATGCAAGCAAGAGAGGGGCAGAGAGAAAGAGAGACACAGAATCTGAAGCAGAGTCCAGGCCCTGAGCTGTCAGCACAGAGCCTGACATGGGGCTCGAAATCACGAACCATGAGTTCATGACCTGTGCCGAAGTCAGATGCTTAACTGGCGCCCCTACCCTGCTTCTTTATCTTTGCCATTTGCCTAGACTCTCTTGCTCTTTCCAACTCTTTTATCAAGATGTGTTTCTATTCACAACTCCCTACTTTCGACATGACTTTCCTCACCTGATGTTAGTGTCCAACTCAAGTTTTATGCCTCTAAATTTAAGATTTCCTGCTCCTCCCCCTACCTCCTTCCCATTTTCTTACCTCTCAGCAAGACTTTTTCATCCACAGAACCTTTGGCAATCCAGGGGCCAAACTTTACTCAAGTAAGCTTACTCCATTGTAGCATGCCTACACCTTACTTAATAACACTTAACTCACTGAAAGGTGAGTCCTATGTTCCCTATCTTAACTGTAACCAATAGAATGTGGCTGAAGTGATGCTGCCTAACTTTGTGTCTAGGTCGGAAAATGTCCTGCATCTTTCACCTGGTTCTTGTAGGATACCTGTTCTACATGAAACCAGTGGTCATGTAGAAAATCCAACTACCTGGGAGATACAAATAGACTACACATAGGCACTTCTGATGACAGCCCAGTTAAGGTGCCAGTCTACAACCAGCATAAACTGCTAGTTGTGAGAGTTAACCATTTTGATCATCCAGCTCAGTGAAACAAATTGTGGACATGACGAATATGTGATTGCAACTGTATGAGAGAACCTGAATCATTAAAATACACCAAAAAATGCACTAAAATCTACCAGTATCAGTATAAGGCTTACATTGTCACATTCTCAGAGTCAAAGTTATACAAAATCAAAGTCTTTATGAAATAATCTGTTGTATTTTTGGGTTACTTGGTAATTCTAAGTAACTCGCTTAGTATACAACGATCATCAGAATTCAAGGCAGAAGAACCAAATTTTATTTTGTATTTTGAATTCATTTGACATATGATTTCATATTATAGAATTCTTAATAAATACATTCATTCCCTAGGAAAATTTTTATTGAAAAATAACAAAGTAGGTCTATTTCATATTTCTTTTGAGACTATTTTTAAAATTAACATTTGCAGAAACACTAGAATAAATGATAAATGCTGCTTCTAATTTCAAATAAACACCTAATAGTCTATTAGGGATATTTATTAAAAGTGAACTGGGGTGCCTGGGCGGCTCAGTCATTTAAGCATCTGACTTCAGCTCAGGTTATGATCTTGCACTTTGTGAGTTCAAGCCCCACGTCAGGCTCTGTGCTGGCAGCTCAGAGCCTGGAGCCTGCTTCGGATTCTGTGTCTCCTCTCTCTGCCCCTTCCCTGCTCACACTCTGTCTCTCTCTTTCTCAAAAATAAATAAACATTTTTAAAAAGTAAACTTACCATTAAGTATGAAAACAAAATCACTGCTTCCTTTTTGTTTTTCCCATAAAAATATTTTCCATACTTGTCTCATTTATTCCTTTTTTTTAATGGGGCATAAGGAAGCAGACCCTATTACATTAGAAACAATCTTGTATAATATTTTCCAGTAGCACCCATAGCCAAATTACCACAAAGACACTAAAAACATCAAGATACTCCATAAAAATACAAATTTAAACGAAATGCCAGTGTGAAGAAATTTGTCTTAGTGTTCTCTAACAGCCTAGAATATGTAGAAAGGTAGTCTGGAAGTCAGCTTGGAATTGGATTGAGAAGAAATGAATAAATATGGGGGAATAAAGAAAGCAAGAGTTGAGCTCCTAATTTAGTACTGAGACATCTGAGCAAGACTTAGATTCAAAAATTTAAGTTTTATTGTGGGAGCTCTATTGAGCATAGATCTTCTGCAGTAGATTCTACTGAAATTAGGATGATACCCTTCCCCCCAAAGTGAAGGAGTCTCATATCTGAATTAAATTGTATGTACAGCAGGATGTGACATGCCCCTGTTCTTCCTTGTCTTCTTTCTGACCCTAAATATAGCCTCAGTTCTATGTCTCCAATTAAGTAACTGCAGGCAGAGTTTCCAATCAGTTTTAAAGATAAATTAGACTTACGAATTTTTTCAACTTAGAAATAATCATGATGGCATCTTGCAGAAAACTCATACATTTAATTTTAGATCTTTATTGGATATTTTCCTTTGTAAGTATCATCCAGAATTTTGAGACTTATGTGTTGATTGTAATCTCTAATAACTGATGATTGAATTACTTAATTGTATCTGTCAAAAGCAATCACAAGTGAGGCAGTAGAGGATAGAACTTGTGTTATTTTAATGTAAATTATTTGGTTGCTCTGTTTTCATCAAAATACATGCAGGATAATATAACAGGATGATTAATAAGGACACCATATAATAGCTTGATTACCCTGAACTCTCTAAGTTATTTTCTACAATCAAGAAATAATAAAGAAAGTTTTGTTAAAGGCCTAGAAAAGTTATGAAATCAGTTTTAGGTGGAATATATCTGGCATGTTTAGCTCATTTTCACCTACGCTAGAAACTTGCAATGTAGAAAGTCTAAAATAAACTCCTAGTAGCAAAGGCTTTGGGCAATCCCCAAGTGTTATGTAGGGCAGATGAACATACAGAACTGAATGAAGAGAAATCAATATTCTACCCAAGAGGCAAATTTCTCAGAGTAAACAACTAGGATAGTATAATCTAATACTTACTAAATAGGTAGAAATTCATTTTTGCACTCCTGATTTCAAAGGGAATATTTTCAAGCTGAGCAAAGTGGGTAAGTTATGCAAAACATTTCATCAATTAGTGGAGGAACAGAGAGCTCTCATTCATGACCCTAACTCTGTTTTGTTTTTTTTTTTTTTTTTTTGAGCTGGTCAATCCATAAAAAAAATCCTATTCTTTACAATGAATAGTTTACTCCATATAGAGACAGGTAATGGCTTTATCGATTAAAGAAGGATAAGGAATTGCCACAACATTAAGCTATGACTGCTCTTTTCAGATTTTTTAAAAGTTTTTAAAATATATGATTAGAAATTGTAATTCTTTATATATACCAGTATCCCCCAGAAACCCAAGAAATATACCAAGGTTCTCTTTTTCCCAAGTGTACTTCAAGGCAAATTTATATTCCACAATAAGTGAGGCCATCAGCAACTTGTTTGTTACTTATTGTGGAAACCAAAGTGCTTGAGGATTTTCATTCTTTCTATGTATGCTTATTAAGCATCTCTTACATGCTTGGCACCATGCTGGTTGTTGGGGATACAGTATTTGAGGAAGATGACCATAGTTCCTACCTCACTGAACTCAGGCTCTAGGTGATAGCCAACACTGCACAAGTAAGGACAACATGGACAACATGGATCAACATGGATCATTACCAAAGTGAATGATGACATGGTGGTGTTATAACTATCTAGTATGCTTCCAGAAAAAAATGACATTATGTTGAGACCTGAAGAATGAGTAGAAATCAGTAGGTACAGAGGCACTGTGATGTTCTGCCCACGTCACCTTTCATGAATGAAGGACTTACTCCCCCAGCTGGTGAGAATGCAGTTGGCTGACAGCACCAGCTGTCATGGCTCTGCAGGAATTGCCCTCACCTAAAAAGCACTGCTTTATCCAAAGAAGCCCTTCCTTCCTTGAGGGGTACCTGTATCCAGTGACTTGCCAATGCAGAGAGAGGAGTAGTAGTAGGTTTTCTTACTCCAAATTGGGATAAATCAGAATAAGTAAGAGCTTGGATGAATCTTTGCTGGGTCTGCATCACAGCTCAATTTCTCTCTCAGCTAAACTGTGTGTGTGTGTGTGTGTGTGTGTGTGTGTGTGTGTGTGTGTGTGTTTGTGTGTGTATGTATATTCCCCCCCTGCCTTCAATGTGTATTGATCTTGAGAGCACTCCTTGAACCATCTGGCTCTGGCCGACCTCTCTAGCAACTTGCCCTCTACTTTCCTTAGCTTCATTTTCTCAGCCACTCTGGCTTTCATTGGTTCCAGGTCTATGACCTGCTTTCTTCCCAGCAAAGGACCTTTACCCATGTGATTTCTTCTGCCTCAATCCACTTCCCCCTCCCCTTTGCTTTGCCTCTCTGTAGTCTTCAAATCGCTTTTCCTGGTGGAGTTTCCCTGGCTTCCATGACCGAGCCAAATTTCCTTATTATATGCATTGAGTACCCATTCATCGGTTGATTAACATTTGGGTTCTTTCCATAATTTGGTTATTGTTGATAGCACTGCTATAAACATTGAGGTACGTGTGCCCCTATGAATCAGCACTCCTGTATCCTTTGGATAAATTCCTAGTAGTGCTATTGCTGGGTTGTAGAGCAACCAGCAAAAATTTTTAGTTTTTTTGAGGAACCTCCATCCTGTTTTCCAGAGCAGCTGTACCCGTTTGCATTCCTACCAACAGTGCAAGAGAGTTCCCATTTCTCCACATCCTCGCCAACATCTGTTGTTTCCTGAGTTGTTAATTTTAGCCACTTTGGGTTAGGTGGTATCTCATTGTGGTTTTGATTTATATTTCCCTGATGATGAGCAGACAGTCATAGAAAGACAGGTATCATATGTTTTCACTCATATGTGGAATTTGAGAAACTTAACAGAAGACCATGGGGAAAGGGAAGGGGAAAAATAGTTTCAAACAGAGAGGGAGGGAAACCATAAGAGACTCTTCAATACAGAGAACAAACTGAGGGTTGATGAGGGGGCAGGGGGAAGGGAAAATGGGTAATGAGCACTGAGGAGGGCACTTGCTGGGATGAGCACTGGGTGTTGTATGTAAGCGATGAACCACGGGAATCTACCCCCAAAACCAAGAGCATACTGTATATACACTGTATGTTAGCAACTTGACAATAAATTATATTTAGAAAATAAAAGCATACCATTTACTTCTCGTCATAGGTATCACATGTTAAAATTTCACATTTTTCATATGTGTAGTCAATACATTGAATGAATTAAATGGTAATTAATGATGAAATAACTGATGAATAAAAGCAACCTGACCCATTATTGGAGGCACTGATAACATAATTTCATAGATTTGAACATTCAGCTCACACAAATTTTCTTTTTTTTTTTTTTGCTTTTGTAGAACTCAGGTGAGGTGATTTTAGCTCTCCTTACTCTGCTTTTCACATGTCTTTAGATGCCCCAGAAATTTAGAATCATCCTCTTACAGTACAAAATTCAGAATGGATCAATTATTGATAGGACTCTGAGCAGCAGTGTTGTTGCTACATGCTTTAGAATATCTGGATTTTTCCTTATTTTTATGGCTGTTTTTTTTCCAAACTTGTGATTTCTACATCATTAAGTTCTTCCTTATGGATTAGAACTAACTACAGAGGGTAGGAACCATTCTGAGCAGAAACTCATCAGTGAGATAGTTAATTTAAGCCCGGAGACCAATATGGATAATAGTTGCCACTTGCTCTGTCTTGCTTTTCTGTCACTTTTTATCAACAGCATAAGGGAGTTATCTCCCATGGCTTGTGTCCTGCCAAGTGATCTATAATGTGGGTCCTCTTCTTATTTCTCAAACCAAACAAATTGAATCCTGATACTACACACACACAAAAGTTATGCCTCATATCTATTCATATTTTTCATCTTCTAAATATTATCCTCTGTTTTTTTTAGAAAAAATCTTAGTTTGAGGTTCTGCTTGCTACACATGACACAAATTAACCCAAGATATTTTTTGAAAAAAAATTAATTGCTACTATAACCTAAAACAATATTATATCCTGTTGTTTAATATAGACAAAAGCTATACTTCTGAAATAGATGAATGTTTTCTTTTGTTTTGTTTTTTTTTTTTTTAATTTTTTTTTTTCAACGTTTTTTATTTATTATTTTTGGGACAGAGAGAGACAGAGCATGAACGGGGGAGGGGCAGAGAGAGAGGGAGACACAGAATCGGAAACAGGCTCCAGGCTCCGAGCCATCAGCCCAGAGCCTGACGCGGGGCTCGAACTCACAGACCGCGAGATCATGACCTGGCTGAAGTCGGACGCTTAACCGACTGCGCCACCCAGGCGCCCCTTTTGTTTTGTTTTAACATAAGAGATATGATAGTCTTCCATCATAGTCTCCCTTTTTCCTTAGGTAATGACAAGGATTCAGACTTGCTTCTACTTTTTGAGGGAGATGCAGGCATACCCTGGAGATACTGCAGGTTCAGTTCCAGTACATGGCAATAAAGCAAATATCACAATAACATGAATCAGATGAATTTTTGGCTTCCCAGCACCTATAAAAGTTATGTCTACATTATACTGTAGTCTATTAAGCTTATAATAGCATTATGTCTAAAAAGTAACGCACGTACCGGGGTGCTTGGGTGGCTCAGTCAGTTGAGTGTCCGACTTCTGCTCAGGTCATGATCTCACCGTTCATGAGTTCAAGCCCTGTGTCGGGCTTTGTGCTGACAGCTCAGAGCCTGGAGCCTCCTTTGGATTCTGTGTCTCCCTCTCTCTCTCTGCCCCTCCCCTGCACTCTCTCTCTCTCTCTCTCTCTCTCTCTCAAAAATGAATAAACTTATTTTTTTTAAAGTACTGCACATACCTTAATTTAAAAATACTTTATTTTGGGGGCACCTGATTGGCTCAGTCAGTTAAGCGTCTGACTTCGGCTCAGGTCATGATCTCACGGTTCGTGAGTTCAAGCCTCAAGTCAGGCTCTGGGCTGGTAGCTCAGAGCCTGGAGCCTGCTGCAGATTCTGTGTCTCCCTCTGTCTGCCCCTCTGCTGTTTGCACTCTGTCTCTCACATTGTCTCAAAAATAAATAAACATTAAAAAAAAAAACTTTGTTTTGGGGTCATCTGGCTGGCTTAGAAGAGCATTTGACTCTTGACCTTGGGGTCATGAGCTCAAGTCCTGCGTTGGGTATAGAGATTACTAAAAATAATAAACTTAAAAAAATTTTTAAATACCTTATTTTTATTGCTAAAATATGCTGACCATCATCTTAGCCTTTAGCATGTCACACTTTTTGCAGGTGAGGGAGTCTTGCATAAATGTTGATGGTTGCTGGATGATCAGGGTGGTGGTTGCTGAAGGTGGGGTAGCTGTGGCAATTTCTTAAAATAAGACAAAAATGAAATTTGCCACATTCTGTTAACTCCTCCTTTCATGAACAGTTTCTCTGTAGCAAGTGATGCTGTTTGATAACATTTTATCCACAGTATAAACTCTTTCAAAATTAGGTCAATCTTCTCAAACCATGCTCCTGTTATATCAACCAAGTTTATATAATATTCTAAATCCTTTGTGGTCATTTCACAATCTTCACAACATCTCTACCAGGAATAAATTCTATCTCAAGAAACTACTGATCACCATAACAAACATATTAATCATGAAATAGTTTGAAATATTGTAACAATTACCAAAATGTGACACAGAGACATGAGGTAAGCAAATGCTATTGGAAAAATGGCACCAATAGAGCTTGCTCAACACAGGGTTGCCACACACTTTCAGTTTGTAAGAAATGCATTATCACGGTGCCTGGGTGACTTCTGATTTTGGCTCATGTCATGATCCCAGGGTCTTGGGATCGAGCCCCACATCAGGCTCTGTGCTGAGTATAGAGCTAGCTTAAGATTCTCTCTCTCTCTCTCTCTCTCTCTCTCTCTCTCTCCCTCCCCCTCCCTCCGTCCCTCTTCCCCTCTCCCTACCCCTCTTTCTAAAATAAAAAAGAAAGAAATGCAATATCTGCAAAACCCAATAAAGTGAAATGTAATACAAGCTATACCTGTATGAGGGTTCCACACAGCTATCAAATACCTACCAACAAATTACATCCAACCAGTGAAATTGCTTCATTTCTGTTGTTCTCCTAAAAAATTACACTTAGGAATTTCATCACATGTACATTTTACTATGAAGGTACTCAAGGTGCAGAGAAATCTTGTCCACTTAAGGCTTCTCACATTTCCAAAAGGCCACTTTTAATTTACATCTTTATAGTTTCCTTAAAAATATAAAAATTAGGGTTGCCTGGGTGGCTCAGTTGGTTAGGTGTCCAACTTCAGCTTAGGTCATGATCTCATGGTTCATGAGTTTGAGCTGCACATTTGGCTCTCTACTATCAGCACAGAGCCCACTTTGTATTATCTGTCCCCCTCTCTGTCTGCCCCTCCCCTGCTCGTGCTCATGCACTCTCTCTCTCTAAAATGAATGGACATTAAAAAAAAAAAAAAAAAAAATATATATATATATATATATATATATATATATATATATATATATAAACATATATAAATATAAACATATATGTGTGTGTGTGTATACACACACACATCAACAAGTACACAGATAGACACTGAATCTCTAAGGCAGAAAGAATTAAAATATATGGGGAAAAGTTGTAAGTCATACTTAAATACAAGATATATGTATGTTTTCTTTCTATTGTGATTTTTAAATACCTGATTAGGTTGATCCTCAAGAACGATACCTTCCTTCTAATTTTTTAATTTCATTTGTATATTCACTAATCAATATTTCCTAAATTCGTATATGTCATTTACTCTGTTAGGTCTTGGGTCTTGTGCTCTAGGAGCTCATATTCTTGTCAGTGAGTGAAATAAGTATGGTGATAGGCAAACATTTGCTATTACTGTAACAGAGCTCTTATGCGTACAGAGGACAGAACAGGGAATTGGTATAATAATTCTTTATTGAATACATGAATGATGAATATTGCCAAAATCTTCTTACCACGTCTAAAAAGTGAAGTGAATCATAGACACTAGGGGCCCTTATAGTCTTCTTGTTAAGGACTTGTCAGTGAAAACCTATCCAGCCTCACTTGCTCCCAGTTTCATTGTGGCACAATAAATTTCAAATTATAACTCTTTGTGTTTTTTCAAATAGAACCTATGGTTTCATGTATTCTATGCCATTGCACTCACTGTTTTCTCAGCCTGGAATCCCTTTATTCTCCTCCTTTATATCCCTTGCAAGCAACTACTTAATCTTTAAAACTCAGCTTAAAATGTTTGTTATTGAAATATTCTGTCAAAATTGAAATAATGAAAATGTAGGTGGTGAGTTTGCAAATAAAAATGATACATAAACCCTGTGGAGCTTACTTTCTATGAAGTTGTGGCACATTGTTTTTCCCAAGGATGCTTGTAACAATCTCTCAAAACCCACATGTTCTTGCACAGTATGATCTGGGAACTTCATCCTTTGAGAAGAAAAGTTAAGTCTATACCCCTTGGATCTGAGCAAGCTTGTGACTGTTTTAACAAATAGGTATGGTAAAATGATTCTCTGTGATTTTTGAGGCTAAGTAATAAAAGGAAGTTGAGTTCTGAGACACCAAGAACTCTGATGCACTATGTAAGAAGTTTACTTTGACCACCAAATACACGAGTAAACAAACATTGATTCAGATGGACTTCAGCCTCATTCATCAAGTTACTGCCTGCCTTTCAGTCTTCCCAACTGAAGCCCCACACATGGTGGATAAGAGACAAACCATCTGCACTCAGTTCAAATTCTTGATAGAATAAACCAACATAATAAAGCAATAATTTTAAGGCACAAAGTTTCGGAGTGGCTTGTCGTGTGCAATGGTAACAACAAAAAGAGTAAAACTTAATTATTATTCTCTCCTCTTGTCTAATTTTCACAAAGTTCAATCTTTGTACTTGCCTTTAGTAACTAGCATAGTGCCTCAACTCAGTAAACGTCTGTTGATTATCACTATAAGTCAATAACTTACAGAATTTAAAAAAATAAAAAAGACCCTGTAAAATGACCAACTTAAGACATACCCAGATAAACAGAAAAGAATTGTCACTAGCAGTCATGTCCTATAGGAAATATTCAGGGGAGTCCATGCAAGCTGAAAACACACACAATAGTACCTTGAATCCACATAAAGAAACAAAGTAAATGTAACTACATTGGCAAATACAAAATGTGGTTAAATGTATTTTGTGTTTATAATGTTTTCCCCATCTCATTTAAAAGATACTGCATAAGGCAATAATTATAAATCTTTGTTAATGGGCACACAGTGTATAAACATGTAATGTCTATGACAATAACAGCACAAAGGAGGGGGAATGTAGCTATACAGAAACAATGTTTTGGTATGATATTGAAATTAAATTTGTATTCAGAATAGATTATAAGGGTTGTTAATATGTTAATAATTTGTTGATAATAATTCCTAGTACAACCCATAAGAAAATAGCTCAAAAATACGTAGTAAGAGAAACACAAGGATATAATTTTCTTAAGTTTATTTATTTATTTTGAAAGAGACAGAGACAGTGCAAGCAGGGGAGGGGCAGAGAGAGACAGAATCCCAAGCAGGCTTCATGCTATGAGCATAAACCCCCACACGGGGCTCGCACTCACGAAACATGAGATCATGACCTGAACCAAAATCAAGAGTCAGACAGTTAACCAACTGAGCCACCCAGGCACCATGAAACAAAAGGATATTTAAATGGTACACTAGAAAATATGTGTTTAACAGAAAAGAAAGCAGTATGGAAGAATGAAGGATAAAAAGATAATAATGAGGGGCACCTGAGTGACTCAGTCAGTTAAGCATCTGATTCTTGATTTCAGCTCAGGTCATGATCTCGCCATTCATGGGTTTGAGCCCTGCATCAGGATCTACACTGTCAACACAGAGCCTCCTTGGGATTCACTCTCTTGCTCTCTCTCTACCCCTCCCCTGCTCTCTCTCTCTCTCTCATAATAAATAAATAAATAAATGTAAAAAAATTTAAAGATAATCATACAAAAAACAAATAGCAAAATGACACATAAAGTCCAACTTATAAGTAATTAAAATAAATGTGAAAGGATTAAACAAACCAATTAAAAGGCAAAGACTGGCAGAACTTTTTTTTTATTCAGACTAAGTATTTTATCCTCATGTTTTATTCTTTTTTTAATTAATTTATTTTTTAAATTTACATCCAACTTAGCATATAGTGCAATAGTGATTTCACGAGTAGAATCCAGTGATTTATCCCCTACATATAACACGTAACACCCGTGCTCATCCTAACAAGTGTCCTCCTTCATGCCCCTTGCCCATTTAGCCATTTTCCCCATGCACAACCCCTCCAGCAACCCTCAAACAAACCCAGTTTCTTCTCGATATTTGAGAGTCTCTTGTGTTTTGTCCCCCTCCCTATTTTTATATTATTTTTGTTTCCCTTCCCTTATGATCATCTGTTTTGTATCTTAAATTCCACATGAGTTAAGTCATATGTTATTTGTCTTTCTCTAATTTCACTTAGCTTAATATACTCTAGTTCCATCCACGTTCTTGCAAATGGCAAGATGTCATTCTTTTTGATTGCCGAGTAATACTCCATAGTGTGTGTTACTCCATATATGAAGTACATACATACATACACACAACGTCTTTTCTATCCATTCCTCTGTTGTTGGACATTCGGGGTCTTTCCATACTTTGGCTACTATTGATAGAGCTGCTATAAACATCGGGGTACATGTGCCCCTTTGAAACAGCACACCTGTATCCTTTGGATAAATACCTAGTAGTGCAATTGCTGGGTTGTAGGGTAGTTCTGTTTTTAATTTTTTGAGGAACCTCCACACTGTTTTCCAGAGTGGCTGCACCAGTTGGCATTTCCACCAGCAGTGCAAAAGGGGTCCTCTTTCTCTGCATCCTTGCCAGCATCTGTCATTGCTTGAGTTGTTAATGTTAGCCATTCTGACAGGTGTCAGGTGGTATCTCATTGTGGTTTTGATTTGTATTTCCCTAATGATGAGTGATGTTGAGAATTTTTTCATGTGTCTGTGAGCCATCTGGCTGTCTTCTTTGGAAAAGTATCTATTCATGTCTTTTGACTATTTCTTCACTGGATTATTTGATTTTTGGGTGTTGGATTTGATACGTTCTTTGTAGATTTTGGATACTAACTCTTTGTCTGACATGTCGTTTGCAAGTACCTTCTCCCATTCCATCAGTTGCCTTTTAGTTTTTCTGATTGTTTCCTTTGCCATGCAGAAGCTTTTTGTCTTGCTGAGGTCCCAATAGTTCATTTTTGGTTTTGCTTCTCTTGCCTCCAGAGACATGTTGAGTAACAAGTTGCTGTGGCCAAGGTCAGAGAGGTTCTTGCCTGCTTTCTCCTTGAGGATTTTGCTGGATTCCTGTCTTAGGTTTAGGTCTTTCATCCATTTTGAGTTTATTTTTGTGTATGGTATAAGAAAGTTGTTCAGGTTCATTCTTGGCAGAACTTATTTTTAAGAGCATGATCCAGTGGAACAGAATAGAGAGCTGTAAAATAAATACACTCATTTGCAGTCAACTGATCTTCAGCAAGGGTGCCAAGAACACACAGTTGGGAAAGAGTACTCTCTTCAGTAAATGGTACTGAGAAAACTAGATATCCACATGCAAAAGAATGAAATTAGATCCTTTATCTACTATAGCCATTTAGTTTGTAATTAAAAAGAGTCCTTCCAAAAAAAAGAATATTCTGAGCCAGATAGTTTCACTAGTGAATTTGTCAGACTCAAAAAGGAAATAAACTAATTCTATACATTCTCTTCCAGAAAACAGAAGAGGAAGGAACACTTCCCAATTCATTTTATGAGTCCATAATTATCCTGATACTAAAGTTGGACCAAGACATTATAAGAAAAGGAAAATTCCAATATCATGAATGAATACACAGAAATCATCAGAAATGTGTTACCAATGAAGGTATATAGATGGCAAGTAATCACATCAACTAAAGTTCCGTATCATTAGTGATTAGGGAAAATACAAATTAAAACCACAAAGAGAGATCCCTCCATAACTATTAGGTTGCCTATAATCACCATCATCTTCATCCTCATCCACATTACAACATCCTCAACATCTAAATAACTGTCAATACCAAGTACCAGGAATGCTGTGAAGCCACTAGAATTCTCACACATTAATGCTGAGAATGCACAATGGTTAAAGCCACTCTGGATAACAACAATTTCTCACAAAGTTAAACATAAACTTACCCAGAAATAAGGTCAAAACTAGAATGAATCAGGGTGCTTGGGTGGTTCAGTTGGTTAAGTGTCCAACTCTTGATCTCAGCTCAGGTCGTGATCTCATGGTACATGAGATCAAGCCTCGTGTTGATCTCCGTGCTGACAGTGTGGAGTCTGCTTAGGATTCTCTCTCTCCCTCTCCACCCCCCAGCCCCACTCATGGGCGGGCTCTCTCTCTCTCTGTCTCTCTCTTTCTCTCAAAATAAATAAACATTAAAAAACAAAAATATAAAACTAAAGTGAAGCAATGGAGACGTTCACCTTAAGAAAATTAAGGGCATGTCAAAAAAATGGCAATCAAAATAAATGTTATTTCATTGTAATATATTAAAACACTAAAATTAATGCAAAAATCCATGAAGGACAAAATATCAAAAGTTGGATATGTTACTGATTTTACCTTGTGCCTCTAGTTCCAGTATATCTCAGCCTAGCCCTGCCCAGCAGTTTCACACCCAGATATATATCCCAGAAAAATGGGAACATGTTTACACATAAACCTGTATATGAATGTTTACAGCAGCTCTATTTGTAATTGCTAAAACCTGGAGGCAACACAAAAATTTTTTAAGGAGTGAACAGATAAATAAAGCATAGTAAATCCATGTAATGGGACAGTACTTATAAATACAAAGGAAAAAATCATTGATGCATACAATAACTTAGATGAATCTTTAAGGCATTATGTGAGTGAAAGAAGATAGTTTCAAAAGATTACATGCTGTATAATTCCATCATAGGACATCCTAAACAAAGCAAAACTAAAAGCAATGAGAATACATCAGTGATTACCAGGGATTAAGGGCAAGAGGAATGTTTACTACAAAATTGCTATGAAAGGGACTTTTTAGGGGCACCTTGGTGACTCAGTCAGTTGAGCATCCAACTTTTTGATTTTGGCTCAGGTCATGATATCAGGGTTCATGCAATCCAGCCCCACATCAGGCTCTGTGCTAACAGTGTGGAGCCTGCTTGGGATTCTCTCTCTGTCCCTCTCTTTCTGTCCCTCTCCCCCTCAAAAATAAATAAATATTCAAACAAAAGGAGTTTTTAGCAGTGATGAGATTTTTCTGTATCTTTATTGTGGTGGTGGTTACAGGAATCTATGCCTGTGTTAAAATTCAGAACTATACACCAAATAGTAAGAAAGTAAGTTAGTAAGTAAAGACACACACATGCATGCACCAACACTATGTTGGCATCATAAAATAGGATGTGAACATTGAAAATAGAATTTAAGTGCATGGAAAGGAGGGTATTTTAGGAGCCTAAAGAAAATGAAGACAGCTGAGGGGGAGGGATGCATAAGATGGGCTTCAGAAATAGTGACCCTTTGCATAGACTGAAGCAGAGAATGTGTTTTAAACATAAGAGGAATCCTAGAAAATCTGAATAGGCTAGTACTGTGGACAGCATTTATAATTGAAATGCTACCCTGTATAAGCAACAAGAAATCTTTGAATGCTTTTGATAAGAGAAGTGACATGTTATGACAAAGTATAAGGGAGATTAGTTTTATGGCACTTTGTAAGGTGGATTGGAAGTGAGACTAATGAAGAGCTAATTGTGTTAGCTCAAACATGAAGAGAAAACCATCCAAGCTAAAATGATAAGAATGTGATTGAAATATTTTTTTAAAAAAAAGGAAGAAGAAAATGGTTTCAACATTGGATAAAGCAAAGAAAATATATAATTTCTTATGACCTATTTTCAACTGTTCTTTGTTGGTATTTCAAAGTGAACAAAGTGTTTCTAACATTTGTTCTGAGGATCCTGTTGATTATTCATGAAACCAGTTAAAAATATTTCCCTAAGCCTGAAAAACTATTTTGAAGGCATTAAGTGTATTTAGACTTCTTAAAAAAGAATCTAATAGCTTGGAATATTTTCAGTTAATTGGCATAAAATAGTTTAATGACAACATTACAACATAGTCACAATGGTCAGTTGAGAGCCTGTGCTGGCAAAGGTGAGAAGTCCAATTGCAGTAGGCGATCAAACATTTTAGTGTTCATGAATTTTTACTTAAGTCCATAGAATGCATTCGTACATACACAGTACCTTTGTACAGTTCATTTATATGGTAGGTCCATGGACCATCCTGAGCCACCACAAAGCACAGACAGGTGAGTCATGTCAACACATGCTTCTGGCAGTTGTAAAATGAGAAAAATATGTAAGTTAGGTCCTGCCTTTCCAAATTTGTACTTCTCACATCTTGTCCAACACCAGGGGGAGAAGTATTTAATATGACCTGGGGACATGAACCTCTTATTTCTCCACTCAGCAAAGTTTAGCAGTCTTGTTGAGTGGACGCAATTAAACCTCAGGTCTAGTCAAACAAAAACATACCATTTTTCTAGCATATGATGAAGAAAAATATACCAGTTTCTAGTCAGCATTTAAAATATAAAACAACAGGGAGCATTTGTATTCAAGTAAAGTGTACTTACTTAAAGTATATTGAACATGTGCAAATGAGAGGCTGAAATGTCATCATGTAGCATATGATACCACAAGTGCAAAAAAGACAGTTATGGTAGAGCACGAAAATAAGATAGACAGTGGAATCGATGTATCACCCAGTCATCTCTGCTTAAAGTTTTCATAAGAAAGAGCCTTTAAATATTAATGAGGAAAAAAAAATCCACATGTTAAAAAATAAAATGCAGGGGCTCCTGGGTGGCTCAGTCAATTAAGTGTCTGACTCTTGATTTCAGCTCAGGTCATGATCTCATGTTTTGTGGGTTCAAGCCCCACGTTGGGCTCCTTGCTGGCAGTGTGGAGACTTGGGATTCTCTGTCTTTTCCTCTCTCTGCCTCTCTCTCTCTCTCAAAATAGATAAATAAACTTTAAAAATAAAATAAAAAGCTTTGGGATGCCCATTGAAAACCAGTAGAAACATTTTCCTAAACAATATTGGTTTATTTCTATCAGCATCCAGCTTTTTGTGGTCTTCACTTTGCAGGCACTATATTTTAGTGAATATTAAATGCATAAAGTTTGAGCATAACAGCACTGCTGCTCTGGCTTGAGCAGCAAATGAAGACCTAATAGGATTTTCCATCTTAAATTCTGTGTCACAGTTGAGCATAAATTGCATTAGCAAAACTGAACCACATACTTTTACTTGATATATTACCTTCTCTGACTTGTCAGCCTAAAGCCAAGTAATAGATGACGTAAAAAAAAATACTGGGTCTCTTTCAATGTCAGTGACACCGTCCACTTCAAGCTCATTGATAACCAACATTATGGGAAACTTCCAGATCCTATCATACACTCTATTATCAGTGTGACTTGAGACACTGAATGAAATAAGAGTTTGTTTTTTTTTAAATGCTCATCAGGAAAACAAAGAGAACCATGGAATGCTTAAACAATTTCTGAGGTGAAAATATAAATCTTAAGGTTTTGGCAAAGTCATTGTCAGTTTTCTTTTAAAAATGCAAATGGTTAGGGGCGCCTGGGTGACTCATTCAGTCGGTTAAGCGTCCGACTTTGGCTCAGGTCATGATCTCACTGTTCCTGAGTTAGAGTCTCGTGTTGGGCTCTGTGCCGACAGCTCAGAGCCTGGAGCCTGTTTCAGATTCTGTGTCTCCCTCTCTCTCTGACCCTCCCCCGTTCATGCTCTTTCTCTGTCTCAAAAAAATAAATAAACGTTAAAAAATTTTTTCTTAAACAAAATGCATGTTTTCTGTGAAAATACTTGGAAAAGCCTCACGATACTGCCTGAGAAAGATTGGTGTTTTTTAAATTGTATTGCTAATGACCACAGGCACATTACAGCATAACCCCATTATTAGCACTTTACTGAGTTAAAGGTGCTGAATATAGTCCACTGTACAATGGGCAAAGCATTTGTTGGGTTAAATGGTGAATGTGGTGGTTATAGAAAAGGAAGAAGAATGTGCCTTATTGATACCAGCTGTTGAACTGATGGCTTTCTGCAACACCTTTTCAGGGACAACATTCTTTCCCTGTAAGTTCACATGCCTTTGTGGTCTTTCACACACATACTACTGAAACACAAATCCCAAAACATGGACAGTAATCAGTGATGCCAAAGCCTGTGGGTATGAGGGAAAGCTGCAAAAACCTGTGTGGATTCAGATGCAAACAACAGAAACATTCCCTGCTGATCTGCCATGGAAAATTACCCCAAAAGAAGTCTCACCAGTGCAACAGATTGGGTTTTGTTTCAAGGGAGTGCCTCAAGGGGCCCCTAGCTGGCTCAGTCCCTTGATACTGGGGTTGTGAGTTCAAGCCCCATGTTGGGTATAGTGATTGCTTAATAATAAAATCTTAAAACAAAAACAAAACCTAAGTGTTTTAAGTGCTGCTGGCTCAGCCTCACCAGGTATTTAAGGTTTACCAACGTCTTTGATCATATCTTTTAAGCCACATTTAAAGGGGAATCCCCTTTATAATGACATGTGTGATCATCACTGTAGTTTTTCTGAGTCTTCTGTAGGTAAACTGCTAGTCAGTCATACTAAGGTTGGGAAGAGCTAAAATTTGAGATTAGACACATATGGATTGTATAGTTTTGTGATGTACTGTCTGTGCCCTTGGACAAGTTACCTGATTTTGTAAAGTGTCAGTTTACTCATGTTTGTTTCACAGATTTATGATATTAAATATCGTGTAACACAGGTAACACAATGTTTGGCACATCATGAATTCTCTAGGTATGTTTGCTTTTTTTCCCTTTCTTGTATCTGTTCTAGTGCCATAAAGCAAAATAAGTCAAACTCCAAGTAAATGTGAAATCTAACTTCTGAAATATGTAAATAAATCCCATCTGCATATCAGATTATGAATCAAATTATGAGTTTGACCTCAGACCCAGGTTACTGACATTCCTGTTATGATTAGGATGCTTTTGGCAAATAAATGACATCTTAAGCAATCTTTTTTTTTTCTTTTTTACCCTTTTAAAAAATGAGGTAGATTTTACATCCACTGAAATAAGTCTCTTTATACTCCTTCCCAGTCAATGATGGCATCCACAAGGCAACCTCTCTTTTGATTTCTATTGCTGTGGGTTAGCATTGCCTGTTCTACAACTTTACATAAATGGAATCATACAGTATGTATTCTTCTGTGTCTGTTTTTTTTTTTTTTCACACAGCAGGAAGTGTTTGAGATTCTTCATGTTGATCCACATATCACTAGGTTGTTGCTTTTAATTGGACAGTGGTACTCAATTGTATAAATATATCTGAGTTTGTTTACCATTCCTATCCATTTTTGCATTTTTCTGTTAGTGTTTCAGTTTGGAATGTACTAGCAATCATGATGAGCAGATAAAAAGTTATAGGGATTATTAAGATAATTAGTACTTGAGAATATACTCCAAGATAAGATATGTAAGGGTCAAATGTTTTAGAAAATAAAATTGTATTGTAACACAGCTGTGCCCATTCACTTAAAATTTGTTTAAACCTGCTTTCATGCTACCATGACAGAGTTGAGTAGTTGTGCCAAAGAATGTATGACCCACAAAGTCTAAAATATTTTTATATAACTCTTTGTAGAAAAAGTTTACTGATTCCTGTTCTAAAATGATTATCAAACTGATTAATGCTGTATGAGCTCTGCACCCAACCAAAATGTCTTCATTGACTTAAGTTATAATATTAGGACTTTGATTTTTATTTCAAGCAATATAAAATGGCCATCTTTTATTTTTTAAAAAAGCATAATTGTAGGTCACTGACCATTATTATGTAGTACACTATATCTCAAAATATTTAAAATGAAAAATTACCTAAAATTTCTCAAACAGGTATGGTAATATGAAGGAATGGTGCATTTTCCTTTACCAAACCATGAAAATATGTAATGCATAGTATTTCCCTTTCTACCATGTTATCCAGGAAGAGTTACATTTAATATCTATGCTAAGGTTTTATTATAATTATTTTTATTTTTTCATAATTTTGAAAAATTGCTTTTATATTTACTGGTGTTATTTATAAGTGTCTCTTCTAGTGAGGCAAATCAAATACATTTGAAACAAAGAATGACAGAAAATACCCCTCAATTGTGTTTTTCAATCATGACTATATTTTGACTGTTACTATAAAGTATCTATTAACATGGTCATGACTTGGAGAGCCTCGGTGACTCAGTCAGTTGAGCATCTGATTCTTGATTTTGGCTCAGGTCATGATCCCAGGGTTGTGGAATTGAGCCCTGATTCGGGCTCTGTGCTGAGTGTGGAGCCTGCTTAAGATTCTCTCTCTCTCTCTCTGTCTCTCTCTCTCTCTCTCTCTGCCTCCCCCTTCCTTCCCTCCCTCCCTCTGCCTCTATTCCCTTCTTGTATGTTCTCTTTCTCTCAAAAAAAACCCCATACAATTGATAATTTTGATTCTTTCACAGAAAATTTTTGGCAGCCAATAATGTCACTTCTCAAGAAAGATAAACTATGATTGCATAGGTGAAAATGAGTTCCCTCTAAAGACCAGGCCCAGAGGGGTCACAAATCCCTGGGCCTGGGAACCAAAGCTTCCAGAAATGCTTCTACAATCAGAGAAAGAGGGTTCTAGAAGGAAAGGACTTATACATAAATGATAATTTTGTACTAAAAAAGAAGACTCACATGCTTCCCTAGATCTTTTCATGAGATCTAAGGTGATGGAGTGGCTTAGCAATGGAGGGCAGATTGTGGCAGTCTGTAGGAAAGGCAAAGGAAAACACCTAAGTATCCTCCTTAACCAGCAGTTCCGTATTCATATTGTCTGCTCTGATTAAATGTTCATGGTATATCATTGGCCACATTAAATTAGCATTTGTAATTTGAACATTTGGGTTTGATTGTTCTGTTATTATTTAATTTGTACACTTATTCATTTTTACAGCTTTATGGAAGCTGTATGCTAAAGATATGCTCTTTTATATATTTGTTTGAATTTAAGTAATTGGTTAATAAAAATGATTAAAGCCCACAGAGGGAGACCAAAACACCTTTTCTCCTTAACTTAAATTGTCTGAACAATGACCAAGTTTGAGAAGCGTGACTTTAAAGAATAACAAATCCTGTTAGGGTGATCTTCTTGACCACAGAATAAGTAAAAATTGTCCTGTCAAAATGAGCTTGAAAATACAAAACAAAGCAACACAGAGACATTTTCCCTCACCTGTTGGTTTGACAAAAAAATTAAACTTTGACCATTCATCTTTCTGTGACACAAAGAAACACCAGGCATTGTCCTACATCCATTTGATCCAGGAATCCTACGTCTCAGAATCTCCCCAACACACCTACGTGTCCACAGATGGACAAGCTATTAGCTAGATCGATGATTTTCCAAGAGTGGGAGGGAATGATTTGGCCTTCTTCCCCTAGGGGATATTTGGCAAGGAGTGGAGACATTTTGGATTGTCACAAAGCAGGGAGAATGTGTGCTATTGATATCTGGTGGTTAGAGGCCAGGGATGCTGCTAAATATCCCACGATGCACAAGATAGTCACCCGACAAAGAATGAATTGTCCCAAATGGTGCCGAAGTTGAGAAACTCTGACATAGGTTACTTCTTTTATTTGTGTGAGAAACTATGCTACTTTTTTATAATTCCTATCTTCTGTTTTGCTCTCAGATTTTAGGGACACCTTTTGTGACTCTAGTTGGCATTTATGGTTTGTTTTGTGTGTCATCCTTGTGCAGGGGCCATGCCAATATTCTCTGCATCATTCCAATTTTAGTATTGGTACTAAATACAGCTATATTTGTATGGGTCTGTTCTGTTTTGATTCCTATGTGATATATGAACTTAGAAATATCGACTCATTTGAAATGTCTTTGTAATTACAGAAACTTAAGGGGGGAAAGTCTAAGTGGCAGAACAAAAGCAATTGTAGGCATTTATTTGCTGTCCCTTACCTAGATTTTTTTGTATCCCTGCACTGAAAATCTAATTTAGAGCTTTGAAACCAGCAAAATACAGTTAGACTTTCAGCAGATACACAAACTCTAAAGGGTACTATGTTCTTAGCATTTCCTTCTGTGAAATTCTATATTTCTAGAAGGTTCTTTAGCATAAATACCACCTAAACAAAGTGACAACTCCTTGAGGCAGGAAGGTTGTGTACCTTCACTGTAGATTGTGAACTACATGACTCACACATGTGGTCACTGCACGTGGAGTCCCAAATCATTTCAAATGTTTTTTAAAAACAGCTAACACATAAAACATCAGACAAGTATGGCTGCCTTATGGAAAGTACTGTGCTGTAATAACACAAAGTTTATATCTACTTATCAAAGAATGTGTATACATTTTGTACTTGAAAAAATTATAAGATCTTTTATCTTCCTGATTCTCTAAAACATGACTGTAGAAAAGACGACTATTTTTTTAAAAAAATTAAGTTTATTTATTTTGAAGAGGCAGAGATAGCATGAGTGGGGGAGGGGCAGAGACAGAGGGAGAGAGAGAATCCCAAGCAGGCTCTGCACTATCAGCACAGAGCCCAACACAGGGCTTGAACTCATGAAACATGAGATCATGACCTGAGCTGAAACTGAGAGTTGAATGCTTGACCTACTGGGCCACCCAGGTGCCCCGAAATGCCTGTTTTTAGGAGATAACTTTCCTGCTCCTTCTTCATATAAAAATATTTTGAAATTGAGGAAAACCTACACACTCACACACACACACACACACACACACACACACACACACAATCAACCATTCCCTCATTTTTTTCCTCCCTCTCATTTTCATTGCATATACTAATTTACCTCCACAGATGCAAATACTGTATGTGGTTGATATCCGCAAGTATTTCCACTTAATTATTGAAGCCTTTATGGGAATGGTGGTGTCAAAATGAAACTAAAAAATGAGAAACTAATTTTAGTTTCTGAAGCATTGGAACTCCTTTGCAGATCTGTCTGTATAGCTGTAATAATTCTGATTATAAGAATATCCATTGGTAAAAATAGAGATGTAATTATCAGCTGAGGACAGAAGGTGAGGAAAGTAATAATCATGTGAGCATATTTTTCATGCTACATATATCCCCCTGTCTGTAACTCAAATATGTTTGATATAAGCCCCTATGGGAGAGGGACAGACCCACCAATGACAAAAATCATGATTAAAAAAATCATGCTTCTACATTATGTCTTAAAACTGATCTGTTAGAGTCTCAATATTTTATATGAAAAATCATGTTATAAATTAATAAGCCTTTTGCTATGTTCCCAATTTGGACAGAATCTGTACAGTCATTTTATGTGGATTGAGTTGTTAACAGCTAAGTCAGTGAATAATCTGGTTGTTGGATAAAATCAGTCTCATGATAAACATAGCTGCCAACTTTAAGAGAATAAATTCAGGTTTCTAAAATAAGTATTTTAAAAAATCAAAGTTGCAACTCAACAGTCCTTAGTACTAAGGTAATAAACCTTTTAATATTAGAGAAATTTTCTGCCCTTTTAAAACAAATGTTTAGAAAGACACTTCATAAAATCAGTATTCAGAATAAGTATGTATTTAACTATAATTGTGTTTGAACAGGTATGTAACTAACTTCTGTTGTTTTTTCTTTATTTTTTTTTTAATTTAAATGTTTATTTATTTTTGAGAGAGTGAGGTAGGAGCAGAGAGAGGGAGACAGAGAATCCCAAGCAGGCTCCGAGCTGTCAGCACAAAGCCCAATGTGAGGCTCAAACTCATGAACTGTGAGATCATGACCTAAAATGAAATCAAGAGTCAGGCACTTAAATGACTGAGCTGCCCAGGCACTCCTATTGTTGTTTTTTCTATATTACAATATATAATAGTTAGCACAGGCTGGTCTTCTCAGAACTCCTCCCATTATCAGCTGTCCTCCGTGCTGTGAAGATATTTATGAACCACTAAGACCTTTAGATTCCACCCCAATGAAACTTTCTAACCATGGCTAAATTCACGAATATGGGGTAGATAATTTTGTTTCTACAGCCAGTATCTAAACATACTTTTAAAAGAACATTCTGGGGCGCCTGGGTGGCTCAGTTGGTTGAGCGTCCAACTTCGGCTCAGGCCATGATCTTGCAGTTCATGGGTTCAAGCCCCGCATCGGGCTCTGTGCTGACAGCTCAGAGCCTGGAGCCTGCTTTCGATTCTGTGTCTCCCTCTCTCTCTTTCTTTCCCCCACTCACCCTCTCTCTCCCTCTCAAAACTGAATAAGCATTTAAAACAATAAAAAATAAATAAATTTTTAAAAAGTACATTTTTTGGGATGCCTGGGTGGCTGAGTCAGTTGAATGGCTGACTCTTGATTTCAGCTCAGGTCATCATCTCACGGTTCGTGGGATGGAGCCCCACGTTGGGCTCTGCACTCCAGTGCGGGGCCTGCTTGGGATTCTATCTCTCCCTCTCTCTTTACACCTCCCCTGCTCGCAATCTCTCTCTGTGCCTCAAAAATAAACATTAAAAGAAGAACAATTTTCTTATGATTTATATTTACATTGTCATTCCTTTATTCATTTATCCTTTATTATTTATATTTACATTTCCTTTATTATTATTATTATTATTATTATACATTATCCTTTATTATTTGTATTTACATTTCATTCCTTTATTCATTCTAAATTGCAAATACTAATTGAGGACTTGTTGAAATGAAAACTATGATTTTTTTCATTCTCATGGAGATTATGATCAATAGAATAGAACTGACAATAAACTGTCAATGACACAACTAGTTTTAGAATTATTGCTGTGATAACTGCTACCATGAATAAGTAAAGGAGGCTATGAGAGCATAGGGTGCTGGGACCCTGACTGCTAAGGATTCCCCAAGAGGAGACCAATATTCCAGACCTGAAGGTGAGTGAGTAAGAGTTAGCTGAGCATAGAGGGACAAATCACCTCCTAGCTATCAGAGCAGCATGTGGGAATTTTCCATGATGGAAACCAGCTTGGCCCATTTAAGAATTTATGTGGGTGGGACAGAGGGAATGGGAAGAATTTGTGAAGAGATGAAGCAGGCACATTAGACCTTAAGGCCATGCTGGGTATGGTGAGGATTTGAGACTTCTAAGAATAATAGTAGGCCATGGAATATTTTATGTGCTTATGGAGGTAATGTGCTCTTTTGATGGTAAAGTGAGCAAAAGGGGATTAGGAGAGAAGTTAATGATATTTCCGCAGTAGTTCAGGCCAGGTAGTAGCTTGCACAAGGGTGAGAGGAAGATAAAGATTAAGATCAAGAAATGCTTTGCTATGTATAAAGTGGGAGATACATGAGCAGTCATGACTGGCAATATAATCACAAGATTATCATTTCTGTATTCGTACCCTTTACATATATACAAAGTATTTAATCAAACAAGTTTCAGAGAATTGCACACTATGATATATGGATATATATATTATATATATATAATATATATTATATATATATACACACACACATTATATATATAGTGGCATAATACAATAATGGTAATAATCATTTGCAGGTGTCAGCAGCCATTATATTGAACAAAAGAGGTATGTCTCCTATCCCCATAGTGTCCCTGCATAATTACTATTCAATCTAATGCCTGTATCACAGTGTGAAAAGATCATGTAGCAGGAGCTACGTTGCCCAAGGTGCCTGTTCCTTGGGTGAGTTTTCTCAGGGCAATGATTGAGTTTTAATCAATATGGTAGAATCAGAAAAATTTTTAGACAGAATACTTGATTGACTTTGATAAATAATTTAAAACTATTGAATTGTAACATATTTATTTACAAAATCAATAACACTTTAATCTTACATTAAATACATTTTATGGCAAACTCAACAAAAATATCTCAGTGATGGAGAAATGAGTATCAAAGTGTAATGGAAATTGTTATCCATGTCACTTCCCTAAATCTCTGTAGTTTCCTGTGCTTTAATAATAAGCATCTACATTTGTTTAACAAAGAACACAACAAGCATATAAGAAATGAAGGCTTTTACTGACGACAAATTTGAAATAGGATAGATTACAAGGTATTCAAGGAAAATAGAAGATGATGGATAAACTACCAGAAGCTACTTTCTTTGAACATATAATTAAGAAATGCCATCTGCCTACTATTATTTTTATGAAATTGCATCTTTTTGAAGGGGCATTTCATTTACATGTTTTTATTTCACTTTCATAAGGTCATTTAAAAGACCAGACATTTTTATTAATTTAAAATAATGGCATTTTCATCTGCTATGATTGTAAGAACAGTAAGCAACAAAATGAAGATTGGCCCCACATCTGATGCTCTTCTTACATGTTTTCTTTTGAAAAAAGATACCAGAAATGAAAGATAAAGGAACTTCCTGAAACAAATATTTTATCTGAGCTCTTCGCAATCACATCTAATTTCAGACTCTATCCATGATTTAGATATCATATTTTTATACTTTGTTTTCATATAATGTTCTTTTGTGTAACTCTGAAAAAACTGACTTGAGGATGAAAGATGGGCACACCAGTACTTCACTGTCACAGAATATCCAACTAGAGCTGGAAGTGTGCAGGGCATAACCTATAGCCCGCACGATAGAGTGCACTGGCCCTCAGGGTCAGAGATCAGAGGAAGAGAAGGTGGTAAAAGAGATGGAAAATGGACAGCCGCTGAGATAATAAATTAATAAAGATAGTCATGAAAACCAAGAGCAGAAAGAACTTCAACTGGTTAAATGGTAAATTCTGCTGATGGGTTGATTAAGTTTTGAGCACAAATCTGACCATTAGATGGAAGGCGTAAAAGACAAAGTTGGAGGTCTAGTCAAGGACAGTCCAACTAAAGTGGGGAGGACAGAAGCCTTAATGAAGTGAACCGACCAGAGAAGACGAAATGAGGAGAAACAAAACAAAGGGTCAAAGGGTAACGTGAGGTCATGGGGGAACCAATTACAGGTTTTTCAGGAGGTCTTTGTAATTACAAACCAAATCTCACAAGAGAGTTTACATATAATGTACAAACAAAATACACCAAGCTGACTGGCCTTGGGTGAAATGAGACCAGCCAGACTCATAAATCAGCAAGTCAAAGACAGAAAAGACAAGTTAGTCAAAAAACAATGCCCTTGAGCTGCAAAATACCTGGGAAATAGAAGAGCCATGAATCCCCTCAGGAGAACATCCCACAGAGAAACGTCACTGAACTAATCCCCAGAAAGTCACAAAGAACACCTGGACCAAGAGTTACTTAGGAAAAAGAGATACAAGTATAGGGGAACTTCTGCCTTCAGAGAATGATTTGTAGTCTTACAGAAGTGACATGGTGAAACAAAGTCTAAATATTTAAGGAGAATAATATCCTGGTAGGACAATACCACCTGATTTAAATAGAACGATTCATACATAAAACATGTTGGATAGATGTTCATTGAACCTCCTGACAACTGAGTCTGTGTTTTGTTCATTTCAGCATCTGAGACTAACCATGGTATCCAGGAGAAAAAAGACTCACTTGACTCTGATTCAATGATAAACGTATTAAAATGATCAATCCCAGTTAATGCAGGCAAATGGTGCATGTGAAGAGTAGGGATGGAGAGAGAGCATAGGGCTTCTGGAGTTTGCATGTAATGAGGCTTGATAGTTTTATGGGACAGGTGGAAAGATGAAAATAAATGGAGAATGATAGGAAGAAAGTGGTGGAGATTCTTATATCCTACTTACTATGTTTATGTAAGGGGCCTATTCACTCACAAGGGAAAGTGTGGAAGCGAAAAACTTCCACCTTCAGTCTGCCTCCTCCATCATGACTTGCCTTCAGAGGAAAAGCAACATAGTAGATCATTGAATTTGGGTGAACAGAACATAAGCAGAGCAGCAGACCTTTCTCTTTCTTTCCCAGTAAGTTCAATCTAGGAACCCATCCTTTCTTCTCCCCCTTCATGTGCAGGTTCCTTTTTCTCTGCACAAAGTCAACTACTAGCCAATGTGATGTGCATACATTCAATTTCAGGAAGGTAGTAATAAGCCCACTGTGTCCAAAATTCCAAACCACTTTCCAGTTTATCTTTACAAAGAAGCAGCTGACATTTTAATCTCCATCTGCCTTTTTTCTACAAGTACTTCTCAATTGGTTAGAAACTCAGATGAGGGTGTAATTAATGATCACTCCTGAAACCCCATCACAGTCCAAGCCACAGAGTGAAGTGTTTTAATTTCCACCATAAGGGATTTAACAGAGGACAGGAAATACAAAATGGCATGAACAACATGACTCTTTGGACACTATTTAATGTGCTGAGTAAATTGTATTTAAATTACACTCCTGGAGGAAAATAACTGGTTTGCCTCTGCATATACCAAAGAGTCAAATCATATTCAGAGTTGTGGCCAGAGTTGTCCTTTCATAAAGAAATAGGGGAGAAGGCAAGGGCAAGCAGGGGCACTTTGAGAGAGGGCAGGCAAGTTGGTTACACTCTTGGAATAAAGGCAGGGAAAGGAATCAAATTATTATCAGACATCTTTAAAAAGACAAGACAAGGGAGGGGTCAGCATGAAGACAGAGAAAATATTAAAATTGAGAGGGAACTGATCAAACCTACTTCTGTATGGAAATACATGCTTCAAGAGAACAAAAAGAACATTCACAAATTAAAGTGTCTTTAGCCAAAAAATTAGCTTGTTGAATTTGGTAGCACTAAGCAGAGAAAAAAATCTTTCAAAGGGAATGATGGATGAAGATAAGCCTGCAATATTTCCATATAGTTATTTTCAACATTAAATATTATTTTCCATTATGAAAAGTAATGAAGCAATACAATTAGGATCATATCAAAAATTATATTTTCAAGAACTTTTGAGAGAGGTTATTTTCCTAGTATGTCTTTCAAATTTCCCAAAATAGTTTGGCAGCTTCCATAGAGATCTTGCTCATCTAGGAAAAAGTGGACACTTTTTAGGTAGTAACTTTTAATTTTTTTTCAGTTTTATTGATATATAATTGACATAAAGCTCTGTATAAATTTAAGATGTTTAGCATAATAGCTTCATTTACACATATTGGGAAATGATTACCGCAGTAAGTTTTGTTAACATCTGTCACCTCATGTAGTTCCAAAAAATACATGTTTTTTTCCTTGTGATGAAAACTTTTAGGATCTACAATGTTAGCAACTTTCAAATATTGTAGGTGGTAACTTTTAACCAGTTCCTATTATCAGATTTATAATTTCTTTAGGTTACAAACTGACGGATATACAAGGCAGTGAAGTAGTAAGAATATATTACGATAATTCCTATATACGAACCTTTCATTCTACCTTCCTGTATACATAGAGTCATTTTCCTTCATTAGGCTAGGTTTCCAATAGAAATCAAGCTTTGAACACTTAATCCCAGTTAAGTTTCTACAATGAAACCTAATCAGCTATTAAACGTCACTTAAGTATGGCAAAATGACACAAAACAGTCTTTTCACATCTGAATGACTGGCCGTTACTGAAGTACTATAAATATCATTTGCCTGCTCATTAAAATTTTGTTCCATTTTAATCATGAAATACTTAAGAAATTTACTTGACCCTGAAAATTAGCAGTTAAGTGTTACATATTTGAACTCTGAGTCTAATCCACTCTAGTATCTGCTTCCCTTATTTGCCTATTAGTTTTTGCTATTAGTTGAAGAAAGGAAGGCTTAGAGGGTTTAATTTGTTAAAAATTGAATTTCCAAAATTCCTTTAATTATTTTACTAAGGGAAATTCTGGATCCAGGTTGTAATAATATTTCCAAGATAAGTGAGACTGGTTTACATCTGTCTAATTTTAATTTGAAGAAATAACAATTCCATAAAGAGTAATTGTGAAAGTTGGCAATTGAATAATAGTCTATACTTTCCATGTGGATATATGCCAATTTTATTTATAAATTTAGGCCCTATGTGATTAATTTGGCCCTATCTGCAATTATAAAATTAGAATTTACTCAGATTAAAGGAAATAACTATTAAAAAGAGCATTATTAAAATTTAATTGTGTGACTTAATAATACTGTCTCCTTTTTTCTTGCAAAATGTGTATTACTAATATCTAACTAGTAAATAAAAAGAATGCAGTTTGTGTGAGGTATCAAACTTTTTCTGTAATTCCAAAGAACATACAGGATATAGTTGGGTATATACAATAGCAGATATTGATTTCATAATTCATTCTCCACTTTATTTTATTTATTCTGAGAGAGAGAGAGACAGAGAGAGCACACACATGCAAGCCAGGAAAGGGCAGCTAGAGAGGGAGAAAGAGAATCCCAAGCAGGCTCTATGCTGTCAGTGCAGAGCCCTATGTGGGGCTTGAACCCATGAACTGTGGGATCATGACCTGAGCTGAAATCAAGAGTCAAACCCTTAACTGACTGAGCCACCCAAGTGCCCCTCATTCTCCTCCTTAAAGAAAAAATAATTTCATTTCATCCAGTACCAATGGGAAGAAAATTATTCTGATTTTTTTGTTTGTTTATTAAGAAATATTTAATAGTTCCTGAACCCTACCATGTGTGTTGTCAACACTATTGTTTACAAAAAACCCACTGAAAGTTCTGTGTCCTCTGAAGCATTTTAACCATGAGGAAACTGGGATTATTAGTCACCCTAGTCCTAGTCCAGTACAGTAGAACTCAGACATTTCTAGTCTCAGTAGGGGATTTGATGTATTGCCAAGAAATTGCCTGGAGCTCTATTGTAAAGAGTGGAGGGGCACCTGGGTGGCTCAGTGGGCTAAGCATCTGACTCTTGATTTCAGCTCAGGTCATGATCTCTTGGTTCATGAGATCAGCTGCCCACCATTGAGCTATGCGCTGAGTGTGGAGCCTGCTTGGGATTCTCTCTCTCCCTCTTTCTCTCTGCCCCTCCACACACACTCTCTCTCTCAAAATAAAAGATAAACATTTTTTAAAATTAAGAAAAAAAAGTAGAGATAGCAATCTGATGGTAGGAGAGAGATGGTGTGATGGTGTGCATGAGGACAAGAGCTCCCCACAACATGGTGTCACCAGCACAGAAAAGTATTTCATGTGTGATGGGGTGCTCAGTAAATACTTGTGGATGGATATATGGATCGATGGATAGATTTTATAAATCCATAGTAAATAAATGATGGCAGAGACTGCTAATTGTCTCCTCAATATTTATTTCCTTCTTTCTCTTTTGTTAGTAATAGAAGGTCCCCCAATTTTATCTTGACCTGTCAAGAGACAACATTTCCCAGCCTCAGTTGCAGCAAGATGTAGCCATATGACTGAGTTCTGACCAATGAGATGCAAGTAGAAATGACGTGGGCATCTTCAGGTCACAGCTTTAAAGGGAACCAGCTTACTCTCCACTGCAGATGTCCCTGCACAATTGACATGCAGATGAGGACAACACAGTGGATGGTGCAGCAAAGGGAGAAAAGGAACCTGGGTCCCTGGATGATCTCAGGGTACATAGGCACCACACTCCCTGGACCTCCTACAAGTCTAGGCTCTCGTGTGAAAGAGAAATAAGCCTTATTTGTCATTGTTATTTGCTCACTGTTAAAACAACTGAAGTACATTCTTCATTAATATGTAAGATGACTCATTGGTTTTCTGTTTAAAATTGTTTCTGCCCCCCCAAGTATGCATGGAAGCATGGAAGATCATATGCCTAATTGATTAGGGTGTAACATCATGTAAGTGAGATTGGATTAAGTTTGGGGAGGGGCTATTAATATTATGTCAGGAATTACTTGAATTGTTAAAAATTAATATTTTTAAATGAAGTAACAGAAATAGCCATTATTATATAATATTAAAACTACAGTTGCCCCTTTAACAACATGGGTTTGAACTGTGTGAGTCCACTATACACAGATTTTTTTTTCAACAAATACAGGACAGTATTGTAGACATATTTTCTCTTATAATTTTCTTAATTTTCTTTTCTATATTACTTTATTTTAAGAATACAGTGTATAATACATATAACATACAACATGTTAATCGCCTGTTTATGTTGTCAAAAAGGTTTCCGGTCCTCAGTAAGCTATCAGTAGTTAAGATCTGGAGCAATCAAAAGTTACATGCAGATTTTCAGTTGTGCAAGGGGTCAGTGCCCCTACCCCTGCATTGTTCAAAGATCAACTGTTCTTTACCCTCTCCGTAACTCCTTTAGTTATATTTCATTTATACTCTTTTATCACTGCAAAAATTAGATCAGAGACAGAGCTGATAAAACTGGAATCAAAGTAAAACAAAATAGATATGCATGGAGAAAACTAGGTGTGTTGGGGGACCTGAAGCCTGCCATAATTATGGAGATTATGATCTGCTTAATGAGGAAGCACAAGCCACCCACAAGAGTTTAGCAGGTAGCTCCCTCAGCATCCAGTTTCCCACATTGGTGAGGTGGAAACCCCAGAATCGTTTTGCTTGAAGGTGCAGTTTCCAATATACCTACACAAAAGAAGTAAAGGCACAAGATTCATTACTTACAAGCCCTGAAAACAAGGGTGGGTGGGGGCACAGTGAGCCTGGGGAAGGGCAGTCCTCCCCTCCCAGGTCATTAGCCATCAGGAGATAGAGGGCAGGGTAGCAAGCACCTATTACTTCTACAGTGTTTGGGGCAGAGGTCACTAACTTTTTGTGGGCTTCACTCCAAGTGGTTACTTTATTTATTTATTTATTTTTAATGTTTATTCTTGAGAGAGACACACACACACACACACACACACACAGAGACAGAGCATGGGAGGGGAAGGGGCAGAGAAAAAGGGAGACACAGAATTCGAAGCAGGCTCCAGGCCCTGAGCTGTCAGTACAGAGCCCAACATGAGGTTCTAACTCAGGAACAGTGAGATCATGACCTGAGCCACCCAGGCGCCCGTCCAAGTGGTTACTTTATTTTTTTATTTATATATTTTGTTCCAAGTGGTTACTTTAAAAGATGCCCTGAGAAAAGCCAAGCAGAATCCTGTGGCGGGAATCTTAAGCTCTGGTCCTTATCTCAAAGTCCAGACTCTGGGTGTGAGGAGGGCTGTCATACTGTCAAATGCCTAGGCAGCGACTCATAATAGCTGTTTTCTCATCATACTTGGGAAGATATCTTTGTTCCTGCAAGGAATTGTGTGTTCAATTTTGTGGTCAACTTGCTTTTTAAATAATACATAATCATAGATTTATTTTACCCTTGAATTTAATGATAATAGTGTGCTATAGGAATTTCCCTTTTGATGTGGATTAGGCTCATTCCCAGTTAGTTCATCTGGAATTCAATTGAAAAATCAAGTTGGCATCATTGGGATTCGATTTTGCCAGATCATCATATTAACTTTTTGAGAAATCTTAAGACTAAATCTCAGAAGGATTATCAGGGCCCACATTCTTCTGAAATTCAAATGAAGATGGTTTTGTCCTTCTGTACTTGTGGGCAGTTTTAGTCCTTACTAAACTCACTTTCAGACAAGTTTGACCAAAATACTTGAATCCTAAAGCTGAACTTGTTTAAAACCGATCTTCCTCTAATTATTATTGTAATCTATTGGCAGCTAAAAAACAAATACTGCTTGACAAACTGCAGAAGAATCATCACTTTAGGTAAGAGGGAGAGAGACATTGCCTTGCCATTATGTTAGCACTTTCATGTTTATTTCCCTTTTTACTGGTATTGTACAAAACCCAAACATTATAGTAATAAACCTGACTTTCTAGCAGACATCAGATATATCTAAAAATAATGTCTGACACAAACATAAATCACTCTACTACTACCAGGGTCAAAACATTTCATTACCAAAATGCTTACCTGAAAAGATTAACTGCCCCAAATCAATATAAGAGCAATCCATGGCTTGCCCAAAATGTGCTTTTCATTTTTGCTAGTGGCATATTATTTATTACAAGTGAAAAGTTGCATATTTGGAAAATTAGATAAAATATTTTAAATTATTTGGAGTCAAAATTAGATGGCAAATATCCAGTGAAACACTGTAATTTACATGTAATGAATGCCTTATGCTTGATTATAAAATAAATGTTTGGGCATTATATCTAATTTATGTCAATTCTTCTATTTCTTTAAAAAGGAGGCGTTTTTCCCAAGCTTGTATTTCTAAAATGAAGGCTACAACACATGGGCTCAGTCATATTCCTTAAACTCAAAAGGAAATCATGAAGAGAAATGAGGTAATTTAAAGTAGGCTGGAAGTGGAAATTTCAGTTTTTAGAGATTTTCCTTTTTTCACTGTTGACAAAATCATAATCTCTGTCTTCTAGATCTATTAATAATTTTAATTACTGACATTTGGGGGTATGATAACTAAATGAAGACAGCAAATATAAGAACTGAGCACTCTTTGATCACTACTCAAATGGTGTATAAGAAAAGTAAATGAATGTTGTAAATATCTTTAAAATATTTTTCCCATTTATACTTCAAAATCATAGTGGCTATTTGACCCACCACTAAATCTTGATATTTAACGCATTCAAGAAGTATGTATATTACCATATTGAAAGTTTGTTTAATATTTTGATAACTGTTTTGCAATATAAGTGGAAACTTTTTTTTTTTTTGAGAAAGGGTCCAGAGACCTCACCAGACTACTAAAGATTAAGAAGCCCTGCTTTAAAACACTCTAGCTTATCAGTTGGTTAAACGTCCAACTCTGGATTTCAGCTCAGGTCATAATCTCAGGGTTTGTGGGGTCGAGGCCCGAGTCGGGCTCTGTGCTGACAGTGCGGGGCCTGCTTGGGATTTTCTCTCCCTCTCTCTCTTCCCCTCCCCTGCATGCAGCTGTGCACACACTCTCTCTCTGTCTCTAAATAAAATGAACTTAAAAAAACCCACTCTAGCCTATTAATTAACCTTATTATGGTGATAATTTCACAGTTTAAACATACATCAAAGCATCATGTTGTACACCTTAAATTTACACAATGTTATATATTGATTGTATCTCAATAGAGTGAAGGAAAAAAACAAAAAGTGGACTGTCAGCACTATATAACTCAAGCACACTGTGTTTGTAATTTTTTTTTTTTTTTTTTGGGACAGAGAGAGACAGAGCATGAACGGGGGAGGGGCAGAGAGAGAGGGAGACACAGAATCGGAAACAGGCTCCAGGCTCCGAGCCATCAGCCCAGAGCCTGACGCGGGGCTCGAACTCACAGACCGCGAGATCGTGAGATCGTGACCTGGCTGAAGTCGGTCGCTTAACCGACTGCGCCACCCAGGCGCCCCTGTAATATTAAAAAAAAAAATCATCGTGTGGTTCTCTTACCTTGATATCTTTATTACAATTATCTGAACTCCTTTTTAAAAACACTGCACAATTTATCAGTTCTGAGGTATTTTGTTCCAACAAAATTCACCAGTCAGTACGGTTTCTGTGTTATTCTCTACCTGATTCCTAGAGAGAAATATCTCCAGGTATTTGACTCTTAATTTATATGATCATACTTGAGATAGCAGAAAATAAACTATGTCAAGCTATGTCAACTATGAAATATATACCTTTTTTGGTATGCATTATCTTGTCATTTCCTCTGGTATTTATACATAAATAAATAACTAATGTAAAATATGAGTATCTATAAATATATGAATGTGCATGCATACACACAGCTCTACCCACAGAGAGATGACTGGTAACTGGCAAAAAATATATAAGATGACAGAAATGACAACTAAATAATATACAAAAAGATACTACTACATAAAACATATCTAACAGATATGGGCTATATTAAAGAAGACTAGATTAGTACACAGGAATCTGCTCCAAGAGTATAATTATATGACTAATTCAACTGGTCACTGTGGACAAATGAATTTGCTCATTGTGGCAATAACAATCTCTTTTTTCATAAATTTGCAAAAATTAGTGTGACACTGTAAAAAATGTGCGGTATGCTTTTATGCTTTAAGTATTTTTTCTTATTCAAACAATTCCTTACTCAAACTACTTATTCCAGTACCCCTTACTAATGTATATTTAAACTCATTTAATAAAATGAAAATTTTATATTAGTAAATATACTAATGTATATTTAAACTCATTTAATAAAATGAAAATTTTGAATTTTCATTTTTTGAATTGCTTTTCCATTTACAAACTGAACAGATTAGTATGTCTTTAATCATGGAAAATAAATATCATTGTAATTAATAACCTCAAAAACAAGCTTAAATATGAGATTAAATATTCACAGGATATATATATATATATATATATATATATATATATATATATATATTTTATATATAGATGAGGAGAAACTATCAGTGATCTTGTGAAAATAAAAATATAATTTATCTATATAGACAATATTTACACAAAGACATGGTATCAATATTTTCCTTGTGCCTTAGCGCTAGAGTATTCTGGGGCCATGTGCACTAGAGTCCAAGTAAATGGGAATATTTATGTTCCTCATAAATATGCCAAATATTATACTTTTATTAAGTCAGATGCGCATAAAATATGAATTGAATCTGTGGGAAAGGGGGAATTTTAATATAGATAAGAGCTTTTAAAATTTAGTATGCTATGTTTTTGTGACGTGAATAATCACATATTTACCTAAACTGCAAATTGGTAAGCATGCTCAAATCTATGTGTGTTTGCAATATGTAGCACATTTGTAACATAATAAAATATCAAAATACATTTATTTTTTATTCTCAAATTTATAGGTGGATATTGAACACTCTGGACCTATGAAAGTATGTGAAATAATAAAGATACAGTTAGATGTAATTTGAGAGGGTTAGGATGGCTATGGAAAATATATAGGCTTTTCTGGTTATACTTAGCTTCAGAGTCTTAAAGCATTAAATTGGAAATTAGTGACATGAAGGTAATAATTAACATCGTGTCACTGATCTTGTCCTATAAGTCTTTAAGAAATGAGTACCCTGACAATGCATGCATCACTCATTGCATACAATGGATTCACATTCCATTGTATTTCCACTATAACAGGTAGTGGAATCCTTTTCCAATTATCTGTCACAGTGGATAGGAGAAAACAGAATGCACAAAGAGAGAAAGTGGCCCATGGAACAACAATAAAGGGACCCTTGGTTTGAATAGAACCTGGATGAGATACAGCAAAATAAAATTATGTAAGTAAAAGTAAAATTACAACAGATGATCCAGTTGAAAGGGAAAAGCACAGTTAATCTTCAATGATCTAGTAAGTAAATAACGGGGACTGTGCTATATAGAATTTATATAATACATAGCTGTACAATTATATCAATGTTCTCTTTAAGGACCTCTGTACATAAGATCTTTGAGCTCTTTGATAAAATGATTCAACACCTAGTACACAATCTTTTTCAGAACATTGTCGTTACTATTTGGTTTTTCTACTATAATCCAACACAGTCTAGATGAAGACTTCATATTTAATTAAATACGTAATTACCAAGCCATATGAATAAAGGGTGTAGAACATGTCTACCATCACCTATAACTTTCTGGACCTTGTGCCAATACTTTTGTGAAAAAATACATACAAGAAATTTATATTTTTATGTTCTCATTGGCCTTGTTTTAGACTGAAATTTCCTGCTTTACATTTTTAATTTGGGAAGAAGAGTGTTTACAGAAAATACAAGCAACATTACTGTTCAAACTCCAACAGAGCAATATCTAGGCTTTATTACATCACTTTGATCAGATGACTCTATTACAAATTTAATTTTTACAAATTTTAAATTTCATCTCTATGGAAACTATATAATCACTTATCTTCTAGAAATAAAAAAGAAACATTTTGAAATGTTTCTGAAACATCCTGAAAATAATTTAGTAGTTATGAAATATTTATATATGCTGTGTATTTTTTAACCCAAGAGTAAGAATACTGCAAGTATAAAGAAAAGTGACATTATTGTCAAAGGCACTGCTAGAATGTGGATTTTCACTCCACTTGCTAAAATTAAAACTACGTGAATAATGGTTTTGATTCCATCTGGCCTGGGTTTTAGTGTTGAAGGAGTGCTGCTTACCCCTTTACAATAAAAAAGAGCTAGACCAACTTCAAATTATATGGCTTTTCTTGAACTACCAGAGAGTTAAAGTCAATGGTCCCATATCTAAGGAAAGATCATGATGCTGCAAGGAGAAATGAAGAACAAGCACTCGCCTGGGGTAGACACAATCAGACACTGGTAAGAAGAGTTCAGCTAGCATCAGTGGCACTTGGTGAAGACCAAACATGGCCTGGTGAGACAATGTGTAATCCCTGAAATTGGCATCGGAAATTGGAGAAGTCCATATACTCTTTCATGTCCTTTTTCAACAAAACCCAACAGGCACTGACAGAAAAAGTCAGAAGGACTCCTGGAAAATACCCACTGGTGCAGGCCTGTGGGAGGGAAGCAACAGTCATAACAGAGGAACAAGAAACTCTACCAACATACTTCTCTAGATCCAGTACAGAACAATAGCTTCCATCTGTGGGAAGAAGAACAACAACCATTGTCAATCTTAGCGAATGGTGAACAGTCATTGCATTTGGAATCATCAAATAAGAACCATACTCCTGGAGAAGAGGAATGAGTATGCATGGAATCTATGAGTACAATTTGGAGAGAAGCAAGATAACCAAGAAGGCACATCCGTGCTACTCAGGTAAATGGTACATGCCAATGACTGACCCTTGGACACAACACCACCATGCCCACTGCGAAGGCAAGAAATTTTAAGTAAGTAACAGTAGACTATAGCAGGAATAGAACAGGAGGTTAATAAAAGTATGCAAAGAAACTTTGTCTGAGTCACATTACAAAGTGGCACAGTATCACCTAAGTCATGGCAGTGTTTCATTAGGATTTCCATCACTTGGTAAATGCCAGCATCCTAAGTCTTCTACTTTTCCCAGACAAGCCTGTTTGAGCTTATTCTCTGGATACTGATTGTCTTTGTAGTCACTAATATCCCAATTTAAAAAGAGTCTCCTTTCATGTCTCTATGATTTATTAATGATCCTGACGATCGAACTTGTTTATCACTTTGAACTTCAAATCAACAATGATATATATATGCTATACTCATATAACACATATATTTTCCCCCTCTGAGAATAAAAATTTAATCATTTAAGACATCATGAAATAAATTCATCACCACAAAAATCCTGAATTTTATATTGTATATGCATAGCATGCAAAAGAAACCAATCAAATCAGTTAGTCAAAATAAAACAATTTCTTTTCAATGTTATTTAAATGTTGTCTTTTTACATTCAATTCATCAAAACTGCCATTTGCAGCTATCATCTGAATAATCACCAGTATTGTGTATAATTTCATAAAGTTGCAGGTAACACCAGAATATCTAAATTTTATTTTGGAGATAATATATCCATAAGATAAAAACTAATATGATAAATATTTGTGAAATACCAATTTAGCGGTATCAATAAATAATCCAAATCCTTTAGTGATTATCAATTTATCAAAATCCCCTCTAAATTGAGTAATTTCAGTTCTGGATATTTTTCCAAATGAATAGAAATCAGGATATTAAAGAGATGTCTACACTCATATGTTCATTGCAGCACTATTCATAATACCTGAGATGTGGAAACAACTGTCCCTTGACAGATGAATGGGTAAAGAAGATGTGGTACATACAACAATGGAGTACAATAAAGCCTTTAAAAAGAAGGAAATTCTGTAATATGTGACGTGATGAACCTGGAGGATGCATGCTAAGTGAAGTAAGCCACTCACAGGAAGACAAATACTGCACAATTCTACTTATATGAGGTCTCTCAAATAGATTCATAGAATCAAAGTGGAATGGTGGTTCCCAGGGACTGGAGAAAGAGGGAAATGGGTACTTACTAATAAATGGGCATAAAATTTTAATTAAGCAAGATGAATAAGCTCTAGAGAACTGCTGTACAACATTGTAAGTGTAGTCAACAATAATAATGTACGATTAAAATTTGTTAGCGAAATAAGTCAAAAGAAGACAGATATCATAATTTCACTCAGATGTGGAATTTGAGAAACACAACAGATGCATAGGAAAAGGGAAGGCAAAATGAGATAAAAACAGGGAGGAAGGCAAACCATAAAAGACTCTTAAATACAGAGAACAAACTCAGGGTTGCTGGAGGAGAGGTGGGTGGGGGATGGACTAAATGGTTGACAAGCATTAAGGAAGGCACTTGCGGGGATGAGCCCTGGGTGTCATATGTAAGAGCTGAATCACTGGGTTCTACTCCTGAAACCATGATAATACTCTATGTTAACTAACTTGAATTAAAAATAAATAAAAATTAAAATTAAAAAATAATGGAAAAAATTTATTAAAAGGTCGATCTCACGTTAAATATAATTAGGACAATAAAATAACATTTAAAAAATTTTTTTAAATGTTTATTTATTTTTGAGAGAGGGAGAGACAGAGCATGAGCAGAGGAGGGGAAAAGAGAGAGGGAGACACAGAATCTGTAGCGGGCTCCAGCCTTCTGTGAGCCAAGAGCCCAACTTGGGGCTGGAACTCACGAACTGCGAGATCATGACCTGAGCCTAAGTCAGCTGCTTACTCGACTAAGCCACCCAGGCACCGCAACAAAATAACATATTTAAAGAAACCACTTTTAAGCAAAAATTACAGTATGATGGTTTATGAGTGCACGATTACCATTTTATCTCAAAAGGTATCAACCAGCCCTATTAAAAATCAGTCTAGGCAGGGCCTGGCTGGCTCAGTCGGTAGAGCATGCAACTCTTGATCTTGAAGTTGTAAGTTCAAGCCTCACGTGGGCATAGAGCCTATTTTTAAAAAATCAGTTTATCCTTATTTCTCTGGGAAATGTCATAAGGAAGAGCTGGGGTTTCTTAACTAAGGAACCATAAAACTCATGAGTCTGTCCCACTTTACAAAGAGAAATTAAATCAAAACCCATTAGTTTCATTTTAAAAATAAAACCTTTGATTTCTGGTATTTATTTCCACTCTATAACAGGTATGGATCTCTATTTGAAGCCTCAAAATTGCTGCCAGTAATCACTGTTCATTTTCTTGACTGATCCAAGATGGAAATCAAAAACTATTTGTAAAATAAAGAATAAAATTCTCACTCTTGTGAAAGCCCTAAGGCAAAATGATTGATAGCAGTTTCCTTATGTCATACTAGATTACAATTTTTCAAACTTTACCATGTGTAAAAATCACCTGTGGAGCTTGCTAAAAAGAGAGTCAGATGAGACACACCTCCTGAGAGTCTGATTCATTCAATCTGGTTGGTGTTCAGGAAGCAGCCATTTTAACAGAAGCTTTCCTTAGCAGCTAAGGGATTCAGAATCAAATGGTCATGGGGCCACACTTTGAGAAACAACGTATCTATGACAGATATTTAGAGGTTGCAGAAGTTATGAGTTTTTTTACTGTCTGTAACAGTGGCAAATTCAGAAAGAATGACATCTTCCTTCATGATAGTGAAATGTTGTCTGTATTCTTTTCTTATTCTTTGCAATAAGGCACGAAGTATTCAAAGACAAATTTACCAAAAGTGAGATTTGTTACTAAACTATTAATAAAGTAAGAAAAAGAAAATCCCCCCTTCTCCAATATGTCCCAACTCAAGATTCTTATAATTCCACAAAATGTTAACTTTATTCCTTATTAAATGCAAATTTTCTAGCTCACTGTCACTACAGGTAACACACATAGTAATTAATGATAACTAACTATTGAGTGCTTAATATATGCTGGTCTCTGTTCTGGGTATTTGGCTTGTACCATCTCATTTAATAATCAGAAAAACCCCTATGAGTTAGGTGCTATAATTTTCCAATTTTATAACTAGGGAAATTGAGTTAACAGGATAAAAAATTTGCATAAGGTCAAAAATCTTGTAAGTTATAGTAACAACATAATTTTTCAGAAATATCAATAAAAGAATATGAGGTTAACTAAGATATCTATATAAGGCTTTTTATCTTCAAATCTGTCTTTGTAAGTTGTACATTTTTCATGAATCATTGCTTTGTGATATACCAGTTAGTTAAAAGAAATTTATTTCTAAAAAATAAATACAATAGGGGTACCTGGGTGGCTCAGTCGGTTAAGTGTCCAACTCTTGATTTCAGCCAAAGTCATGATCTCGGGGTCTTGACATAGAGCCCCGCATTGGGCTCTGCACTGAACATGGAGCCTGCTTAAGATTCTCTCTCCCCCTCTCGCTCTTTGCCCCCCTAAAAAAATTAAAAAATAAATTCAATATAAAATATTATGTCTATGATTAAATTATACATGCACTAAAATCTCGGTATATACTTATAAGAACCATTCGACTCTAAACTTCTTTCCTTTTTTTTCTTTGAGTAAGATTTAGGCCCAACATGGGACTTGAACTCAATGACCCTGAGATCAAGAGTCACATGCTCTATCAACTGAGCCAGCTAGGCCCCCACTTTCCAGTTTTATCAACACTTACTTATGATTCGTGATCATTCATAGCAAAATAAAAAGACCTTATGTTACCGGGGTGCCTGGTTGGCTTAGTCGGTTGAGTGTCTGACTTCAGCTCAGGTCATGATCTCAAGGTTCATGGGTTCAAACCCCGCATTGGGCTCTGTGCTGACAGCTTAGAGCCTGGAACCTGGTTCAGATTCCATGTCTCCCTCTCTCTCTGTCCCTCCTCTGCTCATGCTCTCTTTCTCTCTCAGAAATGAATAAACATGAAAAACAAAAAAACCTTATGTTACTAATTTAACATCTATGAATTCCCTTGCAAAGTTATGAAAGAGTAATGTAGCTGATTTTATTTCAAAGGCCACAAGTACAAATCTGACTAAATGTATAGTTTATGAAAATTCAACTCTTCTTTTTGCATTATACTACAATAATAGAGTGGTGCATTGCAAAACAGTTTTGGAACACAAAACAGTAAGAACTGATTCAAGTAAGCCGTGCATCTCAAAATAATCAAGTTTAGAAGATATCATTTAAACTTATAAAAGCTATTTTATTACTAAAAACATACTTTGATATTTATGCAACCTAAGGAAACAAAATATAGCTAAGGTTATATATATATACTGTACTTGTAATATTTGAATTTAAAAGGATATGATCTTTCAAACAACTAAGCTCACTAAAGTAAAAATCTAGGGCATGTTTGCTCCTATAGCTATTTGTCACATATAAGGGAAAACCAATTTTCCCCAAAATTTACCATAAGATTTCATTAGTTTTAATTATACCTTTGAATAGTAAGAACCACTATTCTTGGTGACCTGTGAAGTTGTGGTTCAATATTCATAACTTCCAAGAAATACAATCTTAAAATTGAAAATAACTTTGAGATTTTATTAAATTTATTTAATACCTCACTGATAACAGTAAACATTCCATAACATTTCTGGTGGGTTTTTTTTAGTTTATTCACTTATTTTAAGAGAGAGAGAGAGAGCAAGCGAGCATATGAACAGCAGAGGGGCAGACAGAGTGGGGGAGAGAGAGAATCCCAAGCAGGCTCTGCACTGTTAGCTCACAGCCTGTCCTGGCTCGAACTCACGAACCATGAGATCATGATCTGAGAAGGAGTCAAGAGTGGGATGCTTAACCAACTAAGCCACCCAGGTACTCCTCAACTTAGCCATTTAAAATTCTTCTGTTGGTTTGTTATATAGTATGCTCTGAATGAATAAATGGAGGAATGAATTCATGAGAGCTCTGCCTATGTGAGGTTAAACAAATATTGGCAGAGTTCAGGGGGAAAATTTGGGATACAATTTGGAAATTTCAGAATGCTTTTGAGATCTTTCAGTATGTCATTTTCATCATTATGATCATCATTCAGTATTGTACTCTTAAGCATACATATGCCATAAAAATTAAGAGCTGAGAAAGAGCAAATAAAATTTTTAAGCTTATGTATATATGTATGTCTATGAGTTTAATATTGTAATATGGCTGGGAATGGAGGGTGTAGATAACCACACAATAATACAAAAATACTCAGAATAAGCAATGTTTACATTCTATCTGGCTTGAAATTCACACTAAAAGAAGTAAAGAAAATCACTGTCGAATATGTTTATTATCTCCAGCAAACCAGAGTCACAATAAGCATCACAGAAGTGAATGAAGATCCACTTTTTCATAACATCATTTTCCTACTTTATTTCTTTTCCATGGTTTCTTTTACCTCAACTATGTTTAAGAGATCTGATTAAAAGTCTTTGTCTAGTAAGTACATTGTCTGTCCTTTTCAGGGACCATTTCTGTTTACTTTTTCCTATAAAGGACCAAAATTCCTTGTTTCTTTGGCCTTTAACAAAACTGTTTCTATCTATCTATCTATCTATCTATCTATCCATCTATATACCTATCTATTTATAATGTTTGTATTTTATTTTTGAGAAAGAGAGAGAGAGTGAGGGAAGGGAAGATGGGGAGGAAGACAGAGGATCTAAGTGGACTCTGTGCTGACAGCAGAGAGCCTGGTGCGGGGCTCAAACTCATGAACCAAGAGATCATGACCTGAGATGAAGTTGGATGCTTCACTAACTGAGCAACCTAGGTGCCCCGACAGAACTGTTTTTAATATTATCAGATTCTTCCCCTTCCTTGGAATTTGTTGTTGCTTAATATGGGTCATAGTTGCTTATTCAGTAACTCTTTAAAAGTATGTGTTAAGGATTTTTTATTCTTTTCATGTGTGACTCTCTGTTCTTTGAGCGTTTGGTCAGCCTGTGGTGTCATACAGAATTTCTTAAATGCCTAGATTACCACCACCACCACTACCACCCCACCAAAATTCTCACTGTCTTTGCAGATCGACCACATTGGGGCAGTTCTTCAATACTCAGCCAGGCCATTTACAATTCTTAGCCTTCACTTCCTTCTTGTCCTCAGCAGGAAGATCAGCCTTAGGTGAAAGCTTATTATCTTCTTAATTTTTCTGAGCCTGAAACCTGACCTGGGCATCAACCTGTCTTTCTAGATTCCCCATTATCCATGGGAGCTTTCCTTCTTTTTTTTTTTAATTTTGTTTTTTTAATTTACATCCAAATTAGTTAGCATATAGTGCAACAGCGATTTCAGGAACAGATTCCTTAATGCCCCTTACCCATTTAGCCCACACTCCCCTCCCACAACCCCTCCAGTAACCCTCTGTTTGTTCTCCATATTTAAGAGTCTCTTCTGTTTTTGTCTACCTCCCTGTTTTTGTATTATTTTTGCTTCCCTTCCCTTATGTTCATCTGTTCTGTGTCATAAAGTCCTCATATGAGTGAAGTCATATGATATTTGTCTTTCTCTGACTAACTTCGCTTAGCATAATACCCTCTAGTTTGATCCACATAGATGCAAATGGCAAGGTTTCATTCTTTTTGATTGCCAAGTAATACTCCATTATATATATATATATATATATATATATATATATATATATATATATACACACATACATACATACACACACACACACCACATCTTCTGTATCCATTCATTCGTCGATGAACATTTGGGCTCTTTCCATACTTTGGCTCTTGTTGATAGTGCTACTATAAACACTGGGGTGCATGTGTCCCTTTGAAACAGCATACCTGTATCCCTTGGATAAATACCTAGTAGTGCAATTGCTGGGTCATAGGGTAGTTCTATTTTTAGTTTTTTGAGGAACCTCCATACTGTTATCCAGAGTGGCTGCACCAGTTTGCGTTCCCACCAGCAATGCAAAAGAGATCCTCGCTCTCTGCATCCTTGTCAACATCTTGTGTTGACTGAGTTGTTCATGTTAGCCTTTCTGGCAGGTGTCAGGTGGTATCTCATTGTGGTTTTGATTTGTATTTCCCTAATGATGAGTGATGTTGAGCATCTTTTCATGTGTCACTTGACCATCTGGATGTCTTCTTTGCAGAAGTGTCTATTCATGTCTTTTGCCCATTTCTTCACTGGATTAGTTGTCTTTTGGGTGTTGAGTTTGATACGTTCTTTATAGATTTTGGATACAAACCCTTTGTCTGATATGGTGTTTAAATATCTTCTCCCATTCCATCAGTTGCCTTTTAGTTTTGCTGATCGTTTCCTCTGCTGTGCAGAAGCTTTTTATCTTGATGAGGTCCCAGTAGTTCATTTTTGCTTTTGTTTCCCTTGCCTCCGGAGACGTGTTGAGTAAGAATTTGCTGCGGCCAAAATCAAAGAGGTTTTTCCTGCTTTCTCCTCGAGGATTTTGATGGCTTCCTGTCCTACATTTAGGTCTTTCATCCATTTTGAGTTTTTTTTGTGTATGGTGTAAGAAACTGGTCCAGGTTCATTCTGCATGTCGCTGTCCAGTTTTCCCAGCACCACTTGCTGAAGAGACTATCTTTATTCCACTGGATATTCTTTCCTGCTTTGTCAAAGATTAGTTGGCCATACGTTTGTGGGTCCATTTTTGGGTTTTCTATTCTGTTCCATTGATCTGAGAGTCTCTTTTTGTGCCAGTAGCATACTGTATTCATGATTACAGCTTTGTAATACAGCTTGAAGTCTGGAATTGTGATGCCTCCTGCTTTGGTTTTCTTCTTAAAGATTGCTTTGGCTATTCGGTTTCTGGTTCCAAATTTTAGGATTATTTGTTCTAGTTCTGTGAAGAATGTTGGTGTTATTTTGATAGGAATTGCATTGAATGTGTAGATTGCTCTGGGTAGTATCAACATTTTAACAATATTTGTTCTTCCTATCCAGGAGCATGGAATCTTTTTCCATTTTTTTGTGTCTTCTTCAGTTTCTTTCATAAGCTTTCTATAGTTTTCAGTGTATAGATTTTTCACCTCTTTGGTTAGATTTATTCCTAGGTATTTTGTGGGTTTTGGTGCAATTGTAAATGGGATCAATTCCTTGATTCCTCTTTCTGTTGCTTCATTGTTGGTGTATAGGAATGCAATCAATTTCTGTGCATTGATTTTATATCCTGCCACTTTGCTGAATTCATGAATCAGTTCTAGAAGTTTTTTGGTGGAATCTTTTGGCTTTTCCATATAGAATATCATGTCATCTGTGAAGAGAGAAAGTTTGACCTCCTCCTGGCCGATTTGGATGCCTTTTATTTCTTTGTGTTGTCTGATTGCAGAGGCTAAGACTTTCAGTACTGTGTTGAATAACCGTGGCCAGAGTGGACATCCCTGTCTTGTTCCTGACCTTAGGGGAAAAGCTCTCAGTTTTTCCCCATTGAGGATGATATTAGCATTGGGTCTTTCATATATGGCTTTTATGATCTCGAGGTATGATCCTTCTATCCCTACTTTCTTGAGGGTATTTATCAAGAAAGGATGCTATATTTTGTCAAAGGCTTTCTCTGCATCTATTGAGAGGATCATATGGTTCTTGTCCTTTCTTTTATTGATGTGATGAATCACATTGATTGTTTTGTGGATATTGAACCAGCCCTGCATCCCAGGTATAAATCCCACTTGGTCGTGGTGAATAATTTGCTTGATATATTGTTGGATCCGGTTGGCTAATATCCTGTTGAAGAGTTTTGCATCCATGTTCATCAGGGAAATTGGTCCATAGGTCTCCTTTTTAGTGGGGTCTCTGTCTGGTTTTGGAATCAAGGTAATGCTGGCCTCATAGAAAGAGTTTGGAAGTTTTCCCTCCATTTCTATTTCTTGGAACAGCTTCAAGAGAATAGGTGTTAACTCTTCCTTAAATGTTTGGTAGAATTCCCCTGGAAAGCCATCTGGCACTGGACTCTTGCATTTTGGGGGATTTTTGATTACTAATTCGATTTTTTTACTGGTTATCGATCTGTTCAAATTTCCGATTTCTTCCTGTTTCAGTTTTGATAGTGTATATGTTTCTGGGAATTTGTCCATTTCTTCCAGATTGCCCATTTTATTGGCATATAATTGCTCATAATATTCTCTTATTATTGTTTTTATTTCTGCAGTGTTGGTTGTGATCTCTCCTCCTTCATTCATGATTTTATTTATTTGGGTCTTTTCCGTTTTCTTTTTGATCAAACTGGCTAGTGGTTTATCAATTTTGTTAACTCTTTCAAAGAACCAGCTTCTGGTTTCATCGATCTGTTCTGTCTTTTTGGTTTCCATAGCATTGGTTTCTGCTCTAATCTTTATTATTTCCTGTCTTCTACTGTTTTGGCGTTTTATTTGCTGTTCTTTTTCCAGTTCTATAAGGTGTAAGGGTAGGCTGTGTATCTGAGATCTTTCTTCCTTCTTTAGGAAGGCCTGGATTGCTATACACTTTCCTCTTATGACCGCCTTTCCTGTGTCCCAGAGGTTTTGGGTTGTGGTGTTATCATTTTCATTGGCTTGCATTAACTTTTTAATTTTCCTCTTTAACTTCTTGGTTAGCCCATTCATGCTTTAGTAGGATGTTTTTAGTCTCCAAGTATTTGTTACCTTTGCAAATTTTTTCTTGTGGTTGATTTCGAGTTTCATAGCATTGTGGTCTGAAAATATGCACAGTATGATCTCGATCTTTTTTGTACGTGTTGAGGGCTGATTTGTGTCCCAGTATGCGGTCTATTCTGGAGAATGTTTCATGTTCACTGGAGAAGAATGTATATTCCACTGCTTTAGGATGAAATGTTTTGAATGTATCTGTTAAGTCCATTTGGTCCAGTGTGTCATTCAAAGCCATTGTTTCCTTACTGATTTTTTGATTAGATGATCTGTCCATTGTTGTGAGTCGGGTGTTGAAGTCCCCTACTATTATGGTATTACTATCAGTGAGTTTCTTTATGTTTGTGATTAATTTATATATTTGGGAGCTCCACATTTGGTGCATAAATGTTTACAATTGTTAGGTTTTCTTGGTGGATAGACTGCTTAATTATGATATAATGCCCTTCTTCATCTCTTGATACAGTCTTTATTTTAAAGTCTAGATTGTCTGATATAAGTATGGCTACTCTGGCTTTCTTTTGTTGACCATTAGCATGATAGATGGTTCTCCTTCCCCTTACTTTCAATCTGAAGGTGTCTTTAGGTCGAAAGTGGGTCTCTTGTAAACAGCATATAGATGGATCTTGTTTTCTTATCCATTCTGTTAACCTGTGTCTTTTGATTGGAGCATTTAGTCCATTGACGTTTAGAGTGAGTACTGAAAGATATAAATTTATTGCCGTTATGTTGCTTTTAGAGTTGGAGTTTCTGGTGGTGTTCTCTGGTCCTTTCTAGTCTTTGTTGCTTTTGGTCATATTTATTTGTTGTTTGTTTGTTTGTTTTTTCATCTTTTCTCCCCTCAGAGACTCCCCCTTAAAATTTCTGGCAGGGCTGGTTTAGTGGGCACAAACTCCTTTAATTTTTGTTTGTCTCGAACTTTTTATCTCTCCTTTTATTTTGAATGAGAGCCTTGCTGGATAAAGAATTCTTGCCTGCATGGGAATGCAAGCTGGTGCAGCCACTCTGGAAAACAGTATGAAGGTTCCTCAAAAAACTAAAAATAGAACTACCCTATGACCCAGCAACTGCACTACTAGGCATTTATCCACAGGATACGGGTGTGCTGTTTCAAAGGGACACATGTACCCCCATGTATATAGCAGCACTATCAACAATAGCTAAAGTATGGAAAGAGCCCAAGTGTCCATAGATGGATATTACTTGGCAATCAAAATGAATGAAATCTTGCCATTTGCAACTACGTGGAAGGAACTGGAAGGTATAATGCTAAGTGAAATTAGAGAAAGACAAAAATCATATGACTTCACTCATATGAGGAATTTAAGAGACAAAACAGATGAACATAAGAGAAGGGAAACAAAATAAAAACAGGGAGGGGGACAAAACAGAAGAGACTCATAAATATGGAGAACAAATAGAGGGTTACTGAAGGGGTTGTCGGAGGGGGGTGTGGGCTAAATGGGTAAGGGGCATTAAGGAATCTGCTCCTGAAATCGCTGTTGCACTATATGCTAACTAATTTGGATGTAAATTTTAAAAAATAAAAAATAAAATTTAAAAAAAAAGAATTCTTGGCTGCATATTTTTCTGATTCAGCACACTGAATATATCCTGCCACTCCTTTCTAGCCTGCCCAGTTTTTGTGGATACATCTGTTGCAAACCTGATCTGTCTTCCCTTGTAGGTTAAGGGCTTTTTTTCCCTTGCTGCTTTCAAGATTCTCTCCTTGCCTCAGTATTTTGTGAATTTGACTATGATATGCCTTGTTGATGGTAGGTTTTCGTTGAATCTAATGGGAGTCCTCTGTTCTTCCTGGATTTTGATGTCTGTGTCTTTCCCCAGGTTAGGAATGTTTTCTGTTATGATTTGCTCACATAACCTTTCTACTCCTATTACTGTCTCTTCCTCTTCTGGGACCCCTATGATTCTGATGTTGTTCCTTTTTACTGAGTCACTTATTTCTCTAATTCTTAAATCATGCTCTTTTGCCCTAATCTCCCTCTTTTACTCTGCTTTATTATTCTCCATAAGTTTGTCCTCTATGTCGCTGATTCTCTGGTCTGCCGCATCCATCCTTGCCGCCGTGGCATCCATCCATGATTGCATATCAGTTATAGCTTTTTTTTATTTCATCCTGAGTAGCTCTTACTCCTTTTATCTAATCCCTATTTAGAATAGGGATTCTAACCTATTTTCAATTCCAGCTAGTATTCTTAGTATCCTGATTCTAAATTCTGGTTCAGACATCTTGCTTGTATCTGTGTTGGTTAAGTCCCTGGCTGTCGCTTCTTCATGCTCTTTCTTTTGGGGTGAATTCCTTCCTTTCATCATTTTGAAGAGAGAAAAGGAATTAATGAGGTAAAAAAAATTAAAATTCATACAAATTAAAATTTAAAAATATTAATGTTAAAAAATTAAAAACAAATACAGCACAAAAATCAAATAAATGATGCTAGATCCTAGGTGTGTTTTGGTCTGGGTGTTGAAAGGGGCTTGATAGATTAGACAAAGGGGGGGAAAAGAAAAAAAAATAAATTGTTTGAAAATTTGAAAAAATGAATACACTGAAGTATACTAAAATGAAATGATGGGAGTAAAATAAAATTTGAAAACATTTACACAAAAGTAAAAAATATAGTACAAAAAAATTAAAGAAAAATATTTTTAATAAAAATTGAAAATACAAATGATTTTTTTCTCTTTATGTATTCAAGAAAAAGAAAAGAAACAAAAAAAGAGAAAAAAGAAAAAAAAAGAAAGAAAGAAAATTGAATAGATGGGGTAGGGAACAGAGTGAAATACGACTGAAATTACTTTGTTTTCCCCTAGAAGTCAAACTGTGAGGCACTTTATAGTCCATACACTAAGCAGGCAGAGAGATTTGTATTCCAGAAGGGCGAGGTTGGCCCAGTTGGGCAGGGCTTAGTGTAACGGCTCCGTTCTTCACGAGATGGTGCTGCTTAGCTTACTGGGGTGGATTGTTGTGGTGCTTGTAGGTGTGTATGCGCATGTGCAGGAGCGGTGAAAATGGCATCACCCAGCTCGTATCAGAACCCTCTTCTCCCTGATCAGCAATCATGCACCCGTCCTTTGTCTCAGGCTTGCATCCACCCTTCACTTTTACACAGTCCGTGACCAAGCCCCAGGCAGCACCTCCCTCCTGAATTTTGTCTCAGATGTGGCTATTTTTCCCAACTCCTTACTTCTGAGGGACTGCAGCTTTGACCCATTTTGCCCCTCTGCAGGAGGGTCTCACCAAGCAATGGCCAGGTGCTGGCCGCACCCAGGAATGTTCGCGGGACTGTGCTGTTGCTGATGCCCAGAGTCTGGCCGGGTGCCAGCCCACCCTAGAAACATTTCACGAGATAGTGTAGCAGCAGCGTTTCAGGGATTATGGAAAATCACAACACACATCTGGCACCAGGCCTCACCTTCAATGACCTTGTTCCAGCACCAGCAAATGTGGTTGTTCTCCTGGGTCCACTGGGGCCTTGCCTTTGGGGGACCCACACAGCTTCTACCAGATGTCCTCCAAGCAGGGGAACCGCTTCTTCCCTGTGGCCTGAAGAACCCTGGACTCCACTCTCCTCCTAGGGATTCGCCCTTCCCACCAGAGCACTCTCAGGTATCAAGCTGTGGAGTTTCAGACTCTGCGCTCCCCCTGTTTATAGTCTTAATGGAATGTAAACCCTCTCCTTTCTCCTTTCTCCCTTTTTGTTCAGTCCCTGCAGCTATTTCCACTTTTCCACCTTCTTTCCAGCTGCTTTTGGGGAGGGGTGCTTCCCCCCTTCTCTGTCCGCTCCCTGCAGGCAAAAGCAGCTCCCTGCCCTCCACAGCTTCTCTCTCCCCCAGTTCACCTCGCCGCGCCGTGTACCTGCTGAATTCTGTGGTTCAGGTTGTGCAGATTGTTGTGTTAATCCTCAGATCAGTTTTCTAGGTGTGCAGGATGGTTTAGTGTTCATCTGGCTGTATTTCATTGATGTGAGACACACAAAAAACTTCCATGCTTTTCCGCCATCTTGGCTCTTCCCCATGGGAGCTTTCTTAAAGTCCTTATTATGCAAAGTAATTTTCTCTCCAGCTTTTCTTTACAGGCTTTTAGCATGTCTGTTGTTTTCCTAAGCTTTAATTTTTTGTCCTAGGAGGCAACAGAATGTCCACTGACTTCTCAGTATTTCCAAGGAACACCCACTGCTTAGCACCTTTCCTGCTCTGAGGGTATTCCAATTAGGTGAAGGAAAGGCAAGCACAGCACATCCATCCTTCAGGGAACCTCCAGACAGGCCAAAACATACAGACAAAATTCCCTGGTAATAAAGACCACTCTGTTTCCCCCAGAACCAGATAATCACACCAGGAGCATGAATTGCCATCTTTGAGACCACCACCATGCCAGGAAGGGGGGATGTGGCAGGGTTACATTAAAACACCACAGAGCTCTTCCATCATGTGTGAGTTGTCTTTTTCTTCAGCATTTCCTTGGTTGATTTAAATCTTTGACAGTTTTTCCAGAGTTCTTGCAAAGTTGATTTTTATAATTTTGGCTTGTTTTTTCCATGTTTCTTTGGAGAATGGGCCTCCCTTTTTGGACATTTCTGCTCATGTCACTACTGAAAGTCTGTATACTGATTTTATTCTACACTATATTATTATCTTATTTATCCACTCAGCAAATATTTATTAAGTACCTACTATGTGCTATTCACTATAACAAGCCCTGGGGATGAAATAATGATGAAAACAAATCCCCTGCTTTACTGGAGCACGTACTCCAGAGTGTGTTGGTAAAGGCAGGGCAGGTTCAAGTCAAACAAAAAAAATTTTCAATGCTTATGGCACTGTTAAATAAAACAATAAGAGTTAGATAATGTGGGTTTTATTTAATACAAGGTAGCCTAGGAAAACCTATCTGATAAAGTGTCACTTGAGCAGAGCATCTGTGGAAGTTTGAAAAGCATTGTAGATATCCATGGGAGGAATACTGAGATAGCAAGTGGCTATATGAATGTGGAATGAGACATGATTTACCGAAAGGTCAAGGCTGAGGCTATCAATTTAGAATTCACTGGTATCTGTGTGTGACTGTACAGGACTTCATCAGGAATGAGGGTGGATTGAAAAGGGGTGAGGACACATATCTGTGAGAATGGCTAAAATTCACAACACAAGAAAACAGGTGTTGGTGAGGATACAGAGAAAGGGGAACCCTCTTGTACTGCTGGTGGGAATGCAAACTGGAGCAGCCACCCTGGAAAACAGTTTGGAGGTTCCTCAAAAAGCTGAAAATAGAACAACCCTACAATCCAGCAATTGCACTAATAGGTATTTACACAAAGGATACAAAAATACAGGTTCATAGGAGTACATACACCCCGATATTTATAGCAGCATATCAACAATAGCCAAACTATGGAGAGAGCCCAAATGTCCATTGACTGATGAATGGATAAAGAAAAGGTGGTGTATACACACACACACACACACACACACACACACACACACAAAGCACTATTATTCAGTCATCAAAAATAATGAAATATTGCCATTTGCAATGACGTGGATGGAGCTAGAGTGTAGTATGCTAAGTGAAATAGGCCAGGGAAAGACAAATACCATATGATCTCACTTATATGTGGAATTTAAGAAAGAAAACAGATAAACATGGGAAATGGGGGGAAAGGAGAGAGGGAAACAAGCCATAGGAGACTCTTAATGATAGAGAACAAACTGAGGACTGATGGAGGGAGTTGGGTGGGAGATGGGCTAGATGGGTGATGGGTACTAAGGAGGGCACTTATGATGAGCACTGGGTGGTGTATGTAAGTGACAAATCACTGAATTGTACTCTAGAAACAATATTGCACCATATATTAACAAAAATTTAAATAAAAAAGAATAAAATAAAATTTTGAAAAAAAATAAAATATTTGATATAAAAAAAAAACAAAAAACCAAGGTGAAGACAGGAAACTGAGCCCTGGACCTTAGAAGTCAGAAGGACAGGAACAGAGAGAGAAACATGAGTTTTTCAAGAGAAACATGAATGAGGAGGGCTTACTAGAAAGGTAAGAGAACAATCAAGGGAAAATGGAGTTCTACCTGCCAAGGGTTTCAGAAGCAGTGGCAGATTTAACTGTGTCAGATGGAGCTCGTGGGTTGAACAGAGCAGAACTGAGATGATTAGATTTGACAGTGTTAGGTTATTGTTGAACTTAAGGACAGTCTCAGTAGACTGAAGAGGAATAGAACTGAATTGTCCAGGGTTAAAAAATAATGGTATAAGTGAGCCAGTAAGTGTATACAACCTTTTAACTTGCTCTGCTAAAAAGAGTGACCAAGAGAAGTGGGATAGTAGCTGGCAGGGATAAAGGGTAAAGGAAGGCATGCCCTTTGATACTGAGAGCTATTTTAGCATGTGTATGTTGATAGAGATAATCCAACAAGGAGGAACTAATTTGTTATAGTGAAGACAAAGAGAAGATATGTCATTGAGATGGTGTGGGATACTGTGAATTAGTGAAGGCCTAGCTATAGGAGCACAGAGAGTTACTTGTTTGTTTGTTTTGTTTGTTTTGATATAATGGGAAGAAAGGCAAAGCACATGAATACAAATGCAACTAGGATGGTGGATGTAACGGAAGGACCAGACACTTTGGCTCTGATTTGCCTCTATATTCTTAGTGAAATAAAGAAGAATATCAGCTGAGATCCAGAAGGAAAGGGAGTGATGGGTGTTACTAGTAGTGATGTAGATTTCAATTCACTGTAAGAAATTTCACTATAGCAAATTTCACTAACAGATAACTATCTGCCATGAAAAGGTCATTAAGCACTCACAGTGCGCTTACTTATAGATTTCCGTTTCTCTTTGTTCATCTACACAAACATCTACCAATCTACCTCTTGTTAACTCCAGATATCCTATAACTTCCTCCACAGATATTACTCTGTTACAGTATATTTACCTGCATTTCTGAAGCTAAGAAAATGGCATAAAATAATATAAAAGAGAAACTGCACTGTGGCTTAGGATGCATTTCATAAACCCAGACTTTATTTATACACTATTTTAATAGGTTCAATTTCTATTCTCTTCATCAAAAATATTCTACTGGTATAAGTAGGTCTAAATTTCAGATTGCAGGTTTTTCCGGAAGGCAGGCATCCATACATTTTTGCATAACAAAAGGTATACCTTTGTCTTTACAATAAAATCAGCAGCTTCCCTTATTAGTTAGGAAACCCACCTGCTTTATGCTGTAAATCATAATTAGAAATCTGTATGATTGGAACCTGAGCTAGGTTGGGTGGAAAATTGGTCATTAGATATAATGGAAAGGAAAATTTTATGAAACATCCGAAAGCCGTGCTCAGATGCCAACAGTATTTAATACACTTTCATGGCAATTATCGGAAAGACCTTCCTGTGCTTTATATCAGGCAGCAGCACACATTATTCAATGTTACTAACCACTGGGTTAATGGCATAGGAATTTGGAGGTCATTTTGGGGTGTACTCAAAGTGAGATGGGAAGTCATAAGAGGGCATGGAGCAGAGGAGAGATCTGATTTGACCTCAAGTTTTCAGATTTCCCTCTGATTGCAGTTGGTAGAATACAGTTTGGACGAAAACAGAGAAAGCAGAAAGAGCAGATAGGAAGCTCTTGGGGAGTGATGAGATGGTAACTCAGATGAGGGTGGTAGAAGTAGATGTGGTTTTATGAAAAGGGTAATTTTGTTGGGTTAGCATGAGGCCCGTTTCAGGTGAGCCCTGCTTCTCTCTCTCTCTCTCGCTCACTCACTTGCTCGCTCTCCCCCTCCTGGGATTCTTTCTCTCCCTCTACCCCTCACTCACTTGCGTCCTCTCTTACTTTCTCAATAAACAAGCAAATAAATAAATAAATAAATAAATAAATATTTTAAAAGAAAGAAAATATGAGTCATCAGGAGTTGTTCACAGATTATTTAAGGTAAAAGAAAAGAATTGCCACTAATGACATAAGGAAGACTATAGGAGGAGGTAGTTTAGAGACAGAGAGCAGGAGTTTGGTTTGAGGCAAGCTACCTTTTGAGGTTCTTATTAGATATACAAACATAATCTGTAGGCCACTGAATTTTTTTAAGTTTATTTATTTATTTTGAGAGAGAGAGAGAGCATGAACAGAAGAGGGGTAGAGAGAGATGGAAAGAGAGAGAATCCCAAGCAGGCTCCGCACTACCAGCATGGAGCCTGATGTGGGGCTTGAACCCACGAACTGTATGATCATGACCTGAACCAAAGCCAAGAGTCAGGCGCTTAACTAACTGAGCCACTGAGGTGCCCCTAGGCCACTGAAATATTAATTCCAAATTTAGAAAATGAGTACATGCTGAGAATAATAATTTGAGAATCACTAGGATATGGATGATACAAGCCACGAGAATTGATCAGGTCACCTTAGATAGGATAACCAAAGATAAGATATCCAAAGATTGAGTCCTGATGTAACATAAAAAAAACCTCAGGTTTTTCCTGTGTTTCTTTCCTGTGAGTCTTTCTTTACTCTCACACAAGACACTTCACTTCTGACACTTCTGCAAGTTACATCACCTTCCCTGTGTGGATGTGTTCACCCACCTGGAAGCTCCTGGAGCCTCCTACTATTGGGATTTTAAGGAGGCTTCCTCGTGTAGCCATGATCAATTATTAACACCATTTGTAGCCCTTCTCCCCTCTCTGGAGGATTGGGGGGTATGAGGCTGAAAATTCCAAGCTTCTATTCATGGCTTGGTCTTTCTGGTGACCAGCTCCCATACAGGAGCCATCTAACAACCCACCCAGCATCACCACATTAGAAAAAATGATGCCTGTGATGCTGTCATCACTTAGGAAAACCACAAGATTTTAGGAGTCCTGTGTCAGGGATGGGGTCAAACACAAGTATTACAAGAGATGTTCCTAGTGTTATAACTTAGAAATTTACAGGGATTTTTAGGAGCTCTGTTGCAGGAATTGGGGCAGAGACCAATATATGTTTTTCTTTTTATTTTCCACTTAGCATACTCCAACATTTAGAGGATGTAAGAAGAGAAGCAATAAGCAAAAACTACTAACAGTTTGTGGAGCATGAGGCAGCGATAAAACCAGGACAGTATGGTCTTAGAAAGCAAGTGAGAAACTGTTTCAACGTGGAAGAGGTAATCATCTGTTAAGTGAGGTAAGATGAGAAATAGAATTTAATAATTGAATGTGGCAACATGGGGATCATAGTGACCTTGATGACGGTTGCCTTGATGAAATGTAATAATAAATCTGATTGAATGGGCTAACAGGAAATGAGGAGTGAGAAATGGGAGATCTCAACTCGAGGTCTCCTCAACTCTTTTGGGGAGCTTTGTTATAAATGAAGGGGCTTGGAAATGGGGAGCTATCTTGAAGATAACAGTTTCTCTTAAAGATAGGAGAAAGTATAGCATTTTATATGCAAATGAGAATGATTTAGAAGGGAGAAAAGTGATGAGGCTAGTGATAAAGAATTGGTAGAGCCACTAAGAATGATATCAAGTGGGCAGGCAGAGAGAATGACCGGAACAAGAATTCTGAAAATTTCTCCATAATAAAAGGACGGAAGTCAGACTATATGATTAAACAAACATGTCTCTGGCTTCCTGGAGATAGTAAGAGCTTTTGGAAGTTCTCATTTGATTGTCTCTGTGTTCTTAGAAAATCAGAACTATCAATTATTAGTTGACATTGAAAATCTGGGAGAAAGTTTTGGCTGTAGGAGAAGAGGAAAAGGTGTGAAATGGTTAGAGTGAGAAAGCTCAGGAAATGTGCTATGATTGCAAGGTGTCATTCGGGATCCATTTGAAATTAATGGTCATAGATTTAAAGTGACACCTTCCAGCATGATTGTATGATATCCTCCAGCCACATTCATCTGAACAGAGGCATACTTGGATGATCTCACCATTTATAAGTACATTAAACAATTCGGGGGCAGAGAGGCAAGCAAAGAAGATGAGAATATATGCAAGAGAGTTATTGTAATTATGGGCCATGAAATTCATTATAAGATGTAAGAACATCAGGAGGGAAGAAATTTAAGGAATTTCTGGAACTGGGGTAATAGAGGGTGGTAGTAAGAGAATGAAACACTTGAAATTGACATCATGGAGGGGCTGCTATTCTTGAGAATGACTCGATCTAGGGTATGTACCCAGGAGTGAGTGGCTGTGGTTGGATGGAGAGAGAGATGATTGAGGATAGTTATAGACAGGATATTGAAGTCCCCAAGAATTATAAGAGCAATGATTGAGCTTGAATTTTAAAACCATCAAGAAATGACAGACTGATGTAGAGTTAATAGTTAATTTTGAGGAGGATCCTGGGAAGATGGCGGCATACAGGATGCTGGGCTCACCGCGCGTCCTGCTGATCACTTAGATTCCACCTACACCTGCCTAAATAACCCAGAAAACCGCCAGAAGACTAGCGGAACGGAGTCTCCGGAGCCAAGCACAGACGAGAGGCCCACGGAAGAGGGTAGGAAGGGTGGCGACGCGGTGCTCGCTACACGGACTGGCTGGAGGGAGCCAGGGTGGAGGGGCGGCCCGTCGGTCAAGCAGAGCCCCCGAGTCTGGCTTGCAAAAGCGGAGGGGCCAGACGGAGTGTGTTCTGACAGCAAGAGGGACTTGACATCTGGAAGGTTATAAGCTAACAGCTCTGCTCGGAGAACGGGAGGGCTGGACAACAATGGGAGGGAGAGTTGTTGAGCCCCGGACGACAGAGCTCAGCTTGGTGGGGAACAAAGGCGCTGGCCACCGCCATCTCCCTCGCCCATCCGCCAGCCAAAATCCCAAAGGGAACCAGGTCCTACCAGGGAACTTGCACCGCACAAACACCCAACGCTGTGCTTCTGCGGGTCCATCCCTCTGGCGGGTCTGACTCCCTCCCAGTGCCGCTGGGCCCTTCCCGAAGCGGATCTCCGAAGGAAAAGCGAGCTGAGCCTGCCCATCCCGCCCCTGTGCACCTTCCCAATCCACCCCAGCTAATACGCCAGATCTCCAGCACCACAAGCCTGGCAGTGTGCAAGTAGCCCAGACAGGCCACGCCACCCACAGTGAATCACGCCCCTAGGAGAGGGGAAGAGAAGGCACACACCGGTCTGTGGCCCCAAGGTGTGCTGGGGGCAGACATCAGGTCTGACTGCAGCCCCGCCCACCAACTCCAGTTGTTCAAGACAGCACAGGGGAAGTGCCCTGCAGTTCTGCACCACTCCAGGGACTATCCAAAATGACCAAATGGAAGAATTCCCCTCAAAAGAATCTCCAGGAAATAACAACAGCTAACGAACTGATCAAAAAGCATTTAAACAATATAACAGAAAGTGAATTTAGAATAATAGTCATAAAATTAATCGCTGGGCTTGAAAACAGTATAAAGGACAGCAGAGAATCTCTTGCTACAGAGATCAAGGGACTAAGGAACAGCCAAGAGGAGCTAGAAAATGCTATCAATGAGTTGCAAAATAAAATTGAGACAACTACGGCTCAGATTGAAGAGGCAGAAGAGAGAATAGGTGAACTAGAAGATAAAATTATGGAAGAAGAAGAAGCTGAGAAAAAGATAAAAAAAAATCCAGGAGTATGAGGGGAAAATTAGAGAACTACGTGATGCACTAAAGAGAAATAATCGACGCATAACTGGTATTCCAGAGGAGGAAGAGAGAGGGAAAGGGGCTGAAGGTGTACTTGAAGAAATCATAGCTGAGAACTTCCCTGATCTGGGGAAGGAAAAAGGCATTGAAATCCAAGAGGCACAGAGAACTCCCTTCAGACGTAACTTGAATTGATCTTCTGCACGACATATCATAGTGAAACTGGCAAAATACAAGGATAAAGAGAAAATTCTGAAAGCAGCTAGAGATAAATGTGCTCTAACATATAAAGGGAGACCTATAAGACTCATGACCAATCTCTCTACTGAAACTTGGCAGGCCAGAAAGGAATGGCAGGAGATCTTCAATGTGATGAACAGAAAAAAATATGCAGCCGAGAATCCTTATCCAGCAAATCTGTCATTTAGAATAGAAGGAGAGATAAAGGTCTTCCCAAACAAACAAAAGCTGAAGGAATTCAAAACCAGTAAACCAGCCCTACAAGAGATCCTAAGGGGGATCCTGTGACACAAAGTACCAGAGACATCGCTACAAGCATGAAACCTACGGACATCACAATGACTCTAAACCCATGTCTTTCTATAATAACACTGAATGTAAATGGACTAAATGCGCCAACCAAAAGACATAGGGTTTCAGAATGGATAAAAAACAAAGACCCATCTATTTGATGTCTACAAGAGACTCGTTTTAGACCTGAGGACACCTTCAGATTGAGAGTGAGGGGATGGAGAACTATTTATCATGCTACTGGAAGTCAAAAGAAAGCTGGAGTAGCGATACTTATATCAGACAAACTAGACTTTCAATTAAAGGCTGTAACAAGAGATGAAGAAGGGCATTATATAATAATCACAGGGTCTATCCATCAGGAAGAGCTAACAATTATAAATGTCTATGCGCCGAATACAGGAGCCCCCAAATATATAAAACAATTACTCATAAACATAAGCAACCTCATTGATAAGAATGTGGTAATTGCAGGGGACTTTAATACTCCACTTACAACAATGGATAGATCATCAAGACACAGGATAAATAAAGAAAAAAGGGCCTGAATGATACATTGGATCAGATGGACTTGACAGATATATTTAGAACTCTGCATCCCAAAGCAAAAGAATATACTTTCTTCTCGAGTGTACATGGAACATTCTCCAAGATAGATCCCATACTGGGTCACAAAACAGCCCTTCCTAAGTATGCAAGAATTGAAATCATACCATGCACCCTTTCAGACCACAATGCTATGAAGCTTGAAATCAACCACAGGAAAAAGTCTCCAAAACCTCCAAAAGCATGGAGGTTAAAGAACACCCTACTAAAGAATGAATGGGTCAACCAGGCAATTAGAGAAGAAATTAAAAAAATATATGGAAACAAATGAAAATGAAGATACAACAATCCAAATGCTTTGGGACGCAGCGAAGGCAGTCCTGAGAGGAAAATACATTGCAATCCAGGCCTATCTCAAGAAACAAGAAAAATCCCAAATACAAAATCTAACAGAACACCTAAAGGAAATAGAAGCAGAACAGCAAAGACAGCCTAAATCCAGCAGAAGAAGATAAATAATAAAGATCAGAGCAGAAATAAACAATATAGAATCTAAAAAAACTGTAGAGCAGATCAACGAAGCCAAGAGTTGGTTTTTTGAAAAAATAAACAAAATTGATAAACCTCTAGCCAGGCTTCTCAAAAAGAAAAGGGAGATGACCCAAATAGATAAAATCATGAGTGAAAATGGAATTATTACAACCAATCCCTCAGAGGTACAAGCAATTATCAGGGAATACTATGAAAAATTATATGCCAACAAACTAGACAACCTGGAAGAAATGGACAAATTCCTAAACACCCACACACTTCCAAAACTCAATCAGGAGGAAATAGAAAGCTTGAACAGACCCATAACCAGCGACGAAATTGAATCAGTCATCAAAAATCTCCCAACAAATAAGAGTCTAGGACCAGATGGCTTCCCAGGGGAGTTCTACCAAACGTTTAAAGCAGAGATAATACCTATCCTTCTCAAGCTATTCCAAACCATAGAAAGGGAAGGAAAACTTCCAGACTCATTCTATGAAGCCAGTATTACTTTGATTCCTAAACCAGACAGAGACCCAGTAACAAAAGAGAACTACAGGCCAATATCCCTGATGAATATGGATGCAAAAATTCTCAATAAGATACTAGCAAATCGAGTTCAACAGCATATAAAAAGAATTATTCACCATGATCAAGTGGGATTCATTCCTGGGATGCAGGGCTGGTTCAACATTCACAAATCAATCAACGTGATACATCACATGAATCAAAGAGAAGATAAGGACCATATGATCCTGTCAATCGATGCAGAAAAGGCCTTTGACAAAATTCAGCATCCTTTCTTAATAAAACCCTTGAGAAAGTCGGGATAGAAGGAACATACTTAAAGATCATAAAAGCCATTTATGAAACGCCCACAGCTAACATCATCCTCAATGGGGAAAAACTGAGAGCTTTTTCCCTGAGATCAGGAACACAACAGGGATGTCCACTCTCACCGCTGTTGTTTAACATAGTGTGGGAAGTTCTAGCATCAGCAATCAGACAACAAAAGGAAATCAAAGGCATCAAAATTGGCAAAGATGAAGTCAAGCTTTCACTTTTTGCAGATGACATGATTTTATACATGGAAAATCCGATAGACTCCACCAAAAGTCTGCTAGAACTGATACATGAATTTAGCAAAGTTGCAGGATACAAAATCAATGTGCAGAAATCAGTTGCATTCTTATACACTAACAATGAGGCAACAGAAAGACAAATAAAGAAACTGATCCCATTCACAATTGCACCAAGAAGCATAAAATACCTAGGAATAAACCTAACCAAAGATGTAAAAGGTCTGTATGCTGAAAACTATAGAAAGCTTATGAAGGAAATTGAAGAAGATATAAAGAAATGGAAAAACATTCCGTGCTCATGGATTGGAAGAATAAATATTGTTAAAACGTCCATACTACCCAAAGCTATCTACACATTCAATGCAATCCCAATCAAAATTGCACCAGCATTCTTCTCGAAGCTAGAACAAGCAATCCTAAAATTCATATGGAACCACAAAAGGCCCTGAATAGCCAAAGTAATTTTGAAGAAGAAGACCAAAGCAGGAGGCATCACAATCCCAGACTTTAGCCTCTACTGCAAAGCTGTAATCATCAACACAGCATGGTATCAGCACAAAAACAGACGCATAGACCAATGGAATAGAATAGAAACCCCAGAACTAGACCCACAAACGTATGGCCATCTCATCTTTGACAAAGCAGGAAAGAATATCCAATGGAAAAAAGACAGTCTCTTTAACAAATGGTGCTGGGAGAACTGGACAGCAACATGCAGAAGATTGAAACTAGACCACTTTCTCACACCATTCACAAAAATAAACTCAAAATGGATAAAGGACCTGAATGTGACAGGAAACCATCAAAACCCTAGAGGAGAAAGCGGGAAAAGACCTCTCTGACCTCAGCCGTAGCAATTTCTTACTTGTCATATCCCCAAAGGCAAGGGAATTAAAAGCAAAAATGAATTACTGGGACCTTATGAAGATAAAAAGCTTCTGCACAGCAAAGGAAACAACCAACAAAACTAAAAGGCAGCCAATGGAATGGGAAAAGATATTTGCAAATGACGTATCGGACAAAGAGAGCTCACCAAACTCCACACCCGAAAAACAACCCAGTGAAGAAATGGGCAGAAAACATGAATAGACACTTCTCTAAAGAAGACATCCGGATGGCCAACAGGCATATGAAAAGATGCTCAACGTCGCTCCTCATCAGGGAAATATAAATCAAAACCACACTCAGATATCACCTCACGCCAGTCAGAGTCGCCAAAATGAACAAATCAGGAGACTATAGATGCGGGCGAGGATGTGGAGAAATGGGATCCCTCTTGCACTGTTGGTGGGAATGCAAATTGGTGCAGCCGCTCTAGAAAACAGTATGGAGTTTCCTCAAAAAATTAAAAATAGACCTACCCTATGACCCAGCAATAGCACTGCTAAGAATTTACCCAAGGGATACAGGAGTACTGATGCATAGGGGCACTTGTACCCCAATGTTTATAGCAGCACTCTCAACGATAGCCAAATTATGGAAAGAGCCTAAATGTCCATCAACTGATGAATGGATCAAGAAGTTGTGGTTTATATACACAATGGAATACTACGTGGCAATGGGAAAGAATGAAATATGGCCCTTTGTAGCAACGTGGATGGAACTAGAGAGTGTTTATGCTAAGTGAAATAAGCCATGCAGAGAAAGACAGATGCCATATGGTTTCACTCTTATGTGGATCCTGAGAAACTTAACAGAAACCCATGAGGGAGGGGAAGGAAAAAAAAAAGAGGTTAGAGTGGAAGAGAGCCAAAGCATAAGAGACTGTTAAAAACTGAGAACAAACTGAGGGTTGATGGGGGGTGGGAAAGAGGGGAGGGTGGGTGATTGGTATTGAGGAGGGCACTTTTGGGATGAGCACTGGGTGTTGTATGGAAACCAATTTGACAATAAACTTCATATATTGAAAAAAAATAGTTAATTTTGATAGGTGATTTTGTTTGGTGACCTAAGATTTAAAGCTGGGGAATTTTAAGACAGAGGGAAGGTATAGAAGACAAATGAGCCACCATATGAAATGGCTGGGCTGGGGAAGCATTGTCTTCACAGGGGAAAGCCCGGTTTCAGGTAGAGCAAGAAGGTAAAGAGAACATTAGAGAAGATGATCCCAGGGGATATGAGTGATTTTCCTGATGACAGATTAAAATTTCCAGAAGATGGTGGGGTACAGTTTTAGGATTTGTAAATGGAGGAGAATTATAGTCATAAGAGTGGAGGTACACTGCCCTTGGTGATAAGAGTGCAGAGAATGAGGGATGCCGTGGAAGAACTGTTTTGGTTTTTGTGTGTGTGTGTGTGCGGTGATGAACAATATAGAGATAAATGCATAATGTGACATTCCTGATGTACAAAAAGATAGATGGTGGTAGTAAGATCTCACCCCCCCGACTATTTTGGGAAATGAGTCTTTGAAAATGGGAAAGAATGGAGAGCTTTGTAAATATAAATCACATATAAGAAATTCAATGGTTAGAAAGTAATCCACCAATCATTCAATACTCTTTAACTACCTAAATGTGTGTTTGTGTGTGTATATATATACATATACATATATAATATATACATATTGTGTTATACATACATACTGTATGTATGTGTGTATACATATATAAATATACATTTATAACATATATATTGTATTATATATAAATATATATTGTATATAATTCTTTATATATGCATATAAAATTCTATATACATATATAAAGAATGTGTATTATCATATATACCATATATCATATAATTATTAATTATTAAATATATACAATTTCTTATATATGAGCTTATTATCCTCAAAATCCCATTGTCACAAATAAACCAATGTCTTATGTGGAGAGTTTGCTACTGCACCCTGGAATTGTATGCTTAGATACAAGATGAATGTCACCATTTGCTCTTTTCCTCCTATCAGTTTTCCTCATGGTAGAATTTGTGGTAAATATTGGAGCAGCATTTACACCTGATAAAAAGATAAATATAGCTCAATAATGACTCTGTCTACTTCTATCAAGGAGGAAGGGGTCCCAGTACCCACCCAGTTGCTATAGGAAAGGACATCCATGTTAGCTACCACAATTCAGAAAGAATGAACAACAATAAGTCATGAATGGTTTCCCAAAGAGGGAAATCTTAGAATGATTTTTTTTAATTTTTATAAAATGCATTCATTATTTTCCTTATATGAGATAACTAGAAAAGTATGAAACATCCATTGTGTAAGATTAAATGTTGACTTGAGTTTTTTATTTCTATGGATTCTTAGATATGACACAGAAAATGAAACCTCTTGGGGCGCTCAGTCGGTTAAGCATCTGACTCTTGGTTTCAGCTCAGGTTATGATCTCAGGGTTCCTGAGTTCAAGCCCTGCATCAGGCTCTGCGCTGACAGCACAGAGCCTGCTTGGGATTCTCCCTCTCTCCCTCTCTCTCTCTGCCCCTCCAGTCTGTCTCTCTGTCTCTCTGTCTCTCTCAAAATAAATAAAAAATAAACTTAAAAAAAAAAAAAAAGCCTAACCTCAGTTATCTAAACCCCAGCTATCCCACACATGTAGGTTAGCGCAGTCTTGTTCTAAATCATAGTTCATTTTGCAGTGTATTTCTAGTGATAGCTGATGGAAACACTGAACATGACCTTACTATTGAGATACCTATGATATACCATGCACCGTACTCTTCTGTAGAGGTCTAATGACTAATTAAAAGAACAATTAAGAAGTAATACTTTGCTTTCACATTTAATTAACACTAATTATGGTTCCATGAATCACATTTCTAATATAAACAGTGCCCTTGAATTGCACCCCAGCTCTAGTGTTCCTTGATTAAATACAATCCAGGTCCATTACATAAACATACAAATTATAAAATGTTACCCCTTTGTATCTGATAATTTTATACATACATTGCTGCTAACTTTATTTTTTCTTGCTTGTTTTACTTAAAAAACATGTATATTGAGTTTATGTGTTACTCTTCTAAGCACCATAAAAATATTGATTTCATTCTCATAGGACTATCTGTAGTAGGTATCATAATCATTTTTATTGTAAAGATAATGAAACTGAAGTTCATAAGGTTAAGCAGTTTGTCTAAAGTAATCAGATATTAAGTAGTGATGCTGGACTTGAATGCATTCAGTCTAGCCTCAGGATCCGGGCTCTTACCCAATAAACAATACCGTTATAAACAAAATATAACTGTAAAAAGTTGATAAATAACTAATAAAATAAATTTTAAACAACCATTATGATTTAACTTATATGTGTATTCTAAAAAACAAAACATATGAATAAACAAGCAAAAAGCAGAAACAGACATATAAATACAGAGAACTCATGTTTGCCAGAAGGGAGGGGGTGGGGAGGATAGGCACGTTGGGTGAAGGGGAGTTGGAAGTACTTGCTTCCAGTTATGGAAATGAATTAAGTCATGGGAATAAAAGCCACAGCATAGAGAATATAGCCAGTAGTATTGTAATAGTGTTGTATGGTGACAGATGGTAGCTACACTTGTGGTGAGCATAGCATAACATACAGAGTTGTTGAATAAATATGTTGTACACCTGAACTAATGTAACGTTGTCAACAAACCCCTCCCCCACCCTGAAAAAGAAAAAGAATTTAAAAATACTTGTCTTCCTGCCACTCAGAACTATCTTAACTAACGCTGCTCAATGTCAGGGAGCATATATTGAAAAGGAGATTAATTCCCAGGAAGTTTATTAAGAAGTGCTTTCAGGAGCAACACCTGTGGGGAAAGAGAAAGAAGCAGGATTAAACAGAGGGTTGGCTGTGATTCAATCACAAAAAGTCTTTGCTGACCTCGAGTGATGGTCTAAAGCTAGAAAGGCTCTTCAGAGTCGTCCTAAATTGAAGTGTTTGTAATCAAGACTTTCTATCCCTGCATCAACCAGTCATTGGATACAGTCTGCCTATGGAAAAAAAGTCCTGACCTTGAGCAAGCCTGCTTTCTTCCCTTCAATCAAGTGCAATTTGCCAAAAAGGATGATGGCTGCGGGCTCTCAACAGGCAGTACTTCCACTAGTTGGGGCTTCAGTTTTGAAGGGTTAGCTGGGCGGTACCTAATGGCCTCCGCCACAGCTTCCAGAGGTATAGGAAAGACACCCTGGGTAGCGTTAGCCTAAGCCATGATCTTTTAGAACACTTTATATCACAGCAGGTCAAGAGCAGTCCATATTTTGTAACTACCCTTTTTTACATACACCTTGTGGTGAGTTTGAGGGATTTCAAGGCTCATCAAGGAAAAAGATCCGATCACTAGGGGGCAGTAGCGCCCAATGAGGTTTCTTTGGGCAGCAATATGATAGGTTGCATTCAAGTGGGAAGTCTCTAACAGCAGGAAAACTTCCTGAAGCCACAGGGCAGAGCTACCCTCAGGAGTAAAGGGCAGAGGAACTCCTGGGGAAAGAGAGGAATCAGACAGGAGGTTCATGTGTATGGGTGATAATTGCTCAGCAGCACAGTGTGGGTGGGGTTCTCTCAGAGAACTCTGAAGGGAAGTAATGGCTTGGAGTCTTTTATAGCTACAGTTATCTCAACTATATATAGCAGATGTTGGGTGTGGTTTTATGGAGGTATGCAAAACAGGCAAGCTCTAAATGGCTAAAAATCTGCTTATTTGAGCTATATTTAAACAACCAGATGTATAAACATTTAGGTTTGGTGCCTATGGGCTTTTGCGCTACTGATCTTTGGCCTATGTGAAGAAGTAAAAAATATACAGCCAAGGTTGATGGGCCATATTTGGCTCATTGATATATCACCTGCTACAGCCCTTGTCCAGGTATGAAAGCCTATATACCCAAACCAGCATATTTACAGTGTTCATTTTAATGGCATACAACTCCCATATTTTTTAATTTAATATGAAAATATGACCAATGTAGTGACATCATCAGCATATTTTTTAAAACCTTCAAATGCTGCCAAACTAAAAACAAGTAAATATTCTATGTGACTTAAGAAGTTATATTCTTTATGATTGACATGTAAAGTTTGCTATGCATGCATATTATCTACCTTTTTCATTCTGTTTCATCTACTATAGCCTTAGTGAAGTATTACAGTACTCTAATATTACTGTATTTTTATCTATTATTGTCTCTTGCATATCCTGTCTTTGCCATGTTTTTTAACTATTATATGTGCATTTTAATTCTGACTTCAGCATTAAAAAGTATCATTCTTTCCCATGTATAATGCATTTAGGCTCAGGTTATATTTGATGGCAGATATTAAATTGATTTCTTATGTTTCCTTTTGCCTGATACACCTTTAACACATCCATTTGTTTTAGCCTTTATGAACCAAACCATTTAATACAGAATATGTGTGTATCTTGAATTGTAAGTCAAATTGGATATTATATTTAATAGATGTGTTAAGCCCATTTTGTTTGTAACAGAGCTTGATTTTGAAATATTGTTTTGGACTCCTAGTCAAGTCCTCCTTGTACTATACCAGAAGCTTCCATCCCTGGATACTAAGAAGTCTAGACCCCTAGGGATACTTGAAGGAAGAAGGGCATTATATTTAAAGCTCAGATAGAAATCAATCCCCCATTTGCCCATAAAAAGGCTGCACAGGTAAATGAAGAGGTGAAGTGTATTAGCTGAAATTGTAGGAACTCAGTGAGGAAGATAACCACTCACTTCCCTCTACAGAAACTCTATTGAGCAATTTTAAATCTTAATAAGAAAATGTGTGGGGTGCCTGAGTGGCTCAGTCAGTTGAGTGTTGGGCTCTTGGTTTAAACTTAGGTCATGATTTTGCAGTTCATGAGTTCGAGCCCTGCATCTAGCTCCACGCTGACAGTGTGGAACCTGCTTGGGATTCTCTCTCTACCCCTCCCCCATTTTTTCTCTCTCTCTCTCTCTCTCTCTCAAAATAAATAAACTTTAAAATTAATGTAGTCTTCAGTGTTACACAAAAGTGTGTATTTTTTCTGTCATGAAGTATATGTAACACAAAATTTGAAATTTTACCCATTTTTTAAGGCACAATTCAGTGGAATTAATAGCATTCACAATGCAGATCTATCATTGCTCATCACTATTTCCAAAACTTCTTCTTTACCTCAAGCATAAATTATGTAGTCATTAATCAATAATTCTGACCCCCCCACCTCCACCCAGCCCCTGGTAACCTCTATCTGCATTCTAATTGTATGATTTTTTTTTCTTTTACAGATATTTCAGACAAATGGGATCATAATATGTATCCTTTTGTGTCTGACTTATTTGACCTAGCATTATATTTTTTATATTTATCCATGTTATAGCATGTATCAGCACATCATTTCTTTTAGGGCTGAATAATATTCTATTGTATGTACGTATATTTGTTTATTCTGCAAATCTGTGGATGGACACTTGGGGTTTTTCCATCTTTGGCTATTTTGAGTATTGATTCAGTGAACAATAGTGCACAATATCTGAGTTTTGTAAGTTATTTTGTGTTTGTACCTAAAAGTGTAATGCATGGATCATAATAGTAGTACTCTGTTTAGCTTTTAAGTATTCAAGTCCCTTGCACATTTAATTGGGTTGTTTGTCATTTTGTTATTGAGTTGTACCATTTTATATGTATATATACACACAAATGCTATACATACATACAAACACTATACATACACATATATTGTAGAAATGAAAACTTTATCCAATACATGATTTATAAAAATTTTCTCTAATTTTGTGAGTTATATTTTCACTTCCTTGATAATGTCTTTTGAGGGACAAAAGCTTTTAATTTTAATGAAGTCCAATTACACTTTTTCTCTTGTGCCTCATGCAAATTTCAAAAATAATTCAGCAGATGCAATGACAGAATTTTAGTTACCAATGAATGCTATTAGAATTCTGGAGTTGCACTGAACTAATAATGCTATCTTATGCTTTTAATTGATGCTCAAATCATGACTTTTTCAGTGCCAGATTATTTCTATGGGTCCTAAGGGCCTATGTCACTGTAAATCAGCATGATTGGCATGTCATAATTAAGCACAAAATATGACAAATAACCATCATTCATCTTTACAAGAAATTATTTTCCTGAATACTGCTGACCTCATAACTAGGGATACAATAAAAAAAAAAAAACAGTAAGGCAGTTACAGAGAAACATAAAGTGATAAAGTTATGTTGGAAGTATTAGTTTAAAAGTAATATCCTGTACTTTGATTGGCTCCTGTGATTACATCTGTTAAAACCAGACTGGCAGTTGGAATTTAAGAAAATGGGTTTGACAGCATAGCCAAATGCTCACCTATTACACAGATGACTCAATGCATAACTTCCTGGCATTTTGCTAATTGCTGAGGTTAATAAAGCACGTCAGTGATTACCATAAATAACTACAAGTAATGCATTTTGAGCACTTATTGCTAGATGGTTGAAAATTACTGTAGTTATTAGAACAAAAGTCTGTGCTGTCTACTCAGTCTATTCTGGGCCTGCAAACAAGCATACACTTATAATCTGATGTATCCACCTACCCCACTAAGGACATACTTGAAAACTTAAGGTAAAATGGAGTTTATGCACTTAAATGATTATAGCTACCAATATTCTAAGAATAAGAAATTTCGAGTGCATTCTGTCATGCTTCACTGCTAAACCCAGCATGCAAGTGAAATTCTCCAAATGAATAATCAGGGAAGTATGTACTTGGTTATGGCTTTGTTGATGGATCCTTGAGTCTTTATCCAGCCATCCAATCCCATTCACCTTTTGAAGTTCATAGGCAGTAAAAAGTGTGGGCCCCTGAAACATAATCTTTACTATACGTTGCCTTGCATAATACTCAACTGAAAGTTCTTTCAAGGTCTTGCTATATTCCTGCTGTTATAGTTTATACATATCCTTGTCTAGTCTTCTGTTCCTATACTGGATTCCTAAGCTGGGTAAGACAGGAGAAATCTAAAAGAAGTTGAGAGCTGCAGTCTACTCCTATTGGTTTATCATGTCATGAGTAGATTATTTCTGCAGCAGTCAAAAGCTTTGAAATGAACTATGGTGCTATCTAGCTCATATGTGTATTTATTTATGCCCTTATTCACAAAGATGTTAAACACAGGAAAAGGTGAAATGCAAATAAATTATTTTAGGAAGTTGAAACAACATTGTGGACATCACTTGCAATCAGGGAGGAGATATAGTACAGTCATGTCATTTCTCTGAATAAACCAAAACTCTTTCTAGCTGCAAATGTAAGGAAGAAAAATGAAGAGTGACACAATTGTGCTCTATAGGACAGAAACCAGCCAATTGTTGGAGTCATTCCTGCTGCTAACATCTGAAAGCCATTGCTCCCAAATATTTCAAAAAGGACTGTGATGGAACAAGGAAGCCTTTGATAACATTACTACCTACACATTATGATGAATCCCTCAGAATATTTCTAGGTCATCTGATGTTTTGGGTAGATGACATCACAACACAGAAATTCATTGAATGCAGTATTAGCATGGTTGCAGGGGAATGTAGATTTCAGGTACAGGACTTTGGAACCATTTGATTCAATCCCTGAGTAGATTTCAGAGCACCTAAAGGAATTTAGAAAGATGGCAAGACTTTCCTCTAATCATTGACTAGTATTATTTATTCAGTAGAGATTTTAGATTTTGTGTATACCTAAGTGAGCAGGTAGTAAGATAGTGTTCTGTGTCTTTACTGAGAGGCCATGTGCAAAGTCATTCAGAGACCCAGCTTTGCAGTTGTGGATGTTTATCCTAGCAACATCACTTAACAGTTCTGTGAACTTGAGCAAATTGCTAAGCCTCTGTATACCTCAGTTTTCTCACCTTTAAAAATGGAGATAATGCCTATTTCCGAGGATTCCTGTCTTTGTCAGAGTTCCCTCAGAAGCCATTGTTGGGAAGTGATCTCAAGAACACTGGTAGGGGAGGGGCGCCTGGATGGCTCAGTCTGGTAAGCATCAGACTTCAGCTCAGGTCATGACATCACGGTTCGTGGGTTTGAGTCCTGCGTTGGGCTCTGTGCTAACAGCTCAGAGCCTGGAGCCTGCTTCGGATTCTGTGTCTCCTTCTATCTCTGCCCCTCCCCCACTCACACTCTGTCTCTGTCTCTCAAAAATAAATGTTAAAAAAAATTTTTTAAAGAAAACGGGTAGGAGGGTGGAGAAGTGAGACAAATGAAGGAAGGGATCCAATAAAGGGTGCATTATCAGGTAAGTAATACCATGGGTGATGAGGCTCAACCCTGCTGGAGAACGGTGGAAGCAGTACAGAACCCACACCTAAGAGGTGTCCCATTCAAGGGCATGGGAAGTATGATATTTATCCGCCAATTCCTGCCATGCCTTGCTTGAGGTTAATCTGACTCAAGTGGGCTGAGCAGGCTATGTCATCCAAAGAAGGAACCTAGGAAAAAAAGTTGGTGTTATTGGCGATTGGAAGATGGCACAGATAAATTCCACATGGGAAACCGAAAATTTCCTGGGATAAAAATGAAGTGCTCTGTAGAGTGCCTGTCATAATTCATTCTTAAATACTAACAATTACAGCCCATGTAAATCAGTTTAGTTACAAGTTAAACAATATGCCATAACTAATAGTTGAGTTAAAGGTTGGGTTCAGATCTTTAGGTTGAAATTGAGGAGGAAAATAAGGATTTATGCCTGAGGGGAAGGCAACCCACCTCACTTGGGAAGGTTCTTGTGAAGGGGGCCAAAACACTTAGGAAATAATTGTGAGTCTGCTTTAGCAAACAGACCAGTGTGTGATCAAGGCCCCTGATTTCTGCTCCAACTAGCACAGCCATGAAGATTTTTAGCTTGGGAGTTTTTGTTTTTTAGTTGTGCAGAAAGCAACATACTATAAAATGAATGATTTTTAAAGTGTATTTGATTGGTATTTAGTACATTCACCATGTTGCGCAGTCAACATCCATCTAGCTCCAAAACTGTCACTCTACACAAGGAAGCCTTGTGCCCATTAAGCAGTCACTCCCCAAGGCCCTTTCCTCTGGCCTTTGGCAAGCACAGATGTGCTTTCTGTACTATGGATTTACCTATACTGATACTTCATATAAATGAAATCATACAATATATCTGACCTTTTTATGTGTGGCTTCTTTCACTTTTTTCTTTATTTTTAATTTTTTTAAATGTTTGTTTATTTTTGAGAGAGACACAGCGTACAAGTGGGGGAGGGGCAGAGAGAGAGGGAGACACAGAATCCAAAGCAGGCTCCAGGCTCTGAGCTGTCAGCACAGAGCCCGAAGCAAGGCTCAAACTCACAAACTGGGAGATCATGACCTGAGCCAAAGTAGGATGCTTAACTGACTGAGCCACCCAGGTGCCCCTTTCACTTACTGTTTTCAAGGTTCTTTTACACTGTTGACTGTCTCAGTACATCATTCCTTGTATGGCTGTATAGTAATAGCACCGTTTGTTTATCTCTGTATCCATTGATGGGCATTTGGGCTATTTCCACTTTTTGACTTTTGTGACTGGTGTTATAATGAACATTTGTGCCAAGTATTTGTTTGAGTATCCTTTTTCAATTCTTATCTATTTAAACCTAGAAGTGGGATTGCTGGGTCATAGGGTAGTCTATGTTTAGCTTTATGAAAAACAGCTGAGCTGTTTTCCAGAGTGTCTGCTCCACTATTTACATTTCCACCATCTATTTATAAGAGTTTCAGTTTTCTACATCCCCACCAATACTTGTTATTTTCCTTTTTTTTTTCCAATTATGTGAAGAGGCATCTCATTGTGGTTTTGATCTACACTGCCCCAATGACAATTGACATCAATCATCTTTTCATGCGCTTATCAGCCATTTGTATAGCTTATCAGATATAGGATTTGCAAGTAGTTTCTTCTGTTCTGTGTGTTGCCTTTTCACGCTCTGGATAATATTCTAATACACAATTTTAAATTTTGTTAAAGTCCAATTTACCTATTTTCTTTTATTGCTCATGCTTTCAGTGTCCTATCTAAGAATCTGCTATCAAATCGGTAGTCAGGTTTTCATCTAAGAGTTACACTTTTAGCTCAAATATGTAGGTTATTGGTCCAGTTTGAGTTATTTTTTGTATATGCTGTGAGGTAAGGTTCCAAATTCATTCTAATGCATGTGGATAACCTTTTATCCCGGCACCATTTATTGCAAAAACAATCCCTTTCCCCAGTGAATGGTGAATTCTCTTTCTCACTCTTTCTCTTTTCACCACATGACATGCGCATCATTCTCATATATCTACTCCTCCTCTCCTTCTTCCTTCAGTACTTTTCCTCACATTTTCCATCTGCCAAACTTTAGTCAATCTTTCTTCAGGTACGAGCTCAAATGCCATCTCTCTCCAGATCTCTGCATCCACTAAGCCTGGAACGATTATTTGCCTTACTGGGATTGTGTGGCTGCTTGCTCACACATTTATTGCAGTATTTCTCACACTTATTGTAGTTCATGTTGTCTTGCCCACTGTATTGTGAGATCTTTGAAGGCAGGGTTGGTGTATTAGGCACTTGTATAGCAAATGGAGCAGTCCTTCAATGCTTGTCTGTTGTATGACTAGATGATGAATAAAATATTGTAAATATCTAGAATTTGGAATCAACAAAATACAAGTAAAGTGAAAAAGAGTTCTTGAATTTGGGGGCACCTGGGTGGCTTAGTCTGTTAAGCATCTAACTCTTGATTTCGGCTTGGGTCATGATCTCACAGTTCATGGGATCGAGCCCTGTGTTGGGCTCTGTACTGACAGTGTGGAACCTTCTTGGGATTCTCTCTCTGCCTCTCTGCCTCTACCCAGCTCACTCATGTGCACACACACACACACACACACACACACTTTCTCAAAATACATAAACATTTTTTTAAAAGAGTCCTTGAATTTTATTTTTTTTTATTTTCTTAAGTTTTTTATTTGGAGAGAGAGAGAAAGTGAGGCACACAGAGGGACAGAGAGAGAGGGACAGAGAGAATCCCTGACACAGGGCTCAAACTCAGGAACTGTGACATCATGACCTAAGCAGAAACCAAGAGTTGGACACTTAACTGACTGAACCACCCAAGCACCCCAAGAGTCCTTGAATTTTAAATGGCAGTATTTTGGGGACATGTGAAGAAAGTGGAAATAACCAGGATGTCATGAGGAAAAAAGATGTTAGGAAGTAAACAATCTGCAAATTTGATAATGAGTTTGCAAATCCAAAAAATCTGTTTTCTTAGAAAAACAGTAGTATTTGTTTACATGTCTGTCTATCTGTGTGTATAGAGAGGAGCAGAGAGGCAAAATGAAGGATTTGAAATGCTGTGAGATCACTCATACCCACCCATTTCCCTCTTGGTAATATATTATGAATCTTGAACCTGTCACTTAACAGAGATTCTGAATTCTGTAGCATCTAAGGGCACATTCACATTGTTGGTTGAAATACAGAAAGATAGAACACAGTCTTATCATGAAATGATGGCAAGACATTTGTAAATAAAGAAGTTTTTAATTCAGTACCTTTTATAATGAGTACTTGTGGCATATATGTGAAACATTTTTACTCTTCTTGTCAGTCGTGTTTCCCTATAGCCCTTCAACAAATGCAGGCCAAATTAGGAGGTTTTGTTACCAAGGAAAATGAATACAAGTATATACATAGATGGTGTAGAAAAAACAAGAGAGAAAGAGAAAGCTATTACAAACAGGGAGATTTCCTCACAAAGAAAAGGGAAGGAGGATCCCTTTCTTTAAAAAAAATTTTTTTTGATGTTTATCTGTTTTTGAGAGACAGAGCTGTCAGCCCAGAGCCTGACGCAGGGCTCAAACTCATGTGAGATCATGACCCGAGCTGAAGTCAGATGCTTAACCAACTGAGCCACCCGGGTGCCCCAGGAGGATCCTTTTCATATAGGAAAGGGAGAAAGAGAAAGAGAGAGAAGATATCAGAGGTTGGGATCTTTCCTTGACCAGATCCTTATATTGAATTTCAGAGGGGAGGGGAATGAGTAGATTAGCAAAACAAGATAATTGTTGCAAAACAAAACAAAACAAACAAACCTCAGAGAAAATCTTGTCTCTGAATTTGGGAATCTGGGTGAGAAGCACCTCACAGTGAGCACCCTGTGAACACATGGCACCCAAATCAGAATAAAATTAGAAACGTGAAGAGTAGAATTTCAGGCAGAAGGAAATTAGAAACACAGATCCATGATTTCCTAATTGCTGCATATTGAGGTCATATAAAATAGATGATGGTGTAAGCTGGAGATTTTTTCAATGCTTATTTTTCAGAGAGAGCACTAGTGGGGTAGGGGCAGATACAAAGAGACAGAGGATCCCAAGCAGGCTCTGTGCTGACAGCAGAGACCCCAATGCAGGGCTTGAACTCAGGAACTGTGAGATCATGACCTGAGCTGAAGCTGGATGCTCAGCCAACTGAGTCACCCAGTCTCCCCTAGACTGGAAATTTTGCCTGGGGATCAACAAGGTGGGTCAAAGATCCCATCTGATTAAAAGGTACTGGGCCAGGTCATCCCTGTTCTGTGATTGTAATGGAGTTAGAGTCAACCTCATGGGAACCTTCTTGCCGAGAGAAAGCCAGACCAACCCTTACACTTGTCTATGACAAGAGAACAGCCCAAGACTTTCATTAGCCTTGGATTTATATAGAGAAGACCAGGAGTACCTGGATGGCTCAGTCGATTAAGTGACCAATTCTAGATTTTGGCTCAAGTCATGACCTTGGGGTTTATGAGTTTGAGCCCCGCATCAGCCTCTGTACTGTCACAATGTGGAGATTCTCTCTCTCTCTCTGTCTCTCTCTCTCTCTCTCTCTCTGCCCCTCCTGTGTGCTCTCTCTCTCTCTCAAAATAAATAAATGAACTTAAAAAATTGAAAAGAAAATAAAAAATAAATAGAGAAGACCACCAAGGACCAAAAGGATAGTAACAAAATTCAGCTGCTGATCTAGAGACGCCTCTCCCATCATTGGAAAACACTCCAGCTGTTCCCACCCACCCACATCACTAAATGAAGGAAAAGGGGGAAAATTCTGAGTCTAAACATTTACCCAAGCGAGAGTTTACTTAAAAGAGACCATTTGAACTAGAAAAAGATTGGTATACCTTTGATTAGCAAGCTTATTGTTTTGTCTAACTATGTAGCAGAAAGTTTAAACCATTGTGGCAAATTAAGAAGACAAATTATTTCACAATTTCTTAATGTTAAAATATTGATCCAACTGTATTTTATAACACTTTCATATTTGTCTAATGCTTTATTAGTTATTTGATCTCTGTTAAGTTTCACTAGAACATATAAAACATTTAACATAGTAAATCATTTTTGGGGCACCTGGGTGGCTCAGTTGGTTGAGCATCCAGCTTTGGCTCAGGTCATGATCTCAGGGTTCATGAGTTTGAGCCCCACATTTGGGCTCTCTGCTGTCAGCACAGAGCCCACTTCAGATCCTCTGTCCCCCTCTCTCTCTGCCCCTCCCCCACTAGTGCTCTCTGTCAAAAATAAACATTTAAAAAAACATAGTAAATCTTTTTTTGTTTACTATCAGATAGTTTATATATCAATGGGCTAAGCATGCATTTATAGAATAATATATAAAAATGAAATGTCTACCATCAAGAAGACAAGGAAGGACTTGGCATTCTAGTGCCCATGGCTCAAATCTGGTCCACTGCTTGTTTTTATGAATAGAGTCTTATTGGAATGTAGTCATGATCATTTTTCTAAATACTGTCTATGAGTCCATTTGCACTACAACAGCCAAGTTGAGTAGTTGCAACAGAGACCATATGGGCTGCAAAGCCCAAAATATTTACTATCTGCCCCTTTACAGATCAAGTTTGTTGAGCCCTGGTATGAGGAATCTGTCATTATAGATATTTGACATATTTTTACTTTTATACAATAACAACAGTCTGTCTCTAAAGCCTCTATTTGTTAAGGGACTTAAATTACAAATATGTTAAAATATTTTTAGAAACATACTGAGTGTCTCCATAATTATGTAAAGGCTTAGGTTTAATTAATTAACAAATGGTTGTTTACTTTTTGGCTATTTTATAAAATAAATCCTGGATGACAGAAATCAGGTAACTTGAAACCACTGCAGTACGACAAGGTACAAAGAAGAAAATCATGTTTCCTTGTTTCCCCAAGTGTCCTAAAATAATGGAGTTTTTCTACACTTCTCTGCTAAGATACATTCTGCTATTATTGAACACAATAAACAGTAGAACTCTAATATCTACTAATACCCTAGACATTGCTTAAATTTTCCACTTGGGTACAGAGAGGAAAATTAAAAAGTAACCCAGTGAGCTTGTGCATTTTTAAAAAAACAAGTAACATTTTTAGCCCATCTTAATTGCAGAGTTCTTCTAAAGGGGAGGCAGTAAAATCTTTAAAGCTCCAATTCCAATGTTTCTAAAAGATTAAAAAAAAAAAGTTGAGGGAGAAAGAGCGAATCTGGCTTGTGCACTGAGCAGAGCTCCAGATGTCAAAACTGGCTGGATATCAACAGAGTTTTCCATAGACACAGGCTGCAAGGATCTTAGACTTTTGCTGGGTTATTAAAACACTGATGTTATATCTTTCTTCAATTTTGCTATTCTGACCGTTAGCTGAAGAGAGTCAAACCATCAAGAATAAAATAAATAATGCCAACTCTTTCAAAATTAAAACTGGAAAACCTGAAAACCAAAAAAGAAAATATCAGAGTATATTTGAGACCAAAGAGAGCCAGCAATTCCCACATTTGCTGTTTACTTAATGTTCGTTTTATTCTCTTATGCAGCAATGCCATCTCATTTAGGGACTCTGGTAGCATAATATGGATTCATGATACTTGCACGTGTGAGGTCTTAACCAAATTAATATCAAGATTCAAAGTCTCCGCAAAGCAACTCTAACCTGAAGATTTTTGCAACACAGGGCTCTTTAAATGAAGGTAGACTAGAAACAAATGAAGCGAATAATCCACAGCCTTTCCCTCAGTTTGGGAAAGAGGCATATCAGAAATAGTTAAAGCTTATACTGTAAGCACTGCCATTAGGTGATTTTCTGTTTGTCACTGACTCAGTTGTGTGTCAGTTCAGATACATTTCATCAGTGAAATGAAGAGAAGAAATAAAACCTATGATTTTTTTTCTTAATGGTTAAAAATTATTTTAAACTCTTAGACCTGGAAAAATAAACCCTGGTTTTATTTTAAAAACCTCCCTGAGATGCCTGTACTTACGTGATATTTTCACAAGTTCATTCAATTAACACTGCAACGAGCTATTTTGTGCGTGTGTGTTTGAAAAGAAGGCCAACTGGATGAATTTAATAAAAGAAGAAGACTCAAATGATTCAAGGATGAAAAGGGCAGGAAAAATTGCAAAGGTTAGAGCAATATATTGAAAAGGTTGAAAGAGTCTGGAACCAGCAGCTGAAAGGATGAGTTATTGATTCAAGTCCAGCTTCAGATGAATCCTTGGAGATTTGTTACAAGGTGGAAGAAGACGCTCAGAATGAAATTGAGCACCAGCACTGAACTGGTCGACAAAAGCTTTGAGTTAATTATTTACTTGTTTCATTTCTTTTGTGTTGGGTCAAGAATTTCACTTTCAACTTGTAGACCAAGATTTTAGAAAGTGATTAAAATTTGAAACTCATTATCACCATGCTGATCTATTTGTGTAAAAGAAACTAATCTCTTCTCTATTTTCCCTTCTGTATGAGGATTACTGGTGTTTTGGTTTGGTTTTTGCCTTTTACTTTTTGGACAATCAAGAATATTTCCAAAATATTTGGTTTGGCCATGGATAAGTCAGATACCTATTACTCTCAAAACAATTCTTCTAAGAGTAAATTATTCATTTTTGGAAAAGGAGACATGTCAGTCACCCACTGGCTCTGCACTGATTTTAGAACTCCTGTATTACATTTGATTCCACTGCCTCTAGGATGGCAATTTTTGGAGCTCTTTGGTGTTCTCCAAGATACGAAGTATATTCCTCCATTGACTGTCTTCCCAGCCAAGACTTAAAAGTGAAAATGAGTAACAACAACATTAAAATGTTATCTAAAATTTTCATTGGCACTTTCAGCGTTAAAATTGCTTGGCAAACTATAGGTGGCTGTAAAAATAGACATGAAGACAAGCTGAAGTCACATATCCGGGGTTCAGCTGTCAGCTCAACCTCTTACCAGCTGCCTGATCTTGATTTCTCTTGTGTCTCAATTTCCCAATCCACAAAATGGGATTGAAAACGTGTCCACTATAGGATTGCGGTGAGAATGCACTGAGACAGTTCTCAGGCTGGTGTGGAGCACATTTAGAGATGCTCAGGAAATGATTAACCATTGTTGTTTTTCAGAGTTATTATTCAGGCATGATGAAATGGAGTGGAAAATAACACAGTATGTGCAAAACCACACTCTCTACGTTTTCGTAATTACATTTATGAGAAAGGTGAAGAGTAAAACCCAAACCAGAAAATTAACATAAATGACAATAATTTGACATTTACATTATAATTCTTATCTTTTACAACTGGGTATGGACTCTGCCTGATTCAAGCAGTCTAGTGATTCAAATATTTATTGGGTTTGAAATTTAATTAAGTTGACTTGTTCTAAGAATACTCTATCATATCTTAACATAGTGGAAGTTGACTGAAGCTTGATGAACAACCTTCATAAGTTCCCAAGGATGAAAGTGAATAGATGCCTCTATGGTGAAGTGTAGAGATGTGATCAGCTGTGCACATAGGGAAAGAAGCAAAAGAGAAACAACAATCGATACTTTTGTTTGCATCAGCATCTTTGTGTACTGGGTGTAGGCAAGGTTGATGTTCACGTGATGAATGTCTGGCTTGTGCATATCCTTCATTCTCAGCGTGACTATTTGATGAATACTGGTAAAACAGCACCTGGTAAACAGTGCTTAGTGGTGCTCACAGTGCACGGACTACACAGAATTACTGGGATGTATAAAAGGAAACCAGTTTTAATGTTTTAAGCTGATTTACAACCTCCCATACTACTAATATGCCTTTTATGTTGAAGTCCATCCCTCGGTACTCTCAAAGTATAAGGAACTTTAATTGTAGGCTTGATGAAGTTAAAAGAAATGGACTGATTCTAAACATAGGTGTATGACCTGCTTCTTCACTATGCAGTGAACTTTTCCTTATCTTCCTATCACGTATCATTCAGGGGGCTGAGATGCTCAGCCAGGATAATTGGACAATGTATGGTATTAGATTAAGTTTCCACTTCAGAAATTGTGAAAGAAGCCAGCAACTCCATCACAACATAATGAGAGCTAGAGTATCTTTTGTAATCAAAACGCTGCAGTGGGCATAATCCAGTATTTAATATCAACATTTACAGAATGAGTGATACATATTTGGAAAGTAAGTCAGTTATTTTTCACGAATGTATTTTTCCAGATAACCTTAAAAAAACAAAATTACAATTTAGCACTGTAATTCAATCTTTGTAAAATATAGCACTTGATACCAAAGAAACTTTGATAATTATCATGAAATGCAAAGAAAACCATAATTTTGAATTAATAACAGGGTCACTTCCTTATTATATATATGAGTGATTTATCTACAGCAAATATTTTTATCTCACACAGACTCTCCCTCTGACACCTCAAATGTTACAGGTTATCAATAAGTCTACTCTTCTTGAGTGTAAATTAATTTCACTATCAGCTTTAGCAAAAATGTTTAAAATGTAAATAAGAAAAATTGTATTCTATATATTCTTGCAACTTAGCAAATATGAAAAAAAAATCTTGATGTGTGTGTGTGTGTGTGTGTGTGTGTGTGTGTATTTCTCTGTCTTTTATCTCTGTCTCTCTCAGTCTCTGTATCTTTACAACATAGAGACCCATCTACTTCATTGGAAAGAAGATAAATTGTCACATAAACTTGTATTTTATTCTAGTTCTACCACTTATTAACCATGTAGTTTAAGTATTTTAGCCTCCTGGCTTCAAATTCCTCTTCTAAAGCCATATGTGAGAGGTCTATGGTGAGGATTAACTGAAGAAGTGTATATAACCTATCAGTAATTCAGTCAAAAATCCTTTATTTTTGCCAAAATTTCATTGAAATTCACTGAAAATATATCTTCCATGGTTTCAAAGAAAGACAAACACCATTGGCAAGAATTTAAATGCAGCAAACTACTAGATTAGCAAAATGGGATATATTTAAGATGATGAATTTAGGAAATGTCTGAACTTTTGAAAACATTTCATTAAAAACAAGGGTCAAAAAGTGATGTCAACAAGATCATAGGAAGCCCTAGACCCTCCTTCCTCTCACAAACATACCAATTCAACAGCAATTCATGGGCAAATTTCCTTTGCAAGAAATCCAGAAGCTATTTTAAAGGCTCCTGCATCCCAGATGAATGTTAAATCAGACTCTCAAAAGCAGGTAGGAAGATTCAGGACACCCACTCACTAGTGTCCCTTCCCCAGGTGCAGCACCAATCAGGGAGAGACTCTCTATTTCCCAGCTTCACTCAAGGGAGGAAAGGGGTTAGCTCACATGTCCAGCACTCACATGTCCAATTTTTCCCAGAAGGCTCCACAGAGGTCTGGCTCTGATGGATCTAGCAGTTTAGCCATCTGAGGTGGCTGGGGCTGTTAGATGGCATAGATTATCCCTTCTGCTCAGCAGAGAGTGAACAGATGAAAAAATCCCAGCTTTCAGGGGTGCCTAGGTGTCTCAGTCGGTAAAGTGTCTGACTTTTGCTTTCAGCTCAGGTCATGATGTCACATTTCGTGAGTTCAAGCCCCCCATCCAGCTCCACACTGACAGTGTGGAGCCTGCTTGGGATTCTCTCTCTCCCTCTCTCTCTGCTCCCTTGCTCACTCTCTCTGTCTCTCTCAAAATGAATAAACTTAAAAAAAATTTTTTTTAAATCCCAGCTTTCACCTTCCCTTCAAAGGGGGAAGGGATGATCCATGTGTCCTGTGCCCCAGTATCTCCAGGGCCATTCAAACAACTGGCATCAGACTTGCATCTTAGATAAGACATCTGAACTGTCATCTACAAGCTCTGTTAGGTATGGCATAGTCTAGCCACTTGGGGAAAACACAGATGGTGTTTTGGACAGGGAGGTGTCATAGGCTTCCAACACCTGGATCAGCACAAGAGTAAACAGACAAAACCACAGCTACCTGCTTCTTCCTTGGGAGGGAAAGAGCTCAAGAGAGGCCCCCAGAATCTCTGTCAGGGCTGATTGATGGAGATCTTCTGTACAAACCAGTCCATGATTGCTGGTACAGGTGCCTGCTTTGTCTAATGTGCAGACACCAACAGAGAAAGTCAAGGAAACTGAAGAATCAGGTAAAGATGTTACAAACAAAGGAACAAGGTAAATCTCCAGAAACCAACCCTAATGAAACATGATTTACCTGACAGAGATCTTGGCATTTTTCCAAAGATATACAGATGGCCGAGAGACACGTGAAAAGGTGTTCAACATCACTCATCATCAGGAAAATGTAAATCAAAACCGCAGTGAGATATCACCTCACACCAATTCTAGTCCAAGATGGCAACATAGGAGTCTCCTAAAATCACCTCCTGCCAGGAGCGTACAGAATCTAGTCTAGTCATGGAGCAGTTCCCTCTAAAGAAATCCACAAACTACCTGAAGCAACTCCTACACATCTAGTGAATGAAAAAATAGCTCCATCACCCCCATCACCTGCATCAAAATGGGTGGGAAAAGCTGAGACACTCACCATTAAACCTCATTCCCAGCACATTCCATACGATCGAAGAGTGAAATCCCAACTCCAAGCTTCTCCCTGAGTTTTTGGACCCCACAGCTAGTGCCCCAACTTTAAGAAAATCCCATCTGAGGGACAGGACCCCAAGACACCTGGCTCTGAAAGCCAGCTGGTCTCGCCTCCAGGAGACCCACAAGAATATGGCAAAGAAACTGTTCTTAAAGGGGTCTTCAGCACTTACTGTGGCTGTCACCCCTAGGCTCAGAACAGAGCAGGCAAAAAACACCCAGTCCCTAGTCTTTCCCTGAAAAAGGCTTATTTGCATCCCTTAGAAAGTGCTACCTGAGGGTCAGGCTTGTCAGTTTAACACACACCTTGACGCTGAGTGTGATACTCCCCAGAGACCAGGGAAGCCTGTGGACACTCCCCTGCCCTCTCCCTCTAGCCCATTCCAAGTCACCATATCTCCTCGGTCATAACTGGTGACCTAGCTTTGGTGGATATATACCCAAAAGTGGGGTTGCTGAATCATTATGCTCAGTGAAATAAGCCAGTGACAGAAAGACAGATACTGCATGATTCCATTTATATGAGGTTGTCTAAAATAGTAAAATTTATAGAAGCAGAGAGTAGAATGGTGGTTGCTCAGGCCTGAAAGGAGAGGGAAAGAGGAAGCTGCTATTCAAAGTATACAAAGTTTCAGTTATATAAGACGTATAAATTATAGAAATCTTGTGTACAACAGGGTGCCTATACTTAGCAATAATGTATATGTACTTAAAACTTTGCTGAGAGGGTAGGCATGCCTGGCTGGCTCAGTCCGTACAGCATGCATCTCTTCATCTTGGGGTCATGAGTTCAAGCCCCAAGCTGGGCGTAGAGGTTACTTAAAAAAAAAAAAAAAAAAAAGAACAATGAGGTTGCGAAGACCTCTCCGATAAAAACAAATAATTTGCTAAAAGGGTAGATCTTATTTTAAGTGTTCTCATCACAATAAAAAATTAAAATGTCGCCTACTCTGAGAACATTGATGGTTGTCTAACTAATGAAAATTCCTTGATTTACATTTCTTTAAGAAATGTGACTGAAGAAATGACAGCCACTGTTTAAGCCATTTTTTCTTTTTAGGTTTTTATTGATCCTGAAAGTACCAAGTGAAAGGCTAAAGTTCAGTTGGACTCATAAGTCTGGAGGAGGGAGGGCCATGGGAATGGATTTCAGGGTCAACCACAGAGGGTGAGTCCTGGAAAAGACCTTAGACTTTCCACTGGAAGCCTGAAGTAATCCACTGGAAGCCTGAATGTAAGAGTATAAACCTCAAAGCTTCTCAATTCCTGATTGGATTAATGTGATTTGAACTGCTGGCTCACCTCTCTTAGCTGACTGCTTTAAAGCATTTTTTTCTGGCATGAAAACAAAGCATTTCCAAGGTTACAAGTTACTTCTGGTATTGTGGTTGGTTGTGGTATTCCAATAGCCAAGCTCAGCAAATATCTCAACTCTTAACCTATTATCAGACTGAAAAGAAAAACTAAAGGAGATGTATGTGTACAATCTTGTCCTTTCATTTAGTTTTTGTAGTAAACGTAATATAAAAATGTGTAAGATTATTAGAATTTCATGGTTTCAAGTGCACTGTTGGTAACTACACTGGGGCACATTGAGTGATCATTGTGATGTGGTTTTTTTAAACATGTTTTATTTTGTGTTGTGATCATCTCATCATTTCTTATTTAAGGAAAATTTAGCATTAGTACTTGTTCAACTTAATGAATTTAAATCTATCGCCTGAACTGATGCAGGAAATGTAATGAAATCAAATTTGGTTTGTTGAATGCAGGTATATTTTTTACATGAATGTTATCAAGTGACATGCATCTCTGGAGGGCTCCATTTATAATCAACATGTGTTCAGCTCCAGTGGAGAGAGCTTGTGGCATTCTAAAAGCATAACTGTACTAGTTTCCCAGCTCTGTCACCATTTATTTGTGCCAATTTGAACAAGTAAATTAAGATCTACAAGCCTCATTTCCATCATGTACAAAATGGGAAGATGCATCCCTATTTCTTATGGGTGCTTAATGTGGGAAGTTTGTGTATGTGTATGTGTAAAATACCTGCCACAATGAAGGTAACAGAGTAGACAGTAAATAAGAATTAGCCAAGATTAGGGGCGCCTGGGTGGCTCAGTTGGTTAAGCACCCAACTTCAGCTCAGGTCATGATCTCACGGTTGGTGGGGTCAAGCCCCACATCCGGTTCTGTGCTGACAAGTCAGAGCTTGGAGCCTGCTTCAGATTCTGTCTCCCTCTCTCTCTGCCTCTCCCCCATTCGCACTCTGTCTGTCTCTCAAAAATGAATAAACATTAAAAAAAATTTAAAAAAATAATTAGCCAAGATTAATGTATGCTGATGAAGAAGGTACAAGATTTGGTCTCTGCTCACAAAGTTCATACGATCACACTGGGAAGATACAGGGCATTGACAGGTGGCCCCCCAAATGATCTCTCCATGTCAAATTCCTGGAACCTGTGAATTTTACCTTAAAGGTTGAATCCTATACTAGTTTTTAGACAGTATAGGAAAAAGGGTAATTTGAAGATGCAATTAATTTAAGGTCTTGAGATAAAGAGATCATCCCGAATTATCCCTGTGGGCCTTTAATGCTATGAAAATCCTTATTAAAAAGGCAGAGGGAAGGGCACCTGGGTGGCTCAGTAGGTTAAGCATCCAACTTTCAGCTCAGGTCATGATCTCATGGTTCGTGAGTTCGAGCCCGGCATTGGGCTATGCGCTGACACTGATGGTGCTGAGCCTGCTTGAGATTCTCTCTCTCCCTCTTTCTCTGCCCCTTGCCCATGTGTGTTCTCTCCCTCTCAAAATAAATAAATAATCTTAAAAAATCACTTAAAAAAGAAAAAAAAGGAAGAGGGCTATTTGAGACAGGGGAGAAAACACACAGAAGTGATAGAGGCAGGGTGACCATGAGGGGTGACCATGAGGCAGAGATGGGAGCAATGGAGACAAGCCAAGAAATGTCTGCAGCTAGCAGAAACTGAAGTGGCAAGAAATTCTCCCACAAAGCCTCCTGAGGGACTATGACCCCGCAGGCTCTTGAATTCAGACTGCTGAGCTCTAGAATTGTGCGACAATACATTTCAGTTACTTTGGGCCCCCTAGTTTGTGGTAATTTGTTATTGCAGCTCTAGGAAACTAACAGGGGAGATGAGAGAAGGCTACATTTCTACTTGCAATGGATCAAAGAATGCCCATTATAATAAATTATATCATTATTTTCTTGCTTCAAATTGCAAAATAGTCTTACCCTTTAAAATTTCACAAATTAAGTCATTTATTCATGCATTTAGATGGTAATTACATGGTTTTGATTGTATGACAGATAAGTCCCCGGAGAACAGATATGAATTATTATTATCCTGAAAAAGCTTATAAACCAGCAAAGGGCATTATAATGGAATAAAACTAAATGTAATGTACAAACCATACCTAAGCCACTTGTAGACTTTGAAGTAGCAATAAATAATTTGGAAATTAATTTTGAAACTCATAAAGTTGATTATTTTACTAAAGTAATTTAATTACTCATGTGTATGTACACACAGAGACATACATATACTTGTGTCCTTTCACAAATAAATTTTTCAAAATTAAATGCTCAAACACCTCTCAGGATTTTCAACTTAAATTCCCTTTTTTAAAGTTTATTTATTTTGAGAAAGAGAGAGAGCATGAGCAGGGGGAAGGGCAGAAACAGAGAAAGAGAGAGAGAGAGAATTCCAAGCAGGCTCTCCGTGGAGAACTCCACTTGGAGCTCAATCTCATGAACCGTGAAATCATGACCTGAGCTGAAACCAAGAGTCGGACGCTTAACCGACTGAGCTTACCAGGTTGAGCCCCCCGGGTGCCCCTTAAATTACTCCTTGTTCTACAAATAGGTTCTATGTGATTTTTGGAGAATTTAAGTGAAAATTAATTTTCATTATGGGAATTGAAAAATACAATCCTCTTGGTATAATCTTTCTATTTGGTTCTATTTTTTGTTCTTAGAAACTGAAATTAAAAACGAAAAAAAGTGAGGGTTGGGACTCCTGGGGGGGCTCAGTCGGGTGAGCATCCAACTTCAGCACAGCTCATGATCCCACAGTTTGTGAGTTCCAGCCCCACGTCAGGGTCTGTGCTGATGGCTCAGAGCCTGGAGCCCCCTTCAGATTCTGTGTCTCCCTCTTTCTCTGCCCACACCCTCGCTGGTGGTCTGTCTCTCTCTCCCTCAAAAATAAATGTTAAAAAAAAAGTTTTTTTTAAGGTGAGAACAAAAAAAAAATAGAATTATTTAATTCAATATTCGATAAAGCTATTAATAGGCAGAAATCATTTTAATTTTTAACAAGGACCAGTTGTACATAACATCTTAACATAAGAAATGAAGAATGGCCATTTCAGGCATAAATCAGAAGTGCTAATGTATGCAATTGAGAACAAGGAGATATTTTGACATTTATCAAATCACATTACAGAGGTAACAAGACAACTTTAATAATAAGGTGATGACAGAGATATTCACAAAACATATATTCTAAATCGCCATTACAACTTGGTCCATGGTTGTCTCAGAGGACCCATGTCCAGAAAATATGAACACTTTTGCACATAAAGAAGTGAGGAAATCATCCATTTTCAGATAGAGACAACATTTAGGGCAATGAATAGCATCTGGAAAGAAAAGATGGAAATGAAGGATAACATATACAAGTTTACAGTTCAACTTGAGCAAGTGTCATTTATTACAATTAAGTTTTAATTGAAAAAAACAATAAAAAATTAGTATCTACAGTAGTTACAGGAGATATTAGAAGCATGGATTCAAAAGAAAAATTGACATTTTAAGAACCATAGTAAAATAGTCAATGGTCATGATTATAAAGAAAGAAAAATAAAAATGTAAGTTGTGAAACACTGGACAATGACTAATTCTCTAGTCAACTGAGCATACTGTCTAAAAACTAGTATAGGACTCGACCTTCAAGGAAGTTGCCAGTGGCCAAACAAGTCAGCAACTAAAACAAAGGAATATGTCAGGATGACAAACACCTTCAACCATTTTTTTTCCCCTAGAAACTTTGCCTAGGGTTTAAGACAAAACATGAACATGGTATGTTTGGGCCTAGACTTTAGTTCTAGCCTACTACTCAGTTGTTTAGTTCTAGCATACTACTCAGTTGTTTATTAGATGATAAATGTCAGTTCAAGAGAATGCTATAGCTTCTTCACAAAAGTAAAAATGCCAATGATTTTCAAAATGCTGTCACCATAAATCAGAGTAACTCATTCTACATCAGGATCCAGTCCATACACACACACCTTTGAAAAACAGTATCACCAAGCAATTCCTAACCTTACTACATGTGATAATCTCTGATACTTTTTATTCTCTCTTATTCTAGTCTATTTCTTTTTAATTATTGTTTATTTATTTTGAGAGAGAGAGCACAACTGGGGGAGGAACAGAGAGAGAGGGGGAGAGAGAGAATCTTAAGGAGCTTCTGCACTGTCAGTGCAGAGCCCAATGTGGGGCTTGAAGTCATGAACTGCATGTGAGATCGTGACCTGAACTGAAATCAAGAGTTGAACACTCAACCGACTGAGCCATCCAGGAGCCCCTATTCTAGTCTATTTCTTTGAAAATAATGCTAGTTTTGATAGACTCATGGGTTGACACCTGCATGTTGAAAAATTCTGGTCTAAAGAGGAATATTGGAATATATAATTGATTTAGATCTTATTAGTTATAAGCCTTGAACACCAAATAAAACCTCTTTAAACCTACACTTTTCCCTGTGAACTGTAAGCTATCCAAAAGAGGTACGCCCTCCTGTTACAGCGATGTCATAACATTGTATGGTTGGCTGAATTAGGAAGAGTAGGAAGTGGGGACAGCAGCTATGGGGCACTTAGGTCGCAGCTCCTCCTTAGCTTTTTCTTTTTCTTTTTTTCCTCTAAGTAGGGCTTGACACACAACCTCTCCCAACTGAGCCAGCCAAGTGCCCCACAGCCTTCGTGTTCTTGCCACATGCATGGGAAATATCACTAACTGATCACTTCACTCCTTATCAGTTGTATTGGACACCCCTTCAAAATCCTTCAGACAGCCTTTGTTGATGGATGAGAGCTGCCTGCACTGCAGTCACTTGGAAATCCCTGAAATCTAATTCTTTGGGGTCTCTAAAATAAGCAAGACATACATTAGAATCACTAAGAAGGAATTTTTCATTACAGTTAAAAGTTTAAGCTTCCAATCAGAGTGATGTCAGCAAGGGGGTGAAATAGGAAGCCCCAGACTATCCGCCCCCCCCCCCCACCAGAAACAACTTCACAATTCCAATTGCCTTTATGAGAAACCCCAAAACTGGTTAGGAGGTTCCTATACCTAAGGTGACTCATAGACAAGAGGAACCGTGAAGAACCATATTGAATCCAGTATGAAAATTTGTGGCATTTACTCTCCATAGGCCCTCTCCACATGACAACACTGTACAGGAAAAAATTCAGTCACCAGCTTCTCAGTGGAGATGGAAAGAAAAGAGTGGAACATATATCCAACATTCAATCTTCTGACTTCCCCCAGGGCTGCCTAAAGGACTAGTTTCAGTCTTGCCTGAATCTAAATGCTGACAGGAATGTGAAATAGGTCAGGGACCTCTGAGAAAGGAATTCAGTGCAGCTTAGACTAGCACCAGAATCTGCACTACTGCAGAGACACCACCAGCCAAAGCAATCTTGAAGAAGAAGAAGAAGAAGAAGAAGAAGAAGAAGAAGAAGAAGAGGAGGAGGAGGAAGAGGAGGATAGAGGCCTCACATTTCCTGTTTTCAAAACATACTACAAAAATAACAGGAACCAAGATGATGTGCTACTGGCATAAAGACAGACACATAGACCACTGGAACAAGACTGAGTTCAGAATAGAGAGACCTTGTGTATGTGGTCAAATGATCTTCAACAAGGGTGCCAAGACTACACAATGGGGAAAAGCAAATGGTGCAAGGAAAACTGGATCCCCACATGCAAAAGAATGGAGACAGACCCTTATTGTGCACAAAAATTAACTCCAGTGGATTTATGGCCTAACCATAAGACCCAAAACTGTTAAGCTTATAGGGGAAAAAAAAAACGGAAAAACGTCACATAGATAGCAAAGATTTCTTGTCTGTGACACCAAATGCAGAGAAAACAAAAGTAAAAATAGAAAAATGAGACTATATCAACCTTAAAAACTTCTGTACATCAAAGAAAACAATCAAAATGAAAAGTCACTTTACAGAATGGGAGAATACATTTCCAAATCACTTATCTGATAAGGGGTTAAGAACCACAGTATATAAGGAACTCCTGAAACTCAAGAACCAAAAATTAAATAACCTGATTAAACAATGGACAAATGATGTTAATAGGCATTTCTCCAAAGACAATATACAAATGGCCAAAGAGCATATGAAAAGTTGCTCAAAATCACTAATCATATGCGCAATGCACATCAAAACTACAGTGAGTTATCACCTCACAACCATTAGGATGGCCAGTTTCAAAAGAGACAATAACAATTGTTTGCAAAGATATAGAGATGGTGGACCCTTGTGCATTAGTCCTGAGAATATAAAATGGTGAGGCCAGTATGAAAAAAATTAAGGAAGTTCTGCAGAAAATTAAAACTAGAATTGCCATATAAACCAGCAATGCTGGGGTGCCTGGGTGGCTCAGTCGGTTAAGCGTCTGACTTTTGATTTCGGCTCAGGTCATGATCTCATGGTTGTGAGATTGAGCTCTACACTGTCAGCAAGGAGAATCCCTGCTTGGGATTCTTTCTCTCCCTCTCTCTCTGCCCCTCCCACTGCCTGCTCGCTCTCTGTCTCTCTCTTTCTCTCTCTCAAAAATAAATATAAACTTTAAAAAAGAAAACAAGCAATTCTACTTAAGGGTATATATCCAAAAGAATGTGAAGCAGGATCTCAGAGGGATATTTGCACACCCATGTTCATTGCACCATAATTCACAATGGTCAAAAAGTGGAAGCAATCCAAATGTCCATCAAGGGATGAATGATTAAAGAAAATGTATGTGCATACAACAGAATATTATGCAGCCTTTAAAAAAGATATAGTCCTGTCATATGCTACAACATGAGTGAACCACAAGGTCATTATGCTAAGTGAAATAAGCCAGTCACAAAAGGACATATACTATATGACTCCTCTCATATGAAGTATCTAAAGTAGTCAAAATCATAGAAACAGAAAGTAGAAAGGTGGTTGCCAAGGGCTGAGAGGAAGAGAATTAATATTTACTGGATATAAAGTTTCAGTTTTATAAGATGAAAAATTCTAGAGATCTGTTGCACAACAATGTGAATATACTTAACACTACTGAACTGCATACTTGAAAATGGTTAAGATAGTTGTTATGAATTTGTCAAATTAACAATTAATATGGGGAGCACAGGGTGTCAAATGGTACCTGTTGAGCTATGGTTCAACAATAGACTACAAGAATTGAAAGAGACCTTTATTACTCACAGGTCCTGGAGGAAGTACCTGGCACACCTCGAGAGGGCCATACAAGGTAGTCAAGGCAGACTGAAGACAGGGAGAGACTGGAGGCAAATGGAGCACATGCCTTAAATACTGGTTCATGGGTAGAGAGCTTTGAGGTTTCCCAGATAAGGCAGGACTGGTCAATTCAAACCAAAGGAGTGGGGTTTTGGTAAGCCGCAAGGGAATCTTATACGTGGGACACATAAGAGGAAGCCACCGGGAAGCACGGGAGACTACTAAGGACAAGGACTGTTGGGGGGAGTCATATCAGGAACTTCCATTTCCTTGTGACTCAGCCAGCAGCTAATGAGGGCATGCGTTCATGACTTCACCTCAGGTCATGATCTCACGGTTCCCTCTTTGTGCCCCTCCCCTGCTTGTGCTCTCCCAATAAATTAATTAAGTAAGTAAGCAAGTAATAATTTCTAAATTTAATTATATAGGGAGAGTATAAAAATTATCTTCTTCTAAGTTTAAATACGAGTATCTAAATCATATCTTTAAATTAGTTTTATGTGAATAACTTTTACAAGAAATACCCATCTTGCAAATTATTGTCACTTCAAAACTAATTTAGACAATATCAGTTTCCAAACAATATTTTTAAGACTAAAAAATAGATCCTTTTTAAAATATCTATTAGACTCAGTAATTAAATGAACATTGATATTCATGGCCAAAAATAGATAAGTTCATTCTCAGGATATCTCCCTTATGTTAACTATATCATTCCAGAAATGCCTAAGTATCTTGAGTAAAAAAAAAAAAAAAACAGTTTACCTTGTTGTCTAAGGTATCCTGCCCCAGTTCCATTTTAGGATAAATGGCTCTAACACAGGCATTACAAGTCCAAAGCCTTTTGAATTTCTGTGAATAGTTTATATATAATATGTTTGAATATTTGGCTAGTATCTGGCTCACCTATGGCTTATTCCTCCACTTTGATGGATGGACTTTTATTGTTAATTCATGTTTATTGTTACTCATGTCAAATTTTTTTGAAACACAAGTAAAATAAGGAGTCACATGGAGTCTTTTCGGTTCAGTGACAGAGAGCATTCCTTTATAAGGTATCCAAGGTTTTCAAGAATAGCTTAACCAGCAAAATATTTCAATATTCTATGTGAAAGAATTTCTGCCTGTTTAAAGAAATTGCTTCCACTTCTCATATTTAGTAAAACGACTGTACCATGTATATTTAATCTTGTGGTATATGAGTACAGGTTTTTAAATAAGGATATTTTTTAAATAAAGATATTGAAAAGTTGCTGAAATTTAGAAAATTGAAAAAAATTGAAGAAATCAGAAAAGATTGAGATACTATTTTAAAATATGAACAAACAGATGTATTGAATTTTACATGCTATAAACCTTTTCAGAAGAAATTTGAATACCTGTAAATTTTCAAATAAATGTAAGGTATTTGTGGCAGTTAAATATATATTTTTTATGTTCATTATTTTCTTACAATAGGAGAAACATTTGTGAGGTAGCAGACTCCTCCAGGTATATATTGAATTAAATTACTCAGCTGAAATTCCAGGGAACAGTTTAGGAAATAGTGTGCTAATATACTTTTTTTTTTTAAAGTTGAGTTCATTTTTATGGAGAGAACTTTTAAGAAAATGAAATAACTTTAGTTCATCCACATTGGAATTCACACACAACTCCAACTAGTTAATGATTTTATGTTTTCCAAATACCACTAACACTGGTTTCTGGGCTTACAGGGCTAAATGTAGCTACTACATGGAGTTTTATTCCTCCTTTTTCTAGAACAACTTTTACCAATTAGAAGTAAAATTTTACCTCCCTTTGGAACAGTAGAATTAGGACATACTTTAACTGAGTTTCACATTGCCTCTGCTCAGATAATTAAGTCTTCCTTTTGAAAGTTGGCCAAGAGTGGGGCACCTGGGTGACTCAGTCAGTTAAGTGTCTGACTCTTGGTTTCTGTCAGGTCATGATCTCATGGTTCCTAAGTTGGAGCCCCGCATCAGGCTTTGCACTGGGTGTGGACCCTGCTTGGGATTCTTTCTCTCCCTCTCCCTCTGCCCCTCTCCTGCTTGTGCTCTCTCAGAAAATAAATAAATAAATAAATAAATAAATAAAGTTAGGTAAATGAAATTATACACTATATAACCTGTTGGAATTGGCTTTTTACATTCAGCATACTTAATGGCTCATTCTTTTTACTTCTGAGTAGTAGAACATAGTGTGGATTTACCATAATTTATTTAACCATTCACCTGTCAAGGACATTGGATTGCTTTTGGCTATTACAGATAAAGCTGTGTGTTCTTACATTTCACTTATCTAGGATAAGTGCCTGAGAGTACAATTACTGGACTCTATGGTAATTGCATTTTTAGTTTTAAGAAACTACTGTACTGTTTTTCAGAGAGGTTGTACTATTTTGCATTCCTACCAGCAATGTATGAGTGGTCTGACTTCTTCACATCATCACCAGCATTAGGTACTGTCACAATTTATTTTTTACTTTAGTGATTTTACTTGTTCTTGTAGGTGTATAGTGAAATCTCATTATGGCTTTAATTTGCATTTCCCTAATAGTCAATGTGTTAAATATATTCTCATTTGCATGTGTGCCATTTATAGGCCTCATTCAGTGAAATATGTTCAGATTTTTTACTGTTTTCTAATTGGATTGTCTGATTTTTCACTGTTAAGTTTCAAGAGTTCTTTATATATTCCAGATATGTGGTTTGTAATAATTTTCTTTTTTTTAAATTTTTTTATCGTTTATTTGCTTTTGAGAGAGAGAGCAAGCATGAGTGGGGGAGGGGCAGAGAGAGAGGGAGACACAGAATCCGAAGAAGGCTCCAGGCTCTGAGCTGTCAGCACAGAGCCCAATGTGGGGCTCAAACCCACGAACTGTGAGATCATGACCTGAGCTGAAGTCGGATACTTAACTGACTGAGCCACCCAGACACCCCAAGTTTGTAATAATTTTCTCCCAGTCTTTTTATCCTCTCAGCAAGGTCTTTCTCAGAACAAAAATTTAAAATATTGATGAGGTCCAATTTATCAAATTATACTTTTCGTGTCAGGTCTAGAATTCGGCCTACACACTGATCCTGAAGATTTTCTCCTGTGTGTGTGTGTGCATGTGTGTGTGTGTGTGAGTGCGTGTGTGTGTGTGTTTTAATTAAAAGGTTTTATAATTTGGGGTTTACTAAAATTAACATCAGTGATCTACTGATCTAATTTTTGTGTAAGTTGTAACACGTAAGTAGAGATTCTCTCTTCTTTTGTTTTCGTTCATGAATTTCCAGTTGCAGCAAGCATCATTTTTTGAAAACGGATATCTTTCCTCCATTAAATTGGTTTTGCATCTTTGTCATCTTTTGCATCACTTGAACACATGTGTATAATCATTTATTAATGTCTATCTTTGTCCTATAATCCAAGCTGTACAAGATCTTCAGAGTAAACTGAACTTGGAAGTTTAAGTCCCCAGATGTTAGAGCATCTTTCTAAACACATTTGGCTTTCCAGAGATGCACATTAAAAACATTTGTGCACAGGTTCATAGTGAGCAGCCTACTGGACTGCCTACTGGAACAGGAGCCAATATATTTCAGATGAAGATAATGGGATTTGAGTTCTCTATTAGATGTTATTCAATCAAAATGGACCAGATGCACAAAAGTATATAAATGTTATCAAGAAAACTGTTGTCTACAATTAAGAGATAAAAACAGTAAGTAGAATCCAAACCAAAATGGTACAGATATTAGAAATAGGAGAAGAAGTATTTTTGTAAATATACTCAATGAATTAATATGACTGAAATTTTATAAAGGTTGGGACAGGTAAAGGAAATTACAGTTATATAAGGTTATTAAATTTATGAAATAAATTGTCAAATGACAATTGTGAAGTGGGAATTAGGAGGAGATACCATAATGCCTAATTAACGGGGAAAAATTGAATGTTTCCCCTAAGATTAGAAATAAGACAAGAATATCCATGCTCAGCATTTCTATTCAGTTTTGTAGCTGAGGCACTGGTCAGTACAAAAAGACAAGAAGGAAGGAAGGAAGGAAGGAAGGAAGGAAGGAAGGAAGGATAAAAGGAAGAAAAAGGGAGGGAGGGAGGAAGAAAGGGAGAAAGGTAGAGAGAAAGAAGGCAGGGAGGGAGGGAGGGAAGAGGGAAGGAAGGGCTTAAAGATTGAAAACAAGAGCAAAAACTTTTCTTACACATTGATGGCACGATTACCTTAAAGAAGATCCTAAGAAATCTACAAGAGAGAAAAGGTAGAAAATATAAGTGAATTTAGCAATATCATGGAATTTATAAAATTGATAAAAACCAGTTGCATTTCTCTATATTAGCAACAACGAGTTTAAAATTAAATTAAAAATTATCTTTATAATAGCCTCCAAAACACTTATAAAAAACTACAAAATATACACAATGTCACTGAACTGGAAAGTACAACACATTGCTGAGAGAAACCTAAAATGTATGGAGATTGAGAAATACATCATGTTCAGAGAGCAGGAGACAATATTCTTAAGATGCTTATTCTTCCCTATTTGATCTATACAGTCAATGTAACCCAGTCACGATACCAACAAACATTATTTTGTGGAAATTGCTAAGCTGAAACTAAAATTTATATAAAAATGTAAAAGATATGAACAACTTTTAAAAAACTAAGCAGTTGGCGAAGTTACATTATCTGAATATAATGCTGTATTAATCGAGAAAGTCTATTAGTACAGTTACATGTACTAATCAATGGAATACTAGAGGCTACACAATTAAACATATTTGGAGCCAATTGACTTTTAACAAAGATCAAACATAATTTAATAGAGAAAAGGTAGTTTTTTTAACACATGATATTAGAATAGCATGATGTGTCAATGAAAAACATGCAAAACCAACAAGAAAAAAACCTCAATACCTAACTTAAACCACACACACACAAAGCCAACATGAATCATAGATGTAGATGTAAAAGCTAAAACTATAAAATATCTAAATGAAATCAGGAGAATATCTCCATGGCCTTTCAGCTGGCAAAGCTTTCTTTGATAGGACACCAAAAGCATTAACAATAAAATAAAAAATATAAATATTAACAATTAGCTTTCATCAAAATTGATCAAATGGACTTTATTAACTTTAAAAAACATTTACTCTTTGAGAAGCACAGTTAAAACAAAAGTACATGCACAAAATGTGAGAAAGTATTCACAATTTATGCAGTTTGCAATAATCAATATACATGCAGATAACGAAAAGAAAGGATGGGTAGCTGTGTTAAGGACATAGGATGTACAGCTGTCATTTCTCACTTGAAATTCACAAGGGGAGGTTTTGTCTTTGTTAAGCTTAAGATAAGAATGCATCTGGGCCCAACATTTCCACTGCAATATGCATACTTAGAAAAACGCCTGAATAATAATAGCCAGAAACTGGAAACAATCCAAATGTCCACCAACAGTACAGTGGATAAACAAACATCATATTCTTAAAAGTGTTTATTATACTGTACTGAAAATCAAACAACTGCAGCTGCATATAATAACATAGATGAGCTTTGCCAACATAGTGTTGATACAAAGATTCCAATTATATGAATTAAGACAACATATAAAAGTAAACTATATTGTTTAGACATATATCATTTGGTACTAAAATTATTTGAAAAGCAAGTACAATAAAACCTTGGATTGTGAGTAATTTGTTCTGTGAGTGTTTGGCAAGACGAGCAAACATTCTAATAAAGATTAACTTGATAAACAAGCGATGTCTTGCAATACAAGTAGTACGTGAGGCCGAATGTCACATGATCAAAACTGAGCTGATGGTTCTTGAAATTCGCTTTGGTATATGAGTGCTTTGGATTATAAGCATGTTTCCAGAATGAATTATGCTCACCAACCAAGGTTTTACTGTCTATGGTTAGCATTAAATGTGGAATCAAGGTTATAAGGGTTTATGCATGGGAAATGACCCCTCGGTAATGTTCTATTTCTTAGGGTCATGGTTAAATTATACATTTATGTTTTATGTATTTTTTGTGTATAAGCTTATCTGTAACTATTTGGAAAAAGAGTCTAGGATTTTCCTAGCCAGAGGAATTTGACTCTTCCTCTTTAACACTCCCATTACACTCCAGTCATACAAGTAATACGTGTAGTTTTAGCTATGATTTGGGTTACTTTACATTTCTGTTTTTCTCCAAGTGTTTTAAGCACTAGTGAAAGGGGCCTGGATGTCAAGATTTAAATGCAAGAAATATTTCCTGAAGTGAGCCAAATCAATAAAAGCAAATGTCTTGTAAAGAGACAGAATGGATGAAGCTGTACTTGTCATTTTGCAGATCGGAAGACATAAGTCCAGGAGTCATTAAGTACCGGGTCAAAGTTATAGTCAAGTAATAGCACATTTACCTCAGGACTGGATGCCAGGCATTTCGGATATGTTTCCCCCATTCCACTACTTCATACCAACTGGAAATGGGGCAATATCCACTAGGGCAAGCTCTGATGAGTCTTACTTTTAAAACTGCAATGTACAAAAAAGTCTCATGCTCATAGTGACTGAAGGAATCATTTAAGTGATAAACTGGCAGCTAGAAGGTCCAAATTTGCCTTCAGATGGTTTTTAATTATGCTGCCTTTTTATTTACTTATGTATTTGTTGTTGCTGGGGTGGTAGGGAAGTGAAAGGGGGTGCATTTTGAATGACTCTGGACCAACTTGGTACTCTAGAGGACACCAAAGTCACCACCACTGCTTGGTTTACTCTCATCTGTAAGGCACATTTACACTTCCCACAGGCTTAGCATTCACAACTTCCTTTAATCCCTTTCCTTGTTAAATGAGCTAAATCCCAGACAATTAATGTGATTTAACGATGGCATAGGTTGTTTGTGCCACAGCCAGATTAAAACCCAAGTCTCTTTATTCCCAGGCCAGGGATCTTTATGCTGCTTCACCTTGTTTATTTTTATTTTTTAATTTTTTTAATGTTTGTTTATTTTGAGAGGGACAGAGAGAGAGCGTGTGAGAGCTGGGGAGGGGCAGAGAGAGAGGGTGAGAGAGAATCCCAAGTCTGTGCCACCATCACAGAGGTTAATGTGGGGTTCAATCCCATGAACTGTGAGATCATGACCTGAGTCGAAGTCGAGAGTTGGATGCTTAACTGATAAAGCCAGCCAGACGCCACTGCTCCGCCTTTTTAAAAACTTTTAACAAAGAATTCTAAATTGTTAGAAGTGCAGATTGGAAGGTGCACCTGTGGCAAAACTGTTTTTGGTGTTTCACATTTATTTTCTGCTAGTTCACCACTTTGCTAATTACATGTAACTTGCTCTCTGATACATGATGATAAATGTTACATAATCATGCTGTGGACATGTAATAAATTTTAAGTAAGTGTTATTTTTCATATATTCCATTCGTTTCTTCAGTAAATATTTAGTGAATGTGTAACTTGCAAGGTGTGGTGATAAACATTCAGAATATGGCAAATCAACTGGACAGACATGACCCCACATTATTGAAGCTTCCATACTACCAAGAGAAACATAATGATTAACTTATTTATAAATGTAATTACTTAACTATAGCAGTGCTAAATTACAAAGTGTGGCTGGAATGAGAGCATACAACAGGGAACACTTGACATAAGAAACTGGAGAGTTAGTTAGAAACGGCCTACCTGGGGGACTGACTTCTAAAAAATAGTAGAAAAGTAACAGGGAGCAGGGAAAGGTAGAGCAAAGATAGAAAGAACATTCATTTCCTAAGAGGAACTCAAAAATCGCCCTTGTGGCTGGAGTGTAGAAACAAAAGAGAACAATCACAAGATTTTATGTTCAGGACCTTCTAGGACATATTAAAGAGTTTGATGTTTACCCTAAGAGCGATGTAAAACCATTGCAATATTTTATGGAGACCCTCATCATCAGATGGATTATTTTGAAAGAATATAATGAACGCTGAATGGAAGAGGAGTGTAAGGGATGCCAGACTGATTTGGAGGAATTAATAAGGTTACTACAGAGTACAAGATCCTAACGATGAAGACTTGAAATTGGGAAATGGCAGCATGGATAGAGAGAAGTAGATGAGTTCCAGAGATGGTGATTTAATGGGATAGAGAGGGTGAGGAGAAGAGTTGTATTGAAAATAATGACTGGTCCATGGACACCACCGCAGAAAGCAGATGCCACCAATAAACAATAGATTATGGCACTTAGCAGTGTGGACCACCTGAATAGAAGACCTGGCTGGCGAATGTCAGAGATAGTCACACCTCTCACTGAGACCTAGAATAGTGAGAACAATTTTGGGAAAACAAGTAAAAGCTTACAGAATAATGACTATGTTAAAAACAAGCTAAAGAGACAAATTAAACATATAACTGATTTCCCTTTACTCATTTTCCTCTGAAAATTCCAATCAAGGAGCATATTTTAAGGCTGAATAAACTATATTCCATAATAGTCTTATTTTTTAAAGGAGAATCTTTGAAAATTTCTACTTGTTTAATATTCACTTCAACTAATTAAACTAAGAGGAATTTTTTTTTAAAAAGACCTAATCATTTTTGCACTAAAAATATTATGTCTATTATTCTTATGAAATTAAATAAAGCTATATGAAATGCTGTTAATCATTGATAATTTAACAATGACTTTAGAGGTCACTAGAAAAGTCATTTCTAATTAAAAATTACACATTTAAAAAAATTACAACATAGGACACAAAAAGTTACAGTAACTTTCAAAATATTTTGATTTAAAAAATGAACATCCCAGTATTATATCACTTAGAGTTCCATAAAGAGTTTCTTCCCTTTATAAATATTTATTTTTCTTAAAAATTCTAGTGTATGTTCAGATAAATATAGGTTATCCCTAAAATAGCCAAGTAGCTAGCCTATAAATATTGGATAAATAAATCAAATGTGTTTTTATACTTGTTTTTTTTCTCCTAATAAAATAACACCAACATAGAACTCAGTCAGACAGCCTGAGTAATGACAGTTGCACAGTCTGCATGAACCAGTTTCCTGATTTGAAGAGAATACCTATCTTCTAAGGATATTACAATGTACAGATTCATACAAAATACAAAATGTTATTAGCCATCCAGGTGATTGAAAGGAGTTATACTCACTTTACTGGCGTTAGTACTAAACAATCAAAGAACCATTATTCGCACTCTAAATTATTCTCAGCAACTTTCATAGCCATCAGGAAAACTTGTCTAGGCACCTGGGTGGATCAGTTGGTTGAGCATCCGACTCTTGATTTCAGCTTAGAATCTCAGGGGTCCTGGGATTGAGCCCCATATTGGGCTTTGTGCTAACTGCTCAGAGACTACTTAGGATTCTGTCTCTCCTCTCTCTGTGCTCCTCCCCCTGTTCACCCTCCCTCTCTCCCTCAAAATAAGTAAATAAACATTTAAAAAAAGTTGTTATAGGTTTAAGTTGGAGCAACAGCATGAAAATCCCTCTGATTTTTCCATGTAGGCATTGGTAGAGAAAGTAGAGCCAATAAGCTGTGACTCTAAAAAATCAACAGAAAACATGCCTTCAGAAATTTTGTCTTTTTTATTATTTACTTTTTTAAAGCTTATTTATTTAGAGGCACCTGGGTGGCCCAGTCGGTTAAGAGTCCGACTTTGGCTCAGGCCATGATCTAGCATCTATCGGTTGATGAGTTTGAGCCCCACATTGGGCTCTCTCTTGTCAGTGCAGAGCCCCCTCTGATCCTCTGTCTCCCTCTCTCTCTGTTCCTCCTCCACGTTCTCTCTCTCTCTCTCTTTCTCTCCCTCTCAAAAATAAATAAACATTAAAAAAAAAATTAAGGGGCACCTGGGTGGCTCAGTAGGTTAAGTGTCTGACTTCAGCTTAGGTCATGATCTCACGGTTCATGAGTTCAAGCCCCAAGTTGGGCTCTGTGTCGACAATTCAGAGCCTGCTTTGGCTTCTGTGTCATCCTCTCTCTCTCTGCCCTTATCCTGCTTGTGTGCGCTCTCTCTCTCTCTCAAAAATAAATGAACATTAAAAAAAATTTTTGAAGCATATACAGTTTATTTATTTATTTTGAGAGAGAGAGAGAGCACATGCAGGCAGTGGAGGGGTAGCAAGAGGGAAAGAGAATCCCAAGCAGGCTCTGTGCTGAATTACGTTAATACCTAGAGTATTTTTTCTATAAAAATGGCCTCTTCAAATTTATATGTTTTAATTCTGATAACAATCCCAAGAGTTCACCATTTTATCTTTAAATATTTCCATGATTGGAGATGGGAAGGAATGTTAAGCCTACTTGCTATTTAAATGTCAAAGAAAGTTTTACCTATTAACAATTCAAGGTAACTGGAAATCAGAGGACCAAGAAATTCTGGAATATGAAGAAAACAGGAGAAAATGCATATTTTAGTTAATAAGTTGTCTGCATATATATTCTAATTAGGAGTCTTTGTTATAACTTTTCCAATGCTGAAGATTTCATTGGCTTTTATTTCTGACTGTTGGGTAAATAAATACTTGAGCAAAATATATGATAGTAGAAACCTCTCTGATATCTTATTTGTATTTATTTTATAGCAGACATTCATATTTTGAAAAATACAAAAATCCATACTGGTTTTGTTAACTGAAATATCCACACAGGGACTAGCACAGTGCTTCCTGACTAATTACATGTATTTTCTTACAGCAAGCTGCCCACTAAAGGAGTGGGATGTGTCACTGAAGGATATTATTGAGGGGTAGAGTCTTCTGACCAGCATCCCCTCCATAAAAATCATTGTTCCAATTTCCCATGACTTAATGTCTGTCAGAAGTTCTGCTGGTCATTTTAGCCATTTGGTCATGAGAATGCCCTCTTCTCTCTGCTACCACCCTAACAGCCCAGTCCAAACCACTATCAACTCTCATCCTGGTGACTGTAAGTCTCTACCAGGTCCCCAGTTTTCTACTCATGCCCCCTACAATTTATTCTTCACACAACAGCTAGAAGCATGTTTTAAAAACATAAATTAAATGAGGTCACTCCCCTCTTTCCACCCTCTAGTGACTTCTAGTTGCATGTGGAATAAAACCTCTTGCCCTCTGAGGTCCTGCAAAATGTGGCCCTGCCGGCACCTCTGAATGAAAGTCACCCCTGCCATTTCTGTCCAACCTCTAGGCTCACAAGCATCTTTTCTGTTCCTGGGAAGCCTGGGCTCCTTCCTACTACCTCCCTTTCCAGCAAGCTCATTTTGTTCTGAGGGCTTGTACATTTGTTCATTGCTCTACCTGGGTACATTTCCCCAGTCCTCATGCCTCCCTCAATGAAACTCTGGACTAGCTTTGTTTGTAGAATTACCAATTTATCTCAGTCATTTATTCTCATAGTGATGGGTACAGTGCATGGGCTAGACTTGGTGGGCAGCAATCTGAAAACAGTTTCTTTTGCCCACTACTGCTCTCCAAACCAGGCAGGACAGTTCCCAGTGATGTGGTGCTAGTGATGGAACAAAACGGAAAGAGCCTGGTTCCATGGATCACAACATGGAGGACACTATCCATCAATCAGAAACAAATGCACTAGACTGCTAAAATTATCACAAATTTTTATTCTGTTAAGCTATTGAAAATCTGGTTTGTTATAGCGGCTATAAATACCCTAAATAATATAGTAAGTGAGTCCTAAATAAATGGCATAGCAATGCCTTTCATAACAGACAAAATTATTTATAGGGCTTAGTTTTGTGACTTTATTGGCAAATCCAGGACAATAGAACAAGTTCTGTGAAGTAGCTCATTTCAGTCGTTTGTTTTCCAACTCTGCTAGAATGTTAGCTCCACGCAAATACAGGCCTAATCTATATTGTTTATTCTGTTCCTCAGCATCTAGAACACTGCCAGAGATATCAGAGATCCTCCATAAATATTTGTTAGACAATACCTACGTGGCTCTGTCAGTTGAGTGTCCGACTCTTAATTTCAGCTCAGGTCATGATCTCCCAGTTTGTGAGATCGAGCCCCACGTTGGGTTCTGAGCTGAGAGTGGAGCCTGCTTGGGATTCTCTCCTTCTCTGTTCCTCCCCTGGTCACGCATGTACTCTCTCTCTCGCTCACTCTCGGAATAAATAAACACTTTAAATAAATAAATAAATAAATAAACAAACAAACAAACAAACAAATAATTCTTAGGATAAAATGTGCAATTTATAAGAGGCTTTAGTTTTTGTGTATATAAATCTAACTATGGGCAGGCCTGATATTCTGGATAATTACAACTTTTAACTAAATAATAAAACAACCATGTAGCTAGTAAGCTGACTCAGGAGGAGTTTAAAAATCTCAAGTTAACCCAGGTTGCCTCCTGCTTGAAAGTTTTGGGATAAGGTCAGCTGCCTCAGGTGAAGCAAGACAGTGGATTAACTTTATTACTCGGTTGCAGGTTCACACCTTCTCCAAGCAAGAACAATTTAATCCATTAAATATTATTTGAGCCGAAAACCTCATCACTTCCTCCTCTCACAGGATCAGAGTAAATAAAGATTATGTTTTTGTCTATACAGAGCTTAACTTAGTCAATGGCAATTCAATATACACTAGCGGAAAATATTTTTCACTGTATCATTTCTCAGAAGATAATCATGAGTTCACTCCAAAAGGATTATTTCTGAGATCCAAAACACACAACAATATTAATTTAAGTAAGACACATAATTGTGGAAACCTTCTATTTTGATCTTATTCAATTTGAAAACTTTACCAAGTCAATAAACAAACTGTACCAAAGGGTATTTTGTAAAGTATCATGTAATTTGGAAGAAATAACTATAATCTGTCTCAATGTCAGTGCCAGCAGTTCAGAACTCAGAGGAATCAGGTTTATAATTGTAAATTAGAAACATCATTGTCATTTCCCTGCCACTGCCATCTGCATGTCACTGCCATCTGCACCTACAGAAGTCATGTGTCACACCCACATCTCTAGTCCTCTGCCATCCAACCTAAGACACGCAGAGGTACAATCAAGGTGGGTTGCTAACACCAGATTGGGGTGATGTGGGGGGGGCGACGATTCATTGACAGGCACTGAGGAATTGTGAAAGAGCCAGAAACTCCTGTAGAGTCTATAGGTTTGTTCGTGTTTATTCAGGCATTTCCCTGTAACCTTGGGGACAGGGAGGAGGGGAGGGGAGGAAGCAGGGAGGGAGGGTAATAAAAAGCGGTGACAAATAGAAATATACCTAATTACAGGGACTGATCACTAGGAAGTACCTTCTGGCTTAGCTGTTTCACACAGAGAACTGCTGAGACAGAAATATCTTAAAATGGTCATTAACTCCCCCTTTACAAAATTCCCAAAGTGGAATGTGGGTTTTAAAAAGCCTACTTTAAGGTTAGAGTGGGAGAGAGCCAAAGCATAAGAGACTGTTAAAAACTGAGAACAAACTGAGGGTTGATGGGGGGTGGGAGGGAGGGCAGGGTGGGAGGGAGGGCAGGGTGGGTGATGGGTATTGAGGAGGGCACCTTTTGGGATGAGCACTGGGTGTTGTATGGAAACCAATTTGACAGTAAATTTCATATATTAAAAAATAAAAAAAAAAAAAAAAAAAAAAAAAAAAAAAAAAAAAAAAGGAAAAAAAAAAAAAAAAAAAAAAAAAAAAAAAAATAAAAAGCCTACTTTATAACGGGACACCTGAGTGGCACAGTCGGTTAAGTGGCCAACTCTTGATTTCGGCTCAGGTCGTGATCTCAAGGTTTGTGAGTTTGAGCCCCACATCAGGCTCTGTGCTGACAATGCAGAGTCTGCTTAGGATTCTCTATCTCCCTCTCTGTCTCTGCCCCTCCAAGGCTCGTTGTCTCTCTCTCTCTCTATCTCTCTCTCTCTCTCTCATATTAAATAAACTTTTTTAAAAAGCCTCTTATCACTGCAGAAATAGTAATGTCTAGTTTCGCTCATCAAGTGTGGTAGGATAATAATTTGTCATATTAACCCAGACCTCCTTCCTCCTATAGCCCAGTGCCCTCTGCTGCCATCCCAAACTCTCCCTCTTTCTCACTGTCACACACACACACACACACACACACACTAATTTCAAATTGCAGTCAAAGTTTTCTAAGCCCATTGTCCTGGGCAGCTTAGTTACAACCTGAATTGAAGAAAACTCTTCCAACATACCTTTTGGTCATAGATGTTGTTTTATTTTGCATTGATTCTAATATTCTGAGATAAACTTTGGTTTTAGAAGGTCCTATCCAGTTTTTATACTCAGTACAGAAGAAATTAAGTTTTCCTCAGCTGGGGAGAGTGAAAAAGAGAAAATGTGCTTTTTCTGAGACTTAAACTGTCTCGTGAAGAAAAGACCTTCATGACCTTTTTCAGAGGCGTGTGGGAAGCTTTGGGGATGCTCTCTGGAGCCTCTGTAGAACCATTTAAAATCAATGGGGAGACCCCAAGCCGTTCTCTAAGATGAAAGGTCTGGGGCCCCTGGGTGGCTCAGTCAGTTAAGCATCTGAATTCAGCTCAGGTCATAATCTCATGGCTCATGAGTTCGAGCCCTGCATTGGGCTCTGTGCTGACAGCTCAGAGCCTGGAGCCAGCTTTAGATGCTGTGTCTCCCTCTCTCTCTGCCCCTCTTCCACTCCCACTCTCTCTCTCTCTCTCAAAAATAAATAAAAACATTTTTAAATTTTTTTAAAGAAAAAAAGATTAAAAATAAAAAATAATAAGAAGAAAGAGTTGGATAGCTATGCTAAGGGAAGTACAGTGTGCCATTTTGAATCTGGAAACACTTGGGATGAGAGAACCAAAGGCCAATAGGACACTGTCTCACACTTTTATTCCTTTATATCTGTTCTCTTCCTTCTCTATTCCTTCTCCCTCTCTAATCCTCCTTCAACTTTATTCTTTCTGAAATGAGTTCAGCTTCCATCCTAGGGTAGAGACCATGGTGGTCAACAGATCCAACATTTTACATCCATGGGCAAAGAGGAACCATTTTTTTTCTCAGTATCCAGTGTTGCAAATTCCAGGAAAGGATGCTTATTGACTTAGCTTTGGTCCCATGTCCACCACTAAAAATAAATCAATAGGGAAGGATGAGGAAATGTAAAGGAAAAAATATGATAACAAAATAAGGAAGACACATTGTACTGATAAAACAAAATTATCTGCAATACAAAGAGAATAACACATATTTTAGACATTTAGGGACTGTATAATGATGGGAAGCAGAATGGCAGATAACCTACTACCCAAATACTGTTATGAATCGACAGCATCAAAGACTCGATGAAATTTTCTGTCCTTCTGTCCTCAGCATATTGACTACTTCCTGTGGTCTCAGAAGGGCTATAGCAGCGCCAGACACCAGGATCTCACTTGTCATCCACAGGCCAGAAGACAGGGTGATCTTTCAGTGTTATACCCCATGCCCATTATGAAAATAATCAGCTACAAGGGGAATAAAATTGACATTTGGAGTGACAATAATCTAAATTCACCCCAGAGTGCTTGAATATATGATACCAGAAGCAAATCAAGTTTCTGTTAGCAAGAAAGGATGGATGAGATTGGCTGTGGAGTGGGGAGATAGGTGGGAGTGTTAGGGTAGAATAATGGGGATTAGGAAATTTATCACCAGAGTATTTGCATGTTCCCAACAGTAGCCTGAAAAAGTTTTTCCAGCTTGAGAACCAAATAGTTTTTGTAGTAACCTTATTAGTAAGTAGTTCCACTATGGAAAGCAATAGAAAACCAAGGAAAGCTGTGGGGATAGGGATCCTATGGACAATCTTCAGACAATGGTGACCATAGACTGAGAAACTGCTCATCATTAAACACATCTTGTTTTCTCCAAGCTGTGGATCATTTAAAGAATGTTTCCCCCACTGGGATTACCAGCCTTTAGATCAACTCAGTGAACTTCTGGATATTCTTCCAATAAATCCTTGTTGCCTTAATTTAATTTGATACAGTTTGTTTACATTATTCTTAACCAAGAACTCTGATTGGAATGTTTGTAGTTTGTTTTTGTTTTTGTTTTTGTTTTTTTTTCAAGGCCAGTCTGCTCCATTAATTCAGAGTTGCAACTATACTCAAATTATCAGACCCACTGAAAAGAAATGGGAAAGGAGAGTCTCTTCAGTAAATGGTGTTGGAAAATCTGAACAGCCACATGCAAAAAATGAAGTTGGACTGTCTTACACTATAGACAAAAATTAACTCAAAATGGATTAAAGACTTGGAACATTAGATCTGAAACCATAAGCTTTCTTAAAAAAAACATAGGTGGTAAACTCCTTGACATAGTCTTAACAATGATTTTTTTTAAATCTGACACCAAAAACAAAAGCAACAAAAGCAAAAAGAAACAAGTGGTACTACATCAAAATAAAGCTTCTGCACAGCAAAGAAACCCTTCAACAAAATGAATAGGCAGTCTACAGAATGGGAGAAAATATTTGCAAACCATATATAAAGTGTTAATATCCAAAATATAGAAGGAACTCATGCAAATCAATAGCAACCAAACAATCTGATTAAAAATGGGCAAAGGACTTTAACAGACAGACATCACTAATCATCATGAAAATGCAAATCAAAAGCACAAAGTATCACCTCATACCTGGTAGGATGGCAATTATCAAAAAGTCAAAATAAGCATTGACCAAGCTGTGTAGAAAAGGGAGCCCTTGTGAACTTTTGGTGGTACAATAAATTGGTATAATCATGGAAAACAGTGTGTAGTTTCCTCAAAAAATTAAAAATGGAAGTACTGTATCATACAGCAATCTCAGTTCTGAAGACATATTCAAAGGAAATGAAATCACTATGTTGAAGTGCTATCTGCACCCCATGTTCATTGTAGCATTATTCACAGTAGATAAGATGTGGAAACAACCTTAGGGCCTGTCAACAGATGAGTGAATTTAAAAATGTGATACACACACACACACACACACACACACACACACAGAGGAATATTATTCAGACTTAAAAAAGAGGAAGATCTTACCATTACCATTCATTACAACATAGATGAACCTAGAGGGCATTTTGCTAAGTGAAACAAGCCAGACACAGAGAGCAGCAAATACATAATCTCACTTATAGGCAAAATGTCAACAACAACAACAAAGTCAATCTCAAAAAAGAGAGTCAAACTCATAGAAACAGAGAGTAGTTTGAATTTTTCAACAAAAATTTATGTTCTAGATCACATAGTGAGGAACACTTTACATAATAATCTCTGAGCACCTTTCTGACTATTTTCTCCCAACAAATTCCATAGAGTAAAATCACTCATTCAAAGGGATTTAGGAATTTTAAGATCTTGAAACCCATTGGAAGACAATAACTAAAATTTTAAACAAAAGAGAAATGGCAAATAAATTGTTATTAATACTATATACATGTATACATGTAAATCATATGCATGATTATATGCATGTGAACATATCCCAGTTATAGATTTTTTTTACATAAGTGTATCTTATGTCTATATCAATGTTGCTGTGGCGGTAGAGAAGAGAGTCTGATCCTGGAGTCACAACTTTAACAGAGCTATGTTTCTACCACATATTAATAATGTAATCTTGGTAAATTATTTGACCCATCTGACACATGTTTCTATTATTGAGCTGAGTTATCTTCTTTACCTTTGAGTGTATGTGGCCCACTCCCATGCAAAAATCAGGGAGTTTTTCATGGAGCTAATAATATTATCCAGGGATCTCAGTTTTCATAATGGAATGTCAACTCTACACTTGGCATAAAATTCTTATAAGACAGAAGTTCCTATCAGGAAATATAATCTCAAATTCTTTGCTATTCAGCTCCCATCAAGAGCTTGATACAGGAAAGTAAAACTTTGAGAACTTTATCTAAATATGTATTACTTTTCAACTGCATATATTTTATGAAAAAAATAGAAAGTATTATCATTCATTGATAATAGCATGCTTTAATACTGTTGATAATATGTATTGCTAGAATTATTAAACATAAAATAATGTTGTTCCCAGGGAAGTTTTTAACAAAATCCACACCCTATAGCTCTGTTTTACTCCTACCTACTACCCAAGGTTATTGATAATATGCTAATATGTAAGAAAGATTAGTAGGAACCAGAATATTTTTTCTAACAATCAAAAACTTTCTTCTACTAATGAAGAATTTGATGACCCATTATTTCTAATAACTATATAATTGATTCGGTTTTCTTCTTTGACAGTTAGAAATATCAACACAAATTTGAAATTTATAACAACTAAGTTTTACTCTTAGGTTTGGTGTATATTCCAAGAGCGTATTGTTGTAAAACAAAGCACCCAAAAACTTAGTGGCTTAAACATTATTTTTCAATATATTATGGATTAATTTAGAATTGCTCACGCTCTTATAGTCAGAAGGCTGGGCTGGAACTTTCAGAAGGCTCAATTTAGCTAGATATCAAAGATGGCTTTGGGGCACCTGGGTGGCTCAGTTAGTTAAGCGTCTTTTTCAGCTCAGGTCATGATCTCACGATTTGTGGGTTTGAGCCCCACGTCAGGCTATGACAACTGACAGCTCAGAGCCTGGAGCCTGCTTCAGATTCTGTGTCTCCCTCCCTCTCTGTGCCTCCCCCACTCATGCTTTGCCTGTCAACAATAAACAATAAAAATTTTTTTTTAATTAAAAAAGAAGATGGCTTCTTCACTGACATATCTGGCAACTTAGCTGGGATAGCTACCCAACTTTGGGCAAGGCAAGTACGCCTCTCTCCCTTTCCCTTCCTACATCTAGCCACCAAGCTGCCGCCCCTTGCAGCCTCTCCACATGGCTTCCTCACAATATGGCGGAACTTCTGACAGAACTGCTGGCTTCACCTGGAGCAAAGAGCCCAAGGAAACTGGGGGTAGCCCCAAGGTCTTTTCCAACTTAGCCTCACAACTCAGGCAACATCACTTCCCCTACACTTTATTGGTCCAAAGCAAGTAGCTGATTCAGCCCCTATTCCAGGAAAGGGGAAGACAAAAGAACACGAATACCAGGAGGCAGGATTTATTGTGGACCACCTTTAGAGATTATTTATCACAGTACACTTAGATTTTCCTTTTTCTTATAGTAGGTTTTCTGCTTTATTACTTTTTCTATGTATTTTTATTAGAAGGTGCTTTTTAGTTTCATAGAGAAGCCAAATAACAATAGATAAATTAATGTTTGTACAAATGAAATAATACTATAGAATACAGGGTATGTTATGAGAATTGCTTGAGTTAATAAATATGTGAACAATTTGTTAGTAGATTATACTAACTATATAATATATAACTAAGATTATAGTAACTGTATAGTATATAATTATACTAACTTACTAGTAACTATGAAAATAATTTGTCATGGAATTTCTGTTTTTGTTGGAATTCTAAAAATTTTTGCTTCCAACCAATACTCCAAATGCTCCATGACTATGATGAGATAATAGAGAGACTTGAACTGAACACAGGCAAAGGGATTTATGTCACAGTAAAATTTCTGGAAACACTCTACATAGCTCTATTAAAACACAATCAGGGGCACCTGGGTGGCTCAGTTGGTTAAGCATCCAACTTCAGCTCACGTCATGATCTCACAGTTTGTGAGTTCGAGCCCCATGTCAGGTTCTGTGCAGAAAGCTTAGAGCCTGGAGCGTGCTTCAGATTCTGTGTCTCCTTCTCTCTCTGCCCCTCCCCTGCTTGCACTCTCTTTCTCAAAAATAAATAAATAAACATTTAAAAATAAAATAAAATAACATAAAATCAGCTTGGGGTTCCTGGGTGGCTCAGCCGATTTAAGTGTTCGACTCTTGATCTCAGCTCAACGTCATGATCTTATGTTTTGTGGAACCATGATATCGAGCCCCAACTGCTTGGCATCCTCTCTTTCCCTCTCTGTCTGCCTCTCCTGCACTCTCTCTCTCTCAAAAATAAATAGATCAACTTTCAAAGAATACAATAAGCTAAACCCGTATATTTGTTTCTTAGAAATAACTCCTGGGACACCTGGGTGGCTCAATTGGGACTTTGGCTCAGGTCATGTTCTTGCAGTTCATGAGTTTGAGCTCCATGTCAGGCTCTGTGCTGACAGCTCAGAGCCTGGAGCCTGCTTCGGATTCTGTGTCTCCTTCTCTCTCTGTCCCTCCCCTGCTCACACTCGGTCTCTCAAAAATAAATAAACATTAAAAAATTTTTAATAAAAAAAAGAAATAACTCCTATTTTATACAACAGTGCCCATGTCTGTATTTCCGTTCCATAGTTACAATTCGATGAAGAGTGAGAGTGAACTGAATAATCTCCAAGGTTTCTTTTATCACTATGATTCTAAGATTCTCCTCTAAAGGTTGGATTCTCCATTCCCACTGTGGCCCGATGCATAAAGTGTCACCAAAGAATTCTCACTGAGGTCTCTTCCACTGAATTTCTCTGTCCCCTCCTATCATCCAATTTTGCCACGTGGTGTAGTAAGGACTTTACCTTGGTATCATTTTAATCATTTCCCTTAAAATGACTCCAGGTGTTCCTGTTGCCAGAAACCCTTCCTTTAACCAAAGGGCCTTTTATTCTGCTTGATTTTGGACCATCCAGATCTTGGCTGTATGCGGAAAGCCAGTGCAACCCTCACAAAAATTGTGCTCTCTCTGGCCTGTGTATCATTAAATATTCCATTTAATCTGCCCAGAATGTCATCCCCACTTTGCAGTGTCAAATCTTTGGCCTCACTCATTAAAAACCTTCCCAAAGCCAATGATCCTAATTACACAATGAAACCTCTTTATCTAGCCTTCTTACCAGTCTAAACACTTAGGCACTTAATGGGAACGTCTATAATTGGCTTTGTAAATGTTTTCCACATATGCATAATTTTCTTTAGCTCTTTTTTTCCTCTCATTAAATCAAACAACTGACTTCAGGAAAGTTGTCTTTTAATTCCCTGGAAACTCTTCACCGCATCCCGCCAAGGGGTCAGCACTTAGTAGATAGCCAACAAATATGTTGACTAAGAAAATCAGCACTAGACCTTGGTAAACTATTGCTTCCTGTGCTTCAATTTTTTGCAGCTTACAGAAAAGGATATTAGGAAGGTAATTTACCATTAAAGAAGTGTTTTGAAATCCTTGAACAGAGAATACTGTTCAACAATTGCATGAAATACTGCCGCAATTGCAATGATTTCTGGATGTCACTCTGCTACAAATCTGCTACCTAGGAACAAAAGAAATTGCCACTTGAAGAAAACAGGTTAACAAAGTGCAAGGCCAAGGCACCACCTATTCCACCTGACATCAAATGGCGCACTTTGCTTTAATCTCCTGATACTAGAAAAAATAATTTTAAGGTAACTTTGGCTAAAGAAAAGCTGAAAAAATGAAAAGATTCTCTACAAGGAACAGCCTGGTACAGCCTAACTTTTCTAGTTAACCTGATGGAATTAGGTTCTACAAGATGGACTCTCTACTGTAAATCAATTTAAATAAATGGTCATTTAACACTGTAAAAGTATGTAAAATTTTTGAAGTACTAGCTAGGAAAACATTCTAATCTAATGACAAGGATATCATTAGGAGATTTCAATATTAAATGCTCATAACTCAATCGAATAAATGATACAATGAATACATTTGAATAAGAAAGCCTTTGAGTCTTGAAAGAGTTTATGAAGAATACTTTAGCAAATTAGTGTGATGGTTTAGTAATCAAAATAAAGTTTGACATTTCTTGAAAAAGCTCTTGATTTCCATTATTAAAACAATTCTAACGAAATTTAATGCAAAATATGTCGGGATGGTACCAATGAATTGCTCTTATTATCAAATTGCTGGGGTTTTTTCTTTTTGTAGTGTTCCACACCTTTCATTCTTCCCCTGATTAACCCCTTCTCATCTATCAGATCTGAGCCTAATTGTCCCTCTCTCAAAATGGCATTTTTGTTAGCCCCCAAATATGACTATTTTTTCCCTGATATTCTCACCCATTGAATCTTTGTATTTTCTTTCAAAAAACTTTTCATAATGTAACTCTGTCTTATTTTATAGATTTATCTTGTGTTTAGTTCCTTAATGAATTCCCCCTCTCCGACCAACTCAACCTTTAATATGTATGAAAGTAAAACATCTCTTTTAATTTTTTTTAATGGTCATTTATTTTTGCAAGAGAGAGAGAGACGGAGCACAAGCAGTGGAGAGGCAGAGAGAGAGGGAGACACAGACTCTGAAGCAGGCTCCAGGCTCTGAGCTGTCAGCACAGAGCCTGACACGGGGCTTGAACGCATGAACCATGAGATCATGACCTGAGCTGAAGTCGGACACTTAACCAACTAAACCCCCCAGACAGCTCTCCTTTTTAATTTTTTTATAGCCAGCACCTGGCACAGAACCCAACGCTTAGTATGTGATCAATAAATACTTGTTGAATAAGCAAAAGATTAAAAAGTGGTAATGCCTCATCATGTTATTTGATATTACCAGAACACGGATTCATTTTGATAGACAAAAATGTGTAATTTGAATGCATGTTTCTGACTCACAGAGGATTATTTGGACCTACGACACTCTCCAGTGACTTGTACCCATTAGATGGGCTGCCTGTTTTACTTTCCCTTCTCATTCTGTTGAAGCCCATCATAAACTGGATTATAGAATTGCACTTTTAACTATGGATTATTTATATAAACATTTACGAGTTGAGGTTTATCAAAAAAAACTTTTCCTCTGGGACCAAGTAGTGCAATATTCTATTTTCCACCCTTCTCCTTAAGTACCCCTGCAAAAATAATAAAGATGAATATCAAGGTTGAATAAAACCCCTGCAGTACTATTTAGACATTATATCTAGTGGTTTGCACTTTTGCCAGTGGCCCACAGAGCAGCTGATGTGTCAATTCCAGAGTTAAGTAATCAAGGATATCCCGGAAAACTTCAATATCACACAACTCTGTTCTCTCAATCCAGTATCTATCAGTACAGTCCAACCTTTCACATTCAGCTTCTGTTATTTTTTTTTTATTCCCTCCTCTGATATCTGCCTTACCTTGCCTCACCTTCCTAGTGGAGGACAAAACAAGCATGAGGCATAAATACATATATTTTCTATTTTCCTTTCTTGTTTCTTTATTTTTCCTATTTATTTTATAGCCTTTTTATTTAGAAGCCTGTGGAAACAAAACAGTTGCAGAAAATGGCTAAGATTTACCATATATAAATACACACATTGATGTGTAACCTGTAGAAGACAGTTCTTTATTTTTTTAAGTTTATTTATTTTGGGTGGGGGAGGAGCAGAGTGACAGAGAGAGAGAGAGAGAGAGAGAGAGGGAGAGAGAATCCTAAGCAGGCACTGCACTGCCAGACTTGGCCTGACGAGTGGCTCTAACTCAGGAACCATGAGATCATGACCAGAGCTGAAATCAAGAGTGAGAGGCTTAAGGGACCCAGGCGCCCCCTAAAGACAGTTCTTTAAAATCATCAGAATTGGGCACCTGGGTGGCTCAGATGTTAAGCATCTGACTTCGGCGCAGGTTAAGATCTCACAGTTCAAGTCCCACATTGAGCGACATGAGCTCTGCTTCAGATAAAAACATGAGCCCTGGGTGATCCCCACTTCTCTCTCTCTCTCTCTGCCCCTCACTCACTTGCACCCTCTCTGTCTCTCAAATAAAAAATAAAGTCCTCAGAATTACAGCACCTGGTTGGCTCAGTTGGTAGGGCGTATTATTTAATCTTGGGGTCATGAGTTCAAGCCCCATGTTGGGCATAGAGCTTACTTAAAAAAAATAAGTAAAATCATCAGAATTGTACCAAAAATATAGTATAATAGAGAAAAGATTGTTACTTATTAAGTTATGTGGGACAACTGGAATCCTTTTCATTTAATATAGCTGGTAATAATTGTAGGGGCCAAGGGCAGGCTGCCCCAAGAAGGGCCACTTTGGCATACTGATTATTTTAAATAAACGTTTGGGGGACCTGGGTGGCTCAGTCAGTTGAGTGTCTTGATCTCACTCGGTTCATGAGTTCAAGCCTCTGGAGCCTGCTTCAGATTCTGTGTCCTCCTCTCTCTCTCTACCCCTCCCTGGCTCATGGTCTCTCTCTCAAAAATAAACAAACATAAAAAAAAAAAAAAAAAGAAAACATAAAAGTTACTTAAAAGACAGCCTGTACAAGGACACTTAGACCCTCCTCTGTCTCTGAAAGCAGGAAATAAATCTCCTATGTGAAAGGGGGACTAAGAAGTAAAAATACTTATTATTTATTATTATTACTATTATTATTATTATTATTATTATTGTTATTATGATATTCTGTTTAGAATTATTTACTAACTGAAGCTCCCAAAGTTAAGTATCTTTGTCCTGATGGTTCCTAAACAGATTGCCTCTTTGTTTAAAAAGTATAAAAACTTCCTTCTTTGCTCATTTCTTTGGGTGTCGATTTCATAATTGGGCCTCTGTGCACATGTAATAAAACTATTTTTTTTTCTCTTGTTAATCTGTCTCCTGTAAATTTAATTCTTGGTCCAGATGGAAGACCCTAAAAGGTAGAAAAAGAATTTTTCCTTCCTTTCAATACTATCTTCTCAAAATAAAAGAATACAAAAACTAAAACATTTATGTATTCGACTCTAAGATAGTTTCAATTAAATTAATAAAATATATGGTTTGGCATATGTAAGGATTTCACTCAGTCATTTACAAAATACATGTTAATTCTAATTTGCTCATATTTTTATCTTAAAACTAAGTGCATTTACAAGACAAAATTCTTTTTTTTTTAATGTTTATTTATTTCTGAGAGAGAGACAGAGTGTGAGTGGGGGAGGAGCAGAGAGAGAGAGGGAGAGACAGAATCTGAAGTAGGCTCCAGGCTCTGAGCTGTCAGCACAGAGCCCGATGTGGGGTTTGAACTCACAAACTGTGAGATCATGACCTGAGCTGAAGTCAGACGCCCAACTGACTGAGCCACCCAGGCGCCCCAAGATAAAATTCTAATCTCTCTGTACTTACTATAGCCCTGTGCTAATACAGTAGCCCCCAGTCACACAGGTCTATTTAAATTGAATTCTAACACAAGGTACCAGGAGATAGCATCAGTTTCTATAGCTTAAGGGTTCAGTTCTACAACACCCAGCTCCCCCGCCTCACTTCAGATGCATCTCACAAGTTCAGATTGTTGCTTGTACTTCTGACAAACTGGCTAGAAGTCAGAGGTACCCAAAACCACCTCCTTGGATTTGATTAATTTGCTAGAGTGGCTTACAGAATTCAAAGAAACATTTTACTTACTAGATCACCAGATTATTATAAAAGGGTGTAAGTCAGGAACAGCCAGATGGAAAAGATGTACAGAGCGAGGTAGGGAGAAAGGACAGGGAGCATCCATGTCAGCTTGACACAGACATTTAATGACATTAGTCTCATAGATTAATATACACATCTTTAGCCAGACCAGTTGAGATTCTGTATCTACTCCCTGGTGAGGGCACCATTCTCCCTGTGCTTTAATAAACACTTAAATTAGGGCCATATGATTCTTGTCAGAGTTCTCTGCCTTTTGAATGACATAGTTTTTTTCTCTATTCATGTGAGCATTTTCTGTTACTTTGGTTTTCACCAGAAATACCTGGAGCACAAGCAGGGGAGGGATAGAGAGAGAGGGAGAGAGAGAGAATCCCAAGCAGGCTCTGTGCTGACGGTGTGGAGCCTGATGTGGGGCTCCAACACACAAACCCTGAGATCATGACCTGAGCCCAAACCAAGAGTCGGTTGCTTAACCCATTGAGCCACAGAGGCACCCCTAAAAAATTTCCTTGAGATCCGGTATTTAAACTAAAATGAACAACAAGTGTTTTCTTAATAAGTCAAATATAGGGGCGCCTGGGTGGCTCAGTCGGTTGAGCGTCCGACTTCGGCTCAGGTCACGATCTCGCAGTCCGTGAGTTCGAGCCCCGCGTCAGGCTCTGTGCTGAGTGCTCAGAGCCTGGAGCCTGTTTCAGATTCTGTGTCTCCCTCTCTCTCTGACCCTCCCCCGTTCATGCTCTGTCTCTCTCTGTCTCAAAAATAAATAAACGTTAAAAAAAAAAATTTAAAAAAAAAAAAAAATAAGTCAAATATAAAACGATAGTACTGGTTTATCACCATCACGATTAATTAACATTTGTGAATATTTTATTTAAGCATATATTTTTAAAACATAGCATTTCTTTATTTATTTCTTTTTTCTTTTTTCTTTTTCTTTATTTTTTAATTTAATTTAATTTTTTTAATTTACGTCCAAATTAGTTAGCATATAGTGCAACAATGATTTCAGGAGTAGATTCCTTAATACCCCTTACCCATTTAGCCCATCACCCCTCCCTCACCCCCTCCAGTAACCCTCTGTTTATTTTCCATATTTATGAGTCTCTTCTGTTTTGTCCCCCTCCCTGTTTGGGTATTATTTTTGTTTCCCTTCCCTTATGTTCATCTATTTTGTCTCTTAAAGTCCTCATATGAGTGAAGTCATATGATATTTGTCTTTCTCTGACTAACAGCTTAGCATAATACCCTCTAGTTTGATCCACGTAGTTGCAAATGGCAAGATTTCATTCTTTTTGATTATCAAGTAATACTCCATTGTATATATTTGTACCACATCTTCTTTATCCATTTGTCCATCAATGGGCATTTGGGCTCTTTCCATACTTTGGCTCTTGTTGATAGTGCTGCTATAAACATGGGGGTGCATGTGTCCCTTCAAAACGGCACACCTGTATCCCTTGGATAAATACCTAGTAGTGCCATTGCTGGGTTGTAGGGTAGTTCTATTTTTAGTTTTTTAAGGAACCTCCATACTGTTTTCCAGAGTGGCTGCACCAGCTTGCATTCCCAACATAGCATTTCCTTTAACCAAGTACCTTATGCTTGCAGAGAAACATGTCAAGATCAATGAGAAAAGATTTTTATTGGACAGAGTGCTAGATTGGAAGCAAGGAAAAACAATAATTTAAACTCTCAGGGTTTCTGTTTCATTAGATGTAAAATGAGAAAGTTGGGCTTTATTATTTTTGTCACAGCTTCCAACATTATGATGTTATAACCCTAATAAGAAAATGAGGCAGCCACAAAACACAGGGTTAGAAAATCAAATCAAAGTCAAATCAATAAAATAAGTATTACTGTACCATTAAATAATTCTGTTCCATCTTGGAGATTTCACTCTTTGTAGTATCTTCTAAGTAAATTCCAATAAGTAAATAATATGATGCCCTTACAAGCCAGGTGTTCTGTTCAGTGTCTTAATCTTTTTTCAGAACTCTAGAGAATCAGTTATTAAGGAAAATAATGTTCTAAGAGGGTAAATGGCATTCTACTGGCCTTAATTTGTATAATCAAATGTCTTTAATCTAGCTTAGATGTGGAGAAGTGTCATTTAGACTTGGGAAGACATTCAGAGCAAGAAAATTTAAGAGGGAAAGCAATTTTGTTGTCTTAAAAGAATCTATAGAAAAGCTGTTGAGAGGGGCACGTGCATGGTTCAGTTGGTTAAGCATCTGACTTCAGCTCAGGTCATGATTTCACGGTTCATGGGTTTGAACCCTTCATCGGGCTCTGTGCTGACAGCTTAGACCCTGGAGCCTGCTTCGGATTCTGTGTCTCACCCTCCCTCTGTCCCTCCCCTGCTCGCCCTCTGTCTCTCTCTCTTTTAAAAAATAAATAAACATTAAAATTTTTTTTTTAAAAAAAGAAAAGCTGTTGACAGAACAATAAAGTAGCTGGATAGTTTATTTGAGAAAATCTAAATGCTTCCATAAGAATTTTGTGCAAATAAGGACACTGACATATGAGGGGAGCAGACTATGCTACCCCACAATGTGCCACTTTGGTTTTGAGTGGAAGGCAATTAAGACCCAGCAGGCTCAGAAAAGGCTTTTTACCTCTCCCTAACTGCCTAAAAGAATTTAAGTGGGGAGCCTGACGAGGAAGAGAGCTATTACCAGAGAAAGCTTTTTCTATCAGAAAGACTTAGCATGGCTTGGCAAACATTGGTCTACCAAACAGCTGCTCTTCTCATCTTCCTGTAAATTGTCTTCTTTCCCTGTGAAGCCCAGACCTCTACCCCCTTCTCCTTACCTCAGGATGGTATATAGGCCTCCACTGCCTGACTGTCTGGGAGTCTTGAGCCTTTGCAAGACACCTTATGTTTGCAACTATGTTTGTTTTTTCTTCTGTTAATCTGTCTTATGTCAATTTAATTATTAAGCCAGCCAAAGAACTTAGAAGCATAGAAGGGGACATTTTTTTCTCCTCAACACACGTTATAAAATCCTCAAAATTATTTTGGGGCAACAGGAGTTAGTCTGGAAAATAATTCCCTTTCACACTTTGACAATTAGGCTGGATCAGCACTAGAAACAATTGCAAAAATGTCTGTCTGACTGGCTGTCCCAAATCCTAACTCTGGTGGAGAATTTGACTAAACTATGAATTGGCCTAATGTCAACACATTATTTGGATGGGCAAATGACTATTAATAGTCATTATTGTGGGGTCTCTCCAATCAGATGGGGCCCACAAACATGGGACGACAATTGATTGGGTAGAAGCCTCTAGCAGAAGCCGGTGGTGCAGGAAGTGAAAGAATTCCCCTGAGTCAGAACAAAGGAGATAGAAGTTTATGCAAGGGAGCAGGCAGGACAGCACAGGAGAGACTGTCTGCCATGATGCAGTGGCTGGGGGCTGTATTTAAAGACGGAAGGTGAGGAGGTATGGTGACTTATGGAATTTTCCCTTTTTTGGGAAACTGTGGCTGGTTGCAAGTAGCCCATTGGTTAGTTAAGGCCTCTGGATATTCTGAGGGGTGTGGGTCACCTGATATGCCTGTGTGTATTCAGTCAGGGGGTCCCTGTGGGCCCTGTCTACATTCCATTACTCAAGCCTTCTGCTTAAAAGTGGCGTCTACAATTATTATCTGCTGACTTTCCTTTTTTTTGTGATACAACTTTCCGATGAAGAGCACTTACTCCAAAACCTCTTAGTTCTCAACCGTTCTCTTTGTTGTTTACAAAAGCCCTTCTTGGCCACAAAGCTTCCTCAGTAAAGGAGTGTGACATGGACTTACAAAGACTTAAAAGGTACATGAAGGCATCTAGAGGTAACTGAGACCTAAACACTTAAATATTCGTGTGCAGTTTGGAAGGAAAGATAACTCTGAAAGGCATATTTTAAAACCCTCATCTTCAGCCTTTATTATTAATGAATTTTCTGGTATGTGGGTTGTTATGGTGACTGAATGACATTGGACTGGAAGGTTTTCAAGGCACTGACGAGACCACTGCCTCCTGACTTCAGAGCCAAGTTTCCGAAGTTTGAATCTCAGTGTAGCCATTTCCCTGCTGTATGACACTGATCAAATCATGCATCTCCCTGTGCCTCAGTTTTCTCATCTGCAAAATGAGGATAACAGTATTACCTCAGAGGATTATTGTGAGAATCAAATGAATGACTATTTGTAAAACATTTAGAATAGAGTTTGGCATACAGTTAGTGCCATATATGTGCCTATTAAATAAAAATTTAATAATGGAAACAAATATATGAATACTTCCTTCTCTGAATATAACTTGAAATGGGGCAGAGCTCGATTTCATGATGCCAAAAGGCACTATGAGAACAATAAAGTATCCTAAAATTGAGTGTGCCTAATGTTCTTTGTCTTTTATTGGGTAACATAGAACATTAAAGGCTGGTGGCTGCAGAAAACCCAAGGTGGGGATTGACGAAATGATTTGGTCTTATTAAAAATGTATATTTTAGATTAGATAATATTTTTACAGAGAAAATAAATTTCATTCCTACACTTACAAGTTATCACAAAGCATAAATGCAGTCCAAATTAATGAGGTTTAGCTGAGCAGTTTAAGCTAGCAAGATCTGACACATTAAATTGAAATTATACATGGAATTAAAGCACACAGAACTCATTTGGGAAATGATTCATTCTTTTTGTGTGTGTTGCCAAGGTTCTATTTAGCACATCAAAGAACACTTTGCCATTTATTAGCTGTGTGACTTTGGGAGAATCACTCAGATTATCTAAACTCTTTTCCTCATTAGTAAAATGGAGTTGACAGCACTCCACAATCTGTCCCCCACCCCGTGGGAATATAAAACAGTTTTGTAGGGACGCCTGGGTGGCTCAGTCGGTTAAGGGTCTGACTCTTGATTTCGGCTCACGTAGTGATCTCACAGTTGATGAGATCAATCCCCGTGTTAGGCTCTGAGCTGACAGTGTGGAGCCTGCTTGGGGTTCTGTCTCCCTCTCTCTGCCCCTCCCCTGCTTGTGCTCTATCTCTCAAAAATAAATAAACATTTAAAAACACCTATAAAAAGTAAAAGTAATAATTAAAAAAAGTGGTTTTGTATATAGTAGAGCTATATGGATAAAAATGAGTGTGTATCCTACTCTGGGTTTCCCTGACAGCAAAGCTTGTGGCAAGGGTTTGGGAATAGGATATTTATTTGACAGGTTATCCATGGAATGATAAAGGAGAGAGCGAGAGTGTCTGACTGGAAAATCAATAAGAAGCTGGTTTTCCCTCTGGACAAATAGGCTCAGTCTCCATGAACCATGTGAGGAATTGTATACAATTCCCTGTGGCATTGGCTTCCCCCAAAGGACAGGAGGCTGGAGCATTTCACTACAGACTGCCATCCTCCCTTGTTGATGTTCCTCTTTGGGTACGTTAAAACTCTGGTCGGACCTATTCAGCAGGCAGGAGAAAGCCTTGAGACAGAAAAGCAGAGAGGTATAGTGCCCTTAAATTGGCACCCTTGGAGTGTCCACTATAGCCATAGGTGAGGTCAGAGGTGAACACACAGGAAGTGAGGCATAGACAGTACCAGTAGCTGCTGCAGTGTGTTTTACTATGTCCTTGTGAGTAGAATTAAATCTGAGGTATTGGATAGGGAGTAATAATTCACTCTGGTCCGCCAATGCCTTTTTGTTTGCTGGGTTGTGCCACAACAAAGTGCCTACTCTAGCCTTCAGAGCAAGGCCAGGCTTCTCTCATCAGCTCTCTGTAATCCTTTATTCCCACTGTTTTCCCAACCACAGATTCTTCCACCTTCACTTGTGTGAGGCTGAATTTAACAAGTTCGCATCTGCTACCATCTGCCTTGCCCTGGCCACCATGATTAAAACTAGCATTCTGTATTATGTATGTATCTAGCTTTCCTCTGTTTTCATATTTATCATATGCTGCTGTAGAGATATTTGAATTTCTACCTTTTTTCTCCCTACCATGATTTATATCACACTGTGAACTACAAGAAAGTAATATCAATTAATTTTAAATGCAAATGATTCAATTTTCTACAACCTTCAGAATATTTTAGAAGTCTATGTGGTGGTTAATTTTAACTGTCAACTAAGTGTCAAGTGCCCAGATATTGAGTTAAATATTATTTGTGTGTGTGTGTTGGGGAGGGGGGAGTGGGTTCTGGATGGGATTAACATTTAAATCAGTAGACTGAGCAATGTGGATGAGCCTTGTCCAATCCACTGAAGGCCTGAATAGAATAAAAAGCTGAATAAGACAGAATTCTCTCTCTGCCTGTTTTTGAGCTGAGACATGGATCTTCTCCTGCCTTGGGACACAGACTAGGACTCAGATTGGAATTTATGCCATCAGCTCTCCAGGGTCCAGACTTCTCAGCCTCCATAATCAAGTCAGCCAATTCCTTAAAAAAAGAAACACACACACACACACACACACACACACACACACAATTGGTTCTGTTTCTCTGAAGAACCCTGACAAATACATTCTACTTTCCAATGAGATTTAATAGATTCCTCATTGACCTATAATCTGCTATGGTTCTGATTTCATTTGGTGGGGAAATAAACTTAGAGAATTCTAAGTAACTTTGCTTATATCAAAAGAAAAAAATAAACTGCTCTTTGATTTTTTATTCTTTTCTCCCCCTCAAAATAGCCCATTCAAAATAAATAAGAGTGTTAGGATTGCTCTTATACATTGCCTTAAACTCCCAGCTCACAACTTTGTTTCCTTAAATAGATAAATACCTGTGGGATCTTTAGCAGGAAGATGTAGAATGTGTTCCTTCTTTTAATATTTTCATAGCACAACAATTTATTTAAAAGGCACGATAAACAAACATTCTTAAGCTTTAAAACTCATAATGTAAGTATGGATAGAATTAAAATTTGGAAAATTATTAAATAAAATACAGTTATTAGTTGAAACAATGAATGGGCATCTAGGTAAAAGTGGGGGTACTATTTCATGTATTCATAAAAACCAGAGATGCCTGGATTGTGACTAAAGTGAACTGAAGGCAAATTATGGAAGATCAATATCTTCATCTAATTTCAATATTTGTAGTATACATTTCAAAGTATTGCAGGGAAGTGAAATACTCTAGGACCAAAATTGTAAGTACTTTCCTGGAAATGAAATACTAATTTCTCTTAAACAACAAATGTCATATTTTAAAAGAATCTTCAAGCCATGTGTTAATGATGAAGATCACAATGTTAGCTGCACCCAGTCAATAATTTTTCCTTTGAAAAATTATCAAATATTTTATAAAGATTCATCATAAAAATATAAAAAAGTTTATCATCAAAATATAGCTAAAGGTAGAGCATCTATCTTTTTTTAAAGCTATATTACCCTCCAACATTTAAGCAATGTTTATAAACACAATAAAGTTTAGATTCATTACTGTTATCTTACCATAAACTCTGATAATTTTAATAGTTTTAAACATATAAACATGAGTGAAAAGATCAATTATAAAACCATTAAAATACTATTATCACAGATGGTGTGGCAAGTAGAAAAATGTCTCCCCAAAGATGTCTGTGGCTTAATCCCCAAAACTTGTGAAGATGCTCCTTTATGTGACAAACAGACTTTTCAGATATGATTAAGCAAAGGATCTTGAGATGGGAAAATCATCCTGGATTATCTAACTGGATCCAACATAATCATAAGTGTCCTTAAAAGAGGGAAACAGAGGGTGCCTGGCTGGCTCAGTCAGAGTAGAGCATGCCACTCTTTTGATCCTAGGGCTGTGAGTTCAAGCCCCATGTTGTACGTGGAGCCTACTTAAAAAACAAAAAAGAAGAAGAAGAAGGAAGCAGAAGAGTCAGAGTTGGAAAAGAGGATGTGATGATGGAAGTAGAGATTGAAAGGTTGTTGCCAAGGCCCAGGAATACAGGTAGTCTACCCAAAGCTGGGAGAGGCAAGGGAGGGATTCTCCCCAAGGGTCCTCACAACCAATGTAACCCTACTGCCCCCCTAATCCTAACCCCATGAGACCCATTTTGACTTCTGACCTCCTCAATTGTAAAATAATAAATTTCTGTTGTTTTAAGTAACAAAATATGTGATTGTTTGTTACAGCAGCAACAGGAAACGAATACAGATGGATAAATTAGGCCTCTCGTATTATAGTAGCACTTTTGCATATTTCTGTAGATGTCTTGCTTAGCTTAATTCATAACCTGAGCAGATATGAAATATATAATTTTTTTAATTCTAATTAACAATCACATGGTTATAAGAAACAGAGACTCACTCAAACTGGTTCAAGGAAGTAGAGAATTTATTTTACTCTCTAATAGGAGGAGAATTGGACAGGGCCATTCCCTGGCTCTTGTTCTTACTCTCACGCCTTTCTCATGTTCCCTCTCTCATTCATCAAGTGGCCCCACCTATGTTTTATTCAGGTCACCTATCAGCAAATACAGCCTAAAGTGTCCTTATTCCAAATTCCTGAAAGAGGTATTCTGGTCGTCAAGTGTCCACTCTTGGTTCAGTCAGCCTTAGCCACAGGGAATAAGATCGCCTGCCCCAAATATGGCCACCTAGGCCCAAAACAGAATCTCTTATAAAAAAGAATGATAGTTGAGCCAATGACAGAAATTTGCCCTATGGGCATTTTAGAAACATATTTACACGAGGACTATATTTTTATATGTCAGTGCGTACTGTGTTATTCAGCTACAGGTAATTCCCTGAATCATAATTATGTGAATTGATGCCAAGCTGTTGTTAAGAGCACCATGCACTGGCCTGCCAAAAATAAGACAGTAGTACTATACATCTTTTATCATGGAAGCTAAACATGGAAACAATGGAGCAATTTTAATTGCTTATCAGCATACAAGCCTTTCTAATTAGATGACCTTGTCAAAATGTCTTCTTCCAGGGTAGCATGACGTAAAACTATTTTCTAGGACAGAGTTAAAAGAATTATTTGATAGCTTACAGAAAGCAAACCTTTGCTTCCTACCTGGAAGTAGAGACATCCCTGCTCTGCAGATATAGAGTAATCATAAAATGACTCAACAATTCTCCTCCTCAATGGAAAGGATCTTTGGTAAGAATAACATCCAGAATGCACCACTTCGGTGCCTGTCATGGCTCAGAGCCAAATATTGGAATCATCTATAAAATCTCTTTTAAAATTCTCAACCATTCTTCAAGATAGCTATTTATAATCTTCATTTTATGGAGAAGGAAACTAAGACTGGGGGAAAACAATTTGCTCAGAGTCCAATAAGGAAGAGGAAGAACCAGAGTTTGAACTAGATTTGCCTGATCCAATGCAATATTAAAGTACACTGTGTTTGTCCCTGTAGTGATGACAGCATAATAGATTCTCCTTGTCAGCTATAAACAATATATGCAGCTTAAAATGTATAAATTGTCATTCAAAGCTGCTATAAACATATTACAAAATGGATGAAAAGAAAAAGTAAGAGCAAGGTCAATATTTTTACCAGCTTTACTCTGGTATATTTACATTTTTCACAAGTCACTTACTTTTATTTGAGACTAAACTACACCATCTCCTGTCACTTTCTCTCATCATTTCTCGTTGCCTAGGCCCATCCTCACCCAGCAGTGTTGATGAAATAGCTACCCGATGAAAAAGCACAGTATGTATCTGGAAAATTGTCAGTTCTATTTAAGAGGCTTGAGTATGCATCGGATGTTATAACAAAGGCAAGACTGTTCTTACACTTGTCATCAGGGGCATTTGTCCAGTGCGGGGGGGGGGGGGGGGAGCCATCTGGGTTTTGTGGGGCTTGATGCTTGTCTGATTTGCACAGCTTCTTTAAGAGGACAGCATATAAAATTGAAATTAAGGTTTCAAATTAGGTTTGAAATTCAAATTAGGTTTCAAAAGGACTATTTATTGGGGATGCATGGCTGGCTCAGTGGGCTCTAGATCTCAGGGCATGGGTTCAAGTCCCATGTTGGGCATAGAGGCTACTTTAAAAAAACGATTTTAAAAAAAGAAAAGGACTAGTTATTGAAAATGGGAAAAGAAATAACAAATTATAAATCTTGAAAGCTGATACATACTGCAAGCACCACAAAAATCCAGGAAAAAAATATATAACTTAATGAACTGCTTGAGACATCTGTGAAACACTTTTATCTCTGATATTTCTTGTCTATGTACTATTTGATTCCCTCTACATGTTCCAAGAATTTCATAGTATCATTTTCTATACATAATCCACTTGTGATGGTTAATTTTATGTGTCAACTTGACTGTACTAAGGGATGCTCAGAGAGCTAGTAAAACATTATTTCTGGATATGTCTGTAAAGGTGTTTCCAGAAGAGATTAGCATTTGCATTGCTGGACTAAATAAAGGAGATCGGTTTCACAAGTCTGTGTGGGCTTGATCCAATCCACGAAGGGCCTGAAGAGAACTAAAATGTGAAGGAAGGATGAATTTGCTCTGTGTTCGAGCTACGATGGTTATCTTTCCTGGTATCTGATATCAGTGTGCCTGGTTCTCTGGCCTTTCTCTAACTGGGACTTATACCTTTGGTTCTTCTGGTTCTCAGGCATTTGGGTTTGGACTGGAACTACATCACCAGCTTTCTTCAGTCACCATCTTGCAAATGGCTGACCATGGGACTTCTCCATAATTGCATGAGTCAATCCCTCATAATAAATTTCTTTCCATAAATCTTCATATATCCTATTGATTCTGTTTCTCTAGAGAACCTTGACTAATACGCCAATCATTTGACTAGCATGGCTAATTTGTCAAACATGTTTTAGTCAAGTATATTTCACAAGTGTCAAATACAATTGTGCTCATCTGTTTGGATTCACTGCACTGTGGTAGTGGGGTTCTTTCTTTTTGTTGTTGTTGTTTATTTATTTTGAGAGGGAGACAGAGCACACACTGGGGAGAGGCAGAGAGAGAGGGAGAGAGAGAATCCCATTCAGGCTCTAAGCCATCAGCAGAGAGCCCGAGGCAGGGCTAGATCTGAGATCATGGCCAGAGCTGAAATCGGGAGTCAGACTCAAACGACTGAGCCACCCAGGAGCCTCCTGTGGTAGTGGATTTTTAAGCTTCCATGCAAAGCCTTCAGTTTTAAAGTTTCAGAATTGCTCAAGAATATTTTCACCCTACTAATTCCAACAGGCTATGTTTAATTACTCACCTATTAGGAAAGTATTTTTGAAGGGTACTTTGAATTTGAAAGCGTTTCTAAAAGATGCATGAGGTATGAATAAAATAGCTTATAATAAACTCCTATATCTGACATTACGTGAGAAAAGCTTGTCAAATCACAGTTTTGGGTCCCCTGGGCGGCTTAGTTGGTTAAGTGTCCGATTTTGTCTCAGGTCATGATCTCATGCTTGGTGAGTTTGAGCCCTGCTTTGGGCTCTGTGCTGATAGTGCGGAGCCTCGTTAGGATTCTCTCTCTCTCCCTTTCTCTCTGCCCCCCCCCCCACTGGCACTTTCTCTTTCTCTCACTCAAAATAAATAAATAAACTTTAAAAAATAACCACTCACAACATACACAAATTCTCTTTTATTGGCCAAACAGGATGCACACACTCACACATGCATGCACTTACACAGAGAGTTTTATCTTCTCAATAGAAATGCAAACTATATCCTGGTTATTGAAAATAAAGATGTAAAGGCTTTTTTTTAAGTTTATTTATTTATTTATTTTTGAGAGAGAGAGCATGCTTGCAAGCAGGGTGCGGGCAGAGAGAAAAAGAAGAGAGGGAAAGAATCCCAAGCAGGGTCCCCGCTATCAACGTGGAACCCAACTCAGGGCTGATCTCACGAACCTCAAGATCATAACCTGAGCCAAAATCAAGACTTGGACACTTAACTGACTGAGCCACCCAGGTGTACCCTGATGTAAACACTTTAAACAAAATATCGAGAGTGAATTCATCAGCCACTAGAGCCTTCTTCCTAAAGCAACCTAAATTTATATTCAATAGAGCATTTACAGCCTGCCTTGCACTCCCAGAAAGAGCTGTCTCTAACACAATCAAGAATACAAATTAATGTTGTACCAATTAAATATGGGCTTCATGATCAACAGTGTAGTTGCAAGAGTGTCTTTCCTTCAGCCTGACAGAGTAGATACAGTTGTTAAATTTATGTGTTTCTTCAGTTTATAAATCTTCCTTGATAGTGTTCTTGTATTTAATTGCACTCCTATTACTGCACTACTGAATACATCTTTTAATATTTAGAAACAATTTTAGTTTTGAAATGTATTTCTTCCTCCACTCACTGTTGGTGATATTCCTGCTGTTATATGCCAGGTATTGGTCTGGGGGCTAATGCTGACCTGGCAGGTAAAGGGCAGATCATCTTATGTAAAAACAAAAAATGCAAATACGTCATCACCCATTGATTTATTAACATGAATGAATTTATCTCTAACCAATAATCTGGGGCTACAATTAGAAATACGTTGATTTGAAGGATGGGAGCAGGAAGAAAAGGTCAAGTGCTCACAAGCCCTGTAGGGTAATACCATGAAGGTGGCCAGAGCTACCGGGAAACATCAGAGCCACCTGGGAAAGCAGAGATGGAAAAAACAAAAGCAAAGATGAGAGTCCTAAGGACCATGACAGGATCCAAGCGAATCTATTCTCCTCTCTGTGAAGTATCTCAAAGCCCTGCTTTTGCAAATCATTTCTGTCCTCTAAAAGAGCATGAAATCATTTTAGCAACCAATACCTGAAAGACCAGGGACACTCCGATTGGTTTTGATGCTTCTACATCCATGAGACAGACCACACTGCTGATGGGAACAAGAAAGCAAAATACAAATGCGATCTCAGGCAAACGTTGACATTATGCTTCCTGGCCTTCTCATTGAGACAAACTAGGAGAGGGTGGAAGACAAATGGAGTCCAAAATCCACAATATACACATATCATGTTAGACAGTTTTCAAAAAAGGCATGTATAACCATCTGGCCATAGCTTTTAGGCATTTGCCTGCCAAACTAAGAAGAGAATAGTGAGAAGGAAAAGAACACAGAAAAAGCAAAAACTTACATTAGATAATACCTTATCATTTTCTGTGGTTCTATGGTCACTAGGTTTTCTTTCTTTCTTTCTTTCTTTCTTTCTTTCTTTCTTTCTTCTTCAATGGTATCACTAAGGTTTATTAAGCTGTGTCTTAATACAGACACTGGGGCTTGTCTGTGGTCCTCCTGATGTATAAAGCCTGCCCATTCTGCCAGTTCTTCTTGAGCAATGACACCAGGAAATTGACAGCTAAGTGGATGTTGTACACAAGCTCATCATCTGTCATCTTTATGTAGCCAACAGCCAGTGCCAGACACACCACCTTCTTCATCTGGAGTTTGATCATGGACTTCATTTCATCCACTTTGGCCACCATGTTCTCATTGTGGGTCAGCAAGGAAGGAAGACTGCCAGCCTTATTCAGACCTGGACCCAGGATTCGTGGGATCTGCTTGACCAGAGACTCTGAAGCCAAAAACGGATCATACTTCTTGCCAGGCTTCTTGACTAAGTTTTTATTCTTGAGTTTCTTCAGTGTCTCAATGTCCATATGGGGAATATCCACGGCCCTGGCCTCACCACAGTGCTGCTGGTCCCCCAAAACATACAGAGAACTTGGGGTGGGGAATGGACTTAAGCCTGATGGTGCCCAAAAAGTGTTTGTCCTTCTGAGGGTCATAGTTCTTCAAGCTGACCTGCAGCTCCACTGTCTCCACAAACTTCCAGAATTTGCACTGGTTCCTGTGCAGGACGTCCCATACAGCCTTATACAAGATGTTGGGGGAGACTTTGCTGCTCAGGTTGCCTCACTGCAATAACCAGAAAAGAGTGTCACTAGGTTTCTTTTCACATTAAAGATAGACAGTATGGCATAGAGATACAAAGCAAAAACTCTAGAAACGAGCTGCTGTAATTCAAATTTCAGCTCTGCCACTAACAAGCTATGTGAATATCAACAACTCACTTAAGCTATTTTGTGCCTCAGTTTCTTCTTCTGTAAGACAATAGAAATAATGGTACCTATATCAAATGTTCTTGAGGATTAAGAAAGAATATATATGTATATATATACATATGCATAAATACACATGCATATATACATATACATACATATATACATATATATGGTGGTAGTAGTTACACTTGAAAAGGAACCATAAGCAGAATTCCCATGAGCTTCAAATACTACACAAAGTTTTTTCAGAGATACAAGTAAGCGGTAGATTTTACATTTGTCCTGTGCATTTTCTAGGCCAGCTCTCAAATGGATTTTCTCTAGAGTATGTTTTATTTAAAGATATAAAGTAAATTTCAATGAACACAGTGCTAACATGCAAAGGATGTCCCCTACATGATTTTTTCAATGTTGAAAAGACTGTTTTCCAAAATGTGAGGGTCAGATTGTGTGGAGATGGGAGTTAGCATATTAAATAAGAGTGATAAACATTAACTGAGCCCCTGCTAGGTTCGCACGTTTCATTTATTCTCATTTACTGCCCATACCAATTCCAAAAGGTTAAATATTATCTATCTTTCACAAATAAGAAACCTGACATTCCATGAGGTTAAGTAAATAACTCAAGGTCACACAACCAGAGAATAGCATAATTGGGAGTTGAAGTAATGTTTATCCAATTGCATAAAATAATGAGGAGACCTAACATTTAGGTCATTGTGCCTTCTGTATGTTCTGTGTTAGGGGTTTCATACACTATCACCCATTGATGGCCTAACATCCAATTATCTAGGGAGTATTTATATTATCATTCCATGGATGAGGAAATTGAGGATTGGAGGGGTTGAATAACCTGGACCAGGTCTCAGAGACAAGAAGTGGCAGGTAAGAGATTCAAAGTCTGTTTTTCATGTGACATATTTTGACGATGACCTTTGGTTTTTAAAAAACCATTTTGAGAAAATATTACATATTCTTATGAAAAATAAACTAAACTAAAACTAGATTTTATGTGAAGTGATTCTTAGTCATTACAATATTGTTGGAAGCCCTGAAATAGCTAGGCACCATTTAAATGACAGAAATTAAAGGATGGCTTGCTCAGGATAAAAGATGTAGTTTGGCTTATATTCAAAAAGGAAGAGAAATCTCAAATCTTTCATTAAAATAAAAGGATTTCTTTATGCATTCGTATTTTAGAAAATAATATTTGAAATGTATTTTATAAAAGTAAAAATAAAATAAACTTGTTATAAATGCTTTGTGTTTAAAAAATAGTTATTCTCAGGTCAACCATTATGATTACAGGATATTGTCTTAAAAAAGGATAATACTAAAAACCAGTTGAAATATATAACCTTCACTTTACCTTGAAATGTTTTCAAAGGGATATTTTAAGAAAGCAATGAAAACCAAATTGTTTGGCTTATGAATATGTTCTTTTTGCAATAATAGTTAAATAGGAAATTGCAAAGTATGAGACATGCCATTTGCCATTACGATGTGGTGGATAGTATAAATATCCTTCCCAAAGTTAAATGAAAATACAAAATTAAATGGTAATACTTTTGTTTGGCATCACTTTTTAAAAGTGTACAGTGCAAGTAGTGTTTCTCACTACACATAATATTAGAAATCAAATTTTGAATTGAATTTGTCATTTTAAAGATGGCAACGGGTAATAAATATCTTTTTGGAAAGTGTATCATTTCAGAGAGTGGCAGAATGTTGACTATAAAAACTATTTCGATCTTGCTTTAATGTAGGCCTAACATAAGAACAACTTTATTGTGCTCACATTAAACATTTTATTTAGACATTAAACAGAAGTTTTCTGATGTCAAGTCTTTACCAAAGCTGAATAAAAGCTTGTTTGCAATTGTTTGGATGAGGCTTTCTTGTGCCAATGTCATAATAGAACTCTTTCCAGTGTGCTAACTTCTGAATTGCAAATTTTTAGAAACGTGTTTTAGCTATAATTCATACTTGTGGCAACTAAGTGAATACAATCACTTTTCAGCAAGTAAAAAAACCACTTACAGCTTCTATTGAATAAAAATATATGGTATTTGTTGATTATGTTAAAATTGATCATTGTTACTTATCTTCTGGAGCTACAAGCTTAACTGACTATTTGTTACTATCAAAGGTCATGAATTAATAGGATTAAAATTCAGGCTACTATATTAAGAATGTTCAGTGGTGTCTGAGTGGCTCAGTAGGTTAAGCATCTGACTCTTGATATTGGCTCAGGTCATGATCTCATGGTTTGTGAGATTAAACCCCACATCAGGCTCTGTGCTGACTCCATGGAGACTGCTTGGGATTCTCTCTATCCCTCTCTCCACGTCCCTCATCCTGTTCATGCTCTCTCTCTCTCTCAAAATAAATAAATAAGCTTAAAAAAATCTAATTTGTAAAAATAAGAATGTTCAGGATAGATATTAAATTTGCTAATGTAACTGGAGACCATCTTAATTGTGAGTTCTCAGAATTTAGTTTTCTAACGTGGAGTAAACAGAGTTAAAGCAGCTTGCTGACAGCATTGAACAGTGCCCGTGTAGTGTTCTAGAACTTTTAAAGACTTGCCACTGTAAATAAATACTATATGAAAAAATTCTTTTTTGTTTTTATTTTAAGCTTGTTAATTTATTTTTGAGAGAGAGTGCATGGGAGGGGCAGAGCGAGGGGGAGAGAGAGAATCCCTGACAGAGCAGAGCCCAACGCAGGGCTTGAACTCACAAACCGTAAGATCAGGACCTGAGCTAAAATCAAGAGTCAGACACTTAACCGACTGAGCCACCTAGGCGCCTCTAAAAAATTAATGTTGTTTAATGTTTGGAAATAATTTTGGCTCATCAGCCAAGATCAACACATTAAATTTTTAACAGCATAATCTTTCCAAAATAATCTACTGATTCAATACAATCCCAATCAAACCCAATCAAGTTATTTTGTGAATATTGACGAACTGATTCTAAAGTTTATACAGAAAAGCAAAAGAGGGTTGGATGGCTGGCTCAGTCAGTAGAGCATGTGACTCTTGATCTTGGGGTCATGAGTTCAAGCTTCACGTTGGGCCTGGAACTTACTTTAAAAAAAAAAAAAAAAAGGAAAAGGAAAAGATATAGAATAGTCAACACACTATTGAAGGAGAAGAACAAACTTGAAAGATTGACACCACCCAACTTCAAGACTTACTATCAAGCTACAGTAATTAAGACAGTGTGGTATTGGGGAAAGAAAAGAGAAATAGGTGGATGGGACAGAATGCAGAATGTAATAGGCTCACATAAGTATCAACTGATCTCTGACAAAGGAGCAAAGACAATACAATGCAGAAAAGATAGTCTTTTCAAAAAATTGTGTGGGAATAACTGTATATCCATATGGGAAAAAAATGAATCTAGACACAGACCTTACACTCTTCACAAAAAATGAACTCACATGGATCACAGACCAAAATTTAAAACTCCAAACCATAAATTTCCTAAAAAAATAACACAGAAGAAAACCTAGATGATCTTGGGCACAGCAGTGACTTTTTAGACATAACACCAAAGGTATAATCCATGAAAGAAATAATTGATAGGTTGGAGTTCATTAAAATCAAAACCTTCTGGTCTGTGAAAGGTAACATCAAGTGAATGAGAAGACAAGCCAAAGACTGGCAAAAAATATTTGCAAAAGTCACATTAAGTAAAGAACTATTGCATAAAAATAACTCTTAGTACTCAACAATAACAAACAACTACTTTAAAAAATGGACCAGGGGCGCCTGGGTGGCGCAGTCGGTTAAGCGTCCGACTTCAGCCAGGTCACGATCTCGCGGTCCATGAGTTCGAGCCCCGCGTCAGGCTCTGGGCTGATGGCTCGGAGCCTGGAGCCTGTTTCCGATTCTGTGTCTCCCTCTCTCTCTGCCCCTCCCCCGTTCATGCTCTGTCTCTCTCTGTCCCAAAAATAAATAAAAAACGTTGAAAAAAAAAATTAAAAAAAAAAAAAAAAAAAAAAAAAAATGGACCAAAGACCATAATAGACACCCGACTAAAGAAGATATACAGGTGGCAAATAAGAATATGAAAAGATGCCCCACATCAGATGTCATCAGGGAGATGCATATTAAAACAACAGTGAGCTATCACTGCACACCTATTAGAATGGCCCAAATTCAGAACACTGACAACACCAGAATACTGGCAAAGATGTGGGGAGCAACGGGAGCTCTCATTCATAGCTGGTGGGACAGCAAAATGTTATAGTCACTTTGCAAGACATTTTGGTAAATTCTTTCTCTTTTTTCCCCAGCTTTACTGACATATAACACTGCATAAGTTTGAGGTGTACAACGTGATAATTTGATATATGTGTATATTGCACAGTGATCACCACAGCAAGGTTATTTAACACATCAGTCACCTCCTATAGTTATCCTTATTTATTTTTGTGGTAAGAATCTTTAAGATTTATTCTCTAGTAACTTTCACATATATAATACAGTGTTGTTAACTATAGTCACCATGCTGTGCATTAGGCCCAGAACTTGTACATCTTGTAACTGCTTACCTTATGTGACACTATACTGTTACTTTGTCTTCTGTGTTTGAAGGTCTTCTTTCACAAATTCTCTGTTCCTCCTCCATGTAGCATTCTCCAAAGTTTTGTTTTACCTCTCTGCTCTTCTTTCATTTTCTCTCAGATGTCTTACCATACTCACAAACCCAAATAACGTCTTGTTCCATATAAATCCCAACCTGGATCTCCAGCTCAGTCTCCCAGTTGTTCAGGAATAACAAGTGCCCGTTGGACATTTCCTCGACAATTAAATCAAAGATATAACACGTCCTCCCCAGACATATTTTAACATCTCATTTCTCTATTTTTGTTTGTAGTGCAACAACTTTTGTTGTTGTAGTGCAACAAATTTCGTATTTACGAAATATTCCTGGTCAGGAAATATTATCAGTGAGAGCTCTGACACTTTATCCAAATTCCATATTCATCAAGTCCTGGTAATTCATCACACTGACTTTTAATTCATTCTTCATTCTTAAGACCAGGACAGAGACAGTGATATCTCAACTCGTATTTCCTCCTTGTGCTTTACTCAACCCTGGCCTCTCTTGCAAGCCATCTAATTCACCACTAACAGAGTTATAAGGCTAAATTCCTGCTTGGATCACACTGGCATGCTATCAGAAGAGTAGCAAAGGCTGAAAAATATCTGTGGATTAAAGTTTAAACTTTTTGTTCTGGAACTTACATTCCCTCACCATCTGGCCTCACGTACATCAAAGGAATGCCATCAGAGGGAGGATTTCATTGAAGTAGACTGTGCTGAGGGACCACTGGCCTGACTTGCCAACACCAAATTCACTATAGACGTGGCCCTGGCAGAGGGCAGTACATCAGGGCCTGCCATGGGTTTCTAACCTAGCATTCATGGTCCATCCCTCGGAGGTACCCATGTATAGGATTCAGGGGATTGGAAAGGGCTGAAGAATCAGAGGAAAAAATAACATGTATGTTTTCACTAACATCTCACTAAAATGTATCATTTCCTTTAAGTATAAATGTGGACAACCTAATGAGGAGGAAGTACCTATGACTAGGTCACCAGTAAACATCCTGGGCATTCTGAAATTATGTAACAGTTGCATCACACATCTTGAAACTACAAAAATTATGTGATCACTTACTATATTGTGTTGTCCACTGTATTAAGGAGCACATACACTACATCACAAATGCATTTCATTTTTATTTTGACGGCACTATTTCCAAATTATTGCTTTCCTTTGCTATTTATATATTTTAATTTATATACAAATTTATTTTAATATCTGGGTGTATATTTTTTAGACTGCCAAAGGTGTCTGTGTCCAAAAATAGACTCAGAACAGCTACTCTGTACAGCAGATCCTGGAAGTAAGGAACTGATAACACACAAAAGTGATCCTGAAGGTGGCCCTGTAAGTTTAGGCACGTACCTGTTTGTTATTAAAGTTTTCTTTGTAAACGTATATTATTGCCCTGATATTCACAAGCTGGAGGGCATCAAGCTGATTAGAGTAACATCCTCATAAGAGATTCAGAACTGTTGGGGCGCCTGGGTGGATGACTCAGATGAGCATCCGACCTCGGCTCAGGTCATGATCTCACAGTTCACGAGCTTAAGCCCCATGTCAGGCTCTGTGCTGACAGCTCAGAGCCTAGAGCCTGCTTCGCATTCTGTGTCTTCCTCACTCTCTGCCCCTCCCCTGCTCACGCTCTACCTCTCTCTCAAAAAAATAAACATAAAAAAAATTCAGAACTGTCATGCCAGAGACACACACCTCAGACATATGAATTCAATGTAGATTATTAAAGAGCAGCTAGAGAAAATTATCAGAAAAATGATGTGCATGTTATACCACATTATACAGCCTCTAATTGGTACAAGTTCATTTTCATAATACCGCATTAGGAGTGAGTTGTCTCTGTCTTAGGAACATGCATCTTTTATAACCATCTTTAAATTACATTTATGAATCATATTATGTCATTGCAATCAAAATAAATTTAAGAGTTGCTGTTACTAAAGTACAAGTTAACCACTTAGGCCCAATCATCTTTGCTTCAATTTCTGTCTTGTGCAAAACAAACTTCTTCCTGACAAGAACGGAAATATTCTTGCATATTTCACTACTTCAAGTAAATAACAGGCCATCGGATGGCATTTCTGCAATTTATTCTGTATCAATTCTGTAATAATGGATAGCAAAATTAGCTTCTCAAATTATAATTTCTATTCACACCAGACAGGTCACTTTATGGTTATTTAAAAAAGAATCTTAACTTTCATCACGTCTTAAAGTGTGATATCATTAACACTATTTCTGCCATGGCCTTAAGAAAAATGAACTTCACACATAGTGCATTTGTTTGCTTGCTTTGTTTTGCTTTTTTTTTTCTCATTGAGATAATGTGATATTTGTGAAATTAGCCTCTGTATTTTCATGTCTGGGACAAGTTATTTAACATATTTTCATTTCCTGAAACATGTTGGCAAAGGAAAGGTAATTTTGATCTCAAAATTTAACTGGGATTTTATACTCTGCTTTTTTTCCCTCTTTAAGTTAATAGTATCACCTTCCTTAGGGTTTCTCAGTGCCGTTATCATATATATTTCCCTCTTTTTTTCTCACTCATCTCTCCCTATCCAATCATCATCAAATGTAACTGTGGTGGATACTGTCAAGCACCAACCAGGAATTATTCCCCCAGCTGTTGAGGTCCTGTGGGGTCCTTTTGGCTATCAGCCTTCTCTCCTGGTTTTCTCAGCTGAAGAAAATGGCTTCATCCAAGATCATGCCTCCATCCAAAGCAAAAGTCACAGTGGCTGAGGTTGCTCCCAGTGACTGAGGTCTCTCCTCCCAGTGACTGAAGTACCTCCCTGACAGTGACTGAAGTACCTCCCTCCCTCCCACTGACTGCAGTCCCTCCCTCACTCCCACTGACTATAGTCCCTCCCTCCCTCCCACTGACTTCAGTCAGTCACCCCCTGCCTCCCAGTGACTGCAGTCACTCACTCCCTCCCTACCAGAGACTACACTCAGTCACTCCCTCCCTCCCATGACTGAAGTCAAAGTCACTCTGAAGGCACTCACGGGGCCTGACAGCACTCACAGGGACTGACAGTACTCTCAGGGAATGAAGGCACTCCCAGGGCCTGAAGGCACTCCCAGTGCCTGAAGGGCACAGGCACTCCTGAAGGCACTCCTGAAGGCCATCCCAGGGCCTGAAAACACTCACAGGGCATGAAAGGCACAGGCACTCCCAGTGCCCAAAGGCACTCCCAGTGCCTGAAGGGCACAAGCACTCCTGAAGGCACTCCTGAAGACACTCCCAGTGCCTGAAGGCAGTCCCAGGGCCTGAAGGGCACAGCCCCAGTGCCTGAAGGCACTCCAAGTGCCTGAAGGGCACAGGCACTCCTGAAGGCACTCCCAGTGCCTGAAGGGCACAGGTACTCCTGAAGGATCTCCCAGGGACAGAAGGACACAGACACTCCTGAAGGCACTACTGAAGGCCATCCCAGGGTCTGAAAACATTCCCAGGGCATGAAGGGCACAGGCACTCCCAGGGCCTGAAGGCACTCCCAGGGCCTGAAGGGCACAGGCACTCCTGAAGGCACTACCAGTGCCTGAAGGGCACAGGCACTCCAGAGCACTCCCAGGGTCTGAAGGGCACAGACACTCCTGAAGACACTCCTGAAGGCACTCTCAGGGCAAGAAGGCACTCCCCAGGGCATGAAGGGCACAGGCACTCCTGAAGGCACTCCCCAGTGCCTGAAGGGCACAGGCACTCATGAAGGCACTCCTGAAGGCACTCCCAGGGCCTGAAGGCACAGTCTGGAGCCTGCCTGGGATTCTGCCTCTCCCTCTCGCTCTCCGCCCCTCCCCCACTTGCTTGCGCGCGTACTCGCGCGCATGCGTGCACGCACACGCGTGCCTGCGTGCTGTCTCTGTCTCTCTCGCTCAAAAATAAATATACATTAAAAAATTAAAAATAAAAAAGAAAATCTGATCTAGAGCGAGAGGATCAAGGCAAATTCCTACAATCCTTTCCTTTCTGCGGTTTCACTTTTCAGTTTCGGTTCCGCGATTTCAGTTACCTGCAGTCAACAGAGAAGCAGATGATCCTCCTTCCGAGGAATCATCATCAGGTCGATAGTAGCCTACTATGTCACAACGCCTCCGTCATTCACCCCACTTCAGTTCATCATGTAGGCAGTTTATCATCGCCCATCCTCATAAGAATGGTGAGTACATACAGTAAGATATTTTGAGAAAGACACCACATTCACGTTACTTTTATCACAGCATATTGTTAAAATTGTTTGATTTTATTATTAGTTTTGTTGTTAATCTCTTTCTGTGCCTAATTTTTAAATTAAACTTTATCATGGGTATGTATGTATAGGAAAAAACGTAGTAAGGGTGGTGGAGGGATAGGTGAAATAGGTGAAGGGGATTAAAAGGTACAAACTTCCAGTTATAAAACAATTAAGTCACAGGAATGAAAAAGTACAGTGTAGGGAATATACTCAATAATATTATAATAACCTTGTATGGTGACTGATGTTTACTACACTTACTGTGGGGAGAATTTTGTGCTCTATATAATTGTCGAACCACTATGTTGGACAGCGTTAACTAATATAATATTGTATATCAACTATCCTTCAATTAAAAAAAAAAACAAGAGTATATATAGGGTCAGTACTATCGGTGGCTTAAGGCATCCACTGGTGGTCTTGAAACATATCCCCAGGGGATAAGGGAAGATTTCTATACTTAGTATGTACACTTGACCTGTGATCTGGTCTAGTTTCCATAGAGACTTGCCTAATTCTAATTGCTAATTCAGTGCAGTAAAATGAAATGTTTTAAAATAATGGCTTTCCAGAATCCAGCTTTTGGTGAGCTTTTAGTAAGAATCAGGACGCACATAAAAATCTCCACTACAGCATTCTTTCACTTGGCTGGCTATTCAGGGTCAAGCTACTTTGGGATACAGGGTGAAAGATGAAGCCCCTAAGCAATAATTACAATGCAGAACAATAAACACTTCAACACCTCTTCAGCCTTCATTCACGCTCTCCTATGCCAACCCTGTGGTTCATACACACACGCAAATGACTTGTGCTACCCCTTTGCTGTGCCCCCAATTGCTTCTGTTATTCTTCCTGTGCTCTTTCCTTAGAGTGAACATCTTCCCCTTCTCTAGACTCTGGCCATCAAGAGCTTATTCATTTTTCTAAGCCTAATTTGTATATGATAAATAAAGCAACAGAGTATAGAAAATACATGAAAAAAGGGTTTAGAATCTCATCATTATCCTTAAATGTCTTTTCCTCTTCCATAAAGTTCTCTGTAATATCTAGTGATGTTCTTCTTTTATCAACTCATAGATGCTTTTTTTTTCATATAATATATAATACTGAATGCATCCTATCTTGTACAACTGCAAACATTTGTGTATTTTTTTTCTACTTGATGGTGGGCTTCTTGAGGGCCAGATATAACTTATCTATCACTGTATTCTTCAGTACCAAAATGAGTGCTTGGGATACTACCTAGTATGGATTTGTTGAATGAGTACATAAGTCAATATTGCTGGAAAGAAGAGAAAGTCATATTAGTATAGAAAATTATTTTCAAAGGGGTCATTTCTGAGCACAGCTGATTCATTGATCAATTTTAAATTGTGTCTAAAACCATGCTTTTATACTGGTCCTTGCCAACCAATTCTTTTGGGATTAATTAGAATAAGAATTTGTTAACTGTTTTTGCTTATGCTAATGTTTCATATTCTCATAAAGTTAAATGTGTCATGAGTATAAAGCCTACCTCCCATGCCATTTAATTTTTTTTCCAGTTTATTTATTTTGAGAGAGCAAATGAGGGAGAGGCAGAGAAAGGGAGAGAGAGAATCCCAAGCAGGCTCCCCACTGCCAGTGTAGAGCCCAGTGTGGGGCTCTATCCCACAAACCATGAGATCATGACCTGAGCTGAAACCAAGCGTCAGATGCTTAACTGACTGAGCCACCCAGGCTCAGTTTATTTATTTTTTTAGTAATCTAAATTTTTTAAGTTTATTTATTTTAAAATTTTTTAAGTTTATTTTTTAGTAATCTAAATTTTTTTAAGTTTATTTATTTTTAATTTTGATTTTTATTTTTGATTTTATTTTTTATAATCTAAATTTTAAAAGTTTATTTACTTTAAAATTTTTTTAAGTTTATTTATTTTTTTAGTAATTTCTACATCTGATTTAGGGCTCACACTCACCACCTCAAGACCAAGAGTTGCATGTTCTTGTGACTGAGCCAGCCAGGCACCTCTAAATTTTAAAAATATTTATCTATTGTTTATAAAGAACAGTTTATAGAGATGTTTTTATTTTTAATAACAGTTTGTATTATATTTTTAACAACACCTGGAAGATAATTTCAGTGCCATAAAGCTCATTTGAGAAAATATATCCTTTGGGACACATCGTGTTTCAGTAAGAAACAACATCCAAAATCAGTGGCTTCATATAATAGTTTAATTCTTGCTTATAGTACATGTTCGTCATAGCTGGAGAAGGTACACTCAGAGACCCATGCTGAGGAAGGATCACTTTTTACATCTGGCACGGAAGGGGACTCTGAAAAACCACCCAGTGGCCCTTGAATTTGGAAATGACATACAGCACTTTTTCTCACATGTTTTTGGCTGAAGAAGTAATATGTTCATACTTCAACATTGGTGAGGAAGTGCAATATTACCATATGCCTCCAAAGAGAAGAATATGAATATTTTTTTAAGAGTTCTAAAAGCAATCCAGTCAGTTTATGAGAATTTTTTTTAACCTTTTCTTACTTGCCAGTGTTACCTTGCTAATTAAACCTAGAGACCAGACCAGAGGTTTTTGTTGAGACACTGTAATGTTATTACATTTCAGATTACATAAGAAAGTTAACCGCAGAGGCACTATACAGGACTTCCATTCTGGCCATGATTTTAAATGTGCATTCTTACATTTTATTTGTGCCTGGAATTTTCTTCAAAGACAAATAATTGTTGCAGGGAGTATGGCCGGAGTCGCAAAAGATGAGTACACAAACAGTGCATTTAAGGGAAGGTCCTCAGGGGCGCCTGGGTGGCTCAGTCGGTTAAGCGGCCGACTTCAGCTCGGGTCACGATCTCGCGGTCCATGAGTTCGAGCCCCGCGTCAGGCTCTGGGCTGACAGCTCAGAGCCTGGAGCCTGTTTCAGATTCTGTGTCTCCCTCTCTCTGACCCTCCCCCGTTCATGCTCTGTCTCTCTCTGTCTGAAAAAAATAAATAAACATTAAAAAAAAAATTAAAAAAAAAAAAAGTGAAGGTCCTCATACTTGAGTGGGAATGAGGCCCTGACTCCAGAATGAAGTTTCTTTTTATTAGGATAATTGCTAAAGTGCATAAAGTCAGCTAAGCAAGTGTGTTAATCAATCTAATGGTTTAGCTTTTCAAGGTTGAATTTCGAGTTAATTGGTTTCTATTACACTAGGAAGGGTCAGGTGTGAAGGAGGATCCGGCCCTGAAGAGCCATGTAGATAGCTCTAGGTGTTCCTTATGAGCTGCAGCCGCGTTCAGCTGTGTAAACATGTCCTAAGGCCTTGCACCTTCTCCAGCCCTTCCCTTTTGAAGTCTTTTCCTTTGATGCTTCTCTCCTGCATTTCCCACAAATAATAATAAGAGCTTTAAGAAAAGTGTAATCTTACAACATTACTAAGTATTATTTTATTAAGAAATATTTAAAGACCAGGGTGCCTGGGTGACTCAGTTAAGTGTCTGACTTTGGCTCAGGTCATGATCTCACGATTTGTGAGTTCAAGCCCCACACTGGGCTCTCTGCTGTCAGTGCAGAACCACTTGGGATCCTCTCTCTCTGTCTCTCTCTCTCTCTCTCTCTCTCTGGCCCTCCCCCACTCTCTCTTTCTCAAAAATAAGTAAACATTTAAAAAAAGAATTTAAAAAAGCAATACTTAAAGATCAAAAGGCCTCGTTATGCAAATGAAAGCAGATTGGTGAAATAATGGATAACTTAGTGCCATTTGGGATAAAAATCCATATTGTATGCCCTTGTGGAGGAGACCATTGATTGTTTACCCAATAACCATTTGTCCTTTCCTCCTCACTGACAGAACTTTAATTTTACTTAGTTATGTGAGGAGAGAGGTTTCTCAGTCTACTTTCTAGCTAGGTTCTGTCATCCGATTAAGATTTGGCCAGTGGGCTATGAGCAGAGGTGCTGTGTCGAATTCCTGGGAAGCTTTTCAAAATGGAAAGGGCACACTCTTACTACTGTCCTCCCTCTTTTTTCTTCTGCTGTCTACAACGTGGATGTGATGGTTGGAGTTCTGAAAATTTTCATTAAGTGCATAGAGATTTTCCTGCTACATGACCGAGAGCCTGGAATTGTCATAAAGCAAATAGGATCCCAGAAACAGAAAAACTCTTTAGCATTTCAGAAAAATCAACCTTTTTAGTGAACTTGTGACTGTTTTAATTCATCATAGGCTTTGGGACTCATCTGTCTATGCCAGTGATAAAATGACAAACCAAGGACTTCTATAAAAAGGTCAGTCCCTTTTCCTTGACATTTTGTGGCTTTGCCTTTGTAAGTCCCACTCTTGCCTTTGATTGGCAGACAGTCTTCACAGAGGTATATGGAGTAAATCCTTAATCCTTTAAACTAATGGCTCAGAGTAATTTTTAGAGGGTCAGCCTGCAGGAGGCTGACTTCCCTATGTTGGATCATGTTCTCCCTGACTTATGTTGGATCATGACTCCTTCACTCAATGTTTCCTTAGCTTTATGTTTCTTTTATCATTGGGAGGGTTGAGAGAACTGAGAAAGTTCAGTAATATAGATGTAAATGGAAGAGACTATATGAGAAAGAATAATCAATAAATCTTGAGACCATGATAGACACACTTCTTAAGCTTTACTTCATGCTGACTTGGTAGTTATTTTAGATGAGTACTTCTAAGGTTTTCTTCCCTGCCAAAATTAAATTATAAATATTTTTATACTTGTGAATTCTGTTTTATTTTTGGCTTGGCAAATATACCATAACAAGAAAAATACCTTTACTTGGAACTTTAGTGTCTATGGCTTCAGTAACTTTGGAACTTTGGATCTAGTCAAACACATTCCAGAACATTATGTAAAGAAGTAAGCATGTTAAAATCTGTGAGACAAAATTCTTCTATTGCATCCCAAATTGTGAAAGTAAATTCACTTTTGCTGTTCATTAAACTGAGTCTGTTTTTTGTTACTTGTGCTCAGTGATACCTATAGCACTGTTTTTAAGTTTGACTCTAGTTTATTACATGATACTGTAAATTATTCAAAATTACAAGTAAAAAAATCTTTTGAGACGATTCAGGTGAGATCTACATCACAAAGTAACCACCTAATCAAGAAAATGCAAGGGACTGAAAAGTTAGGTTTCTAGATGAGCTGTTTGTTTACTAATATGTTTGGTAATAATAATATTTGATATCTACAAATAAGTTAGCACACAATATCTAAAATTGTGTGGTATTATATGGTATGATATGGTATTGTATGGTATGGTATGGTAATAAAGCTCAACTCATTAATTCATGTTGTATTGTTAATTAAAGCCAAATGAGAAAGAAAGGCTTTGAATGCCCTAGTAAAGCATAACATGAACATTCAATAAAGCAAATGCACTGAGAGGAAATGGTATCTTCTTTAGCAACTTTTCTCCCAAAATATCCAATAGAGACATCAAACATCTTATATAATCTTTAGAATTTCTTTAAAATACTGGCTTCAGTATAATTCACTTTTGGAAATTAAAATACACTAATTTTAATCTTAGCAAGATTGGCCCAAGCATTGTAATGATTTCAGATGACTTTAACATTGGGAAGTTCCATGTAATCAAAATTACCCCAACAAAAGTTGCGCCATTTTTACATCTAAAAGGATCACACAGACAGAAACAAAGGTGTGAAAGGCCAATATATAAATCCATTTCATTAATAGAAATTTACATTATTTTCTTTTGCCTTTACATTCCGTAATTGTCATATCAACACTTCTTAATCTGTTTCAGCCTTGATAGTTTTCTGTAGTTTAAAAGATATTAGAATTATAAAGCAATCTAAGTTGTAAAAACCCTACTTCCATATTCAGAATTCAAAGACTCTTTCTTTCTTTTTAAAATTTTATTTATTTAGTTAGTTTTGAGAGAGAGAGAGAGAAAGAGAGAGAGAAAGCGCCCACGCAGGGAGAGGGGCAGGCGGAGAATCTTAAGCAGTCTCCATGCTCAGCATGAAGCCCAACATGGGGCTTGATCCCATAACCCTGGGATTTTGACCTGAGCCAAAATCAAGAGTCGGAATTTCAACCATCTAGGAGCCATCTAGGTGCCCCCAAAGACTCTTTCTGAACGATAAGCACTGACTTCACAAATCGATGGACGAAGTTTAAATATTAATGCTACCAGGTGCATATTTATTCAGTTACATGTACATGGACCTACTAACACATAAACAGATATATTTAAATAAAAGTGTGAATCATATAAATTAATTATTTGAATAAGTTAAAATCAATATGTAAATTTAGACTAAATTTATTTGGTGCAAATTATACTGAATTCCTTCTGATAATTAACAGTTTATAAAATAAAAATATTTACCAGTGGTTCATGTGGTTAACTAATTGACCAGATTCAGTTCATTGTTGAGGTAAAGATAAGAAATGTTGAGAATTCCATCAAAATGACACTGAAATAAACGAGGCAAGAATTATTTAGAATTCTACTGCACCAAAATCCACATGACTACAAAAAATTCTTCCCCTTTTTCCACCATTTATGAAAAATAATTACAATCTGAATTCTACAGTTTAAAAAGTCTAAGTTTTATCATACTTCCATTCAAAACATGTATGTTAGAAGAGAAAGCACAGATTCCCAGGCCCCCCTTCTGGAGACTGATTCAGTTGATGTGGAATGTGGCCCAGAAATTTATTATTTAAAATAAATATCCCCAAATAGCCTTATTGGAGAAGTTGAGAAGAAATGAGGTAGCCTAAGAAGATGTGGGCAAAGCCCATAATCTACCAAAGGTCACCTCTGTGCCTCTGACAATCACTCTTCATATTGTCTTGCCCACTCCTACCAGCAGAAAGATCCTAGGTTAAGTCCATAAGGTTGCTTCCTCCAGCCAACTTTTTCATAATCGTTTTGGTGTTCCTCAAACCAGTATCAAAGAAAAAGAAAAAAAAAAAGGAAGAGGGAGAGGCAATAACATGTATACATGTGATGCTGTGCTATATATATCTTCTATTTCATCATCTCTAGGCCAAAGCATTCAACTACTTTATTCCTCATATCAACATTTTGACTGGGTGTTCTTATTTAATAGCTGTACTAGCAAAGATTTAGAATAAGTAATACAGGACAACTTCTGAATGTAGAAAAATTAAATCAATAAAAACCAAGCCAGTAATAAGATTAATGAAAGATTCTATTTGTTGCACACATAGGTGCACACATATCCACACACACATACCCACATATACACAACTGTAATATTTTTGACACTTGAAAAATGGCATCAGATTCTCCCCCTCCCTTTTTTAAGTTTTTATTTTTCTCACCTGGTGCTCATCAGGACAAGTGTATTCCTTAATCCCTATCACTGATTTCACCCATCCATCCACCATCTCCCCTCTGGTACCCATCAGTTTGTTCTATATACTTAAGAGTCTCTTTCTTGGCTTGTCTCTCACTTTCTCTCCCTTTTTTCCCTTTGCTCTTTTGTTTTGTTTCTTAAATTCCACATGTGAGTGAAATGATATTTGTTTTTCTCTGACTGACTTATTTTGCTTAGCATTATACTCTCTAGCTCTATCCATGTTGTTGCCTATGGCAAGATTTCATTCTTTTTTATGACTGAATAATATTCCATAAACACACATACACACACATACCACTTTATCCATTCATCAGTTGATGGACACTTGGGCTGTTTCCATATCTTGGCTATTATAAAAAATGCTGCTATAAACATAGGGGTGCATGTATCCCTTTGAATTAGTATTTTTGTACATACTGTTTTCTGTAGTGGCTGTACCAATGTGCATTCCCACCAACAATGTAAGAGTGTTCCCCTTTCTCCACATCCTAACCAACACGTGTTGTTTCTTATGTTGATTTTAGCCATTCTGACAGGTGTGAGGTGATACCTCACTGTAATTTTGATTTGCATTTCCCTGATATGAGTGATGTTAAGCATCTTTTCATGTGTCTGTTAGCCATCAGGACGTCTTCTTTGGAGAAATGTCTCTTCATGTCTTCTGCCCATTTGGTATTTTTATTTTTTTTCTTCTGCTCATTTTTTAATTGGACGATTTGTTTTTTGGGTGTTGAGTTGTATAAGCTCTTTATATATTTTGGACATTAATTCTTTATCAGATATGTAATTTGCAAATATCTTCTCCCATTCCATAGGTTGCCTTTTAGTTTTGTTGACTGTTTACTTTGCTGTGCAGAGCTTTTTATTTTGATATAGTTCCAATAGTTTATTTTTATTTTTGTCCCTTGTCTCAGAGGACATATCTAGAAAAAAGTTGCTGTGGCCGATGTCAGAGAAATTATTGCTTGTGCTCTCTTCTGGGATTTTTATGGTTTCAGGTCTCATATTTTGGTCTTTAAACTATTTTGAATTTATTTTTGTGTCTGGTATAAGAAAGTGGTCCAGTTTCATTCTTTTGTGTGTTGCTGTCTAGTTTTCCCAACAGCATTTGTTGAAGAGATCTCCTTCTGTTTTAACCTGATATTTCTAATGCTCTTTTCTTTGAATTGTAAGATACCATTATTATTTACTAAAAAATTTTCACTCTATAAAATTAATTATAGTAAAAGGCAATGTATGAATTATGCAAGACATATGATGGACTTTCAGATGTACCTATATCACCGTAAAGTTATAGTTAAGCAAATATGTAAGGAAGTGTTCTTCTCCAGAGAGTAATTTAAATTTAAAATCAGGCACTGAATTCTCATTTAAATTTCATAAAATTATGAGGCAAAAAAGAAAACCACTCCGATGCTTCTTTAAGTTTCTATGAATCTAGGGTGAATCATTGGGGCAGTTTATTTTGGTAGTAATTTATTGCTATTACACAGGCATAAGGATAAGACATTTTGATACAGAGATCAAAAGATTAAGCCAATATAATAAATATTTGATCTTGTATACACTGTACATGCACTACTTGGAGATAAAATAGCATTCCTGTTGTTTCTGTTTGATGAGCTCCTGCTTAATTACAGTAAACACATTTTCCTTAAAATAAATGGAAACATTAATTGTAAAAGTAAGTTACAAATTGCTTGAGAAAAAAATAACCTAGGGGTGCCTGGGTGGCTCAGTTGGTTAAGCATCTGACTTTGGCTCAGGTCATGATCTCACGGTTCATGAGTTCGAGCCCCATGTTGGGCTCTTTGCTGATATCTCAGAACCTGGACCCTGCTTCAGATTCTGTGTGTCTTTCTCCTTCTGCCCTTCCCCCCCCCCCCCAAGAATAAACATTAAAAATTAAAAAAAAACTACTTGATGATTGCAGTTTCAAAAGCAGTAGTTCTCACATTTCAGTGTTCATTATAATCACTTGAGTTGCTTGTTTAAAATTCAGATTCCCAAGGTTTTACCTGCCAAGATTGTGATTACATGAATCTGACTTGGATCTCAGGACCCTGCATTTAAAACAAGCTCTTCGGGTGCTTTTGATGTAGGTTGTCCATGGATTCACCTCTGATAAATCCTGTCCTAGACTTGCCCTTCTCTGACTTTATTCTGCATAGGAATCCCCTGGGGGTGGTGTTAAAATGGAAGTTCTGATTCAGTAGTTTGTAGGGGAGGGGTCTGAAGATTCTAGCATGTTCCCTTGGTGAAATGAATGCTTATACCTCATACACCACACTTTTTGAGAAGCAAGGCTCTAAAGCCTAAACATTTGTCAAACATACACCAAGACCCTCAGAGATAAAATAACTTATGTCAAAGACATAATACTTACCAATAAGGAAGTTAAATGAGTAGTCCTGGGAAATGAGGGGTACCAAAAAGGAAGTTAACTGAGTAGTCGTGGGAAATGAAGGGTGTGACTCAGGGATTTTTTTTAGCTAAAAAGGGGATTATTTAGTGGTTATGTTAATTAGGGATTGAAAATTATCACCTTAGGGAGGACTTGAATAGTCCACTTGTCTGTACCTATTGGGTAAAAATTATGTCCTACTATTCACTGGGCAGAAAAGAGCCCTCAGTCAGATCCAGTGAGAATCATTCAAAGATAATAGTACTTTTTCAGCTTTAAGTGTTGCTTATAACAGTTGTGATGAAGCACAGCATTGAGTTTTGTGCCATCTGGACAAATGCTGCTACGGATGGGAATTTTTCCCTTGAACAGTGGAGAATTTGCTCAGCAAAACAGAACAGATGTCATAAAAGCTTGGTTAGCAGATTTCTTTTCTAAGTTTTCTCAAGTGCCTTCTTTCCAATGTTATTATTTCTGTTTTCATTTTATATTAAGAAATGGATTCAACAATTGGTAGAACTCCATGTTAGTCCTCTGATTTAAACAACAAACAGATTTAATGCTTCCTGTATTATGTGTAGAGTGGAGAAGGAACTCCCAGCTTACTATTTCCTTGAGTTGCATCAGGCAGACTAAGGGCTCTCAAATATGTTCAGTTAGCTGAGTATATAAAATCCGTGGTTTCCTTTGGAAATGGATGAAATATAGATGCTTGGTTTAGCTAATTACATAATTTTATGCAATACTAAAGACGTTAGCAAATGTTAGTACACTAAGTTTTGTGAGCTGTAATCATTTATAAGTGTTCCTGCTAAGTCCCTTAGGCAAGATCAACCCTGGAAAAGCTATAAAGTGAGAGGAAACATTCATTTCAGGAATTTACACAACCACAATGAACCTGGAGAGAGGGATGGTGGTTTAGGATTGTTTGGGGACTGAGGGTCAGGCAAGTGGCTGCAGGTGGCAAGAAGTAGGCCATGAGAGGAGAGGCTGGACAATCTTATGAAGTTCTGTTCTTTGCCTCTCCCATGAGCTGTCTAGGCACAACCACCACCCTCCCTACATTACAGAAAAATGTGTAGACCCCAGGCTAGACCTCCAGATGTTTGAGTCCACAAGTTGGGGTGAGGAGGTAATGCAAAAGCAGGGCAGATGGACTCCTTAGATAATCCCTCTTCACCCACTCCTTCCAGATCCCCAGGGCTGGTGAATTGGTGGATTATATCTTTAGATATAATTAGCACTGCTACTGCTAATCTCTAAGGAGTTGAGGAAAAGTTCTGAATAAAAGAGTTGCCTGGTAAGTGGGCAGCAAACTGGAATGACCAACAGCAGTTCTTGTCATGCCTGGGGCTTTGCATTTAAACTCCCTGGGACTGACACAGACCAGGCCTAGGCTCAGGCTCTTCTCCAGTACAGCCAACCAGACAAGATGGCTAATGTCCCTTACTTATCCTTACACAAGTTCACAGGCCAAACTAACTAGCCCTCTGAGAGGTGCAACCACATTAGAGAACTCTCCCAAAAAACAACATGCAAGGAGGAAGAGATAGTAAACCTGGAAGAATACTACAAAAATGTGGAAGGCAGAAGGAAGATGCTAACCTCTTGACTATAGGATTCCCAAATCGAGTCATGTTTTTAGAAAAACACTTATGAGAGAAAACCATAAAATGAGAAAAAATTCCAAACATTAAGACTTTCTCTCCTAAGCTCTGAAAGATAGCCATTGGCCCCTATTAGCAAGAGAGAATCCCAATATCTCAGAGAACACCAATGTTCTTCAAAAGAAGAATTTGAAGACCACCGATATGGACAACTCTGGACAGAGCCTTGGGAGCCCGCAAACTGGCCAGCTAATTATTCTGGCTCTGCTAAATCTGGCCTGGGTTGCCTTATTTGTTAACTGTAATGTTTAAAATTTGATAAAGTGATCACAGATAGTCACTGTTGCATAGAATTATAGGGAATATATGTGGACATTTTTATTTTATTTTAATGTACTTTTAATATGAGATTATTAATAATAATTAAATTTCTGTCATTTTTAAAATGCAACATTAAAAAACTAGGTCACTTATTGTAATATTGCTTATAATTAAGTATAATCTATTAACTGACATTAAAATTCCTTTCTTATTTAATATATTTTATTTTTAATTGCAAAAGTAATACATGTATATCATAAAATATTGATTTTACAAATTTTAACATTTAAAATTTTTGAATTTATATTTCCGCTGCCAAAGTTTGTGAATCACATCCATACAAGTGAAAACAGAGTCAAAGTCTTCTAATTAATCTTGTCTTCTACCAAATCTTGCATCCCTCACAAGAAGTAATCGCTTAAACTCAGTCTGCTAAACTCTCAAGATACAATAAAAAAAATTTGGAGAAATATATAATTATAATAGTTTCCCACCTTCTGAGGGAAAAAATCTTCTTTGTTCTTAATGATTTTTCCAGAATTTCTACAATTTTACATGTTGAGGTATGAGGTGGTATCTCATTGTAGTTTTGATTTGCATTTCCCTGATGATGAGTGATGTTGAGCATCTTTTCATGTGTCTATTGGCTGTCTGGATGTCTTCTTTGGAGAAATGTCTCTTCATGTCTTCCGCTTATTTTTTAATTGGGTTATTTATTTTTTGAGTGTTGAGTTATATAAGTTCTTCATATATTTTGGATATTAACCCTTTATTGGATATGTCATTTGCAAATATCTTCTCCCATTCCATAGGCTGCCTTTTAGTTTTATTGATGGTGCCCTTTGCTGTGCGGAAACTTTTTATTTTGATGTAGTCTCAATAGTTTATTTTTGCTTTTGTTTCCCTTGCTTCAGGGGACGTATCTAGAAAAAAGTTGCAAGGGCCAGTGTCAGAGATGATACTGCCTGTGCTTTCTCTCTCTCTTTTCAAGTTTATTTATTTATTCTGAGAAAGAGAAAGCAAGAGAGAGAGAGAGTGAGAGCAAGCATGTGCACTAGCAGGGGAGAGGCAGAGAGAGAGGGAGAGAGAGAATCCCAAGCACACCCTGTGCTATCAGCTTGGAGACCAATGTGGGGCTCGAACTCACAAATTGTGAGATCATGACCTGAGCCAAACCAAGAGTCGGACGCTTAACTGACTGAGCCACCCAGGTGCCCATGTGTGCTCTGTTCTAGGGTTTTTATGGTTTCAGGTCTCACATTTAGATGAGACAAGAATTTGTTTTTTTCCAATTTATAATTGAATCCTTATCAAGCATCACTCACACTCTTGTGCAGGCTACACAATTGTTTTCTCAAGGAGATTACAGTTATAAATTAAATATCACCAGGCATACTCTTGAAGATCAATATGGACAAGTTTTCAATATAAGAATAACATTTTTTATCCTCATAAAAGTATGAATAAAAATACAGAGAACAGTTGGAAGAAAAGGAATGAACATGAATCAGATCAAACTTATAAAATACTTGTGAAAAATAAGGTTATATCAGCCCATAGTGTGCTGAGAAAAAAAGCATGGGGAGACAGATAAATCTGGTTAATGTTTTTATGTAAACTAGTAGAAGGGATAATCTTAGATAAATGTAAATAATTAAAAATTGTATGCTAGAAAATATTTCCTAAGTGCTAATAAAGAAAAATAATTTGAGGAAAAATGAGTTCAACCTAGCCTGACAAGATATAGACAAGAATAGAGATGAAGTATTTCCCCACCAAAGATGATAGTTGCAGACATTGATGTAATTATATATAAAGTTATCAGCACCAGACTCAAATTTCATTTTCAGTTTCTTCTGTAATTTGATAAATATACAGTTACACTTTTAGCAATTCTGGTATATATAAAAACCTTACTGGGAATTAGGTGATCCTGGTCAGGAGAATTTTCATTTTTACTTCTCTTACTGTATCCTCATTTGAAAAATAATCTAATTGCGTAAATGTCTAAAGAAACCAGAACACATTCAGATCATTAGATTACCCCTAAAGTGTCAGTCCTTTCATGCATGAAATGAGTCTGAAGTAGCCTGAACGGGTAGGACTTTCAAAAGTACTTAACTCTCATTTTCCACTTCCTCAAACTCAATTAATTTCATAAATAAGAAAGGACTATGATTCATTGTAAGTGGTTATTATTAAGTATAAAATGTTTCTTTTACTCATAAATCCTGGTTCTGAAAGGGGCGTATTTGCTAAGTCATTCGATTTTAATAAAATTATATCGATAATTACTGTTATTTGGGGCTTATAAAAGAAATATCTAAAGCTCAAGTTAGGTGCTTAACTCACATGTATTTTGGTCCCAGAGGTATCCATGCCTCTCTCAGCACAGCGTCATATAGAGTACAATAAAAAGACATCACCTTCTTGAGAGGTGCATTAGGAATAATTCATATATGTAGTCAGAAAACATGAGCATTGGGATTGGATTTGGGTCACAAATGTCAGTGATCCGCTTTCAAGGAAGAAAAATATAAATGGGAAGATACACAGATTATTAAAATATATAAAAAGAGTTAAAACAGTATAGCAATTGTTACATTATTTTTTAAGAAGTTACCAATTAATAGGACTGATATATAGAAACAGCAAACAGGAAAATTAAAGTAAATCAGAAGCACTTGCTGTATGTGTTAGAAGCTTTATTAGAATTACTAAAAGATAATGAGTTGTGTTTTAAGTAGAACATTGACCTCACAGCCTCAAAGACTCTGTAATAACCAGCCAGAACCCAGAATACTAGACTCTAGAAATGACTAAAGTGACTAAGACATTATTCCTCTCTTACAGAATCATATAATGCAGGAAAATACAAATAGCAAGTAGACAAACTACTGTACAATGAAAAAAGGATGGCAAGAGCTTTTGAATGAAAACCACATTGGGGGAAGTTGCATTTGAGATGGGCCTTGAAGAATGCTATGATACTGAACAGTTTGTGTTTGGGGCAAGAAAAAAGGCATATTGTATCAGAAAGGAAAAACTGTATAAGACACTATATAGAGATGTATGAAACTGTACAAGCTACATAAAGCGCTTTATGGAAGGAGATAAGTGACATAATGTTCAAGAAAGAAGAAGTGCAACTTGAATCATGAATAAGATAAGGGGGGACAAGTAGTGTCAGGGCCACATTGTGGAGATATTGGATATCAGAGTAAAGGACTTAGTGTGTGAACAATAAGTGACATAACAGAAGCAGCAGTCAGGTAGATCAAACAGAGGTGATTGGGAAAAGTACTTTTCCCAGGAAACACATAATAAAGCAAAAAATGATAATTATACTGATAAACAAGATAACTTTAAGAGAGGGGTAGGAATAAATTTGATATAAAATCTAAAACTACAGAGGAATAACAAACAGCAGGGCCAAAATGTAAGTTGGAGGGAAAAATAGGCTCCAACCTATTGGAGGACCAGGATCAGAAAAAGGAAGGACTCTTTCTATCAGTTTATATAGTGCCCAAGATCTCCTAGAAAAGGTAGTGGGGGAGAATTATTCCTGGCAAAGGAGTATTGAGGTTGGTCTGAGGCAGAGTTTAAAAGACACACTGGCACCAAGTGAGCCATCATCTTTCTGCAATTCCATAAAATGGAAATTTGTTATGTCATAATGGCACATACTCAAGTTAGCAAATGAAAATGATCAGGGCCTGGCCTGGAAACACAAGTGGTAAAATGTTAGAAGAGACTTGAGTGTCATGTGGAAATAGGTGATGATAACTGGTAGCAGTTATTGGAGAAAAACACTATCCTCTCTGATAATCCAAAGTCCATACTTCCTTATAAACTCCTCTCCTTCTTGGGAAGAAGGAAGGGGTTTTTTGTTGTGGTGGTTGTTTTGTTTCATTTTGTCAATAAGCAGTAAGGTTTACAAAAAAAAATAAATAAAGTGCCTTAGAAGAGAATTGTTAGTAAAAAGTAAGATAGCTGGCTTGCCTCAGCAGGAAAGCTGGCTGTGATTATTATTTGAGGCAAACTAAAAAATATATCAGGACCCTAAATTCTCTCATCAGTGTTCTGTGATCTCACGTTTCTTCAATAGAGAAAACATTAGACAATAGATGTAGAGAAATTATTTCAGAGATAAATAAAATAAAAACAAAATTAGAGAAATTGATTCTCAGGTTCACTTTTGTAGCCCAAGAAGGTAATTTTCAAAATGAAAAATATGTCCCTACTCGGCCCTGTGTGTGATGGACCAGCTTATGGGTGTGATCCAAAAAGTGTTGTGTAGGGTCATGGGAAATGTGTTTTGTGGGAAGTGGTGAAAACTAGTAACAGAACACTCTAGGCTCAAGTCTGGGGTTAATAAAATTTTTTGAACCCTTTCTTAGTATACATGACTTAAAATAGGTAATGATGTAAAACTTATTTCAAAAACTAATCTTTGAAAAAATATATAATAGTATGAGCATGTAATAATTTATTTGGTTAATGAAAATAAGCATATAATAATTTATTTGGTATATTTTTCTCAAAGGAAAAATAGAGTTGATAATAAGGATAGTACAGTGGGAAACCAGATAAAACTCTAAATGAAAGAACTCTCATAACTTACCTTATAATACATTTCAATGAAAAAAGCAAAAGAAATTACACTTTGCCACTCTTATATTTAGAAAAGGTTCAGGGGCACCTTTGTGGCCCACTTACCCATCAGACTCTTTTTGACTCTGGTCATGATCTAATGGTTTTGGGATTTCAAGCCCCGTGTTTGGCTCTTTGCTGATGGTGCGGAGTCTGCTTGGGATTCTCTCTCTCTCTCTTTCTCTGTGTCCCTCCGTGGCTCATGCTATCTCTGTCTCTCGCAAAATAAACTTTTTGAAAAAAAAATTTTTAATGAAAAATGTTCCTCTACCTTTTCCTCTACATAAATTCCTCTAACCAAAAAGAACTTCAATTGTTAAAAAAAAAAAAAAAAAAAAAAAGAACAAGTAATACTTGGGGGTTGGTTACACCTCCAACTCTTGATTTCAGCTCAGGTCATGATCTCACAGTTTGTGGGATCAAGCCCTGTGTCCATGTGGACACAATCTCAAGCCTGCTTGAGATACTCCATTCTGTCTGCCCTCCCCCCACTTGTGCTCTCTCTAAATAAATGAATAAACTTAAAAAAAAAAAAAGAACCTCAGTTATTTAGATCTTTGATGTCTTTCTTCTGAGGATAGTGTTTCACTAGTGGGCTAGCAAAAGACAGAGAATTAAACCAACAAATGAGGGGAAAATCTCATAAAAGAAAGGATCCTGGAGTAGAAATCAGGTAAACTAGATGCAAGTCCTGCTTGTACATAGTACTATGACCTCGGATTAGATGGTATTGAATTGGATTCCCTAGGTCTCATTTTCCTCATCAGTAACTAGAAGATGGGAGATAATCATGAGCTTAATGGTGGATTTAATATGCTATGATTTGATGATTTCCCCAGCTTTCACACTAGACCCCAATTATAACTAGCAGTACCATTGATACACTGTAAGCCTAGAGAGCACTTTGTTGATTGCCTTCCTAACAGTCATTTTGACTTTCTTCTTCACTAATTATCCCACTTTTTGTGAGTGTACCATTCCCTTTACCAAAGACTGGTTTATCCTCAAGCATGGTATATAAATCTCAAAATGAGATGCAAGGGGATCTCTGCTGTGTGGGACTTGGAAAGTTTTGCCCCCTGGAGAAATAGAAGCACAAGGAGAGGTGACATTTATCTTTTACCAGGAATAGCTGAATGAAGGTGTTATGTAAGAACTTCAGTAGCTTTGGGGGGCTTGTTGGTGTACATACCTAAAATGAAGTCAGCAGGCTGAGAATAGCTGAGCAAAATGAATCTCTTATCATTTTGATGAGGAAATTAACAATGACCCATATAATCTTCTATCACCTGATTTCATGTAATATAAAATATTGAATTTTCTTATCTTTAAACCACTCGTACTTTTGTGTTCTGTTTTTTAGTGGCTGAAAAGTCCTATGTGACAAAAACAAAAAGAAAAAAATATTTAAGAGCAAAGTTAAAATATCTATTCACCTTTAAGTCCTCTCAGTGCTCAGTATATACTGCATAGTAAAAGCTACATAAATGTCTATTAGTTTTATTTTTATGTTCTTCTTTCTGCATTCTTTTTGTACCTCCATACCTTTTATGGAGAGTCACAATATTTCCATGAATATTTTGCTTTTAAAGAAAGCATGAATCAACCATAGGAAAGTGGAATTTGAAATTTAAAACATAATGCCATTTACAATAGCATGCAATAAATGAAATATTTAGGTATAAATCTAACAAAATAAATACAAGATCTAAACAAGAAAAATTATAAAACTGTGATGAAAGAAAGAAATGGAGGGACATTCCATGTTCATGGATAGGAAGTCTCAATATTGTCAAGATGTCACTTCTTCCCAACTTAATCTGTAGATTCACTGCAATCCCAATCAAAATCCCAGCAAGTTATTTTGTGGATATCAACAAACTCATTCTAAAGTTTATATGGAGAGGCAAAAGATCCAGAATAGCTAACACAATATTGAAGGAGACAGACAGAGTCAGAGAGGACTGATACTACCCGACCTCAGGACTTGCTATGAGGCTACAGTAATCAAGACAGTGTGGTGCTGATAAAAGAATAGACAGGCCAATGGAAGAAAGTAGAAATCTGAAATAAATACACATAAATATAACCAACTGATCTTTAACAAAGGAGCAAAAGTAGTACAATGGGGCAAAGATAGTCTTCTCAGTAAATGGTTCTGAAGAAAATTGGCCATCCACATGCAAAAAAAAAAAAAAAAAGTCAGACACAGACCTTACACCCTTCACAAAAATTAACTCATAATGGATAAATGTAAAACACAAAACTATAAAAGTCTGAGAAGATAATATAAGAGACAATTTAGATGATCTTGGGTATGGCAATAAAATATAGATAAAGCAGCAAAGGCATGATCCATGAAAGAAATAAATAATTAGCTGGACTTTATTAAAATATTAAAAAATATTTGCAAAAGACATATGTGATAAAGGACTGTTATCCAAAATATACAAAGATCTCTTAAAGCTCAACAAGTTAACAAAAAACTCCACTAAAAAATGGGCCAAAAGCCTGAACAGACACCTCACCAAAAATGATAGGCAGTCAGAAAATAAGGATATGAAAAGATGCTCCATATCCTATGTCATTAGAGAAATACAAATTAAAACAACAGTGGGATTCCACTACATACCTATCAGAATGGCCTAAATCCCAAACACTGACAACATCAACTGCTGGCGAGGATGTGGAATGACAGCAACTTTCATACATTGCTGATGGGAACGCAAAAATGTTATAACCACTTTGCAAGACAGTTTGTCAGTTTCTTACAAAATTAACCAAACTCTTATTATATTATATGATATAGCAGTCATGCTTTTTGTTATTTACTCAAGTGAGTTGAAAGCTTATCTTTTTTTTAAGTTTTTTTTTTTTTTTAAGTATGCTCTACACCCACCATGGGATTGAACACATGACCCTGAAATCAAGAATCACATGCTCTACTGACTGACCCAGCCAGGCACCCCCAAAACTTACCTTGACATAAAAACCTGCGCACAGATGTTTAGAGCAACTTTATTTACAATTTCCAAAACTTGAAAACAACCAAGATGTCCTTCATTAGATGAATAGGTAAATAAACTGTGGTACATCCAGACAGTGGAATATTATTCAGTGCTTAAAAGAACTTAACTATCAAGTCATGAAAAGACATGGAGGAACCTTAAATGTACTTTACTAAGTGAAAGAAATCAATGTAAAGGGCACATACCATATAATTACAACTATATGACATTCTGGGAAAATGAAAAATCATGGAGACAGTAAAAAGATCAGTGATTGCTAGGGGTTAGATGGGAGAAGGAAGGAATAGGCAGAGCACAGAGGATTTTTAGGTCAGTGAAACTATCCTGTATGATATTATCATGGTGGATATATGGCATTCTACATTTGACCAAACCCAGAGAATACGTGACACTAAGAGTGAACCCCAATATAAAATATCTACTTTGGGTGATAATGATATGTAAATATAAGTTCATCAGTTGTAATAAATGTACCAGTGTGGCATGGGGTACTGATAGTGGGGGAGGCTGTGTATGCATTGGGGCAGAGGGTACATGGGAACTCTCTGTACTTTGTGCTCAGTTTTGCTTTGAATCTAAAACTGTTCTAAGAAATAAAGTCTATTTTGCAGGGGGAAAATGACATGAAAAGGAGAATATATAATAACTATATATTTCTGCTGGCAGTATTCTACAACAGGACATATCATTGGCAGGGCAACTCATCCACCTGTCCTTCCATTTGCCAAAGAGGACATAAGAAAAAATTAAATATTAATACACAAGCATAATACTAAATTGCACAGTATATTACTGTGGTACCATGCTAAATAATAATAACCAGAGGAGACACCAATTTAATACTGACATTTTAAAATTTAACTCTCTGTACCATGTAATGTGGTTAATAAATTTGGCTGATAAAATGTTAGAGTATGGGGACTAACTGGTGGAAGCTTGGTTATCATCCACTAAGTTTACTGACTGTTTTTCCATTCAGCAAATCTTAGACATCTGTGTGTTTTTATGAAAAATATGCTCAAAATTTTAAGTTTAAATTTTTAGCTATGCAATAAAATAAACATATCTTGAGTCAACATATCTGTGGAAATTTTATAAAAAAGCAAAAGAGTGAATCACAATATATGATATTTGGAATGAGTTTTATATTCCTCCAAGGAACAGCTTATTATATCACTGCATTAAGCCAAACTTAAAAAAAAGGTTTAAAATATAGTAAATATACAAAATATTTTAGAAGATTGCAATCATGGACTGGATAGATAGTCCAAATAGAATTATAACTCAGAGGTCCAAATAAAATGAAATATATATATAGTATTATTTTAGAGATCTTCACACATTTAACTTACTTAAAAATAAAAGTGAGAAAAATGATATTTTAGTTTTTGCTACTGAATTAGAAAATGATTTAAAAAAAACTGAATGCATACAATTCTGCTCCTTAAATTCATTCATAGAGGTCTGGTAACTTTTTTTTTAACAAAACAAAACAAAACAAAAAAAAGTTTTATTGTGTGCACTTGGAGGACTAATGATGAAATTGAGATACAAAGAATGACCAAGGCAGGAAGCTTTTGTATGTTTCAGACAAAGAAACATAAATCTGTGAAGAATGTGCAAACCAATTATGTTCTTTTATTCAGGGGCAATAATTAGAGATTCTAAACAGGATTTGGACTGGGTAGTAAATAGTAAAAGTAACAAGATGTGTTTGTACAGAATCCTTGGCCCTGAATTCCCTATCACCAACACTGAGGTTGTCTCTCTACCTCCTGGTGTGTCAGGGGGTAGCGTTCTCATGCAGAATTTATATCCTCCTTTCTGGAGACAAAGGAAAGGCTTAGCATTCTTCTTGCACTGGCCATTTCTTTTTTTTTTTTTTTTAATATACGAAATTTATTGTCAAATTGGTTTCCATACAACACCTACTGCTCATCCTGAAAGATGCCCTCCTCAATACCCATCACCCACCTTCCCCTCCCTCCCACCCCCCATCAACCCTCAGTTCTCAGTTTTTAAGAGTCTCTTATGCTTTGGCTCTCTCCCACTCTAACCTCTTTTTTTTTTTTTTTTTCTCCTTCCCCTCCCCCATGGGTTTCTGTTAAGTTAGTCAGGATCCACATAAGAGTGAAAACATATGGTATCTGTCTTTCTCTGTATGGCTTATTTCACTTAGCATCACACTCTCCAGTTCCATCCATGTTGCTACAAAGGGCCAGATTTCATTCTTTCTCATTTGCACTGGCCATTTCTTAAGGAACTTTAACTGAAAATAATCAGGATGTAGGGGAGCCTGGGTGGTTCAGTAGGTTAAGCGTCTGACTTCTGCTCAGGTCATGATCTCATAGTTCGTGAATTCGAGCCTCATGTCGGGCTCTGTGCTGACAGCTCAGAGCCTGGAGCCTGCTTTGGATTCTGTGTCTCCCTCTCTCTCTGCCCCTCCCCCCCTCTAGCACTTTATCTCTCTGTGTCTCTGAAAAATGAATAAACGTTAAAAAAATTTCAAAATAATCAGGATGCCACTGTGAACATTTTGTGGTGGACAGCCCTAAGTCCCTAGCGTTTTTTCCTCTGAAACTTCCCTGGAAGCTTCACATTCCAAGAGCTGAGGTGGTAATTTGTTCTATCTCATGGAACCAATCTTAATCCTGATGGTGGTGATGCAGGTGTGTTTCCAAAGGTAGGCCTGTGGTTCAAGTTATCAGGTATTAAACAATAGACATTTCTATGGAAATAAATGAAAAGCAATGGTTAATGAGTGGAGCAAATTATAAACCATTTTCTGAGATCTGAGGGTAGCCAGTCAAGAAGCTTTCTAAAGTCAAAGTCAAAGCATCTTTATTTAGAGTGAAGGCAAGCAATGGCAATTGGAGAGATTTTCTTTCAGGCTTACAATTTATGAGCAGTATATTATTGCAAAGAAATAATGCAGCAGAGGATACTCATAAAAAGTTTATAGACTGCATGATATAAAGACATATACCTGTACATCTATGTCAAAGTAAATTTCACAGTGGACATGCACAGTGATCAGGCAATTCCACAGATACTGTTTAGAACAATTCAAGCTTGTATATATATCTATAAAATGAAAGTCTGGGAAACACAATATTGAATCCTTTCTGTAATAGATGGAAATTGTTGTTCCATTAGCTTTATTTGCAGTTTAACAAAAAAGTATTTAAATGTTAATAGTTAGGCCATTTAAGTGTATTGAGTGCAAAATACAACATAAATAAGAAAGCATTACTGGCAATTCAAATTCTGAATTTGATTACAATTAATAAATTGAAAAGAATCAGTTTATAGAAATATTATTTCAAATTTCCATAATTAAGTGATTTGCAATAATTATTCTGTATAAAAATGGCTCTTTTTTTTTAATTTATTTTTTAATATATGAAATTTACTGTCAAATTGGTTTCCATACAACACCCAGTGCTCATCCCAAAAGGTGCCCTCCTCAATACCCATCACCCACCCTGCCCTCCCTCCCACCCCCCATCAACCCTCAGTTTGTTCTCAGTTTTTAACAGTCTCTTATGCTTTGGCTCTCTCCCACTCTAACCTCTTTTTTTTTTTTTTTTCCTTCCCCTCCCCCATGGGTTTCTGTTACGTTTCTCAGGATCCACATAAGAGTGAAACCATATGGTATCTGTCTTTCTCTGTATGGCTTATTTCACTTAGCATCACACTCTCCAGTTCCATCCATGTTGCTACAAAAGGCCATATTTCATTTTTTCTCATTGCCACGTAGTATTCCATTGTGTATATAAACCACAATTTCTTTATCCATTCATCAGTTGATGGACATTTAGGCTCTTTCCGTAATTTGGCTATTGTTGAGAGTGCCGCTATAAACATTGGGGTACAGGTGCCCCTATGCATCAGTACTCCTGTATCCCTTGGATAAATTCCTAGCAGTGCTATTGCTGGGTCATAGGGTAGGTCTATTTTTAATTTTCTAAGGAACCTCCACACTGTTTTCCAGAGCGGCTGCACCAATTTGCATTCCCACCAACAGTGCAAGAGGGTTCCCGTTTCTCCACATCCTCTCCAGCATCTATAGTCTCCTGATTTCTTCATTTTGGCAACTCTGACTGGCGTGAGGTGATATCTGAGTGTGGTTTTGATTTGTATTTCCCTGATGAGGAGCGACGTTGAACATCTTTTCATGTGTCTGTTGGCCATCCGGATGTCTTCTTTAGAGAAGTGTCTGTTCATGTTTTCTGCCCATTTCTTCACTGGGTTATTTCTTTTTCGGGTGTGGAGTTTGGTGAGCTCTTTATAGATTTTGGATACTAGCCCTTTGTCCGATATGTCATTTGCAAATATCTTTTCCCATTCCGTTGGTTGCCTTTTAGTTTTGTTGGTTGTTTCCTTTGCTGTGCAGAAGCTTTTTATCTTCATAAGGTCCCAGTAATTCACTTTTGCTTTTAATTCCCTTGCCTTTGGGGATGTGTCGAGTAAGAGATTGCTACGGCTGAGGTCAGAGAGGTCTTTTCCTGCTTTCTCCTCTAAGGTTTTGATGGTTTCCTGTCTCACATTCAGGTCCTTTATCCATTTTGAGTTTATTTTTGTGAATGGTGTGAGAAAGTGGTCTAGTTTCAACCTTCTGCATGTTGCTGTCCAGTTCTCCCAGCACCATTTGTTAAAGAGACTGTCTTTTTTCCATTGGATGTTCTTTCCTGCTTTGTCAAAGATGAGTTGGCCATACGTTTGTGGGTCTAGTTCTGGGGTTTCTATTCTATTCCATTGGTCTATGTGTCTGTTTTTATGCCAATACCATGCTGTCTTGATGATGACAGCTTTGTAGTAGAGGCTAAAGTCTGGGATTGTGATGCCTCCTGCTTTGGTCTTCTTCTTCAAAATTACTTTGGCTATTCGGGGCCTTTTGTGGTTCCATGTGAATTTTAGGATTGCTTGTTCTAGTTTCGAGAAGAATGCTGGTGCAATTTTGATTGGGATTGCATTGAATGTGTAGATAGCTTTGGGTAGTATTGACATTTTGACAATATTTATTCTTCCAATCCATGAGCAGGGAATGTCTTTCCATCTCTTTATATCTTCTTCAATTACCTGCATAAGCTTTCTATAGTTTTCAGCATACAGATCTTTTACATCTTTGGTGAGATTTATTCCTAGGTGTTTTATGCTTCTTGGTGCAATTGTGAATGGGATCAGTTTCTTTATTTGTCTTTCTGTTGCTTCACTGTTAGTGTATAAGAATGCAACTGATTTCTGTACATTGATTTTGTATCCTGCAACTTTGCTGAATTCATGTATCAGTTATAGCAGACTTTTGGTGGAGTCTATCGGATTTTCCATGTATAATATCATGTCATCTGCAAAAAGCGAAAGCTTGACTTCATCTTTGCCAATTTTGATGCCTTTGATTTCCTTTTGTTGTCTGATTGCTGATGCTAGAACTTCCAGCACTATGTTAAACAACAGCGGTGAGAGTGGGCATCCCTATCGTGTTCCTGATCTCAGGGAAAAAGCTCTCAGTTTTTCCCCGTTGAGGATGATGTTAGCTGTGGGCTTTTCATAAATGGCTTTTATGATCTTTAAGTATGTTCCTTCTATCCCGACTTTCTCAAGGGTTTTTATTAAGAAAGGGTGCTGGATTTTGTCAAAGGCCTTTTCTGCATCGATTGCCAGGATCATATGGTTCTTCTCTTTTTTTTTTGTTAATGTGATGTATCACGTTGATCGATTTGCGAATGTTGAACCAGCCCTGCATCCCAGGAATGAATACCACTTGATCATGGTGAATAATTCTTTTTATATGCTGTTGAATTCGATTTGCTAGTATCTTATTGAGAAATTTTGCATCCATATTCATCAGGGATATTGGCCTGTAGTTCTCTTTTTTTACTGGGTCTCTGTCTGGTTTAGGAATCAAAGTAATACTGGCTTCATAGAATGAGTCTGGAAGTTTTCCTTCCCTCTCTATTTCTTGGAATAGCTTGAGAAGGATAGGTATTATCTCTGCTTTAAACTTCTGGTAGAACTCCCCTGGGAAGCCATCTGGTCCTGGACTCTTATTTGTTGGGAGATTTTTGATAACCGATTCAATTTCTTCGCTGGTTATGGGTCTGTTCAAGCTTTCTATTTCTTCCTGATTGAGTTTTGGAACAGTGTGGGTGTTTAGGAATTTGTCCATTTCTTCCAGGTTGTCCAATTTGTTGGCATATAATTTTTCATAGTATTCCCTGATAATTGTTTGTATCTCTGAGGGATTGGTTGTAATCATTCCATTTTCATTCATGATTTTATCTATTTGGGTCATCTCCCTTTTCTTTTTGAGAAGCCTGGCTAGAGGTTTGTCAATTTTGTTTATGTTTTCAAAAAACCAACTCTTGGTTTCGTTGATCTGCTCTACCGTTTTTTTAGATTCTATATTGTTTATTTCTGCTCTGATCTTTATTATTTCTCTTCTTCTGCTGGGTTTAGGCTGCCTTTGCTGTTCTGCTTCTATTTTCTTTAGGTGTTCTGTTAGATTTTTCATTTGGGATTTTTCTTGTTTCTTGAGATAGGCCTGGATTGCAATGTATTTTCCTCTCAGGACTGCCTTCGCTGCGTCCCAAAGCGTTTGGATTGTTGTATTTTCATTTTTGTTTGTTTCCATATATTTTTTAATTTCTTCTCTAATTGCCTGGTTGACCCACTCATTCGTTAGTAGGGTGTTCTTTAACCTCCATGCTTTTGGAGGTTTTCCAGACTTTTTCCTGTGGTTGATTTCAAGCTTCATAGCATTGTGGTCTGAAAGTATGCATGGTATAATTTCAATTCTTGTAAACTTATGAAGGGCTGTTTTGTGACCCAGCATATGATCTATGTTGGAGAATGTTCCATGTGCACTCGAGAAGAAAGTGTATTCTGTTGCTTTGGGATGCAGAGTTCTAAATATATCTGTCAAGTCCATCTGATCCAATGTATCCTTCAGGGCCCTTGTTTCTTTATTGACTGTGTGTCTAGATGATCTATCCATTTCTGTAAGTGGGGTGTTAAAGTCCCCTGCAATGACCACATTCTTATCAATAAGGTTGCTTATGTTTATGAGTAATTGTTTTATATATCTAGGGGCTCCGGTATTCGGCACATAGACATTTATAATTGTTAGCTCTTCCTGATGGATAGACCCTGTAATTATTATATAATGCCCTTCTTCATCTCTTGTTACAGCCTTTAATTTAAAGTCTAGTTTGTCTGATATAAGTAAGGCTACTCCAGCTTTCTTTTGGCTTCCAATAGCATGATAAATAGTTCTCCATCCCCTCACTCTCAATCTAAAGGTGTCCTCAGATCTAAAATGAGTCTCTTGTAGACAGCAAATAGATGGGTCTTGTTTTTTTATCCATTCTGATACCCTATGTCTTTTGGTTGGCGCATTTAATCCATTTACATTCAGTGTTATTATAGAAAGATACGGGTTTAGAGTCATTGTGATGTCCGTAGGTTTCATGCTTGTAGTGATGTCTCTGGTACTTTGTCTCACAGGATCCCCCTTAGGATCTCTTGTAGGGCTGGTTTCGTGGTGACAAATTCCTTCAGTTTTTGTTTGTTTGGGAAGACCTTTATCTCTCCTTCTATTCTAAATGACAGACTTGCTGGATAAAGGATTCTCGGCTGCATATTTTTTCTGTTTAGCACACTGTAGATATCGTGCCAAGCCTTTCTGGCCTGCCAAGTTTCAAAGGAGAGATCAGTCACGAGTCTTATAGGTCTCCCTTTATATGTGAGGGCACGTTTATCCCTTGCTGCTTTCAGAATTTTCTCTTTATCCTTGTATTTTGCCAGTTTCACTATGATATGTCGTGCAGAAGATCGATTCAAGTTACGTCTGAAGGGAGTTCTCTGTGCCTCTTGGATTTCAATGCCTTTTTCTTTCCCCAGTTCAGGGAAGTTCTCAGCTATAATTTCTTCAAGTACCCCTTCAGCACCTTTCCCTCTCTCTTCCTCCTCTGGGATACCAATTATGTGTATATTATTTCTTTTTAGTGTATCACTTAGTTCTCTAATTTTCCCCTCATACTCCTGGATTTTTTTATCTCTCTTTCTCTCAGCTTCCTCTTTTTCCATAACTTTATCTTCTAGTTCACCTATTCTCTCCTCTGCCTCTTCAATCCGAGCTGTCATCGTTTCCATTTTGTTTTGCATTTCGTTTAAAGCGCTTTTCAGCTCCTCGTGACTGTTCCTTAGTCCCTTGATCTCTGTAGCAAGAGATTCTCTGCTGTCCTGTATACTGTTTTCAAGCCCAGCGATTAATTTTATGACTATTATTCTAAATTCACTTTCTGTTATATTATTTAAATCCTTTTTGATCAGTTCATTAGCTGTTGTTATTTCCTGGAGATTCTTCTGAGGGGAATTCTTCCGTTTGGTCATTTTGGATAGTCCCTGGAGTGGTGAGGACCTGCAGGGCACTTCCCCTGTGCTGTGGTGTATCACTGGAGTTGGTGGGCGGGGCCGCAGTCAGACCTGATGTCTGCCCCCAGCCCACCGCTGGGGCCACAGTCAGACTGGTTGTGCCTTCTCTTCCCCTCTCCTAGGGGCGGGATTCACTGTGGGGTGGCGTGGCCCGTCTGGGCTACTTGCACACTGCCAGGCTTGTGGTGCTAGGGATCTGGCGTATTAGCTGGGGTGGGTAGGCAAGGTGCACGGGGGCAGGAGGGGCAGGCTTAGCTCGCTTCTCCTTAGGTGATCCACTTCAGGAGGAGCGCTGTGGCAGCGCTCCCGCTGTGGTAGCGGGAGGGAGTCAGATCCGCTGCCGGAGGTTTGGCTCCGCAGAAGCACAGAGTTCGGTGTTTGCGCGGAGCGAGCAAGTTCCCTGGCAGGAACTGGTTCCCTTTGGGATTTTGGCTGTGGGATGGGCGAGGGAGATGGCGCTGGCGAGTGCCTTTGTTCCCCGCCAAGCTGAGCTCTGCCGTCCGGGGGCTCAGCAGCTCTCCCTCCCTTTGTCCTCCAGCCTTCCCGCTTTCCGAGCAGAGCTGTTAACTTATGACCTCCTAGACGCTAAGTCGTGCTTGCTGTCGGAACACACTCCTTCTGGCCCCTCCGCTTTTGCCAGCCAGACTCGGGGGCTCCGCTTGGCCGGCGAGCCGCCCCTCCGCCCCGGCTCCCTCCCGCCAGTCCGTGGAGCGCGCACTGCCTCGCCGCCCTTCCTACCCTCTTCCGTGGGCCTCTCGTCTGCGCTTGGCTCCGGAGACTCCGTTCTGCTAATCCTCTGGTGGTTTTCTGGGTTCTTTAGGCAGGTGTAGGTGGAATCTAAGTGATCAGCAGGACGCACGGTGAGCCCAGTGTCCTCCTACGCCGCCATCTTCCCTCCAACTCTAAAAATGGCTCTTATTATATATGTGAACTGTGCTACAAAATCCAGATCATTGAAAAGGACTTGGCCAAAATTTGTTCTTCATGTTTCATGGAGAATACACATTCCAAAAAGAAGTGAGATAAACAAGAATCAGTCTTCTTTTCTAACCATCAATCTTTCAGAAATTTAAAGAATAATTACAGAGAAAATTTGCATCTTGTGAAGAAATTATATATAGCAATGCATGTACATATATGAAAATAGTAAATTATGAATAGAACAAATGCAGTGTAATTTCTGCAACTGTAAAATCACAGAAGCTTAATACCATGAAAGATATCTGTATGATTTTATAAGCAGCTCTGAACAATAACCTTTATTTTTACTTGAACTGCTGTAAGCAATACGCTATGATATGGCAGTGGAAGGGAAATCCAATACTTCCAAATTACTATTTCTGTTGAGTACAGTACAGTACAAATGTTTCATCAATAATCATCAAAATGAGTAACAGGTCTCAGAAAGGACAGATTATTTGTAACTCTGTAGTTTCAATGTTGATTTCCCTCTGTTGAGCAAATTTTCATGTATGTAGAGACTGTATATGAAAGGCTTGGAATAAATAAGAGAAATTTTGTGGCTTAAGGAAGACAGAATTACTTGACTTATAAATAAGACAAGGCAAGTTGTAGGAATAATAAAGGAAATTCTCAATTATAGAAACTATCACTGCATACATTGGAACAAAAAGTGAAACCATCTGAATACTAAATACCTGAAAGATTGTTTTATTTTGGGGGAAGTAGAGGTGATTTCAGTAGTGGAAATTAGTGCTGAGTTGAATGGAGGCATCTCAGTAATTAGAGTTTCTAAATCAGTCTAGATTCTCAGTGGGATGAGATGATTTCTTGTATGAATGTGAAGGAGGCAAACAGGTGGTCTTCATAAATCCACACAAATCCCATGAAGCACATTCACTGTGAGGGAAAACAATGACAGAATTTATCCATTCTATGTTGTGATATTTTGATTTATAATAAAATATATACATATATATATATATATATATATATATATATATATATATATCTCCACAGTTAGGTTCTTGGCTCACAGCCCTTAGAATTTCCTGAGCAATAAGAGCAATGGGAACATTTTTGTTATAATATTTGACCTCTTGTCTTTGCTTTCTGAAAATGCTTCAAAGCCATGAAGATGAAATGGGTGTCTTGTTATTCATAACAAGCCCCTTTCCCCCACAACTGGCTTTATGTTAATGAGGTGATTTTTAAAAAGCACCTAAGTATGGGGGCTGGTGGCTGGGGGAACCAATCATGAATAGAGGTTTTGGAATGTTCAGTTCCACTTCCCTGACCTCAGGGGAGAGGAGATGGGCTGGAGGTAGAATCAGTCACCAGTGGCCAACGATTTAATCAAGCACGCCAATGTAATGAGGCCTCCATAAAAACCCAAAAGGACAGTGTTTGGAGAGTTTCCAGATTGGGGAACCAGAATGCTTCCTTGTGCCACCCTGCTGAGCCCAAACTCTACAAGAACAGAACTCCTTCATTCAGGACTTCACCCAGTTCTTTATCTGGCTGTTGATTTGTATCCTTTAATATCCTTTGTAATAAATTGGTAATCTGTTGAGTAAATGGGTTTCTCTGAGTTGTTTGAGTCTCTCTAGCAAATTAATCCAACCGGAGTAGAGGATTGTGAGAAACTCCAATCTGTAGGGTCAGAAGCATTGGTAACAACCTGGGCTTGCCATGTCATCTGAAGTGGAGGGTGGTCTTGTGGGACCGAGCCCACAGGATCTGACATTGTCTTCAGGTATGTAATGTCAGAATTGACTTGAATTGTAGGACTCCCAGCTGATGTCTGAGAATTGTTGGTGTGAGGAAACATCCCACACACATTGGAAATTGGGTGATCAAAGCCCTTACTTGTGTATTAACATGTAACACAAACCAGGATTGCTTTACACCTGAAATTTGAAGACTTAGATTTCTCTGGAACCACAAATGTCTCAGATCCTTCACAGAAACAATGCCTGATACTTTTTTTATCTGAGGTGCCACACCCTTGAATATTTTTGTAACCTGTCATTGCAAAATCAGTCTACTCAAAATATCACTAGAAGTTTTCAGCTAATATGAAATTAGTTGAAACTCTACAATTTCTGTATTTTTAAAATATTTTTCCTGCTAGAAATCTATTCGTATTTTGATATCTAAAATGCAATTCAACCAAGGGGATGATTTTAACCTCCTTATTTTTTCTTGGCCTAATATCTATAAACTAAGTATGTTTCTTTTAATATGCAGCCAACATCCATGGCTTTTAATAACAATTAAGAATCTCACTGTGTAACCAACATTCATTTTCTATGTACTGAAAACAAACATGCCTTTTTTTTAAAGATTTTTTTTAATGTTTATTTATATCTGAAGGAGACAGAGACAGAGCGTGAGTGGGGAGGGGCAGAGAGAGAGGGAGACACAGAATCCAAAGCAGGCTCCAGGCTCCAAGCTGTCAGCACAGAGCCAGTTGCGGGGCTCAAACTCACAAACCGTGAGATTGTGACCTAAGCCGAAGTCAAACGCCCAACCAACTGAGCTACCCAGGTGCCCCGACAAAGATGCCTTTTAATTTGAAAACAATTTAGTAGCTTTCTACGCCCTTTACACAGTACCCCCTTCTTTCAGTAAAGGAATAGCAAATCAGTCAGTTAGCAGTGAGTATATATAGTGTGTCCTCAAAATATACCATTCCTGCCTGCTCTCATCATTGTGTGAAGCTAAATAAAACTGGACCCAATTCTGTTAAGATGAGATGTAGGTCTGCAGGTATTAAGCAATTTATCCTCTCTCTCTTTTTTTCTCTGTTATCTCTACCTCTCTTTTCTGAAAAATTGTTTTGTAGTCCCATGCAGTTGTTCTCACCTCATAGTTTATTGCAAAGATCTATATATTTATTCACCTCCACTATTCTCACCTCAGAGGAATACTGGAGATTTGATTATGAAGCTAATTTCCAGTTGTGATTATATGATTATTCTTATACAGGAAGTCACATGTGGCATACTTATGATGTTGGGGTTTTTTCAACTTGTGAAGCCCAGATTTCAAAGATAGCAACTGGTAATTTAGCCATTCTTTCAAGAACCAAATCTTATCCCTTTTGTAAAGAGTTTTTCCTAGCACCTTCCTATCACTTCACTGTCATGATGGCCTCATTAATAACCCTAATTTACCACACCATAGCCATTATTATCTGACAACAAAGCTTTTTTGAGTGCCCACTATGTGTCAGGCACTGTATGAGACTCTAGAATTATAGATAACAATCTCAGTCCTCAAGCTGCATATAGACTAGTGAGGAAGGCAGAAAAGCAAAGAGTTAACACTATTTGTGAGTAAATGACTGCATAGAAAGTCTTATGGGAGCAGAGTGGAAGCATGCCTTATCTTACCTTGATCTTATCTGTGTTAGTTATCTATGGCTGTGTACGAAATTAACACAAATTTAGTGGCATAAAACAATGCACATTTATTGTCTCATAGTTTCCTTGGGTCAGGGGCCCATACAAGACCTGGATGGGTCATGTGCTTAGGGGCTCATACATTTTCAATCAAAGCATCAGCCAGACTTACCTAGTATAAACAGAATCATGTATACATGAACAGTAATAGAGAATATTAAATATGTAAAATAAAGTTTAATTTTGGGGCGCCTGCGTGGCCCAGTTGATTAAGCGTCTGACTCTGGATTTCGGCTCGGGTCATGATCCGGTGGTGAGATGGAAGCCCACATGTCAGGCTCTGCACTGGGCATGGAGCCTGCTTAACATTATCCCTCCCTCTGCCCCTCCCCCACTTGCACTTGCTCTCTCTTAAAAAAATAAATAAATAAAATAAATAGTAAATCTTGTTTCTCCTTTCCACTAAGGGAACATTTGATTTTAATGAATTCTCCAATATAAAAATTTGTGAAAAATATAAGTATTGTGATTAGTGGTTTAATCAAATGTTCTGAGTGGCCTAGTATTAATTCATAATATAACCTTAGAAAAATGCTAATGTTAATTTATAATAGCATAGTAACAAAGTCCATTTTAGTCTTTGACAATGGGAATATTAATATTTTACTCCATAATTTTATATTAGTCAACCAAAATACAATTGCACTCAATTTAGCATCTCAGCTTACTAAAACGTCACTTTCAATTGTATGTACTTTGTCTTGCTAGAGAAAATATTAGGAAAAACAACAATCTTGAAATTATATTGCTGTCAAATAAATACTGCTCTCAATCTAATAGATTATATTGAATTACCAATACTTATGTGCAAATGGATCTATTAACTCATGCATTCAATTATATTGGTAAGTATTTTGAAAAATGCAAGTATGCACTTAAATGTGTAATCAAATCAATCTCTAAGCCCAACTAGTTGGCTCTTGTTCTAATTAAATGTGCATTAACTTCTTTGCTATTAAGAACCACATGTTGAAACCTGTGAAGTAATTAGGCCTCTATTTGATGGGTTTACATGTGTACAACAAAAACATGTCTACTAGCACTGCTGTCAAGGAAAGGCCGGCCATTTGTTTCATTTTAGTTACTCAATTTGAACTTTCAAATAAAAATGAAATGGTTTATGTAAAAGCTCTATGAAAGTACAACAGTTCTACAAACCTCCCCCTGAGATTTGTAAAACTTCTAAGATTAGGATAAATCCTACAAAAGCCCTGAAAATTCATGCTGTCAGATACTAGAAATCCAAAGATATTTCTGCTTTTGCCTACATAAGGGCAGATTAAATCATAACCCAGTACATGAGGAAATGTATCTTCTGGGAAGAGGAGTTGACAGACCCCTACACACAAAGCACATAAACAATTCAAAGTACAAAGCAATGTGTTGACATACACTGGGGAATCTATCTTCATTGTGGTGCCCAGCATGTGAATATCTACTCCACACAGTCCTGGGTTCCCAAGTAGGAAACCACCCCACACTGATAGGCTTATCTGTATGGGAGACAAAGGAGGATCAAGTGTGGGCCTCCGTTATTATCTGAAGAAGACAGGGAATCGTTTAGCTTGGAGCTAGGTTAAGAGAAGGTTCCAATTTCAGCCAGTTGCTGTGTCTTAATTGTCCCTTTCCCACCAAATGTTATGCCATTTTTTTTAAAGTTTATTCATTCATTTTTTTGAGACAGAGAGAGAGAGAGCAAGTGAGCACATGTGGGGGAAGGGCAGAGAGAGAGACAGAGAGAGAGAGAGAGAGACAGAGAGAGAAAGAGAATCCCAAGTAGGCTCCTCACTGTCACCGTGAAGCCCAAAGTGGGGCTCATACTCACAAACTACGAGGTCATGACCTGAGCTGAAGTCGGATGCTTAACTCCCCAGAGAGTTAACACTTTGAGTTAATTTTTGTATATGATGTGAAATAAGGGTTTAATTTCATACTTCTGTATTTTGACACCCAGTTATCCTAGCACCATTTGTTGAAGAGAATATTCTTTCCACATTGAACCATTCTGGCACCATTGCCAAAAATCAGTTTACCATAGATACATACATTTATTTCTTGACTCTTATTTCTGTTTCTATCTCATTGGACTATATGGCTACCCTTATGCCAGTACCACACTGTTTTGATTATTATGGCTTTATAGTGAGTTTGAAGTTGAGAAGTGTGAGTCCAACAACTTTGTTCTTTTTCTGGATCATTTTGGCTACCCAACCTCCTTGAAATTTTATATGAATTTTAGGATCAGCCTTTCCTTTCTGTATAAGAGGCTATTGGGATTTTGATAGATATTATATTGAATGCATGGATTGTTTTGAGTAATATTGTCATCTTAAGCATATTAAGTTTTCCAGTTAATGAACACAGAATGTCTTTCTTTTATTTAGACCTTATGTAATTTCTTTAAGCAGTGTTTGCAGTTTTCAGTGTACCACTTGCTTAAATTTATTCCTAGATATTTTATTCTTTTTGATGTTATTATAAATGGCATTGTTTTCTTAATTTCCTTCTCAATTGTTCGTTATTAGTAGATAGAATACAACTGATATTTGAGTTGATCATGTATCCTGCAACTTTGGTGAATTAATCATTAGCTCTAATATTTCCTTATAAATTCTTCAGGATTTACTATATATTAGATAATGTCATCTAAACTTAGTATTAGTTTTACTTCTTCCTGTCAAATTTGGATGTCTTTTATTTATTTTTCTTGCCTACTTTCTCTAATGCTTTAAATCCAATGTTAAGTAGGAGTGGCAGAAGTCCCTTATCTTACAGGAAAAGCTTTCAATCTTTCATTATTAACTGTAATGTTAGATACAGCTTTTTCTTAAATGCTCTATACCAAGTTCAGGAAATTTCACTCCATTTCTAGTAGTACGAGTATTTTCATGAAAGGCTGTTGGATTTTCTCTTGTGCATTTTTTTTTATTCATTGAGATGATCATATAGTTTTTCCTTTATCCTATTAATGTGGTATATTCCATTGGTTGATTTTCTTATGTTGAACAACCCTTGAGTTCCTGGGATAAATTCCAGTTAGTCATGATACATAATTCTTTTCATTTGCTACTGCATTTGATTTGCTCATATTTTGTTTAAGAGTTATACATCCATTTGTAGTTTTATTTTCCTATGATGTCTTTGTCTGGCTTTGGTTTCAGACTAATGCTGGTATTATGGAAAGAGTTAGGAAGTTTTCCCTCCTTTTCTGTTTTCATAAGAGTTGAGAATCATTGAAGTAAATTTTTTAAAACCTACATTCTTTGTTGTGTGTGGCTACTGATTATTTGTTCCTCTAGCTTAGAGGTCAGCTATTTTTTTGAAACAGCAATACCCAAAACAGATCTACCTTTCTTTCTTTCTTTCTTTCTTTCTTTCTTTCTTTCTCTCTTTCTCGCTCTCTCTCTTTCTCTCTCTCTGTCTCTCTCCACCCTCTATTTATCTACCATTTATACCTTCCATTCTTTGCAGGTTGGGTCTCTGTTGGGATACTCCTTCAGAGCTTAGCCATGTTTTTTACAACTGTACCATAGTGTTCAATTCCTGCTTGCATGGAGCCAACATATTAGCCACTAGAGGAAGATCATGATCTTCTTAGGAGTGTTCTGAGTATTCCCCTGACCCTGCACATGTACATAGCCTCCTAGATTTCCCAGCACTTGTGGGAACTTTTAAAAGTTTTAATTGCTCCAAATATCTTCTTCAGTAGCTTCTTCTTTACCAAGATTTCATTCTATTGTTTATACAGATTTTTGTCCTTTACCCCAAGTGGCTTCTGTTACTACATTTGCATTTAACATTGCCTTTCAACAAATGCTCAGAAAGCAAAATCAGCCTTGGACATACTGTACACAAGTGAAACAAATGCACGTGCTTAAGTTGAACTTTCAGGTATCCACCACCATTCAAGACACACAGCCACTTCTCTTTGACACTGAGGTTTATATTGTTCTCTCTGGCACCAGGAACTTTTACCAGAAATGTGGGCTTTTGTGTTCATGGCTGCTGTCAAGCTAGGGAGTAGGTTATGGTAAACAGTTAAAACATCAGAGCATTTTCCTAGGAAAACTCAGCAGCTTCTTTTTCCATTGAGTTTCCCTGTATTTTTTTAAGTTTTTAACTTAGATTGCAGAGTTTTAAAAGATTTGATTTTGAGAATTTAAATCAGCCCATTCATTACTTTTGTGAGGGGACAAAATTTTGAAGTTTCCAACTCCTCTTTTTGATTATATACAAAAGCTATCTTTATATCTAAAGGAACTAAGTATTATTTGAGGATGGTTTCTCCTTTCTCCATAATTTTAATGATAAGCTCCCATCTATATGCTCTTTAATATTGATTCAATTTATGATTACTGTTCCTTTATTTTGTAGCCACACTCCTCTCCACATGTCCAAACCAGTGAATTATCTGGGTAAAATAAAGATGAATTCTCATCTGGCTATCAAACACCTGAAAACAGTCATTGATTTCATGGTGACTGCTGGAATTTAGGAGGAGATTTCATGAAAGCTAAAGTCTTAAAGCAGTAAATATTCATAAAATTAGATATAATACAAATCCTATCCCCATGAAGTAGCCTCTCCCACTTCAGCTACCCTCCTTTCCCTTTATCATAATTTATCATCCCATAGTAAGCAACTGCATGCTTTTTGAAGAACAATGTGAGGAGAAAATCTGGAAATGAGAAACTTGCACCCAATTGGTATTTACTTATTATTGGAGACTGCATCTGAGTTCTTATCAATGGCACTAGTATTTAGTCTGTAAGATGCCACATGCCTTGAGGGTACTAATATTATAGCACAAATGGACATCTCAAATGCCTTATACCAGATAAAGAAAGAGTAAGTGCTGTTTTCCAATGCTGATGTTGCTAAAAACAAAACAAAGCGAAACCACAGGCTCAAAATGGAGTCACTTATGCTAGGCTACGTCACCAAACCTGGGCTTAGTACCTAGCCTAATTGCAGTTTTGACCTCTCCCAGAAATGTAGCCTTATCCAATGTCCTGAATTTTCTGATCACCACCAGTTAGGTCATCTGTCATATGGACCCTCTCCATCCTCTAAAGGAAGATGAGATAATCCATCTAATACGATCCTTTTGTCCCCAAAGGAAGGTGACCTCACCCTAAATAATCTTTTTTTTCTTTTTATGACTTCCTTGTCCTGCCTTTAGAAACTTTTTCCTTTCTGTAACCCTTTGGAGCATCTCTCTACTTTCTAGATGCGATGATGCCCAATTCATGAGTTAATTGATATAGCCAATTAGATCTTTAAAATTAACTCAGCTGTATTTTTGTTCTTTAACAATGTTAATTATCTGGACCCACTTAGTATCATTTTTTCAACCTACTTACGTTTGAAGAAAACTGTAGGATATGGAGAAAGACAATTGCAAATTTTAAGGTTTGCCACTTTCAGGCTGAGGTCTCAATAAGTTAAATTTCTTATTGTGTTCACTCCTCCTAACACTAATTCACCAACAATAGAGAGCAAATTTTCTAGTCATGGGGAGAGTAAATGCATGAGGAAGGGTATAATTCTTGCACTCAAGATAGTTACAATCAAGTGAAGGAAGCAAACTTATATAGGGCTGCCCCATGGAGTAAGTTCCCCCTCCAGGTGGATGAGAAAAGCTTGCTGAGCATATGTCACATTTGTAAGAATTAGAGAAATGCAGCTCTTGCATCAGTGAGTGCAGCCGTGTGCTAGAACAACCTTGCCCTCAACAAGATGCCCCTTGTAAAGCAGAATTTTTACTAGTATACATGGTGTCCCAGAACATAGAACATAGAACTCATTTCTTTCTATAGTAGTGTTAGACACATACTAACAATTTCTAGAGTAAAGAATGCATTTCTAGGGACGCCTGGGTGGCTCAGTCGGTTGAGCGTCCAACTTCGGCTCAGATCACGATCTCACAGTTCGTGAGTTTGAGCCTCACGTTGGGCTCTGTGCTGACAGCTTGGGGCCTGGATTCTGCTTCGGATTCTGTGTCTCCCTCTCCCTCTGCCCCTCTCCAACTTGTGCTCTGTCTCTCTGTCTCTCAAAAATGAATAAATAGTAAAAAAAAAATTTTTAAAAGAATGCATTTCTATATGATGATAGCTACAGGGATAATTGGTTAACAAAAGAGCTTGATCAAGGAAGATGTGTAGAAATTTGCCAGTAAATTAATGAAATGGCAAGGGACAGATGTGCTTGAGAAAAGCCTGCAAAAAGAGCAGCTAAGCATGACATTTCATGGATACTTCAGTGGCCAATTTTGAGAATGGTTTGTAAGAAATGAAAATAAATTAGTTGCATGGATGAGGCAAGTGATACTGAGGAGGCCAGTAGATTTTAAGTTTAATAACTTAAGTTTTATTTTATTGAAGGCAGAAACTCACAGGTAAAATCTGATTTCATCTTTGTTTTTAAAGAGTCTCTGGAGAGTACATTAAGAGTTAGAGATAGAAACCAGAGTCAGGCATACTGGCTAATTAGATCTGGCAACTTATGTCTACTGTTTTCTGGTTTTCCTTATGTGATTCTGGCAAGGGCTACCCAAGGGCCAATATTTGATTACTAGCCTAGTAACAGAAAGAAGGATGTGAGAAGCAATAGTGAGAAAAGAGGTGACAATATTGCACTTGAGGGAGGGAATAGGAAGAAGGAAAGAGGATGGGGAGAACTGTTAAGAATCTGGATGTAAAGACCAATCTTGATGGTTTTGGTGATATTCACACTTAAAGGAAAGCAAATTTCGATTTACTTGCAGAGAAAGTTGGTGGCGAATTTTGGAACAGAAACTCCTTTCCAACAGATATAGAAATGGTGGGGAGGAAAACTATTAATTTCATTGCTGCAGTTCTAGATTCGAGGCACAGCTTCCTGGTATTTGCTGACATGATGTCATATAGTACAGTATATTTATTAAGCAATCCATTTGTATGTTATCACATTTAAATATATATTACCTTTTCAAAATATCTGTGGAATAATCTCTCAGGCATATAGATAAGATTATGTTAAAATGACTGAAATTTTCAGTGCAGGCATATAAATCTTTGAGTCTTTAACCTTCACTGAGTCTTCTAGCATATCTCTCTGACTTAATTATTATTAGTTCTTCAACTAAATTTTTTTTCAAAATAACAGCAATTATTCTTCCCTGGTCAGGTTATTGTATAATTTTTAAAAGTCAAATAATCATCTTGAATGATTAATGACTTCTTTCTAGGTTATACAGTTTAACAATTTTATAATTTCAGTTTACCTCTCATTTGCCTATCTAGCCTTCAAACTCATATAATTTGCCTATACAGTTAAAACAAATAATTTACAAAACCCAACAGGATCTAGGCTCAAGATAAGAGAATAAGTAGAATTTAGGATCTAAAAGACAATATTGATATTATCTATCTAGGTCAACATCTTTTTTTAAGATTGAGGTTATTTGTATCTAGAGGGCATCCATGACATGTCCAAGGTTACTCAGCTAATTAGTTACAGAGCTGGGATTAGACCTTTCCTGCCAAATCAGTGTTGTGTCCTTTCTTTCTGGGTCATTAGTAGTTGGTCTTTTTGCAAAGTTGCATGCAATCGTGCTATTTGAGGAATACAATTACAGAATGAAGAAAATATTTTCTGTGAGTGTTTCTTAGTTTCTCCCAGGAAAATATAATTATAATTAACCACGTGTACTACAAATAGGAAATTAAGAACAGGAAAGAACTGGTTCAGGTGACTATAAGAATATCTCACAATGGTAAGTGTCTGCTATCTCTCAGAGAATTTCATTTCTCTGGTTACAACGTCTCAACTTGAAAATTAAGGAGTTTCTCCTTTTTTCCAGCTTTACTGAGATATAATTGGGATAACATTGTGTAAATTTAAGGTGTACAATATGATGTTTTGATATACGTATATATTGCAAAATAATTACCACAATTGTGTGTATGTGTGTGTGTATAGAGAACTTTTATGATCTAACCTCTTAACAACTTAAAAAAAATTGTTTAATGTTTATTTATTTTCAAGAGAGAGACAGAGTACAAGCCGGGGAGGGGCAGAGAGGGAGATAGAATCTGAAGCAGGCTCCAGGCTCTGAGCTGTCAGCACAAAGCCCAATGCAGGGCTTGAACCCAGGAACTGTGAGATCCTGACCTGAGCCGAAGTCGGACGCATAACCAACTGAACCATCCAGGCACCCCTAACTTCTTGGCAACTTTTAAATGTACAACACAGTATTAATTATAGTCACTATGCTGTATGTTACTTCCTCAGGACTTGTTCATCTTCTAACCTACAACATTACTTATTGCATTTGCACTCTTTTACAGGTCTGATTTTGTTTCAAGAAAAGTAGAGAAAAATAATAACATTAGACTACAGATTACAGTCTCCTGAATAAATTCTCTGATATAAACAAAACAAGGATTATTTTTAGTGTTGTTATGTAATAAATAAGAGAACATATTCAAAACGAACAAGTTAGATAAAATAATTTTTAGGGAAACGGTAATACACAGTTGTGGAGGAATAATTTCCTCTGTCCTTCGAAGGCCTTCTAGCTGGATTAAGAATCAAACTGAATTGAGACAGATTAACAGGAGAAAATCAAATTTAATAGCGTGCATACTTATAGGGAATCCACACAGACATGGTAATATCAAAGACAATGAGGCAATCGAAGCTCCTATGAGCTAAAGAGAGGGGTAGAGGTCTTAGGATACAAGGGGAGAAAGACAATTAGCAGGAGGGTGAGAGGAGATGTTTGGAAAACAAAGTTTGCCCTATTGTGCAGGTAAATTTCTTAGATAAAGAGGAATCTTTGTTAATAGCTCTCTTCCTGGTAAATGAAGGCAGTTGAGGGGGAGGTAAGGACCTTTTTCAGAATCTGCTGGGTTTGGATTGCTTTTAACTCAAAATAATGTTCATGCCAAAGTGGCCCATCTTGGGCTGACCTGACCTTGGCCTCTACATTGCCATCTGTGTAAGATACAGAAACAAATGGAATTGAACAGAGACGAATTTATTGATACCTTAATAAAAATTGGGATGCTGTTTGTAATTTATATTAGAGAAAGACATTTTGGCAAATAGTTTTCTCCTCTTTTTTAAGAAAAGTTTTTTTTTGAGAGAGAGAGAGCAAGCATGAGAAGGGGGTTGGGGGGCTGCAGAGAGAGGACAGAGGATCTGTACCCATAGCTGAGAGCCCGATGCAGGGCTCAAACCCATGAACCAACCCACACACTGTGAGGTCATGACCTGAGCTGAAGTCGGACCCTCAACTGACTGAGCCACCCAGGCAGCGCAGTTCTCTCCTTTTAAATAGACTCTCATGGCTTGATAGTCATTTGCCTGGGGGAGACAACCTTCGGTTCAGACTTCTTTCAGCCACACACAAAAACACTGAAAATTGTGATAATGTTATAATCGCTGAGTCTAATTGCTTATGAATACTATTTTTGGGACTGAAAATAACTGAATTTTAAATTAAAATAAGGATGGCAAGATAATTCAAATAAAAGTAAAATAATGATTTCTTGTTTTCTCAAGCTTTTGCTTTGTTGAGCTGATGCATTTTGTCCTCTAATTACTATTGAAAATTTTCCATCATTGGCGTTGATCACTCAGCTGTATTTGTACTAAAAAAATGGTTTTTGTTCCCTCAAAATGCATGCATGGCTGCTTAGGAAATATACTATATGCAAATTATATAAAAATATTATTTATTTCCTGGAGTAACTGAACTGAAGATAATTGTGTATCTTAATTAATGAAATTCTAAGAAACTTTATCCTGTGGAAGCAGACCACCAAATGAATTATACTATAAACAAATATCAATTTGAGAAGAAGGTAATGAAGCTAGGAACAACATGATCTTACAAACAAATTATTTATTTCTACATTGTTTTCCTATTTAATTTTCAGTTTCCACCATTTCACCTATCTAAAATATTTATATTCTTAGGAATATTTTATACATGATGCATTTAAAAATTGGTTGCCTACTTAAAGATATCTGTTTTAATAATCTCTCAGGCATGCAGTTAATAGTATTTTAAGGTTGTGGGGCACTTAAACATGTTACATTTCTTCTTCAAAGCTAAATTTGATACCCTTTGGTTTCCTAGTTATTTGTATCCCTGTCACAAGCCCATTCAGCTGCAAGATTCTGCACTGTGGAGCCAAACCCCAGATTTCTGCCCTTTGTTTTCATTGATCTTTCTAGACATTTTGTGTCAGAAGTTGAGTCTGACAAGATCCCCAGCTGATGTGTATGCTCATGATAGTTTGAGAAGCCCTGCTCTCAAAGAATGGTCCCACTGCATTTAGATGGATCTTGTAAGTGCCTGGTGTCGAGGACCAAGAATTCCTCCCTTCTCAAAGATCCTTCTAGCCAGACTAAGAATTAAATTGACATGAGACAGAATAGGAGAAAATCAGATTTAATATCATACCTACGGAGAATCTGTTACCAAACTTAAACTTGTCTGTGCACCTGATGTCCAGTAAGCCAATGTCTCAGACACTACCTCTGAAGCAAAGAAAGCTTTATTATCAGAAAGGCAGCCCAACAAGAAGTCAGGGGATCATTCCCAAAGCTGCCTTGCTCTGTTGAGCCTCAGGGCAGCTTCTATACATGAGAGGAGGGTAGAGAGTTTGTTGAAACCTTGAGACAGGGGGCCTTAAAACAATTTGGAGGTAAGCATTCTTCCAGACAATGAGGCACTGTTTGGGACCTGGTATGATCAGATACCTCAAGACAAATGTTACCATTCAGTCCCTGTTAGGTTTCTGTAATCAGTGGGTAAACAGGGAGTAGAGGTAAAAAGGCAAAGTTAATGATTGATTTTGCGTGAGGTTAAGAAGAGAATAAACATAATTAAGCAGGGAAGAAAACAGAACATGGAGTTAAGTTAATAATGCAACTAATACAACTATAATTCTGCTTATGCTTTCAAAACAAGTCCAGGAACCAAGCGTCTGGTCTCAAATCCACATAGACATGGAAGTTCCAAAGACAGGCAAAATGAGATAATATACGTTGTCCTGAACTAAGGAGAAAAGTGTAGGGGTCTGGAACTTCCAGAGGAAAAAAATGTACTTCACAGGGGCAGTAGGAAGAGCAGATGTTTACTAATTAGATGTTTGCCCTGTTACTCAGATAAACTTTAACTCTGCTAATAACACTTATTCTGGGGGAGACCCCCAGTTTAGATTCTGCTGTGTAGTTAAGGGAAGGGCAGAAGTTTCTCTTGAGCCCACAGGGTCTTCACTGCCTCTGGCTCAAAATAATTGCATGCCAAAGTGGCACATTCTGGGAAGGCCTATCCTGAACCCCTTCACTGGTGAGTGTCAGACAGAGGATTAGTTTTCTGATATGTGTTGCCTCATATAGTCTACACCACATCCTTACTCTCATTCCATTTTTTAAGATATAGGGATTAAAACTTTTTTTTTTATTATGGAAAATATAAAATATATACAATTTTAGAAATAAAATCTAACAGTAGATCTCCCCTGTATCCTCCCCCCAGGTTCAATAGTGCAGGCCCAAACATTTTTCATGATTAATTCGAATCAAATCCCAATCATCACATCATTTTATCCTTAAACAGTTCAGTGTTTCTAAAATAAACAGACTCTCTTTTTTTTGACACAGCCATGATGCCATTATTACTAAAAATATTTTTTAAATTATTCTTTACTATCGTCAAACATCCATGCGGTGTTCATATTTCCCTAGTTGTCTCCTAATTGTGTTTGTGTGTTTGTTGCTATTTCCAAGCACTTTTGTTTCAATTAGCATCTAAATAAGGTTCATCCATTATGATTATATGATATATCTTTTGACTATCTCTCTATGTAATATTATGATTTATAAATGTTAAAAGCCAAAATTCTGCTGAGTAAATTTAAAGATGTAATTGGCTTTATTCAATGATTCAGGAATCAGGCAGCATCCCATTAATAAATAGACAGGCACCCAGAGGAGCTGTACAAAATAGAAGGATTTTATAGGCAGATATACAATGGAACAAAGAAAAGAAAGGATTATTTCTTCTTTTTTTAAAAAGTCTTTAATGTTTATTTATTTTGGAGAGAGAGAGAGAGAGAGACAGAGCATGATCAGGGGAGGGGCAGAAAGAGAGGGAGACACAGAAGCAGGGTCCAAGCTCTGAGCTGTCAGTACAGAGCCCAACTTGGGGCTGGAGCTCACTAACCCTGAGATCATAACCTGAGTCAAAGTCAGATGCTCAACCGACTGAGCTATCCAGGTGCCCCAAGAAACGATCATTTCAGTTCAGGTTACCTTCCCAAAGGGAAAGGGAGGGGTTTCATCCAGCAGATTACTTCAGTAGTGCTGATCAGGGCTGATTGGTTTAAAATTCCACCTCTGGGAGAGATTGAAACTGCAATTAAGTTTTGTTTTGTTGTTCTGGATGGCAAGTGACTCCACCCGGGGCCTGTTACTTTTTTTTTTTTTCTTTTTAACGTAAGAAATATATATTGAGTCATTGGGATGATAAAAATGTATTTCTCATATATAGTTGGTCTTTGCCCACTGTTCCCAGGTCATAGCTCCCAAAACCTTTGGAACTTTCGGAGTTCCATCAGTGGGAGTATCTTTTGCCCTAATATTTGGTCTCTTGTCTTCAGTTCCTAAAATCACTTCAGAATGGTGTCATTATTCATAACAAGCCCTTTTCCACCACAGCTGGGTTTATGTTAATGAAGTGACTTTAAGAAAGTGCCTAAGGATGGGGGCTGGTTCAAGGACAACCAACCACATATTAGAGGTTTGGAAACTCCAGTCCTACCCCACACCCCCACCCCAAGAGCGGGGAGAGGGGCTGAAGGTTGAAAAATCTCACCTATGTAATGTAGCCTCCAAAAAAAAAAAAAACCAAAAGAATGGGGTTTGGCGAAATTCTGGGTTAGTGAGCACGTGGAGATGTGGGGAGAGTGATGTGCCTTGAGAGGGCATGGAAGCTCCCTGCCCTTTCCCTATACCTTGCCCTGTGCATCTCCTCCATCTGGCTGTTCTTGAGTTCTATCCTTTTATAATAAACCCGTGATATAGTAAGTAAACTGTTTCTCTGAGTTCTCTGAGGTGCTCTTGTGGTAGAGTCCCTCTCTACAGAATGTGGTGAAAACCTCAAGACAGCCTCTAGGCAACCTGGCTATGTGCATGTGCGCAACATCCCTCACGACTCTGTAATGTAGACCACCCATTCAGACTGTATGTTTGTTTGTTACCATGTGTGGGAGACAAAGAAGTAGAAATTGTATAAAAGGCTCCACCCTGCTGTGCTCAGGGCTCACTTTTTCAGGTAAAAACCCACTGAGCCCTTGCGGGCATGAATAAAATTGCTTCCTGGAAAGAAAAGCCTTGGTGTCATGACTCTCTGTGCAAACGTCAGTCCTGTTACACTCTAGCAAATTAATCAAACCTAAGGGGGGGGGGGGGGGGGGCGGGTTATTGGAACCTCAGATCTATAGCTGGTCAGTCAGAAGTACAGGTGATGACCTGGGCTTTTGACCAGCATCTGTAGTGTGTGTGTGTGTGGGGAGGGGGGGGGGGGGTTGGGGGGCGTGGGAGGAGGAGGTAGGATCTTGTACAACTAAGCCTTTAACCTGTGGGATCTGATGCTATGTCCAGGTAGATAGTGTCAGAATTGAGCTAAAGTGTAGGACACCCAGCTGGTGTCCCAAGCATTGCCTGGTAGTGTGGGAGCCCCCACCACCACACACACACACACATTGAAATTGGGTGCAAAGACTGTAAATACTCTCCCTAACTCTCATTTAATATCTAGGCTCTTATAAATGAACATATTGTTATTGCACTTTACAAAGGAGGGAACTGTAGCTCAGTAATTAAGTAAATTTTTCTGAGGCTAAGTAGCTAGTAAATGGCAGTACCAGAATTGAAACCAGGTCTGTCCACCTCCACTGATTCCCTGTGTCATGTTACTGTCCTTACATTGTCCTGTTTTATTTTTCATTCTCATTTAGCTCACTGACTTCTTGCATTCCTACTCATTCTAAAAGATTTTTCATATTCACACGCGTCCACTTGGAAAGCCCAAAATGTATACCCCAGACTCTTGAAGAGTCAGATACACCCCCAAACAATAAGTTACTGAATGAGGAAATACAATTAGTCTTTTTGCTTTCTTGATTGTACATTAATTTTAATATTGAATTCTTTCAAAGATTATATGTAGCTGCAAAGTTTCCTCCACACTATGGTAGGGCTATAGTTATGTCTTCCCATTCAGGGTCTATGTTGCACAACATATGGATGTTATTGTAGTATCCTTAGTCATCCTTGGCAACCATTTAGTTTTGCCTTCAATATGGAAACAGTTTTGTTTTATGACTTAATACAATTGTTACGAACTTTAAAAAATTTTTGTCATTACATTGTATATTGTGGAATATGATGCCCTTGCCTTCCACCTTCCTTCCAATAAATTCTTTAAGTCTGCTTAACTAATCAGTATTCCAGAATAAGTTAGAGTATATATACATTATATTTCACTTATAATGCTAAGGGATGGGGCTATTCTGCATAGAGTCACCTAACCATCCTCATAGTAAGCTTTTCCAGTATACAATTGGATTTTGGAAAGCACACTTTTAACTTTATGATACCAGCATGTATGTAATAGAGCAACATATTATCAACTAAAAATGTTGATTATGGTGCCCTTAAAACTTTAATTTTCAATCTTGAGATTACTGTTGAAACTTGATGTGCAAAATATTTACTCAGCAAAACTTTCCACTTCTCAAATGATTCAGAAGCCACTATACTTTCATAATCTATGTATTACAATATGACCTGGAATTCTGTGTTCTATTTTCTTGATTAGTAACCACTAAAACATTAAGTATTAAGTGATAAAGTTATGACCAAGTGTTTGCTATTGCCCCTCACTTCCCTTAGCTTAACCAACCTTTAGTCAGGATTTTCTCTGCCCTACAGTCTCCTTAATTTTGGCTTATCCTCAAGTTTGATTAAACGTTAAAATACAGAACATCCCACACCTTAGCATCTCATCCTGATGGTTAGCTGACCACAGTGAGAAATAGCTCTAATCATGCAATCTGCTCACTCCCTTTCATTTGCCCAATTTCCCTTCAAAAGTTCCTGCTAGCAAGAAAAGAAAGAAAGAAAAGAAAAGAAAAGAAAAGAAAAGAAAAGAAAAGAAAAGTTGCTGCTAGCTCTGTTTATCTCATCCTTTAAAAGAAGTGTTTTTAAATTTGATTTTGAGATATACTCAGATACTAACATTCTCCCTATTTCAGTACTGTTTTTGAATAAAGTCTCTCCTTATCTAGGTCCAGATTTGTTTTTATTTGACACTTGTTAGTTTCTCTGACTTGGTGTGTTTCTTCACATTTGTTTATATTTCCTTTGCCTTCTAAGGCATAAGCATTAGTGGTCACTAACAAGTGTTTTGGTGTTTCTTTGAGAGAAGCATTCGACTAGAAAACATATTTGATATTATCAGTGAAATGCCTCTTCTCTAAATCTTCAGTCACTGAATTAGAGCAAACAGAAATGTGTTACCCATTTATTTTACCCTGTTTAATGAAATTTATAACTGCAGTTTTATGTTTCATATCTCCCAAGTCTGTGCTGGATAACATAAATGATCATTGAAGTCATAAATATTTTTGCTTCCCCTAGTGTTTAGTAAGGAAGACCTAATTCTGTATTTGGAGTGCAAGTTCCTTTAAATCCTGAATGTGGAGCTCAAATTGCCACTGACTAATGGAGCCAAGGAAAAAGCTTTGGCTTTTGCAGCACAGCAACAGATGTCAGATATGAAGTATGAGCAAAGGTTGGTGACAGGCCTATGGAGAGCAGTAGTGTCAGAGTGGTCATTGCCCTTCTGAGGGTGACCAAGGTCCTGGTGGGAACAGAGGACAGATGATGCGTTTAAATTACTTTCTCTTGAAATGTGTACACAGCTGTCACTACTTAACCAGTACCAGTATTTTCCATAGAAAAAGTTGGGGTTTGCACTGAAGGCTTTTTCCGCCCTGGAAAGATAGATCAGGTTGGTGTTTTGGTTTGGTTTGGTTTGGTTTGGTTGTTTAGCCTCACTAAATAATATCTTTGAAACTAAGTGTTCTGCTGTGTCATATTACGTGCTACAGTGTAGCCATTATTTCACAGGCGTTCTCAATTCTGGCAGCACATTTGAGTGCCCTAGAGAACTTAAAACAAAAACACGTCCAGACCCTACCCCCAAACAATTAAATGTGAATCTCTGCAAGGGGATGGGTGGGAACATATTTTAAAAGCCGCCCAGGATATTCTACTGTGCAACCAGAGAGGATTGTCCCTGGGTTGAGATTACCAGGCTGAAAAGCCAGACTCTAACACTTCAGCTGTCTGACTGTGAGCTGGTTACTTAAAATGCCTGAAGCCTCAATTTTTACATCTCTATTAAGAGACATGGGGTATTAATGAAAACCAAATGAAATAATCATGTAAAATGCAAACATATCAGCTGGTATATAGTAAGTGCTCTCTATGTGTATGGCATTATTGTTTCCGTTGTTACTATTACTGTAGACTCTCTTATAGCTTGAACTCTTTTATAATTTAAATAAGGCTCAGTCTAGTATCCATAAAGCTGCCAAAGTGATTCTTCTAAAATGTAAACCTGCTCATATTACACCTCTACTGGCTTTCCAGCACATGACAGAATAAAAAGCAACATTCCTAGGATGGTCTTCATGACTCTCCTGGTCAGTCCCATCCCCTTCCCTGGTTTCCAGCATCACTGAAGCCCATTCACTCATGTCTCTCCCTGAGCATGGACCTCTTTGCTCTTTTGCAGATGTGCCAGGCATACACACCCATGGCCCATGCACTTTCTCTCCTGCTTTTCTCTAGACATTAGAGGCTGCTTGCCTTAATTACTTCAGGTCTGCTAGAATGCCACCAAAGAGGTTCTTCTATACCAACTGAATTTTTTTTCCACATCTCATACTTCTATCAGCCACTCTCTAAACCCTAAATTTTCTTCAACTTGCTTTATAGACAGCATTTTTCTCCTGAAAGTAATATATTTACTCTGTCTCCAGCAAGGAGATTTGTGAGAAGATATTTGTTTAGTTAGCTGTTATACCTCCAGTGCCCAGAAAAGTGTGCTGTGCCCATGGTAGTCACTAAATTTGTGTTCCGTATGGGGAATAAATAACAACTGGTTTCATCCTGCTTGTTCAGTGTTAACTTTAATTTACACATATTACAACAAAAGCCTTGGCATTATAGGGATAATTTCTTTTGCATTTGTGAGAATGCTAGAATCGACACAAAAGAAAAAAAAAAGTCTTCCCAACAATTAGTGATGGCCTTTTAAGGGTGTCCTGGTCTGGCTCTGCACTAACAGCATGGAGCCTGCTTGGGATTCTCTCTCTCCCTCTCTGTCTGTCCCTACCCCACTCTCATGCTCTCTTTCTATCTCAAAATAAATAAATAAACACGGGAAAAAAAAAAAAAAAAGGATGTTCTGAATTTTTAAGTTTGTTTTGGCACCAAAACATCAAGGCCTGAGGTTCTGATGCCCTCTTGACCCATCCATACTGTACTTCTAAGAAGCTGGTGGCTCTTTGCAGCTCATCTCAAAAAGCCTACTTCTACTACACAACAGTGAATCTAGGAAGGTTTATGTTCAACTTTTGGTACCCTATTATAATAAAAATATTCATTGATGGGCCATTTCAAACTTCAAGCCTATCTTAGGGTGCCCCCTTCCATTTTAAATTCATTTTCTTCATTCTTACGCCTTTCAAGAGATTTTTATTGACATCAATAATGGTTGCAGTAGGTAGATTTTGTACAAGGGACCAACTTTCTATTATGAATGCACTTAGTGCAAATTTATCTTCCTTACCCTTTGGCTCTTTCCTTGGAACCTGGTACATGTATTGTGTTAGTTAATATTTATCGCATTTACAAAATTATGTTTTGTATTGATTTATATTTACCTGTATATCCCACCAGATTGTGAATTCCTAGAAATCTAAAGAACATCTCTTAGGTATTTTTTGTCAGTCTCTCAATGTCTTGCACATGATATAGGCTCTGTCGTTGTTTAATTGAACAAACAACTGAACAAAAAATAGCATTTTTAACCTGCTTGACTCATACTTGGAAGGCTGGATTTATCTCCAGTGTGCCATTTTTGATAGAACTGCTTTGTACTAGATTATGTCTAGAGAAGCATGCGTATGGTGGTATAATGAGTAATGACTGAAAGAAGTAAAAGTGTCTAACCTAGATAAGAAAGATTTTGGACAACTGTGGAGAGGTGGGAACTGATTGTTTTTATATATTCACAAAACTGTCATTAGTAAAAGAGAGAGGACTCACTCTGTACTGCTACTAAGAATATATCTGATGGGTAGATATTAAGGAGTGTAAGTTTCAACTCAAGGAAGGACATTTTCTCAATGCTGTTCATCAGCATAATGGTTTCCTCCCAAGGCAATGAATTTTTCAATACTGAAAACATTAGGGCAGGGGACATTAACCATCTCTCATCTCAATAAAGGGTGATTCCACTGGTTATGTAAACAGATGTGTTTGTGTTATCCTTGACTAAATAAAAATTTGGCTAAAGAAATGATCAAACTCAATCTCTTGGTGGATCTTTCCCCAAATATAATGTCTAAAATACATAATGCTCTGTTTTGTGTTTTGGAAGTAAAAGTTAAGATAATTACATTTTTACTTTACTCTGTTTATTTGCAGTATTTTAGGCTCTTTAACACCTCAAAGTTGAAGAAGCCTAAGTTTATTTTCTACATAACAGAACTGAGCCTTCCAGGATATTTTGATATCCCCAAGAAAGTCGACATTCCTCAGATTCTGGAAATTCAACCTACATTGACTCAATCTCAAGAAGGTAAACTTCAAATAAAACAGATTATCATTACATGTGAACTGCATTATTTAGCACTGTCTCAAATACTGCACAGTACTAAAAAATAGATTATCCTTACTAACAAGATTTTCATAATATAATTGAGGAGAGGTTCAGCTACATGTATACCAAATACTAAATGATATTTTACATTATAAATAAGCAACATATTATATCACAGTAATCTAAATTATGTACTGAATTTGGGTGCTAAATACTGGTACTGAAATTTGCAGACTTGCCTTTGTTAAAGTAGTTACCTGACAAAGACAGTAAGTACACTTTGAGAAAGGCGAATTCTTGCTTTGACAGTGAACTTGGTTACAGAAGTTGTGTTGGAGTTGAGGCTCAGGCTAGCTCTAAAGGAAAGGAGGGATATTGATAGCAAAAGCATATCAGAAGACAACAATGTGTAATTTATGAGTAATTTATCTGTGATCTGGACTAGAGCCTCTATTTTCTGAGTACTTACTCAAGAGACCCCTGGTACTCCTTGTTCCGTTTTTGTGATCAAGAAGAAATAAGCCAGATTTTATATGAATGTGGATGCACTTATATTTTTAAATACAAGTGATAAGACATAAACAAGGTAGCTAAATGTTTTGAACTATTCAAAATTACCTTTCTTTTTTTTTTTACAGTTTCTTCCAAACTGCTGCATCATAACAGGAATGTAATTTCTTCTCTAGGGCTAGTCCTAGAATGTATAGTATAGCCAGTATATATGGATTCTAAGTTATTTTTTTTGCTAATTTGTTTTTGTTAAATCTTCATTGATGAGTTATGTTAACCATAATATAATCTTAAAGTCTGAAAGTATGAAGGCTACAAATTGTAAGTTATAGGGTACTCATCATGTGAGAAGTAGGATCACAGATTCAAATGCTTAGTGGCCAAGTAGATTTTTTAAAAATGTTAGAATCAACTCTAGTATAAACAGTAGGGGTGATTCATGGGCAAATGGCAAATTAGAAGCTATATGCGTAGGCTGAATATTCTAATTTAAAGAAAAATTCAAAACTTGAGCCAGCCAAACAACTATGAGCCAAATTTGGGATCCCCCATATTCAGCTGGTTTTTGTTTGTTTTGTTTTTGTTTTGATCCTTATTACCTTCAGTTTTTAAATATGCTGTTAAATTTGTTTTCTTTTTTTTTCTTCTCCTTTTTCTTTTTTCTTAAGTTTATATTTAAATTCTAGTTGGTTAACATACAGTGTTATATTAGTTTCAGGTGTACAATATAGTTATTCAACAAGTGCTGATCACAACAAGCGTATCCTTAATCCCCATCACCTGTTTCAGCCATCTCCCCCCCGCCCCCCCCACCTCCCCTCTGGTAACCATCAGTTTCTTCTCTATAGTTAAGAGTCTGTTTCTTGGTTTGCCTCTCTCTCTCTCTCTCTCTCTCTCTCTCTCTCTCTCTCTCTCTTTTTCCCTTTTGCTCATTTGTTTTGTTTATTAAATTCCACATATGAATGAAGTCATATGGTATTTGTCTTTCTCTGACTTATTTTGCTTAGCATAATACTCTCTAGGTCCATCCATGTTGTTGCAAACAGCAAGACTTCCCTCTTTTTATGGCTGAGTAATATTCCATTGTATATATACCGCATTTTCTTTATCTTTTCAATCAACATGATACATCACATTAATAAAAGAAAAGAACCTTGGGGCGCCTAGGTGGCTCAGTTGGTTAAGTATCCAACTTTGGCTCAGGTCACGATCTCACAGTCGTTGAGTTCGAGCCCCACATCAGACTCTGTGCTGACAGCTCAGAGTCTGGAGCCTGCCTCAGATTCTGTCTCCCTCTCTCTCTGCCCACCCCCCTCACTCACACTGTGTCTTTCTCTGTCTCTCAAAAGTAAATGAAAACATTAAAAATTTTTTTAGGGGCGCCTGGGTGGCTCAGTTGGTTAAGCGGCCGACTTCAGCCCAGGTCGTGATCTCGCGGTCCGTGAGTTCGAGCCCCGCGTCGGGCTCTGTGCTGACGGCTCAGAGCCTGGAGCCTGTTTCAGATTCTGTGTCTCCCTCTCTCTCTGCTCCTCCCCTGTTCATGCTCTGTCTCTCTCTGTCTCAAAAATAAATAAACGTTAAAAAAATTTAAAAAGAAAAAAATTTTTTTAATAAAAGAAAACAACCATATGATTATTTCAGTAGATGCAGAAAAAACATTTGACAAAGTACAATATCCATTCATGATAAAATCCCTCAACAAAGTAGGTTTAAAAGGAACATACCTCAACGTAATAGAATGTGGGGGATAAGATTAGGAATCCCCCAGGCTTACACCAATGGGTTAACAAAGCATAAAAAAACACAAAGTCATAAAATGCTCACACCCGAGTTTGGGTAACCAGATTGGCACTCCAAGAATAGGGAGGCACAAAGGTGCCAAGAAAAGGGAGGTGCAAAGGCACCCTAAAATAAGGAGGGGGTGCTGAGACCCCAAAAATAGAGAGAGAGAAGCAAACGCCTGAAATAGAATCAGCGCAAAGGTGCCCAATACATAGGAATAACAAGATTAGATATTCAGGGTGAAAGCACCCTAAGTTTAGTACTATAAGAGAAAGCTGCTTTCATAGGAGAATAGGGCTAGGTTAGGTAAATTAGTGTTTGGTGAATTGGACTTTGGCCAGCTGTGCTGCAGGCAAAGCAGCCCAGAGCAGAGATGGTTAACAAAAGAAAAGGAGTCTTGTTAACCCTGAGGTTATTCCCCCTATCTGTCTCATCCCCTAGGCTAGCAAAGATAGACAGGCATGGCGTCTCCTGTCTCTGTTAACAACCATCTACCCATCTGCCCAGTGCCAGAATTTTGTTTTATATTGACCCAAACCCCAAACACTGTATATCTTCAAAACCCCCTTTTCCCCCTCACATTCTCAAGTTAATGTTCACAGTTTCTTTGTCTCTTTGTGCACCCCCATCACATTTGTAAGCCTTCTGATCTGAATAAATGCCAGGCAAGGACCCTTATTCGGGGCTCTTATCTTTTTTTCCCAGACATTAACCATCTCTCGTTTTAATCCTGCATCCACTCTTTTGCTAGACAAATGAGAACTTTAGACTTAGAGTCTATGACAGTAGAGGCCATATATGAAAAAAAACACAGTTAATATCATCCTAAATGGGGAAAAACTGAGAGCTTTTCCTCTATGGTCAGGAACAAGACAAGGATGTCCACTCTTACCACTTTTATTCAACATAGTACTTGAAGTCCTAGCCACAGCAATCAGACAACAAAAAGAAATAAAAGGCATCCAAATCAGTAAGGAAGAAGTAAAACTTTCACTATTTGCAGATGACATGCTACTTTATATAGAAAACCTAAAAGACCACCAAAAAACTGCTAGAATTGATAAACAAATTCGAAAGTCCCAGGATATAAAATCAATGTACAAAAATCTGTTGCATTTCTATACACCAATAATGAAGCAACAGAAAGAGAAATTAAGAAATCAATCCCATTTACAATTGCACCTGAAATAATAAGACACCTAGGAATAAATCTAACCAAAAAGGCAAAAGACCTGTACTCCGAAAACTAAAAAACACTGATGAAAAAATTGAAGATGACACAAACATATGGAAAAACATTCCATGCTCATGGATTTGAAGAACAAATACTGTTAAAATGTCTATACTTCCCAAAGTAATATACACATTTAATGCAATCCCTAGCAAAATACCAACAGCATTGTTCACAGAGGTAGAACAAACAATCCTAAAATTTATAAAACCACAAAAGACCCCAAATAGCCAAAGCAATCTTGAAAAAGAAAATAAAAGCTGGAGGCATCACAATTCTGAACTTGAAGTTATATTACAAAGCTGTAGTAATCAAAACACTATGGTACTGGCACAAAAATAGACACATAGATCAGTGGGACAGAACAGAAAACCCAGAAATGAACGCACAATTATATGGTCAATTAATCTTTGACAAAAGAGGCAAGATTATGCAATGGTAAAAAGACAGTCTCTTCAATAAATGATGCTGGGAAAAACAGGACAGTAACATGCAAAAGAATGAAACTGCACCACTCTCCTTTACCATACAAAAACATAAACACAAAATGGATTAAAGACCTAAATGTGACAGGAAACCATACATGTGCTATTAGAATTTTAAGTGAATTTTTTGGGACAACTTTGTAATCCCATTTGAAGTAAATGGAGAAAGATTTGTATTGTTTTATTTTATTTTATTATTTTTTTAATTTTTTTTTAACATTTATTCATTTTTTGAGAGACAGAGACAGAGCGTGAGCGGGGGAGGGGCGGCGAGAGAGGGAGACACAGACTCTGAAACAGGCTCCAGGCTCTGAGCTGTCAGCACAGAGCCCAATGCGGGGCTCGAACTCACAAACCGCGAGATCATGACCTGAGCCGAAGTCGGACACTTAGCCAACCTAGCCACCGAGGCGCCCCAAGATTTGTATATTTTAAAACTAGAGAATTGTCATAACAAACCATTCACTTATTCAGCCATTCATTGAACATTATTGAACATCAATTCTCTTGGGCAAACTGATGAAATTGCAGTAGTTTTCGCTTTGGAGGTCTCACAGATAAGTAGTTCTTATAATTCAATGGGCTAAGTCCTATTGAGAGAGAGTCAGTTATAAGGAATGTGTTTATAAATAAAACTAATAATTAATACAGCTGGTTATATAGAACAACTCAAATTTTAAAGAGTTTCATGTTGAGAATTTAAAATGTAACTACAGATAGATAGAACTGACTTAACATGAAACTTAAAATATAAGCTTGCTAAGCACTAATGAAACCTGTGGTGTATTAAGATAGTTTTGAATTTTAAATCAAGGTGAAATGATTTCTATTTGAAAATCTGTTACTTGGATATTTTTAAGTCCAAGTTCCTTTGTATCTATTGTCAATTATGCATTTAACTAAAACAACTATTGTGAAAATTTAGAACAATAGAGCAAAAAATATTTTAATCTTTAAAAAAATTTTAAATTTTAAAACTTGAAAAACTTGAAAATGCAATTGGTCTTCTAGACTCCAAGTCTGACCTGTGGTACATGTCTCAAATAGAGTATACTCAAAAATTGAGGAATGAGCCCAGAAATATCTACCTGACTAGGATAATGGGGATTCCTATATATAGAAGTTGTGGAAAATATCCTAGTAAATAATTTACTCTAATTGTGGATAAAAATTGGTGAACATGTTGAATGTTTCCAGATGACCTTTAGTATCATCAGGGGTGCCTGGGTGGCTCAGTCAATTGAGCGTCTGACTTCAGCTCAGGTCATGGTCTCACGGTTCATGGGTTTGAGCTCCATGTCGGGGTCTGTGCTGACAGCTCAGAGCCTGGAGCCTGCTTCAGATTCTGTGTCTCCCTCTCCTTCTGCCCCTCCCCTACTCACGCTCTGTCTCTCTCTCAAAAATAAATAAACATTAAAAAAAATTTTTTTAATGAAGTCATCAATATAAAATAACTAGGGAGAGGTATAGTTTTGGAAATTATGTCTTTAATGATTAGTGCTTTAGATATATGATAAACATTTAAATTGGAGCTGGATAATAAGAATGCCCAGGTGTTCAATTTAGCACAGCCCAAAGACAGTGGTAGCCTTGAACATTCAAAGCAAATTTCCAGTTGGGTCACCCAAATCTCTCTGCTCTAATTCTCAGTTATTATCTGACACTGTAGGTAAGATGTGAGGCATTCATTCATTCATTCATTCACTTAACAAATAATTATTGGCTACTGTGTGCCAGATTGTACTCTAAGCACTCAGTTTACATCAGAGATCAAAACAAAGATCCCTGCCCTACAGATCTTAGAATCTGGCGAGGGGATACAGACAATAAACAGTACACATAATAAAAGGTAAGTTTTCTTGTGTGTGATAAGTGATAGAGGCCACAGGGAAAAGAAAAGGAGCAGGGTAAGGGCCATAGCACCAGGGAGTGAGCATAGTTTACAGTATAATATAGAGTGGTAAGGAGAGATTACCTTAGGATGACAACTGAGCAAAGATTTGAAGAAATGGAGGGAGTTAGATAATCTGGTGGAATATTCTTCCAGGAAGCGGAAACAGATGCTGTGAGATCATCAGGGTAGATTTTCCAAGGAGGCCTATGTGGCTTAAGTGGAATGAGCAAAAGGGGAGGAAGGTAGGATAAAGGGTTAGAAGGATAACAGAACACTTGGACCTTGTAGGGACGTTGAGGTTGTTGTAAGGACTTATGCTTTTCCCATGAATGAAATAAGGAGCTATTGCATGGTTCTGAGATTATGAAGAAATAGGGTGACCACTAATTAATATATGTAAGTGATTACTTTAAAAACATTAACTGCTTTAACTTAACCTGCTGTCTTCTGCTTTATTGAGAGGTAAATTGTTTGAAAATTATCTCATGATCCAATAATTACAAAGATACAATTTACATTTAGAAAACAAAAACTAGAACCCTAAGCACATGCCAGTTCCACAGAAGTAGAACAGGATGGAGCAGGAAGTTGTCAGATGTGGAACATTCCCAGGCACAGTCAAGGTTTGTGCACATTGGTATTGCCAAGAATATGTCAACCAGTTGGAGAGTGGGGCTAGGAAAATACAGATTTAAGAAAGCGATACCCCACTGTCTTCTAAGACCCCTGGGATACTCATTGACTGAGAATAGGTATTTTTATGACAGGAATCAGAAGCTGGGTGTAAGTGAAAAACAAGAGCATTCAGCCAGACTTACTTCCCAGTAGCAAGTAGTGGTGAAACTTCTTGATTTGTGATGAAGGATGGACAAACATATGCAAGGGAACCAGAATGGTGGATAAGGAGGCAGGGATAAGTATAAGACTCACTGGTAGGGGTCATCTACCCATGACTAAAAAGTTGTTAAAAGATTTCTGCAGCTTAATATGCATATAACTAAGTGCGTAAAAAGACCACAAACCAACCACTTTGTCTTCAAAATACTAGTGTTGATGAGAACAATCAGAAAATAGGCAAGAGTATACTATCTGAGGCGTTATTCAGAGAGGCCACATGTAATATAAAAGAGTTTCCTCCAAATGAGACATGGGATCATCTATAGGCACAGTTGAGCATATGCCCTACTAGGTATCTTAGTGTGTTCTGAATAGAAGATATGCACGGCAGCCTTTTAAGAGCAAACATAACTTTGTTGTCTCATAGCTGTACAGAATGGATTTTGCCTACCATTATGGAAGAGTGTGATCTAAAACTCATCATCACAATAATAGTTTCTTCCTAAAATATTTAAAATTCATTTCTACTTTTCCTTAGACAACAATAAAAGTTCAACATTGGTCTTGGCACTGACATGGGAAGTGATCATGAGATGACACAAAAAGGAACTTCAGGTGTCACAGGATAACTGCTCCATGCCTTCTAGTAGAAGCTGGCTTTTCTCAGAAAAAGTGGAGTTCAGTGGGCTGCTGGGGTTGGAGCTGTTTTCTGGAGTTGAGTGTTTGATGGAATATGAATGAGACTTTTTGTCCAATTCCTGGCCAGAACCAGACATACTTCTCAGCTGCATGGCCTCTCCCACCTCTCATCCATCCATTGAGAGCCTTGAAATGTACATCTTTTTTCTAGACTGAGCCTACAAAGAAAGATTGGCTAACACAGCCGATCCTCCAGTGAGGGAAGCAAAACATTCAGACTGAGAGCCATGTGGACTTGCATTCCATCACCAGGCCCTGTGTGAGTCACATACATTGGAATTGCTTGGGTTAATATAATTTGGAAGCTCATTCTTGCTTAGACCTTGTTCACCCATGTTGTAATCTCTCATGTTCTGGAACCTTAAAGACAAATCACATTTGCAAGTTTCTGGTACCTTTAGAACTGTTCCAGGGAACTTGTTCTTAAAGTAGATTAAGCATGGAAGCTCACAGTTGAGGAGATTTAGGCTGCATTCAGAGTTTAGTGGTCTTATTCTTCTCAGCCCAGTGATTTGAACTCATTCCATAGTCTTATCATCATTATGGTGTATTGACACCACATTCACTGTATACTGTGATATGGGGAGAGCTGTAACTATGGGTAACTATAGGTTGCAGGACATGCTAGCTCCTTCATGTATGACTTTTGATGTAAGTCCATGTAAAATCCCATATAGCTGAAGTAAAGTAGGTATTCCTCATTACTGAGCTCCACAAAATGAAGGGCATCAAAAGATTAAGGTGACAAGAATATAATAGAGGGGCAATTGGAATTTACTAGGCTTAGAGATCTTCATGGACACTCAACAAAGAGAACCCAGAAGGGCAAGCAACACGGAGCTTTTTTTTTTTCTTTGAACATTGCCATCCACTGTACAGTTCCTGGAGATGCAGTTTCATTGAACTTTCTGTCAGAAATTTTAGTTCTGTGGATTTCATAGCAGAAGATCAGACATTTCACTGGTATGGACAGGTTGAAGAACTCTTCTTAAGTGTTGAAGTTGCAACGAGTAGGCAGCCTTTTATTTCTGGGAACTTGATGTCAAAGCCTCCTTCCACTCTCTCAAAGGAAGAGTATGGAAAAAATGCAGCATGGTTCTAGCAACACAGCTATTCCAGTAACTGAAGGGCTGTAATGTTCTCTCTGGGAACAAGCTTCAATATGGTACACTTTCTTACAAACAGTAGCTTGAATGATCACATCACAAGTAATCTCTATTAAATACAGTCTTTTAAACCAACTGCAATCTTAAGATGATTTTTTTAATATGAAATTTATTGTCAAATTGGTTTCCATACAACACCCAGTGCTCATCCCAACAGGTATTAAGATGATTTTTGATATTGGCTATCAGAATTAGTTTAATAAAAGGTAATATATTGTCATAGGCTTTTTGCAGACTATGCACAACTTTATTTCTCAGTCTGTTTTTCGGTAGGATAGATTGAAGTTTTTCTAGAATCCTAGCCAATTTCCTCTTTGCTTTCTTATTTTCTGTTAGAATGGTTAGGGAACTGGTCTATCAAGTTGTACCTAAGAGAGAAACTGTCACCCTGAATATACAATGAATATCTCAGCTCAGATCATGTAAAGCTAGGACAGAGCTCATTGGAAAATCTTTTTATTTTTATTTTTTTAATTCTATTTGTATATTTTTAGAGAGAGGGAGAGAGAGTGTGGGAGGGCAGAAAGAGAGAATCCCAAGTAGGCTCTGCACTGTCACCGGGAGCCCTATGCAGGGCTCGAACTCAAGAACTGTGAGAGATCCTGACCTGAGCTGAAATCAAGAGTCAGATACTTGGGGTGCCTGGGTGACTCAGTTGGTTAGGAGTCTGACTTCCACCCAGGTCATAATCTTGCAGTTTGTGGGTTCAAGCTCCACATCAGGCTCTGTGCTGACAGCTCAGAGCCTGGAGCCTGCTTCAGATTCTGTGTTTCCCTCTCCCTCTCTCTCTCCCCTTCCCCCACTCATGCTCTGTCTGTCTGTCTCTCTCTCAAAAATAAATAAACATTAAAAAAATATTCTAAAAATAAAAAAAGAGCTGGACACTTAACTGACATAGCTACCCAGGCCTCCCAGAAAATCTTTATCTCTAAAGTAAAAGATTAGTTCACAATAAAGTCAGGCTTGGTGGATTTGCCTTCAAGCAAATCATATGTAAACTGTGTACAGTTATATACCAACACATGAACCTTTGCCATTCTTTCTCCACACTGGTATATTTTGGAGCTTGATGTAAACTTTGTAGGGTGTTCTTATGCCTTTCTGCATGCCCACTTTCAAGAGGCCTCTGGGACCACCTAGAAGTTGGACAGAGGTTGGGAGCCCTGTCTTTGCAGGATGACTGGCATGTGAATAAGCAAACTTCCAAGCCATAGGCTTGTCGAATTAGTCCAACTGTAAGTGAGGTGCAATGACTGCAGTGAATAGGACTGGAAAATAACAGGATGCTGAATCAGTGAGCTTTTGACTTTGGTCCAGCTGGCAAGAGACCCTATGTGGTGTCAATGGCACAGCAGCTGGTCTTTGCTGCAGCTGAGACATGTGTTGCTCTTCTAGACTTACGGGCATGAAAATTCATGGGAACTCTTCTGGGTTTGCAGTTTATGTTTCTCCCTAGCTGAGCTAGTTCTGAATTTCAGGTCATCTGCATGAGGTGCAATGTTTAAATACTTAGAAAATCTTGAAAATCTAGAATTTGAACTCTGTGCATATTCTAAATTCTTCTGTTACCTTCTTGAAAATGTCCATGTCGTCTAATCTCTACTTGTTGCTTCAGAATCCTTTAGCTTGTTTCCATGAGAGAGATATGTATCTTTGACTTTTCTCAGTTAATTTTGAACCAGTTGCCGGGCCTGGTTGCCTGCTACAAGAGCAGATGGCAAACCCTACATACATGTCCAGCTTCTAACTAGCCTGACTTTCCCAAAATGGATCCGGCATTCTTGATCTCACACTACAACTTTTCAGGCTTGCGCTCTTTGGTCATCTCAGAAACAAGAGCTTGAAAATACTCCTGGACATCTTCTCATTGCTGATCCAATGCATGGTTGTTGTGATCTAAACTTCCTCCAGGCAACCTTCTCTTAACAGATCTTTTCTTTTTTTTTTTTATGTTTGTTTGTTTATTTATTTATTTTTAAATGTTTTATTTATATTTGAGAGAGAGAGAGAGAGAGAGACAGAGCATGAGCAGGGGAGGGGCAGAGAGAGAGAGAGGGAGAGGGAGGCACAGAATCTGAAATAGGCTCCAGGCTCTGAGCTGTCAGAACAGAGTGCAACGCAGGCTCAAACTCGTGAACCTTGAGATCATGACCTGAGCTGAAGTTGGACACTCAACTGAGCCACCCAGGTGCCCCATAATGTTTGTTTATTTTTGAGAGAGAGAGAGAGACAGAGACAGAGACAGAGAGAGAGAGCCTGAGCATGAGTGTGGGAGGGGCAGAGAGAGAGGGAGACAGAATCCCAAGCAGGCTCCAGGCTCTGAAATGTCAGTACAGAGCCGGACTCAGGGCTCTAACTCACGAACCGTGAGATCATGACCTGAGCCAAAGTTGGGGGCTTTACCGACTTAGCTGCCAAATTCTTAGACTCACGTTCATATTTTTTAATTTGAGCTGTTAGGTTATCCACAACAGATCAAAGTTTTTCAGTTTCCCCAGTTAATTTCTTGTTTTCTTCACACCTCATTGTGCTTTCTCTTTCAATGTATACCTTTTACCTCGTTTTTTGCCTCGTCCATTTTATCATGACAGTCTTGTTTTCACTTTTATAATTTCTCTTTTAACTTTAATATTTCTTTCTTCAGGATAAGCTTATGGATTTGAATCACACGTCTCATTTTTTGCATTTTACTTTTTTGCTTCTAAGACACTGGTGGCTTCACATCCAACACATTTCATAAAACAAGACTTTCTTCTCAAGTTCAAATATTATTTTAGAAGTTTCTTGCTAAAAAAAAAAAAAAAGAAGTCTCTTGCTAATGTTCTAAAGTGGCACCTGGAATTTAACCTCCTTGCTTCATCATGGGGACCTCAAACTCACCTCTTATTTGTTTTGAAGTTCTGTCTGCACTCATGAGGCCTGTGTTCCTTTGAAGCCTTGGCAAAATTATTCTCTGACTGAGCCAGTTCTTTCCCAAACAGTTCTTTCTTGAATTCAAAGATTTCCTGTTTCATGGAGTCACTTTTCTGCAAGGCCATTTCCTCATCTTTGTCGTTAAGCTTTCTGGAAATCAGCCTCTGTAAGCCAAACATGGTCTCATGTCTGAGAATTCCTGCAGGGCCATCTTTTACTACTGATAGGTATCTTTGTGGGGGGTTTTTTGCCTGGGATTTTGGGCTGTCTGAAGGTTCAACCAGTTGTTTCTGAAAATCTTACTGTTCCTGCCTCATGATGCAGTCCTGTTTTTTTTTTTTTTCTTAAGAGTTTATCATTATTTTGTTGTTATTATTATTATTATTATTATCATCATTATTTTAAATAATCTCCACACCCAATGCGGGGCTTGAACTCATGGCCAGAGATCAAGAGCTGGATGCTCAGATCACCTGGGTGGCTCAGTCGGTTAAGCATCCGACTTCATTTCAGGTCATGATCTCCTGGTCCGTGAGTTCGAGCCCCACATCGGGCTCTGTGCTGACAGCTCAGAGCCTGGACCCTGCTTCGGATTCTGTGTCTCCCTCTCTCTGCCTTTCCTCCTGCTTGCACTCTGTCTCTCTCTCTCTCTCAAAAATAAACAAACATTAAAAAAAAAAAAGAGCTGGATGCTGTATCAACTGAGTCAGCCAGGTGCCCCACAATCCTAGTTTTCTAGTCCTTTAAATCAAGGTGTGGATCTTCACGTTCTTGGCAAATGTCACTGTATCCTCAAGTTTCTTGAGACTATTTGAATCAGTTATTTATTCTTCAAATATACACTTTCTTCATTTAATTTTTTTTATTTCTCTTTCTGGGTTTGAGTTTCTATGACATTAATTGAACAAAAGGAATGTAGAGTCTGTGCATTCTGGTAACTTCCTACTCAGTTCCAGTTTCTCTTGTTCTAGTCTTCATATTCTTTCATAAGCTTCACTTTGCAAGCGGTTTTTCTAAATTCTGCTGCACATCCTCATGGGTGGTTAATGTATTTATTGGACTGCTTCATGCTTTTCAGAGATCCTTCAGAGATCCATATATATATATTTGATCTTCATTCAGTTTCTGGCACAGAGCCCTAAAACCCTTGGAATTTCCTAAGTGATAAGAATGACAATGGTGTCTTTTTTTATGTTAATAGATGAATTTTGGACTGCGCCTATAGCTGGTTGCCAGTAGAACCAATCATGAACAGAGGGCTGGAATTTTCATTTCTATACCTTGACCTCAAAGAAGGGGAGAGTGGCTGGAGGTTTAATTCAGGCCAATGGCCAATGATTTAATCAATCATGCCTATGCCATGAAGCCTTCATAAAAAACCTAAAACGACAGGGTTCAGTTTGGATTGGCGAATATATAGATATTTGAGAAGAGTGGTGCACCTGGAGAGGACATGGAAGTTCCACATCCTTTCTAGAGCTGTTGTTTTCAACTTTGGTGCATTAGAATCACCTGGAGAGTTTGTTTGTTTGTTTGTTTGTTTAATTTATTTTGAGAGAGAGATAGCAAAAGTGTGAGTGTGGGAAGGGCAGAGGGAGAGGAGCAGAGAGAATCTTAAGCAAGCTCCACACCCAGCACTGAGCCCAATGTGGGCCTCAGTCTCACAACTGTGAAATCATGACCTCAGCTGAAATCAAGAGTCAGATACTTAACCAACTGAACCACCAAAGCGCCTCACCTTGGGTGGTTCAGTTGGAGTTTTCAGAAACTGCAAATGTGTTCTTGCCACCCCAAAACTGATATTCTTTATTTTGAGAGTGATGGGGCATTGAAAGTTTTAAATGCTCCCCAGGTGATTCTGATAAGATTCCAAAGTTGAGAACCCTTGTTCTTCAATGCTAGTTCTCAAACTTTACCCTGCATATGACTCACCTGGGGAACTTGTTAAAATGTATTCTGAGCCTCCCTTGGAGTTCCTGGTTGAGTAAGCCTGTGGTGGGACCTATACACTTGCAAGCTGAGGTTGCTAGTTTGAGGACAGACTTTGAGCTTGTTTTAAAGGCAGAATTTCAGGTCCTACTCCAGATGTAAGGAATTAGCAGCATCTGTATTTTTGAAACATTCCCAGCTGATCATTCTAACCTCTCCCCATTGCTTTTCTGTAACCTCCCAATCCAACAGTGAGGGACCTGTATCCATTATCCTCCATATATTTAATTGTTAAATTTGGTTTACATGTGTAGTGCTTCTGGTATTGGCAACTTGCAACACCATGGGAACCAACTCTATTAACCAAGTTTTTATTGCTAAATACATGATCAGTTTACTAAGAAACTTGTATAAAATTATATTTAAGTTGTACAGATCCATTACTTATATAGTAAAACTTTGATGTTTTAGTGAATGTTAGTCTAAATATTATGTTCTCAATGAAAGGCCAATTAGAGATGCAAAATAAGAATAGTACAGGGGATGTTTGGTAGATGAGGTTGAATAAATTCAGGGCTGGTGTTCCATTGGCACACAGTTGGTATATATTTGCCAGTGGATAAAGTCTTGAGGTACTTCTTTGCTAGTTGGTAACTGCCCACGGTCTTCACTGCCCACACCTGATGCCTGGGGTGTCTAGATATGCCCTCTGGACCCCATAACCTATTCAAGGCCTAGTAACCAATAGGTTAATGCCTGGCACAGTCAGGATTCTTCAGAATCCTGTGCTGTGTACCTGTGGTTCCCTTTTACTTGTAAGATTCACTAGCAATGGAAGCTAACTCTTCTGAATATCACCCTTTTCCCATATGAAACATGATAATATTTCCAAAAAGCATTGTTATTATATTTTAATAACATCAGGAGCAGTGGTCCTGCACATTTGGGATTGGCTGGTGTTCAAAAGCTTCAGTGACATTAACAGCAAAGCTGTCACTAAAATGTCTCTTCTATGAGTTTCTTGGCACACAAATTCCTGTGCTATGCCTGATTTAGTAACCCACTCTAAACTAATAACAATTAGTGGTTTTCTAATTATGGCCAAGATACGTTTTACAGAATTCTTGGGCTTTTCTTTAAAAGAATTTGGCACAATCCTGTTTATTTTGGTGTTTGGTAGGTTTAAACTGCTGGATTATAGAAATTTCTTCAGACTTTAAAACACATATAAGTGGGACCTTGCACGTGTATTTTAATGTGTTAATAGGGGGTTTAAATGATAATTAAATTATAATTTATACCTCATTTGTTAATACAGTAATGAAGCATTCTAGTCTAACTTTAAAGCTAAAGCAATGCTGATCCTTTATCTTAAAAGTACAGAATATTATGCTGATGAGAAATATATTTTAAAATGTGTAAATCCAATGTTTAAACTGAGCATGTAGGGGCACCTGGGTGGTTCAGTAGGTTAAGTGTCCGACTTTGGCTCAGGTCATGATCTCATGGTTTGTGAGGGCCTGCTTCAGATTCTGTGTCTCCCTCTCTGTCTGCCCCTCCCCCCCCATGCTCGCTCGCTCTCTCTCTCTCTCTCTCTCTCAAAAATAAATAAAACGTTAAAAATAAAAAGGATTGAGGTAATTTCTTAAGGATTAAGAAGAGCATCACTCAATGGCATTTTCATCTTTTGGAAACTTCATTCTTAGAACTAAGAATGTGTCGAATGTTTAGATTTGCTTTTATTTTATTTATTTATTTTTTTCAAATGAAGATGATTTTTAATTGTTAGTCAACCCTACCAACTAAAATTTATTATGTATGTGGTGTTATGCTAGGAGCTTTTTTCTTTTTTTTTTTTTTCAATATATGAAGTTTATTGTCAAATTGGTTTCCATACAACACCCAGTGCTCATCCCAAAAGGTGCCCTCCTCAATACCCATCATCCACCCCCCCACCCCCCCATCAACCCTCAGTTTGTTCTCAGTTTTTAAGAGTCTCTTATGCTTTGGCTCTCTCCCAATCTAACCTCTTTTTTATTTTTTTCCCTTCCCCTTCCCCATGGGTTTCTGTTAAGTTTCTCAGGATCCACATAAGAGTGAAACCATATGGTATCTGTCTTTATCTGTATGGCTTATTTCACTTAGCATAACGCTCTCCAGTTCCATCCATGTTGCTACAAAAGGCCATATTTCATTCTTTCTCATTGCCACGTAGTACTCCATTGTGTATATAAACCACAATTTCTTTATCCATTCATCAGTTGATGGACATTTAGGCTTTTTCCATAATTTGGCTATTGTTGAGAGTGCTGCTATAAACATTGGGGTACAAGTGCCCCTATGCATCAGTACTCCTGTATACCTTGGGTAAATTCCTAGCAGTGCTATTGCTGGGTCATAGGGTAAGTCTATTTTTAATTTTCGGAGGAACCTCCACACTGTTTTCCAGAGTGGAAAACATTCCCACCAACATTCCCACCAACAGTGCAAGATGGTTCCTGTTTCTCCACATCCTCTCCAGCATCTATAGTCTCCTGATTTGTTCATTTTGGCCACTCTGACTGGCGTGAGGTGATATCTGAGTGTGGTTTTGATTTGTATTTCCCTGATGAGGAGCGACGTTGAACATCTTTTCATGTGCCTGTTGGCCATCTGGATGTCTTCTTTAGAAAAGTGTCTATCCATGTTTTCTGCCCATTTCTTCCCTGGATTATTTGTTTTTTGGGTGTGGAGTTTGGTGAGCTCTTTATAGATTTTGGATACTAACCCTTTGTCCGATATGTCAGTTGCAAATATCTTTTCCCATTCCATTGGTTGCCTTTTACTTTTGTTGGTTGTTTCCTTTGCTGTGCAGAAGCTCTTTATCTTCATAAGGTCCCAGTAGTTCATTTTTGCTTTTAATTCCCTTGCCTTTGGGGATGTGTCAAGTAAGACATTGCTGTGGCTGAGGTCAGAGAGGTCTTTTCCTGCTTTCTCCTCTAGGGTTTTGATGGTTTCCTGTCTCACATTCAGGTCCTTTATCCATTTTGAGTTTATTTTTGTGAATGGTGTGAGAAAGTGGTCTAGTTTCAATCTTCTGCATGTTGCTGTCCAGTTCTCCCAGCACCATTTGTTAAAGAGACTGTCTTTTTTCCATTGGGTGTTCTTTCCTGCTTTGTCAAAGATTAGTTGGCCATATGTTTGTGGGTCTAGTTCTGGGGTTTCTATTCTATTCCATTGGTCTATATGTCTGTTTTTGTGCCATAGATTTGCTTTTAAACATCCTGGTTTCTAGGTTTGTCTGCTCTGAATTTCAAATTCCTCCAGACACATTACTTTGTATAGTTGATCCATTATTAAGAAAGGAGTTTTGTTCAGATACTTTAGGTAAGACATATTGGATTCATTGACTAGTGAAATTAGCTTTATGTTGTCTTTGGTTTTTTATTATAATATTGGTTTGGGGATAATGTAGGGATATAGTTATGCTAAAATTTCCAAATTCTGAACCCCCAACAATAATTTCACATCTGCAAAGAAATTTCCAAACACTTCTAAATTTATACTCAGTGGAAGCCATACCAATTTTAATTTTCTACAACAGAGGAGTATGAGTTAAGGGCATCTTGATATATTGTTATTTTATTGAATACTTTTTTTGCTTATTTTAAAAAGTTTTTGAGGTACCTGGGTGGCTCAGTTGGTTAAGCAACCAACTCTTTATCTCAGCTCAGGTCATGATTTCATGGTTCATGAGTTTGAGCACCACATTGGGCTCTGTGCTGGGAACATGGAATCTGCTTGGAATTCTCTCTCCCTCTCTCTCTGCCCCTACCCCACTCATGCTCGCTCTCTCTGTCTCAAAATAAATAAACTTAAAAATTTTTTTAAATTAAAATTAAAAATAAAAAGTTTTTTCCTTGAAACAATATAGAGAAAATGTAAAACTTATTTGTATATTTTAACAAATATTTAAGTAAATACTCCTGTATCTACAACTGTTGTCAGACAGTGGAACACCACTGGCACTCCAGAGGTCTACTGTATATCCTTTTTCAACCAAAGTATGTTATAAATTCTGTAGTTATTGGTTATTTTCAACTATTGTTTTCTATAATTTTGGGCATTTCATGTAAGAGAGGTGATGTATTAATCAGAATTTTCCAGAGATACAGAACCTGTAGGATGTGCATATATAAAATAGGTATGGTTATATATCTATATGTGTATCTGTGCATACAAACATACATTAAAAAATTGGCTTACACAATTATGGAGGGTCTGGAGTCCCAGGGTATAATAATGATGGATATATGTCATGTATGTGTCCAAACTCATAAAATGTGTAATACCAAGAGTGAGCCCTAAGATAAACTATGGACTTTGGGTGATTGTGGTCAATATAGATTTATCATGTGCAACAAATATATCTTCTGATGTGGGATATCGATAATGGGGGAGATTATACATGTGTGGAGGTAGGGGGTATATAGGAAATCTCTGTACCTGCCTTTTAATTTTTTTAATTTCTATTTTTAAATTAAATTAAATTAAATTAAATTATTTTATTCTCTTTATTTTAATTCCAGTATAGTTAACATACAGTGTTATATTAGTTTCAGGTGTACAATATAGTGATTCAACAATCCCATACATCAACCAAAGCACTCACCGTGATAAATGCACCTCTTTTTTTTTTTTTAATATGTATTTATTTTGAGAGAAAGAGGGAGACAGAGAATCCCAAGCAGGCTTCACACTGTCAGTCCTAAGCCCGACACAGGGCTCAAACTCACAAAACTTTGAGAAACCTGAGCCGAAATCAAGAGTTGGATGCTTAACTGACTGAGCCAACCTGGCGCCCCCAACAAGTGCCCTTCTTAATTCCTTTTCACCTGTTTCACCCATCTCCCCACCGACCTCCCCTCTGGTAACCATCAGTTTGTTCTCAGTAGTTTACAGTTTGTTTCTTGGCTTCTTTCTTTCTCTCTCTCTCTCTCTCTCTCTCACTCTTGTTTTTTGTTGCTTGTTTGATTTGTTTCTTAAATTCTACATATGAGTAAAATCATATAATATTTGTCCTTCTCTGACTTATTTTGCTTAGCATTATACTCTCCAGCTCCTTACATGTCATTGCAAATGGCAGGATTTCATTCTTTTTTATGGCTGAAAATATTTTTAATTTTTGCTGTAAAGCTAAAAATGCTCTAAAAATTATCAATCAAAAAATTTCATTGGTGTTTTCAGCAGAAATAGAAAAAAATCCTTAAATGTGTGTGGAATCTGAAAGTAACCTGAATATCTAAAACAGTCTTGAGAAAGAAGAACTAAGCTGGAGGCCTCACACTTCCTGATTTCAAAACATATTAGAAAGCTATTAGTATAGTATTGGTATAAGATAGATAAATAAACCAATGGAATAGAGTAGAGAGCTTCTGCATTTGATCAGCTGATCTTTGAATATAGTGCCATGACTATCCAATTAGGAGAAAATAGTCTCTTAAACAATGTTGAGAACACTGGGTACATATGTAAAAGAATCAAGAGAGACCCTTATTTTACATCATATACAAAAACTAACTCTAAACGGATTAAAGACTAAGAATGGAAACTATAAAACTCCTACAAGAAAACAGGAGAAAAGCTTCATGACATTGGCGTGGGCAATGGTTTTTGAGGTATGATGGTAAAAGCACATGCAGTATATGCAAAAGTAGACAAATGTGACTACAAAAGACTTCTGCACAGCAAAGGAAGTAATCAACAAAGTGATTACTACAAATCACAAATTACTTTAAAATGGGAGAAAATACAAACCATATATCAAATAAGAGATTAATATCTAGAAATATATAAAGAACTCCTATAACCCAACAACAATGAAAAACAACTAACCCAATTAACAGTAGGCAAAAAAGTTCCATTGAGATTTCTCCAAAAAGGATATACAAATGCCACATGCATATGAAAAAGTGCTGAGCATCACTCATCAGCAGGAAAATACAAATCAAAACTAAATATCATCTCATATTCATTAGTATAGCTACTTGTTTTGAAAAGAAGAAGAAGAAGAAGAAGAAGAAGAAGAAGAAGAAAGTAGTAGTAGTAGTAGTAGTAGTAGTAGTAGTTTTGATGTGGATGTAGAGAAACTGGAATCCTGGTGCACTCTTGTTGGGATTTTAAAATGGTGTAGCCACTATGGAAAACAATATGGAGTTTCCCCCAAAAATAGAACTACCGTATGATTCAGCAATCCCACTTCTGGCTATATACACAAAAGAATCAAAAGCAGGATGCTGAAGAGATATTTGCACACTAACATTCATGCAGCATTATTAACAGACAAGATGTGGAAGCAACTTAAAAGCCGGTTGATAGGTGTGCTGGATGCCACTGCTCCCAGCCATTGTCCCACACCACACCCAGCCTTCTGCCCCCAGCAGCTGAGCGCATAGCCTCCAGCTGTTGCAGCACTTCAGGAGATCTGAGATAGGACTAAAGGCCCAGTGTAAATTTTGCTAACACCTCTGCCCCATGCCCCAGTTCCCCAGTGAGCACACACCCTCAGAGCTGGCCTGCCTGGGTCCTACTAACACCACAGAGAGTAAGCACAGCCCACAAGAGGCTAAGAGTCAGTGTAGACAACTACACTGAAAGGAAAACGGACTCAAACACAACACCAGGGCATAAGCAACACACAGGATAATCTTCTGAAGTGCCAGGTCCTGGTCAACAGGGGATACTGCACTGCAGGGCACCCCAAGACCTCTTCTTTGTAAAGTCACTACTTTCAAGAACAGAAGACACAGCAGACTTTCTTAACACACAGAAACAGACACAGAGAGGTGGACAAAATGAAGAGTCAGAGAAATTTATCCCACATGAGAGAACAGGACAAAGCCACAGCCAGAGATCTAAGAAAAGCAGATATAAGTAACATGCCTGATAGATAATTTAAAGCAATGATCATAAGGATACTCACTGGACCTGAGAAAAGACAGGAAGACATGACTGAGACCCTTAACACAGAGATAGGGACTAACATAATGGAGATAAAGGGCTCAATAAATGAAATGGAAACATGCTTTATGAAATAAACAGCAAGATGGAGGAAGAAGAGGAACAAATTAGTGACCTGGAAGACAGAGTAATGGAAGGTAATCAAGCTGAACAAAAGAGAGAGAAAAGATTATGCAAAATGAGAATAGACTTAGGGAATTCAGTGACTTCATCAAACATAATGACATTTGTACTATAGGAGTTCCAGAAGAAGAAGACAGAGAAAAGGAGACAGAAAATTTATTTGAAGAAATAATAGCTGAAGATGTCCCTAATCTGGGGAAGAAAACAGACATCCTGATCCAGGAGGCACAGAGAAGTCCCATCAAAATCAACAAAAGCAGACCAACACCAAAACACATTGTAATGAAATTTGCAAAATATAGTGATAAACAAAAAAATCTTAAAAGCAGCAAGACAAAAGATCTCAGCGACTTAAAAGTGAAAACTTATAAGGCTAGCAGATTTTTCAACAGACACTTGGCAACCCAGGAGTGGCGTTATGTATTCAAAGTGCTGAATGGCAAAAATCTGCTTCCAAGAATACCGTACCCAGCAAAGCTATCATTCAGGATAGAAGGAGAGATACAGAGTTTCCCAGACAAACACAAACTAAAGAAGTTCATAACCACTAAACCAGCTCTATAATAAATATGAAAAGGGATACTTTGAGTGGAAAGAAGACAACAAAATTGACAGTAGAAAACACAAAAGCAGTAAAAATTAATATGTCTGTAAAAAATTAGACACGGAAATCACAAAAAAAGGATATAAAATATAATAACATATACCTAAAATATGGGGAGGAGAGGAGAAAAGAATGGATTCAAACTTAAATGACCATCAACTTACTATAGATTGCTATATGTGGAAGAGTTTATATACAAAACTGATGGTAACCATATATCAAAAACCACTAATAAACATGCAAAAAATAAAGACAAATAAATCCAAATATATTGCTAAAGAAATCAGCAAAACATGAAAGAAAGACAAGGATCAGAGAAAATCTTCAGAAGCAACCACAAAACAAATAATAAGATGGCAATAAATACATATCTATTAAGAATTACATTGAATGTAAATGGATTAAATGCTCCAATCAAAAGACATAGGGTGACAGAATGGATAAAAAACAAGACCTATCTATATGCTGCCTACCAGAGACCCATTTGAGACCTAAAGACACTTGCAGATTGAAAGTGAGAGGATGGAGAAACATCTGTCATGCAAATGAATATCAAAAGAAAGAAATACCTATATCAAACAAACTAGACTTTAAAACACAGACTGTAACAAAAGATAAAGAAGGATACTATATGATCATAAAGGGGACAATTCAACAAGAAGATATAACAATTGTAAATGGTTATAGACCCAACATGGAGGAACCCAAATATATAAAACAATTAATAACAAACATAAAGGAATTAATAATAATACAATAGTAGTAGGGGACTTTAACACCCCACTTCATCAATGGATAGATCATATAAATGGAACATCAACAAGGAAACAATGGTTTTTAAATGACACACTGGAACAGATGGATTTGACAGAGATATTCAGAACATTCCATCCTTAAACAGCAGAATACACATTCTTCAAGTGCACGTGGAGCATTCTCCAGAATAGATTACATATTATCCCACAAAACAAACCTCAAAAATTCAAGAAGATCAAAATCATACTATGCATATTTTCTGACTACAATGCTATGAAACTAGAAGTCAACCACAAGAAAAAATCTGGAAAGACCACATATACATGGAGGTTAAATAACGTGCTACTAAACAATGAATGGGTCAACCAGGACATAAAATAAGAAATAAAAAAGTACATGGAAACACATGAAAATGAAAACAAAAGGGTCCAAAACCTCTGGGATGCAGCAGAAGTGGTCCTTAGAGGGAAGTATATAGCAGTACATGTCTACCTCAGGAAGCAAGAAAAATCTAGAATAAACAACCTAATCTTGCCCCTAAAGAAGCTAGAAAAAGAACAATAAACAACACCTAAAACCAGCAGAAGGAAGGAAGTAATAAAGTTCAAACCACAAATAAGTAATATAAAAACTAAGAAAACAATAGAACAGATCAATAATACCAGAACTGGTTCTTTGAAAAAATCAACAAAATTGATAAACTTCTAGCCAGACTTATGAAGAAAAAAAAAAGACTCAAATAAAATCACAAAAGAGAGAGAAGAAATAACAACCAACACTACAGGATTACAAACAATATAATAGAGTATCATTGACATGGAGAACAAAGACAAAAGAAAAAAAGGTAAATTTATTTATAACTTATAGCCCATTGACACGTCTTTGAGACAGCAGAGTGACCTTCCTCTAAGAACTCAATTGCCTTGATGTTAATACTTTGCTAAGGGCAAAAGGCAATTTTAGCTTAGCATTAGCTTGACCTCCAGGATCCTGTAACTCTTCTATAACATATAAAAATTCCTATGGAAACTTCCTTTTTCTCTGTTCCCCCACCCCCAAGATATGTTAGCAATCATCCTCCAAGCATATAGCCCTTGATAAATCTGTAGGGTCTTATGACTAAATTTTTTTTTAAGTTTATTTATTTACTTTGAGAGAGTCAGAGAGAGCATGCACACGAGCAGGGGAGAGGCAAAGAGAGGGGGAGAGAGAATCCCAAGCAGCCTCCACACTGTGAGCACAAGCCCAACATGGGACTTGATCCCGTGAACTGTGAGATCATGACCTGAGCCAAAATCAAGAGTTGGACGTTTAACCGACTGAGCCACACAAGCACCCCTCATGACTAAGGTTTTATTCGACAGTAGTAAATGACCTTTTCCTAAAAACAGCTACCTCTTCAAGGTCCTGGAAACCTTGCTTCCAAATTCCTTACAGGCTTATGCTATCCCTAAGTACCTCCCAACTTGAAAGTGTATAATCAGTCACCTGTCACAACCCCAGTGCAGCTCTTCCTGCTCACAGGTCCTGTTCCCATGCTTTAAAAAAAACACCTACTTGCACCAAAGATGTCTCAAAAATTATTTCTCAACCATTCACTCCAAACCCCAACATTTCCACATCAATTATGAAAAACTACATGCCAACAAATTAGACAACTTAGAAGAAATGGATAAATTCCTAGAAACATATAAACTACCAAAACATAGAAAATTTGAACAAACGAATAACCAGCAAAGAAACTGAGTCAGTAATAAAAAAATTCCCAACAAATAAAAGTCCAGGACCAGATGACTTTAGAGATGAATTCTACCAAACATTTAAAGAAAAACTAATACCTATTCTTCCTAAGCTATTTCAAAAAACAGAAAATGAAGGAAAACTTCCAAATTCATTCTATGAGGTCAGAATTACCCTGATACCAAAACTAGATAAAGAGATATGCAACCACTCAAAAAGAGAACTACAGGCCAATATCCCTGATGAATATAGATGCAAAAATTCTCAACAAAATACTAGCAAATTGAATTCAACAATACATTAAAAAAATCATTCACCATGATCATGTGGGATTTATTCCTGGGTTGCAAGGGTGTATTGATATTCTCAAATCAATCAGTGTGATACATCACATTAATAATAGAAAGGATAAGAACCATATGAACATTTCAATCGATGCAGAAAAAGCATTTGACAAAGAACATCCATTCATGATAAAAACATTCAGCAAAGTAGGTTTAGAGGGAACATACCTCAACATAATAAAGGCCATCTATGAAAAACCCATAGCTAATAACATCCTTAAGGGGGAAAAACTGAGAGCTTTCCCCCTAAGATCAGGAAAAAGACAAGGATATCCACTGTCACCGCTTTTTTTCAACATAGTACTGGAAATCCCAGCCACATCAGACAACAGAAACAAATAAAAAGCATCCAAATTGGCAAAGAAAAAGTAAAACTTTCACTATTTGCAGATTACATGATACTGTATATAGAAAACCTGTAAGTTTTCACCACAAAACTGCTGGATGAATAAATTAATTCAGTAAAGTCACAGGATACAAAATCAATGTACAGAAATTTGTTGCACATTTATACACCAATAATGAAGCAGCAGAAAGAGAAATTAAGAAAATAATCCCATTTACAATTGCACCCAAAATAATAAGATACCTAGGAATAAACCTAACCAAAGAGGTAAAAGACCTGTACATTGAAAACTATAAAACACTGATGGAAGAAATTGAAGATGACATAAAGAAATTGAAAGGCATTCCATGCTCATGAATTAGAAGAACAAATATTGTGTGTTTTTTTTTAAGTTTATTTATTTAGATAGAAAGCACGAGTTGGGGAGGGGAGAGAGACAGGGAGAGAGAGAATACCAAGCAGACTCCACACTGTCAGCGCAAGGCCTGATGCAGCATTTGATCCCACCAACCGTGAGATCATGACCTGAGCCGAAGTCAGATGCTTAACCAACTGAGCCACCAAGGCACCCCAAGAACAAATATTGTTAAAATATCTATACTACCCAAAAAATCTACACATTTAATGCAATCAAAATACCAACAGCATTGTTCACAGAGCTAGAACAAACAGTCCTAAAATTTGTATGGAACCACAAAGAACCCAAATAGCCAAAGCAATCTTGAAAAAGAAAAGCTGGAGGCATCACAATTCCAGATTTCAAGTTCTATTACAAACCTGTAGTAATCAAAACAGTATGGTATTGGCACAAAAATTGACACATAGATCAATAGAACAGAATAGAAAACCCAGAAATGAACACACAATTATATCGTCAATTAATCTTTGACAAAACAAGAAAGACAATCCAATGGGAAAAAGACAGTCTCTTCAACAAATGGTGTTGGGAGAAGTGGAAAGCTACACGCAAAAGAAAGAAACTGGACCACTCTCTTATACCATACCCCAAAATAAACTCAAAATGGATTAAGAACCAGAATGAAATGTGAGACCTGAAACCATAAAAATCCTAGAAGAGAACACAGACAGTAATTTCTTTGACATTGGCCATAGCAACTTCTTTCTAGATATGTCTCCTGAGACAAGGGAAACAAAAGCAAAAATAAACAATTGGGACTACATCATAATAAAAAGCTTCTGCACAGCAAAGGAAACAATCAACAAAAGTAAAAGGCAACCTACAGAATGAGAAAGGTATTTGCAAAGGACATATCTGATAAAGGATTAGTATGCAAAATATACAAAGAATTTGTAAAACTCAATACATAAAAAATGAATAATCCAATTAAAAATGAACAGAAGACATAAAGAGACATTTCTCCAAAGAAGACATCCAGATGGCCAACAGACACATGAAAAGATGCTCATCATCACTTACCATCAGGAAAATGCTAATCAAAACTACAATGAGATATCACCCCACACCTGTCAGAATGGCTAAAATCAACAACAGAAGAAGCAACAGGTGTTAGCAAGGATATGGAAAAAAAGGAACACTCATGCAACTGTTGGTGGGAATGCAACTGATGCAGCCACTGTGGAAAACAGTATGGAGGTTCCTCAAAATTTAAAAATAGAACTGCCATATGATCCAGCAATTGCACTCCTGGGTATTTATCCCCAAATAAAAAAATGGTAATTCAAACGGATACATGCACCCCTATGTTTATAGCAGCATTATTTACAATAGCCAAGATACAGAAGCAACCCAAATGTCCATCGACTGATGAATGGATACAGAAGATGTGGTATATATACATGATGGAATATTATTCAGTCATTTAAAGAATGAAATCTTGCCATTTGCAAGGAAATGGTTGGAGCTAGAGAGTATAATGCTAACCAAAATAAGTCAGAGAAAGATAAATACCATGTGGTTTCACTTATATGTGGAATTTAAGAAATAAAACAAACAAGCAAAGGGAAAAAAAGAAGAGAGAGAGAGACAAATCAAGAAAAAGACTCTTAATTATAGAGAACAAATGGATGATTTCCCAAGGGAAGGTAGGTGGGGAATGGGTTAAATAGGTGAAGGGGTATTACGGATGCATTTGTCGTGATGGGCATTGGGTGATGTTATGTAAGCGTTGAATAGTACTATATTATAAACCTAAAACTAATATAATACTATATGTTAACTAACTGGAATTAAAATGAACATTTTAGAAAAAGTCCATTGATAGATGAATGTATAAAGAAAATGTGGTATATAAATATAATAGAACATTATTTGGCCTTAAAGAAGAAGAAATTCTATATATCATTGATGAACCTTGAGGACATTATGCTAAATGAAATAAACCTATTACAAAAAGTAAATACTGCATGATTCCACTTCTATGAGATATCAAAAATAATTAAGCTCCTAGAAACAGGAAGTAGAATAGTGGTTTCCAGAGAATGGGGGAGGAGGAAACAGGGAGTTGTTCATTGGGAGTATAGTTTAAGTAATGCAAGATTAGAAAATTCAAGATCTATTATGCAATATTGTGCATCAAGTTAAAAACACTGTAATGTATATGTAAAAATTGTTTTGGGTAAATTGAAATTATGTGTTTTTATCACAATATTTAAAAGTGGGCTGATTAGTGCATCTCTTAGTGCCTCTTCAAGGTGTGGGACATGCTGCCCAGCCATGTGGAGCATGGTTAGCTAACTGCCTCTATTTGTCCATCTTACAACATCCCAGCCACCTGGCCTGAGGTTAATCCTACTTATGCAAATTTCCATCACAATTAAGGATTGAGTGTGGCACTTTTTGGGTCTATGCTGATGACTACAAAGCAGTCTTTTCTGGTAGTTCAAATGTATCTTAAATGGGAATGTCACTCCTTCTCCATGCATCCATCCATGCATCCATCCATCCATCTTATCCATCTAATTCCATATATGCAGTCAAAACTTCCAAGTATCTTTTATGTGCTGTGTGCTGGTTTTTCCCTTTAAGGCACTTCCAACGAGATGAAAGCTGTAAGATGTTTCTGTGAAAGTGGCTATGGAAGGAGAAAGGGCAGAAGTCCAGAGCAGTAAATAAACTACCAGATACATGCTGTTAGGAGGTGAGATCTACAGTGGTGGGAGTTCAAAAGAATAAAAAAAGGATGTATGGAAAAGGAGTAATTTACGATGGAGTAAACCACAGGATGTGTGGACTGATGGCAATGTGTATGGCATCTAAAATCTTTTGAAAGGAAATAGAACTAAACAGCACCATATATACATGTGAATAGGGCCCTGTGCAATCATAGACCAATCTTTGTAGCTTGCTTTAAACACCTAGAAAACTTAGTCATTAAAACAAAGTTTAAGCCTTGATAACAGAAGTCATGATCTGGTTGTAATTAGTACATGGTTTCAAAATGGCTTAATTTTTTTTTTCCTGTTGGTTTGTTTGTTGCAATTAATAAAGTATTGCTTTTATTTTATTTTATTTTATTTTATTTTATTTTATTTTATTAACGTAATCTCTATGTTACTAAACTCCCAAATAAAACCCTTGCAGTAGCTGGTAAAAACTCAAACCTAATTAATTATTCAATTTATTGAAATGGAAATACAAATGGATTTTGATATTGTTTTTGATGCCTCCCTTACTCCTGCACTCTGTTATTTTCTTGATACCTGTTAAATTCAATGTTTATTATATTTTAAGGGATTATTTTCCAGTTTCCCTGTCCAGCAGTAAATTTTAGCTCCACAACTTTAATAAGCTAGTCCCTGTAACAATGAAAGTCAGTCTCAAACTGGACTTTGTAGCCATCACATGGATGTTTGTAAACATTCAAATCTGACCTTTTCCACTAACTTGTTAGATATACTGATATATATCAGTATATCTATATATCAGTGGATATAGATATAGATTTAGATATGGATATACTGATAGATATAACTTGTTAGATATACTGCTTTCTGATTACTATGGGAAAAGTCTACAAAAAAAGAAGCATTGACATCAAGAAGTTAAATTCATTTCTTTGCTGCTGAAATGCAAAAGGTAGTTCAGAATACTAGTTTTGGGCTTAAAGCTATCCCTGTCTTCCATGCACTTGAACTGAGCTTCATCTCAGTCTTGCTTAAACTAATGTGATCCTGGTGTGCTCCATTGTAGATGACATTCAAGCTGAAGGGCAGTGGATTCATACTTTTCAAGTACTGCAAATTGTTTTAACCTCAAGCCAATTACCAGACCCTCTACCTGAGTGTACTTCTATTTTACTTTTTTTTTGAGAAAATGTAACCAAGGTTACTCTAAATTCAGCAACTCCTTAAAGCAAAAACTTCATTTTATTAGCTATTTGTCATAGACTCTAAGCCTAAAGTTTTCTCTTGGCCAGCAAGGGAACAGGACACAGGATGAAAAACAAAAGATGGCTAATGCCCAGGAAAAGACAAGAGCCCCGAATAAGGGTCCTTGCCCCATATTTATTAAGATCAGAAGACTTACAAACGTGATGGGTGTGCACAAAGAGACAATGAATCTGTGAACATTAACTTAGGGGTGTGAGGGAAAGGGGGTTTTGAAGATATACAGTGTTTGGGGTTTGGGTCAATATAAAACAAAATCCTGGCGCCGGGCAGATGGGCAGATGGTTGTTAATGGCAGACAGGAGGCACCGTGTTTGTGTATCTTAGCTAGCCTAGGGAATAAGACAGAGCAGATAACCTGAGGGTTAACAAGGCACCTTTTCTTTTGTTAATCAGCTCTGCTCTGGGCAGCATCACCCACAGCACAGTGCAGTGCAGTGGTCTATAGCCCTATTTACCTGCTTACCTAACTTGGTTCTTCCCTCCCGTGAAAGCAGCTTTCTGCTATAGTACTAAATTGGGGGGGCATATTTCGCCTTGAGTGACTAATCTTGCTTACCTCATATACCTTTGTATTGGGGGGCCTTACCCCCTCTCTCCTGGGTGCCTTTGCACCTCCCTGCTCTATCCTGGGGTTCCTAATCTTGTGTACCAAACTCAGGTGTGAGCATCCTATGGTTTTGTACTTCTTTATGCCTTGTTAACCCATTGGTGTTAGCCCAAGGGATTCTTAAGTTTATTCCATACAGCTATGAGAGCATTCATTGACACCCATAAGATCATGTTTAAAGACATATGTTAGGCAAATTATTTGTCAGGCTGTTTAATGTACATAAGGCAATCCAGAACCTAAGCTGTTTCCTAGGTTTCTGCTGCCCCTTAGCTATCTGCAGCCCAGGGATTAGGAACTATTTTCAAAGATGATGGAAATCTGCTGGTAATGTTATCATCGCAAATCTATAACTGATATTCAGCACAGATGTTTTGGATGCATTTCACTGTCCTTTTATTGGAAAGGAACAAAACAATGCAATACATAGTTTGTCTGTTTTCCTGTCATTGGACATGCATCCAATGGGAATATTCTGAAAAAGATCATCTATCTTTGAAAAACTTAATGAGATATGCCTGCCTTATGCTATACCCTGTACATTGTAGTTTCTGGTTAATTTTATTTTTTGCTTCCCTGCTGAGCCACTCCTAGATGGGCAGGAGTCGCCAGGTGATACCACCCTCTGCAACCATATTTCTCCTGAAAGTGACGTCAGACTATCTGCTGGCTTCCCAAGTTGCTGTAGTCATTTCATTATAGCCTAGTTATAGCCAACTATAAATGTGGATTTATCTAAAAGCCCATTCAGTTCTCTCAGATTTTATCATGTTTTTGAAGCTCTTCTGTGTGGGTATACATATCAAGATTGTTATATTTTCTTGGTGGATCAATCCTTTTATTATATAATAGTCTCCTTTGTCACTAATCATTTTCTTTGTTCTGAAGACTTTGTCTGATATTAATATACTTAATCCAGTTGTCTTTTGATTAGCATAATAGGTTTTTTTTATTGCTGCAGTAACAAGTTACCACAAATTTAGTGGCTTAAAATAACACAAAATTATTATATTACCATTTATTTGGTCAGCTCTTGGAGACCCTGAGCCAGACTGTCAGTCTGAGGGTCCTATTCACTTCTTTATATCAGGTCTAAGGGCATGAGATCCTTGGTCTGAAGGTGTAGCCACTGGTCACCAAAGGGAGCAAGTAGTCCCAGATCCTACCTGGAGAAAAGGTGAGGACCCTTTCTGAGTTCTGACTCAAAGTGTCCCAGAATGAAGAGTGCCTCACAGAACAGTCAACACCAGGTACCCCATGGTAAGGATGGTAGCTGAGGCCCCAGGGAATTAAGTAGCTTGGTTTAAAGCGTCAAATTTGAGGAACACCTGGGTGCCTCAGTAAGTTGAGCATCTGACTTCAGCTCAGGTCATGATCTTGTGGTTGGTGAGTTTGAGCCCCAGGTCGGGCTCTTTGCTGACAGCTCAGAGCCTGGAGCCTGCTATGGATTCCGTGTCTGTCTCCCTCTTTCTCTGCCCCTCCCCTGCTCACACTCTGTCTCTCTCTCTCTCTCAAAAATAAATAAACTTTAAAAATACATCAATAAATAGTCAAATTTTGAGCAGTAGAGGGGAGGGGACCTGAGCCTAGTTAGTAGTTGATATGATAATCCTGAATGTGAATTAAGAGGACAACCCACTCCAGAGCAGAGGGTGTCCCACTTCCAGCCCCTGCTGCCACCCCAGTACACCTCAGACAGTGATGGAAAACCTCACCCCTAAGGCTCACTTCCCTCATCGGTGTATTAACTTCCAGAACTACCATAACAAATTACTACAATTTGGTGGCTAAAATAACCAGCAATTTATTCCATCAGTTATTTGGGCTCGAGATCTGAAATCAACTTGTTGGCAGTGTTGGTTCCTTTTGCAGGCTCTGAGAGAGAAACTGTTCCATGCTTCTCTTCTCACTGCTGGTGGTTTGTTAGCATTTCTTGGCATTCCTGGCTTGTGAATGCATCTCTCCAATGTCCACCTCTGCCATCACATGGCCTTCTTCCATTTGTGTGTCTTTTCTGTGTCTTTTACGTGTATCCAAATTTCACTCTCCTTTTTCTTATAAAGATACCAATCCATATATTTATGGCCCACTCTATTGCAGTATGACCTCATTACATTTGCAAAGATCCTATTTCCAGATATAGTCACATTTGTAGGTACTGGAGGATAGGGCTTAAACATCTTTTGGGGGCACACAAATAGTTCAATCCACTACATCAGAGTTCTCAGGGGACAGGCTGATCAAGAGAACAGAAGACATCCCTGTGGGTTCCTAGAAAAGCAAGTTCAAAGAAACCTTCAGAAGAGGTCCTTATTACAGCCAGGGAAGTATTTCCCTTCTGAAGATGAACACACCCTCTCATCCTCACACCTCCTGTGGGCTGGCATTACCTGTTCACCTGCCTGCACTTCTGCCTGATGCCCTTGACCAGTGTCACCATGCCTTGAAGTCACAGGAATAAGCAATGTGCTTATGAGAAACACAAGACTCAAAGTGAAACCCCCCCCCCCTTTCAATTTGGGGGGTATTCCCCAGAGCTTCCCCGCTGCTGGTATTCCCCCAGGAACCTCAGAAAGCCACGTGTATTACCACTGCTCTTGCAAGTGTTTCATGTATGAAATGAGATGAAGGTGCCAAGAGCCAAGATGAGGAAAGACTAAGCACCTCTGAGGTCACACTCAATTAAGAGCTCACACTGAAGGCTTCTAACAAGAAAGAGGAGTGTAGTTGATGGTCCACTTCCTGCTGTACAAGTATAAGATGAAAGGCCCTTTACAAAAGCAGACATGCTAAAAATTGTCAACACAAAGTACAAGCACCAGTACCCTGAAGACCTCACGAGGATGTCTAAGAACATGCAGCTGATCTTTCGCATTAATGTGACGGAAGTCGGCCCTAGAAGCCACTCCTGTGCCCTTGACACCAAGTTGGGTATTACCAGCAAAGGGAGAGTGAATGTTGGAGGGGGTTGCACGAGATTGCACTCTTGATCCCATTCCTGGGTGTAATCTTCATGACTGGAAATTGTGCCACTGAGGAAGAGATCTCGGAAATCTTTTTTTTTTTTTTTTTAATGTTTTACTTATTTTTGACAGAGAAAGCACATGTGCAAGCAGGGGAGGGTCAGAGAAAAAAGGGACAGAAGATCTGAAGCAGGCTCCATGCTGACAACAGAGAGCCCAACATGGGTCTTGAACTTGAACTCGGGAACTGCAAGATCATGACCTGAGCCAAAGTCGAACGCTTAACTGACTGAACCACCCAGGTGCCTCACTTAGAGTTCTTGAACATAGTAAGGATATATGCTGGGAGGAAGTAGTTAACTTGGAGGGAGCCCATGAAGCTCATCACCAGAGATTTGATGTAGGTAGAGTACCTGGGGCAGGTTCTCCAGGGGGAAAAAGAGAGAATCTCAAGCAGGCTCCATGCCCAGCACAGAGCCTGCCTTGGGGCTCAACTGTGAGATCATGACCTGGGCCAAAATCAAGATCAGACGCTTCACTGAATGAGCCACTCAGGCGCCTCACAATGTAAAAATGTTTAAATTATAAGTTATATGTTCCACAGAACCAATTGCCTGAAGCAGTCAGGTGATATTCAGGGATATTATAGCCTTAAACAGATTTTTTTTAAAGGACACATATTAAATATCAAAATATTTCAAAATGCTAGAGAAAGAATTGAACTTCACGTTCAAAGAAAAGGTAAGAAATAATGAGATAAATATAAAACCAATGAGTTAGAAGACACAGTACAGGTAACTGAAAAATGCCAATTCTTTTTTTTTTAATGCTTGTTTATTTCTTTTGAGAGAGAGAGACAGACAGTGAGCAGGGGAAGGGGAGAGAGAGAGGGAGACAGAAATCCCAGACAGAGAGATAGAGTGAGCAGGGGAGGGGGAGAGAGAGAGAGAGAGAGAGAGAGAGAGAGAGAGGGAGAGGGAGACAGCACAGAGCCCAGCGTGGTGCTCAAACTCACAAACTGTGAGACTATGACCTGAGCTGAAATCAATAGTTGGATGCTTAATTGACTGAGCCATCCAGGTGCCCTGAAAAATGCTAGTTCTTAAAAAAGATATTTATGACAGATTATTTTATAAATATTATCAATTTCAAAATAAAGAGAAAGTGGTATTTGTTAAATAATATTCCGTAAAATATAGGTGCAGAGGTGATTTAAATATTATAAGTGAACACTAGAAATATGCTATAAAAATATATCAGGATAAACAAAGGGCAGACAAGGAAATATTTCTACCTAAAGGAGAATTTCAAGTAATTACTTTTTTAAAAATTGGAGAATGAGAGAATTATAATTCTACAGTCCATAACAGGGAATGGGTAACAGTCATAATTAGCAGAATCCCAGGATTACCAAAAAATAAGATACACAGACAGTACACTAATGGAAGTCTAAACCATCACCTGTGGTGTGGTCCTCCATAAGAACAAACATTTTGATTAAAAAAACAGAAAACAACAACAACAACAAAAACCAACAAAACACTAATCTGATCAAGCTTCTGCTTAAAATTATTGGTGATTGTTATGCTGAGTGTCATATAAACAGGGTACATTGTACTGTTTTGTGCACTATACTGTATGCTTGAGAATTTCTGTGAAAAATGACTTATTGTAAATGTATTTAAAATGTACCTTAAAAATCAAATACTCAAGTGAAAATGCTATCTTTTAGCAAAGTGTAAATTACAAAGGAGTTCATTAGAAACTGAGTATTTTATCAACAAATACAAACTGAAACTAAAGACATCCTGAAAACAAAAAGCATAGAAAAATGACAAGAAGTAGGAAAAATGCACAGAGATAATATTCAGTGAAAATATGATCACTTGCATATGTAACTTCATATGACCTCTGAAAGTCAGCAGCTTTCGAAATCATTCATCACAGTCCTTTCCATGCATAAATTAAGTATTCAGAATACAATTTATGTAAAAAAATAAATCTGACTGGTGAAGAAAAGGAATAGATAGTGTGATGTTTCTGAGACAGCCCACCACCTGCCCTCGTCCCTGCCTGTATTACACTCCAATTATCCCATTTCCCATTAAGGGTAGGACATGACTCAATCCAAGCTCTGCAAGGGTTTCAGTAAGAAATCTTATAAAGAGTTTGCTGGGATATGACATTTTCTAAGAAGCATTAATAAAAGAGAAAGAAGCCATGAGGAGAACTCCATGAATGAAGACAGAAGAATGTGGAAACATGCAAATGTACATTAAGGGATGAATGGATAAAAATATATATGATGGAATATTATTCAGCCGTGAGAAAGGAAGATATCTTGTCATTTGTAAAAACATGGATGGAACTTGAGCACATTATCCTAAGTGAGATAAGTGAGAAAGACAAAAACTATATGACACCACTTCTATGTAGAATCTAAAAGGGTCAAACCAGTAAAAAACAGAGTAAAATGGTGGTTACCAAGGGATGGGGGAAGGAGAGGTAACACTGATATTGAATAAGGGTATAAAGTTGCAACCGGGAATAAATAAGACATAGAAATCTAATGCACAATATAATGCAGACACCAAAATACCCTTCTTATGCAATGTAACCAGTAACACGAGAACAGCATTTTCCGACATGTAAATATACCAAATTAATGCACAGTACACATTTAGTTTCCACAATGTTATGTATTTCAAATTTATTCAATAAAAAATATTTTTAAAAAGTTTTTGAGTGACGTCAGAGGAGACAAACAGCAAAGAATAAAAGGAGGTCACACACATGGGCCGGTGCCATATTTGAGCTCTAAATATCCACCATCTGTGGCATTTCCTCAGTTCCTCTCAATGTCTCTAAGAAAGTAAGGACATCGTCATGAGAGGAATCAGTGGGGAACAAGAGAGGACTGATTCCAGGGCTGACACAAGTCAACAGGAAGACAACGTGACCCGTAGGGACGTGCAACAATCTCCACTGTGAAACAGCTCTGTGCACAGAGCCCCGCCCCTGCTGTTGGCCACGCCTCCCATGCCCCTCCACGCCCCTCCACGCCCTCCCTACCCCCTCCCCCCCTACGCCCAGCCCCGCAGGCGTAACCGGATGTCCCACCCCCTGACTTCCTCCCACAGATCTTTCGGCTGTGCGGGATTCCATCTTAGGCCGGTGGAACCAAGTCCGCCGCCGATAGAGTCCCGGTTGCGCCTTGGCAGCAAGTAAGATTCCAAATGAGGACTGAGGGGACCTCCTGCCACAGAAATGAGGGGACCCATTAGATGAGAGCCCCAGTCCAACCCAGGGAGGCGCCAGACCAGTCAGGCTGATCTACCATGCACTTCCATTTTGGATCTGTTTGAGGTGAAAGCTTTCTGTGGGGGGCGCTAAGAGTCCCCTGACTTACTGCTAGTCCAGAAGAGGCTCCCGAGTGAGTGCTGAGGGGACCACTCACCCCAGACAGCGGCGGGCTCACCGAGCCTCAGCCAGTCTGTCAGCCCTGACAGACTTCGGGCAGGGGCGATGGGAACTGTGGCTGACTTCTGCCTCCAGAGTCTGAGGGAGGTGAGAGCTTAGTCTGAGGTAGTTGGTGTCACGTCGGCAAAGGCAGGAGTCCCGGCGAGGACCCCGCGTGAGTTCTCATGCTTCCACTGATCCCGGGTAGCAGTTGTGGCACGGCGTCAAGCCTGTGTTGTCAGCTCTTGATGCCGGTGGATGGGGTGGCTCTTCACTTCCTTTCTGGGTGTCTAAGACTTGTGGGGCCTCGATTGGAAGGTGGAGCGTCAGGTGATAGATGGCAGCGGGCATAACACCAAGCGGTATTCAGGTTGCCTAGCGCATGTGAGGATTGTGGGCTCGACCAACTGATGGCGGAGGAGCTCCACGGAGCCCTTCCCCTGTTGTCAGCCCTGCGAGGCGCAGGGAAGGGATGGTGGGCGGAGGCTACTTTTCCTTTCCTCCTCTGGGGCTCAGGAGGTTAAAGGATTTGTTAAGTCAGCAGGAGTTCCAGGCCCTGGCAGAGGTCATTGAGCCATATTTCAAGGGCAAACTCGCCACATACGAGTGTAGTTGCACAGATCACTGGGAACCCTTGGGAGATTCTGAGCAGTGATAGCCAGAGGAGACACCCAATCACTCCTCCATGGCGTTCACTGAAATGTGAGGGCTTTTATTGTCAATGGGTTAAAGTGAGTTTCCTGAAAGAGGTTTGAGGGGCCTGCCCACCACAGAACATACTGGTCCCAGAGTGTCTAGCCCCTACTGTGAATACTGGTAAGCCTGGCTATGGTGACTAGATGAGACTTTTCATGCTTTCTCACTTGTCTAAGGGAGAACAGGCCTTTGGGGAGCAAGAGTGGCATTAGGAATCAGACGTGTTCTGTCTGAGGCCCAACCATTAGCCACAGTAAAGACCTTGAGTGAGGGCTGAGAGAACTACCCATCCCAGAAGACTGGAACCTATCATAACCCTACTTAGTTCCCGTGACAGCCCTTGGAAGTTCTGGGCAGAGCGCTCACGCTGAGACATTCCCTCATTTCCTGGGTAGTGAACTGAGGGTGATGAAAGTTCATCCGGGGAAGTGATATCAGATCCCGGGCCCTACCAGTAGTCGAAGAAAGCACCCCAAGTGAGACTGATGGAGACACCCACTTCAGAACAGACTGATAGCTACAGAACTGTGTCCCTTTGTCACACCTGCAAAATTGGATGTGATGGGCCCCTAATTCCTCCCAGGGCAAGAGTCTTATACACTGTCAAGATTCAAGATATAGATCGTGATTGAGCAAACACTTGACCATCCACTTGAATGCAGAGGGGACCCCATGATATCTGCCCTACGCCTATACTTGTTTCCTGAAAAGCCGCAGACAAAAATGGTCAGAAATCTCTTTTTTTTAAGTTTATTTTATTTATTTTGAGAGAGCACAAGAGGGGCAGAGAGAGAGGGGGAGAGAGAGAGAGAGAGAAAGAGAGAGAGAGAGAGACAGAGAATCCCAAGCAGGCTCCTCACTGCCAGCATGGAGCCTGATGTGGGGCTTGAACCCACAAACCGTGAGATCATGACCTGAGCCGAAATCGAGAGTCAGATGCTTAACTGACTGAGCCACCCAGGCGCCCCTGTCAGAATTCTTAGCACTACAGGTTATACACTGTGGTCCTAGGGAGGTGGCAGTCTTGGTCTGCAGGGGGCGGGTTCAGATTATCAGTGGATAGAGTGACCAGACAATGCAGGAATTTGTATAGAAACTCACAGTAAAGAGCGAAAACAATCCAGCCCAGAACATACGATCACTGGGGAGCCCCCATACCTTTATTGGATCAGGGTAACTGGGCAAGTATCCCATGCTAAATTGTGTATTCTCTTCCTTCCTGGGCATTTCAGGCGGTTGAGGTCCTTGGCCTACGTGCCCACGTTACACGAGGTCCTCAAAGGAAGGATCCCAGGGCTTGCCAACAGTCACAGCAAGCATCCTGAATGAGGTCCAAAGGGCTTACTCACCTGAGAACAGAGGGACCCCTAGAATGCCTAGCTCCTCCTATTACTCCAGGAAAAACCCAATAAAGGTGGATACATGGCATCCTCCCTAAACTTCTTGGGGTGACTCAGGAAAATAAAGCACTCTTGTATCATGAGTGATTAACATCACTTGGCAGACTAGTCCTGCCTGAGGCCCTACCAGTAGCCAAGGCAAGTACTTTGAGTGCATACTGAGGTACTGCTGACCACAAGAGAATGGGGAAGACAAGCCTAGCCTGGCCCTGTTCAGTGCTGAGAGGCTATGGGCAAGGCTCTATGGTAGTCGTGACCACTAATTACCTCTTCCCCATCTTGAGGTGAAGCCTTTGGTCTCAGGGGGCAGTGCTAGTTCAGGAAATGAAGAGATCCCAGGATTTGCCTGGATTCAAAGCAGGGCAACGGAGTGAAAACTGGGGGGGTAGAGGTGGGGGGGAGGTGGGCACTGACACCAGTACAAATAGCATCCACAGAATCTAGCTCCTGTTGTCAGCCCTGGGAAACCCCAGGTAGGCTTTCTGGAGGAGGTACCTCCAGGGTTCCTGGTCTTAGGAGATGTGACTTTGGTCTTAGGGGCACCACCTCATAGTAGCATGGGGAGATGAGCCAAGCCCTGTTGAATGCCAAGGTAATGAACTTGAGTGAGGTTTGATGGGAGCACCCTCAGAACAGAAATGGCTCTGTAGAGCCAACCACACCTGCCTAGTGTGATCCCTGAGAATTCTCAGCCTGGGTTTACTAGCAGCATCCTCCGGAGCATTAAGACTTCCTCCTTCATGCCCTTCTGGGACACAGCGACCAGGAGTCAGGAAACCTGTGAGGCCCTATAGCAGTGTTGTCAGGAGAAGTCCATTGGAGACAGCTCTTAATCAGTGCCACCCCAGTTGAGTTTAGCAGCTGAGGCTACTCACATCTGCCTTCTTCCTCTTAGGTGGCGATTCCCCATTGCCTACCTTTTTGTCCACACTCCTGCCTACTGCCATCCACAAGAAATATCATGCCTCTGCCCCAGAAGAGTCCACAATACTCATGTGATCGATGCCTTCCAGCCCGCACTGTGACCCAGGGCCTGGAGGATGCACACGACTCCAAGGCTCTGGAGGAGACCTGTCTCTCCTCCCATCCTCTAATGCCTGGCACTTCGAAGAAGGCTCCAGGTGCTGGTATACCCAGCAACCCTGAGAATCCTCAGAGTTTCTGCTCCTCTTCCATTGCCATCACAACCACCTCAACAAGTGAGCTGAATGAGGGCTCCGATAGCCAAGAAGAGGAGGATAGCACCTCAGGGGCTGGGCCAGATGCCAAGAATGTGCCCATAGATGCTCTAGATAAGATGGTGGCTTTGTTGGTGGATTTCATGCTGTTCAAGTATCTAAAGAAAGAGCTCATGACGAAGGCAGATATGAAGATCATCATCAAAGGGTATGAAGAGCACTTCGCTGAGGTCTTCCTGAAAGCCTCTGAGCGCATGGAGATGGTCTTCGGCCTTGATGTGAAGGAAGTGGATCCCATCAACCACTGCTATGCCTTCTTCATCAAATTGGGCCTCACCTATGATGGGGTGCTGCATGGTAAAGAGGGCATACCCAAGACGGGTGTCCTGATACTTATCCTGGGTGTGATCTTCATGAAGGGCAACAGTGCCACTGAAAAGGAAGTCTGGGAAGTTCTGAAGTTGACGGGGATATATCCCGGGAGGAAGCACTCCCTCTTTGGGGACCCCAGGAAGCTCATCACCCAAGATTTCGTGAAGGGAAAGTACCTGGAATACCGCCAGGTGGCCAACAGTGATCCCGCACAATTTGAATTCCTCTGGGGCTCAAGAGCCCACGCTGAAACCACCAAGATGAAAGTCCTGGAGTTTCTGGCCAAGGTTCATGGGACTGACCCGAGTTCTTTCCCATCTCAGTATGAGGAGGCTTTGCAAGAAGAAGAAGAGAGAACCCGAGCCAGAATGTCAGCCATGGCTATCTCTACTTCTGTGGCCACTACAAGTTTCTAGTGCCAAGTCCAGTCACTTCTCTTGCCCCTAGTGAAGCCTGAGGCAGGTATTTCACTTTGTCTTTGAGAAGGTCAGTTAGTGTTCATAGAATTTAGGTCTGTGATAAGGTGAAAGCAATAGTTTATATGCCTATGTGTTCCTATATTGTGTAACTTGAAAATTATTTTTTAAACTTACGCATTTGTTTAAATAGTGTTTCTTTTGATATAGATTCAATTAGTTAAAATCTCCAAGTTTATGAAAGTATAGATCACAAATTTAATGCTATGATGAGGTTTAATATAGTGTGAGTTTTGTTATTTTATTAAACTAATTGTGAAACCATCTTAAATAATTACTTGGAAAAGATAACTTGGAACTGCAGTAGGTATTTACTACAAATCTGAGAGTGATCAGTTTTAAGGTGGTTGAGTTCAATAAATGGAAAAAAAAATTGTCAATCTGTGGCCCCCTTTTGCCTTTTATATTTTTTTATAAAATTAGATTATATATTCTTTAATATGCTGAACTTGTTTATGGATATATAAAAATAAATGTCAATAAATTAGACCCCCTGTTTGTTTCTTTTATTCCCCAAGCCTTAACTGAACATTTGCTTTTGGAAATCACTATGGTGGTCTTGGAGATTCTAGCATTAACAAGACCTACGACCTGCCCTTTTAATTTTTATCTATAGGATCAGCAATCCTGTAATTATGGTGGGATATCTTCTCATATCTAAGGGGCAAGTAAAAGAAGGAGTTAGTATGTGAGTGGAGGTGTTCCATTTGAGACTGTAAAATGTTAGTGCCCTGGAGAAAGTAAATTTGGGGATTGGGGAACCTGGAATTCCTATAGTGAGTGTTAATTTTTAACTTAAATTTGGATGTAGGCAAGCTGAGCCTGCGGGGGGTGGTGATCAGATATTAGAGCTTCAGATAGTTTGTCACTGAATTGAGACTCACAAATCCTGATTGCAAAACTGTTCTTTTATTTACTTTGGGTAATGGTTAAAAAAGACATAAATCTCCATTGGGGCAGGAATACAAGTTGTTCTGTGATATTGTTCCTGTGCCATTGAACATAATTCACAAATGAAGTTTTTAAACACTTTTTTAAATGTTTATTTATTTGGGGGGGGGGGTGGTGTGTGGGATGGGGAGTGGCAGAGAGAAAGGGAGAGAATGAAACCCAAGTAAGCTCCATGCTGTCAGTGCAGAGCCTGACACAGAGCCTTTATGATCTCATAAACCTCAAGATCATGACCTGAGCTAAACCAAGAGCTGGACTCTCAAATGAGTGAGCCACCCAAACACCCCCACAAACTAATTTTTATACACGTAGTCTTCGAAGAGTTTTGAGAGATAACTGATACTTCATTGAGGTAAGATACCAGGAAACCATTGGGTTGGCTTTTGTTGCCCTGGCCTGGGAGAGCCTGAGACTACTCCATTTAAGGCATACTTTAAATAAGTTATTTTCAGTGTGATTTTGCATAGTCTAAGAAATGCTTATATTTTTATGACTGTGAAATTAATGAGAATAGGAGTGATTTGAATGGAACAGAAGCTAGGGAGGCAAGTACTTGGTCCTTGTCACAAATTCTAGGAATTTTGAGTTGCATCCAGATGGAGAAGAAATTCTCTATTATTAAAGAACACAACATCAGAGGGGATATATTTACTGAGGTTTACTTGCTAAGTAGCATTTTGGTTGATCTGACATTCCATGCCCTGTAGTACTTCATGTTTTTTGAAACAAACTAGATTTTTAAAAAATCACTTAGGTGAGGTTGATGGGATCTGTGGTTAAAATAATTGCAGTAATAACTGTCATTGATTAAAGACCTAAGTTATGTCAGACACTATAACAGGTGCCTTACATATATATTGAATTCTTTCAGACAGTTCCATATGACAAGGCTTATCGACTCTTCAGATGAAGAACCTAAGATTTACAATGCTTGGGAATGTGCCCAAGTGCACAGGTCTGGTATGTGACAGAACTGAGGCTAGAGTTGTGGTCTGAGTTCTTCTGGAGCCCACTTGCTTCCACTCCTCCTGCCTGAGGCTCATACTCTAGATTTATTTCTCTTCTCACTATTCCATATTGCCTCTTAGGATAAAAAGGACTTTGAATCTCAAGTACTAAACACACATGTCAAGAACAAAGGTGAAAAATGATAATCAAATGCAATTTGGGAATTGTCTGTAGGCTTCACTTACCTAGGGTCCTGCTGCCCTTAACCCCAGGGTTACTCCTGCACTCCTGCACTCTGTTATTTTCTTGATACCTGTTAAATTCAATGTTTATTATATTTTAAGGGATTATTTTCCAGTTTCCCTGTCCAGCAGTAAATTTTAGCTCCACAACTTTAATAAGCTAGTCCCTGTAACAATGAAAGTCAGTCTCAAACTGGACTTTGTAGCCATCACATGGATGTTTGTAAACATTCAAATCTGACCTTTTCCACTAACTTGTTAGATATACTGATATATATCAGTATATCTATATATCAGTGGATATAGATATAGATTTAGATATGGATATACTGATAGATATAACTTGTTAGATATACTGCTTTCTGATTACTATGGGAAAAGTCTACAAAAAAAGAAGCATTGACATCAAGAAGTTAAATTCATTTCTTTGCTGCTGAAATGCAAAAGGTAGTTCAGAATACTAGTTTTGGGCTTAAAGCTATCCCTGTCTTCCATGCACTTGAACTGAGCTTCATCTCAGTCTTGCTTAAACTAATGTGATCCTGGTGTGCTCCATTGTAGATGACATTCAAGCTGAAGGGCAGTGGATTCATACTTTTCAAGTACTGCAAATTGTTTTAACCTCAAGCCAATTACCAGACCCTCTACCTGAGTGTACTTCTATTTTACTTTTTTTTTGAGAAAATGTAACCAAGGTTACTCTAAATTCAGCAACTCCTTAAAGCAAAAACTTCATTTTATTAGCTATTTGTCATAGACTCTAAGCCTAAAGTTTTCTCTTGGCCAGCAAGGGAACAGGACACAGGATGAAAAACAAAAGATGGCTAATGCCCAGGAAAAGACAAGAGCCCCGAATAAGGGTCCTTGCCCCATATTTATTAAGATCAGAAGACTTACAAACGTGATGGGTGTGCACAAAGAGACAATGAATCTGTGAACATTAACTTAGGGGTGTGAGGGAAAGGGGGTTTTGAAGATATACAGTGTTTGGGGTTTGGGTCAATATAAAACAAAATCCTGGCGCCGGGCAGATGGGCAGATGGTTGTTAATGGCAGACAGGAGGCACCGTGTTTGTGTATCTTAGCTAGCCTAGGGAATAAGACAGAGCAGATAACCTGAGGGTTAACAAGGCACCTTTTCTTTTGTTAATCAGCTCTGCTCTGGGCAGCATCACCCACAGCACAGTGCAGTGCAGTGGTCTATAGCCCTATTTACCTGCTTACCTAACTTGGTTCTTCCCTCCCGTGAAAGCAGCTTTCTGCTATAGTACTAAATTGGGGGGCATATTTCGCCTTGAGTGACTAATCTTGCTTACCTCATATACCTTTGTATTGGGGGGCCTTACCCCCTCTCTCCTGGGTGCCTTTGCACCTCCCTGCTCTATCCTGGGGTTCCTAATCTTGTGTACCAAACTCAGGTGTGAGCATCCTATGGTTTTGTACTTCTTTATGCCTTGTTAACCCATTGGTGTTAGCCCAAGGGATTCTTAAGTTTATTCCATACAGCTATGAGAGCATTCATTGACACCCATAAGATCATGTTTAAAGACATATGTTAGGCAAATTATTTGTCAGGCTGTTTAATGTACATAAGGCAATCCAGAACCTAAGCTGTTTCCTAGGTTTCTGCTGCCCCTTAGCTATCTGCAGCCCAGGGATTAGGAACTATTTTCAAAGATGATGGAAATCTGCTGGTAATGTTATCATCGCAAATCTATAACTGATATTCAGCACAGATGTTTTGGATGCATTTCACTGTCCTTTTATTGGAAAGGAACAAAACAATGCAATACATAGTTTGTCTGTTTTCCTGTCATTGGACATGCATCCAATGGGAATATTCTGAAAAAGATCATCTATCTTTGAAAAACTTAATGAGATATGCCTGCCTTATGCTATACCCTGTACATTGTAGTTTCTGGTTAATTTTATTTTTTGCTTCCCTGCTGAGCCACTCCTAGATGGGCAGGAGTCGCCAGGTGATACCACCCTCTGCAACCATATTTCTCCTGAAAGTGACGTCAGACTATCTGCTGGCTTCCCAAGTTGCTGTAGTCATTTCATTATAGCCTAGTTGATCTCTAATATCTGTGCTCTTACTTAGATATCAATATTTAACCTTGGAGCTACAAATTTATAATCAACAATTATTCTTCTTCAGTATTTCTCTAATCAGTGACAGCACACATTTCATGGTGAGATTTCAGACATTGGACTGGATGGTTGGGGAAATACATTTTAATAAGAGTTTCTTTTTTCAAATGTTTATTTAGTTTTGAGAGAGTGAGAGAGAGTAGAGGAGGGGCAGAGAGAGAAGGAGACAGGAGACAGAGAATCCCAAGCAGGGGAGCCCAACATGGGGGCTGGAACCCACGAACTGTGAGATCATGACCTGAACTGAAATCAAGCATCATAGCTTAATCAACGGAGCCACCCAGGCACCCCGATGAGAGTCTCTATCAGAGAAATTTCTACCATGATACAGAATTGATAACCTCATTTAATAACTTATAAGGCCAGCTCTGACTTTAGCCTGTATCACTATCTGTTTATAAAAGCCTCTCGAATGGAATAGTTTAAGTCTAGGTATTTCAAGCATAACTATGCCTTCTTTTTGTTATGCTCATTTTTAAAAAGTCCTAAAATATTCTGAGAGATAAAATGAGAATAACCTATAAATATTACCTACTCTATGTTTTAGCTAGATCATGGCTGCCTTAAAATAAAATGCGTTAACAAGTTTGAAGGAACAATTTAATGAAAATGATCTTACTGTGATCATATGAGTATATGTCATCACAGTGGGAGTTTTAGCTTTTGGTTACCAGCAGGATGCAGATGTTGATTCACATAATATATTTAATGGCTTTGCCTCTTCTCCAAATCATTGGGATTAACTATTAAAGATGTAAGGATGTAAACAGAAGAAAAGTTATTCTATCAGATAGTTTACAAATAATTTTTACGTTCAGATTCATTAGGGGTTTTAAGGCTGATCACATTAACCGAGCAATCTACCATATATCATATTCCTCCTCTTTGGGCTTCAAGACAGTTTTATTTACTACCATGTTAAAGTACTGTGTATATCTTTCAGACTACTTAAAATTTAAATTTTACCTTTGTATCTCTTTGCATTGATACTTATTTATATATATATATATTATATATATAATATATATATATCTTTGTAAAGACAAAAATTTGTAAGTTTTAGGGTATATATATATTTATCTGATTTTACCACAACATAAATATATTTAAGGATTGATAATTTCTCATTTTTTCTCACAATTCATTCCTAAAGAGCACATTTTGTACTTTGTTAACAATAAACTATAGTGTTTTGCCCTAGGAACACTCTTAAAAATTTTTATTGGTAGATACTAATCAGAGGTAATGTTTTAAAATAGTGAAGATAACCCCTAAGAGAGATATTCAGATTTCTCAAATGTTTTATAGAAATTGCAGTTTCTATTCCATGATCATGGATTGGAAGAACAAATATTGTTAAACTGTCGATACTTCCCAAAGCAATCCACACATTCAATGCAATCCCAATTAAAATAGCACCAACATTTTTCCCTGAGCTAGAACAAACAATCCTAAGATTTGTATGGAACCCAAAAGACCCTAAATAGCCAAAGTAGTGTTGAAAGAAAACCAAAGTGGGAGGCATCACAATCCCAGAGTTTAACATGTATTACTAAACTGTAATCATCAAGATGGTATGGTATTGGCATAAAAACAGACACACAGATCAATGGAATAGAATAGAGAACCTGGAATTGGACCCACAAATGTATGGTCAACTAATCTTCAACAAAGCAGGAAAGATATCCAATGGAAAAAAATCTCTTTAGCAAATGGTGCTGGGAGAACTGGACAGCAGCATGCAGAAGAATGAAACTGGACCACTTTCTTACACCATATACAAAAATAAATTCAAAATGGATGAAATACCTAAATGTGAGACAAGAAACCATCAAAATCCTAGAGGAGAAAACAAGCAACAACCTCTTTGACCTCAGTCGCAGCAACTTCTTACTTAACTATGAACTATTGGCACCTCATCAAGATAAAAGCTTCTGCACTGAAAAGGAAACAATCAACAAAACTAAAAGGCAACCAGCGGAATGGGAGAAGATATTTGCAAATGATATATCAGATGAAGGGTTAGTATCCAAAATCTATAAAGAACTTACCAAACTCAACACCTGAAATACAAATAATCCAGTGAAGAAATGGACAGAAGACATGAATAGACACTTTTCCAATGAAGACATACAGATGGCTAATAGACACATGAAAAGATGCTCAACATCACTCATCATCAGGGAAATACAAATCAAAACCACATTGAGATACCACCTCACACTGGTCAAAGTGGCTAAAATTAATAACTCAGACAATGACAGATGTTGGCGAGGATACAGACAAAAAGGAATCCTTTTGTGCTGCTGGTGGGAATGCAAACTGGTGTACCCACTCTGGAAAACAGTATGGACGTCCCTCAAAAAATTAAAAATAGGGGTGGCTGGGCGGCTCAGTTGGTTTAGTGTCCGACTTTCGCGCAGGTCATGACCTCACGGCTCGTGAGTTTGAGCCCCGCATCGGTCTCTGCACTGACAGCTCAGAGCCTGGAGCCTGCTTCAGATTCTGTGTCTCCCTTGCTTTCTGCCCCTCCCCCACTTGTGCTCTGTCTCTCTCCCTCAAAAATAAATATTTAAGAAAATTCTTAAAAATTAAAAATAGAGATACCATATGACCTAGCAATTGCACTACTAGGTATTTATCCAAAGGATACAGGTGTGCTGTTTCAAAGGGACACATGCACCCCAGTATTTATAGCAGCACTATCAACAATAGCCAAATATGGAAAGAGTCCAAATGTCTATAGACAGATGAATGGATAAAGAAGATGTGGTATATATATATATACATATATATATATATACGTATATATACACACACACACACACACACACACACACAATGGAGTATTACTCAGCAATCAAAAAGAATGAAATCCTTCCATTTGCAACAACATGGATGGAACTAGAGTGTTTTATGGTAAGTGAAATTAGTCAGAGAAAGACAAATATCATATGACTTCACTCATGTGGAATTTAAGATACAAAACAGATGCACATAGGGAAGGGAAGCAAAAATAATACAAAAACAGGGATGGGGACAAAACATAAGAGACTCTTAAATATAGAGAACAAACTGAGGGTTGCTGGAGGGGTTGTGGGTGGGAGGAAGGGCTAAATGGGCAAGAGACATGAAGGAGGACACTTGTTGGGATGAGCATAGGGTGTTATATGTAGGTGATAAATCACCGGATTCTACTCCTGAAATCATTATTGCACTATATGCTAACTTGGATGTAAATTAAAATAATAATAATAATAATAATAATAGCTCTTAAATTTGATTCAGAAGCTGTTAATGAAGTTTAAAGAATCTGAAACAGATCTGAATTATCATTCTTTAATTACTTCCTTGATTATTTATATAAAAGAAACAATAGAACTCTCTGAGATACATGGAAATTATAAAGGCAGTGTCCATAATCCTAGTTTTTTTGTGTTTAATAGGAGATTGAAAGCATCCATGCTGTGAAAACATAGTCATTATAAATGTTCATTTTTTAGAATCATGATATTAGAACTATCATGCCAACTGTGAATCAGTGATATTTTTTGTATACTGATTTATACCAGAGATCAACAGATTTTTGTCATAGAATCTTTAGTAAAAGTTAGCCAAATGATTTTATTGAATAAACTAACTTAAACCCTACAAAATGTGGACCAATAAAAGATTAATGTGCTGTATTTAGAAATTAAGTTATACAAAAAGTTTGCATCATATTAAAAGTATTAACATAAAAATAGTTTGTACTGAATAAGATCAATTATCTCCCTAATTCTTAGTTTCTTGTGGCTCTGAAAGCCACATTCCTTGGAGGAATGTGAAAGAGTTTATTTCCTATAGTTCTCAGAGTTTTGCATGCATGGCCTGAAGTTTGTACAGAGGGACAATAATTTCTGACTGTGTTACTTGAAAGGAGATGTACTGATTCTGTAAATTTGTACCTACAGGATATAAAACAAATTTACATGTTTATTTCCTCTTACTGCTGCAAAAGGCATCTGGTTTCTTTTTCATCTTCTGTTGCTGCTGTACTGCACTCCACTTTTCAGTTTGAGGATCTAGCTCAGTAGTTTTTAGTTCTGAGAAGTACTGGCGTAGCTGCTTGGAGGAGCTCTTCCAGAAGGCTTTACACAATCCAAATGCAGGACCATTAAGGGGAAGGTTGATAAGGAAATGGATGTTCACCTGGTCTTGAAGTCTCACCTACAGATGACTTATTAATTACCGAGAGAGGGAGACTTAACATGAGGACATTTGGTGGATACCATCATAACCAAATGACCAGACTCAGCATTACTAATGACTTGGCACTGTGACCTGTTGTGCTTCTGGATGGTTCTCTTATTGAGAACTATACTGTAGTACATAAAAATTTTTCTTGCAGGAAAATTTTAAAGTCCCAGACATGAAAGGGCAGTGAGAGATTTCAGACAGTTGGCCCTGACCCTCAAAATATGCCAATGCCATGAAGGACCAAAGAAGGCTGCCCTAGATTAAAGAAGACTAAATTCAGTGGGAGATCCTAGTCTGGACTAAGACATCACTGGGACTCTTGAGTATGTTCTACAAATTATATAATTGTTAAATTTCTTGGCCATAGTGATGGAATTGCTGTTATATAGGAGAATTTATTTTGTTAGGAGATGCATGCTAACTATTTACAGGTGTGCATGTGTGTGTGTTAAGCATATACCTTAAGAAAGTACATTGCAAATAAAAGGACAAAAATGAGAGGAAGGTATTATAGGGGCCAAGGAAAGACTGCCACTTTGATGGGCCACTTTGGCATGAAGAATATTTTGAGCTGAAGGCAATCAAGATACTGGGGGCTCAAGAGAAACTTTTGCCCCTCCCTTAAATACATAAAAGAATCTGTGGGGGGGGATGGTAATTAATAGGCCTTTCCCAGAATAAGGGCTATTAGTAGAGGTAAATTTTATCCAAGTGACCCATCTGTATGTCAGGGCAAACATCTAATTACCAAACATCTGCTCTTCATCTTATTGACCTGTAAGGTGCATTCCTTTCCTCTGAAGTCCCTTACCCCTACCCATTTCCTTCTCCTTAGTTTAAGATGACATATATACTTCATTTTGCCTGTATTTGGAATTCCCATGTCAGTGTGGATTCCCCATATGTACACTATTTGATCTTTTCCTGTTAATCTTGATCTTGAAGGGTCTTGAAGGGATAAGACATTCTTGCTCCCCAACAGCAGAAAGCAGCTATGGCAAAATGGTAATTGGTGAACTAATGAAAGACGTGTATGTGTTTATTGTTCTAGTATTCAATTCTTATGTAAGCTTAGAATATTTTAAAGTAGAGAGTTGGGGTAGGGAGAAGAAATCATTAGTAGTATTGAGTGTGTCTGAACATAAAGAGGATAAAAAGTAAATAGTACGTTCCAGATATGTCTTTCTGAATTATGGTATTTATTATTTGATTTATTGCACTGATATATCAAGAATTTGTACATGAGAATCACATCTAAATCAACATTAGACAGAAATTGTCCAGAATTTCTTCTCTATTGTTACACTTTATAGTGTTCCTTAAGATTCAAGAGTACCTTTTTTTTCTGTGCAAAACTTCAAACTTTCTGCTGTTGTAAGAACTTATGTGCTCCATAGAAGTATTTGGTCAGGTCAATTTTGTAAGTATGGGTTATTCTTTCCTCTGGGGAGCATTTAAATCAAATGTGTTTCTTCCTGACAACCAGGGGAATATTTTTATAGCTTCCAAGAAAGCTACTATTTAAACTACTTTCTACTATGACTATATACAATTGTGCATTTTCAGAACAGCTAGAAATTACTGAAGTGTGTGTTAATAATATAAATGAGAAAATAAGTTAGTGAAAAAAGGTCGTAAGTGCCTACATTTATTATTGTCTGTATGGCTTTACACAGACTTCCTAAATTTAAGCATTTGTGCAGAAAGATAGTTCTGGAAACTAACAATTTTCATTCAGTGACTAAGAACAAAGCTTTGTTTCAGTCAGATTAAAGTTGAACTTGGCCCCACTATCTTCTAATTGTGTGACTTTAAACAATTAATGACTATTTCAGGGCCTTGTTTTAAACAAAGTCTGAGAAAGACAGTAACATCTACCCTATGAGAGTGTTGAGAGGACTTATAGGAATGAGATAATGCACATTAGGTATTCAACACAGTACCTGACACAAATAGTACAAGCCTATTACCATCACTTTCATCAAAATCCGTGCCAGATCATCCTCCCTGTTGTCCCTAGTAATGTCCATCCTCATTTATGCCCAGCAGAAACATTCTAAATCATTAATGTCACAAGAGTGTTATTTAAGTCCCAAAATGGAGTTGAAATTCATGGTTTCCTGTGCCTTTTCATTTTACTGTCACTCTAATATGGAGCATTTTTAGAATAAATTCCTTACCACTAACTGTTCCCGTCTGTATAGATTGCCATAGGGAATCCATAAATATTACCGCTGCTTCCTGATAAGGTATCACAAATTGTCCTTTATTTCAGGAAACGTTTTTATTAAAATAAACTATTTTACTTAAATTTAACTTTTTAAAAAATTTAGTATTTATTATTATTTATAATAATAATATATTATGGCATTATATGTAAAATAACTACAAATACAATAATATAAAATAATAATTTATTTAAAATTAAATTAAAATGCCGTCAGGGAGGGGTGCCTGGATGGCTAAATCAGTTAAGTGTCTGACTCTTGATTTTGTCTCAGGTCATGATCTCATGGTTTATGAGATCAAGCCCTACGTCGTGCCCTGCACTGACAGCCCGGAGCCTACTTGGGACTCTCCCTCTCCCCTCTGTACCCCTCCCCTGCTCATGCTCACTCCCTCTCTCTCAAAATAAATAAATAAACATTTTTTTAAAAAAATACTGTCAGGGAACAAGAATTTGCCGTACTCTACAAAAGTCCTTCTAACTGGTCTAAGAGTCAAATTGACATGACACAGATTAACAGGAGAAAATCACATTTAATTTCATATGTATGGAAAATCCACACAGACATAGAAATTCCAAAGACAGTCAGGCAAAATGAGATATATATGTCATCGTGAACTAAGGAGAAGGAAGAGGGTAAAGGCTGTAACTTCAGAGGAAAGAAATGCACCTTACAGGGCAATAAGAAGAAGAGCAGATGTTTGGTAAGTAGATGTTTGCCGTGCCATACAGTTGGGTCACTCAGATAAAATTTATCTCTGCTTATAACCATTATTCTGGAAAAGAGCCCTCCAAGTAGACACCCCCCCATAGATTCTTCTGTGTAGTTAAGGGAGGGGCAGAAGGTTTCTCTTGAGTCCCCAGAGTCTCGAATGCCTTCAGCTCAAAGTAATCTTCATGCCAAAATGGCTGTGTTAGGGAGGCCTGCCCTCAGCTCCTACAGTTCCCTTCTCTGAAACTTTCCTAAAGTTTTACACATTAAAAGTTGAACTGGTGGGTTGTTTTACCTTGGTGAACCAGTCTCTTAGTCCTGACAATAGGTCAGTTTAGTCAAAATCATTTCAGGAGGCAATGATGTAGGTGTATTCTCAAAGTTAGGCCTGTTACCAAATCCCAAATTTGGCTACCTGTTGCTCGAAAGGCTGATAGTCAAGAGACAAGCGTTGATTGGAAGGGAATATGAGCTTTATTCAGAAGGCCAGCCACCTGGGAAGAAGGTAGAATCTTTTCCAAAAGACTCTCCAAAGTTTTTTGCTGGCCAAGAGGGTTTTAAAGAGACAGAGGGTCGTTATTCAGTGAGCTGTGTGCAGTGGCCTGTAACATTTCCTGACTCCGTGTAGATTTAATGGTGCTTATTTACAGCTGTTAGATGTTATGTCAGTGCTTGAGGGTTGCACAAGAGGTCTAATTTCTGTTCTGTAACTTGCATGGTCTTTCTGTTCTCCTTCTAAAAGGAATGTAAGATTTATACATCCACAAAGAGTGTTAATAAATCAATCATACAAACTTAAGAACACCTAGTAAACATCACAATGCTAGTCATAAAGATCAAAGCAGACTCAGGACTGTGGTTTAAGTACTCAGATATTCAATAAGAGGCATTTCTATGAAAACGTGAGAAAAACAAGGGATCAAATGTTTGATCAATAGATCAAATCCAATCCAAATGGATTGGGTCAGATGTTAAGCCAGTTTCTGGGTTCTGAAGGTAGCCAGCTGAAATCAAGGTATCATCCAGATGACAGACTCAAAGTATCTTCAGATAGAGTGAGGGCAGGTACTGGCAATCTGACAGATCTTCTTGGTTTGCAGTTCAAATGTCTCTGGTGATCTATGAGTGGCTCACTAAAAAATAGGCATGAAGATTGTCTATAAGATATTGTAGCAATTTATCTGATGTTTACATTAAGTCATTTAAATTTAGTTTGCAGGACTTCAGGGGAAAAGGCAGTTTTAGTTCCCAAATGATTCCAAGTTAGAAAGATGAGAGAAAAATCCCAATGTTAGTTTGGAGAGTTATAGCCAAGCATTGGAGGACACTAGAAGAAATCAGGATCCAGTCTACTTTATAATGAATAGTATTAAAATCTAATATCTGCAAAGGTGTGTTACTGAAACATATTTTCTTTGTACAAATCACCCTCATTTTTGCCAAAGCTAGCCAAATTAATATTAATTTGTTTGCAAAGTAAGACTAGTTTCAAAAAAGTTGGCCCGATTATTTACGTGAGTGCAGTAAGAATAGTGGTTCACCATAAAGACTCTTTAAAACCTGCATTGTTGGAACTTTTTATAAGGAATCTCTAGATTGAACTTATAACAGCCTCCCAAGGCCAAAAGCCAAGCCAAATATTTGCTATTAGACTTTGCCTGCAATATACCTATAGATTTGGGTGAATTCCTCTCTTTTGGAGGTCCCCAAAATATGATGAGTTTCCTGCACCTGCCAGGAAGTGACCTTCTTTATTCACCTGGTAAGGCTGCTGGGATTGCTGAGTTGTCCAAGGGGCTTCATTAGCTCCATAAAGTCAACTTTAGTTCCTTAAAGCTGTCTGGTCATTTCTGAGTTGATACATGTCTTTTCCAGATATGACATTGTAGTTAAAGCCTTGGTAATATAACCAATGTTTTCAATTGTGCCCTATCATAAGGAGAACAGATTTTTACTGAACTTATGCAAATAAATATGTTGCCATAAAAATATAAGAATACTTGGAGAGTTTCTGAATTCTGGAGGGTTCAGGTAGGGAGAGCAGGTAAATGCTCCAATTTGTTCATATCAAATTGCTGTAAGTCAGTTAGCTTAAGAGAAATAGTTTTATTGAATCTGGAAAAAATAAAACATTTTTTCAAAAGTCAGCAATGTTTCAAGCAAAAGGTCATAAAAAGTATAATTATCTTCTTCAATTCATTCAGTCCCATGTTATTAATTCTTGTTCTGCTTGAATCCAATTTTTCCATTAGTTCTGGAAATTTTTATCTAGTTTGGTTTTATGATCTTAAGGTTATCAGAAACCTGTACTCAGAGGTTTTTTTTTTCCATGAGTCTCACTGAAGATGAAGCACACTTGGAGAGAATTTTTATAAAGGCAACTGAGTAAAAGTACGACTGTCTGTAAATGATAAAAGACTTAAAAATGGGCATGGTTAAATATCTGATTAGAATGCAATTGACAAGGAAATTACATTATTTCAGTGACACACAAAACTGCAAGATAATAACATACCAGGACATCAGATTTCTAGGAGTTTCATATAATTTTTAGAACACTTAGTTTAATAACATACTTACAAAAATATAATCTAAGTGGGTTTGATATCACTTATTTGACAATGCTTTTGTAGGGGCTTAGGGCAGGCTGCCCCACAATCAGCCACTTTGGCATAAATATTATTTTGAATTAAAAGCAATTCAAACCCAGCAGATTCAGAAGTTCTTTGCCTTCCCCTCAACTGCCTTCTTGTACCAGGAAGAGAGCTATTAGCATATTCTTCTTTACCTAAGAAACTTATCCACATAATAGGGAAACTTTTGTTTTCCAAACATCTTTCAGCTTCCTGCTGATGGTTTTTCTGCCCTTTAGATCCTCACACCCCTACCCCTCTCCTTAGCTCATATGAGCGTCATGTTGCCTCCTTGTCTTTGGAATTTCATGTCTGATGAATTCCCCTTAAGTACATATGCTATTAAATTTAACTTTCTCCTATTAATCTGTCTCACATCAATTTGATTGTTAGTTTAGCTTGAAGAACCTTGAAGGGCAGAGGAAGTTCTTCCCCAACACCAACTTAACATAAACTCAGTGGCTTAAAATAATACCACTTATTATCTCAGTTCTGTCCATCCAATTCCAACATGGCATGGCAGGGATCTCTGCTCAGATCCCACAGGCTGAAATGAAGGTATCATCCAGATGGCAGTGCTCATCTAAGTCTCCATTAGCTCCTTTTGCAAACACAATGGTTGTTACAAGAATTTGTTTCCTTGTGGTTGTAAGACTAAGGCCCTATTTTCTTGCTGGTTGTGAGGCAGGGGCAGCTGCCAGCTCTTATAGGCTTCATACTCACAAGCCACCCCACAACATGGTGTAACCAAGCTAAAATGAGCTCATTCCTTGGTGAGTTACAGATAGACACTACATCAGGTGGAGTTGTCACACAAAGGAAACCTTATTTTCACAAAAAAGGAGATCATGGGGATTAATTTTCAAAGCTGTGACTCCCAAAGCAGGGGTGGGTGTTTTGTTTTGTTTTGTTTTAGGATTAGGATGAATGTTTAGAAAGAAATAAAGAAATTTTATGTTTTTTTATTTTTTGAGAGAGAAAGAGAGAGGAGAGCATGCAGACATGCATACGCAAGTGGGGGACAGAGAGGAGAGAGGGAGCGAATCCCAAGCAGGCTCCATGCCCAGCACGGAGCTGGATGTGGGGCTCAATCTCATGACTATGAGATAATGACCTGAGCCAAAATCAAGAGTCAGACGCTTAAGTGACTGAGACACCCAGACACCCCCAGAAAGGGGAGTTTTATCATTGCATGTAGAGGTGGGTATAAAGGTTGCACATGCATACTTACGAAACATCCCTATACATGCATTATATATTATGTTAGTGAGGTTTATGCTCCTCCTTGGGCGGGGATTTTAACTTTATAATGAGGTAGAGGTAGGTGTCTGGCATTCCATGGTCCATCTGTGCAGGTGTGAGCAGGTTGCCAAGCTCAAACTGGTCTAGGCTGGCCAGAGGTCTTCTTGTTGTTTGCCTCTAAAAGATAAGGTGAACATTCCTGTGAAGAGTAAAGGGGTCAATGAGGGTTTTGCTGGTGACATTTTTAACCTCATTAAGTATATAGGGCATGGTTTCAATGGTACCTTATTCCTTCTTCCTTTAGGCCAGCAGGAGTAGATCCCTCTGACTTCTGCACATCCAGAGAAACTCAGCTGTTTAGCTTCTCACCTGATTGAGTCAGGCCCACCCAGATAATCTCCGTAATTTAAGGTAAACTGATTTGGAACTTTTAATTACCTCTGTGAAATCTCTTCCTAGCAAGACATAGCTCAGGGTTTGATTTAACAACTAGGGGCCTGGAATCTTGGGGGGCCATTCTTACAATTCTGCCTATGACAGCATACAAATGCAAGTGAACAGTCAACAAGGAAATCCAATGTATGTGCTTAGGCTACAGTTAATGGCATGATTGGTTCAGATAAACGGTTTAAAAAGAAAACCTAGTATGTGTATTTTGCATAAAATTTTGTTTTTTATTTTATTTTTTATTTTTATTTTTTTGCATAAAATTTTAAAGATTTTTAAATGTTAAATAAACGGATAAGGCACTCTGCAAGAAATAGCATATGTAGGACCATGATAGAAATAACAGTTTAGTTACATGGAGCAAATGTGTAGGCTTAGTATCATTGAGAACTTCTTATATTGGAGCTGTAATATTTTTCTTGGCTCTGTGATAAGTGAGTTAGTATAGTGGTCAGAAATTAGTGAGGATAATTTAGTCCTAAAATTAATTGATAAAATAAGCTTACATCCTTTTCCTTGTGCATGATGTGTACTGGCCCCCTTCCTCTTCTCTGCTATGTACGGACACCAGTCATACGTACATGTGCACGCAGATGTGGACTCATGCATACATTTGCGTGCATACACATGTATGAACTGGAACACAAAAAAAGTTTCTTAATCCATCAATTACACAGCTATAGCATGGCATCCAGTTGTAAAATCATTCAGTGACATATTCCAACAAATACAGTTGCTTCTCTGCTCAGTTACAAAGTCCATCAACCAGTGCTTGGCATAGTCCATAACTGGAAAAATAGATTATGTTCATGTAAGGAAAAAGAGAAATGATTGAAATCAAAGAAAGAAATGTTCTAGAGGAGCAATGTGAACAGAATTTGAAAGTTTTCATCATGGCAACAACAACATTGAAAACACTTGAAAGTCCAATGATGCTTTTGAAGGGGAGCAGAATATGCTGCTCCAAAATATGCCTCTTTGACGTAAGGATTAATCTGAGCTGATAGCTTTGAGAAACTGTAGACATAGGAGAAGCTCTGAACAGAGAAGTTACTTCTTTGTAAGGAAAACCTACATTTATAAAGGATATTTATATCAGAAATGGGTCCTTACCAAAAAGACCGCTATTGGGGCACCTGGGTGCCTAAGACGATTAAGCTCAGGTCATGATCTTGTGGTTTGTGAGTTCGAATCCTGCGTTGGGCTCTGTGCTGACAGTTCAGAGCCTGGAGCCTGCTTCGAATACTGTGTATCTCCCTTTCTGTCCCTCCTACACCCGTGCTCTCTCTCTCTTTCTCTTGAAATAAATAAACATTAAAAAAAAAAAAAAAAGGAGAACCACTATTACCACAAATACCTTTTCCATGTGAGAGATTTATATCATGGCAAGGCAACCTTTGTGCATCAAATCTGTCCTCTTTGCACCTTTCCATGAATTGCCCTCAAACTCAGCATCTTTCCTTTGTCTTAAGCTGAAGATGGTATTTAAGGTGGTGATGGGTCACTTGGGGAGTTATTCAGTTTTCCTGGGTCTTTCCCTCGTATATAGGAGGTATACATGTTAGTAAACTTTTGTTTATTTTATTCCTGTTACTTTGTTTTTTATTATGGGGGCGGGAGGTGGAAGGTCTCACCCAGGAAACTGGAAAGGTAGAGAGAAAATTCTTTAGCAAATATTTCAATCACCAAAGAACTTATTAGCTTTGTAAGGGAGAGGTAAATTATCCCTCCTACCCCTCTTGAGTTCTTTTGGCTCTTCTAATAATTAAATGGACAAATGACAGATTAACAGGAGAAAAAATTAATTAGTAATTGATATGATATGATATGATCTCATTGATATGAGACCTAAGAAGGGATGAAAGCAGGCAGCTTTTTATACTTTTTAGACAAATAAATAAATTTTCGAGGAATTAACAAAACAAAGAAATGTAGGTTTGGGTATTCACTAGTGAAGAATCCAAGCAGAGATGGTTTATACAGTCTTCTCAGCTCCGAATTCCCTATCTTAGGTGATAAGGATGTCTCTCTACCTCCTGGTGCAGAGAAGGTGCCTTTCACATTGGGGATTCATTTCCTGCTTTCAGGGGGACAAAGGAAGGTCAGAATGTTCTTTTTGCACTGGTGTTTGTCAGGTAACTTGAATTCAAAATAATCAATATGCCAAAGTGGCATATTCTTCGGTGACCTGCCCTGAACCCTATCAACTATCATCCAAAGAGTTATGAGGACTGGGATAGAATCTCACTCCAAATCAAGGACAAATAATGGCAGGGGAAGCAACCATCAGTTAATTGGAGGAGGGCAATGATAATCACTAAAATCTCAGTGAAATGTTGTGATCAAATAATTGCAATGGTAAGAAATCTGGCTAATGTATCCTGTGTCATAATGTAAATTAGTTAATAGACTAATTGCTATAAAATTTGATGGGCTGATAGTAGTTGGAGGAGATTAGAGGACAATTGGTGAATCAAGGATCTAAGAAAAACTTTAAGAGTGCAGTAGAGCTATAAAAGAGACTTGGAGATGGGTTGTTAAAGAAAGAGGAGGCCCTAGAAAAGAAATGACTAATTTGATCTGCTGTGATGCATCTGTTTCCATGATCCATCATATTAATTACATTTTTCTAACCAAATTATATTCTCTCCTAAAATATAATTAAAGTTCTCATACCCTAGAGCTTCCTTAAAAAATCTAAAGTAAAGGTAAAGCAACAGTGGGTAAATTTAGTTGACACTAAAATAAAAAATTAGATGTCCTACATAAATGGACACTTTGTGATGCAATAGTATCCAGATGTTATGATAGCAAAGGTCAGGAATAACAAGTTTTCAATTTCTGCATTAATTCTGAAGTAATGTTGATAAGGACTCAATATCCTGCAGACAATTAGAACACTGAGATTGAGTTTAAATGAATGGGCTTTAATGATTAGAGTGTCTCCATATCCCTCCCAATGATCATTAAGAAAGAAAAATGTTTTTATGAAGTACATGAGGTTGACTGGTCATGTTTATTATGTGATGGATGACTTAGACTATTTAAATCATCAGGATCTTTGGAAACTAGAAATATGCAAAGAAGAATCTATTAGGTTAACCAAATGATGCAAATAATGTATTATTTATTTTGTAATTAGAAATACAAAATATAATTCATTCTCTGTAATTTAAAAGCTCAGACATTTTCCATTTGTATGGCATTTATCATATACCTCCCTGTAGTTAACATTTGTTATGTTTATGGATTCCCATTGTTATGAGTCCCCATTGCATGTCCCCAGTTCATGGCTTCATTCTCAGCTCTGGATACCTTTCCCTCTACATCCATGATACACTTGGTGGCAATTAGTCTGCTAGGTTCACATAAGTGATCTATTTTTGTAAACCACCTCTGCAAAAAACTTGATTAAGTTTTGTTTCTGTAAATTACATGTCCAGGACCATGGACCTTTCAGGACTTTCTACAGGTAGTTAAGTCAACAGTTTTTTTAAAGTAATGCCAAGTTTTCTGGGATATATTCAGGTGTGTGCCTCTATACGTGTGCATTTATGTGACAGTCACATGTCTATTGTATAACAGGCAGGCTAATCAGAGTACCGTTCTGAACCTCTTCTCCAACACTTAGTAACTTAACAGCTGTTACTAGGAGATTTTCTTAAAGCTTCTCTGCTTCAATTTGTTTTAAACATGAGGAGGCATAAGTTTCTAATGAGGGTTAAATATGAAAATGTACATAAAGTGCTTATTTTTAATACCTGGTCTGTAGTAAATGTTAAGCAATAGATATTAAGGTGTGTATACAGCATGTCATGTGTATATATACATATATACATGTGTTTTAAACGTGTATTTACATATATTACACATGTATATATGTATATATATATATATATATATATATATATATATACACAAATGTATAATAAACACCGACATGTACATGTAAAAAGATCAGAGAGAAATTAACCAATGTGTTAATGTAGCTGTGTTTATCTGATGGGAGTTTGTATTTTTCTTTATACTTGGCTGCACATTTCAAATTTCCAGTTTCAAATTTGCAGTTATTACATTTATAATGGAAAAAAAGATAAAGATAAATATTTGTTCACTTTGAAAAAGGTGATCTTGAATTGAACCATCAGAGAGTGTGGTTATAAAGAATAATTTCTTCATAATGAGAGTTTTTAAATACTGGAATAGACTACTAGGTTTATGGAATTCTGCTTTTTGTTGTTCCTTAACACTTTTCACTTTTTAATCCTAATTGAAGTGGAGAGAGTAGACCTCAGGTTTTCAAAGTCCTGACAGCAAGCCTGGTGGTTCTGTGATGACATACAAGTTAACTCCTATTATAGAAGTTATGTTTTATAATCAATAAATAGGAAACATAACTACTAATGTACCTAGAAAATTGATGTGGGCTTTTTTTTAAAAGGTGTTTTCTTCTGGGATTTGATTGATGATAAGGAGGCAGGTGAGCATTTTTTCCCCTCAGATTTAACTCAGATTGGATATACTTCTGACCATAGATATTCAGATTTGACCAGACATATGCCCTTTAGCAAGGAGCATCCACTGAAGAAAACAACCACAGCCTAAAGACAAATGAAGAAAATTATTACAAATGGATACTTGGGTATTTTAAATGTAATTTAAGCCTGACCCCAATCTTATAATTACCACATTTGATCTGGTATAAGTAATACAGATTATAGTTAAAAAACAAATATAGCCTGGGGTGCCTGGCTGGCTCATTCAGTAGAACATGCCACCCTTAATCTCAGGGCTGTGAGTTTGAGTCCCACATTGGGTATATAGATTACTTAAATAAATAAACTTAAAAAAATACAGCCTAATATATAAAGACCAAAGAGATAGTTAGATAAAGTACTTTTTACCAATCTGTTTTTCTGAGCAGGTAAAAAGAATTGAATTCATATGTGTTCTAAAATTCATCGCTGGTTAAAGACCATTAAATGGTTATGAAATTTGTCAACCCTTCTGGTACTGACACTGCTGTTCTTCTATCACCCTTATATTATTTAATAAGAGTATTTGTCATCTTTAGTGCTTATTTGGTAAATCATTTGAGGTTTACTGACCATGGAAGGGCCATATGTAATGCTCATATATAAGTAAATATGTCTATTTCCTGGGATTCTTATGCATACTTTATTTTTAAATGTATTTAATTTTCATTAGTTTAATAGCATAAATTTTGCATTTTGGTGAATTTGCTCTTTTATTTTAATTTATTATTAAATATTTGACACAAATACATACACAGAATATTAAGCACCTATATAACCAACACTAAAAAATGAAGAAATAAAACATTGCCAATATTGTTTTTTTAAGTTTATTTATTTAGTTTGAGAGAGAGAGTGTGTGAGTGCATGTGAGTGGGGGAGGGGCAGAGAGAGAGAGAGAGAGAGAGAGAGAGAGAAAATCCCAAGCAGGCTCCACACTCACCACGGAGCCCAAAACGGGGCTCCATCTCACAGCCGTGAGATCATGACCTGAGCTGAAATCAAGAGTCAGATACTTAAATAACTGAGCCACCCAGGCACCCCATCAATATTGTTTACGTACCCTCTGTACCTCTCCACAATTATACCCTCTCCCCTGGTCACCTTTTCAGAGAAAAGTATTTTCCTGAATTATGTGTTAAATATTCCCATTATATTTTTATGCTTTTATATATGGAGGTGTCCATAAATAATACACAGTATTTGAATGTTTCTGAACTCTATTTTTCTGGAGTTTGACTTCTATGTCAATATTAAGTTACAGCCATCATCCATATTGACACTAGGAATTTCAATTAATTCATTTACTTATATTTAATACTCCATTATATAATTTAGCACATTCTTAATCTGAAAGACACGGACTTTGCTTTCAAGTTTTCTAGTATCACAAAGAGTGTTGCTAAGAGCATTCTATTACATTTCTGTTTTTGCAAACATGTAATTAGGATACATACCCAAAAGTGGATTCAATATGTCAGAGGAAATTGTATATTCAAATGAACATGTTACTGGCAAATGGATCTAAGAAATGTTTCTATCAATTTATTCACCATCAACAATATTCCTTATGAACACCTCTTATCAGGCTTTCTAACCATTCACTCATTTACTTCTCTGGTAAATGATTATTCATGTTGTTAGACTTTTTTTTTGCTATGCGATTGTCTTTTTCTGAAATGATTTTTAGGTCCTTCTTTGTTGTGAATATCAACTGTTTGTTACTTATGTTAACAATAAATACATTCTTTTACCTTTATTGAGTTTTTTTATTTACTCAACATATGGTATAACTTGTTGAATATTCTATGTGTGCTTGAAAACAACATGTGTTCTGATGTGTTGAGTTGTGTTCTATAAACATTAATTATATCCTGTTGGATTATGGTACTGTTTAGTTCTATACCTTTATCTTATATTTTTATCCTCTAAATCTTTGATGAGTTCCATTCTATTACTACTGTTGATCCCATAGAGGTGTTTAAATCCCCAACTATAAATGTGGATTTATCTAAAAGCCCATTCAGTTCTCTCAGATTTTATCATGTTTTTGAAGCTCTTCTGTGTGGGTATACATATCAAGATTGTTATATTTTCTTGGTGGATCAATCCTTTTATTATATAATAGTCTCCTTTGTCACTAATCATTTTCTTTGTTCTGAAGACTTTGTCTGATATTAATATACTTAATCCAGTTGTCTTTTGATTAGCATAATAGGTTTTTTTTATTGCTGCAGTAACAAGTTACCACAAATTTAGTGGCTTAAAATAACACAAAATTATTATATTACCATTTATTTGGTCAGCTCTTGGAGACCCTGAGCCAGACTGTCAGTCTGAGGGTCCTATTCACTTCTTTATATCAGGTCTAAGGGCATGAGATCCTTGGTCTGAAGGTGTAGCCACTGGTCACCAAAGGGAGCAAGTAGTCCCAGATCCTACCTGGAGAAAAGGTGAGGACCCTTTCTGAGTTCTGACTCAAAGTGTCCCAGAATGAAGAGTGCCTCACAGAACAGTCAACACCAGGTACCCCATGGTAAGGATGGTAGCTGAGGCCCCAGGGAATTAAGTAGCTTGGTTTAAAGCGTCAAATTTGAGGAACACCTGGGTGCCTCAGTAAGTTGAGCATCTGACTTCAGCTCAGGTCATGATCTTGTGGTTGGTGAGTTTGAGCCCCAGGTCGGGCTCTTTGCTGACAGCTCAGAGCCTGGAGCCTGCTATGGATTCCGTGTCTGTCTCCCTCTTTCTCTGCCCCTCCCCTGCTCACACTCTGTCTCTCTCTCTCTCTCAAAAATAAATAAACTTTAAAAATACATCAATAAATAGTCAAATTTTGAGCAGTAGAGGGGAGGGGACCTGAGCCTAGTTAGTAGTTGATATGATAATCCTGAATGTGAATTAAGAGGACAACCCACTCCAGAGCAGAGGGTGTCCCACTTCCAGCCCCTGCTGCCACCCCAGTACACCTCAGACAGTGATGGAAAACCTCACCCCTAAGGCTCACTTCCCTCATCGGTGTATTAACTTCCAGAACTACCATAACAAATTACTACAATTTGGTGGCTAAAATAACCAGCAATTTATTCCATCAGTTATTTGGGCTCGAGATCTGAAATCAACTTGTTGGCAGTGTTGGTTCCTTTTGCAGGCTCTGAGAGAGAAACTGTTCCATGCTTCTCTTCTCACTGCTGGTGGTTTGTTAGCATTTCTTGGCATTCCTGGCTTGTGAATGCATCTCTCCAATGTCCACCTCTGCCATCACATGGCCTTCTTCCATTTGTGTGTCTTTTCTGTGTCTTTTACGTGTATCCAAATTTCACTCTCCTTTTTCTTATAAAGATACCAATCCATATATTTATGGCCCACTCTATTGCAGTATGACCTCATTACATTTGCAAAGATCCTATTTCCAGATATAGTCACATTTGTAGGTACTGGAGGATAGGGCTTAAACATCTTTTGGGGGCACACAAATAGTTCAATCCACTACATCAGAGTTCTCAGGGGACAGGCTGATCAAGAGAACAGAAGACATCCCTGTGGGTTCCTAGAAAAGCAAGTTCAAAGAAACCTTCAGAAGAGGTCCTTATTACAGCCAGGGAAGTATTTCCCTTCTGAAGATGAACACACCCTCTCATCCTCACACCTCCTGTGGGCTGGCATTACCTGTTCACCTGCCTGCACTTCTGCCTGATGCCCTTGACCAGTGTCACCATGCCTTGAAGTCACAGGAATAAGCAATGTGCTTATGAGAAACACAAGACTCAAAGTGAACCCCCCCCCCTTTCAATTTGGGGGGTATTCCCCAGAGCTTCCCCACTGCTGGTATTCCCCCAGGAACCTCAGAAAGCCACGTGTATTACCACTGCTCTTGCAAGTGTTTCATGTATGAAATGAGATGAAGGTGCCAAGAGCCAAGATGAGGAAAGACTAAGCACCTCTGAGGTCACACTCAATTAAGAGCTCACACTGAAGGCTTCTAACAAGAAAGAGGAGTGTAGTTGATGGTCCACTTCCTGCTGTACAAGTATAAGATGAAAGGCCCTTTACAAAAGCAGACATGCTAAAAATTGTCAACACAAAGTACAAGCACCAGTACCCTGAAGACCTCACGAGGATGTCTAAGAACATGCAGCTGATCTTTCGCATTAATGTGACGGAAGTCGGCCCTAGAAGCCACTCCTGTGCCCTTGACACCAAGTTGGGTATTACCAGCAAAGGGAGAGTGAATGTTGGAGGGGGTTGCACGAGATTGCACTCTTGATCCCATTCCTGGGTGTAATCTTCATGACTGGAAATTGTGCCACTGAGGAAGAGATCTCGGAAATCTTTTTTTTTTTTTTTTTAATGTTTTACTTATTTTTGACAGAGAAAGCACATGTGCAAGCAGGGGAGGGTCAGAGAAAAAAGGGACAGAAGATCTGAAGCAGGCTCCATGCTGACAACAGAGAGCCCAACATGGGTCTTGAACTTGAACTCGGGAACTGCAAGATCATGACCTGAGCCAAAGTCGAACGCTTAACTGACTGAACCACCCAGGTGCCTCACTTAGAGTTCTTGAACATAGTAAGGATATATGCTGGGAGGAAGTAGTTAACTTGGAGGGAGCCCATGAAGCTCATCACCAGAGATTTGATGTAGGTAGAGTACCTGGGGCAGGTTCTCCAGGGGGAAAAAGAGAGAATCTCAAGCAGGCTCCATGCCCAGCACAGAGCCTGCCTTGGGGCTCAACTGTGAGATCATGACCTGGGCCAAAATCAAGATCAGACGCTTCACTGAATGAGCCACTCAGGTGCCTCACAATGTAAAAATGTTTAAATTATAAGTTATATGTTCCACAGAACCAATTGCCTGAAGCAGTCAGGTGATATTCAGGGATATTATAGCCTTAAACAGATTTTTTTTAAAGGACACATATTAAATATCAAAATATTTCAAAATGCTAGAGAAAGAATTGAACTTCACGTTCAAAGAAAAGGTAAGAAATAATGAGATAAATATAAAACCAATGAGTTAGAAGGCACAGTACAGGTAACTGAAAAATGCCAATTCTTTTTTTTTTAATGCTTGTTTATTTCTTTTGAGAGAGAGAGACAGACAGTGAGCAGGGGAAGGGGAGAGAGAGAGGGAGACAGAAATCCCAGACAGAGAGATAGAGTGAGCAGGGGAGGGGGAGAGAGAGAGAGAGAGAGAGAGAGAGAGAGAGAGAGAGAGAGAGGGAGACAGCACAGAGCCCAGCGTGGTGCTCAAACTCACAAACTGTGAGACTATGACCTGAGCTGAAATCAATAGTTGGATGCTTAATTGACTGAGCCATCCAGGTGCCCTGAAAAATGCTAGTTCTTAAAAAAGATATTTATGACAGATTATTTTATAAATATTATCAATTTCAAAATAAAGAGAAAGTGGTATTTGTTAAATAATATTCCGTAAAATATAGGTGCAGAGGTGATTTAAATATTATAAGTGAACACTAGAAATATGCTATAAAAATATATCAGGATAAACAAAGGGCAGACAAGGAAATATTTCTACCTAAAGGAGAATTTCAAGTAATTACTTTTTTAAAAATTGGAGAATGAGAGAATTATAATTCTACAGTCCATAACAGGGAATGGGTAACAGTCATAATTAGCAGAATCCCAGGATTACCAAAAAATAAGATACACAGACAGTACACTAATGGAAGTCTAAACCATCACCTGTGGTGTGGTCCTCCATAAGAACAAACATTTTGATTAAAAAAACAGAAAACAACAACAACAACAAAAACCAACAAAACACTAATCTGATCAAGCTTCTGCTTAAAATTATTGGTGATTGTTATGCTGAGTGTCATATAAACAGGGTACATTGTACTGTTTTGTGCACTATACTGTATGCTTGAGAATTTCTGTGAAAAATGACTTATTGTAAATGTATTTAAAATGTACCTTAAAAATCAAATACTCAAGTGAAAATGCTATCTTTTAGCAAAGTGTAAATTACAAAGGAGTTCATTAGAAACTGAGTATTTTATCAACAAATACAAACTGAAACTAAAGACATCCTGAAAACAAAAAGCATAGAAAAATGACAAGAAGTAGGAAAAATGCACAGAGATAATATTCAGTGAAAATATGATCACTTGCATATGTAACTTCATATGACCTCTGAAAGTCAGCAGCTTTCGAAATCATTCATCACAGTCCTTTCCATGCATAAATTAAGTATTCAGAATACAATTTATGTAAAAAAATAAATCTGACTGGTGAAGAAAAGGAATAGATAGTGTGATGTTTCTGAGACAGCCCACCACCTGCCCTCGTCCCTGCCTGTATTACACTCCAATTATCCCATTTCCCATTAAGGGTAGGACATGACTCAATCCAAGCTCTGCAAGGGTTTCAGTAAGAAATCTTATAAAGAGTTTGCTGGGATATGACATTTTCTAAGAAGCATTAATAAAAGAGAAAGAAGCCATGAGGAGAACTCCATGAATGAAGACAGAAGAATGTGGAAACATGCAAATGTACATTAAGGGATGAATGGATAAAAATATATATGATGGAATATTATTCAGCCGTGAGAAAGGAAGATATCTTGTCATTTGTAAAAACATGGATGGAACTTGAGCACATTATCCTAAGTGAGATAAGTGAGAAAGACAAAAACTATATGACACCACTTCTATGTAGAATCTAAAAGGGTCAAACCAGTAAAAAACAGAGTAAAATGGTGGTTACCAAGGGATGGGGGAAGGAGAGGTAACACTGATATTGAATAAGGGTATAAAGTTGCAACCGGGAATAAATAAGACATAGAAATCTAATGCACAATATAATGCAGACACCAAAATACCCTTCTTATGCAATGTAACCAGTAACACGAGAACAGCATTTTCCGACATGTAAATATACCAAATTAATGCACAGTACACATTTAGTTTCCACAATGTTATGTATTTCAAATTTATTCAATAAAAAATATTTTTAAAAAGTTTTTGAGTGACGTCAGAGGAGACAAACAGCAAAGAATAAAAGGAGGTCACACACATGGGCCGGTGCCATATTTGAGCTCTAAATATCCACCATCTGTGGCATTTCCTCAGTTCCTCTCAATGTCTCTAAGAAAGTAAGGACATCGTCATGAGAGGAATCAGTGGGGAACAAGAGAGGACTGATTCCAGGGCTGACACAAGTCAACAGGAAGACAACGTGACCCGTAGGGACGTGCAACAATCTCCACTGTGAAACAGCTCTGTGCACAGAGCCCCGCCCCTGCTGTTGGCCACGCCTCCCATGCCCCTCCACGCCCCTCCACGCCCTCCCTACCCCCTCCCCCCCTACGCCCAGCCCCGCAGGCGTAACCGGATGTCCCACCCCCTGACTTCCTCCCACAGATCTTTCGGCTGTGCGGGATTCCATCTTAGGCCGGTGGAACCAAGTCCGCCGCCGATAGAGTCCCGGTTGCGCCTTGGCAGCAAGTAAGATTCCAAATGAGGACTGAGGGGACCTCCTGCCACAGAAATGAGGGGACCCATTAGATGAGAGCCCCAGTCCAACCCAGGGAGGCGCCAGACCAGTCAGGCTGATCTACCATGCACTTCCATTTTGGATCTGTTTGAGGTGAAAGCTTTCTGTGGGGGGCGCTAAGAGTCCCCTGACTTACTGCTAGTCCAGAAGAGGCTCCCGAGTGAGTGCTGAGGGGACCACTCACCCCAGACAGCGGCGGGCTCACCGAGCCTCAGCCAGTCTGTCAGCCCTGACAGACTTCGGGCAGGGGCGATGGGAACTGTGGCTGACTTCTGCCTCCAGAGTCTGAGGGAGGTGAGAGCTTAGTCTGAGGTAGTTGGTGTCACGTCGGCAAAGGCAGGAGTCCCGGCGAGGACCCCGCGTGAGTTCTCATGCTTCCACTGATCCCGGGTAGCAGTTGTGGCACGGCGTCAAGCCTGTGTTGTCAGCTCTTGATGCCGGTGGATGGGGTGGCTCTTCACTTCCTTTCTGGGTGTCTAAGACTTGTGGGGCCTCGATTGGAAGGTGGAGCGTCAGGTGATAGATGGCAGCGGGCATAACACCAAGCGGTATTCAGGTTGCCTAGCGCATGTGAGGATTGTGGGCTCGACCAACTGATGGCGGAGGAGCTCCACGGAGCCCTTCCCCTGTTGTCAGCCCTGCGAGGCGCAGGGAAGGGATGGTGGGCGGAGGCTACTTTTCCTTTCCTCCTCTGGGGCTCAGGAGGTTAAAGGATTTGTTAAGTCAGCAGGAGTTCCAGGCCCTGGCAGAGGTCATTGAGCCATATTTCAAGGGCAAACTCGCCACATACGAGTGTAGTTGCACAGATCACTGGGAACCCTTGGGAGATTCTGAGCAGTGATAGCCAGAGGAGACACCCAATCACTCCTCCATGGCGTTCACTGAAATGTGAGGGCTTTTATTGTCAATGGGTTAAAGTGAGTTTCCTGAAAGAGGTTTGAGGGGCCTGCCCACCACAGAACATACTGGTCCCAGAGTGTCTAGCCCCTACTGTGAATACTGGTAAGCCTGGCTATGGTGACTAGATGAGACTTTTCATGCTTTCTCACTTGTCTAAGGGAGAACAGGCCTTTGGGGAGCAAGAGTGGCATTAGGAATCAGACGTGTTCTGTCTGAGGCCCAACCATTAGCCACAGTAAAGACCTTGAGTGAGGGCTGAGAGAACTACCCATCCCAGAAGACTGGAACCTATCATAACCCTACTTAGTTCCCGTGACAGCCCTTGGAAGTTCTGGGCAGAGCGCTCACGCTGAGACATTCCCTCATTTCCTGGGTAGTGAACTGAGGGTGATGAAAGTTCATCCGGGGAAGTGATATCAGATCCCGGGCCCTACCAGTAGTCGAAGAAAGCACCCCAAGTGAGACTGATGGAGACACCCACTTCAGAACAGACTGATAGCTACAGAACTGTGTCCCTTTGTCACACCTGCAAAATTGGATGTGATGGGCCCCTAATTCCTCCCAGGGCAAGAGTCTTATACACTGTCAAGATTCAAGATATAGATCGTGATTGAGCAAACACTTGACCATCCACTTGAATGCAGAGGGGACCCCATGATATCTGCCCTACGCCTATACTTGTTTCCTGAAAAGCCGCAGACAAAAATGGTCAGAAATCTCTTTTTTTTAAGTTTATTTTATTTATTTTGAGAGAGCACAAGAGGGGCAGAGAGAGAGGGGGAGAGAGAGAGAGAGAGAAAGAGAGAGAGAGAGACAGAGAATCCCAAGCAGGCTCCTCACTGCCAGCATGGAGCCTGATGTGGGGCTTGAACCCACAAACCGTGAGATCATGACCTGAGCCGAAATCGAGAGTCAGATGCTTAACTGACTGAGCCACCCAGGCGCCCCTGTCAGAATTCTTAGCACTACAGGTTATACACTGTGGTCCTAGGGAGGTGGCAGTCTTGGTCTGCAGGGGGCGGGTTCAGATTATCAGTGGATAGAGTGACCAGACAATGCAGGAATTTGTATAGAAACTCACAGTAAAGAGCGAAAACAATCCAGCCCAGAACATACGATCACTGGGGAGCCCCCATACCTTTATTGGATCAGGGTAACTGGGCAAGTATCCCATGCTAAATTGTGTATTCTCTTCCTTCCTGGGCATTTCAGGCGGTTGAGGTCCTTGGCCTACGTGCCCACGTTACACGAGGTCCTCAAAGGAAGGATCCCAGGGCTTGCCAACAGTCACAGCAAGCATCCTGAATGAGGTCCAAAGGGCTTACTCACCTGAGAACAGAGGGACCCCTAGAATGCCTAGCTCCTCCTATTACTCCAGGAAAAACCCAATAAAGGTGGATACATGGCATCCTCCCTAAACTTCTTGGGGTGACTCAGGAAAATAAAGCACTCTTGTATCATGAGTGATTAACATCACTTGGCAGACTAGTCCTGCCTGAGGCCCTACCAGTAGCCAAGGCAAGTACTTTGAGTGCATACTGAGGTACTGCTGACCACAAGAGAATGGGGAAGACAAGCCTAGCCTGGCCCTGTTCAGTGCTGAGAGGCTATGGGCAAGGCTCTATGGTAGTCGTGACCACTAATTACCTCTTCCCCATCTTGAGGTGAAGCCTTTGGTCTCAGGGGGCAGTGCTAGTTCAGGAAATGAAGAGATCCCAGGATTTGCCTGGATTCAAAGCAGGGCAACGGAGTGAAAACTGGGGGGGTGGGGGTGGGGGGGAGGTGGGCACTGACACCAGTACAAATAGCATCCACAGAATCTAGCTCCTGTTGTCAGCCCTGGGAAACCCCAGGTAGGCTTTCTGGAGGAGGTACCTCCAGGGTTCCTGGTCTTAGGAGATGTGACTTTGGTCTTAGGGGCACCACCTCATAGTAGCATGGGGAGATGAGCCAAGCCCTGTTGAATGCCAAGGTAATGAACTTGAGTGAGGTTTGATGGGAGCACCCTCAGAACAGAAATGGCTCTGTAGAGCCAACCACACCTGCCTAGTGTGATCCCTGAGAATTCTCAGCCTGGGTTTACTAGCAGCATCCTCCGGAGCATTAAGACTTCCTCCTTCATGCCCTTCTGGGACACAGCGACCAGGAGTCAGGAAACCTGTGAGGCCCTATAGCAGTGTTGTCAGGAGAAGTCCATTGGAGACAGCTCTTAATCAGTGCCACCCCAGTTGAGTTTAGCAGCTGAGGCTACTCACATCTGCCTTCTTCCTCTTAGGTGGCGATTCCCCATTGCCTACCTTTTTGTCCACACTCCTGCCTACTGCCATCCACAAGAAATATCATGCCTCTGCCCCAGAAGAGTCCACAATACTCATGTGATCGATGCCTTCCAGCCCGCACTGTGACCCAGGGCCTGGAGGATGCACACGACTCCAAGGCTCTGGAGGAGACCTGTCTCTCCTCCCATCCTCTAATGCCTGGCACTTCGAAGAAGGCTCCAGGTGCTGGTATACCCAGCAACCCTGAGAATCCTCAGAGTTTCTGCTCCTCTTCCATTGCCATCACAACCACCTCAACAAGTGAGCTGAATGAGGGCTCCGATAGCCAAGAAGAGGAGGATAGCACCTCAGGGGCTGGGCCAGATGCCAAGAATGTGCCCATAGATGCTCTAGATAAGATGGTGGCTTTGTTGGTGGATTTCATGCTGTTCAAGTATCTAAAGAAAGAGCTCATGACGAAGGCAGATATGAAGATCATCATCAAAGGGTATGAAGAGCACTTCGCTGAGGTCTTCCTGAAAGCCTCTGAGCGCATGGAGATGGTCTTCGGCCTTGATGTGAAGGAAGTGGATCCCATCAACCACTGCTATGCCTTCTTCATCAAATTGGGCCTCACCTATGATGGGGTGCTGCATGGTAAAGAGGGCATACCCAAGACGGGTGTCCTGATACTTATCCTGGGTGTGATCTTCATGAAGGGCAACAGTGCCACTGAAAAGGAAGTCTGGGAAGTTCTGAAGTTGACGGGGATATATCCCGGGAGGAAGCACTCCCTCTTTGGGGACCCCAGGAAGCTCATCACCCAAGATTTCGTGAAGGGAAAGTACCTGGAATACCGCCAGGTGGCCAACAGTGATCCCGCACAATTTGAATTCCTCTGGGGCTCAAGAGCCCACGCTGAAACCACCAAGATGAAAGTCCTGGAGTTTCTGGCCAAGGTTCATGGGACTGACCCGAGTTCTTTCCCATCTCAGTATGAGGAGGCTTTGCAAGAAGAAGAAGAGAGAACCCGAGCCAGAATGTCAGCCATGGCTATCTCTACTTCTGTGGCCACTACAAGTTTCTAGTGCCAAGTCCAGTCACTTCTCTTGCCCCTAGTGAAGCCTGAGGCAGGTATTTCACTTTGTCTTTGAGAAGGTCAGTTAGTGTTCATAGAATTTAGGTCTGTGATAAGGTGAAAGCAATAGTTTATATGCCTATGTGTTCCTATATTGTGTAACTTGAAAATTATTTTTTAAACTTACGCATTTGTTTAAATAGTGTTTCTTTTGATATAGATTCAATTAGTTAAAATCTCCAAGTTTATGAAAGTATAGATCACAAATTTAATGCTATGATGAGGTTTAATATAGTGTGAGTTTTGTTATTTTATTAAACTAATTGTGAAACCATCTTAAATAATTACTTGGAAAAGATAACTTGGAACTGCAGTAGGTATTTACTACAAATCTGAGAGTGATCAGTTTTAAGGTGGTTGAGTTCAATAAATGGAAAAAAAAATTGTCAATCTGTGGCCCCCTTTTGCCTTTTATATTTTTTTATAAAATTAGATTATATATTCTTTAATATGCTGAACTTGTTTATGGATATATAAAAATAAATGTCAATAAATTAGACCCCCTGTTTGTTTCTTTTATTCCCCAAGCCTTAACTGAACATTTGCTTTTGGAAATCACTATGGTGGTCTTGGAGATTCTAGCATTAACAAGACCTACGACCTGCCCTTTTAATTTTTATCTATAGGATCAGCAATCCTGTAATTATGGTGGGATATCTTCTCATATCTAAGGGGCAAGTAAAAGAAGGAGTTAGTATGTGAGTGGAGGTGTTCCATTTGAGACTGTAAAATGTTAGTGCCCTGGAGAAAGTAAATTTGGGGATTGGGGAACCTGGAATTCCTATAGTGAGTGTTAATTTTTAACTTAAATTTGGATGTAGGCAAGCTGAGCCTGCGGGGGGTGGTGATCAGATATTAGAGCTTCAGATAGTTTGTCACTGAATTGAGACTCACAAATCCTGATTGCAAAACTGTTCTTTTATTTACTTTGGGTAATGGTTAAAAAAGACATAAATCTCCATTGGGGCAGGAATACAAGTTGTTCTGTGATATTGTTCCTGTGCCATTGAACATAATTCACAAATGAAGTTTTTAAACACTTTTTTAAATGTTTATTTATTTGGGGGGGGGGGTGGTGTGTGGGATGGGGAGTGGCAGAGAGAAAGGGAGAGAATGAAACCCAAGTAAGCTCCATGCTGTCAGTGCAGAGCCTGACACAGAGCCTTTATGATCTCATAAACCTCAAGATCATGACCTGAGCTAAACCAAGAGCTGGACTCTCAAATGAGTGAGCCACCCAAACACCCCCACAAACTAATTTTTATACACGTAGTCTTCGAAGAGTTTTGAGAGATAACTGATACTTCATTGAGGTAAGATACCAGGAAACCATTGGGTTGGCTTTTGTTGCCCTGGCCTGGGAGAGCCTGAGACTACTCCATTTAAGGCATACTTTAAATAAGTTATTTTCAGTGTGATTTTGCATAGTCTAAGAAATGCTTATATTTTTATGACTGTGAAATTAATGAGAATAGGAGTGATTTGAATGGAACAGAAGCTAGGGAGGCAAGTACTTGGTCCTTGTCACAAATTCTAGGAATTTTGAGTTGCATCCAGATGGAGAAGAAATTCTCTATTATTAAAGAACACAACATCAGAGGGGATATATTTACTGAGGTTTACTTGCTAAGTAGCATTTTGGTTGATCTGACATTCCATGCCCTGTAGTACTTCATGTTTTTTGAAACAAACTAGATTTTTAAAAAATCACTTAGGTGAGGTTGATGGGATCTGTGGTTAAAATAATTGCAGTAATAACTGTCATTGATTAAAGACCTAAGTTATGTCAGACACTATAACAGGTGCCTTACATATATATTGAATTCTTTCAGACAGTTCCATATGACAAGGCTTATCGACTCTTCAGATGAAGAACCTAAGATTTACAATGCTTGGGAATGTGCCCAAGTGCACAGGTCTGGTATGTGACAGAACTGAGGCTAGAGTTGTGGTCTGAGTTCTTCTGGAGCCCACTTGCTTCCACTCCTCCTGCCTGAGGCTCATACTCTAGATTTATTTCTCTTCTCACTATTCCATATTGCCTCTTAGGATAAAAAGGACTTTGAATCTCAAGTACTAAACACACATGTCAAGAACAAAGGTGAAAAATGATAATCAAATGCAATTTGGGAATTGTCTGTAGGCTTCACTTACCTAGGGTCCTGCTGCCCTTAACCCCAGGGTTACTCCTGCACTCCTGCACTCTGTTATTTTCTTGATACCTGTTAAATTCAATGTTTATTATATTTTAAGGGATTATTTTCCAGTTTCCCTGTCCAGCAGTAAATTTTAGCTCCACAACTTTAATAAGCTAGTCCCTGTAACAATGAAAGTCAGTCTCAAACTGGACTTTGTAGCCATCACATGGATGTTTGTAAACATTCAAATCTGACCTTTTCCACTAACTTGTTAGATATACTGATATATATCAGTATATCTATATATCAGTGGATATAGATATAGATTTAGATATGGATATACTGATAGATATAACTTGTTAGATATACTGCTTTCTGATTACTATGGGAAAAGTCTACAAAAAAAGAAGCATTGACATCAAGAAGTTAAATTCATTTCTTTGCTGCTGAAATGCAAAAGGTAGTTCAGAATACTAGTTTTGGGCTTAAAGCTATCCCTGTCTTCCATGCACTTGAACTGAGCTTCATCTCAGTCTTGCTTAAACTAATGTGATCCTGGTGTGCTCCATTGTAGATGACATTCAAGCTGAAGGGCAGTGGATTCATACTTTTCAAGTACTGCAAATTGTTTTAACCTCAAGCCAATTACCAGACCCTCTACCTGAGTGTACTTCTATTTTACTTTTTTTTTGAGAAAATGTAACCAAGGTTACTCTAAATTCAGCAACTCCTTAAAGCAAAAACTTCATTTTATTAGCTATTTGTCATAGACTCTAAGCCTAAAGTTTTCTCTTGGCCAGCAAGGGAACAGGACACAGGATGAAAAACAAAAGATGGCTAATGCCCAGGAAAAGACAAGAGCCCCGAATAAGGGTCCTTGCCCCATATTTATTAAGATCAGAAGACTTACAAACGTGATGGGTGTGCACAAAGAGACAATGAATCTGTGAACATTAACTTAGGGGTGTGAGGTAAAGGGGGTTTTGAAGATATACAGTGTTTGGGGTTTGGGTCAATATAAAACAAAATCCTGGCGCCGGGCAGATGGGCAGATGGTTGTTAATGGCAGACAGGAGGCACCGTGTTTGTGTATCTTAGCTAGCCTAGGGAATAAGACAGAGCAGATAACCTGAGGGTTAACAAGGCACCTTTTCTTTTGTTAATCAGCTCTGCTCTGGGCAGCATCACCCACAGCACAGTGCAGTGCAGTGGTCTATAGCCCTATTTACCTGCTTACCTAACTTGGTTCTTCCCTCCCGTGAAAGCAGCTTTCTGCTATAGTACTAAATTGGGGGGGCATATTTCGCCTTGAGTGACTAATCTTGCTTACCTCATATACCTTTGTATTGGGGGGCCTTACCCCCTCTCTCCTGGGTGCCTTTGCACCTCCCTGCTCTATCCTGGGGTTCCTAATCTTGTGTACCAAACTCAGGTGTGAGCATCCTATGGTTTTGTACTTCTTTATGCCTTGTTAACCCATTGGTGTTAGCCCAAGGGATTCTTAAGTTTATTCCATACAGCTATGAGAGCATTCATTGACACCCATAAGATCATGTTTAAAGACATATGTTAGGCAAATTATTTGTCAGGCTGTTTAATGTACATAAGGCAATCCAGAACCTAAGCTGTTTCCTAGGTTTCTGCTGCCCCTTAGCTATCTGCAGCCCAGGGATTAGGAACTATTTTCAAAGATGATGGAAATCTGCTGGTAATGTTATCATCGCAAATCTATAACTGATATTCAGCACAGATGTTTTGGATGCATTTCACTGTCCTTTTATTGGAAAGGAACAAAACAATGCAATACATAGTTTGTCTGTTTTCCTGTCATTGGACATGCATCCAATGGGAATATTCTGAAAAAGATCATCTATCTTTGAAAAACTTAATGAGATATGCCTGCCTTATGCTATACCCTGTACATTGTAGTTTCTGGTTAATTTTATTTTTTGCTTCCCTGCTGAGCCACTCCTAGATGGGCAGGAGTCGCCAGGTGATACCACCCTCTGCAACCATATTTCTCCTGAAAGTGACGTCAGACTATCTGCTGGCTTCCCAAGTTGCTGTAGTCATTTCATTATAGCCTAGTTATAGCCAACTATAAATGTGGATTTATCTAAAAGCCCATTCAGTTCTCTCAGATTTTATCATGTTTTTGAAGCTCTTCTGTGTGGGTATACATATCAAGATTGTTATATTTTCTTGGTGGATCAATCCTTTTATTATATAATAGTCTCCTTTGTCACTAATCATTTTCTTTGTTCTGAAGACTTTGTCTGATATTAATATACTTAATCCAGTTGTCTTTTGATTAGCATAATAGGTTTTTTTTATTGCTGCAGTAACAAGTTACCACAAATTTAGTGGCTTAAAATAACACAAAATTATTATATTACCATTTATTTGGTCAGCTCTTGGAGACCCTGAGCCAGACTGTCAGTCTGAGGGTCCTATTCACTTCTTTATATCAGGTCTAAGGGCATGAGATCCTTGGTCTGAAGGTGTAGCCACTGGTCACCAAAGGGAGCAAGTAGTCCCAGATCCTACCTGGAGAAAAGGTGAGGACCCTTTCTGAGTTCTGACTCAAAGTGTCCCAGAATGAAGAGTGCCTCACAGAACAGTCAACACCAGGTACCCCATGGTAAGGATGGTAGCTGAGGCCCCAGGGAATTAAGTAGCTTGGTTTAAAGCGTCAAATTTGAGGAACACCTGGGTGCCTCAGTAAGTTGAGCATCTGACTTCAGCTCAGGTCATGATCTTGTGGTTGGTGAGTTTGAGCCCCAGGTCGGGCTCTTTGCTGACAGCTCAGAGCCTGGAGCCTGCTATGGATTCCGTGTCTGTCTCCCTCTTTCTCTGCCCCTCCCCTGCTCACACTCTGTCTCTCTCTCTCTCTCAAAAATAAATAAACTTTAAAAATACATCAATAAATAGTCAAATTTTGAGCAGTAGAGGGGAGGGGACCTGAGCCTAGTTAGTAGTTGATATGATAATCCTGAATGTGAATTAAGAGGACAACCCACTCCAGAGCAGAGGGTGTCCCACTTCCAGCCCCTGCTGCCACCCCAGTACACCTCAGACAGTGATGGAAAACCTCACCCCTAAGGCTCACTTCCCTCATCGGTGTATTAACTTCCAGAACTACCATAACAAATTACTACAATTTGGTGGCTAAAATAACCAGCAATTTATTCCATCAGTTATTTGGGCTCGAGATCTGAAATCAACTTGTTGGCAGTGTTGGTTCCTTTTGCAGGCTCTGAGAGAGAAACTGTTCCATGCTTCTCTTCTCACTGCTGGTGGTTTGTTAGCATTTCTTGGCATTCCTGGCTTGTGAATGCATCTCTCCAATGTCCACCTCTGCCATCACATGGCCTTCTTCCATTTGTGTGTCTTTTCTGTGTCTTTTACGTGTATCCAAATTTCACTCTCCTTTTTCTTATAAAGATACCAATCCATATATTTATGGCCCACTCTATTGCAGTATGACCTCATTACATTTGCAAAGATCCTATTTCCAGATATAGTCACATTTGTAGGTACTGGAGGATAGGGCTTAAACATCTTTTGGGGGCACACAAATAGTTCAATCCACTACATCAGAGTTCTCAGGGGACAGGCTGATCAAGAGAACAGAAGACATCCCTGTGGGTTCCTAGAAAAGCAAGTTCAAAGAAACCTTCAGAAGAGGTCCTTATTACAGCCAGGGAAGTATTTCCCTTCTGAAGATGAACACACCCTCTCATCCTCACACCTCCTGTGGGCTGGCATTACCTGTTCACCTGCCTGCACTTCTGCCTGATGCCCTTGACCAGTGTCACCATGCCTTGAAGTCACAGGAATAAGCAATGTGCTTATGAGAAACACAAGACTCAAAGTGAAACCCCCCCCCCCTTTCAATTTGGGGGGTATTCCCCAGAGCTTCCCCGCTGCTGGTATTCCCCCAGGAACCTCAGAAAGCCACGTGTATTACCACTGCTCTTGCAAGTGTTTCATGTATGAAATGAGATGAAGGTGCCAAGAGCCAAGATGAGGAAAGACTAAGCACCTCTGAGGTCACACTCAATTAAGAGCTCACACTGAAGGCTTCTAACAAGAAAGAGGAGTGTAGTTGATGGTCCACTTCCTGCTGTACAAGTATAAGATGAAAGGCCCTTTACAAAAGCAGACATGCTAAAAATTGTCAACACAAAGTACAAGCACCAGTACCCTGAAGACCTCACGAGGATGTCTAAGAACATGCAGCTGATCTTTCGCATTAATGTGACGGAAGTCGGCCCTAGAAGCCACTCCTGTGCCCTTGACACCAAGTTGGGTATTACCAGCAAAGGGAGAGTGAATGTTGGAGGGGGTTGCACGAGATTGCACTCTTGATCCCATTCCTGGGTGTAATCTTCATGACTGGAAATTGTGCCACTGAGGAAGAGATCTCGGAAATCTTTTTTTTTTTTTTTTTTAATGTTTTACTTATTTTTGACAGAGAAAGCACATGTGCAAGCAGGGGAGGGTCAGAGAAAAAAGGGACAGAAGATCTGAAGCAGGCTCCATGCTGACAACAGAGAGCCCAACATGGGTCTTGAACTTGAACTCGGGAACTGCAAGATCATGACCTGAGCCAAAGTCGAACGCTTAACTGACTGAACCACCCAGGTGCCTCACTTAGAGTTCTTGAACATAGTAAGGATATATGCTGGGAGGAAGTAGTTAACTTGGAGGGAGCCCATGAAGCTCATCACCAGAGATTTGATGTAGGTAGAGTACCTGGGGCAGGTTCTCCAGGGGGAAAAAGAGAGAATCTCAAGCAGGCTCCATGCCCAGCACAGAGCCTGCCTTGGGGCTCAACTGTGAGATCATGACCTGGGCCAAAATCAAGATCAGACGCTTCACTGAATGAGCCACTCAGGCGCCTCACAATGTAAAAATGTTTAAATTATAAGTTATATGTTCCACAGAACCAATTGCCTGAAGCAGTCAGGTGATATTCAGGGATATTATAGCCTTAAACAGATTTTTTTTAAAGGACACATATTAAATATCAAAATATTTCAAAATGCTAGAGAAAGAATTGAACTTCACGTTCAAAGAAAAGGTAAGAAATAATGAGATAAATATAAAACCAATGAGTTAGAAGACACAGTACAGGTAACTGAAAAATGCCAATTCTTTTTTTTTTAATGCTTGTTTATTTCTTTTGAGAGAGAGAGACAGACAGTGAGCAGGGGAAGGGGAGAGAGAGAGGGAGACAGAAATCCCAGACAGAGAGATAGAGTGAGCAGGGGAGGGGGAGAGAGAGAGAGAGAGAGAGAGAGAGAGAGAGAGAGAGAGAGAGGGAGACAGCACAGAGCCCAGCGTGGTGCTCAAACTCACAAACTGTGAGACTATGACCTGAGCTGAAATCAATAGTTGGATGCTTAATTGACTGAGCCATCCAGGTGCCCTGAAAAATGCTAGTTCTTAAAAAAGATATTTATGACAGATTATTTTATAAATATTATCAATTTCAAAATAAAGAGAAAGTGGTATTTGTTAAATAATATTCCGTAAAATATAGGTGCAGAGGTGATTTAAATATTATAAGTGAACACTAGAAATATGCTATAAAAATATATCAGGATAAACAAAGGGCAGACAAGGAAATATTTCTACCTAAAGGAGAATTTCAAGTAATTACTTTTTTAAAAATTGGAGAATGAGAGAATTATAATTCTACAGTCCATAACAGGGAATGGGTAACAGTCATAATTAGCAGAATCCCAGGATTACCAAAAAATAAGATACACAGACAGTACACTAATGGAAGTCTAAACCATCACCTGTGGTGTGGTCCTCCATAAGAACAAACATTTTGATTAAAAAAACAGAAAACAACAACAACAACAAAAACCAACAAAACACTAATCTGATCAAGCTTCTGCTTAAAATTATTGGTGATTGTTATGCTGAGTGTCATATAAACAGGGTACATTGTACTGTTTTGTGCACTATACTGTATGCTTGAGAATTTCTGTGAAAAATGACTTATTGTAAATGTATTTAAAATGTACCTTAAAAATCAAATACTCAAGTGAAAATGCTATCTTTTAGCAAAGTGTAAATTACAAAGGAGTTCATTAGAAACTGAGTATTTTATCAACAAATACAAACTGAAACTAAAGACATCCTGAAAACAAAAAGCATAGAAAAATGACAAGAAGTAGGAAAAATGCACAGAGATAATATTCAGTGAAAATATGATCACTTGCATATGTAACTTCATATGACCTCTGAAAGTCAGCAGCTTTCGAAATCATTCATCACAGTCCTTTCCATGCATAAATTAAGTATTCAGAATACAATTTATGTAAAAAAATAAATCTGACTGGTGAAGAAAAGGAATAGATAGTGTGATGTTTCTGAGACAGCCCACCACCTGCCCTCGTCCCTGCCTGTATTACACTCCAATTATCCCATTTCCCATTAAGGGTAGGACATGACTCAATCCAAGCTCTGCAAGGGTTTCAGTAAGAAATCTTATAAAGAGTTTGCTGGGATATGACATTTTCTAAGAAGCATTAATAAAAGAGAAAGAAGCCATGAGGAGAACTCCATGAATGAAGACAGAAGAATGTGGAAACATGCAAATGTACATTAAGGGATGAATGGATAAAAATATATATGATGGAATATTATTCAGCCGTGAGAAAGGAAGATATCTTGTCATTTGTAAAAACATGGATGGAACTTGAGCACATTATCCTAAGTGAGATAAGTGAGAAAGACAAAAACTATATGACACCACTTCTATGTAGAATCTAAAAGGGTCAAACCAGTAAAAAACAGAGTAAAATGGTGGTTACCAAGGGATGGGGGAAGGAGAGGTAACACTGATATTGAATAAGGGTATAAAGTTGCAACCGGGAATAAATAAGACATAGAAATCTAATGCACAATATAATGCAGACACCAAAATACCCTTCTTATGCAATGTAACCAGTAACACGAGAACAGCATTTTCCGACATGTAAATATACCAAATTAATGCACAGTACACATTTAGTTTCCACAATGTTATGTATTTCAAATTTATTCAATAAAAAATATTTTTAAAAAGTTTTTGAGTGACGTCAGAGGAGACAAACAGCAAAGAATAAAAGGAGGTCACACACATGGGCCGGTGCCATATTTGAGCTCTAAATATCCACCATCTGTGGCATTTCCTCAGTTCCTCTCAATGTCTCTAAGAAAGTAAGGACATCGTCATGAGAGGAATCAGTGGGGAACAAGAGAGGACTGATTCCAGGGCTGACACAAGTCAACAGGAAGACAACGTGACCCGTAGGGACGTGCAACAATCTCCACTGTGAAACAGCTCTGTGCACAGAGCCCCGCCCCTGCTGTTGGCCACGCCTCCCATGCCCCTCCACGCCCCTCCACGCCCTCCCTACCCCCTCCCCCCCTACGCCCAGCCCCGCAGGCGTAACCGGATGTCCCACCCCCTGACTTCCTCCCACAGATCTTTCGGCTGTGCGGGATTCCATCTTAGGCCGGTGGAACCAAGTCCGCCGCCGATAGAGTCCCGGTTGCGCCTTGGCAGCAAGTAAGATTCCAAATGAGGACTGAGGGGACCTCCTGCCACAGAAATGAGGGGACCCATTAGATGAGAGCCCCAGTCCAACCCAGGGAGGCGCCAGACCAGTCAGGCTGATCTACCATGCACTTCCATTTTGGATCTGTTTGAGGTGAAAGCTTTCTGTGGGGGGCGCTAAGAGTCCCCTGACTTACTGCTAGTCCAGAAGAGGCTCCCGAGTGAGTGCTGAGGGGACCACTCACCCCAGACAGCGGCGGGCTCACCGAGCCTCAGCCAGTCTGTCAGCCCTGACAGACTTCGGGCAGGGGCGATGGGAACTGTGGCTGACTTCTGCCTCCAGAGTCTGAGGGAGGTGAGAGCTTAGTCTGAGGTAGTTGGTGTCACGTCGGCAAAGGCAGGAGTCCCGGCGAGGACCCCGCGTGAGTTCTCATGCTTCCACTGATCCCGGGTAGCAGTTGTGGCACGGCGTCAAGCCTGTGTTGTCAGCTCTTGATGCCGGTGGATGGGGTGGCTCTTCACTTCCTTTCTGGGTGTCTAAGACTTGTGGGGCCTCGATTGGAAGGTGGAGCGTCAGGTGATAGATGGCAGCGGGCATAACACCAAGCGGTATTCAGGTTGCCTAGCGCATGTGAGGATTGTGGGCTCGACCAACTGATGGCGGAGGAGCTCCACGGAGCCCTTCCCCTGTTGTCAGCCCTGCGAGGCGCAGGGAAGGGATGGTGGGCGGAGGCTACTTTTCCTTTCCTCCTCTGGGGCTCAGGAGGTTAAAGGATTTGTTAAGTCAGCAGGAGTTCCAGGCCCTGGCAGAGGTCATTGAGCCATATTTCAAGGGCAAACTCGCCACATACGAGTGTAGTTGCACAGATCACTGGGAACCCTTGGGAGATTCTGAGCAGTGATAGCCAGAGGAGACACCCAATCACTCCTCCATGGCGTTCACTGAAATGTGAGGGCTTTTATTGTCAATGGGTTAAAGTGAGTTTCCTGAAAGAGGTTTGAGGGGCCTGCCCACCACAGAACATACTGGTCCCAGAGTGTCTAGCCCCTACTGTGAATACTGGTAAGCCTGGCTATGGTGACTAGATGAGACTTTTCATGCTTTCTCACTTGTCTAAGGGAGAACAGGCCTTTGGGGAGCAAGAGTGGCATTAGGAATCAGACGTGTTCTGTCTGAGGCCCAACCATTAGCCACAGTAAAGACCTTGAGTGAGGGCTGAGAGAACTACCCATCCCAGAAGACTGGAACCTATCATAACCCTACTTAGTTCCCGTGACAGCCCTTGGAAGTTCTGGGCAGAGCGCTCACGCTGAGACATTCCCTCATTTCCTGGGTAGTGAACTGAGGGTGATGAAAGTTCATCCGGGGAAGTGATATCAGATCCCGGGCCCTACCAGTAGTCGAAGAAAGCACCCCAAGTGAGACTGATGGAGACACCCACTTCAGAACAGACTGATAGCTACAGAACTGTGTCCCTTTGTCACACCTGCAAAATTGGATGTGATGGGCCCCTAATTCCTCCCAGGGCAAGAGTCTTATACACTGTCAAGATTCAAGATATAGATCGTGATTGAGCAAACACTTGACCATCCACTTGAATGCAGAGGGGACCCCATGATATCTGCCCTACGCCTATACTTGTTTCCTGAAAAGCCGCAGACAAAAATGGTCAGAAATCTCTTTTTTTTAAGTTTATTTTATTTATTTTGAGAGAGCACAAGAGGGGCAGAGAGAGAGGGGGAGAGAGAGAGAGAGAGAAAGAGAGAGAGAGAGACAGAGAATCCCAAGCAGGCTCCTCACTGCCAGCATGGAGCCTGATGTGGGGCTTGAACCCACAAACCGTGAGATCATGACCTGAGCCGAAATCGAGAGTCAGATGCTTAACTGACTGAGCCACCCAGGCGCCCCTGTCAGAATTCTTAGCACTACAGGTTATACACTGTGGTCCTAGGGAGGTGGCAGTCTTGGTCTGCAGGGGGCGGGTTCAGATTATCAGTGGATAGAGTGACCAGACAATGCAGGAATTTGTATAGAAACTCACAGTAAAGAGCGAAAACAATCCAGCCCAGAACATACGATCACTGGGGAGCCCCCATACCTTTATTGGATCAGGGTAACTGGGCAAGTATCCCATGCTAAATTGTGTATTCTCTTCCTTCCTGGGCATTTCAGGCGGTTGAGGTCCTTGGCCTACGTGCCCACGTTACACGAGGTCCTCAAAGGAAGGATCCCAGGGCTTGCCAACAGTCACAGCAAGCATCCTGAATGAGGTCCAAAGGGCTTACTCACCTGAGAACAGAGGGACCCCTAGAATGCCTAGCTCCTCCTATTACTCCAGGAAAAACCCAATAAAGGTGGATACATGGCATCCTCCCTAAACTTCTTGGGGTGACTCAGGAAAATAAAGCACTCTTGTATCATGAGTGATTAACATCACTTGGCAGACTAGTCCTGCCTGAGGCCCTACCAGTAGCCAAGGCAAGTACTTTGAGTGCATACTGAGGTACTGCTGACCACAAGAGAATGGGGAAGACAAGCCTAGCCTGGCCCTGTTCAGTGCTGAGAGGCTATGGGCAAGGCTCTATGGTAGTCGTGACCACTAATTACCTCTTCCCCATCTTGAGGTGAAGCCTTTGGTCTCAGGGGGCAGTGCTAGTTCAGGAAATGAAGAGATCCCAGGATTTGCCTGGATTCAAAGCAGGGCAACGGAGTGAAAACTGGGGGGGTGGGGGTGGGGGGGAGGTGGGCACTGACACCAGTACAAATAGCATCCACAGAATCTAGCTCCTGTTGTCAGCCCTGGGAAACCCCAGGTAGGCTTTCTGGAGGAGGTACCTCCAGGGTTCCTGGTCTTAGGAGATGTGACTTTGGTCTTAGGGGCACCACCTCATAGTAGCATGGGGAGATGAGCCAAGCCCTGTTGAATGCCAAGGTAATGAACTTGAGTGAGGTTTGATGGGAGCACCCTCAGAACAGAAATGGCTCTGTAGAGCCAACCACACCTGCCTAGTGTGATCCCTGAGAATTCTCAGCCTGGGTTTACTAGCAGCATCCTCCGGAGCATTAAGACTTCCTCCTTCATGCCCTTCTGGGACACAGCGACCAGGAGTCAGGAAACCTGTGAGGCCCTATAGCAGTGTTGTCAGGAGAAGTCCATTGGAGACAGCTCTTAATCAGTGCCACCCCAGTTGAGTTTAGCAGCTGAGGCTACTCACATCTGCCTTCTTCCTCTTAGGTGGCGATTCCCCATTGCCTACCTTTTTGTCCACACTCCTGCCTACTGCCATCCACAAGAAATATCATGCCTCTGCCCCAGAAGAGTCCACAATACTCATGTGATCGATGCCTTCCAGCCCGCACTGTGACCCAGGGCCTGGAGGATGCACACGACTCCAAGGCTCTGGAGGAGACCTGTCTCTCCTCCCATCCTCTAATGCCTGGCACTTCGAAGAAGGCTCCAGGTGCTGGTATACCCAGCAACCCTGAGAATCCTCAGAGTTTCTGCTCCTCTTCCATTGCCATCACAACCACCTCAACAAGTGAGCTGAATGAGGGCTCCGATAGCCAAGAAGAGGAGGATAGCACCTCAGGGGCTGGGCCAGATGCCAAGAATGTGCCCATAGATGCTCTAGATAAGATGGTGGCTTTGTTGGTGGATTTCATGCTGTTCAAGTATCTAAAGAAAGAGCTCATGACGAAGGCAGATATGAAGATCATCATCAAAGGGTATGAAGAGCACTTCGCTGAGGTCTTCCTGAAAGCCTCTGAGCGCATGGAGATGGTCTTCGGCCTTGATGTGAAGGAAGTGGATCCCATCAACCACTGCTATGCCTTCTTCATCAAATTGGGCCTCACCTATGATGGGGTGCTGCATGGTAAAGAGGGCATACCCAAGACGGGTGTCCTGATACTTATCCTGGGTGTGATCTTCATGAAGGGCAACAGTGCCACTGAAAAGGAAGTCTGGGAAGTTCTGAAGTTGACGGGGATATATCCCGGGAGGAAGCACTCCCTCTTTGGGGACCCCAGGAAGCTCATCACCCAAGATTTCGTGAAGGGAAAGTACCTGGAATACCGCCAGGTGGCCAACAGTGATCCCGCACAATTTGAATTCCTCTGGGGCTCAAGAGCCCACGCTGAAACCACCAAGATGAAAGTCCTGGAGTTTCTGGCCAAGGTTCATGGGACTGACCCGAGTTCTTTCCCATCTCAGTATGAGGAGGCTTTGCAAGAAGAAGAAGAGAGAACCCGAGCCAGAATGTCAGCCATGGCTATCTCTACTTCTGTGGCCACTACAAGTTTCTAGTGCCAAGTCCAGTCACTTCTCTTGCCCCTAGTGAAGCCTGAGGCAGGTATTTCACTTTGTCTTTGAGAAGGTCAGTTAGTGTTCATAGAATTTAGGTCTGTGATAAGGTGAAAGCAATAGTTTATATGCCTATGTGTTCCTATATTGTGTAACTTGAAAATTATTTTTTAAACTTACGCATTTGTTTAAATAGTGTTTCTTTTGATATAGATTCAATTAGTTAAAATCTCCAAGTTTATGAAAGTATAGATCACAAATTTAATGCTATGATGAGGTTTAATATAGTGTGAGTTTTGTTATTTTATTAAACTAATTGTGAAACCATCTTAAATAATTACTTGGAAAAGATAACTTGGAACTGCAGTAGGTATTTACTACAAATCTGAGAGTGATCAGTTTTAAGGTGGTTGAGTTCAATAAATGGAAAAAAAAATTGTCAATCTGTGGCCCCCTTTTGCCTTTTATATTTTTTTATAAAATTAGATTATATATTCTTTAATATGCTGAACTTGTTTATGGATATATAAAAATAAATGTCAATAAATTAGACCCCCTGTTTGTTTCTTTTATTCCCCAAGCCTTAACTGAACATTTGCTTTTGGAAATCACTATGGTGGTCTTGGAGATTCTAGCATTAACAAGACCTACGACCTGCCCTTTTAATTTTTATCTATAGGATCAGCAATCCTGTAATTATGGTGGGATATCTTCTCATATCTAAGGGGCAAGTAAAAGAAGGAGTTAGTATGTGAGTGGAGGTGTTCCATTTGAGACTGTAAAATGTTAGTGCCCTGGAGAAAGTAAATTTGGGGATTGGGGAACCTGGAATTCCTATAGTGAGTGTTAATTTTTAACTTAAATTTGGATGTAGGCAAGCTGAGCCTGCGGGGGGTGGTGATCAGATATTAGAGCTTCAGATAGTTTGTCACTGAATTGAGACTCACAAATCCTGATTGCAAAACTGTTCTTTTATTTACTTTGGGTAATGGTTAAAAAAGACATAAATCTCCATTGGGGCAGGAATACAAGTTGTTCTGTGATATTGTTCCTGTGCCATTGAACATAATTCACAAATGAAGTTTTTAAACACTTTTTTAAATGTTTATTTATTTGGGGGGGGGGTGGTGTGTGGGATGGGGAGTGGCAGAGAGAAAGGGAGAGAATGAAACCCAAGTAAGCTCCATGCTGTCAGTGCAGAGCCTGACACAGAGCCTTTATGATCTCATAAACCTCAAGATCATGACCTGAGCTAAACCAAGAGCTGGACTCTCAAATGAGTGAGCCACCCAAACACCCCCACAAACTAATTTTTATACACATAGTCTTCGAAGAGTTTTGAGAGATAACTGATACTTCATTGAGGTAAGATACCAGGAAACCATTGGGTTGGCTTTTGTTGCCCTGGCCTGGGAGAGCCTGAGACTACTCCATTTAAGGCATACTTTAAATAAGTTATTTTCAGTGTGATTTTGCATAGTCTAAGAAATGCTTATATTTTTATGACTGTGAAATTAATGAGAATAGGAGTGATTTGAATGGAACAGAAGCTAGGGAGGCAAGTACTTGGTCCTTGTCACAAATTCTAGGAATTTTGAGTTGCATCCAGATGGAGAAGAAATTCTCTATTATTAAAGAACACAACATCAGAGGGGATATATTTACTGAGGTTTACTTGCTAAGTAGCATTTTGGTTGATCTGACATTCCATGCCCTGTAGTACTTCATGTTTTTTGAAACAAACTAGATTTTTAAAAAATCACTTAGGTGAGGTTGATGGGATCTGTGGTTAAAATAATTGCAGTAATAACTGTCATTGATTAAAGACCTAAGTTATGTCAGACACTATAACAGGTGCCTTACATATATATTGAATTCTTTCAGACAGTTCCATATGACAAGGCTTATCGACTCTTCAGATGAAGAACCTAAGATTTACAATGCTTGGGAATGTGCCCAAGTGCACAGGTCTGGTATGTGACAGAACTGAGGCTAGAGTTGTGGTCTGAGTTCTTCTGGAGCCCACTTGCTTCCACTCCTCCTGCCTGAGGCTCATACTCTAGATTTATTTCTCTTCTCACTATTCCATATTGCCTCTTAGGATAAAAAGGACTTTGAATCTCAAGTACTAAACACACATGTCAAGAACAAAGGTGAAAAATGATAATCAAATGCAATTTGGGAATTGTCTGTAGGCTTCACTTACCTAGGGTCCTGCTGCCCTTAACCCCAGGGTTACTCCTGCACTCCTGCACTCTGTTATTTTCTTGATACCTGTTAAATTCAATGTTTATTATATTTTAAGGGATTATTTTCCAGTTTCCCTGTCCAGCAGTAAATTTTAGCTCCACAACTTTAATAAGCTAGTCCCTGTAACAATGAAAGTCAGTCTCAAACTGGACTTTGTAGCCATCACATGGATGTTTGTAAACATTCAAATCTGACCTTTTCCACTAACTTGTTAGATATACTGATATATATCAGTATATCTATATATCAGTGGATATAGATATAGATTTAGATATGGATATACTGATAGATATAACTTGTTAGATATACTGCTTTCTGATTACTATGGGAAAAGTCTACAAAAAAAGAAGCATTGACATCAAGAAGTTAAATTCATTTCTTTGCTGCTGAAATGCAAAAGGTAGTTCAGAATACTAGTTTTGGGCTTAAAGCTATCCCTGTCTTCCATGCACTTGAACTGAGCTTCATCTCAGTCTTGCTTAAACTAATGTGATCCTGGTGTGCTCCATTGTAGATGACATTCAAGCTGAAGGGCAGTGGATTCATACTTTTCAAGTACTGCAAATTGTTTTAACCTCAAGCCAATTACCAGACCCTCTACCTGAGTGTACTTCTATTTTACTTTTTTTTTGAGAAAATGTAACCAAGGTTACTCTAAATTCAGCAACTCCTTAAAGCAAAAACTTCATTTTATTAGCTATTTGTCATAGACTCTAAGCCTAAAGTTTTCTCTTGGCCAGCAAGGGAACAGGACACAGGATGAAAAACAAAAGATGGCTAATGCCCAGGAAAAGACAAGAGCCCCGAATAAGGGTCCTTGCCCCATATTTATTAAGATCAGAAGACTTACAAACGTGATGGGTGTGCACAAAGAGACAATGAATCTGTGAACATTAACTTAGGGGTGTGAGGGAAAGGGGGTTTTGAAGATATACAGTGTTTGGGGTTTGGGTCAATATAAAACAAAATCCTGGCGCCGGGCAGATGGGCAGATGGTTGTTAATGGCAGACAGGAGGCACCGTGTTTGTGTATCTTAGCTAGCCTAGGGAATAAGACAGAGCAGATAACCTGAGGGTTAACAAGGCACCTTTTCTTTTGTTAATCAGCTCTGCTCTGGGCAGCATCACCCACAGCACAGTGCAGTGCAGTGGTCTATAGCCCTATTTACCTGCTTACCTAACTTGGTTCTTCCCTCCCGTGAAAGCAGCTTTCTGCTATAGTACTAAATTGGGGGGCATATTTCGCCTTGAGTGACTAATCTTGCTTACCTCATATACCTTTGTATTGGGGGGCCTTACCCCCTCTCTCCTGGGTGCCTTTGCACCTCCCTGCTCTATCCTGGGGTTCCTAATCTTGTGTACCAAACTCAGGTGTGAGCATCCTATGGTTTTGTACTTCTTTATGCCTTGTTAACCCATTGGTGTTAGCCCAAGGGATTCTTAAGTTTATTCCATACAGCTATGAGAGCATTCATTGACACCCATAAGATCATGTTTAAAGACATATGTTAGGCAAATTATTTGTCAGGCTGTTTAATGTACATAAGGCAATCCAGAACCTAAGCTGTTTCCTAGGTTTCTGCTGCCCCTTAGCTATCTGCAGCCCAGGGATTAGGAACTATTTTCAAAGATGATGGAAATCTGCTGGTAATGTTATCATCGCAAATCTATAACTGATATTCAGCACAGATGTTTTGGATGCATTTCACTGTCCTTTTATTGGAAAGGAACAAAACAATGCAATACATAGTTTGTCTGTTTTCCTGTCATTGGACATGCATCCAATGGGAATATTCTGAAAAAGATCATCTATCTTTGAAAAACTTAATGAGATATGCCTGCCTTATGCTATACCCTGTACATTGTAGTTTCTGGTTAATTTTATTTTTTGCTTCCCTGCTGAGCCACTCCTAGATGGGCAGGAGTCGCCAGGTGATACCACCCTCTGCAACCATATTTCTCCTGAAAGTGACGTCAGACTATCTGCTGGCTTCCCAAGTTGCTGTAGTCATTTCATTATAGCCTAGTTGATCTCTAATATCTGTGCTCTTACTTAGATATCAATATTTAACCTTGGAGCTACAAATTTATAATCAACAATTATTCTTCTTCAGTATTTCTCTAATCAGTGACAGCACACATTTCATGGTGAGATTTCAGACATTGGACTGGATGGTTGGGGAAATACATTTTAATAAGAGTTTCTTTTTTCAAATGTTTATTTAGTTTTGAGAGAGTGAGAGAGAGTAGAGGAGGGGCAGAGAGAGAAGGAGACAGGAGACAGAGAATCCCAAGCAGGGGAGCCCAACATGGGGGCTGGAACCCACGAACTGTGAGATCATGACCTGAACTGAAATCAAGCATCATAGCTTAATCAACGGAGCCACCCAGGCACCCCGATGAGAGTCTCTATCAGAGAAATTTCTACCATGATACAGAATTGATAACCTCATTTAATAACTTATAAGGCCAGCTCTGACTTTAGCCTGTATCACTATCTGTTTATAAAAGCCTCTCGAATGGAATAGTTTAAGTCTAGGTATTTCAAGCATAACTATGCCTTCTTTTTGTTATGCTCATTTTTAAAAAGTCCTAAAATATTCTGAGAGATAAAATGAGAATAACCTATAAATATTACCTACTCTATGTTTTAGCTAGATCATGGCTGCCTTAAAATAAAATGCGTTAACAAGTTTGAAGGAACAATTTAATGAAAATGATCTTACTGTGATCATATGAGTATATGTCATCACAGTGGGAGTTTTAGCTTTTGGTTACCAGCAGGATGCAGATGTTGATTCACATAATATATTTAATGGCTTTGCCTCTTCTCCAAATCATTGGGATTAACTATTAAAGATGTAAGGATGTAAACAGAAGAAAAGTTATTCTATCAGATAGTTTACAAATAATTTTTACGTTCAGATTCATTAGGGGTTTTAAGGCTGATCACATTAACCGAGCAATCTACCATATATCATATTCCTCCTCTTTGGGCTTCAAGACAGTTTTATTTACTACCATGTTAAAGTACTGTGTATATCTTTCAGACTACTTAAAATTTAAATTTTACCTTTGTATCTCTTTGCATTGATACTTATTTATATATATATATATTATATATATAATATATATATATCTTTGTAAAGACAAAAATTTGTAAGTTTTAGGGTATATATATATTTATCTGATTTTACCACAACATAAATATATTTAAGGATTGATAATTTCTCATTTTTTCTCACAATTCATTCCTAAAGAGCACATTTTGTACTTTGTTAACAATAAACTATAGTGTTTTGCCCTAGGAACACTCTTAAAAATTTTTATTGGTAGATACTAATCAGAGGTAATGTTTTAAAATAGTGAAGATAACCCCTAAGAGAGATATTCAGATTTCTCAAATGTTTTATAGAAATTGCAGTTTCTATTCCATGATCATGGATTGGAAGAACAAATATTGTTAAACTGTCGATACTTCCCAAAGCAATCCACACATTCAATGCAATCCCAATTAAAATAGCACCAACATTTTTCCCTGAGCTAGAACAAACAATCCTAAGATTTGTATGGAACCCAAAAGACCCTAAATAGCCAAAGTAGTGTTGAAAGAAAACCAAAGTGGGAGGCATCACAATCCCAGAGTTTAACATGTATTACTAAACTGTAATCATCAAGATGGTATGGTATTGGCATAAAAACAGACACACAGATCAATGGAATAGAATAGAGAACCTGGAATTGGACCCACAAATGTATGGTCAACTAATCTTCAACAAAGCAGGAAAGATATCCAATGGAAAAAAATCTCTTTAGCAAATGGTGCTGGGAGAACTGGACAGCAGCATGCAGAAGAATGAAACTGGACCACTTTCTTACACCATATACAAAAATAAATTCAAAATGGATGAAATACCTAAATGTGAGACAAGAAACCATCAAAATCCTAGAGGAGAAAACAAGCAACAACCTCTTTGACCTCAGTCGCAGCAACTTCTTACTTAACTATGAACTATTGGCACCTCATCAAGATAAAAGCTTCTGCACTGAAAAGGAAACAATCAACAAAACTAAAAGGCAACCAGCGGAATGGGAGAAGATATTTGCAAATGATATATCAGATGAAGGGTTAGTATCCAAAATCTATAAAGAACTTACCAAACTCAACACCTGAAATACAAATAATCCAGTGAAGAAATGGACAGAAGACATGAATAGACACTTTTCCAATGAAGACATACAGATGGCTAATAGACACATGAAAAGATGCTCAACATCACTCATCATCAGGGAAATACAAATCAAAACCACATTGAGATACCACCTCACACTGGTCAAAGTGGCTAAAATTAATAACTCAGACAATGACAGATGTTGGCGAGGATACAGACAAAAAGGAATCCTTTTGTGCTGCTGGTGGGAATGCAAACTGGTGTACCCACTCTGGAAAACAGTATGGACGTCCCTCAAAAAATTAAAAATAGGGGTGGCTGGGCGGCTCAGTTGGTTTAGTGTCCGACTTTCGCGCAGGTCATGACCTCACGGCTCGTGAGTTTGAGCCCCGCATCGGTCTCTGCACTGACAGCTCAGAGCCTGGAGCCTGCTTCAGATTCTGTGTCTCCCTTGCTTTCTGCCCCTCCCCCACTTGTGCTCTGTCTCTCTCCCTCAAAAATAAATATTTAAGAAAATTCTTAAAAATTAAAAATAGAGATACCATATGACCTAGCAATTGCACTACTAGGTATTTATCCAAAGGATACAGGTGTGCTGTTTCAAAGGGACACATGCACCCCAGTATTTATAGCAGCACTATCAACAATAGCCAAATATGGAAAGAGTCCAAATGTCTATAGACAGATGAATGGATAAAGAAGATGTGGTATATATATATATACATATATATATATATACGTATATATATACACACACACACACACACACACACACAATGGAGTATTACTCAGCAATCAAAAAGAATGAAATCCTTCCATTTGCAACAACATGGATGGAACTAGAGTGTTTTATGGTAAGTGAAATTAGTCAGAGAAAGACAAATATCATATGACTTCACTCATGTGGAATTTAAGATACAAAACAGATGCACATAGGGAAGGGAAGCAAAAATAATACAAAAACAGGGATGGGGACAAAACATAAGAGACTCTTAAATATAGAGAACAAACTGAGGGTTGCTGGAGGGGTTGTGGGTGGGAGGAAGGGCTAAATGGGCAAGAGACATGAAGGAGGACACTTGTTGGGATGAGCATAGGGTGTTATATGTAGGTGATAAATCACCGGATTCTACTCCTGAAATCATTATTGCACTATATGCTAACTTGGATGTAAATTAAAATAATAATAATAATAATAATAATAGCTCTTAAATTTGATTCAGAAGCTGTTAATGAAGTTTAAAGAATCTGAAACAGATCTGAATTATCATTCTTTAATTACTTCCTTGATTATTTATATAAAAGAAACAATAGAACTCTCTGAGATACATGGAAATTATAAAGGCAGTGTCCATAATCCTAGTTTTTTTGTGTTTAATAGGAGATTGAAAGCATCCATGCTGTGAAAACATAGTCATTATAAATGTTCATTTTTTAGAATCATGATATTAGAACTATCATGCCAACTGTGAATCAGTGATATTTTTTGTATACTGATTTATACCAGAGATCAACAGATTTTTGTCATAGAATCTTTAGTAAAAGTTAGCCAAATGATTTTATTGAATAAACTAACTTAAACCCTACAAAATGTGGACCAATAAAAGATTAATGTGCTGTATTTAGAAATTAAGTTATACAAAAAGTTTGCATCATATTAAAAGTATTAACATAAAAATAGTTTGTACTGAATAAGATCAATTATCTCCCTAATTCTTAGTTTCTTGTGGCTCTGAAAGCCACATTCCTTGGAGGAATGTGAAAGAGTTTATTTCCTATAGTTCTCAGAGTTTTGCATGCATGGCCTGAAGTTTGTACAGAGGGACAATAATTTCTGACTGTGTTACTTGAAAGGAGATGTACTGATTCTGTAAATTTGTACCTACAGGATATAAAACAAATTTACATGTTTATTTCCTCTTACTGCTGCAAAAGGCATCTGGTTTCTTTTTCATCTTCTGTTGCTGCTGTACTGCACTCCACTTTTCAGTTTGAGGATCTAGCTCAGTAGTTTTTAGTTCTGAGAAGTACTGGCGTAGCTGCTTGGAGGAGCTCTTCCAGAAGGCTTTACACAATCCAAATGCAGGACCATTAAGGGGAAGGTTGATAAGGAAATGGATGTTCACCTGGTCTTGAAGTCTCACCTACAGATGACTTATTAATTACCAAGAGAGAGGGAGACTTAACATGAGGACATTTGGTGGATACCATCATAACCAAATGACCAGACTCAGCATTACTAATGACTTGGCACTGTGACCTGTTGTGCTTCTGGATGGTTCTCTTATTGAGAACTATACTGTAGTACATAAAAATTTTTCTTGCAGGAAAATTTTAAAGTCCCAGACATGAAAGGGCAGTGAGAGATTTCAGACAGTTGGCCCTGACCCTCAAAATATGCCAATGCCATGAAGGACCAAAGAAGGCTGCCCTAGATTAAAGAAGACTAAATTCAGTGGGAGATCCTAGTCTGGACTAAGACATCACTGGGACTCTTGAGTATGTTCTACAAATTATATAATTGTTAAATTTCTTGGCCATAGTGATGGAATTGCTGTTATATAGGAGAATTTATTTTGTTAGGAGATGCATGCTAACTATTTACAGGTGTGCATGTGTGTGTGTTAAGCATATACCTTAAGAAAGTACATTGCAAATAAAAGGACAAAAATGAGAGGAAGGTATTATAGGGGCCAAGGAAAGACTGCCACTTTGATGGGCCACTTTGGCATGAAGAATATTTTGAGCTGAAGGCAATCAAGATACTGGGGGCTCAAGAGAAACTTTTGCCCCTCCCTTAAATACATAAAAGAATCTGTGGGGGGGGATGGTAATTAATAGGCCTTTCCCAGAATAAGGGCTATTAGTAGAGGTAAATTTTATCCAAGTGACCCATCTGTATGTCAGGGCAAACATCTAATTACCAAACATCTGCTCTTCATCTTATTGACCTGTAAGGTGCATTCCTTTCCTCTGAAGTCCCTTACCCCTACCCATTTCCTTCTCCTTAGTTTAAGATGACATATATACTTCATTTTGCCTGTATTTGGAATTCCCATGTCAGTGTGGATTCCCCATATGTACACTATTTGATCTTTTCCTGTTAATCTTGATCTTGAAGGGTCTTGAAGGGATAAGACATTCTTGCTCCCCAACAGCAGAAAGCAGCTATGGCAAAATGGTAATTGGTGAACTAATGAAAGACGTGTATGTGTTTATTGTTCTAGTATTCAATTCTTATGTAAGCTTAGAATATTTTAAAGTAGAGAGTTGGGGTAGGGAGAAGAAATCATTAGTAGTATTGAGTGTGTCTGAACATAAAGAGGATAAAAAGTAAATAGTACGTTCCAGATATGTCTTTCTGAATTATGGTATTTATTATTTGATTTATTGCACTGATATATCAAGAATTTGTACATGAGAATCACATCTAAATCAACATTAGACAGAAATTGTCCAGAATTTCTTCTCTATTGTTACACTTTATAGTGTTCCTTAAGATTCAAGAGTACCTTTTTTTTCTGTGCAAAACTTCAAACTTTCTGCTGTTGTAAGAACTTATGTGCTCCATAGAAGTATTTGGTCAGGTCAATTTTGTAAGTATGGGTTATTCTTTCCTCTGGGGAGCATTTAAATCAAATGTGTTTCTTCCTGACAACCAGGGGAATATTTTTATAGCTTCCAAGAAAGCTACTATTTAAACTACTTTCTACTATGACTATATACAATTGTGCATTTTCAGAACAGCTAGAAATTACTGAAGTGTGTGTTAATAATATAAATGAGAAAATAAGTTAGTGAAAAAAGGTCGTAAGTGCCTACATTTATTATTGTCTGTATGGCTTTACACAGACTTCCTAAATTTAAACATTTGTGCAGAAAGATAGTTCTGGAAACTAACAATTTTCATTCAGTGACTAAGAACAAAGCTTTGTTTCAGTCAGATTAAAGTTGAACTTGGCCCCACTATCTTCTAATTGTGTGACTTTAAACAATTAATGACTATTTCAGGGCCTTGTTTTAAACAAAGTCTGAGAAAGACAGTAACATCTACCCTATGAGAGTGTTGAGAGGACTTATAGGAATGAGATAATGCACATTAGGTATTCAACACAGTACCTGACACAAATAGTACAAGCCTATTACCATCACTTTCATCAAAATCCGTGCCAGATCATCCTCCCTGTTGTCCCTAGTAATGTCCATCCTCATTTATGCCCAGCAGAAACATTCTAAATCATTAATGTCACAAGAGTGTTATTTAAGTCCCAAAATGGAGTTGAAATTCATGGTTTCCTGTGCCTTTTCATTTTACTGTCACTCTAATATGGAGCATTTTTAGAATAAATTCCTTACCACTAACTGTTCCCGTCTGTATAGATTGCCATAGGGAATCCATAAATATTACCGCTGCTTCCTGATAAGGTATCACAAATTGTCCTTTATTTCAGGAAACGTTTTTATTAAAATAAACTATTTTACTTAAATTTAACTTTTTAAAAAATTTAGTATTTATTATTATTTATAATAATAATATATTATGGCATTATATGTAAAATAACTACAAATACAATAATATAAAATAATAATTTATTTAAAATTAAATTAAAATGCCGTCAGGGAGGGGTGCCTGGATGGCTAAATCAGTTAAGTGTCTGACTCTTGATTTTGTCTCAGGTCATGATCTCATGGTTTATGAGATCAAGCCCTACGTCGTGCCCTGCACTGACAGCCCGGAGCCTACTTGGGACTCTCCCTCTCCCCTCTGTACCCCTCCCCTGCTCATGCTCACTCCCTCTCTCTCAAAATAAATAAATAAACATTTTTTTAAAAAAATACTGTCAGGGAACAAGAATTTGCCGTACTCTACAAAAGTCCTTCTAACTGGTCTAAGAGTCAAATTGACATGACACAGATTAACAGGAGAAAATCACATTTAATTTCATATGTATGGAAAATCCACACAGACATAGAAATTCCAAAGACAGTCAGGCAAAATGAGATATATATGTCATCGTGAACTAAGGAGAAGGAAGAGGGTAAAGGCTGTAACTTCAGAGGAAAGAAATGCACCTTACAGGGCAATAAGAAGAAGAGCAGATGTTTGGTAAGTAGATGTTTGCCGTGCCATACAGTTGGGTCACTCAGATAAAATTTATCTCTGCTTATAACCATTATTCTGGAAAAGAGCCCTCCAAGTAGACACCCCCCCATAGATTCTTCTGTGTAGTTAAGGGAGGGGCAGAAGGTTTCTCTTGAGTCCCCAGAGTCTCGAATGCCTTCAGCTCAAAGTAATCTTCATGCCAAAATGGCTGTGTTAGGGAGGCCTGCCCTCAGCTCCTACAGTTCCCTTCTCTGAAACTTTCCTAAAGTTTTACACATTAAAAGTTGAACTGGTGGGTTGTTTTACCTTGGTGAACCAGTCTCTTAGTCCTGACAATAGGTCAGTTTAGTCAAAATCATTTCAGGAGGCAATGATGTAGGTGTATTCTCAAAGTTAGGCCTGTTACCAAATCCCAAATTTGGCTACCTGTTGCTCGAAAGGCTGATAGTCAAGAGACAAGCGTTGATTGGAAGGGAATATGAGCTTTATTCAGAAGGCCAGCCACCTGGGAAGAAGGTAGAATCTTTTCCAAAAGACTCTCCAAAGTTTTTTGCTGGCCAAGAGGGTTTTAAAGAGACAGAGGGTCGTTATTCAGTGAGCTGTGTGCAGTGGCCTGTAACATTTCCTGACTCCGTGTAGATTTAATGGTGCTTATTTACAGCTGTTAGATGTTATGTCAGTGCTTGAGGGTTGCACAAGAGGTCTAATTTCTGTTCTGTAACTTGCATGGTCTTTCTGTTCTCCTTCTAAAAGGAATGTAAGATTTATACATCCACAAAGAGTGTTAATAAATCAATCATACAAACTTAAGAACACCTAGTAAACATCACAATGCTAGTCATAAAGATCAAAGCAGACTCAGGACTGTGGTTTAAGTACTCAGATATTCAATAAGAGGCATTTCTATGAAAACGTGAGAAAAACAAGGGATCAAATGTTTGATCAATAGATCAAATCCAATCCAAATGGATTGGGTCAGATGTTAAGCCAGTTTCTGGGTTCTGAAGGTAGCCAGCTGAAATCAAGGTATCATCCAGATGACAGACTCAAAGTATCTTCAGATAGAGTGAGGGCAGGTACTGGCAATCTGACAGATCTTCTTGGTTTGCAGTTCAAATGTCTCTGGTGATCTATGAGTGGCTCACTAAAAAATAGGCATGAAGATTGTCTATAAGATATTGTAGCAATTTATCTGATGTTTACATTAAGTCATTTAAATTTAGTTTGCAGGACTTCAGGGGAAAAGGCAGTTTTAGTTCCCAAATGATTCCAAGTTAGAAAGATGAGAGAAAAATCCCAATGTTAGTTTGGAGAGTTATAGCCAAGCATTGGAGGACACTAGAAGAAATCAGGATCCAGTCTACTTTATAATGAATAGTATTAAAATCTAATATCTGCAAAGGTGTGTTACTGAAACATATTTTCTTTGTACAAATCACCCTCATTTTTGCCAAAGCTAGCCAAATTAATATTAATTTGTTTGCAAAGTAAGACTAGTTTCAAAAAAGTTGGCCCGATTATTTACGTGAGTGCAGTAAGAATAGTGGTTCACCATAAAGACTCTTTAAAACCTGCATTGTTGGAACTTTTTATAAGGAATCTCTAGATTGAACTTATAACAGCCTCCCAAGGCCAAAAGCCAAGCCAAATATTTGCTATTAGACTTTGCCTGCAATATACCTATAGATTTGGGTGAATTCCTCTCTTTTGGAGGTCCCCAAAATATGATGAGTTTCCTGCACCTGCCAGGAAGTGACCTTCTTTATTCACCTGGTAAGGCTGCTGGGATTGCTGAGTTGTCCAAGGGGCTTCATTAGCTCCATAAAGTCAACTTTAGTTCCTTAAAGCTGTCTGGTCATTTCTGAGTTGATACATGTCTTTTCCAGATATGACATTGTAGTTAAAGCCTTGGTAATATAACCAATGTTTTCAATTGTGCCCTATCATAAGGAGAACAGATTTTTACTGAACTTATGCAAATAAATATGTTGCCATAAAAATATAAGAATACTTGGAGAGTTTCTGAATTCTGGAGGGTTCAGGTAGGGAGAGCAGGTAAATGCTCCAATTTGTTCATATCAAATTGCTGTAAGTCAGTTAGCTTAAGAGAAATAGTTTTATTGAATCTGGAAAAAATAAAACATTTTTTCAAAAGTCAGCAATGTTTCAAGCAAAAGGTCATAAAAAGTATAATTATCTTCTTCAATTCATTCAGTCCCATGTTATTAATTCTTGTTCTGCTTGAATCCAATTTTTCCATTAGTTCTGGAAATTTTTATCTAGTTTGGTTTTATGATCTTAAGGTTATCAGAAACCTGTACTCAGAGGTTTTTTTTTTCCATGAGTCTCACTGAAGATGAAGCACACTTGGAGAGAATTTTTATAAAGGCAACTGAGTAAAAGTACGACTGTCTGTAAATGATAAAAGACTTAAAAATGGGCATGGTTAAATATCTGATTAGAATGCAATTGACAAGGAAATTACATTATTTCAGTGACACACAAAACTGCAAGATAATAACATACCAGGACATCAGATTTCTAGGAGTTTCATATAATTTTTAGAACACTTAGTTTAATAACATACTTACAAAAATATAATCTAAGTGGGTTTGATATCACTTATTTGACAATGCTTTTGTAGGGGCTTAGGGCAGGCTGCCCCACAATCAGCCACTTTGGCATAAATATTATTTTGAATTAAAAGCAATTCAAACCCAGCAGATTCAGAAGTTCTTTGCCTTCCCCTCAACTGCCTTCTTGTACCAGGAAGAGAGCTATTAGCATATTCTTCTTTACCTAAGAAACTTATCCACATAATAGGGAAACTTTTGTTTTCCAAACATCTTTCAGCTTCCTGCTGATGGTTTTTCTGCCCTTTAGATCCTCACACCCCTACCCCTCTCCTTAGCTCATATGAGCGTCATGTTGCCTCCTTGTCTTTGGAATTTCATGTCTGATGAATTCCCCTTAAGTACATATGCTATTAAATTTAACTTTCTCCTATTAATCTGTCTCACATCAATTTGATTGTTAGTTTAGCTTGAAGAACCTTGAAGGGCAGAGGAAGTTCTTCCCCAACACCAACTTAACATAAACTCAGTGGCTTAAAATAATACCACTTATTATCTCAGTTCTGTCCATCCAATTCCAACATGGCATGGCAGGGATCTCTGCTCAGATCCCACAGGCTGAAATGAAGGTATCATCCAGATGGCAGTGCTCATCTAAGTCTCCATTAGCTCCTTTTGCAAACACAATGGTTGTTACAAGAATTTGTTTCCTTGTGGTTGTAAGACTAAGGCCCTATTTTCTTGCTGGTTGTGAGGCAGGGGCAGCTGCCAGCTCTTATAGGCTTCATACTCACAAGCCACCCCACAACATGGTGTAACCAAGCTAAAATGAGCTCATTCCTTGGTGAGTTACAGATAGACACTACATCAGGTGGAGTTGTCACACAAAGGAAACCTTATTTTCACAAAAAAGGAGATCATGGGGATTAATTTTCAAAGCTGTGACTCCCAAAGCAGGGGTGGGTGTTTTGTTTTGTTTTGTTTTAGGATTAGGATGAATGTTTAGAAAGAAATAAAGAAATTTTATGTTTTTTATTTTTTGAGAGAGAAAGAGAGAGGAGAGCATGCAGACATGCATACGCAAGTGGGGGACAGAGAGGAGAGAGGGAGCGAATCCCAAGCAGGCTCCATGCCCAGCACGGAGCTGGATGTGGGGCTCAATCTCATGACTATGAGATAATGACCTGAGCCAAAATCAAGAGTCAGACGCTTAAGTGACTGAGACACCCAGACACCCCCAGAAAGGGGAGTTTTATCATTGCATGTAGAGGTGGGTATAAAGGTTGCACATGCATACTTACGAAACATCCCTATACATGCATTATATATTATGTTAGTGAGGTTTATGCTCCTCCTTGGGCGGGGATTTTAACTTTATAATGAGGTAGAGGTAGGTGTCTGGCATTCCATGGTCCATCTGTGCAGGTGTGAGCAGGTTGCCAAGCTCAAACTGGTCTAGGCTGGCCAGAGGTCTTCTTGTTGTTTGCCTCTAAAAGATAAGGTGAACATTCCTGTGAAGAGTAAAGGGGTCAATGAGGGTTTTGCTGGTGACATTTTTAACCTCATTAAGTATATAGGGCATGGTTTCAATGGTACCTTATTCCTTCTTCCTTTAGGCCAGCAGGAGTAGATCCCTCTGACTTCTGCACATCCAGAGAAACTCAGCTGTTTAGCTTCTCACCTGATTGAGTCAGGCCCACCCAGATAATCTCCGTAATTTAAGGTAAACTGATTTGGAACTTTTAATTACCTCTGTGAAATCTCTTCCTAGCAAGACATAGCTCAGGGTTTGATTTAACAACTAGGGGCCTGGAATCTTGGGGGGCCATTCTTACAATTCTGCCTATGACAGCATACAAATGCAAGTGAACAGTCAACAAGGAAATCCAATGTATGTGCTTAGGCTACAGTTAATGGCATGATTGGTTCAGATAAACGGTTTAAAAAGAAAACCTAGTATGTGTATTTTGCATAAAATTTTGTTTTTTATTTTATTTTTTATTTTTATTTTTTTGCATAAAATTTTAAAGATTTTTAAATGTTAAATAAACGGATAAGGCACTCTGCAAGAAATAGCATATGTAGGACCATGATAGAAATAACAGTTTAGTTACATGGAGCAAATGTGTAGGCTTAGTATCATTGAGAACTTCTTATATTGGAGCTGTAATATTTTTCTTGGCTCTGTGATAAGTGAGTTAGTATAGTGGTCAGAAATTAGTGAGGATAATTTAGTCCTAAAATTAATTGATAAAATAAGCTTACATCCTTTTCCTTGTGCATGATGTGTACTGGCCCCCTTCCTCTTCTCTGCTATGTACGGACACCAGTCATACGTACATGTGCACGCAGATGTGGACTCATGCATACATTTGCGTGCATACACATGTATGAACTGGAACACAAAAAAAGTTTCTTAATCCATCAATTACACAGCTATAGCATGGCATCCAGTTGTAAAATCATTCAGTGACATATTCCAACAAATACAGTTGCTTCTCTGCTCAGTTACAAAGTCCATCAACCAGTGCTTGGCATAGTCCATAACTGGAAAAATAGATTATGTTCATGTAAGGAAAAAGAGAAATGATTGAAATCAAAGAAAGAAATGTTCTAGAGGAGCAATGTGAACAGAATTTGAAAGTTTTCATCATGGCAACAACAACATTGAAAACACTTGAAAGTCCAATGATGCTTTTGAAGGGGAGCAGAATATGCTGCTCCAAAATATGCCTCTTTGACGTAAGGATTAATCTGAGCTGATAGCTTTGAGAAACTGTAGACATAGGAGAAGCTCTGAACAGAGAAGTTACTTCTTTGTAAGGAAAACCTACATTTATAAAGGATATTTATATCAGAAATGGGTCCTTACCAAAAAGACCGCTATTGGGGCACCTGGGTGCCTAAGACGATTAAGCTCAGGTCATGATCTTGTGGTTTGTGAGTTCGAATCCTGCGTTGGGCTCTGTGCTGACAGTTCAGAGCCTGGAGCCTGCTTCGAATACTGTGTATCTCCCTTTCTGTCCCTCCTACACCCGTGCTCTCTCTCTCTTTCTCTTGAAATAAATAAACATTAAAAAAAAAAAAAAAGGAGAACCACTATTACCACAAATACCTTTTCCATGTGAGAGATTTATATCATGGCAAGGCAACCTTTGTGCATCAAATCTGTCCTCTTTGCACCTTTCCATGAATTGCCCTCAAACTCAGCATCTTTCCTTTGTCTTAAGCTGAAGATGGTATTTAAGGTGGTGATGGGTCACTTGGGGAGTTATTCAGTTTTCCTGGGTCTTTCCCTCGTATATAGGAGGTATACATGTTAGTAAACTTTTGTTTATTTTATTCCTGTTACTTTGTTTTTTATTATGGGGGCGGGAGGTGGAAGGTCTCACCCAGGAAACTGGAAAGGTAGAGAGAAAATTCTTTAGCAAATATTTCAATCACCAAAGAACTTATTAGCTTTGTAAGGGAGAGGTAAATTATCCCTCCTACCCCTCTTGAGTTCTTTTGGCTCTTCTAATAATTAAATGGACAAATGACAGATTAACAGGAGAAAAAATTAATTAGTAATTGATATGATATGATATGATCTCATTGATATGAGACCTAAGAAGGGATGAAAGCAGGCAGCTTTTTATACTTTTTAGACAAATAAATAAATTTTCGAGGAATTAACAAAACAAAGAAATGTAGGTTTGGGTATTCACTAGTGAAGAATCCAAGCAGAGATGGTTTATACAGTCTTCTCAGCTCCGAATTCCCTATCTTAGGTGATAAGGATGTCTCTCTACCTCCTGGTGCAGAGAAGGTGCCTTTCACATTGGGGATTCATTTCCTGCTTTCAGGGGGACAAAGGAAGGTCAGAATGTTCTTTTTGCACTGGTGTTTGTCAGGTAACTTGAATTCAAAATAATCAATATGCCAAAGTGGCATATTCTTCGGTGACCTGCCCTGAACCCTATCAACTATCATCCAAAGAGTTATGAGGACTGGGATAGAATCTCACTCCAAATCAAGGACAAATAATGGCAGGGGAAGCAACCATCAGTTAATTGGAGGAGGGCAATGATAATCACTAAAATCTCAGTGAAATGTTGTGATCAAATAATTGCAATGGTAAGAAATCTGGCTAATGTATCCTGTGTCATAATGTAAATTAGTTAATAGACTAATTGCTATAAAATTTGATGGGCTGATAGTAGTTGGAGGAGATTAGAGGACAATTGGTGAATCAAGGATCTAAGAAAAACTTTAAGAGTGCAGTAGAGCTATAAAAGAGACTTGGAGATGGGTTGTTAAAGAAAGAGGAGGCCCTAGAAAAGAAATGACTAATTTGATCTGCTGTGATGCATCTGTTTCCATGATCCATCATATTAATTACATTTTTCTAACCAAATTATATTCTCTCCTAAAATATAATTAAAGTTCTCATACCCTAGAGCTTCCTTAAAAAATCTAAAGTAAAGGTAAAGCAACAGTGGGTAAATTTAGTTGACACTAAAATAAAAAATTAGATGTCCTACATAAATGGACACTTTGTGATGCAATAGTATCCAGATGTTATGATAGCAAAGGTCAGGAATAACAAGTTTTCAATTTCTGCATTAATTCTGAAGTAATGTTGATAAGGACTCAATATCCTGCAGACAATTAGAACACTGAGATTGAGTTTAAATGAATGGGCTTTAATGATTAGAGTGTCTCCATATCCCTCCCAATGATCATTAAGAAAGAAAAATGTTTTTATGAAGTACATGAGGTTGACTGGTCATGTTTATTATGTGATGGATGACTTAGACTATTTAAATCATCAGGATCTTTGGAAACTAGAAATATGCAAAGAAGAATCTATTAGGTTAACCAAATGATGCAAATAATGTATTATTTATTTTGTAATTAGAAATACAAAATATAATTCATTCTCTGTAATTTAAAAGCTCAGACATTTTCCATTTGTATGGCATTTATCATATACCTCCCTGTAGTTAACATTTGTTATGTTTATGGATTCCCATTGTTATGAGTCCCCATTGCATGTCCCCAGTTCATGGCTTCATTCTCAGCTCTGGATACCTTTCCCTCTACATCCATGATACACTTGGTGGCAATTAGTCTGCTAGGTTCACATAAGTGATCTATTTTTGTAAACCACCTCTGCAAAAAACTTGATTAAGTTTTGTTTCTGTAAATTACATGTCCAGGACCATGGACCTTTCAGGACTTTCTACAGGTAGTTAAGTCAACAGTTTTTTTAAAGTAATGCCAAGTTTTCTGGGATATATTCAGGTGTGTGCCTCTATACGTGTGCATTTATGTGACAGTCACATGTCTATTGTATAACAGGCAGGCTAATCAGAGTACCGTTCTGAACCTCTTCTCCAACACTTAGTAACTTAACAGCTGTTACTAGGAGATTTTCTTAAAGCTTCTCTGCTTCAATTTGTTTTAAACATGAGGAGGCATAAGTTTCTAATGAGGGTTAAATATGAAAATGTACATAAAGTGCTTATTTTTAATACCTGGTCTGTAGTAAATGTTAAGCAATAGATATTAAGGTGTGTATACAGCATGTCATGTGTATATATACATATATACATGTGTTTTAAACGTGTATTTACATATATTACACATGTATATATGTATATATATATATATATATATATATATATATACACAAATGTATAATAAACACCGACATGTACATGTAAAAAGATCAGAGAGAAATTAACCAATGTGTTAATGTAGCTGTGTTTATCTGATGGGAGTTTGTATTTTTCTTTATACTTGGCTGCACATTTCAAATTTCCAGTTTCAAATTTGCAGTTATTACATTTATAATGGAAAAAAAGATAAAGATAAATATTTGTTCACTTTGAAAAAGGTGATCTTGAATTGAACCATCAGAGAGTGTGGTTATAAAGAATAATTTCTTCATAATGAGAGTTTTTAAATACTGGAATAGACTACTAGGTTTATGGAATTCTGCTTTTTGTTGTTCCTTAACACTTTTCACTTTTTAATCCTAATTGAAGTGGAGAGAGTAGACCTCGGGTTTTCAAAGTCCTGACAGCAAGCCTGGTGGTTCTGTGATGACATACAAGTTAACTCCTATTATAGAAGTTATGTTTTATAATCAATAAATAGGAAACATAACTACTAATGTACCTAGAAAATTGATGTGGGCTTTTTTTTAAAAGGTGTTTTCTTCTGGGATTTGATTGATGATAAGGAGGCAGGTGAGCATTTTTTCCCCTCAGATTTAACTCAGATTGGATATACTTCTGACCATAGATATTCAGATTTGACCAGACATATGCCCTTTAGCAAGGAGCATCCACTGAAGAAAACAACCACAGCCTAAAGACAAATGAAGAAAATTATTACAAATGGATACTTGGGTATTTTAAATGTAATTTAAGCCTGACCCCAATCTTATAATTACCACATTTGATCTGGTATAAGTAATACAGATTATAGTTAAAAAACAAATATAGCCTGGGGTGCCTGGCTGGCTCATTCAGTAGAACATGCCACCCTTAATCTCAGGGCTGTGAGTTTGAGTCCCACATTGGGTATATAGATTACTTAAATAAATAAACTTAAAAAAATACAGCCTAATATATAAAGACCAAAGAGATAGTTAGATAAAGTACTTTTTACCAATCTGTTTTTCTGAGCAGGTAAAAAGAATTGAATTCATATGTGTTCTAAAATTCATCGCTGGTTAAAGACCATTAAATGGTTATGAAATTTGTCAACCCTTCTGGTACTGACACTGCTGTTCTTCTATCACCCTTATATTATTTAATAAGAGTATTTGTCATCTTTAGTGCTTATTTGGTAAATCATTTGAGGTTTACTGACCATGGAAGGGCCATATGTAATGCTCATATATAAGTAAATATGTCTATTTCCTGGGATTCTTATGCATACTTTATTTTTAAATGTATTTAATTTTCATTAGTTTAATAGCATAAATTTTGCATTTTGGTGAATTTGCTCTTTTATTTTAATTTATTATTAAATATTTGACACAAATACATACACAGAATATTAAGCACCTATATAACCAACACTAAAAAATGAAGAAATAAAACATTGCCAATATTGTTTTTTTAAGTTTATTTATTTAGTTTGAGAGAGAGAGTGTGTGAGTGCATGTGAGTGGGGGAGGGGCAGAGAGAGAGAGAGAGAGAGAGAGAGAGAGAAAATCCCAAGCAGGCTCCACACTCACCACGGAGCCCAAAACGGGGCTCCATCTCACAGCCGTGAGATCATGACCTGAGCTGAAATCAAGAGTCAGATACTTAAATAACTGAGCCACCCAGGCACCCCATCAATATTGTTTACGTACCCTCTGTACCTCTCCACAATTATACCCTCTCCCCTGGTCACCTTTTCAGAGAAAAGTATTTTCCTGAATTATGTGTTAAATATTCCCATTATATTTTTATGCTTTTATATATGGAGGTGTCCATAAATAATACACAGTATTTGAATGTTTCTGAACTCTATTTTTCTGGAGTTTGACTTCTATGTCAATATTAAGTTACAGCCATCATCCATATTGACACTAGGAATTTCAATTAATTCATTTACTTATATTTAATACTCCATTATATAATTTAGCACATTCTTAATCTGAAAGACACGGACTTTGCTTTCAAGTTTTCTAGTATCACAAAGAGTGTTGCTAAGAGCATTCTATTACATTTCTGTTTTTGCAAACATGTAATTAGGATACATACCCAAAAGTGGATTCAATATGTCAGAGGAAATTGTATATTCAAATGAACATGTTACTGGCAAATGGATCTAAGAAATGTTTCTATCAATTTATTCACCATCAACAATATTCCTTATGAACACCTCTTATCAGGCTTTCTAACCATTCACTCATTTACTTCTCTGGTAAATGATTATTCATGTTGTTAGACTTTTTTTTTGCTATGCGATTGTCTTTTTCTGAAATGATTTTTAGGTCCTTCTTTGTTGTGAATATCAACTGTTTGTTACTTATGTTAACAATAAATACATTCTTTTACCTTTATTGAGTTTTTTTATTTACTCAACATATGGTATAACTTGTTGAATATTCTATGTGTGCTTGAAAACAACATGTGTTCTGATGTGTTGAGTTGTGTTCTATAAACATTAATTATATCCTGTTGGATTATGGTACTGTTTAGTTCTATACCTTTATCTTATATTTTTATCCTCTAAATCTTTGATGAGTTCCATTCTATTACTACTGTTGATCCCATAGAGGTGTTTAAATCCCCAACTATAAATGTGGATTTATCTAAAAGCCCATTCAGTTCTCTCAGATTTTATCATGTTTTTGAAGCTCTTCTGTGTGGGTATACATATCAAGATTGTTATATTTTCTTGGTGGATCAATCCTTTTATTATATAATAGTCTCCTTTGTCACTAATCATTTTCTTTGTTCTGAAGACTTTGTCTGATATTAATATACTTAATCCAGTTGTCTTTTGATTAGCATAATAGGTTTTTTTTATTGCTGCAGTAACAAGTTACCACAAATTTAGTGGCTTAAAATAACACAAAATTATTATATTACCATTTATTTGGTCAGCTCTTGGAGACCCTGAGCCAGACTGTCAGTCTGAGGGTCCTATTCACTTCTTTATATCAGGTCTAAGGGCATGAGATCCTTGGTCTGAAGGTGTAGCCACTGGTCACCAAAGGGAGCAAGTAGTCCCAGATCCTACCTGGAGAAAAGGTGAGGACCCTTTCTGAGTTCTGACTCAAAGTGTCCCAGAATGAAGAGTGCCTCACAGAACAGTCAACACCAGGTACCCCATGGTAAGGATGGTAGCTGAGGCCCCAGGGAATTAAGTAGCTTGGTTTAAAGCGTCAAATTTGAGGAACACCTGGGTGCCTCAGTAAGTTGAGCATCTGACTTCAGCTCAGGTCATGATCTTGTGGTTGGTGAGTTTGAGCCCCAGGTCGGGCTCTTTGCTGACAGCTCAGAGCCTGGAGCCTGCTATGGATTCCGTGTCTGTCTCCCTCTTTCTCTGCCCCTCCCCTGCTCACACTCTGTCTCTCTCTCTCTCTCAAAAATAAATAAACTTTAAAAATACATCAATAAATAGTCAAATTTTGAGCAGTAGAGGGGAGGGGACCTGAGCCTAGTTAGTAGTTGATATGATAATCCTGAATGTGAATTAAGAGGACAACCCACTCCAGAGCAGAGGGTGTCCCACTTCCAGCCCCTGCTGCCACCCCAGTACACCTCAGACAGTGATGGAAAACCTCACCCCTAAGGCTCACTTCCCTCATCGGTGTATTAACTTCCAGAACTACCATAACAAATTACTACAATTTGGTGGCTAAAATAACCAGCAATTTATTCCATCAGTTATTTGGGCTCGAGATCTGAAATCAACTTGTTGGCAGTGTTGGTTCCTTTTGCAGGCTCTGAGAGAGAAACTGTTCCATGCTTCTCTTCTCACTGCTGGTGGTTTGTTAGCATTTCTTGGCATTCCTGGCTTGTGAATGCATCTCTCCAATGTCCACCTCTGCCATCACATGGCCTTCTTCCATTTGTGTGTCTTTTCTGTGTCTTTTACGTGTATCCAAATTTCACTCTCCTTTTTCTTATAAAGATACCAATCCATATATTTATGGCCCACTCTATTGCAGTATGACCTCATTACATTTGCAAAGATCCTATTTCCAGATATAGTCACATTTGTAGGTACTGGAGGATAGGGCTTAAACATCTTTTGGGGGCACACAAATAGTTCAATCCACTACATCAGAGTTCTCAGGGGACAGGCTGATCAAGAGAACAGAAGACATCCCTGTGGGTTCCTAGAAAAGCAAGTTCAAAGAAACCTTCAGAAGAGGTCCTTATTACAGCCAGGGAAGTATTTCCCTTCTGAAGATGAACACACCCTCTCATCCTCACACCTCCTGTGGGCTGGCATTACCTGTTCACCTGCCTGCACTTCTGCCTGATGCCCTTGACCAGTGTCACCATGCCTTGAAGTCACAGGAATAAGCAATGTGCTTATGAGAAACACAAGACTCAAAGTGAAACCCCCCCCCTTTCAATTTGGGGGGGTATTCCCCAGAGCTTCCCCGCTGCTGGTATTCCCCCAGGAACCTCAGAAAGCCACGTGTATTACCACTGCTCTTGCAAGTGTTTCATGTATGAAATGAGATGAAGGTGCCAAGAGCCAAGATGAGGAAAGACTAAGCACCTCTGAGGTCACACTCAATTAAGAGCTCACACTGAAGGCTTCTAACAAGAAAGAGGAGTGTAGTTGATGGTCCACTTCCTGCTGTACAAGTATAAGATGAAAGGCCCTTTACAAAAGCAGACATGCTAAAAATTGTCAACACAAAGTACAAGCACCAGTACCCTGAAGACCTCACGAGGATGTCTAAGAACATGCAGCTGATCTTTCGCATTAATGTGACGGAAGTCGGCCCTAGAAGCCACTCCTGTGCCCTTGACACCAAGTTGGGTATTACCAGCAAAGGGAGAGTGAATGTTGGAGGGGGTTGCACGAGATTGCACTCTTGATCCCATTCCTGGGTGTAATCTTCATGACTGGAAATTGTGCCACTGAGGAAGAGATCTCGGAAATCTTTTTTTTTTTTTTTTTAATGTTTTACTTATTTTTGACAGAGAAAGCACATGTGCAAGCAGGGGAGGGTCAGAGAAAAAAGGGACAGAAGATCTGAAGCAGGCTCCATGCTGACAACAGAGAGCCCAACATGGGTCTTGAACTTGAACTCGGGAACTGCAAGATCATGACCTGAGCCAAAGTCGAACGCTTAACTGACTGAACCACCCAGGTGCCTCACTTAGAGTTCTTGAACATAGTAAGGATATATGCTGGGAGGAAGTAGTTAACTTGGAGGGAGCCCATGAAGCTCATCACCAGAGATTTGATGTAGGTAGAGTACCTGGGGCAGGTTCTCCAGGGGGAAAAAGAGAGAATCTCAAGCAGGCTCCATGCCCAGCACAGAGCCTGCCTTGGGGCTCAACTGTGAGATCATGACCTGGGCCAAAATCAAGATCAGACACTTCACTGAATGAGCCACTCAGGCGCCTCACAATGTAAAAATGTTTAAATTATAAGTTATATGTTCCACAGAACCAATTGCCTGAAGCAGTCAGGTGATATTCAGGGATATTATAGCCTTAAACAGATTTTTTTTAAAGGACACATATTAAATATCAAAATATTTCAAAATGCTAGAGAAAGAATTGAACTTCACGTTCAAAGAAAAGGTAAGAAATAATGAGATAAATATAAAACCAATGAGTTAGAAGACACAGTACAGGTAACTGAAAAATGCCAATTCTTTTTTTTTTTAATGCTTGTTTATTTCTTTTGAGAGAGAGAGACAGACAGTGAGCAGGGGAAGGGGAGAGAGAGAGGGAGACAGAAATCCCAGACAGAGAGATAGAGTGAGCAGGGGAGGGGGAGAGAGAGAGAGAGAGAGAGAGAGAGAGAGAGAGGGAGACAGCACAGAGCCCAGCGTGGTGCTCAAACTCACAAACTGTGAGACTATGACCTGAGCTGAAATCAATAGTTGGATGCTTAATTGACTGAGCCATCCAGGTGCCCTGAAAAATGCTAGTTCTTAAAAAAGATATTTATGACAGATTATTTTATAAATATTATCAATTTCAAAATAAAGAGAAAGTGGTATTTGTTAAATAATATTCCGTAAAATATAGGTGCAGAGGTGATTTAAATATTATAAGTGAACACTAGAAATATGCTATAAAAATATATCAGGATAAACAAAGGGCAGACAAGGAAATATTTCTACCTAAAGGAGAATTTCAAGTAATTACTTTTTTAAAAATTGGAGAATGAGAGAATTATAATTCTACAGTCCATAACAGGGAATGGGTAACAGTCATAATTAGCAGAATCCCAGGATTACCAAAAAATAAGATACACAGACAGTACACTAATGGAAGTCTAAACCATCACCTGTGGTGTGGTCCTCCATAAGAACAAACATTTTGATTAAAAAAACAGAAAACAACAACAACAACAAAAACCAACAAAACACTAATCTGATCAAGCTTCTGCTTAAAATTATTGGTGATTGTTATGCTGAGTGTCATATAAACAGGGTACATTGTACTGTTTTGTGCACTATACTGTATGCTTGAGAATTTCTGTGAAAAATGACTTATTGTAAATGTATTTAAAATGTACCTTAAAAATCAAATACTCAAGTGAAAATGCTATCTTTTAGCAAAGTGTAAATTACAAAGGAGTTCATTAGAAACTGAGTATTTTATCAACAAATACAAACTGAAACTAAAGACATCCTGAAAACAAAAAGCATAGAAAAATGACAAGAAGTAGGAAAAATGCACAGAGATAATATTCAGTGAAAATATGATCACTTGCATATGTAACTTCATATGACCTCTGAAAGTCAGCAGCTTTCGAAATCATTCATCACAGTCCTTTCCATGCATAAATTAAGTATTCAGAATACAATTTATGTAAAAAAATAAATCTGACTGGTGAAGAAAAGGAATAGATAGTGTGATGTTTCTGAGACAGCCCACCACCTGCCCTCGTCCCTGCCTGTATTACACTCCAATTATCCCATTTCCCATTAAGGGTAGGACATGACTCAATCCAAGCTCTGCAAGGGTTTCAGTAAGAAATCTTATAAAGAGTTTGCTGGGATATGACATTTTCTAAGAAGCATTAATAAAAGAGAAAGAAGCCATGAGGAGAACTCCATGAATGAAGACAGAAGAATGTGGAAACATGCAAATGTACATTAAGGGATGAATGGATAAAAATATATATGATGGAATATTATTCAGCCGTGAGAAAGGAAGATATCTTGTCATTTGTAAAAACATGGATGGAACTTGAGCACATTATCCTAAGTGAGATAAGTGAGAAAGACAAAAACTATATGACACCACTTCTATGTAGAATCTAAAAGGGTCAAACCAGTAAAAAACAGAGTAAAATGGTGGTTACCAAGGGATGGGGGAAGGAGAGGTAACACTGATATTGAATAAGGGTATAAAGTTGCAACCGGGAATAAATAAGACATAGAAATCTAATGCACAATATAATGCAGACACCAAAATACCCTTCTTATGCAATGTAACCAGTAACACGAGAACAGCATTTTCCGACATGTAAATATACCAAATTAATGCACAGTACACATTTAGTTTCCACAATGTTATGTATTTCAAATTTATTCAATAAAAAATATTTTTAAAAAGTTTTTGAGTGACGTCAGAGGAGACAAACAGCAAAGAATAAAAGGAGGTCACACACATGGGCCGGTGCCATATTTGAGCTCTAAATATCCACCATCTGTGGCATTTCCTCAGTTCCTCTCAATGTCTCTAAGAAAGTAAGGACATCGTCATGAGAGGAATCAGTGGGGAACAAGAGAGGACTGATTCCAGGGCTGACACAAGTCAACAGGAAGACAACGTGACCCGTAGGGACGTGCAACAATCTCCACTGTGAAACAGCTCTGTGCACAGAGCCCCGCCCCTGCTGTTGGCCACGCCTCCCATGCCCCTCCACGCCCCTCCACGCCCTCCCTACCCCCTCCCCCCCTACGCCCAGCCCCGCAGGCGTAACCGGATGTCCCACCCCCTGACTTCCTCCCACAGATCTTTCGGCTGTGCGGGATTCCATCTTAGGCCGGTGGAACCAAGTCCGCCGCCGATAGAGTCCCGGTTGCGCCTTGGCAGCAAGTAAGATTCCAAATGAGGACTGAGGGGACCTCCTGCCACAGAAATGAGGGGACCCATTAGATGAGAGCCCCAGTCCAACCCAGGGAGGCGCCAGACCAGTCAGGCTGATCTACCATGCACTTCCATTTTGGATCTGTTTGAGGTGAAAGCTTTCTGTGGGGGGCGCTAAGAGTCCCCTGACTTACTGCTAGTCCAGAAGAGGCTCCCGAGTGAGTGCTGAGGGGACCACTCACCCCAGACAGCGGCGGGCTCACCGAGCCTCAGCCAGTCTGTCAGCCCTGACAGACTTCGGGCAGGGGCGATGGGAACTGTGGCTGACTTCTGCCTCCAGAGTCTGAGGGAGGTGAGAGCTTAGTCTGAGGTAGTTGGTGTCACGTCGGCAAAGGCAGGAGTCCCGGCGAGGACCCCGCGTGAGTTCTCATGCTTCCACTGATCCCGGGTAGCAGTTGTGGCACGGCGTCAAGCCTGTGTTGTCAGCTCTTGATGCCGGTGGATGGGGTGGCTCTTCACTTCCTTTCTGGGTGTCTAAGACTTGTGGGGCCTCGATTGGAAGGTGGAGCGTCAGGTGATAGATGGCAGCGGGCATAACACCAAGCGGTATTCAGGTTGCCTAGCGCATGTGAGGATTGTGGGCTCGACCAACTGATGGCGGAGGAGCTCCACGGAGCCCTTCCCCTGTTGTCAGCCCTGCGAGGCGCAGGGAAGGGATGGTGGGCGGAGGCTACTTTTCCTTTCCTCCTCTGGGGCTCAGGAGGTTAAAGGATTTGTTAAGTCAGCAGGAGTTCCAGGCCCTGGCAGAGGTCATTGAGCCATATTTCAAGGGCAAACTCGCCACATACGAGTGTAGTTGCACAGATCACTGGGAACCCTTGGGAGATTCTGAGCAGTGATAGCCAGAGGAGACACCCAATCACTCCTCCATGGCGTTCACTGAAATGTGAGGGCTTTTATTGTCAATGGGTTAAAGTGAGTTTCCTGAAAGAGGTTTGAGGGGCCTGCCCACCACAGAACATACTGGTCCCAGAGTGTCTAGCCCCTACTGTGAATACTGGTAAGCCTGGCTATGGTGACTAGATGAGACTTTTCATGCTTTCTCACTTGTCTAAGGGAGAACAGGCCTTTGGGGAGCAAGAGTGGCATTAGGAATCAGACGTGTTCTGTCTGAGGCCCAACCATTAGCCACAGTAAAGACCTTGAGTGAGGGCTGAGAGAACTACCCATCCCAGAAGACTGGAACCTATCATAACCCTACTTAGTTCCCGTGACAGCCCTTGGAAGTTCTGGGCAGAGCGCTCACGCTGAGACATTCCCTCATTTCCTGGGTAGTGAACTGAGGGTGATGAAAGTTCATCCGGGGAAGTGATATCAGATCCCGGGCCCTACCAGTAGTTGAAGAAAGCACCCCAAGTGAGACTGATGGAGACACCCACTTCAGAACAGACTGATAGCTACAGAACTGTGTCCCTTTGTCACACCTGCAAAATTGGATGTGATGGGCCCCTAATTCCTCCCAGGGCAAGAGTCTTATACACTGTCAAGATTCAAGATATAGATCGTGATTGAGCAAACACTTGACCATCCACTTGAATGCAGAGGGGACCCCATGATATCTGCCCTACGCCTATACTTGTTTCCTGAAAAGCCGCAGACAAAAATGGTCAGAAATCTCTTTTTTTTAAGTTTATTTTATTTATTTTGAGAGAGCACAAGAGGGGCAGAGAGAGAGGGGGAGAGAGAGAGAGAGAGAAAGAGAGAGAGAGAGAGACAGAGAATCCCAAGCAGGCTCCTCACTGCCAGCATGGAGCCTGATGTGGGGCTTGAACCCACAAACCGTGAGATCATGACCTGAGCCGAAATCGAGAGTCAGATGCTTAACTGACTGAGCCACCCAGGCGCCCCTGTCAGAATTCTTAGCACTACAGGTTATACACTGTGGTCCTAGGGAGGTGGCAGTCTTGGTCTGCAGGGGGCGGGTTCAGATTATCAGTGGATAGAGTGACCAGACAATGCAGGAATTTGTATAGAAACTCACAGTAAAGAGCGAAAACAATCCAGCCCAGAACATACGATCACTGGGGAGCCCCCATACCTTTATTGGATCAGGGTAACTGGGCAAGTATCCCATGCTAAATTGTGTATTCTCTTCCTTCCTGGGCATTTCAGGCGGTTGAGGTCCTTGGCCTACGTGCCCACGTTACACGAGGTCCTCAAAGGAAGGATCCCAGGGCTTGCCAACAGTCACAGCAAGCATCCTGAATGAGGTCCAAAGGGCTTACTCACCTGAGAACAGAGGGACCCCTAGAATGCCTAGCTCCTCCTATTACTCCAGGAAAAACCCAATAAAGGTGGATACATGGCATCCTCCCTAAACTTCTTGGGGTGACTCAGGAAAATAAAGCACTCTTGTATCATGAGTGATTAACATCACTTGGCAGACTAGTCCTGCCTGAGGCCCTACCAGTAGCCAAGGCAAGTACTTTGAGTGCATACTGAGGTACTGCTGACCACAAGAGAATGGGGAAGACAAGCCTAGCCTGGCCCTGTTCAGTGCTGAGAGGCTATGGGCAAGGCTCTATGGTAGTCGTGACCACTAATTACCTCTTCCCCATCTTGAGGTGAAGCCTTTGGTCTCAGGGGGCAGTGCTAGTTCAGGAAATGAAGAGATCCCAGGATTTGCCTGGATTCAAAGCAGGGCAACGGAGTGAAAACTGGGGGGGTGGGGGTGGGGGGGAGGTGGGCACTGACACCAGTACAAATAGCATCCACAGAATCTAGCTCCTGTTGTCAGCCCTGGGAAACCCCAGGTAGGCTTTCTGGAGGAGGTACCTCCAGGGTTCCTGGTCTTAGGAGATGTGACTTTGGTCTTAGGGGCACCACCTCATAGTAGCATGGGGAGATGAGCCAAGCCCTGTTGAATGCCAAGGTAATGAACTTGAGTGAGGTTTGATGGGAGCACCCTCAGAACAGAAATGGCTCTGTAGAGCCAACCACACCTGCCTAGTGTGATCCCTGAGAATTCTCAGCCTGGGTTTACTAGCAGCATCCTCCGGAGCATTAAGACTTCCTCCTTCATGCCCTTCTGGGACACAGCGACCAGGAGTCAGGAAACCTGTGAGGCCCTATAGCAGTGTTGTCAGGAGAAGTCCATTGGAGACAGCTCTTAATCAGTGCCACCCCAGTTGAGTTTAGCAGCTGAGGCTACTCACATCTGCCTTCTTCCTCTTAGGTGGCGATTCCCCATTGCCTACCTTTTTGTCCACACTCCTGCCTACTGCCATCCACAAGAAATATCATGCCTCTGCCCCAGAAGAGTCCACAATACTCATGTGATCGATGCCTTCCAGCCCGCACTGTGACCCAGGGCCTGGAGGATGCACACGACTCCAAGGCTCTGGAGGAGACCTGTCTCTCCTCCCATCCTCTAATGCCTGGCACTTCGAAGAAGGCTCCAGGTGCTGGTATACCCAGCAACCCTGAGAATCCTCAGAGTTTCTGCTCCTCTTCCATTGCCATCACAACCACCTCAACAAGTGAGCTGAATGAGGGCTCCGATAGCCAAGAAGAGGAGGATAGCACCTCAGGGGCTGGGCCAGATGCCAAGAATGTGCCCATAGATGCTCTAGATAAGATGGTGGCTTTGTTGGTGGATTTCATGCTGTTCAAGTATCTAAAGAAAGAGCTCATGACGAAGGCAGATATGAAGATCATCATCAAAGGGTATGAAGAGCACTTCGCTGAGGTCTTCCTGAAAGCCTCTGAGCGCATGGAGATGGTCTTCGGCCTTGATGTGAAGGAAGTGGATCCCATCAACCACTGCTATGCCTTCTTCATCAAATTGGGCCTCACCTATGATGGGGTGCTGCATGGTAAAGAGGGCATACCCAAGACGGGTGTCCTGATACTTATCCTGGGTGTGATCTTCATGAAGGGCAACAGTGCCACTGAAAAGGAAGTCTGGGAAGTTCTGAAGTTGACGGGGATATATCCCGGGAGGAAGCACTCCCTCTTTGGGGACCCCAGGAAGCTCATCACCCAAGATTTCGTGAAGGGAAAGTACCTGGAATACCGCCAGGTGGCCAACAGTGATCCCGCACAATTTGAATTCCTCTGGGGCTCAAGAGCCCACGCTGAAACCACCAAGATGAAAGTCCTGGAGTTTCTGGCCAAGGTTCATGGGACTGACCCGAGTTCTTTCCCATCTCAGTATGAGGAGGCTTTGCAAGAAGAAGAAGAGAGAACCCGAGCCAGAATGTCAGCCATGGCTATCTCTACTTCTGTGGCCACCACAAGTTTCTAGTGCCAAGTCCAGTCACTTCTCTTGCCCCTAGTGAAGCCTGAGGCAGGTATTTCACTTTGTCTTTGAGAAGGTCAGTTAGTGTTCATAGAATTTAGGTCTGTGATAAGGTGAAAGCAATAGTTTATATGCCTATGTGTTCCTATATTGTGTAACTTGAAAATTATTTTTTAAACTTACGCATTTGTTTAAATAGTGTTTCTTTTGATATAGATTCAATTAGTTAAAATCTCCAAGTTTATGAAAGTATAGATCACAAATTTAATGCTATGATGAGGTTTAATATAGTGTGAGTTTTGTTATTTTATTAAACTAATTGTGAAACCATCTTAAATAATTACTTGGAAAAGATAACTTGGAACTGCAGTAGGTATTTACTACAAATCTGAGAGTGATCAGTTTTAAGGTGGTTGAGTTCAATAAATGGAAAAAAAAAATTGTCAATCTGTGGCCCCCTTTTGCCTTTTATATTTTTTTATAAAATTAGATTATATATTCTTTAATATGCTGAACTTGTTTATGGATATATAAAAATAAATGTCAATAAATTAGACCCCCTGTTTGTTTCTTTTATTCCCCAAGCCTTAACTGAACATTTGCTTTTGGAAATCACTATGGTGGTCTTGGAGATTCTAGCATTAACAAGACCTACGACCTGCCCTTTTAATTTTTATCTATAGGATCAGCAATCCTGTAATTATGGTGGGATATCTTCTCATATCTAAGGGGCAAGTAAAAGAAGGAGTTAGTATGTGAGTGGAGGTGTTCCATTTGAGACTGTAAAATGTTAGTGCCCTGGAGAAAGTAAATTTGGGGATTGGGGAACCTGGAATTCCTATAGTGAGTGTTAATTTTTAACTTAAATTTGGATGTAGGCAAGCTGAGCCTGCGGGGGGTGGTGATCAGATATTAGAGCTTCAGATAGTTTGTCACTGAATTGAGACTCACAAATCCTGATTGCAAAACTGTTCTTTTATTTACTTTGGGTAATGGTTAAAAAAGACATAAATCTCCATTGGGGCAGGAATACAAGTTGTTCTGTGATATTGTTCCTGTGCCATTGAACATAATTCACAAATGAAGTTTTTAAACACTTTTTTAAATGTTTATTTATTTGGGGGGGGGGGGGTGGTGTGTGGGATGGGGAGTGGCAGAGAGAAAGGGAGAGAATGAAACCCAAGTAAGCTCCATGCTGTCAGTGCAGAGCCTGACACAGAGCCTTTATGATCTCATAAACCTCAAGATCATGACCTGAGCTAAACCAAGAGCTGGACTCTCAAATGAGTGAGCCACCCAAACACCCCCACAAACTAATTTTTATACACATAGTCTTCGAAGAGTTTTGAGAGATAACTGATACTTCATTGAGGTAAGATACCAGGAAACCATTGGGTTGGCTTTTGTTGCCCTGGCCTGGGAGAGCCTGAGACTACTCCATTTAAGGCATACTTTAAATAAGTTATTTTCAGTGTGATTTTGCATAGTCTAAGAAATGCTTATATTTTTATGACTGTGAAATTAATGAGAATAGGAGTGATTTGAATGGAACAGAAGCTAGGGAGGCAAGTACTTGGTCCTTGTCACAAATTCTAGGAATTTTGAGTTGCATCCAGATGGAGAAGAAATTCTCTATTATTAAAGAACACAACATCAGAGGGGATATATTTACTGAGGTTTACTTGCTAAGTAGCATTTTGGTTGATCTGACATTCCATGCCCTGTAGTACTTCATGTTTTTTGAAACAAACTAGATTTTTAAAAAATCACTTAGGTGAGGTTGATGGGATCTGTGGTTAAAATAATTGCAGTAATAACTGTCATTGATTAAAGACCTAAGTTATGTCAGACACTATAACAGGTGCCTTACATATATATTGAATTCTTTCAGACAGTTCCATATGACAAGGCTTATCGACTCTTCAGATGAAGAACCTAAGATTTACAATGCTTGGGAATGTGCCCAAGTGCACAGGTCTGGTATGTGACAGAACTGAGGCTAGAGTTGTGGTCTGAGTTCTTCTGGAGCCCACTTGCTTCCACTCCTCCTGCCTGAGGCTCATACTCTAGATTTATTTCTCTTCTCACTATTCCATATTGCCTCTTAGGATAAAAAGGACTTTGAATCTCAAGTACTAAACACACATGTCAAGAACAAAGGTGAAAAATGATAATCAAATGCAATTTGGGAATTGTCTGTAGGCTTCACTTACCTAGGGTCCTGCTGCCCTTAACCCCAGGGTTTGTTCAGATCTGGCTGCCCAGGGGCTAGAATTTTTGTCCAGTTCCACCTTGTTTGTGTGTAGGGGTTCAGAATATGTCACCCCAGAATATGCCACTGGGGCATATTGGTTATTTTCAATTAAAGGTACCTGAGAAACAGCCGGTGCAGGAGGGACATTACAACTCCCCTTTATCCCCCTAAAAGAAGGAGAGAAATCTCCCATGTGAAAGATGCCCTCCCTGTACCAGGAGGATAGAAGGCATCTTTATCACCAGAGATAGGGAATTGGGAGCCAAGAAGGCTATATAAATAAATCTTGTTAATTCTTCACCATTTACTTCCCCTAGCCCGAACCCCTCTGCCCTATCAATTCTTCACAGAATTAGTGTTTGTCTAAAAGCTTCCTGCTTTGGTTTCCTCTTTTAGTCTCACATCTTTGTAGGGCTCCCATACATACCTATGTATGTAATTAAATTTGGTTTTTCTTCTTTTAATCTCTTTTTATTACAGGAGGCTTCTTAGTCAAGTACCTGGAGGGTAAAAGATAAATTATTTTTCCTCTCCTGCATGTGCATGACAATGCCCTTCTCCTCGGTGTTCTCCAGTGTATTCTTTTATCCAAATTTGAACCTAAATCTGTTGACCAGATCTTCATTGCATCCTCCTCTGACATTGACATCCTGGTTCCAGTTGAATAGCCCAGAATCATTTGCCCTTTCCCTGACTTAGCAATATCCCGTTCCAGTAAAAGATAATTTTGACAATAATATTTAGACCTGGTCATCACTACTGGGTGTCTTTATCACATTCTCAAAATGATTTCCAAATGATCCAGTGAGTATACTCTGATTTGACAAAGAAGCTACTAGTTTCGGTACTATATCTCTAAGAGATAGGATTTTGACGTTTGTGGTAGAATTTTAATGGGATTTTTAATTTAAAAACAAGAAAAAAATCCTCCCATTTCTTCAATGAGAGTACATTTTAGGTTAAATTTGAATATAGAGCAAGATGAGGCAGAGGGGACTGAGGGAGCTACTGGACACAAACCAATGAGTGAGCTTCACTTGGTTAAAAACCAAAACCTTTCCTGTAAGTGTTAGATGAGGAAAGAACATTGAAGTAACTAAGTAAGCAAACATCTGCAGTGTCTCAGTTTCTGTAATTTCTGGAGTCCTTCTAAGAAGTACAATATGGTTCTTTGGACTTATCTTTGGATAATAGATGATAGATAGATAGTTAGAATCTTGGTTTTCAATGCACATAATTGCATTTGTGCAGATATCCAGGCATTTTCAGTCAGATGATAGCAGAGAATGGAAAGGTAAAGTTTTGTCAATGCACCAAGAGTAAGGAGAAAATTCTCAGTGTACTGTGATCATAGTGGTTATTGAAAAGGACTGTGCATAATGGTGCTTTTGAGTCAAGTATGACCAACACTTCCTGCAAAGATATACAAGGTCCTTTTGAAAAATATATCTGACTCTGTATTGGAAAACACCTGTTACAAAGTAAGATCTCACAAAGTTGGAGAATCCCAAAAACATTTTGCCTCCTCGGGAACTCCACCAGAAAATGAAGAAGGTTATGGATGTAACAAATTCTAGTGGCCACTCTCTACTAGGCCCCTACTGTGTAAGAGTTTATGGGAGAGACTACAAGTGCTCATCAACAACTTGTCTTCCACTCTTTCCTGGGTACATGGGAAGACTACCGTGCCAAGCTCACTTGCACAAAGTTCACAAAGCATCTTGTGACGAGCCCTTGCCAATGAAATATGAACAAAAATGATGTTTGTCACAGGCCAACCTATTTGAGAGCCAGTATGCCACCATAATGTCTTCCATCCATTCAGCAGCAAACGTGGGGACTATATGCTGAGATGTGGAAGTACAAGATGGTAGCAGCCTAGATCTCTGTTACCTGGTAACCAAGATTCCCTGCCAAATCAAAATTAGATTTTATGTGCATAAGGTAGACACTTTTGTTATGCTAAGCCATTTAGTTTTCAGGTATTGTCACTTCCATCAACTAGCATAAGCTTTATCTAACTCATACACAGCTACTATTTCTGTTGTTAGGCCTATTTAAATATTTTAATGACAAAGCTGATAGTGCACATATTCTTGGTGCAAAAATGTTAAAAATACAGACAAATCACAATCTTTACCCTTACAATAGTCTTTCATAATTCAGCCACATTCTCAGAGATAGCCACGATGAATCTAATATATTATTTTACAGCTAATTGTAGGCTTTCTCATACATAGCTCTGTTATAAAATTATTTGTGATTTTAAAATATAATGGGTCATTATATACATATTATACTGCCATAAGTCTTTCACACTTAATATGAATGCATGATCTTTCCATGACAATACATATGAATGTATTTCACTTTTATAACTGCTCCCATAGTATGCATGTGCCATAATTAATTTAATCATCTTCTGACAGGCACATAATTTTTTCTCATTTCTTGCTATGACTTATAAAACTGAAATATTTTGAACATGGCTTATTGGACTAAAGTATATTGTTCTGAGAGAAGATGAAAATTAGGTTAAAGGGGAGAGTGTATGGAGATTGTAGATTTTTATAAATATTGCCAAAATTTCATCCCCAAATACTGTACCAATTCATATTCTCACAAATTAATGCATGTTAATGGCATAAACACTCACAAATTTATTATTTTATAAGTTAAAGGTACTCAATTTGAGAAGGAAGGATTTAATCAAAATGACCAGTTGACAGGGAATGGGACCAGACAAGACACGTTTAATGAGGGATGAAGATCCAGAGAAAGAGCAATGCCCAGGGTCCATGAGAGAGACTACATGTAAATCCAAGTCCAGACAGCCTAGAGCAGGCTGGTAGTCAAAATTCTGAAACCAGAGTTCAGTGTACGATGGAGAAAGGACCAGAAGGAGAGATAGTGGGGAATCTGTGTGGAGTCCAGGACAACTCTCATGAATAGGCTTGGGACATCCCTGAATCACCACTAACAGATGGAAATTATATGGTTATCTGAGTGGGGAGATTACTGGATGGAAGGACAAGAGATAACTGCCATTCTGTTGAATTCCTGAAGATACTGTTAGACCAAATATAGCTGTCTCTACTGCATCATCCAGTAATGTTACTGGAGGATGTTACTAGTGGATTTTGGGAAAGCTACATGTCTTAACTCTTCTGGTGGTCCACTGAACCTTTGCCCATGTATCGGGCCTGGGATCTGTGTATGGTGGGTCCTCTCCACTGAGGTCTAGGCTACATGAATGTTAGTGTGTAGTGATAGACAGCTGAGACAGGAAAGAAGTACCAATGAGTAGTGGAAGGCAGCATGCAAGTACAATGAGAAGGAAATTTAAAGGGGGTACCCTAGTACTAATTTCCTCAGTTGCTCTTCAGGTAAAAGCCTAGCTGTGGACATGTGTCCTAAAATAATCCAGATGGTGTCCCCATCACAGACTGATTCTCATGTTTCCTGAGTTTGTGGCATCCACCAGAGAGTGGGTATCTTCAGACTCTGATCACTGGCCTATGTTACCAACAGATACTGGCTCAGGGAGAGGGTTAACCTGAGGTGCAGAGATTTGTAGGTTGGATTCAGGACCTGTGGTGATTGTACTCTTGCCTTCTGAATCGACTTGGTGATGGGAATGTAAAGAGTCCAATGCAGGGGGCGCTTGAGTGGCTCAGTCAGTTGAGTGCCTAACTTCGGCTCAGGTCATGATCTTGCTGCTTGTGGGGTCAAGCCCCACGTCGGGCTCTGTGCTGACAGCTCAGAGCCTGGAGCCTGCTTCAGATTCTGTGTCTCCCTCTCTCTCTGCCCCTACCCTGCTTACGCTCTGTCTCTCTCTCTCTCTCTCTCAAAATAATTAAAAACATTAAATAAATTTTAAAAAATTAAAAAAAAAAAAAAAGAGTCCAATGCAGGAAGCATCACATACCATCCTATTGTGAGCATTCCCAACTCCAAGACAGTGTTTGAGCCTGCACCCACCACAGGTTGCTCAAATAACTATATATACCATTTATAATGGGGGCAGGATTTTTTCTTTTAATTAATTAATTTCTAATGTTCATTATGATACCAGATTTTAATTTTAATTCTCATATTTATCTGTAACATGATTTAAGTTGCTGTTTTCCATTCTTAGGAAGGAAATTAAAAAAAGAAAAAAACTCAGTTGTTTAAGCATCCAACTCTTCATTTTGTCTCAGGTCATTATCTTGGGGTTTGTGAGTTGGAGCTCTGCATCAGGCTCTGTGCTGACAGTGTGGAGCCTGCTTGGGATTCTCTCTCTCTCTCTCTCTCTCTCTCAGTCTCTCTCTCTCTCTCTCTCAAAATAAATAAATAAACTTAAAAAAACCATAGTAGGCTCAACATGAATTATTATTAGTTGATAGCCCTGGAACTCCCATAACGAGCCCTGAGACCTTAAGGAAGTCATTTGGTCTAATTATGTCTACTAACACAAAGACAATGAACACATCTGTTCCACAAAACTTTAGTATTTCATGGAGTAGTGGTGAGAGGTAGATAGGGAGAAAGGAAACTGTTCAAAATAAGGAGGAAAAAAAAATGTGGTCTCCATTCCTCTTTTGCAATGAAAGACATTTTTATTTTAACTACTGGGCTTCCGTGTAAATTTTGTTTTAAAAAGGAAAAAATCAGCTTTTAGAAAACCACTATGAAAACCACTGAACAATATGATAACTATTTTTTTTTCTGAGGCCAACATTTTATATTTCCACTAGTAATACATATGTACAGAAATACTTTTTCAATTATAATAGCTACTTTTTGACATTTTTCTGTATCCTAGAGATTTGGTTGAAAGTGTTGGTAAATAATGACATTCTATGACTTAGGTACTGTCATTTTATGATGTTGGTTCACAGGGCAAACTGTACCCAACACTTCAGTTAGCAATTTCCAAAAAGGTTATTTTTTAAATGGAATTTAAAGTCAAAAGGTGTTGTAATTGATGCTCTATATGACATTTATTTTCAATTTTTAAATTTTCTTTCAAAGAAACTTCATCTGTATTTGTGAAAAATAAAAGCCATGTCTGTATACTCTCGCATATTATCTTTTTTTTTATTTTTCTCTCTTTAACTTTTAAAAAGTGTTTATATTCGTTCCAGTTAGTGAACATACAGTGTTATATCAGTTTCAGGTGTACTATATAGTGATTCAACATGTCCATACACCACCCGGTGCTTTCATCTGTAGTCTTAAAGCCCAAACATTATTTCTAGTAAAAAGATAAATGGGGAAAGAAAGCATGTTTCCACCTAAATATGCTTTAATTTGATTTTTAACATCACAGCTAGAATTTAAGATTAAATATTAGCTAACATGAGTATTAAATGTTTTAATGATAAAAAGAAATGCAAATATGTAGATAGCAATAGAGAACTTGTAATAAATTAACTGTAATAATACTTAATTTCTTAATCTTTTTGTTAATGTTTATTTATTTGTTGTGAGGGAGGTGCAGAGAGAAAGGGAGAGAGAGAATCCTGAGCAGGCTCTGTGCTGTCAGTGCTGAGCCCAGCATGGGGCTCGATCTCACAAATTGTGAGATCATGAACTGAGCCTAAATCGAGAGTCCATTGCTTAACCAGCTGAGCCTCCATTTGCCTCCTTAATTTCCTAATATGATCAGTCTTCTCCAGTCCCTCACAAGTTTAAGAATACTTCTAATTCTTCTGAAGAATTGCTTCAAGTCAAAAGCCCTCTGCAATGTAACTGCAGCTCTAGGCCAGTTAGCCTGTGGACCCAAAGTCCTTAACTAGTATAGCATTTAACAAATTATCCTAGGAAGTGCTGCTGAAAAAAAATTTCTAATAAATATTATATCTTTTCCTCCAACTAAAATGGGAAAAAATTCCATATAAGAAAATACATCTTAATGTTTGCTAGCAAAAAATCAGAAGGTGGTTGCTCTTTTCCTAAACTAAGCCCTTTTTAGATAGGAATGTGTTTTTTTTTTTCCCAGTTTATAACTTAAAACTTGTAAACCATCAACACCACCTCACAGAGGCTACACAATTATTTTTGAAGACAGTGACAATTACAAATAAAAGGTCATCAGAAAAAATATTGACAAGTTTTGCAACAAAGGTGTAAAATTATTTTCCTCCCTATAAAATATGAGTAAATATACAATATAGTCTTAAGGAAAGGAATAAACATGAATTGGACTAGTATGGTAAATTAATTACTACACAGAATAAATTAATTACTACACAGAATTACTACACAGAAAAAGGCTATATCAGCCCTTTCTGTCCTGAGAAAGCAGTATGAAGAGACCTATAAATCTGGTTGATGATTTTACAAAAACTAGTGAAGGGACAGTCTTAGATGAGCAATTTTAAAATTACGCTAGAAAATATTTCATAAGTGTTAGTAAGGTACACATGGTTGGAAGAAAATTGAGATCAATGTTCCTTGATAAGAGATTTTCCCACCAAAGAAGACACCTATAATTGTGAGTCACAAATTGTACTTTCAATTTCTCCTGTGAATTGAAAAGCATATTTCTACACAGCAGCTCCAGCACATACAAAAAACTTTAGTGGTAGGGCACCTGGGTGGCTCAGTTGGTAAAGCCTCTGACTTCTGCTCAGGTCATGATCTCGTGGTAGGTGAGTTTGCACCCCGCATAGGGTTCTCTGCTGTCAGTGCAAAGTCCACTTTGGATCCTCTGTCTCCCTCTCTCTCTGCCCTTCCTCTGCTTGCACGCATGTTCTCTCTCGCGCGCTCAAAAATAAAATAAAAAAAAATATTTTTAAAAATCTTCAGTGGTTAATTAACCCAGTTTAAGAACACTTCCATTATTATTTCCCTTTTATATCATCAGCTGAATCTATCTAATTGGATATATAAACTGCTCCCCAAAGGAGAATTCAGATCACATGTTTCCACTTAGGGTGCCAGTCCTCTAGTGCATAAAATGGATCTTGAGTGGTCTTGAAGGATGGAACTTTTAAAACTGCTGAACTTAGATCCTCCGTTTCTGCAAACCCATCCATTTCATGCATGAAAATGAAAAAATGGTTACTTAATTGCAGGTGGTGATTCTTATTAAGTGAAACATTTTCTTTTATTATGTCTTTTCTTTTATTGTGGGAAGAACATTTAACATGAGATTCTACCCTCTTGACAGACATTGCAAGCATAATACCATATTGTTATTTATAGGCAACATGTTGTACAGCAGATCTTTAGAACTTATTCATCTAACATAAATGAAACTTTATACCGGTTGGATGTTGGATATGTGCATTTCCTTGAATGTAGTGGTGGTATCACAGGTGTTTGCATTTGTCAAAACTCATCAAATTATAAACACTAACTACGTACAACTCTTTGTATATCAATTATATCTTAGTAAAGCTTTTTTAAAATAATAAAAAAAATTTTTTTTTCATACTTCCAAACCTTTCACCTACAGGGAACAACATATAGGTACTTACAGTGAATTTGGGCTTATAAAAAAAAAAATCTAAATATAAAATCTGAAAAAAAAAAATGTGTCTTGGGGCCTAGAAGTAGCTACACCTGTATCAGCATGGAGGTGGGAAAGTGAAATGAAAAGGTTTCCCCTTCTTGGGAAGTATATAGGGAAACTTCCATAAATGGAGACAAAAAGCATGAGCATCAGGATGAGATTTGGGTCACAGGTATGAGTGGCCTAATTTCAAAAAAAAATAAATAAATAAACCAATAGCATATACAGATTAGTTAAAATATATTAAAAGAGCTGAAACATTGCATTACTTTAAAAAGTCACTAATTGGCAATGTCATGAAATATAGACACAGCAAACAGTATATTTAGATGAATCACAAGACCTTAGCCTCAGTGTTAAAAGATAAATCAGAGTGGTTAAAATATAAATAAGGAGTATTCTAAAAATAACACTGACCTCAAAGTCTCAAAGACCCCATAAAAGCTCGTCAGATGTCAGAAAGAATATTGTACACTATAAATAATGATTAAAGTGACTAGGACATCATCTCTGCTTTAAAGAAATATGTAATTAAATAAAAGACAATGACAAGTAGACAAACTACTGTATCGTTAGGTAAAAGATGACAAGGGTATTGAAGCAAAAGCCGAAGGGAGGAAGTGGCCTTTCAGAGGGTCACTGAAGAAAGCTAGCATTTTGAGTAATCTCTATGCCCAATGTGGGGCTCGAACTCACAACCTCGAGGTCAAAAGTCACATGCTCCACCAACTGAGACAGGGACCCAGAATAATAATGCTAGCATTTTGAAATGGTTGTGTTTGGAGCAAAGGAAAAGGTCTCTTCTATCAAAAAGGGAACGCAGGATAAGGCAAAGAGATAGTATTTGTTCATGGAAGAAGTACCATTTGGCTCATGAGAAAGAAACAAGGAGACAAGTGGGTGGTTTGGATGCCCGCACAGGGGACTTTGTGGACAAGAGATGACAGGAGAAGGACAACAATTCAGGTAGATTAGACAGGAGAGTCTGAGGAAAGTAATTTTGTCATCAAAGATATTATAATAATGCAGGAGAGATAATTAAACTGATAAGATAAATTATAGAGGGGATTGTATTTGAGATAAAATTCAAAAAATGCAGAGGAATAACATCAGAAACAATAAATAACCAGAATGTAAGTTGCAGTCAAAAAGAGTGCCAGCTTCAGAAAAAGGAGGTGCTCTTTCTATCAGTTCATAAGGAGCCTAGGATCTCCTAGGAAAGGGTGGAGCTAGTGGAGGATGATTATTTATAGCAAAGAAGCTTTGCAAATGATGTGAAACAGGGATTCAAAGACATAACACTTCATCAACTCTGTCATTGTCAATGTACAGGAAACTCTGCGCTTCCATGAAATGAAGATCTGTTACATCTTAATGACATATAGTCAAGTTACCAGTTGAAAATAATCTAGGCCTGGCCTTGGAAACACAAATGGTGCAAGAGCTGAGGAGATCTAAAATGTCATGTCATATGTAATTTTCTAATCCAAACTTCAACTACAACAACCTACACAATTTTCTAAATGTGTATCACTTGTGCATGTTCTATATTCTAGCCATGCCATTTCCTCCTAGCAAACATCTTGTCTCTCCACTTCTGATCCAAGTCTAATACATCCCTTAAGAACCCAAATAATTCCTGCCTCATCAAAAAGTCTTTGGCTGATAAATTTAGATTATATTGATCTCTTTCCTTATCTTAATTCTACTCTCCTGCAAGTCTCCCAGTCAGTTTGTATATACTTCAAAGGCAAATTATTTTTATGTCACCAAATTCCCCCAAAAGAACAAAAGGTTCAAAAATAGTGAGCATAAATATGGAAAATTTTTGATAATTACTCTTAGCGACTTGATGTGAAAGGCCAAGTAGAATTCTAACAAAGAGGCCCAAAGACAAGAACATATGCTACTACTATAGAGATTGACACACATATACTTAATTAAACAAAAATGGAAAACTTTCATTTTACTACTAAAATAGAAAATGATAGGGGCGCCTGGGTGGCTGAGTCCGTTAAGCACCCGACTTCCGTTTACGGCATGATCTCGCGGTTAGTAGGTTTGAGCCCTGCGATGGGCTGACAGATGTGCTGACAACTCAGAGCGTAGAGGCTACTTCGGATTCTGTGCCTCCCTTTCTCTGCCACTCACCTGCTTGCACTCTGTCTCTCTCTCTCTCTCTCAAAAATAAATATTAAAAAATTAAAAAAAAAAAGAAAATGATAATACATCTATACGAATGCCATTGTGCTTTTAAAATTTATTCTTAGAGTATGAGCAATGCTAATAAAGTACTCAACCTTCGGTCTCTTGGCTTATGAAATCCTGACCTCCTATTAGGACTACTTTCTAATTAAGCACACGTGGGTGTATATACACTTCTACATATTTTTAGAAATGCAGTAGATTTATATGAATCCATATTTTAGTTTCCACTCTGTAATAATATCCCATGAAAATTTTTTTTCAATTCATACATTAAAAATGTATGAACAAAGCAATAATACAAAGGAGTAAAGTAACAAAGATTATTCATAAAATGGTTCTCGAATCCACGCTATAAAGGCACTCAATTGTATATGGCCATATGAAATACAGTTTCATGAAGAACTTCATTAATAACTTGGCAATTATGCAGCGTTGTTCAGGATTGTTCAGTCATGTACACACACAGAGAAAATGGGAATAAAACTCACCACTGTGCTTTTTAATAATCACTTTTATTAATTTCATCCTGAATGCTCACATAACATGTTCTGGATCAGACACAGACTTATTCATTTAAAACACAAATTTACCTGGGGCACTTGGGTGGCTCAGTCAATTGAGCATCCAACTTTGGCTCAGGTCACAATCTCACAGTTCGTGAGTTCAAGCCCCACATGGGGCTCACTTTTGTCAGTGCAGAGCCCACTTCAGATCCTCTGTTCCTTTCTCTCTCTGTCCCTCCCCCATTCATGCTCTCTCTCTTTCAAAAATAAATAAACATTTTGAAAAAAATAAAACACAAACTCATTTAAATGCAAATAATAACCATGTTCTCTGTCACACCCTGATTCTTACTCCTGGGGTCACCTGCTGAAAGCCAGGTCAAATGTCCTATACTTACAAACTTTGAAGTTATTATAATCAGTGATGAATGGAGAAAAAAATGGATTTTTTTTCTGCTTATTTACAGGAGCAAGAGGCAGCTACCTTTTCTCCTCTTCTTGCAATGATAGAGAAAAACCTTTGCTTTATGGAGATGGAATGGGAAAAAAAAAACCCGAGTTCTCACTCTTACCTTTAGATACAAATACACCTTTCCCAGTGCCAGACAAGCCCTGATGTTCCAGGACTCTCGAACCTAGAGATGTCTCCAAAGTCTCGTTTTCTGTTGACATGCAAATATACACCTCTTGATTTAGCTAAATTTCTCTGGACTTATAACTTCCCAAGGCTTGTTCTTATGCTAGGATCCCAAATGTAAGCAACATTTTTTTCATGAATCTCCAGCTCTGGCAGGAATACATTTTCTCTACCCCTTGTACTTACAGTATATCACATTAAAAGCCATTAGTACTCATGGGATACGCAAACTTAACAATATAGTGTAAAAAATGTGGATGAAAACGATGTGTCCTCAAAGGAGACATATAAATATTGAAATAAACTATGGCCAACACATCTGGGGGTCAAACTGGGACATGAAGAATGCTCTACGCAAAGCAGCAGTCGGGGAGCAAAGTGAGGTGGGTTCTAATGGTCTGATCCTGGTGTATATATGAAATATTATTCTCACAATGGCCAGTACAGCCTTACCTCCACCAACAATGTTACTGTCCTCTCTGGAGAGGGAGTGAGAAACACAAACACACAAACAAGTAAATAAAAACCTCAAAGGTAAGATTTTGAATTACTAAAATTCAGGTTTCATGGAGATATATTGAAACCCAGGAAACACTTTTTTTTTTTTTTTAGCAATGATACTTAACTGAAATGTAGCTTTTTGCCAAAGATACCTTTTCCCCCACACCTCTCCTGAGTACAAAGATAAATACTGTATGTATGATCTCACTTATAGGTGAAATCTAAAAATAAACTCTTAGAGAGCAGAAATGGTGGTGGCCAGGGGCTGGGAGGTGGGGGAAATAGGAAGATGTTGGTCAAAGGGAACAAACTTGCAGTTGTAAGATGAAGTTCTGCAGATCTAATATATAGCATGGTGACTACAGTTCACAATACTGTTATACACTTAAAAATTGCTAAGAGATTGGATCTTCAATGATCTCACCATACACACAATTGTACTTACATGGTGATATATGGGTTAACTAGCCTCATTATGGTATCATTTCACAATATATACATGTATCAAATCATTATGCTGTACACTTTAAACTTACACCATGTTATATGTCAATTATATCTCAGTAAAGCTGGAAAAAAGAAAATAAAAGAAAAAGAAATCTAGGTTTCCATCCATCCACTCATCCATTTGTATATAAGCAGAGGAACAGCCTATAATGCTGTTCACTCAGTATTAAAAGTTGATGAATCACGCATGGTGAGATTTTTCACATCCTTTTTTTTTTTTTTTTACTTTTCTGCCATCTTTGAATTGTAAATATTGAGTATGCATTATATTTTCAGAGTTATTCTTCCAATTTTTAAAATTGCCCCCCAAATTTTGTTCCAAATGAAACAGAAGAGTAGTTGCAAGACCTTACATAATTAGCTGCTATATAGTGAAGACAATAATTGCTAGAGGAGATCAAGGGAGGAAGAGATCATTTTGGGCTGTCTTGATGGGCATATAATTTTACCAATATTAAAACAAATATTTAGGCCTAGGTACATATGGGGGATTAATGAAAAATAAATAATAAGTATATCACATTACAAGTATTAAAGATATAAGCTATGTAATTTATTGTATACATAAATTATCTTATAAAGCAACCAGGAAATTACTATTTAATTTTATCTCTAATCATATATTTGTTTGAGTCAGTGTTTTGCAACCCTCACTGTGCATCATAATCATCTGGGCAGCTTTAAAAAATTGTAAATGCTGAAAATGCGCCTTACCAATCTCAGTTGGTTGGGAATAGGTCCCAAGGCATCTATAATTATTTAATCTCTCCAGATGATTTTTATATGCACCCAGGTTTGAAAAAACACTTCTGTGGCCACAACGGGAAGAGACTTTGTGAGAACTCCAGAGGTCTAAGTTAAGGAAGTCTAACGTTAATATTACAAAGAAGCAGTAACCCACATAAAAATCATGGGCTCTGTAGTCGAACTGCCTGAATGTAAACCCAGGTATACTTTTTATCAATTGTACGTTTCCAGGAAAGTCGCTTAAACTCTTTGTGCTTCATTTTCTCCATATGTTTAATAATAGTAGTGATAATATTTAATCATGTTGTTTGTTGTACGGACTAAATGAAACAAATATATGTCACATGCTTAGTCCTTTCCTGGCATTCAACAAATGCGGGTTATTGTTATATTATTAATCATGGGTTTGTCAGATAATTCAATCAAAGTTAGGGCAAATTATATTGTTAAACAACGAAAGTTTAACTGAGTAATTTAAAAGATTAAATTGGCATTATTGACCAATCTGTGAATAAGGCAGCATCTCAAGTAGCAGATAGAAATGAGCTCCATCAAGCTGTAGAAAAGGAAAGGTTTTTAAAGGTATCCAGGGAGATGGGGGTGAGGGGAGGGAGGAAATTATTAGCAAAGAATGCATTGTTTTAGGCAAGGTCGGTCTCCTAAGGGGAACGGAAAAGGTCTATCAATAAATTTCCTAGTGCTGATATGATCAGGAAATTCCATGTTGACTGGTAAGGAATACATTCCTGGGAGGGGGGGTTGAAACAGTCAAGTTCAGGTATTAAGTCATGGTTTGCTTACGGGGCTCATAACATAAGTGACTCCATTTTGAGCCTGTGGTTTTTCTTTTTAACAATATCAAAGAACAGAATATAAGTGAAATCTCTGTGTCATTTTGTCTTATCCAGACATGTTTTCCTTACATAATACTGTAGAATAGCTCTTGTTCTTTTGTAAATAGCCCTGAGTCTACTCCCCATCAAAGAACTCAAGGACATTTGGGATTTGTTAAAGCATTTTGAGTAAAAGCTAAATATTGTAAGAATACCTATAGGGTGCCTAATGCCTGAGATTGATGGAAGAAACCCACAATTTTGCAGGCTAGAATATGATATATAATAAAACCAAAACAAATATATAAGAACTCACCAAAAGATACATTTTCTACACAAAAACTGATTATCCTGGAATGTGGTGGTTGGTTGTCTGCCTCATTCCCTGTTTTCTGTTTTCAATGGATACTACAAGCAATGAAACCTCTATCATGATTTAAAAAGTATCACTGTTCTTAGAAGCTTAATTATTTTGGAGAGAAGCACTATGACATTTAAATTCTATTATATGTACTTGCATTGTTCTGAGTTGGATATTATGTTCTATTTTTATACCTATTTGTGCAAAAGTTTTAAGCCGTTTTCACTTCATAATATATTTTAAAATATTTTTAGTAATAAGTCGCTACCCATTCCACTATTTGTTTATTCTCAATGTTGTCTTGTTTTCACAACCTGCTTTTCCAAGTCAAATTTAAAATTATTTTACCAGCTTCCATAAAACTCCTATTGGTATCAAATTTCATAAATTTTACAAATTAACTTGGAGCCAATTGACATTTACACATTTGAGTTTACCCACAATGAAATATTTTATGTATTTCCACTTATTTAGGCTTTCTTTTATACCAATATGAAAGTTATTTTGTTTGCTTTCGTCATGTAGTATTGGTCCATATCTTATTAAGCTTATTCTAGTTATTTTTATATGCTTTTGCTATTGAAGTAGAAATTTTTACTAAATTGCCTGTTTATTGCTGGCATATAGGAGAGCTATTGATTTTTACCAGTTTATTTAACAAATGGCAATATCGCTAAGCTGTCTTCTGAGTTCTAATGGTTTTCAGTGACTAATTCTGGGTTTCCTAGGTGGACAAGCAAATAATTCACAAGCCATTATCATTTTGATTTATATTTTCCCTTATTTATGCACATTAGTTCTTAAATTTTAAGATATCTTAATATCTTAACATTATTAAAAGTGTTTTTAATATTTTGCTATTTTAAAATATTAAAATATAGCCTCTGGATGAGCACTGGATATTGTATGGAAACCAACTTGACGTTAAAATATATTTAATATATGAAAAAATATATAGCCTTTTAAAGGTTTCTTTATATAACCACACTTGTAAATTTGATATAGAGGTCACTGTACTTCAAATTATGGGTGGAAGAAAAACATAAAATTGATACTTTTCCATATATGGTTTATATAATACAATATCAACTTCCAATCATATAGTAGGTATACTGCAGGTCCTAAATAAAAATTAATGAGATTGAATTATATTGCTGTTATTTCTGAGGTAAAAAGAGGGCTCTGTTTTCCCCTAGTAATGACTAAAAGACTTGCTTGCAGGACAATGACCAGTGCTGCTACTTACAGTGGTGTGTTGAATCATTTGTAAATAAGTTTTTAGAATTTAAAAACCAGAAAATGTAGAAAGGGTCGGAATTCACCCCAGACAAAAATGAGTTGGTAGCAGTGAGTCACACATAGAGAGTTGGGACACCAAAGCTTTTCTTTCTAGAAGCAGCTTTATTCGTGCCAGCACGGGCTCAACCCCAAAAGATCCAAAAGACTGAGCCCCGAGCGCAGCAGGGGATTGCCTTTTGTACAATTTTTGCTCCTTTGTCTCCCATATGTGGCAAGATACAGTCTGAATGGGTGGTCTATGTTACAGAGTCATGAGGGATGTTGTGCAAGGGCACATAGCCAGGTTGCCTTCCTTTGTCTTGAGGTTTTCACCACATTCCTTAGGGAGGGGCTCTACCAAAAGCTAGGCAACACTAGCCAATGATGTCTCCCCTAATCTTTCTTTGTTGCCATGGTCACATACTGAATGGGTTATACTCATCAGAGTAAAATCAGAAAACAATTTTTTCTTTCCATTGCCCTTTCAAACCCATTCTGTGTGCTGGTTCTTTCTGTGTCTTTTGGTAAAACTTCAGAAAGTCCTATAAAAGTTTTTGGTAGCTCCTAAATAATAGAATGTCCTTCAAGCACTTTCGGTTCCTGGAAAATCTAACTTCAGTAATTAAATATCCACTTTAGTGTAATAAACACATAAACCTGATCTTATCCAATGGAAATATTTCCCATTCAATGGAAATATTTCTCCTCCTCTGGCTCAGATCTGTCTCAATCCCTAAGGCCTGCAATCTAGCAGGAGGTCCCCTTTATCTTTCACTCCCTTTTATTCCCCCCTTCATCCCACTCCACCTCAACCCCACTCCCTACTAGAGACACTGACTCTAGCTCTCCAGAGTCAGAAGAATAAAGAGAAAGAAGAGACAAAAAACAACAACAACAAAAACCAAAAATCATTTCTTGAGTAGTCTAGAGAGAATCCCAGGGTTATCCACAATGGCTGTTTTGTAGTGTTAAGTTTGCTTGCCTATAGGAGTTCTGTGGATTCCTCACATACACCCATTAGAAACTTCCAGTTATATTTTTCAAAGTATGGGCAATGCGTTTTCTCCTCCTGCTCTCTTAGTCCTTCAACCCATAACTCCTGCACATTTCATGGTCTATGTTATACCGACTTTCCAATGGGGACCCCTTGCTTCTTCAGGCAGTTCTCTTGGGAGGGATCCAAACAGCATTACACCTGTTTTCTCTGACATTTTCCACATATGAAAACCCACTCAGGCATCCCGGCACTACCGTCACTGGAATGCTGTTGCCTTTCAAAGCAACCTTCCTACTCTCCCTTTACTAAATCCTTTCAGACCTTCTAGTTATTTTTTCTAATACCAGTATTTATGATCCCCATGTCCTGAGGACTATCTCAGGTAAACTTCCCTATGTGGTCTCTTAGAGTCCCTTCTCCCATTTGGGTTAGGGTGAAATGGATGCATCCTCTCCCTCCCCCCGTGGGAGATGTACACAAACAACAACACATGGATAACTCTCAAAGCAAAGTCACCCCCACTCATCAGCTACAACCTTTGTTACCTTTAGGATATGTGGCACAATTGCTTGGTTCTTGACCTTTACATCCTCAAACAAAACTTGGAAAGCATCCCATTCAGTATTTGGCTACATCCCCTATTCTGTCCATAGGGGAAGAGTTAAGATTGAAGCTATAATTACTGGCAAAATTTAATGTTGGTCATTTCATCTTAATGAATAATGCTGATAATGTTCTTTTAGTAATAATAGAACCCCTCATCTATTTTATTTTAAAAACTTTCTTTTTTAGAGCACTTTTAGGTTACTGGAAAAATTAAGGGGAAAGCACAGAAATTTCCCATGTATCTCCTGCCCCGTAATTTATTTAAAATTTTTTAGTATTTATTAATGTAGTCATTTGTTATTGCTTACACATCCTAATGATTCAGGCAGATGGAGTCATACTTAGAATCCTTGATTCATTGTACTTGGTTGTAACAGGTAGGTATGCATGTAAGAGTGAGAATGGCATCTGGTGATTGGTCTATTTTACAGCCTCCATTTTCTAGGAGCACGATTATTGCCTTGTTGATCAGTGCTTATTGAATGCCCCTAGTCTACTGGAGATGGTTTGCCTTTCTTTTCCGACATTCATTTTGTTTCCTTGGCACTTCTCTGAATTTATTGCTGAGCTTCACACTAATCACACCATCTACCTATTGACTGATGGTCACACTACTGAAATACAAGTGTAAACCTAATGCAACAATGTCAGATTACCCTATTGTCCACATGCATTTCAATCTTGCAACATCAATGATAAATACTTAATGCCGAAATTTAAGGAAATAATTTGTAGCCTCTGAAAGAAACACACACTTCTTTGTAAATAATGATTCCTTCCTGATTCCATGAAGTTGAAAATTAGACACACTGAAAGAACTCTGTGCATACAGATTTAAGACTTCAGCACCACGTTAATTTTAAGAATACATAAAATGACTAAAAGGCCACCACAATGTCCCAAACATTTATCGAATATTCTTTTTTTAAAAATGTTTATTAATTTTTGAGAGAGAGAGAGAGAGAGCACGAGCAGGGGAGGGGTAGAGAGAGAGGAAACACAGAATCCGAAGCAGGCTCCAGGCTCTGAGCTGTCAGCACAGAGCCCGACATGGGGCTCAAACTCATGAACTGTGAGACCATGACCCCAGCCGAAGTCAGATGTTTAACTGAGCCTCCCAGGTGTCCACAAATATTCTTTACCTTCTCAAACTATTACAAAATGAGCACTTACATTTCATTCAGAAAGTGAAGGGAATCTTTAGATGGTACATAAAATTAGACATAAATGTTACCAAATATACTGAAAGCTCTGCTCCTCTAAAGGCATCTTTCATTCGTAAGAACTGCATTTCTGATTTCATCAAAGATGTCTAAATAGGCATAAGGTAAATGGTAATGTTTTATTCTGTAGAACAGTAGCTCTTGGAACAGACAGTTCAAAATGCCCCAATTGCCAGATTTTGTGAAGAGTGTAGCCAAGTGGAAATATTTAGTTCTGTTAGAAATTCCGCTTGATGTTACCAAATGATCTGTTGTTGCTCTCAGAACCACTAGGCGATTATATGATGACAAAATTTCCATTAGCAATCCAATGTAGCAATTGAAGCAAAGGGTCCAAAGGAATCACATGGAAAATGCTATCACAGCCATAATCTATTGAAAAAGATACTGTCACTCACGTGTGAGAAAATGTTAATCAGTGAAGAATGTTAACCATAGAGTTAATGCTACAAGGGTTTATGCATACACAATGCAATGAGCTGGGAACAGAAGGATGAGTAGGTCAGAGCATGCACTGGCAAAGTATCACAAAGGCCCCTTTTCCACACAAGCAGGTGTCTATTTATTAAACGGAAAATATATATATATATTTTACTTTCACTACATTTAAAACAAATCACCACGTTATGAATTTTCAAACACAGACTAGGGTTTTTGTTTTGTTTTTGTTTTTTTAACATGGCTCCCTGCAACCATCTGTGGTTAGGAAAAGAAATTTCTCCAAACTGTGATTGATTGCCTGTACTTTGTGCTCTTGGGCAAGTTCACAGAAGGCTCAGGCCAAGGACATTTCAGTGAGTCTCAGTTCTGCTGCCAGATCAAATGCTGGTGTTATACAGTCCCTGCCTCATTCATCACCCATGACTTTTCGAGGCTGACATTTTAACAATCGGTTTTCCTTGTATGCAAGTAAACAGTGTGCTTAAAATAACTGCAGGTCTATGAGTTATTGCTTAACATTCCAAACTATCCTTCAGAGACATCCTCCAAGCTTTCCCATCCACGCGGACCACCTCCATTCTCTGGATTTCTTTAGTGTTTTCCTTTTCTGCCCCTTGCTTTAGAGACTTAACAAATATACAACCTTAAATGATCATTCAGCTGTTTACTGTGTATAGTTAAGTCCCTGACTGAATTGCAGATAGTAGAGACTATATATTAAGACATTTTGTATCTATCTCTACAATTTGAAGTGATATTCAACACAAATCTGAGGGGCACCTGGGTGGCTCAGTCAGTTAAGTGGCCAACTCTTGATTTAGGCTCAGGTCATGATCTCACAGTTCATGAGTTCAAGTTCCATATGGGGCTCTGCACTATTAGTGCTACTAGTGCTTGGGATTCTCTCTCCCTCTCCCTCTCTCTCTCTCAAAATAAGTAAATAAACTTAAGAAAAATTGAGTCTTCGAAATAAATCTGAGATCAGGATTTCTGATGCAGTTGTTTTTTATTATCACCTTCCTCAGCCTGTATTCTTTTTTTTTTTTTTTTTTTTTGGCATATTATCTCTTATCTTCTATGAGACTGCTCTACTATTTCCTTCCTACTTTTACCACTTCACCTTTTCTTTTGCGCTCCTTTATGGAATTATCCTTTCCAGCTTCTCACTCTGTCTATTCATCCAAGAGTCTTTACTTGGCCTTTGTCAAATGACTCCCAAATCCATTTCAATAACTTCAACCTCATTCCCACTTCTCAAAATGTCACTGCATGGTTCTCTCTCTAATTTAACATGGCCAAAATGGAGCTCATGATCTTCACTCCCAAGTCAATTCCTTTCTTTCACTCTTTACAGGGACTCAGTTCAGATATCTTAAACATATATTTACTCTCCTTCATATTCTGTATCCAATCAGTGGTAATGATCCATAGATCTAGACTTAAAACCACACCCACAACTGTCCTCTCTTCTCTATCTCCAATGCCACCATGAGCCCCACATCAGTACATGTTCACTTATTCAATAGTTGTTGAACTGCATAATACAACCCCCATCTAATTTCTCCTTCTTATAGCCAGTGGACTAGTTACTCTAAAATGTGACTGATCCTGTGCCTTCCTAATAAGTAATTGAAAAAAAAATACTCTTCAGTGATTTCCATAATCTCCATAATATTTGAAATCTTATATTTCACTACTTCCCATATTTATGAAATATCTTAATCTGTATTCTGAGCTGCCATTTCAATACACTGCCAATTTACTCACCTCTTGCTCTTTGCTTATATTGATTTTTCACCCTCAAATGATTTCTGTGTAATCTCCACATGTCAAAATCCCACCAAGGCTCCTTCCAGGCAGGTCTCCTTTGATTCTCTAGTTCTTTTTCTCTACCCTTTCAACATTCATTGTATTTTCTATATATTATATTTTTCAGGTAAATATTTTGTCTTGGGTTTTTCTTTTTCTGATAGAGATGCCTGGGAACTCACTCATTTTTCAAGACCCTACAGGACCTTGCATAGTTCCTCATATTGGAAGATTTTATTATGTTGAAATAGAGGGTACTAAAAATATACTAGAAAAATGGATGATAAATGTCCTGTACTTCAAGAGGAAAATGAAAGTCTTTTTCTCAGAAGGAAGAGTTGGAGAGAAAATCAGAAGGCATAGGGACATAAAGTTTGAGAGTGTCACTTGGCCTGCCAAACTGGAAATGCAACTAAAACAATCACACTATTGTGTATTTAAGGCAAGTGGGTGAATGTTGTAGCAACACTAGGTTTGATAGATGTAGATAGTTCCTGACGTTCCTGAGAATCTACTTGTGACCGAGAGTTCCTGAGTTCTCAATCATTACAATTGGTCCTTCTAAGCAGTCCTATCTTGGCACTCAGCTCTAATCCTGGTTGTTTCGAAGCAAAAATGATTCCAACCCAATGAATTTCTGCTGAATAGGATGCCTCTGTAGTCTTTTGTTCCCTATGGCCTTTAGGGAATTAGAGTAGTGGCTTCGAGTATCCATTCTTCTCAAGTACTCTGTGGCCTGAGTTCATTTAATAAGAGTATCAATGAACACCTTATTTCAAAGGAATATTTAAACTCTTTCTCCTACAATTATTCTAATAGGGAAAAATAATAACAATTTACCCTCCTACCATGATTCCCCCCCACCCCCCATACTGCCATGAATTTCAAAATATGACCACAGGTTAAAGTAATCAGCAGCAAAACCACCGGAAACACTTTAGTGGCTGACTGAAAACCAGGAGGGGTTGCTGGGAGATGGAGGGGAGAGGAAGAGAGAGAATGAGCGAGAGAATGAATGCTGTTACATCTGGGGCAAAAGTGGTGCTCAAAGTTGAATGTGCACAGTAATGCAAAGGTAAGTTTGTTAAAGAGGAGATTACCCGGTAGTAAGCCCAGAAATTCTAATTTAGGCCATCCTGGGTAAAGCCTCAGAATTGCATTTTTAACAGGCATTCTCAGGTGATTCTGGGCCTCAGGTTTGGGCTCATATTTTGAGTTCAATTACTTACAGTTTCTGGCTTTGCACTAATTCTCACATCAGCACCTTCTAAGGTCAACACCAGGCATATGTAAGTAACAGAAACGATTCTATTTATGTGGAGATACATCTTAGGTTTAAGTTTTTAAGCTGATTTCCACTAATATACTGATGCCATATATCAAAAATTCACCACCTTCCAGGTTGGTAAATATACACAGAACTGGGTACACTGGAAACCTCAAGAACAGTGTGGAAACTGTGCCCTTTCCAAATACACCTTGCCCAATGCATCTCTTCCATCCACCTGTTCCTGAGTTATATCGTCTTATGATAAACTCGTGATCTAATTTAAAAAAAAAAAACCTTCATGTGTGTATACTAAGGACTATCAGTGATTTTTCTAAAGGTTCTATGTAGCTATACTCTAAAATGGGCAATAGATATAGCTGGTGTTGGCCACAGACCTGATTTGGCGTCTTTTACTTTGTTGTTGGAACTGTATTTGGTTTTGGGTTATGGAGAAATGTTCATAAAGAACCAATTTGAATGTCATTCTATAACATTTTTAAATGTCCCCTGGACAAAAATTTTGAACTGTCTAATCATTGTATTTTGTAATGTGACCCATAGTGTCTCCAGCTGGCATCTTGCCAACACAGCTGGGCTCTTTAATTAGTTCATAGTTAAATGTATTTTAATGACACATATATTGAAATTGATAATTATAAAATGTAACTGCAACAGTTTTGGCTGGAACAAGTTTTACTTAATATATACTACATGGCCTTTGTCAAAGCATTTGACAAGAGAGAAGTAAGAGAGACAGAAAGGGAGAGATTGACTAAGACTTGTTCAACCTCTAAAGAAAAGGTCAGAGAGTTATTTTATTTCTATCTCTAGATGGCAAAGTATAGATTTATCTCTTATTACATGTACTTACCTTTCTGCAAAATCTGTAATGAATCCGTTTTTGTGAGGACATTCATATTGTAAGTATACAGAGATGCTATCAATGGCTCCAGTAAAGATAACAGTCTTCCTAATTTTTATATGTTAGCTCTTTTTGTATATAAATCCACGTTTTAAGTATCAGCCTTTCTTAGAGCTAAACTTGCTTGCAATATTATTCTGTATTTCCTGCCATTTGTAGATATTCTTAACAATGAGGAACCATAATTTCATCCTGGTGGTGCCACTTTCCAAATTTACCTGTCAGAATCCCTGACAGGTTGTATGGCTTAATGCAGCACATGACAGGTCAAAGTCTACCCCAATTTCTCCTCATTAAAGACACTGTGCTGGTGCAGTACCTTACCGAATTATCTTGACTTGTTTGGTGCTTGTTACCTTCACTATAGTTTTTAAAATGAGAGACACCAAGATATGTGAACGTGTTCTTTAACATTATCTATCTATCTATCTATCTATCATCCATTTTTTACTGGGGTAAAATGCACCTGACTTACAATTCACTATTTAAATAATTTTAAAGTGCAAGATTTAGTGTTTTAGTTGTGCAACCATCATTGCCATCCAATTCAAGAATATTTTCATTACTCAGAAAAGATAACCTATACTCATTAGACAGTCACCCCCCATTCCTCCCCTCTCCTCAGCTCCTTATAACTACTAATCTATATTCACTATCTATGAATTTGCTTCTAATGGGCATTTCATATAAATGAAATCATAAGTGATGTGTCCTTTGATGTGCTAGATTCTTTCACTTAGCATACTATTTCCAAGGTTGACCTATGCTGTAGCATGTATCACTACTTCATTCCTTTTTACAGTTAAATAATATTCCACTCTATGAATATACCGTGTTTTGTTTACCCATTTATCAGTTGGTTGTTTCTACTTTTGGCTATTATGAATAAGGCAGCTGTGACCATTTGTGTATAATTTTTTGTTTGAACTCGTGTTTTCAATTCTCTTGGGTGTATACTAAGAGTGGAATTTCTCAGTCATATGGTAATTCTATGGTTAACTTTTTGAGAAAATTCTAAAATTTACAGAGTACTTCACCATATTACATTCACACAGGCAATGTATGAGGGTTCCAACTCTCTACATCCTTACCCACAATTGTTACTTTTTGTTTTTAATTGTTGTAGCCATTTTAATGGGTGTAAAGTGGGAGATTATTGTGGTTTTGATTATTTGCTTTTCCCCAATGACAAATATTGCTGAGCATCTTTTTATGTGTTTTTTGGCCATTTGTATATTTTCTTTGGAGAAATGTCTATTCAAGTCCTTTGCTCATGTTTAATTGGTATTTTTGTGTTTAAAAACAGTTTTATTGATATACAAAAGCACACATATTTAATGTATATAATATGATGAGTTTTGGCATATGCACATACCCATGAAACTATCACCACAATCAAGGTAATAGACACATCCATCACCTCAAAAACTTTCCTTGTGTCCTTTTGGGTTTTTTGGTTGCTGTTTTTTTGTCATAAGAATATTTAACATGATATCCACCCCCTTAATAAATTTTTAAGTGCACAATACAGTATTGTTGACTGTAGGACTGTGCTGTACAGATCTCTGGAACTAATTTATCTTGCATAACTGAAACCTTTTACAGGTATACCTTGGAGATATTGCAGATTTGGTTCCAGGCCACTGCAGTAAAGTGAATATCAAAAAAAGTAAGTCAAATGAATTTTTTTGGTTTCTCAGTGCATATAAAAGTTGCATTTGTACTCTGCTATAGTCTATTAAGTGTGCAATAGCATTATGTCTAGAAGGACATTGTACATATATTAATTAAAAACTACTTTATTGCTAAAAAATGCTATCATCTGAGCTTTCAGCGAGTTGTAATCACTGATCACAGATAACCACATCAAATATAATATAATGAAAAAGTTTGAAATATTATGAGAATTACCAAGTGTGATACAGAGACACAAAGTAAGCAAATGCTGTTGGAAAAATGGAAATGATAGACTTGATCTATGCAAGGTTGTCACAAACCTACTGTTTATAAAAGCACAATATCTACAAAGTACAATAAAATAAGGTATTCCTGTACAAACTGAACAATAGTTATCCATTTCTCCCTCAATTCCTCTCCACCCCAGCCCCTGGTAATCACCATTTTAATTTCTGCTTGTATGGATTTGACTACTTTAGGAACTTCATATAAGTGGATTCATGCAGTGTTTGTCCTTCTGTGACTGGCCTTTATTGTTGAATTGGAAGTGTTCTTTATATATTCTGAATACTAGATCACTATCAAATGTAACATTTGCAAATATTTTCTCCAATTTTGTGAATTGTTTTTTCATTCTCTTGATAACATCCTTTAATACACAAAAATGTTTGATTTTGATGACATTCATTTTATCTATTTTACTTTAGTTGACTGTGCTTTTAGTGTCATATGTAAGACTCCATTGTCATATCCATTGTCATGAATGTTAACTTCTATTCTTCTTTAAGAGTTTAAGAGTGTTAGCTATTATATTTAGATCTTTAATTTATTTTTGTATATGGTGGGAGGTAAGGGTCCAACTTCATTCTTTTCCATGTGAATATCAGTTGTCTGAGCAACATTTATTTAAAAAGACTATTCTTTCCCCATTGAATTTTCTTGTCACTCTTGTTGATAGTCAACCGACCATAGATGTATGGCTTTATTTGTGGACTCCCAATTTTACTCTACTGATCTATATGTTTACCTTATGCCATGACCACGTTTTGACCATGTTTTGATTATTAGAGCTTTGTGGTAAGTTTTAAAATTTAGGAGCATCTGTCCTCCAGCATTGTTCTTCTCTTTAAAGATTATTTTGGCTATTCAGAATCCCTGGTAATACCATTCAAATATTAGGGTCAGCTTGTCCATTTTGATAAAAAAAACAGTTGGAATGTTTTTTGGTAGAGATTGCATTGAATCTGCAGGTAAGTTTCGGAGTGTATTACCATTTTAACAATATTAAGTCTTCTAATCCATGAATATGAGATGTCTTTCCATTTATTCTTTCATTTCTTTCAACAATGTTTTGTACTTCTCAGTATACTAAGTTTGCATCTTCATCTTCAATTTATTCTTAAGTATTGTAGTTTTTTATTTTAAGTGGCATTTTTAAAATTTCACCTTTAGATCATTAATTATTAATGTATAGAAATAAACCTGATTTTTGTATGTTGATCTTATATACTCCCACTATGTGTGTTTATCTATTACCTCTAAAAACTTTTTATTATTTCTAATTTATTTTTAGTGGACCCTTTAGGACTTTCTTTTTTTAAGATAAATGTTTATTTATTTTGAGAGAGAGAGAGTATGAGTGAGGGAGGGGGAGAGAGAGAGAGAGAAAGAGAATTCCTAGCAGGCTCTGTTCTTTCAGTGCAGAGCCTGATGCAGAGCTCAATCTCACGAACTGAACCGTGAGATCATAACCCCAACCAAAATCAAGAGGCAGATGCTTAACTGACTGAGCCACGCAGGCACCCCCAGGATTTTCTTTATATAAGATCATGTCATTTTCAAATAGAAATAGTTTCACTTTTTACTTTCCATTTTGGATGCCTTTTATTTCTTTTTCTTTCCTCATTTCCCTGCTGTGAACTTCTAGTACAATGCTGAATAGAATGGCAAAAGTAGGTGTCATTGTCTTGATTCTGATATTACAGGGAAAATTTTTCATGTTTCACCATTTAATATGTTGTTAGCTGTGGGTTTTTTATAGATACCTTTTATCCAGTTGAGAATGTTCCCTTTGTTAAACAACAAAATTCAACCAAGTAAATTTGAAGATCTAATTGGCTTTATTAAATGATTCATGAATTGGGCAGCATCCCACCTAGCAAATAGAAAGGAGCTCCATTCAGCTGCAGAAAATGAAAGGTTTTTAAAAGTACAGAGGAGATAGAAGAAAAGGAAATTGCTAGTATAGAATCTATTGTTTTTGGGAAGGTCATTCCTAAGGGGAATGGAAGCAGTCTATCAGTAAATTTCCTAGTGTGGACCAGGAAATTCCAATTTGACTGGTTAAAGGTTACATTTAAGGGTGGGGGTTTGAAACTGCAGTCAGGTTAGATGTTAAATTTTGGTTTGCTGAGTTGGGGCTCTTATTATGAGTGACTCCATTTTGGACCTGTGGTTTTTCTTTTTAATGTCTTCTATTCCTATTTTTTGTTTTCTTATCAATAAAGTAGGTTGAATTTTAGCACATGTGTCCTCTACCTCAATTGAAATTATATTTTTCCTTTATTTTATTAATAGGGAGTATTAAATTGGTTGATTTTCATATGTTGATGTACCCTTGTATTATAGAGATAAATCCTCTATAAATGGTCATGGTATATAATCCTTTTCATATGCTGCTGTATTCAGTCGACTAGTATGATGTGGAAGATGTTTGCATGTATAGTCTTAGGGATTTTTGGCTTGTAAGTTTTTTTAATGATGTCTTTGTTTGGATTTTGTATTACTAGCCTCTTAGATTAATGAAGAAAATATTCCACAATTTTTTGGAAGACTCTGAAAAGGATTTCTGTGAATTCTTCTTTAAATATTTGATAGAATTGACTAGTAAAGCTGTCTATCTGGTACTGGGCTTTTCTTTATTGGAAATTTTATTTGAATGCTGATTTGATCCCTTTGCTTGTTATAGGTTTATTTATATTCAGTCAATTCAGATTATGGGTTTCTTGAGTAGAGAGATGGATCCTTGGATCTCCCTACACCTCCATATTTTGTGACATTATGCAATGACAAGTTTTTAAAGTTACTTTAAAAATCTGTTTTGTAAATAAGCAAAGAAAAAAGATGATTTTTATCTTTGTATTGTCAATAAAACTCTCTACCTTTATTTAGACTATTTAGATATGTTAAAGAACAATTCAATGAAGTAAATTTGAAGATCTAATTAGCTTTACTTAATGATTCAGGAATCAGGCAGTGTCCCTTCTAGTAAATAGACATTCTGAAGAGTTGTGCAAAATGAAATGTTTTTTTTTTTTAATGCTTATTTATTTTTGAGAATGAACACACACACATGAGCAGGGAAGGGGCAGTGAGAGGGGGGACAGATGATCAAAGTGGGCTCTCTGTTGACAGTAGACAGCCCAATGTGGGGCTCGAACTCATGAACCTTGAGATCATGATCTGAGCTGAAGTAGGAGGCTTAACTGACTGAGCCACCCAGGTGCCCCAAAATGGAAGGTCTTTATAGGCAAAAGGAGAGTGGAACAAAGAAGTAATTAACAAAAGAAAAGAAAGGATTGTGAAACAGATCAGATCATCATCTTTTGTGGGGAAGCAAACAGCAGGGGTCTTATTATGCAGATTGCCTCACTTGTACTGATCAGCAAATTTCAAATTGACTACTTGAAGGTCACATTTCTGAGAGTTATTGAAACTAAAACTGAGTCTTTGCTTCCAGTCATGGGGGCAAATGACTCCATTTTGGGCCCATTGTTTCTTTTCCAACAAAAAGCTGGCTTGAATCAGTGATACTGTCTTGAATAGTCTTTGACCACAAGAAAATGATTAATACTCAGTTTGTGACCTTTCTTTCAGACTTAGGGATGCCTGAGGGCTTGACATTTGGTTGGAGTCTCTTTACACCATTAACTCAAGGAATATATGGTAGTATGCCAAATCCAAGTTAATTGAGAATCCAGTAGAGGATTGTGTGCTGGACCAAAGTACCCACATCTCATTGTCAAGATTGTTTACTGAGTAATGGATAATTTCTGATTACTGTCAGGGTGATGCTTGACCATAAGAATAAAAACTTAAAGGATCTCAGACCTGAAGACTTACCTGAATTGAAATGATCTCTGCCCACTCAGTGCCATCTCTTATGATCATTTCTGACTTGAGTGTGGAATAAGTGAGACAACAAGAAACTATACCCTGAGTCATACACACTCCATTTGTACATTCTGTGTGGTTTCCTATTCCAAAGTTTAGCAACATAGGTCACTTAATATGTATTCAATAGCCACAAAGACTGTAAATTTTGGTAATTAAAATAAGAGACAATATAACTTTAAAATGTAGGAAAAAGAATTGTTCTATAAATAGCGGTGACAATAATAATAGCTTCATATCAATGGGAGGGATGATACTGTTACAGTCTTAAAAAAAGAATAATTTTATTTACCTATATGGCGAATACATTGAGCTTATAGAGCACGCTACATTTTCAATTGTTGATTTTCACATACTCTATTTCTATTTATCATGAGAAAATACAATTTCACAATTATGGGTCAACAAGAATGGTGATTCTGTAAGATAGTTCTGGATACTTAAATGAAATATGAAGTGAGACATTCTATCAAGGTTTATCATGGAAATCTACTGTCCAAATTCTCAGAAGCTAAGCTGTCCTGACAAGTTTATTACACTTAATAGCAGAAGGTACAATTGTTATGGAACGAGGCTGGAACGCTGGTGGAAAAACCAAGTGGCACTCTGAGATCTTGGTGGACTGGAGATTTATTTAATACCGGAGAGCTCAGAGGAGACCATTTTCCCAAAGATCTGAGCACCAAATGCAAGCAGGAAGGGTAATTTATAGTTGTCAACCTCCATATTTGTGTGTGTTGGGGGGGGGGGGGGGGGATTTCATGCACGTAGCAAACAGGGCAAGAAGAACACGGAAGAGGGGTTTCTAAGCCAGAGACCAGAACTTGTTTTAGTCCTGTCGGCCATCTTATGGTGTAAAACTATTCATTTTCCCAACACAATGACTTGAGAGAGAGTGGCAAAGATGAGAATAATTTGCAGTGTTATTCAAGGTTTCTTCAGATTCTGTTATGAGAACGTCACTAGCTTGTACTGAGCCTTTGTATACATTTAAAAAATATGCCCCCCTTCCTCCCATGAAAAAGGACATAGTTCTGGCTGTATATGGTTTTAGCTGATGGTATCCTCATGCAAAGAAAAGGTCATCTGTTCCTCTAGGCAGGTACAGCTTTGAATATGTTTATTGGCTTAGCAAGTAGCATGCAGGCTACATACCAACATTTATAACGTCACTTGTGACTAAATGGCATACTGATAAATAACAGTTATATCCGTTCAACATTTGGAGCTTATAGCTTCTATCTTTGCAGCAAAAATAAAAACATGTAACTTAGTGGCCATCATTTAACAACATTTGTAATTTTCTTATTTCATTAACATTGAATGGAGAGGATAAAACTAACTGCCCACATTTCCTTGTGAATAAGGTTTCACTTGCAACCTCCCTTATTCACAAACACTCTCTTCCTTAGTCTCCCCATGCCTGTGCTCTATCACACTTATCCCAAAGTCTTTTGTTTGTATCTTGAGTTAATTTCTAACTTAATGACCAAAATTATTCCTTTTGTATCATGGGCTTTTAGTAATAAACAGAACAAAATGTCAACAGACAATTCTCTCACCTATATACACCACACACATGTAAAGTTATTGATATATTCACTTTTTGATGTTTTATCCTGTGAAATGACTACTTGTTCTTCCACATGTGGGTCATTCTATAGAGACATTTAAGAAAATGCTTTCACCAATTTTGTCTTTTTTTTAACATTAAAAAAATTATTTATTTATTTGTTTTTATTTTTGAGGGAGAAAGGGTACAAGTGAGTGAGGGGCAGAGGGAGAGAGAGAAAGAGAGAATCCCATGAGGGGCAGAAGGAGAGAGAGAAAGAGAGGGAGAAAGAAAATCCCACACAGGCTCTGCACTGTCAGCATGGATCCCAAAGCAGGGCTCAAGCTCACCCCAGGCCGGGCTTGAACTCAGGAACCATGAGATCATGACCTGAACCAAAGTCAGATGCTTAACCTACTGAGCCACCCAGGTGCCCCACCAATTTTGTCTTATTTCTATAATTGTATTCTGGAATTGATATTGTAAGCTCTTCTCCAATATGAAATCCATGTATTAATATTATTTTATTTTGTTTCATTTTATTTTTTGCTGCATTTTCATACACCTCTCAATATGCCTCTGCAGTTTCCGTTTAACAACAAAAAACATCGATTTAATTTTATAAAGCATAATTTTATACTGCTCTGAGGAAACTTTATTGGTTTACCAGAGGGATCCCTGTTCTTTGTTTGAAAATGTCAAATTTTGTGATGGAATTGCGACACTATTTGACAAAACTTTATGGCAGACAATACTTGAAAGAAATTTATTACCAATCCAATTAAACCTGCTTTTCAGACATTTATAGCTATATTCCCTATCTAGCTTCTTCTGTAAAATCATTATATACACAGACCCTCTTCTTTATCACATAGACTTATCCTTTCTATGTATTTGGTAGTGCTGTTTACATTTACATTCTGAGTTGGAGTGTTTCTATTATCCTTTTTTCATCTCTCGTGTTTCAAAATACAATTTTTCAGCCATCAATGTATTTTTTTTGGTACATTTTGGAATATAATTCAAGACAATAGCTACAACTGAACAAACAAATTTAACAAGCAAAAATAACCAAATCACACAAAATCAAATTGGGGGAGATAAGCTATATCCTGTTATTTAAACTATTAGCCAAGAAGAACAGACAATAGCCATCCTGGTGTGCATGCATAATCTCTGGGAATGAGGCAATTAGAACCTAAAAGGATTTGTATGAAACAACATTTTATTTCTTTTTCTTAAAACCACTTTAGGGGCGTTTGATGGCTCAGTCAGTTAAGCATCAAACTTCAAATCAGGTCATGATCTCACAATAGATGATTTTGAGCCCTACATCAGGCACTCTGCTGTCAGCACAGAGCTGGCTTGGGATCCTCTGTCTCCCTCTCTCTTTTCCCCTCCCCTATACACACACACTCTCTCTCTTTCTCAAAAATAAACATTAAGACAACACTTTATTGAAGTATGATTGATATGTAAAAATTGGACATATTTAATTTATAGAACTTGATGATTTTTTGAAGGTAAGTATACATCCACTAAATCATCACTGCAATATATGCCATAAACATATCCATCACCTCCAAAAGTTTCCTCCGGCCCTCATTATTATTGTTGCATGATAAAAACACTTAACTTCTACCCTCTAGCAAATTTATAACCGTACAATACAATATTATTAACTACAGGCACTGTGTTGTACACAGAATAAGTTCTCTAGGACTTTTTCATCTACAAACTTTGTACACTTTGCTCTTCTTCATTTTCCCCACCCCACAGGCCCTGTCAACCACCATTCTACTCTCTGCTATCTTAGATTCCTCCTATAAGTTCCTCATTTAGTATCTGTTCCGCGATATATCTGGCTTATTTCATTCAGCATAATGTCCCCAAGATTCATCCATGTTGTCATGAATGGCAGGATTTCCTTTTTAATGGATGAGTAATATTCCACTGTGTATATATAAACCACATTTCTTTCTCCATTCATCTATCAATGGACACTTAGGTTGTTACCATGTTGGTTAGCTATTGTAAATTATGCTGCAGTAAACATGGGGATGTAGATATCTTTTTGAGGTAGTGATTTTGTTTCCCTCGGATACCCAGAAGTAGAATTACTGGATTGTACATTAGTTCTATTTTTAATTTTTTGAAGAAATGTTACATCATTTTGCATAGTGGCAGCATCAATTTACATTCCTACTAACAGTGTAGAAGGGTTTTCTTTTCTCCACATCCTCACCAATGCTTGTTATCTCTTATCTTTTTGATAATAGCTATTCTAACAGGTGTGAGGTGGCCTCTTATGGTTTTATTTAAGCATTTTGTATTATTGCTTTTTCTCTTCTTTCTTAGCACATCAATTATACCTATTTTTTTTTAAACTTCTTTTAGTGGTTTCCCTAGAATTTGCAATACACATGTATAGCCAACCCAGCTTAATTTTCAAATAACACTCTACCACTTCATAGGTAATGCAAGTACATTATGATAATAAAATATTTCTAATTCCTCCCTCTCATCCATTGTATTAGGGAAAAAACACATAAATACACAAGCAATAATTTTTAAAATGAGACAACGCTCTGAATAATAATAATTCACGATAGCCATACTTTCTGCTTCTGGAGGGAAGCTTTATGAATTATAAAGGAAAGGCAATATATGGAATCAAACAATTATAATACACATAAAGAGGGAGAGAGGTATAGAGAAGAACAAAGAAGGATAAATACATCAAATCAGGTACTCACAACATCCAACCTTCTGGCTGAGGATGCCCCCCAGTGAACAGCCTGGTTGGAGTCCCGAATGAGGGTCCTGGGCAGAGTGTTCCGCCTCCCAGGTGAGACTTCCAACTAACTATTCCCGCCAAGGTGATATATACACTCTGTTATATATAACAGAGTGATCTCTGTTAAGTCATGAAGTTTGCATAAGTGCAGTCCTGAACAAGCTGGGTTTTTTTTTCCCCTCTATTTCTCTTACCATATCTCACAATCTTAGGAGTCTGGACATCTGCATATTTCTCTTCCCTCCCTGATCCATTCCAGGGAGCCAGCCTTATCTGGCTCAAGGAGGTGAGGCAAGTTAATCCCTCTTGGTGTCAAGAACTGAAGGGCCAATTCTGATCCTGAGGCCCCATAAGGAGCACAAGCCAAGTAAACCCCCAGGACTGTGTATGTGTGGCTCTGGGCAGAAATGCATGACAAGTCACACAAACAAGTTCTATATAGAACAGATGGTAAGTCACAACTGTTAAATAATGAATTTTGAAGGCCCAACGAATGATTCCCCCCCCCAATAAAACTAATTTATTAAAATTTACTTAAAATAGGTGACATTTTCAATAAATCAAGCAGAAAATTGAAGTTAGAATTAATTTCTGAAAAAAAATGATCAGATTAAGGTGATTTTCTAATGAAATCTGTAAAATTTTCAAGATACCTACTGTATTAAATTTTTCACTGTATAGAAATCTCGAATATTAACTAATGAATTCTATGGAATGAGGTTTATCTTGTTCAAAAAACTGAAAAGAATAATGGAAAACATAAACTTCATTCAGTCTAGCTTGCTCCTCAATACAAATGCAGACCTTCTGAATACAGCTTTTCTATTTACAGTGATCAAGACCCACCTCTATTGTGCCAGGAAATTACCCTGTGGGTGAGGATGATGCTAGAGAATTTCTGACAAAATGCCACACCTGCTGTGTTGTAACTCCCAACAGACCTAAATTCATATTTGAATTAACAAACACACACCACTTGATTTGACCAATATAATTTAATTATTTTTGACATGCTGAGTAATAAAACAAAACACGAATGGAGTGAGGCAAATATATTGTCAAAGAGGAGATAGTGTCAAAGAAAAGCAAGCCTTCCCTGTTCATTAATACTAATATGTGTCTATTTGACTATATGCTAGATCTCAGGTTGATATTTTATTTATATAGAAATGTGTAGCTTCTAAATTTTGCCTGTATAAAAATTTGCGATAGTTCAACTTCTTCATTTCACAGGTAAGGAAACTGAAGCTCAGAGTTTTTCCAGTGCTTGCCTAAATCATCAGATGTTTAGAAAAAATGAAAAGTGCATAAACTGAACAATTTATATTTGCAGATTTTTGCTTTTATTAACAACCCCCTCATGACTTTAGAATGCATTTTAGAATAAAATGTGGAACATACTTATTTTAATTCTAAAGAATGCATTATATTTTATTATGACATAAGGCAAGGAATTTGGGAAAGATGTAAGTCACCTTCTTATTGTTTCTAGATTACAAAGGGAATCAAGGCCAAAGTGACTAAAGCAGAACTGAGCTGTGTTTTTAAAGGCTTCCGAAAGAAATTATATGTCTTTTTGGGTTTTTTTCTTTACCTCTTCCATTGATCCAAGACCTTCTTGCTCTGATGATATGTTTTCCTTCAAATTCAAATTTTCATTTAATATATCCACACTGAACACTCATAAATATTGGTCAAGTAAGATTTCTTGAATATTGGAAAATATTCTGTTTTTACTACTTGTGTGCAGACAAATAGATCCCATCCTACTTATTCTGTGCTGTCAAAGAAGACATTCTGAGTCCATTAACTATATATTAAAAGGACTCTATTTCTTTTCAAGGATATAATAGCAATGCCCAGAAAACAGATGAATTCCCACAAACAAAACAGCTTAATTTTTCTTATCTTCTGAATAGTATGTAGAAACATCCCCTTTGAAATACACTTTTTAAATTTTCAACTACATTTACAACATCGTGAAAATGCTTTGCATCCCTAAATAGCATAAATACAACTTTGGCTGCAGACCTGATGGCAAAAATGGCTTCAGATTCAAAATAATTTTATATCCAGATGAAACACTTTAGTTGAAGCAGAACATTTCTCAGTTAATAATATTTTCAAGACCAAAACATGATTTCCCCACAAAGTATACACACACAGACGCACAACCATCTTTTCACAAGACATGCAGTCTTCTATCCAGCTAGGTCATGGCAGCTCTAAGTATAACCTTCTTCACCACTCCAGGATACAGTGTCTTCATCTGTAAAGTGGGCTCATTAAGGTTATCTAATTCAGAGTTGTTGGGAGGATGAAGTGAAACAATGAATGTAATTTACATAGCACAGCACCATATACCAGGAAAACACTAAGTATATATTAGTGATTACTATCACACATATTTCTAAAGATATCTGAACACATTTAAGAATCATGATGCACATCTTTAGAAATATTTCCCAAATGGATGCATTATTTTTAACCCATAGACTTTTTGCCCAATAATCTAAGAAAAACACAGATTTTATTCATATTATAATAATATTTATTGCACTGCAATTCCTTTTTTTTGTGTGTGGAAAGATCTATATAAAAAAACAGTAAAAAAATTATAACTACAATAATAATAAATGAGAGTAATAATAACACCTTCCAGATATTAGCAGTCTATGTGTCCTCACAAAAGTCTTCAAACAAATAAAACAAACATTGTTAATATCCTGCTGTCCTCCCTACCAATGCACACATATTCTTTTAATAACAGGTAAGAAATTTGAGGCTCTAAGACATAAAGATAAAATTATATAGCAAATTATTGAGGTTAACACACGAAATAGAGTTTTCATCCAGATTCTGTAATTTTTCATCTACCACTCTTACCACTATGTTATGCTATTTGAAATCTTCCTTCTTAGTATATTAGAATACATTAGGGTTATTTAGAAAATCCTTTTAATTTTGACAATGTTTGTAAAATTGCGATATATATAGATATAGGTATATATATGTATAAAGTTATAAATATATAGATATATATATAGAAATAAATATATAGATATATAGATATAGTTATATAAATTCCCTTCCTGAAGAAGTAGAAAATTTGAGCATACTGATTACCAGCAATAAAATTGAATCAGTAATCAAAAATTCCCAAAAAACAAAATTCCAGGACTAGATGGCCTCACCGGTGAATTCTACCAAACATTTAAGAACAGTTAATACCTATTCTTCTCAAACTATTCCAAAAAATAGGAGAGGAAGGAAAACTTCCAAATTAATTCTATGAGGTCAGCATTATTCTAATGATGAAACCAGTTAAAGACACTAAAAAAAGAACTACCGGCCAATATCTCTGATGAACATAAATGCAAAAGTCCTCAACAAAATATTAGCAAACCAAATCCAACGATACTTTAAAAAAGTCATTCACCGCAATCAAGTGGGATTTACTCCTGGGATGTAAGGGTGGTTCAGTATTCACAAATCAGTCAATGTGATACATGACATCAACAAGAAGAAGAATAGAACCATATGATCATTTCAATAGATGCAGAAAAAATATTTGATTAAGTGCAACATCCATTCATGATAAAAACCCTCAACAAAGTAGGTTTGGAGGGAACATACCTCAACATAATAAAGGCCATTTATGAAAAACACACATCTCACATCATAGTCATGGTAGAACACTGAGAGCTTTTCCTCTCAGATTAGAAAAAGACAAGGATGTCCATTCTTAACACTTTTATTTGACATAGTACTGAAAGTTCTAGCCACAACAATCAGACAACAAAACGGAATAAAAGGCATCCAAATTGTCAAGGACAAAGCAAAACTTTCACTATTTGCAGATACATGATACTATATGTAGAAAACCCAAAGACTCCAACAAATAACTACTAGAACTGATTAATAAAATCATTAAGGTTGCAAGATACAAAATCAGTGTGCAGAAATCGGTTACATTTCTATACACTAAAAATGAAGAAGCAGAAAGAGAAATTAAGGGAACAGTCCCATTTACAATTGCACCAAAAATAAGATACCCATGAATAAACCTATCCAAAAAGGTAAAAGAGGTCTTTTACTCTGAAAACTATAAAACATTGATGAAAGGAATTAAAGCTGACATAAAGAAGTGGAAATACATTTCATCCTCATTGATTGGGAGAACAAATATTGTTAAAATGTCCATCCCATCCAAAGCAATCTACAGATTTAATGCAATCCCTATCAAGATACCAATAGCATTTTTCACAGAACTAGAACAAATAATCCTAAAACTTGTATGGAACCACAAAAGACCTCAAAGAGCCAAAGCAGTTTTGAAAAGGAAGAACAAAAATGGAGGTATCACAATCCAAGATTTCAAGATAGACTACAAAGCTGTAATAATAAAAACATTATGATACTGGCACAAGAATAGACACATAGATCAAGGAGCGAGTAAAGCCCAGAAACGAACCCACAATTATATGATCAATTTATCTTCAACAAAGGAGGCAAGAATATGCAATGGGAAAAAGACAGTCTCTTCAACAAATGGTGCTGGAAAAACTGGACAGCAACATGAAAAGGAATGAAACTGGACCACATTCTTATACCATACACAAAAATAAACTCAAAATGGATTAAAGGACCTAAACATGAGACCTGAAACCATAAAAATCCTAGAAGAGAGCACAGGCAGTAATTTCTCTGACATTGACTGTAGCACCATTTTTCTAGATTTGTCTCCTAAGGCAAGGGAAACAAAAGCAAAAATAAACTATTGGGACTACATCAGAATAAAAAGCTTCTACACAACAAAGGAAACCCATCAACAAAACAAAAAGACTACATATTGAATGTGAGAAAATATTTACCAATGATAAATCTGATAAGGGGTTAGTATCCAAAATATACAAAGAATTTATACGACTCAACACCAAAAACCCCAAATAATCCAATTTAAAATGGGCAGAAGACATGTACAGAAATTGTCTTTGAGGAAGACCTACAGATGGCCAATAGACACATGAGAAAATTCTCAACGTCACTCCTCATCAGGGAAATGCAAATCAAAACTATAATGAGATATCACCTCACACCTGTCAGAATGACTAAACTCAAATCATAAGAAACAATTGTTGGTGAGGATGTGGAGAAAAAGGAAGCTTTGTGCACTGTTGGTGGGAATGCAAACTGGTGCAGCCACTGGGGAAAACAGTAGGGAGATTCCTCAAAAAATTAAAAATAGAATTACCATAGGATCCAGTAATTCCACTACTGGGAGTTTACCCAAAGAAACAAAAACACTAATTTAAAAACCCCTATGTTTATTGCTACTTTATTTACAATAACCAAATTATGGAAGTAGCCCAAGTGTCTATCAATAGACAAATGGATAAAGAAAAAGTGGTATATATATATATATATATATATATATATATATTCCATTGTTTGTAGATTGGAAGATTGTATATGTTTATATATACATGCAAACAATAGAATATTACTTAGCCAGAAAAAAGAATGAGGTCTTGCCATTTGCAACAATATAGATGGGCCTAGAGAATATAATGCTAAGAGAAATGAAGGGTATAATGCTAAGTGAAATAAGTCAGTCAGAGAAAGACAAATACCATATGATTTCACTCATATTTGGAATTTAAGAAATCAAACAAAGAAAAAAAGAGACAATCAAAAAATCAGGCTCTTAACTATAAAGAACAAACTATTGGTTGCCAGAGAAGTGGGTAGGAGGATGGGTGAAATAGATGAAGGAGATTAAGAGCACACTTATTATGATGAGCACTGAGTAATGCATAGAATCATTCAATCACTATATTGTACACATGAAATTATATAACACTGTACATTAATTATACTGGAATTTAAAAAAAAAACAGGAATAGTAGAAATAAGTATAGAAATTATAGAAATTATATTGAAAACAATGTAATTAACATTTTCATAAAGCATAATTTAATTTTAAAGTATGATATCTCAAATACACATTGTTTGAATTTATGGGGAAAAAAGTGTATACTTACTGTGATGAGCCCTGACTAATGTATGGAATTGTTGAATCACTATATTGTACATCTGAAACTAATATATCACTATGCATTAATTATACTGGAATTAAAAAAAAAGAAAAACAGAAATTAACCCCTTACCTTAAACAATAAAGTTCCCATGTCATCAACAGGATTATTCAATAAATTAAAAACAATTTCTCAACATTCAAAATATACTATGCCACATAAAATCTACTCTCTTATAAAACTGTATTGCTCCAATATACCTTCCTGGTGGTTCATAATTCAGACTATCCATTCTATAGTATTGATTGAATACCTTTTATATGCCAGACACCGTGCTAAGCACTGCAGATTCAAGGTCGTAAAGAATGATTCCTATTCTCACTGACCTTATAAATATCAATATTTAAAATTGATATGGATAATAGGAAGGCTAAGTCTCAATGTGGTTAAGGGCCATGACAGGAGAATTGCAGAACTATGAGAATACACCAGAGAAACAAAACCCCTACATGCAAAGGCATGGATCTCCTCTATGCATGTAGGTTGTGGTCGGGGAAAATGCCCCCGTTATAAGAAAGACCATCAGCAAAAATATAAATGCTGGAAGAATTCAAGAAAGTATAATGTGGCTTTGATATAAAGTAAAAGATATCTAAAAATGAAAATGAAGCCAATGGCTGGACTGTGACATTGGACAGTGGGGCCTTATAGACTTCATCCTAATAGCAGTGGGGTTCTGTGGACAGATTTTAGGCTTGGGAAGGACAAGATTAGATTTTCAATTTAGAAAGACCAATGTGGCCACAGTGTGAAGGATGGTTTGGGAAAGGGGGGAGCATCATAGATGTCTGTTATTTTTAACAGTTTAGAGACTTTTGTGATAATCCTGGGAAGTTGTTATGGCTACCTGAATGTGACTAGTTGTAGTAGAGAGGGAGAGAAGTGAATGGACTTGACAGATGTTTAGGAGACAAAAGGGATGGGAATTGGGAGACTAGAAGTGGAGTGTAGGAGAGATAACTTTGTTCAGGATGGCACTCCGATTTCTTGTTGGATACTGGGATAGATGGTAGGTACAAACACAGAGACAGGGCATTTGGAAGGAGAAGATGATTTCAGAAAGGAAAGTTCAGTTTGTGCCATGTTGTTCCTGAAGCACCTGTTGGAGTCCAATGAAAGATACACAGGAGGTAGCTGAATATAGTTCCTGAATCTCTACATAGAATCTAGGTTGGAGATATAGCCCGCAGATTAGAGTTGAAACTAGCGAAGGGAGAGGAGAAAAGGAGCTAGAAGAGAATTCACTTTGACCCAAAGAATTTTGGAGGACATACAGAGGAAGTGGATTCCATGAGGGATGCTCAAAAGCAACAGTCAGCGATGAGACCCAGGGCAGTATAGTATGTGGAAGCCTGGAGGGAGTTTGAAGAGAGAATAGTCACAGTATCAAATGCTGCTCAGAAGTCAAGTTACAAAAGTAGAAGGAAGGAATGTTGCTTTCTCACTTCTGACATTTCCTTCCAGTTAGAGGGAGCTAAAGTATTCTAACTGCCTAGTATCCTCTGCTACTTTTCCTTCTCTTCCTGGGAAGTGGAGTGATTTATCTGATTGATAAATTTAGAAAGAGTAAATTGGGCATGTATAGTCTGGATCAGCCCATTTTCCTGCGTGGGAATGAGCCTGTCCACTGAGAGAATAAAGTGACCTCCTTTCTACGGACACATCTGGACACTCTCCCAAAGAAGCCTAGAGGGAGGCAGAAGCTGGGGATCAAGAGTAAGAAAGAATATTTGAAATGAGACCCCTGGATAAAGGTATTCATTCCATTAGAGAAAGGAAGGAGTGGCCTAAAGTAACAGGCTCCCGCTTTGTGACAGGAGCCAAAGGACAGATGATGGGTTCCAATTCATATTTGGTACTTGGAAAGCAAGAATCTTCCTGCCTAGTGGTTTCTATTCTAAAATTTAGATAATAGGACATCCTCCTGAGATTGAGGCAGAAGGATGGGATAGGTTTAACAAGAGTGGTAAAGATTTGAAGAAGCAAGCATAACACAGTCAAAGAAACATGGATAAGAATACAGAGACCTTCCATCAACACAGAACATTCAGGCCTTCACAATCTATGCAAATGGAATTTTCTCTCATTCTCAGCAGTTGGGAGAAGGTCTAGATTTGCAAAGAACCTTGGGTGGGGCTTTTCCAGACAGCTGGTGAATAAAGACTGTGAAACAAGTGGCCTCAGGACTGTCAGAGAGACAGTAAAGTGATAGATAATTGAGTCTAACTTGGCAGGAAATGGACTTAGAAGCAAGAGGCCCATAGGTCAGAGGGCAGATAAAACGGGAATTCCCCAGTGTGAGTGAGAAGACAAGTGTTGGGGTCATAGAAGAGAAGTATGAATATCTTATGTTAGAAGTAGAGAAGCTTGAGAAAGACAGGCTCTATGATACAGCCATGGAATTGGTGGTGAAGTAGAACATAGATAAGAGATATTTACAGTTAAGAATTTGAGAAACTGACATTAGAGTCCTGAAAGTTGCAGCCATCTAGGGTATGATAGGAATCTGCATGAAGATAACAAAAGTGAATATGGAACTAGTCGGTCAATGAATGGAGTGAAGAGACCAGTTGGTTGAATCCAGGAATGTGATATGTAGATGACAATAGAGCTGGATGGCTTGGGAGCAAATGCAATAGGAGAATTTTTTTTAATGTTTATTTATTTGTTTTTGAGAGAGAGAGAACACAAGCAGGGGAGGGGCAGAGAGAGGGGGGGAGACACAGAATCCGAAGCAGCCTCCAGGCTCTGAGCTGTCAGCACAGAGCCTGACACTGGGATCCAACCCAAGAACCATGAGATCATGACGTGAGCCGAAGTCAGATGCTTAACAGACTGAGTCACCCAAGTGCCCCAAAAAGAGAATTTAGATAAAGGTGGAGGAGGGGTTATCTAGAACTGTCAATGAAGTTTAAAGAAAAAACTGACCTTACCTCTTGACATAAGATACCTGGGGTGTAGGAGACAAAATACTCACCTTATGAGAAGGTGGCATGTATCCTTGTAGAGGAGCCTGGAGGGGAGTGGGATGAGTGGAAGGAACTTTCCATAAAAATTTGAAGAACAGTTGGCTTACATACACATGTGTATTTTTAAATTCAATATCTGCGTGTGCCCATAAACATTGTATAAATAGATAAGCATGTCCAGATAGGCAAAGATAAATACTAAAATATTAACAGTAGATATCTTAGAAAGGTAGTATTATGACGAAATTGTCCTCTATAGTTTTCTGTAAACTTCCTAATTCTTTACAATGAGTATATACTACTTGTAAAACCAGAAAAGTAATGCCAAGGTTTTTTTTAAGTTTATATTTATGAGTGTCCATAACAATACCATGAATAAGACCGGTGACTTTAACTTTGTTTTAACTAAGTCAAAAGCACTTGATATGCATGTAAACCACATAAGGGTATATGATAAATGCTATCCAAATAGAACATATTTATATGTGCTTGTAAATCACTCAGGGAATGTATTACATTTAGTAGTTATAATCATAAAATAACTAAAATTATTTGCATTTTTTGCTTAACCTATTCTTTTTCTTTGTATACTTCTAGTTTCCAAATCCCTTAATTATTTGAATATGCTAAGCCATCCTTCAGATAATAAACTTGACAAGTCCACTTCAGGTGCTTTGTCAAAACATTCTTCATTTTTTATGGTCATCAGGATGGAGATGGGGATGCTCCCTAATTAATGAAAACCATTCATTTAAACTCAATCTAGATTAAGTGTCTGCTGAGTATTGAGTGCTAATGAACATAGCTTATTACAGAATTAACCCAGAAATTGAAAACTTGTTGTTCCTGACCTTTGCTATCATGGCATCTGGATCCCAGCATTTTGCCATTGTATCACAAATTCCCCATTCTCTTTTTCATGTATGACATCTATTTTCTTTTTCTTTTTGGATGAACAGAATTATATCACTCTGGGTTTACCTTTCCATTATAGAGGTTTTTTCTTTAAAGAAGCTGTAAAGCATAAAAATTTTAATTTATATTTTATAATATACATTCATTAGAAAAATATAATTAAATTAATGATTCACAGAAACAGGGACTTAACCACAGCAGATCAAAATAATTATTTTCTAGGGCTTCCTCTTCCTTTATCAACCAAATTCTGAATTCTTACCATTCCTCTTATATTCCTGATTCAGTATTTTCCTCAAATCCCCTCCAATTACTACCAGTCCATTGAATTTTATAAGAATTATTCTATTAACTAATTGACATTAAAACATAGACCTATACATTAGCCAGATTTCTCACATAATCATTTGAAGGATGCAATTTACTGAGACTTGAGTGATTTCATTGTCCTCCTCTTATTAATTGAAGATTACTTTCCCTACCATTTGCTTGTCCTTTATTTGGAGGCACGTTCTATTCCGTTCCTCACATTTCGTTGGATGACAGCTAATAAAAGTGTTTTTCTTGTTAAATAAAGCATCATTAAAGTTTCAAATATTTTAGGAGGCACTGATGCTGTCATCGTGAAAAATTTTTAATTCTGTTAACATCTAGAACATACTTTTAAGAGCTCTATTTCCTCTTTCTCCTCATATAAGCATAATCTATTTTACCAGTTTGGGAATATATCAAGCACTGGTTGATGGATTTTGTAACTGAACAGAGAAATGATGAATTTATTAGAATGGTTCACTGTGTGATTTTGCAGCTAGATGAATGCTGTAGCTGTATAATTGATGGGAGGTCTTTTCTTTGCAGTTGTGGGTACACCTGGTAATTTTTCTCTTAGTCTCTCAGGGGATGGGCAAAATGGCTAAAGGGGAGTGGGAGATACAGGCTTCCAGTTATGGAATGAATAAGTCACAGAAATAAAAAGTGCAGCATAGGGAATATAGTCAACAGTTTTGTAATAGTGTTGCATGGTGAGAGATGGTAGTTACACTTATGGTGAGCATAGCATGACTATAAAGTTATTGAACCCGTATGTGATAAACCTGAAATGAATGTAACACCATGTGTCAACTCTACTAATATATATCTATATGTATATCTATATCTATATCTGTATCTATATCATCTATATCTATACATACATATATATATATTTTATATATATATATATATATAATATATATATATATATTTAGATATATATAAACAGAAAGGTACCCTGTAGTTGATAATACTAATACTCTATTTTAATAAAAAGATTTCCTAGAAAATATGATCCTGATTCAGAAAACAGTGGTAATGGACTCCCTATTTCCCTATGCTAATCCAAACAGAATGGAACATTAGCAGTAGGATCTTTACTATACAAATATTTAATGTAGAGTGACAGTGAAATAAGAACACATTCTGACATTAAGGATTTCAATACCATTCTGGAATTTAAATATCAATCTCAGGCATTAATGATTTAGAACGGTTTCACAGAGCATAAATCAAGGTGGACACTCCTGGTGACAAGAGGGTTAATAATTTGACACAGATGTTAATGAAATTGATAGAAATGAGCTTGTGTGATTCATGCCAGATACTGTGCTGGTTCTTAGGGTGGCTGGTTTGTAGGATCAAGAAATGGGTCAAGTTCCCAAACTGACAAGCACAGCGCAGAACAGCTGTATCACAAGATGAAAAAGAATCCAGATATTTTCTGCAGCATTATGAAAAAGTGAATGTGTTAACTTGGAAAACAGTCAGAAATTATTATTGCTCTTTTTTACAAACTTCAGGCCATGCATGCAGACCTCTGCAACTTCTCTACATTCCTCCAAGGAATTGCCTAAGGATAGCACTATTTTAGAACCATATAAAAGTAAGAAACATAGTGATAACTGATCTATTTCTATGCAAATCAATTATTCTTATGTTAATACTTTTACTATGATGCATGCATCCTTTTTGTATAACTTCACTTTGTAACATACTAACCTTTTGTTGGTTTGTACTTTATAGGATTCAAGTTAGTTCATCCAACCAAATCACTTAGCTAATGTCTGCTAAAATTCTAATGATAAGAATCTTTTGGTTTCTGGTATAAGTCAGTATACAATAAATGCCATTGATGCACAGCTGGGATGACAGTTCTAATATCATAATTCCAAAAATTTACTTCTATAATGCCTATGTTTTCACAGCATGGATGTTCTCAATCTCCTATGAAACTTGGAAATCTATAGTTAATGGACGCAGCCTTTAGATCTCCCATGCCTGAGATTTTTTTTAACATAAATAATGTAAGAAGAGATTAAAGTATAAAAATTGAAATATATTTCAAGTCACATCAGTAACACATGGTTTCTGAATGAAATTCAAAAGCTATATAAATCAGCAAGTCATTTTACACTGCTGTTATGAAATTCTGATTAGTTTGTTTTATTTTTATCTATAGAATTTATCATTTTTAACATATTATTCTTTTTTTTATTTTTTTATTTTTTAATATATGAAATTTACTGTCAAATTGGTTTCCATACAACACCCAGTGCTCATCATAAAAGGTGCCCTCCTCAATACCCATCACACCCTCCCCTCCCTCCCACCCCCCATCAACCCTCAGTTTGTTCTCAGTTTTTAACAGTCTCTTATGCTTTGGCTCTCTCCCACTCTAACCTCTTTTTTTTTTTTTTTCCTTCCCCTCCCCCATGGGTTTCTGTTACGTTTCTCAGGATCCACATAAGAGTGAAACCATATGGTATCTGTCTTTCTCTGTATGGCTTATTTCACTTAGCATCACACTCTCCAGTTCCATCCACGTTGCTACAAAGGGCCAGATTTCATTTTTTCTCATTGCCACGTAGTATTCCATTGTGTATATAAACCACAATTTCTTTATCCATTCATCAGTTGATGGACATTTAGGCTCTTTCCATAATTTGGCTATTGTTGAGAGTGCTGCTATAAACATTGGGGTACAAGTGCCCCTATGCATCAGTACTCCTGTATCCCTTGGGTAAATTCCTAGCAGTGCTATTGCTGGGTCATAGGGTAGGTCTATTTTTAATTTTCTGAGGAACCTCCACACTGCTTTCCAGAGCAGCTGCACCAATTTGCATTCCCACCAACAGTGCAAGAGGGTTCCCGTTTCTCCACATCCTCTCCAGCATCTATAGGCTCCTGATTTATTCGTTTTGGCCACTCTGACTGGCGTGAGGTGATATCTGAGTGTGGTTTTGATTTGTATTTCCCTGATGAGGAGCGACGTTGAACATCTTTTCATGTGCCTGTTGGCCATCCGGATGTCTTCTTTAGAGAAGTGTCTATTCATATTTTCTGCCCATTTCTTCACTAGGTTATTTGTTTTTCGGGTGTGGAGTTTGATGAGCTCTTTATAGATTTTGGATACTAGCCCTTTGTCCGATGTGTCATTTGCAAATATCTTTTCCCATTCCGTTGGTTGCCTTTTAGTTTTGTTGGTTGTTTCCTTTGCTGTGCAGAAGCTTTTTATCTTCATAAGGTCCCAGTAATTCACTTTTGCTTTTAATTCCCTTGCCTTTGGGGATGTGCCGAGTAAGAGATTGCTACGGCTGAGGTCAGAGAGGTCTTTTCCTGCTTTCTCCTCTAAGGTTTTGATGGTTTCCTGTCTCACATTCAGGTCCTTTATCCATTTTGAGTTTATTTTTGTGAATGGTGTGAGAAAGTGGTCTAGTTTCAACCTTCTGCATGTTGCTGTCCAGTTCTCCCAGCACCATTTGTTAAAGAGACTGTCTTTTTTCCATTGGATGTTCTTTCCTGCTTTGTCAAAGATGAGTTGGCCATACGTTTGTGGGTCTAGTTCTGGGGTTTCTATTCTATTCCATTGGTCTATGTGTCTGTTTTTGTGCCAATACCATGCTGTCTTGATGATGACAGCTTTGTAGTAGAGGCTAAAGTCTGGGATTGTGATGCCTCCTGCTTTGCTCTTCTTCTTCAAAATTACTTTGGCTATTCGGGGCCTTTTGTGGTTCCATATGAATTTTAGGATTGCTTGTTCTAGTTTCGAGAAGAATGCTGGTGCAATTTTGATTGGGATTGCGTTGAATGTGTAGATAGCTTTGGGTAGTATTGACATTTTGACAATATTTATTCTTCCAATCCATGAGCAGGGAATGTCTTTCCATTTCTTTAAATGTTCTTCAATTACCTGCATAAGCTTTCTATAGTTTGCAGCATACAGATCTTTTACATCTTTGGTTAGATTTATTCCTAGGTATTTTATGCTTCTTGGTGCAATTGTGAATGGGATCAGTTTCTTCATTTGTCTTTCTGTTGCTTCATTGTTAGTGTATAAGAATGCAACTGATTTCTGTACATTGATTTTGTATCCTGCAACTTTGCTGAATTCATGTATCAGTTCTAGCAGACTTTTGGTGGAGTCAATCGGATTTTCCATGTATAATACCATGTCATCTGCAAAAAGCGAAAGCTTGACTTCATCTTTGCCAATTTTGATGCCTTTGATTTGCTTTTGTTGTCTGATTGCTGATGCTAGAACTTCCAGCACTATGTTAAACAACAGCAGTGAGAGTGGGCATCCCTGTCGTGTTCCTGATCTCAGGGAAAAAGCTCTCAGTTTTTCCCCGTTGAGGATGATGTTAGCTGTGGGCTTTTCATAAATGCCTTTTATGATCTTTAAGTATGTTCCTTCTATCCCGACTTTCTCAAGGGTTTTTATTAAGAAAGGGTGCTGGATTTTGTCAAAGGCCTTTTCTGCATCGATTGCCAGGATCATATGGTTCTTCTCTTTTTTTTTGTTAATGTGATGTATCACGTTGATTGATTTGCGAATGTTGAACCAGCCCTGCATCCCAGGAATGAATCCCACTTGATCATGGTGAATAATACTTTTTATATGCTGTTGAATTCGATTTGCTAGTATCTTATTGAGAATTTTTGCATCCGTATTCATCAGGGATATTGGCCTGTAGTTCTCTTTTTTTACTGGGTCTCTGTCTGATTTAGGAATCAAAGTAATACTGGCTTCATAGAATGAGTATGGAAGTTTTCCTTCCCTTTCTATTTCTTGGAATAGCTTGAGAAGGATAGGTATTATCTCTGCTTTAAACGTCTGGTAGAACTCCCCTGGGAAGCCATCTGGTCCTGGACTCTTATTTGTTGGGAGATTTTTGATAACTGATTCAATTTCTTCGCTGGTTATGGGTCTGTTCAAGCTTTCTATTTCCTCCTGATTGAGTTTTGGAAGAGTGTGGGTGTTTAGGAATTTGTCCATTTCTTCCAGGTTGTCCAAATTGTTGGCATATAATTTTTCATAGTATTCCCTAATAATTGTTTGTATCTCTGAGGGATTGGTTGTAATAATTCCATTTTCATTCATGATTTTATCTATTTGGGTCATCTCCCTTTTCTTTTTGAGAAGCCTGGCTAGAGGTTTGTCAATTTTGTTTATTTTTTCAAATAACCAACTCTTGGTTTCGTTGATCTGCTCTACCGTTTTTTTAGATTCTATATTGTTTATTTCTGCTCTGATCTTTATTATTTCTCTTCTTCTGCTGGGTTTAGGCTGCCTTTGCTGTTCTGCTTCTATTTCTTTTAGGTGTGCTGTTAGATTTTGTATTTGGGATTTTTCTTGTTTCTTGAGATAGGCCTGGATTGCAATGTATTTTCCTCTCAGGACTGCCTTCGCTGCGTCCCAAAGCGTTTGGATTGTTGTATTTTCATTTTCGTTTGTTTCCATATATTTTTTAATTTCTTCTCTAATTGCCTGGTTGACCCACTCATTCGTTAGTAGGGTGTTCTTGAACCTCCATGCTTTTGGAGGTTTTCCAGACTTTTTCCTGTGGTTGATTTCAAGCTTCATAGCATTGTGGTCCGAAAGTATGCGTGGTATGATTTCAATTCTTGTATACTTAGGAAGGGCTGTTTTGTGACCCAGTATATGATCTATCTTGGAGAATGTTCCATGTGCACTCGAGAAGAAAGTATATTCTGTTGCTTTGGGATGCAGAGTTCTAAATATATCTGTCAAGTCCATCTGATCCAATGTATCCTTCAGGGCCCTTGTTTCTTTATTGACTGTGTGTCTAGATGATCTATCTATTTCTGTAAGTGGGGTGTCAAAGTCCCCTGCAATGACCACATTCTTATCAATAAGGTTGCTTATGTTTATGAGTAATTGTTTTATATATCTGGGGGCTCGGGTATTTGGCGCATAGACATTTATAATAGTTAGCTCTTCCTGGTGGATAGACCCTGTGATTATTATATAATGCCCTTCTTCATCTCTTGTTACAGCCTTTAATTTAAAGTCTAGTTTGTCTGATATAAGTATGGCTACTCCAGCTTTCTTTTGGCTTCCAGTAGCATGATAAATAGTTCTCCATCCCCTCACTCTCAATCTAAAGGTGTCCTCAGATCTAAAATGAGTCTCTTGTAGACAGCAAATAGATGGGTCTTGTTTTTTTATCCATTCTGATACCCTATGTCTTTTGGTTGGCGCATTTAATCCATTTACATTCAGTGTTATTTTAGAAAGATACGGGTTTAGAGTCCTTGTGATGTCTGTATGTTTTATGCTTGCAGCGATGTCTCTGGTACTTTGTCTCACAGGATCCCCCTTAGGATCTCTTGTAGGGCTGGTTTCATGGTGACAAATTCCTTCAGTTTTTGTTTGTTTGGGAAGACCTTTATCTCTCCTTCTATTCTAAATGACAGACTTGCTGGATAAAGGATTCTCGGCTGCATATTTTTTCTGTTTAGCACACTGAAGATATCGTGCCAAGCCTTTCTGGCCTGCCAAGTTTCAAAGGAGAGATCAGTCACGAGTCTTATAGGTCTCCCTTTATATGTGAGGGCACGTTTATCCCTTACTGCTTTCAGAATTTTCTCTTTATCCTTGTATTTTGCCAGTTTCACTATGATATGTCGTGCAGAAGATCGATTCAAGTTACGTCTGAAGGGAGTTCTCTGTGCCTCTTGGATTTCAATGCCTTTTTCCTTCCCCAGTTCAGGGAAGTTCTCAGCTATAATTTCTTCAAGTACCCCTTCAGCACCTTTCCCTCTCTCTTCCTCCTCTGGGATACCAATTATGCATATATTATTTCTTTTTAGTGTATCACTTAGTTCTCTAATTTTCCCCTCATACTCCTGGATTTTTTTATCTCTCTTTCTCTCAGCTTCCTCTTTCTCCATAACTTTATCTTCTAGTTCACCTATTCTCTCCTCTGCCTCTTCAATCCGAGCTGTCGTCGTTTCCATTTTGTTTTGCATTTCGTTTAAAGCGCTTTTCAGCTCCTCGTGACTGTTCCTTAGTCCCTTGATCTCTGTGGCAAGAGATTCTCTGCTGTCCTGTATACTGTTTTCAAGCCCAGCGATTAATTTTATGACTATTATTCTAAATTCACTTTCTGTTATATTATTTAAATCCTTTTTGATCAGTTCATTAGCTGTTGTTATTTCCTGGAGATTCTTCTGAGGGGAATTCTTCCATTTGGTCATTTTGGATAGTCCCTGGAGTGGTGAGGACCTGCAGGGCACTTCCCCTGTGCTGTGGTGTATAACTGGAGTTGGTGGGCGGGGCCGCAGTCCGACCCGATGTATGCCCCCAGCCCACCCCTGGGGCCACAGTCAGACTGGTGTGTGCCTTCTCTTCCCTTCTCCTAGGGGCGGGATTCACTGTGGAGTGGCGTGGCCCATCTGGGCTACTTGCACACTGCCAGGCTTGTGTTGCTGGGGATCTGGCGTATTAGCTGGGGTGGGTAGGCAAGGTGCACGGAGGCAGGAGGGGCAGGCATAGCTCGCTTCTCCTTAGGTGATCCACTTCAGGAGGGGCCCTGTGGCAGCGGGAGGGAGTCAGATCCGCTGCCGGAGGTTTGGCTCCACAGAAGCACAGAGTTCGGTGTTTGTGCGGAGCGAGCAAGTTCCCTGGCAGGAACTGGTTCCCTTTGGGATTTTGGCTGGGGGATGGGCGGGGGAGATGGCGCTGGCGAGCGCCTTTGTTCCCTGCCAAGCTGAGCTCTGCCGTCAGGGGGCTCAGCAGCTCTCCCTCCCTTTGTCCTCCAGCCTTCCCGCTTTCCGAGCAGAGCTGTTAACTTATGACCTCCCAGACGCTAAGTTGTGCTTGCTGTCAGAACACAGTCCGTCCAGCCCCTCTGCTTTTGCCAGCCAGACTCGGGGGCTCCGCTTGGCCGGCGAGCCGCCCCTCCGCCCCGGCTCCCTCCCGCCAGTCCGTGGAGCGCGCACCGCCTCGCCGCCCTTCCTACCCTCTTCCGTGGGCCTCTAGTCTGCACTTGGCTCTGGAGACTCTGTTCTGCTAATCCTCTGGCGGTTTTCTGGGTTCTTTAGGCAGGTGTAGGTGGAATCTAAGTGATCAGCAGGACGCGCGGTGAGCCCAGCGTCCTCCTATGCCTCCATCTTCCCTCCAACTCCTTTAACATATTATTCTAATGTCTATGTAAATCTTAACCAAAAATTGTTTATTGGTGAAAACGAGACAACAATATATAGAAACCCCTGAAGACTCCATCAAAAAAAACTACTGAAACTAATAAATGAATTCAGTGAAGTTGCAGGATACAAAATTAATATACAGAAATATAGTGCATTTCTATGCACTAATGAACTATCAGAAAGAGAACTTAAGAAAACAACTCTACTTACAATTACATCAAGAAGAATAAAATATCTAGGAATTAATTTAATTAAGGAGATGAAAGACATATACTCTGAAAACTATAAGACATTGATGAAAGAAACTGAAGATGACACAAATAAATGGAAAGATATACTGTGCTCATGGATTAGAAGACTTAATATTGTTAAAATGTCCATACTACTCAAAACAATCTACACATTCAGTGCAATCCCTTTCACAATATCAGTGGCATTTTTCACAGAACTGGAACAAATAATCTTAAAATTAGTATGGAATCACAAATAGCTCCAAATAGCCAAAGGAATCTTGAGAACGAAGAACAAAGCTGAATGCATCCTGATCCTGTCAATGGCCTGTCCCATTCCTCCCCTGCCCCTCACCTCAGTTCTTGAGTTCAGCCAAGAAAGAATTCAGAGCCAAACACTCAAGTAAGCATGAGTTTAATAGTTAAAGTGAAAGTACACCCTCAAGGAGGACAAGTGGGCAAATGTAGAGATGGCAACTACATGGGGAGGGTCAGGGTGGTCTTTCCTTTTTATGCCTGCAAGGGTTATGGGTCATAGCTAGGGCCGTCTCTGACTGGGGTTCCTCCAATCATCTAAGGGTCTCCTCCTACAGGTCAGACAGGGAAGTTTTTGGCCCTACTGGTCCTTACCAGAACTGTCATGGCAGCCATCCCCCACAAGGGGATCAAAACTACAATGTAAATGTATTATTAGGAGCCTATAGGTTACTGTAGGGCAGAAGTTACAGGGAAAAGTCCATGTGTGTTCCCTGGGGTTTTTCCCAGCTGTTTGAAACTTGGTTTCTGCCCTAACAGTTGGAAAAACATCTGTTCCCTGCTCATATGTGGCTAAGTGCCTATCAATTCCTGATTGTAAACTATAATACAAAGTTGTAGTAAATAAAACAGTATGGTACTGGCCCAAAAATAGACATATATTTTAATAGAACAGAATAGAGAGTCCAGAAATAAACACACGCTTATACAGTGAATTAATTTTCAGCAAAGGAGGCAAGAACATACAATGGTGAAAAAAAAATCTCTTCAATAAATGGTATTGGGAAAACTCCACCACTTTCTCACACCATATGCAAAAATAAACTCTGAAATGGACTAAAGATTTGGATGTAAGACAGGAAGCCATAAAATTCCTAAAAGAAAACCTAGGTACTAAACTCTTGGGCATTGCTCTGAACAGTATTCTTTTTGGATCTGTCTTCTCAGGAAAGGACAACAAAAGCAAAAATAAACTTTTGAGAAGATATCAAAATAGAAAGCTTCTGCACAGTGAAGGAAAGTGTCAACAAAACAAAAAGGCAGCCTACTGAATGGGAGAAGATATTTGCAAATGATATATCCCGTAAAGGGTTAAAATCTAATATATACAAAGAACTTATACAACTCAACATCAAAACCCACACATAATGCAGTTAGGAATGGGCAGAAGACCAGAATACACATTGCTCCAAGGAAGATATACAAATGGCCAACAGACATATGAAAAGATACTCAATAGCACTAATCATCAAGGAAATGAAAATCAAAATCACAATGAGGTATCACCTTGCACCTCTCAGAATGGCTATTGTCAAAAAGGCAAGAGATAATAAGTGTTGGTGAAGATGTAGAGGAAAGGGAACGCTTGTACATTCCCTGGTGGTAAGAATGCAAAATTGTGCGGGCACTGTGGAAAATAGTATGGAGATTACTTGAAAAATTAAAAATAGAACTATCACATGGTCCAGCAATTCCTCATCTGGGTATTTATCCTAAGAAAATAAAAACACTAATTTGAAAGACATAAGCACCCCTATGTTCATTGTAGCATTATCTGCAATAGCCAAGGTATGGAAGTAACCTAAGTGTGCATTTATAGAAGAATGGATAAGGAAGAAGTGGTATGTGTACACACACAGCACACACACATATATAAAGGAACATTACTCATTCGTAAAAAAGAGTGAAATCTTGGGGTGCCTGGGTGGCTCAGTAGGTTGAGTGTCCGACTTCAGTTCAGGTCATGATCTCACAGTTGATGAGTTCAAGCCCTGTGTCAGGCTCTGCCCTGACAGCTCACAGCCTGGAGCCTGCTTCAGATTCTGTGTCTCCCTCTCTCTCTGCTCCTCCCCCGCTCATGCTCTGTCTCTCTCTGTCTCAAAAATAAAGATAAACATTTTTTAAAAATTTTTAAAAAGAATGAAATCTTGCCATTCACAATAACATGGATGAACCTAGAGGGTATTATGCTAAGTGAAATAAATTAGAGAATGACATACTGTATAATTTCACTTATATGCAGAATCTAAAAAACAAGACCATCAAACAACCAAAAAAGAAACAAACTCATGGATACAGAGAACAGTTTGGTGGTTGCCAGAGGGGAGAAGTGTGGGAGGATGGGCAAAATAGGGGAAGGGGATTAGAAGGTACAAACAGCAACAACAAAAAAAACAAGACAACAAGCCCAAAATGGAATTGCTTAGGCTAACCACTACATCATCAGAGATTCAATTACAATTTTGGCTTTCCCAAAAATGGAATTTTGAACCTGTCAATCAGAATCCGTTTGGGGGTGCCTGGGTGGCTCAGTTGGTTAAGCATCAACTCTTGATTTCAGCTCAGGTCATGATCTCACAGTTTTTGAATTTGAGCTCTTCATCGGGCTCTGCACTGACAAAGCAGAGCCTGCTTGAGATTCTCTATCTGCCTCTCTCCCTTTCTCTCTCTCTCTCTCTCTCTCATTCTCTCTCTATCTCTCTATCTCTCCGAATAAATAAATGAACTTTAAAAAATTAAAAAAAAGAAAAGAAAAAAACAACTAGATCCACACTGGTAGGTAATCTGACTGTTAGACTCCTGCCATCCCGTAAAGTAATGTAACCTTGCAACAACCTACATACTTTTTTGCCTGGTATAAATCTCTTGTTCCCAATCCCCTTGGCCTACAAAAACCTTTCATTTTGTACAGCTCCTCAGAGCTCCTTTCCTTTTGCTAGATTAGAAGCTGCCTGATGTATCAATCATTGAACAAAACAAATAAGATCTTTAAAATTTACTCAGTTGAATTTTGTTTTTTAACAGTGTAGAGATACTAATATTGTCTTTCAATGATTAGTAGGTAATCAATGCATAATCTGTGGATAAAACATTGACACTGTGTGAACATCCCTTTCTTTATCAATCTTTCACCAAATGGATAAACATTTTTGCCCCTTACATCTGTTACTGTCTCAATTCTATATTCCAGTTCTCCCTACTGCTGGATAGTGGAGAAGTCACTGTCTATCATAAAAGGGAAAGCAGACAAAAATATTTAAGTGAAAAAAAATAAGGTAATTCAATCAAGAACTTTAAGTACACCATAGACTATAACCAATAAAATACAAGTGATAGTTTTAAGAATCATAATTTTGAAACTGTGTAACATGATGATCATTGAAGGGTAGCAGAGTATGCTACTCACCAAATATGCCTCTTTGGCTTAAGGGTTACTTTTAGCTGATTAATTTTGAAGAAAAGCAGACACTGTAGAACCTCTAAAAACAGAATAAAATTTACTCTTTTGTAAGAGACATTTATACTTGTAAAGGAAATCTCCATTTGTAAAGGTGTCTCTCTGTACCAGAAAGACAAGAATGACTCTAAATCTCTAGCAACTCTTATCATTTGAAAAGGCACAGCCTTAAATCTCCATTTTAAATCTTACCCTTATTTATTGTGCTTTGCCTAAAAACCTCCTGAAACTGCTCTCCCCAACATCTGTCTTTTGCCGTTAGCTGGAGATGGTATTTAAGGTGGGCCCTTTGGGGAGTTAGTAATTTGACCTGGATACTCCTATAGTATACTGGTGGTATACATGTTATTAAACTTCTATTTCTGTTCATCTGTCTTTTATTCCAGGGGGTCTCACCCAAGAAAACTGAAAGGTAGAAGGAAAATAAGTTTTCCTCCTATATACCATATCTAAAACAATTAGAGTCTCCTTATTCATCACCTCATTCATTAGCAGACGAATGTGAACACTCAAATCTCAAATGTCTGGGCCTGTCTCCGCCGTTAGTGAAAATAAAAGACTTTTATCCTTGTCTTCACAAATTATTTTAGGGGTGGAATTTTGAAGTTATATTAAATTTATTTGATAAATGGCATTTCCATTGCCGGATGAAATACTGTGATGTCGTTGTAATGATATGCCTAGTGCCATAAAATTATTTTGTTATATATGTCTTTATGATTGTAACTAAGTTTATGTGCCTACATATATTATTGGTAAACGGACCTATGTTCAAAAAGCAGTTCTACTGAAAATGGATCTAATTCAGAGAAACTGGCATAGTGAAGGAGAGGGGCAAGGAGTCATAGTGTGGTTTCTAGGATCAAGTTCCTCTAATTTTGATGTGGTTGCCTGCCTAAACCTTTCTCTTCAAGTCTGCTAGACCAAAAGTTACATGTTGGCAGAGCTGGTTGTGGCTATGAAGAATCAAAGAAAGAATTTACTGCTAACACTCCTTGGGATTAATGACCTACAGCTCTATTTATAGAGCTGAATAAAGTGAAAAATTGGAGAAAAAGAAGAAAAGATGCTGGATCAGCCCTTAGAAATTGCTACTCATTGTGAAACCTACTACTGCCAACATAACCATCTAAAACAAGTGCTTTTTACTCTCCATCTAGTATTAAGTAAAGACTTACAATCAATGGAATAATTTTGAAAGACTGTACTTGCTTCAGAGAAAGCTATTCCAGAAAACGAACTTCCTTTAGCAAACTTTCTAAAGCAGCTTATACTATTTATACCTAGCCATATTTCTTAATTTAATAACTGGTAATAAGATTATTTGTATCTAACCTTATTGACATAAAAACATTTAATTATTTTGTTCATTTAAATATCTTATGCAGTGGTGTCTTGGTGGCTCAGTCGATTAAGCGACCAACTCTTGATTTCAGCTCAGGTCATGATGTCAGGATTGTGAGATAGAGCCCCGCGTCAAGCTCTGCACTGTACATGGACCCTGTTTAAGATTCTCTCTCTCCTCTCCTTTTGCCCCTCCCCCCTGGTCCCATTCTTTCTCTCTCTGAAAAATAAATAAATAAAATTAATAAATATATATATCTACTGTTTACTATAGCTAGCATATTTTGTTGATTAGGTCAATCTATGGGACAAGTGAATTTTAATGCCAGTACTCTACTTTATATATTTATGAAGGTGAAGCTTGTCAGGGAGCAAGAATTCCTATCCCATTCAAGGGAGACTCTCTGGACTAAGAATCAAATTGACATGAGACAGAGTAACAGGAGAAAAATCAAATTTAATAGCATATGTATGGAGAATCTTCATAAACACGGGAGTTCCAAAGACAGTAATGCAAAATGAAATATATATGTCATCCTGAACTAAGGAGAAGGGGTAGGGGTCTGGGACTTCAGAGGAAAGGAATGCAATTCACAAGACAATAAGAGCAAATGTTTGGTAATTAGATGTTTGCCCTGCCATACAAATGTGTCACTCAGGTAAAATTTATCTCAGGTAAAATTTATCTCGGCCAATAAAACTTATTCTGGGAAAGATCCCCAACTTAGATTCTTCTATGTAGTTAAGGGAGGGACAAAAGTTTGTCTTGTACTGGTAGGGTCTTGACTTCCTTCAGCTCAGAATAATCTTTGGGCCATTGTGGCCCATCTTGGGTCTGCTTACTCTGGGCCCCTACAAGCTCATCCATGATGTTGCGACACACAAGAATGTCTGTATCACATGTGAGGACATCAAAAGTTTGGTTTTTTTAGTCGGTGATAAACTTCTAGAGCTTGAATTTCTTTATTTATTTCTAATGAATCAAAGACCCAAGGTTTCCTATCATAACGTAACTGTTATTCATTGTGTTTCAATATCCTTCAAAGAGGGGAACAGGAGTAGAGTTATAAATACTCTTCTGGGCATTGCAATAACCCAGAATATGTGTTATCTCAAACCCAAAATGCCACTGTATTTATGAACATGAATATTTCTAGACTAAATGTTACTGAATTAATCTAGTGCCCTAAAATGGTTTTAAAGTTTGATCTAAGTATGCTTATTAAGTCCTTGCAAGTGAATATCTTCCAATGATTTTATGATAGCAGGATAAGATCTTAGGACATGTCTTTAGACCATGTAAAAGTTCCATAAATATTCAAATGTATAGAAATATATGTCCACTATCAAAACTATAAATTTGTATAAATTATTTTCACATAAATACTTTCACTTGTTGGATACCCAATAATCTGGTAAGAGAAGCAGAGAATTCAATTTCTATAGAGCATTTGAGAAACTGGAAAATGTCTATTAGGGCCTACTTTCACTGTTTTAAATCAGTACCTTTGATTAATATCTATCAATGCATATTTTCTTTTCAGGAGAATAGACCTATAGAAAAAAAATCTGTAATCTATTGTTAAACACAGTTTAAAGTACTGTTTCTAGGAATGAATTGTGGCAAAATTAAAAAACAACCATTCCCTAGACCTACTTAAGTTTGGGCAGAAGTCAAATTTATAAACTTTTTGATTTAATGAATATATATATAAATAAATACGATTATAAAAATATACAAGTACAAAACATTCAGAAAAGTATAGAGATTACAAAATAGTAAAGTACAAAATAGTAAATAGCACCATTAACAACCAAAAAGTAGAACTTTTATATATGGCAAATTACTCTGGTAATGCAATTAGCCTTATAATGCCTAATAAGGCTGAGTCGAAAATTTATTTGTAAACCATAGGGACCATTAGCTGTTCTGCTATTTACATCTATAATGGTTAATTCCAAAGAATTCTGAGCAGAGGCAATAGTCATTAAATATATTATGTGAATCAACATCCGCAGCCTGCTGATAACCAAAAACTAAAACTCCCACAGTGATGGCATGAACCCATATAAACACAGAAAGTTCATTTTCATTAAACCATTCTTTAGAAATATGTTATGTACTTATTTCAGAAGATAGCTATGAACTAGCTTAAACATAGCCTAGGTGATTTTTATAGGTCATTTCCATTTTATCTCTTAGAAGATTTCTGGATGTTTTTCATGGGCATAAAGAAAGAAGGGATAGCTATGTTTTGAAATATGTGGAATCAATCTATTGTAATTCAGGGATTTTTATAAACAATAACAGGGACTAAGGTCATAGCTGGCCATACAAGTTATTAAAGGAAGCCATCGATACCATGTAAAGGTGGAATTACTTCTGATGGAATTCCTTGTTAAAATGTATTTCCTTAATCATCTGGTTAAATCACCATGAAATGTGTGTTCTCACTGGTTAGAGCAATGCTAAAGAAAAAATTTTGGTTGAGAATAAATTATTAACTTGAAGGTTAAATATTGATACCTAGACAAGGGAACAACTAAGCCATGATAAAATGACCACAGAGGTTTGGTAAACAACATGGTCTGGCATCACTTTCATACAGAATATGGTTGCCCTGGGTGGGGTCAGCTGGAGGCCCCTAAGAATAAAGGAATGGCTATGAAGGCAAGGGAAAAAGTAAATTAGCCAGGAACTATGATGTGCCAAGTACAGCATAAGGCAGTGTTGGCCTATTTAATACTTCAAAGTTACATGATCTCTTTCAGAATATTCCCATTGTTTTAAGTCCAATTATAGCAAAATAGACATACTTTATTTGTATTACATTGTTTTGAACATTTTACATAAGATATCAATTAAAATGTCTGTAAAACATCTCTGGTCAATATCAATAACAAACTTGTAATGGTAAAATTACTGACAGGTTTCCATAATTTATAAATATGGATCTCTAACTCTAGGCTGAGGAAGGACAGAGGAGGGACTGCAGAAACATAAGAAGCAGTTGAGGGGCACTTGGGTGGCTCAGTCGGTTAAGCATCTGACATCCGCTCAGGTCATGATCTCACGGTTCCTGGCTTCAGGCCCCATGTAGGGCTCTGTGCTGACACCTCAGAGCCTGGAGCCTGGTTCAGATTCTGTGTCTCCCTCTCTGTTCCTCCTCCGCCTGTGCTCTGTCTCTCAAAAATAAACAAACATTTTAAAAAATTAAAAAAACAAAAGAAGCAGTTGAGGCACTGTCTATCCTTATGCACAACCAGCAAACAATAATTTTCCAAATACATGTTTTTAAATATGATCTTATAAATGTCAGTGCCTGCTCCAATAATTAATAAAATGAAAGTTTATTTTCAGGTGTTGATGAATTAAGAGTAACATTTGGTCATGTTTTCTTAAACAACAGAGAATAAAACGAAGTGACTCTAATGTAAAAGGTCTAGGAAATCGTTTGAGGTTAAAAACTCTTGCAGATCTTGAAAAACATGGAATCATCTCTCCTTAGCTTAAAAAAAATCTAAAATAGAGCACAGTGGACTTCCACGAGTTTGTGGAAGACAGATAAAGACCATTTAGAATAGAATAATGACAAATATCATTGCAAGCATTAAAGTAGAATTCTGAACTATCTTTTGCATTTTAGTAGGGGAGAAATGAATTCAACTTCCTTTCATTGATACTTATTTCTATAGACATATCCAGTAGTGAGAAAGCAAGATGTCCAGCAAAGCACCTGAAAAGGTCAGATTCAGTATCTACAAACAACCATGTGCTGGCTCCAAGATGCAGTTGGAGACTGATTCTCACGGTTACAGGGGACATGTTTTTTAAGATCATGGAGCTAACATTTGCTGCAAAACTTAAATATTAGAAGATAAATCCCTTAAAATATGATAAACCCTGAGGTTAACCACAACCACTGTAGTTCTAAATCTCTTTACATTATCAATTTGGTTTTTCCATCATTCTGGTTTATTTATTTACAGATTGTCCTACTACTGCCATTTTCCCTTTTATAGTCAACTTGCACATAAGTTTCTATTTTTTTTAAGTTTATTTATTTGTTTTGAGAAAGAGAGAGAGAAAGGGAGAGTGCACGTGAATGAGTGGGGGAGGGCCAGGGAGAAAGAATCCCAAGCAGGGTCCGGAGTGGACCCAATGTGGGGCTCGGTTCCCCATGAACAGTGAGATCATGACCAGAGCAGAAACCAAGAGTTGGATGCTTAACTGACTGAGCTACCGAGGCACCTTGTACATCAATATTTTATCTGTTCATCTGGCTGGAAGCTCCTTAAAGTAAAAGACCTACACAAAACACATAAAAGATACTTAAAATTTTTGACTACATACATGGATCAAAGATAGATAGAGAGACAGAAAGAGTCTGATATCATCATTCAAGATAAATTTGAACAATTAGGAAATATAACTTTGTAACTATCAGTAGGGACCCCAAAAGTATAATATTCAATCCCTAATTGTCACAAATTGAGTTTGTTACAAGCAGATAGTCTGAAGTATAAGAGATTTATTAGGGATCAATTTCTGTGTAAGGGATGGAGAAGAAGCAGATTTGGACAGAGTAAGAACAAAATAAAAGAGCTATACAGGCCCCATGAGGCCTTGGCCAGCATGACAAGGAGTTCTGAATTGCCCTTCAGAATTTTTGGCATCAATCTAGAATTTCTGAGCCTCTAACCCTGACTTAATTAGTCAGAGGATGCAGGTTTCCCTGGTGGGGTGCCATCTACGGTCAGGTTGGTGAGACAGACACTATAGGAGTTGACAAATGGAAGCAGTCACTTGACTACACTTCATATGGTCAGGCAGTGTGTCCTAACCTGAAGGGACACTAGGAGGTACAGCTCCATGTCTTCCATGCTAATTAATCCATTTTTATCTTGATTTGCAAATCAGAACAATCTAGCAGGTGAGATGACCGTCTACTGCAGTGTTGGAGAGGAAGAATTTCTTCTGACCTTTAAGATCCTTCTAGCTGGACTAAGAATCAAATTGGCATGAGATAGATTAACAGGAGAAAATAAGATTTAATAGCGTTTATATGGGGAATCTCCATAGACATGGAAATTCCAAAGATAGTGAGGAACCATGACGCTTATATGAGCTAAGGAGAGGGGTAGGGGTAGGGGTCTGGGACTTAGTCAAATATTCTCATGTTCAGCTCTTATTTGTAAGTCAACCCCACTGTATATGTCACATATTACTCAAGTATTACAATAAATATTATTTGGATACCTAATGATTGACATGATCCAGTGTTTAAAATTACGGTTTTATTACATGGGAAAACAACAATGCAAATAGATAATACATATTCAGGGCATGAATAAGTCCTCCAAGTTTCATTAAAATGACATCCATCTTTAAGTAGAATCCAAGCATTTAAACAATGGATTTTAAGTAGTCTGCTGAGATTCTGAAACACTTTTATTAAAGTATTTTATGTAGTGGGTTTGTTGGGGAGCAAGAATTCCTATCTTCTAAAGGTCCTTCTAGCTGGACTAAGAATCAAATTGACATAAGGGAGATTAACAGGAGAAAATCAAATTTAATAGCATACATATGTACAGGGAATCCCCGCAGATAGTCAAGGAAAATGGGGTATATGTTGTCCAGAAATAAGGAGGAGGGGTAGGGGTCTGGGACTTCAGAAGAAAGGAATGCACTCACGGGGCAATAAAAAGAGCAGATGTTTGGTAATTAGATGTTTGCCCTGCCATACAGATGGATCATTCAGATAAAATTTATCTCTGCCAATAAAAGTTATTCTGGGAAAGACCCCCAATGTCTTTTCTTTTCAAATTTTCATTTACATTCTAGTTAGTTAACATACAGTGCAATATTAGTTTCAGAAGTAGAATTCAGTGATTCATTACTTACATACAACACCCAGTGCTCATCATAACAAGTGCCCTCCTTAATATCCATCACCCATCCAGCCAACCCCCGACTCACCACCTTCCATCAACCCTCAGTTTGTTCTCTATCTTTAAGAGTCTCTTAATGGTTTGTCTCCCTCTCTCTTTTTTCCTCCACCCATATGTTCATCTGTTTTGTTTCCTAAATTCCACATATGAGTGAAACAACATGGAATTTGTCTTTCTTTTATTTCTCTTAGCATAATGCACTCTAGCTCCATACACATTGTTTTTTTTATGGCTGAGTAATATTCCATTGTATATGTATACTACATTTTCTTTATCCTTTCATCAGTCGATGGACATTTGGGCTCTCTCCATAGTTTGGCTATTGTTGATAATGCTGCTATACACATCAGGGTGCATGTACCCTTTGAATCTGTACTTTTGTACTCTTTGGGTAAATACCTGGTAGGACCATTGCTGGATCATAGGGTAGTTCTATTCTTAACTTTTTGAGGAACCTCCATACTGTTCTCCAGAGTGGCTGTACCAGTTTGCATTCCCACCAACAGTGCAAGAGGATTCCCCTTTCTCTGCATCTTCACCAACACCTGCTGTTTCATTTATTGTTAATTTTAGCCATTCTGAGATGTGTGAGGTGGTATCTCATCGTGGTTTTGATTTGTATTTCCCTGATTATGAGTGATGTTGAGCATTTTTTTCATGTATCTGTTAGCCATCTGGATGTCATCTTTGCAAAAGTGTCTATTCATGTCATCTGCCCATTTCTTACCTGGATTATTTGGTCTTTTGGGTGTTGAATTTGATAAGTCCTTTGGAGATTTTGGGTACTAACCCTTTATCTGATATGTCATTTGCAAATACCTTCTCTCATTCCGTAGGCTGCCTTTTAGTTTTATTGATTGTTTCCTTTGCTGTGCAGAAGCTTTTTATCTTGATGAAGTCCCAATGGTTCATTTTTGCTCTTATGACATAAGACCCCCAGTTTAGATTCTTCTATGTGGTTAATGGAGGATCAAAATTTGTCCTGTGCTGGTAGAGTCTTCATTGCCTTCAGATCAGAATAATCTTTAGGCCAAAGTGGCCCATCTTGGGGCAGCCTGCCTTAGTCCCCTAGTTTCTATTTGATTGAAATACTCAAAATGTTCAGGTTATAGGTAAAGGTGAAACAAAATTAAATACTGTTTTTAAGTAAAATTAAAGATATTAAGATAGTTCAATATTTTTAATAAAATTAATTGAAAAAAGAATGGAAAAATGCATTTGGTTTTATATTGAATAAAAACTTATAAATAGAACAAAGTATTTCCTTTAGTTTATCATATTCTACCTTTATATTTAACTTGAGGGAAATAAACGAGTTTTTATTGCTGTTTACACCCTTAATAAGCATAAAACTGTAGGGACAGGAGGAAGAATAATTTTCCTTCTACCCTTTTGTTCTTGGTTGATACCCCCTTGTAATAAAAGATAGCTTATGGGGTGCCTGGGTGACTCAGTCGGTTGAGCGTCCGACTTTGGCTCAGGTCATGATCTCATGGCTCATGAGTTCCAGGCCCGCATTGGGCTCTGTGCTGACAGCTCAGAGCCTGGAGCCTGCGTCATATTCTGGGTCTCCCTCTCTCTCTCTCTCAATGTCCTCTCCTGCTCATGCTATCTCTCTCTGTCTCTCAAAAATAAATAAACATTGAAAAAAATAAAAAAATAAGAGCTAAACAGGAGAAAAACAAGCAGAAGTTTAATAATATGTATACCTCCTGTATACATAGGGAAGACCAAGGAAAATTGAATAACTCCCCCAAAGGGCTCAAAGCATCACCTTCAATATTTCCAGCCAAAAACAAAAGAAGATGCTGAGTGAAGTGGGGTTTGGGGTCCAGTTATGGAGGATTAGCAAGAAAAGCAGGAAAACCAGGGTAAGATTTGTTATCAGATCCAAGTTGGTGCCTTCTCCATTGATAAAATTCTCTTGTGATTTAGAGTCTTCTTTTCCTAGTACAGAGAAGAATACACCCTTATAATCTGAGATTTCTTTTGTAAATGTAAATATCCCTTACCAAAGGTAACTTTTCCTTGGTTTTCAGAACTTCTCCTATGTCTGCTGTTTCTCAAAATAGTCAGCTCAAAATAATCCTTATGCCAAAGAAAGATATTTGGGGGTGGCATATTCTATTACCTTTCCAATGTAAAACACCAATAATGGAAATCTGATGGACTGAAGGTACATGTGTAAGAGATGGCAATCCATGTATCTCTTCATAAGAGTAACTATGAAGAATAACAAATAAGTTATTATACCAATTCTTCAAGTAGAAAAATAATCTGAAAAATAGCAGTTAACATGCTTATTCTGGTATGGTCTATAAACTTTTAAAGCACTAAGCAATAGTTCAGAGTCAGAAAGAGTGGAGATTTGAATAGAACTCAATGTGCATCACATATACTATCCCAGTCCCAACATTCTAATCCTTGTAGGAATCCAATGAAGGAACAAGAAAGGGGGAGTGAAAAGTAAAGCTCACTTCACTTAAACTCCTGAAAGCCCCAACAGTATAAGCAGCTCTGCTCCGTGGCCAGTATAAAGGTCAAGCCAAACTGGAGATAAATTATATCTGCCCTCCCTTAGGGTAATATTAATGGCAAGGGTTGAATCTACATGGCAAACAAAATGGAAGGGAATATCAAAGCCCTGATCTTTGTAACCAAACCAAACAAGTTTGTCTTCCTGATGTGCAGTAATCAATAAAAAACAGACACTGAACGTTTGCAGTGAAGAAAGATATCAGATCTTTCTGATTTATACTTGTGGTGCCACCCTGGAGAACAGGGAGCTAATGTTCAAAAGTCTTAAACTCCCCAATGGCTTGCAAGTGAGGGATTTTAAGGGCAAAATTTGGAGCATGGATCTCCTAAGAAGTTGGGCACCATTGATTGGAGGCCCATGAGGTCATGTTAGCAGATGTTACTTAATTTCTGGTGTCACTTTTCTTGTCTCCCAGAGGTCTATTCCATCTCAAGAGACTTGGAATCTGAAAAATACCTTTATTCTTTTTTATTGTAGTTTATTTATTTATTTTTGAGAGAGAGAAAGAGACTGTGTGTGTGTGTGCATGAGTGGGGGAGGTGCAGAAAGATAAGGAGGGAGAGAGAGAAAGAGACAGAATACCAAGCAGGCTTCACTCTGTCAGTGCAGAGCCTGACTTGGGGCTCAGACTCATGAACTGTGAGATCATGACCAAAGCTGAAATCAAGAGTTGAGTGCTTAACTGACTGAGCCACCCAGATGGCCCTATCTTTACTCTTTATGTTAGATATTTCATTAGGTACATTTGGTGATTATATCTTTAGGGCACTACTGATTAACTACTTGTAAGCTAGTGGGGTTGCATTCTTACATGTTCCTTTGAATGATAAGCAAGGATTCCTGTGTCTTGAGCATAGGCCTATGTGTTCCTGGCTTGTCCAGCCATGCCTGGGGGTGATATGAACTGACCAGATGGATGGTGGCTTCATCATGGGTGGGACAGGAGGATCACATCACAGCCAGATTACAGGAAGAAAAAATGGCAGAACAGAAGTGTAATTAGTCATCAGTACATGCCAGAAGAAAATGACAGATGCTACAGGGAAACCTCAAAGAACAAGAGTAAGACCCCACCAAGTATAAATGGAAGAAATTTTAAGTCAAAGTAGAAACCCACAGTCTTGGATTATAAGAGAAAGGAAGAAAGTAAACAAGCTCTTTTCTGTGTTATGTATGATGCTATATTTACCAACCTTACATCTTGTGACTTAGAGGTGAAAAAGCAAAGTTATAATGTTAGTGGAATCATGATTTGAATATAAGTCAGTTATCATATAAAGGGGCTGGGGATAGGTAGGATTTAAGGAACTAGAAAACCAGATTTTAATTTTAAAAAGCAGAATGGTACTGTTGAAGGTTGTTAAGTAGAGAACTAGTCTAGTCTAAGAACTTTGATTCTGTTTCCCAAAATAAATAATTATAGCAATTTTGATTCATCTGAAGTTACAGAGGCACAGAAATATTTCCAGTTTCTGTACTTTTATTTGTTTGTTTGTTTCTGTACTTTAAAAAGTAACTTTGAAGGAAATCGTTGCTTGGAAGGAAATTTATTGCTGCAGTTTTTAATGCGAAAGATGATGGATCAATTCTTCAAAATCCTAGTGAGTATAAGTATATGCTAAAAATAAAATGAATGTCCAGTTTGTTAAACTATGGCAATACTACTGAGATTAGTGAGAAAGGAAGTCACACAGGTCACCCCATCCTGACTCTAGGTTGTATTATTGCCTTACCTTCACTATGGTAAACAGTATGGGAGTCAAGGTCAGGCTACCCCAAGATGGGCCACTTTGCCATGAAGATAATTTTGACTTCAAAGCAATCAAAACCCAGCAGATTCAGGAAAAAAATTTTACCTCTTCCCTTCAACTGCCTAAATTTACATTGGAAAGTGTAGCCTGTCCCAAGAAGAGCTATTAACAGAGATTCCTCTTTACCTAAGAAACTTACCTGTATAACAGGGAAACCTTTGTTTTCCAAGTACCTCCTCTCACCTTCCTGCTAATGATCTTCTTCCCCTTTGTTCCCCAGACCTCTACCCCTTTCTTTAGCTCAGGATATGCTACAAGCCTCAGATTGCCTCACTATCTCTGGAATTTTTATGTCTGTGGATTCCCCATACATATGAAACTAAATTTTATTTTCTCCTGTCAATCTGTCTCATGTCAACTTGATTATTAGCCCAGTTAGAGAGATCTTGAAGAGCAGAGAAGATTTCTTCCTCCTCAGCACCAACATAGTTTATTATAACAGCTTCCACCAGTGTCCGTGCTATCCTGTTCCCCTCTGTTCTATTTCTCCAGCATTTTAATCCTGAAAACATACCATAAACCTTTTATTCTTTTGCTCAAGAATTTGAAATGACTCCCTAGTGCTTACCAATCAAGTATGGCAATGAAATGGTTCAATAATTCCTAATTACATTTATTTCCCATTTCTCAGACTCTAATATTTATTATCACCAAGCCCATTGCCAAGTTGCTTCTACCTATTCCACTTTAAGACTGCTTAAAAACTTGCCCAAGTTATTTTTGCCACCTTCCACATCCTGTCCAAACTCCAAACTTTTTGGTAGGTCATCCCTGATAAACTGAACTCTTTCTTCCCTGTACTCCTTCCGTTGTTATGAGAAAATGCTGCACACAATAGCAACTAAGTATGCTGGGTATTTCAAGTTATTTAGTCATGCACCAATTTATTTAAAAACATCAGGAGGAAAAGGACAATGGCTGTATCTTATACATGTGTTGTGATCTCTATGAAACCTAATACAGTGCAAGCTCCACTAGATTGAAGAGGAACAGAATATGTCACTCCAAAATATGCCTCTTTGACATAACGATTATCATGATCTGATTATTTTTAAGAAACAACTGACACAGGAGTAGGTCTGAAAACTGAAAAGTTGCCCTTTTGAAGGATACATTGACATTTATATGAGAAATCTCCATTTGTAAGGGTGTCTCCCTTGTGTAAGAGGAAGAAAAAGATGACTAAATCTTTAGAAACTCTTTATCAATGGAGAAAGCCTTGACTCATATCTGCAAATCAGCCACACCTTGGTTTATTGTGCTTTCCTGGTAACTTCCTATATAACTGGTCTTCCCCCCAGCCCTGAACCCCACTTTCCCCCAACATCTTACTTTGTCTTTAGCTGGAAATAGTTTTTAAGGTGCTAACTTTGGTAATTTGAGGAGTTACTCTGTTTTTCTGGGTCTCTCCCATGTGTATAGGAGGTGTACATGTTATTAAACTTCTGTTTGTTTTCTCCTGTCAATCTGTACTTTATTACAGGGGATTCTCATCCAAAAACCTAGAAGGATAGAGGGGAAGTTATTTTTTCCTCCCTTACACACAGGAAATAGTTACTGATCTGGGCTGAAAGACCTGGCACTAAATCTTAGCTTCTTCCCTTTTAGTAGTGTTATGTCTCCAAGTTACAGTTTCCTCATGACTAAAATGTGCAGAAGAATTATTCTCATCAGGCTATAATGTGACACTGTAAGCCTGACAAATAGTGAGTGGTCAATAAATGTGCTATTAGCCTACAAAGACATACCCAAAAGCATTTGAAGAAAATCTTTGGTTCAACAGTAAGAAGAGACTTTTATCACATCCTGCCAACAACATGCAATATACAAACTGAGTTGCTGAAAGATGCTATAGGGAAAGAATTTGACAGATGTAAGAGGAATGGAGGTGGTTTTATGGATATAATCTGCTAACAGTCAACCTGCTCCTTTGAAAATTTTGATTCTCACACTCAACCCCCAGCTTGTCCTCCAAAGTTAGATTCACTAATAGTAGTTGGGAAAAAGATTTAGAAGGAATTTGCCATTGTTCAGGCCAAAGCTGTCAAGAACTGAAACTGAATACAGGAGGTAACATTAGGAATAGACCCAGGAATGGAACCAAGAAAGTTAATGAAGGAAGAAAGGATTTTCTATTCCAGAAATATTGGTTAGCATAGCTCACAGACTAGTACTAAAGGAAATATTTTTTCTCTAGATTAGAAAATTTGAAAAGTTTCCCAGAATATTGTGACTTTCAAGTCTTAGTCTGTATTCTGGAAATAAAGAACAGAGTTTACAGCAGTCACATAATGGTAATAAAAGTCGGTATTGTTGAGCCATTGCTCTGCTCCAGGTCTGTACAATGTCTCTGAATCCACGTAACAGCTCTAAGATGCAGTCATGGCTATTGCCCCCTATTACAAATGAAGAAACAAGGCTTGACTTAGAGAGGTTTATGACTTTTTTTTAAAGTCACATATCTGATAAATATCAGATCCAGGACTTGATTCTGGGTCACTCCTACTCCAAAGCCCTTGTAATTTTTATACTTCCCATGTTGCACCAGGTGATTGGCTCAAATGGAAATGGTAGTGTCCCTCATGGTTTTCAGTCCAGATGCTTGGATGCTGCATCTGTTTTGAAAGCATAAGCAGCACAATAGTTGTATTAGTTGTATTATCAACTTAGTTCCATGTTCTGTTTTGTTCTCTACTCAATTATGTTTTATGAACCTCTTAACCTCATACATGATCAATCATTAACTTTGCCTTTTTCACTCCTACACCCTCTTTACCCACAGTAGAAACCTAATGGGGGCCAGATGGTAACACTTATCTTGAATTTATCTGATATACCTGATTGTACCAGGTTCCCAACAAGTGTCTTGTTGTCCACAAGAATGCATACCTTCAGATTGTTTCAAACTCCCCACCTCAAGGTTTCAAGAAACCCTTCAACCTCCTCTCATGTATTCATCTCCTTCCCCAAATATATAGAAGCTGTTCCTAGGGTCAACAGGGTAAGACAGCTTTGGAAATGATCCCCTGTGTTCTCATTGGGCTGCCCTTCTGATAATAACCTTTCTTTGCTTCAAATCAAGTGTCTCAGACCTTCACTTACTGTGTATTGGATGATGCACAGACAAGTCTGAGTTTGGTAACAGTTTCTTCATTTCTTTCAATTTTATCTGTATGTGACTTTAAAGGCTATACTTTTAAGTAAAAATGTTTCATGCAGTGAAAACAAAAACACAGAATGTTTATTGAGAGTTACTGTGTGCCAGAGTTAGTTATAAGTGTTTTTCCATTGTTATTTGGCTTAATCTTCACAATCATCCTCCAATGCAGACATCGTCATCAAACATCACCCTCATCATCATCATTCACACTTAGTAAATGAGGAAACTGATGCACAGAGAGGTTAAGTGTCATTGTCAGTTATTGGTGGCACTAGGATTCAAACCCTGGCAGGCTAGTCACCAAGACTGGAACACAGAAGGCAAAGATTATCTTCCCAGGATTTTTTCTGGTTTTCTGTAGGGTTTTTTGTTGTTGTTGTTGTTGTTGTTGTTGTTGTTGTTATTTTATTTTGTTTTCGTTTTTCTGTTTTTTGCCTTGTTAGTTTCAGTCCATTATTCCAATCTGTCAGATTTTAATCTTGATTCTTTTATCAATCCATTGTATTTGGTAGCCTGACCAGGTTTCCAGGATCTGAGGTTTGTAGAGGCAAACAGTAGGCTGTCCCAAGATGGGCTACTTTGGCATGAACATTATTTTCAGTTAAAAGCAATCCAAACCACTAAGATTCAGAAAAAACTCTTTATCTCCCTTTCAACTGTCTGCTTATATTAAGAAGAGAGCTAGTAATAGAGATTCCTCTTTACCTAAGAAACTTATCCACATAAAGGGGCAACTTTTGTTTTTCAAACATCTCCCCTCAACTTCTTGCTAATGGTCTATCTACCCTTTGTATCCTCAGACCCCTACCCTTCTCTTTAGCTCATATCAGCATTATGTTGCCTGACTGTTTTTGAAATTTCCATGTCTGTGTGGGTTTCCTGTACATATGCTATTACATTTGATTTTCTCCTGTTAATCTGTATCATGCCAATTTGATTCTTAGTGTAGCTAGAAGGATCCTGAAGGGTATAGGAATTCTTCCTCCCCAACAACAAATTGTACTTTCTTTTGTTCTAGATTTATTGAGGTATAATTGGCAGTTAAAAACTGTATATATTTAAGGTGTACAATGTCATGATTTAGAATACATATGTAACCTGACTGGCTGGCTCAGTCAGTACAGCATGCAACTCTTGATCTCAGGGTTGTGAGTTTGAGCACTATCTTGGGGGTAGAGTTTACTTAAAAAAATAAAATAATAAAAACCACCTCTTTCTAAATAAAATATAGATTTAAAAAAATGTATATGTGATTCACGCTTTTTACTAAATAAATAAAGAAAGAAATAGATAGATAGATAAATAAATAAATAAATAAAATACATATGTATTGTAAAGCAGCCACCACAATTAAGTTAGTTAATATATCCTGCAACTCACATAATTATCATTTTCTTGTGCATGTGTGTGTGTGGTAAGAACACTTAAGATTTACCCTCTTAGAAAATTTCAAGTATATCACACAGTATTATTAACTATAGTCATCATACCCCCTTCCCCCCCCACCATTTCCCCTTTCCTGTAGTCCCTGGCAACCACATTCTACTCTTTACTTCTCTGTGTTTGATTTTTTTAGATTCTACATATAAGTGAAATCAAACAACTTTTATCTTTCTGTGACTGGCTTATTTCACTTAGTGTGATGTCCTCCAGGTTTAGCCATGTTGTTACAAGTGGCAGGATTTCCTTCTTTTTATGGCTGTATAATATCCCACTGTTTATATATAATATATACCAATGTTTTCTTTATTCATTCATCCATAGTCACTTAGGTTGAATGGTATTTTCTCTGCCTTGTAATAGCAATGAATTATGAACATTATTAAAGCCAAAATAAAATTCTTTCTTCCTTCTTTCTCTACAGACCACCCCCCCTACCCCTCCAATACTCATAGTAATGTACACACAAATTAAACAAGTTACTGGCACACTATATGGTCAAAGTGACTGAGATCTTGAATGATTTATCATTCACAATAATTACAAGTTATTTTTATTCTATATTTACACCTAAAGAAATTATTGTATTAGAATCTAACAAACTGGTTTGCTAATTGCATCCAAAATTATTTAGGTGTCAAGATATTATGACACCTTGTTTCCTAACACTATAAACATGTATCATATTTGACTTTTCTTTTGAACATATAATGATGTTCAAGTGGGAATTGCTATGACCTGAATATGTGAACAAACAGTATGTTTTTTTAAAATTTTTAATTTCATTTTGGGAGAGAGAGAGAGAGAGAGAGAGATACAGAGCACAAGCAAGGGAGAGAGGCAGAAGGAAGAGGAGAGAGAGAATCTTAAGCTGGCTCCATGCTCAGCACAGAACCCAATGTGGGGCTCAATCCCACAACCCTGGGATCATGACCTGAGCAGAAATCAAGAGTCAGATGTTCAACTGATTGAGCCACCCAGGCACTCCACAAGCAATATGTTTTTATTTTTAAAAATCTTTATTTTGAAATAGTTATTGACACACAGGAAGTTGCAAAAATAATACAAAGGTCTGTGTACCCTTCATCCAGCTGTTCACAGTGGTAATATATTACATAATTAAAATACAGTATCAAAACCAAGAAGTTAACATTGGTGCAATGCAATTAATGACACTATAGATTTATTTATGTTTCACCAGTTTTTATATGCATTGCTTTGTGGTGTGTGTGTGTTTGTGTATGTATGGCCCTATGCATTTTTCCAAATATATAGATTCATGTAATCATCTTAAAAATCAAGATAAACAGCTCCATCATCCCAAACAAATTCCTTTGTGCTACCCCTTCATAGTCCCATTCCCATATATTGCCCCAACCCCTGACAACCATTAATCAATGCTTCATCTGTATAACTTTGTCATTTCAAGAATGTTATGTAACTGTAATCACACACTGTTTAACATTTTCTGTGTGCTTGTTGGCATTTCTGGGCTGTGAACTTCACTAGCATCTAATTTGGGATACATAGAAGGCAAAAAGAAAACCTAAAACCCAAGGAACTCACTGCCATATTTTTATTCAAGTCCTCGGGACCCTAGAAAATTTACCTCATTCTCCCCAAAATTTTGGAAGGTCTTTGTATATTTGTTTTATATATAGGGGTTTTAGCTGTATTTAATAGGAATAACAGAGTGAAATCCATCCATTTTAACTTTTCCAGAATTGGAAGTCCAAATATGCTTTTTTTTTTTTAACGTTCAGTCATTTTTGAGAGACATGGAGAGAGATTACGAGTGCGGGAGGGACAGAGAGAGAGAGGGAGACACAGAATCTGAAGCAGGCTCCAGGCTCTGAGCTGTCAGCACAGAGCCTGATGTGGGGCTTGAAATCATGAACCAGAAGATCATGACCTGAGCCAAAGATGGACACTTAACTGACTGAGCCACCCAGGAGCCCCCAAATATGCTTTTAAAAAACAAAATTAAGAGTGTCTGTGATGGGGGGTGGGAGGGAGGGCAGGGTGGGTGATGGGTATAGAGGAGGGCACCTTTTGGGATGAGCACTGGGTGTTGTATGGAAACCAATTTGACAATAAATTTCATATATTGAAAAAAAAAGTGTCTGGGTGGCTCACTCAGTTAACTATCTGACTCTTGATCTTGCAATTCATGGGATCAAGCCCTGCATTGGTGTCCGTGCTGACAGCATGGACTGTGCTTGGGATTCTCTCTCTTTCTCTCTCTCTGCTCCTACCCTGTGTGTTCTCTCTCTCTCTCTCTCAAAATAAATAAATAAACATTAAAAAAAACTACAAAATTATATTTGCCCTTTGGTGACAACTCACACATACCCACGGATGCACACAGGGAGAGCTGTTAACAGAGCTGTGACATTTATATTACTCTTTGAAGACAAAATTAAGTTGTTTTTTAACCACTTTATCGAAGTATAACTGACGCACAACAAACTGCACATATTTTAGTGTATATAGTTTGATGAGTTTGGATATGTGCATAGTGTGTTTTAAAAGTGTTTTATTGTTTTTACATATCTAAATAATCTTTTTTATTTTTTTAATTTTTTAAAATGTTTTTATTTATTTTTGAGACAGGGAGAGACAGAGCATGAGCAGGGGAGGGGCAGAGAGAGAAGGAGACACAGAATCTGAAGCAGGCTCCAGGCTCTGAGCTGTCAGCACAGAGCCCGACATGGGGCTCGAACTCACAGACTGTGAGATCATGACCTGAGCTGAAATCGGACACTTAACCAACTGAACCACCCAGGTGCCCCTAAATACTCTTTCACTAGGCACAGATTGTTTACTTTCCTACCACTGTAAGTGCCAGTTCTCTATTTAGCAGATCACAGTTGACTTTTCTTTTGAGAAGGTAGATATTTTTAAAGAATTAAAACACTCTGTCTTTTTCTGGGTGTGTCAGTCAAGGTCCGATTAGAGAGAGGGAACAATTAGGAGTTAATGTTAAGAGAGTTATTGCAAGGAATTGGCTTACACAATTGTAGGGGCTACCTAGACAAGTTTAAAATCAATAGGGCTGGCCATCAAGAAGGGCAGACCAGAACTCTGGACCATGAGCTGAAGCTGCTGTGCACAGGCAGGATCTGTTCTTTTTTAAGGAAGCCTCAGCTATGCTTTTAAGGTCTTGAGCTGACTGTGTCAGGCCCATCCCAATTGTCTTTGATAATCTATTTTATTTAAAGTCACATCTACAAAATCACATCTTAAATCACATCTACAAAATACCTTTATAAAGATACCCAGATTAGTGTTTAAATAACTGTGGACATTACCCTAGCCAAGCTGACATATCCAAAAGACAACACACTAAGTAATCTAATACACAATTTTATGCTGTGGCTAATGATGTATTTCAAAGCAAAATATCAAAATTGTGTCAGAGAATTGCTTATGTTCAAATTGTTACTATATAATTATGTTATTTAATCATTATGAGTGTACAGGGTAGAACAGGAATCAAATTGGATTCTGGGGTAACATATTATCTTCTAGTTTTGAGATTCCTCTTAAAAACGGGAAGATGATATGAAAAATCACTACAAAATTATCTTTGTAATTGGACAAAGGGCTAGTATCCAAAACCTATAAAGAGCTCACCAAACTCCACACCCGAAAAACAAATAACCCAGTGAAGAAATGGACAGAAAACATGAATAGACACTTCTCTAAAGAAGACATCCGGATGGCCAACAGGCACATGAAAAGATGCTCAACGTCGCTCCTCATCAGGGAAATACAAATCAAAACCACACTCAGATATCACCTCATGCCAGTCAGAGTGGCCAAAATGAACAAATCAGGAGACTATAGATGCTGGAGAGGATGTGGAGAAACGGGAACCCTCTTGCACTGTTGGTGGGAATGCAAATTGGTGCAGCCACTCTGGAAAACAGTGTGGAGGTTCCTCAGAAAATTAAAAATAGACCTACCCTATGACCCAGCAGTAGCACTGCTAGGAATTTGCCCAAGGGATACAGAAGTACTGATGCCTAGGGGCACTTGTACCCCAATGTTGATAGCAGCACTCTCAACAATAGCCAAATTATGGAAAGAGTCTAAATGTCCATCAACTGATGAATGGATAAAGAAATTGTGGTTTGTATACACAATGGAGTACTACGTGGCAATGAGAAAGAATGAAATCTGGCCCTTTGTAGCCACGTGGATGGAACTGGAGAGTGTGATGCTAAGTGAAATAAGCCATACAGAGAAAAACAGATACTATATGTTTTCACTCTTATGTGGATCCTGAGAAACTTAACAGAAACCCATGGGAGAGGGGAAGGAAAAAAAAAAAAGAGGTTAGACTGGGAGAGAGCCAAAGCATAAGAGACTCTTAAAAACTGAGAACAAACTGAGGGCTGATGGGGGGTGGGAGGGAGGGGAGGGTGGGTGATGGGTATTGAGGAGGGCACCTTTTGGGATGAGCACTGGGTGTTGTATGGAAACCATTTTGACAATAAATTTCATATATTGAAAAAAAAAACAATTATCTTTGTAATAAATAATATTGCCTTAGCTATCTTTTTATCAAAATTAGTGTAGATATATCAGATAATCTAGGAAGTTCAAAATATTTTTAAAAAATTAATTTTAAAAACTAAATGAAACATAATTACATTTAGGAAGCATTTTTATTTTTTATTTAAAAAAATTTTTTTAATGTTTATTTTTGAAAGAGACAGAGTATGAGCGGGGAACGGGCAGAGAGAGAGGGAGACACAGAATCCAAAGCAGGCTCCAGGCTCTGAGCTGTCAGCACAGAGCCTGATGAGGGGCTAGAAGTTAGGAACTGCGAGATCATGACCTGAGCCAAAGTCAAACGCGTAACTGACTGAGCCACCCAGGTGCCCCTAGGAAGCATTTTTAAAATAACATGTAATTTTGAGTGAAAAATAGTACATGCAAAATTATATACATACATTATAAAGTCAGTGATAATAATAATGATGTTAACTATTGCTATAAAACAATGATCAATAGTATATACTAGGGCCCCTAATATGTGCCAGGTACTCTAAAAAGTGTTTTAGATAAAATATATCTAATCCTCATAACAACCCTATTAGGGAAGTATTATCATTCCACTATTGCAGATGAGGAAAATGAAACTCCTAAAGCTTAAGTAGCTTGCTGGGATTAAATCTAATATGCGTAATGTAACAAATATCACTATAATTAAGCTTAAAATGCAGAGAAAGGAGTTTGGAGAATAATTTTGTAATCTTTACGTATGATAAACCCTTTTCAAACATTAAAGCTTTCCATAAATCATAAAGAAAAAAAACACATAATTCTGATAGTCTATAAACTTAACTTTTTCAAGGTGAAAAAATCCTCTAAACAAAGTTTTAAAACACGAAACACACCGGAGGAAAATCTTTGTGTTGTTAATCCTTTCTGTGTTATATATTCTGGTACCGGTTAGCAATTTTAATTTATTGCCTCTCAGCTCCAAATGCACCATTTTAACTGCTCTGTGAAAATGAATCTAGGTTCTTCAAAGAGAATTTCTTTGCCCACTGACACACAGAGTCTTTGTCAATAGAGTGTGCAGACATATATTGCAGGGGGAAAGCATTTTGCTTCCTGGTTCTAGTCCGCTTGCTGGACTGACTTGTACAACTCGCATGACTTTCTCCAACATCAGGCTCCAATGGTGCAGGCAGTTTTCTCCAAGGCCCAGCTCTTGCAGTATGTGGTGGCCAACAGCAGCCAGCAGTAAGTAGCTTCTGTTGACACCCTTCCTCAAGCAGTTTTGTAGCAGAGTGTCTCTGATGACACCCTTCCCCATGAACTGTTTTTCTCTTCACTCTAGTGGGAATTATTTCCTGCAAGTTCTTCTAGTGTGGTACCACAACAGAATCTCTGCCACTTGGTGAACGATGCCTTTGCCCTCTCAAAGAAGTCTGGATCACAGCTCTGTTGGTAGAGGCAGCTAACTGGTATGCTCCACCTTAACTACTCCTCGTATCTGTCATTTCTATATTCTTTATTGTTCCTTCTTGCTAGCCAATCCATCACCATGCTGATCCCATTGTTGTTGGTGACTCCGTACATTAATCTTTCCCTGTTCAAATTACCATGTTGCTTCTCTCTGTCGGTTGGATCCAGACCAATAAACAATTGGTACTAGTAGTGGTCCCAGGAGATAGACTCTCAAAGAGAAAATGTTGGTCAGGGCATGCCTTTGGGCTTGAGAACAGTGCTGAGTTCCTTGCCAATGGGACATGGGATCCTAGTAAAACAGCATGTGATAACATCATAATTAATCAATTTGATTGTGCTTTGGGAGCCCAGGTGGCTGTTGCACTTGATTATTATGGCAATGATGACAACTGAAAGGACTGTGATATGGAACAGATTCTTTTGAGTTCAGTTGAGTGCTCACAAAGAGAAAATGACAAGCTGAAGATTGTTAAATTCCAGCTCAAGTTATATTCCAAGAATCAAAGAGTTTCCCTGTCAGTCCTAAAAGAAATTCCTACTTCTTGTAGTTACAGGGCTGATGCTGCTGGAAATTAAACGCAAAATTTAAATGTGTGGATTCCTGAATTACAATGACAGTTAAAGTTACAACCTTGCCCAGTTCCTCATGTTAAAGTTTGGGCACTGATTAGAAAAGCGTGAGATCTGGAAACTTGGACTGAAACCAATTGGTTGGATCCATATGAAACAGACCATTTCAAGCTCCAGTCTTGGGCTTTCTAAAGCACTCAACACAAAAGCTGTGGACAAGAACCAACAAGCCTGGCCTAGAGATGCCTGTGATGAAAGGGACCATGAGCTGCATACTTTATTTACCTGGAATGCTCTTGAACACATTCAGAGTTGTAAACGATCACTTCATAGGATCAGTTCTAGAAGACTGTCAGTGGATAAGAAAACTCTGAGAGAGAACATCTCTTGTGAGGAGAAAGGAGGACTGTCCTCTGTGGGATGAATAGAGGAAGAACCTTTAGGAGAATGGAGAAATGGGAGAAAGGAGTATTGGGAAAGCCCAGGTAGGAGAGTATTTATAAACCACAGAAAGGTTCAATGATGTCAAATAATGCAGTAAATTCCATTAGCAGAAAAGACTGAAAAATGTCCACTGGATTTGTCCTTGGTACCTTGCAGGAGTGGTTTGAGTCGAGTGGAGTAGAGGATGGAATGGGTGATGAGGTAAGGATACAGACTGTAGTAAATAAACTCAGCTGTAATAAATTACTCCCCGTGTGTTTGCAAAGTATTTCCTCAACTGGCGCGGTAAACACTATAAGCACTTATGGGCCAGAACGAGGTCAGAATGCCTTACAGCAACACATGGATGCAACATAATTCTGGTGTTCTAACCATAAGAAAGGAGATGGTGATGATGACGATGGTGATGATGATGATGATGATGATATAGATGTATAAATGCTTGACATGAAGATAAACATTTATTAGTTACCATTGTAGGAGATTGATAAACTGTTTACTTAGAAAATCTTGAAGAGCGACTGAAAATATGCTAGAACCAATCAGAGAAGTGGAGTAAGGGAACCAGATGCAAGATGAAATGGAAATTAATATTAGGCTACCTTTTACACTAGTGATAACAAATTTAGAAGAATAATGGAAAATTATTCTCACAGTACTACTTATGCATAAGGTAAACTTAAATAAGTAGAAAAACATTATATTTCTTGAATGGAAAAACTCAATATCATAAATATATCAGTTTTCTCAAAATTATATATATAAAGTCATCCCAGTTCAAAATCATAAAGTTCAAAATCTTGAAGCCAGGAAATTTATTCTATAGCTTTTGTTTCACCTAGATAAGTAGATAGGCGAGAAGAGCAAAGAGATCTGTGTAATGGATGCCTTTGTTTTTTTTTTTATTTATTTTTTTTATTTTTATTTTTTATTTTTTGTGATTTTACAACTGTATTTACTACTATGCCCATTGAATTATAAAATGTATTAAATAGAAAAATGAAATTATTTATTACTTTGTTGTTTAGTCTTTTTTTTTTTTCAGTTTTTTTTTTTTTTTTTTAATATATGAAATTTACTGTCAAATTGGTTTCCATACAACACCCAGTGCTCATCCCAAAAGGTGCCCTCCTCAATACCCATCACCCACCCTGCCCTCCCTCCCACCCCCCATCAACCCTCAGTTTGTTCTCAGTTTTTAACAGTCTCTTATGCTTTGGCTCTCTCCCACTCTAACCTCTTTTTTTTTTTTTTTTTTTTTTCCCTTCCCCTCCCCCATGGGTTTCTGTTATGTTTCTCAGGATCCACATAAGAGTGAAACCATATGGTATCTGTCTTTCTCTGTATGGCTTATTTCACTTAGCATCACACTCTCCAGTTCCATCCATGTTGCTACAAAAGGCCATATTTCATTTTTTCTCATTGCCACGTAATATTCCATTGTGTATATAAACCACAATTTCTTTATCCATTCATCAGTTGATGGACATTTAGGCTCTTTCCATAATTTGGCTATTGTTGAGAGTGCCGCTATAAACATTGGGGTACAGGTGCCCCTATGCATCAGTACTCCTGTATCCCTTGGATAAATTCCTAGCAGTGCTATTGCTGGGTCATAGGGTAGGTCTATTTTTAATTTTCTGAGGAACCTCCACACTGCTTTCCAGAGCGGCTGCACCAATTTGCATTCCCACCAACAGTGCAAGAGGGTTCCTGTTTCTCCACATCCTCTCCAGCATCTATAGTCTCCTGATTTCTTCATTTTGGCCACTCTGACTGGCGTGAGGTGGTATCTGAGTGTGGTTTTGATTTGTATTTCCCTGATAAGGAGCGACGTTGAACATCTTTTCATGTGCCTGTTGGCCATCCGGATGTCTTCTTTAGAGAAGTGTCTATTCATGTTTTCTGCCCATTTCTTCACTGGGTTATTTGTTTTTCGGGTGTGGAGTTTGATGAGCTCTTTATAGATTTTGGATACTAGCCCTTTGTCCGATGTGTCATTTGCAAATATCTTTTCCCATTCCGTTGGTTGCCTTTTAGTTTTGTTGGTTGTTTCCTTTGCTGTGCAGAAGCTTTTTATCTTCATAAGGTCCCAGTAATTCACTTTTGCTTTTAATTCCCTTGCCTTTGGGGATGTGCCGAGTAAGAGATTGCTACGGCTGAGGTCAGAGAGGTCTTTTCCTGCTTTCTCCTCTAAGGTTTTGATGGTTTCCTGTCTCACATTCAGGTCCTTTATCCATTTTGAGTTTATTTTTGTGAATGGTGTGAGAAAGTGGTCTAGTTTCCACCTTCTGCATGTTGCTGTCCAGGTCTCCCAGCACCATTTGTTAAAGAGACTGTCTTTTTTCCATTGGATGTTCTTTCCTGCTTTGTCAAAGATGAGTTGGCCATACGTTTGTGGGTCTAGTTCTGGGGTTTCTATTCTATTCCATTGGTCTATGTGTCTGTTTTTATGCCAATACCATGCTGTCTTGATGATGACAGCTTTGTAGTAGAGGCTAAAGTCTGGGATTGTGATGCCTCCTGCTTTGGTCTTCTTCTTCAAAATTACTTTGGCTATTCGGGGCCTTTTGTGGTTCCATATGAATTTTAGGATTGCTTGTTCTAGTTTCGAGAAGAATGCTGGTGCAATTTTGATAGGGATTGCATTGAATGTGTAGATAGCTTTGGGTAGTATTGACATTTTGACAATATTTATTCTTCCAATCCATGAGCAGGGAATGTCTTTCCATTTCTTTATATCTTCTTCAATTACCTGCATAAGCTTTCTATAGTTTGCAGCATACAGATCTTTTACATCTTTGGTTAGATTTATTCCTAGGTATTTTATGCTTCTTGGTGCAATTGTGAATGGGATCAGTTTCTTCATTTGTCTTTCTGTTGCTTCACTGTTAGTGTATAAGAATGCAACTGATTTCTGCACATTGATTTTGTATCCTGCAACTTTGCTGAATTCATGTATCAGTTCTAGCAGACTTTTGGTGGAGTCTATCGGATTTTCCATGTATAATATCATGTCATCTGCAAAAAGCGAAAGCTTGACTTCATCTTTGCCGATTTTGATGCCTTTGATTTCCTTTTGTTGTCTGATTGCTGATGCTAGAACTTCCAGCACTATATTAAACAGCAGCGGTGACAGTGGGCATCCCTGTCGTGTTCCTGATCTCAGGGAAAAAGCTCTCAGTTTTTCCCCGTTGAGGATGATGTTAGCTGTGGGCTTTTCATAAATGGCCTTTATGATCTTTAAGTGTGTTCCTTCTATCCCGACTTTCTCAAGGGTTTTTATTAAGAAAGGGTGCTGGATTTTGTCAAAGGCCTTTTCTGCATCGATTGCCAGGATCATATGGTTCTTCTCTTTTTTTTTGTTAATGTGATGTATCACGTTGATCGATTTGCAAATGTTGAACCAGCCCTGCATCCCAGGAATGAATCCCACTTGATCATGGTGAATAATTCTTTTTATATGCTGTTGAATTCGATTTGCTAGTATCTTATTAAGAATTTTTGCATCCATATTCATCAGGGATATTGGCCTGTAGTTCTCTTTTTTTACTGGGTCTCTGTCTGGTTTAGGAATCAAAGGAATACTGGCTTCATAGAATGAGTCTGGAAGTTTTCCTTCCCTTTCTATTTCTTGGAATAGCTTGAGAAGGATAGGTATTATCTCTGCTTTAAATGTCTGGTAGAACTCCCCTGGGAAGCCATCTGGTCCTGGACTCTTATTTGTTGGGAGATTTTTGATAACCGATTCAATTTCTTCGCTGGTTATGGGTCTGTTCAAGCTTTCTATTTCCTCCTGATTGAGTTTTGGAAGAGTGTGGGTGTTTAGAAATTTGTCCATTTCTTCCAGGTTGTCCAATTTGCTGGCATATAATTTTTCATAGTATTCCCTGATAATTGTTTGTATCTCTGAGGGATTGGTTGTAATCATTCCATTTTCATTCATGATTTTATCTATTTGGGTCATCTCCCTTTTCTTTTTGAGAAGCCTGGCTAGAGGTTTGTCAATTTTGTTTATTTTTTCAAAAAACCAACTCTTGGTTTCGTTGATCTGCTCTACAGTTTTTTTAGATTCTATATTGTTTATTTCTGCTCTGATCTTTATGATTTCTCTTCTTCTGCTGGGTTTAGGCTGCCTTTGCTGTTCTGCTTCTATTTCCTTTAGGTGTGCTGTTAGATTTTGTATTTGGGATTTTTCTGGTTTCTTGAGATAGGCCTGGATTGCAATGTATTTTCCTCTCAGGACTGCCTTCGCTGCATCCCAAAGCATTTGGATTGTTGTATTTTCATTTTCGTTTGTTTCCATATATATTTTAATTTCTTCTCTAATTGCCTGGTTGACCCACTCATTCGTTAGTAGGGTGTTCTTTAACCTCCATGCTTTTGGAGGTTTTCCAGACTTTTTCCTGTGGTTGATTTCAAGCTTCATAGCATTGTGGTCTGAAAGTATGCATGGTATAATTTCAATTCTTGTAAACTTATGAAGGGCTGTTTTGTGACCCAGTATATGATCTATCTTGGAGAATGTTCCATGTGCACTCGAGAAGAAAGTATATTCTGTTGCTTTGGGATGCAGAGTTCTAAATATATCTGTCAAGTCCATCTGATTCAATATATCCTTCAGGGCCCTTGTTTCTTTATTGACTGTGTGTCTAGATGATCTATCCATTTCTGTAAGTGGGGTGTTAAAGTCCCCTGCAATGACCACATTCTTATCAATAAGGTTGCTTATGTTTATGAGTAATTGTTTTATATATCTGGGGGCTCGGGTATTTGGCACATAGACATTTATAATAGTTAGCTCTTCCTGGTGGATAGACCCTGTGATTATTATATAATGCCCTTCTTCATCTCTTGTTACAGTCTTTAATTTAAAGTGTAGTTTCTCTGATATAAGTATGGCTACTCCAGCTTTCTTTTGGCTTCCAGGAGCATGATAAATAGTTCTCCATCCCCTCACTCTCAATCTAAAGGTGTCCTCAGATCTAAAATGAGTCTCTTGTAGACAACAAATAGATGGGTCTTGTTTTTTTATCCATTCTGATACCCTATGTCTTTTAGTTGGCGCATTTAATCCATTTACATTCAGTGTTATTATAGAAAGATATGGGTTTAGAGTCATTGTGATGTCTGTATGCTTTATGCTTGTAGTGATGTCTCTGGTACTTTGTCTCACAGGATCCCCCTTAGGATCTCTTGTAGGGCTGGTTTCGTGGTGACAAATTCCTTCAGTTTTTGTTTGTTTGGGAAGACCTTTATCTCTCCTTCTATTCTAAATGACAGACTTGCTGGATAAAGGATTCTCAGCTGCATATTTTTTCTGTTTAGCACACTGAAGATATCGTGCCAAGCCTTTCTGGCCTGCCAAGTTTCAAAGGAGAGATCAGTCACGAGTCTTATAGGTCTCCCTTTATATGTGAGGGCACGTTTATCCCTTGCTGCTTTCAGAATTTTCTCTTTATCCTTGTATTTTGCCAGTTTCACTATGATATGTCGTGCAGAAGATCGATTCAAGTTACGTCTGAAGGGAGTTCTCTGTGCCTCTTGGATTTCAATGCCTTTTTCCTTCCCCAGTTCAGGGAAGTTCTCAGCTATAATTTCTTCAAGTACCCCTTCAGCACCTTTCCCTCTCTCTTCCTCCTCTGGGATACCAATTATGCGTATATTATTTTTTTTTAGTGTATCACTTAGTTCTCTAATTTTCCCCTCATACTCCTGGATTTTTTTATCTCTCTTTCTTTCAGCTTCCTCTTTCTCCATAACTTTATCTTCTAGTTCACCTATTCTCTCCTCTGCCTCTTCAAGCCGAGCCATCGTGGTTTCCATTTTGTTTTGCATTTCGTTTAAAGCGTTTTTCAGCTCCTCGTGACTGTTCCTTATTCCCTCGATCTTTGTGGCAAGAGATTCTCTGCTGTCCTGTATACTGTTTTCAAGCCCAGCGATTAATTTTATGACTATTATTCTAAATTCACTTTCTGTTATATTATTTAAATCCTTTTTGATCAGTTCATTAGCTGTTGTTATTTCCTGGAGATTCTTCTGAGGGGAATTCTTCCGTTTGGTCATTTTGGATAGTCCCTGGAGTGGTGAGGACCTGCAGGGCACTTCCCCTGTGCTGTGGTGTATAACTGGAGTTGGTGGGCGGGGCCGCAGTCTGACCTGATGTCTGCCCCCAGCCCACCGCTGGGGCCACAGTCAGACTGGTGTGTGCCTTCTCTTCCCCTCTCCTAGGGGCGGGATTCACTGTGGGGTAGCGTGTCCCGTCTGGGCTACTTGCACACTGCCAGGCTTGTGTTGCTGGGGATCTGGCGTATTAGCTGGGGTGGGTAGGCAAGGTGCACGGGGGCTGGAGGGGCAGGCTTAGCTCGCTTCTCCTTAGGTGATCCACTTCATGAGGAGCCCTGTGGCAGCGGGAGGGAGTCAGATCCGCTGCCAGAGGTTTGGCTCCGCAGAAGCACAGAGTTGGGTGTTTGCGCAGAGCGAGCAAGTTCCCTGGCAGGAACTGGTTCCCTTTGGGATTTTGGCTGGGGCATGGGCGGGGGAGATGGCGCTGGCGCCTTTGTTCCCCGCCAAGCTGAGCTCTGCCGTCCGGGGGCTCAGCAGCTCTCCCTCCCTTTGTCCTCCAGCCTTCCCGCTTTCCGAGCAGAGCTGTTAACTTATGACCTCCCAGACGCTAAGTCGCGCTTGCTGTCGGAACACAGTCTGTCCGGCCCCTCCGCTTTTGCCAGCCAGACTCGGGGGCTCTGCTTGGCCGGCGAGCCGCCCCTCCGCCCCGGCTCCCTCCCGCCAGTCTGTGGAGCGCGCACCGCCTCGCCGCCCTTCCTACCCTCTTCCGTGGGCCTCTGGTCTGCGCTTGACTCCGGAGACTCCCTTCTGCTAATCCTCTGGCGGTTTTCTGGATTCTTTAGGCAGGTGTAGGTGGAATCTAAGTGATCGGCAGGACGTGCTGTGAGCCCTGCGTCCTCCTACGCCGCCATCTTCCGGAACCTCCTAAATGTTTATTTTTGAGAGAGAGAGAGTGAGTGGGGGAGAGGCTTAGAGAGGGGGACAGAGGATCTGAAGTGGGCTCTGCTGACAGCAAGCAGCAAGTGAGCCCAATGTGGGACTCAAACCGTGAGATTATGACCTGAGCCGAAGTCAGTCACTCAACTGACTGAGTCACCCAGACACCGCGGTATTAGATTATTTTAAAAATAAGTTTACATCAGGGCACCTGGGTAGCTCAGTCAGCTAAGTGTCAGGCTCTTGATTTCAGCTCAGGTCATGATCTCACAGTTTCATGAGTTTGTCCTCTGCCTCAGGCTCTGTGCTGACCATGTGGAGTCTGCTTGGGATTCTCCCCCTCTCTCTGCTTCTCCCCTGCTCTCTCTTTCTCTCTCTGTCTCTCTCAAAATAAATAAATAAACTTAAAAAAAAAATAAGTTTACCTCTTTCACTGTTGGTGGGAATGCAAACTGGTGCAGCCACTCTGGAGAACAGTATGGAGTTCCCTCAAAAAACTAAAAATAGAACTACCCTGCAATCCAGCAATTGCACCATTAGGTATTTACCCAAAGTATATAAAAATACAGATTCAGAGGGGTAAATGCACCCTGATGTTTATAACAGCATTATCAACAATAGCCAAAGTATGGAGAGAGCCCAATAGCCAAAGTATGGAGAGAGTCCATCGACTGATGAATGGATAAAGAAGATGTGGTATATATCTATATCGATATCTACATCAATAGAGATATAATGGAATATTAGTCAGCCATCAAAAACAATGAAATCTTGCCATTTGCAACAACGTGAATGGAACTAGAATGTATTGTGCTAAGTGAAATAAGTCAAAGAAAGACAAATATCATATGATTTCACTCATATGTGGAATTTAAGAAACAAAACAGATGAACACATGAGAAAGGTGGGAGGAAGAAAAGAGAAGGAAACAAATCACAAGAGACTCTTAACAATGAAGAAAAAACTGAGGGTTGATATGGGAAGGTGGGTAGCAGATGTACTAGATGGGAGATGGGTATTGAGGAGGGCATTTGTGGTGAGTACTGGGTGTTATATTTAAGTGATGAATCACTGAATTCTCCTAAAACCAATATTGCACTGTATATTAACTAACTAAAATTTAAATTAAAAAAAAAATAAATGGGAGACCTTAAACCTTAAAAATCCTGCAAGAGAGCACAGGCAGTAATTTCTCTGACATCAGCCATAATGACATCTTTCTAGATATGTCCCCTGAGTCATGGGAAACAAAAGCAAAACTAAACTATTGGTACTACATCAAAATGGAAACCTTCTGCACAACCTTCTGACAAAGGAAACTGTCAACAAAATTAAAAGGCAACCTACTGAATGGAAGAGGGTATTTGCAAATGACATATATGATAAAGGATTGGTATCCAAAATATATAAAGAATTTACACAATTCAACACCAGAAAAACCAAAACAATCCATTTAAAAATGGGTAGAAGACATGAACAGACATTTCTCCAAAGAAGACACGCAGATGGCCAACAGACACATGAAAAGATGCTCAATATCACTCATCATAGGGGAAATGCAAATCAGAACCACAATGAAATATCACCTCACATCTGTCAGAATGACGAAAATGAAAAACACAAGAAGCAACAAGTATTGGTGAGGATGTGGAGAAAAAGAAACCCTTGTGCACTGTTGGTGGGAATCAAAACTGGTGCAGCCACCGTGGAAAACACTACAGAGGTTCCTCAAAAAATTGAAAATAGAACTACCATATGATCCAGTAATCCTACTACTGGATATTTACCTGAAGAATATGAAAACACTAGTTTGAAAGGATATCTGCACTGCTATGTTTATTGCAGCATTATTTTCAATGGCCAAATTATGGAAGCAGCCCAAGTTTCCATCGATAGATGAATGGATAAAGAAGATGTGGTGTATATATACAATGGAATGCTACTCAGCCATAAAAAAGAACGGAATCTTGCCATTTGCAACAATATGAACGGATCTAGAGCATAAAGCTGAGTGAAACAAGTCATTTAGAGAAAGACAAATACCATGTGATTTCACTCATATGTGGAATTTAAGAAGCAAAGCAAATGAACAAGGGGAAAAAAAGAGACAAACCAAAAAACAGACTCTTAACTTTAGAGCAAGCTGATGGTTATCAGAGGGGAGTTGGTGGGGGATGGATGAAATACGTGAAGGTAATTAAGAGTACACTTAACCTTGATGAGCACTGAGTAATGTATGGAATTGTTGTATACCTGAAACTAATATAACACTGTATATTAACTACACTGGAATTAAAAAATAATTTAAAAAAGAAATTATATAGATGTTTTAAATTTTAATCATTTTATTTGTTGATAATTTATGGAAATACAGCTGTTAATTATATATTGATCTAGTGTACTCAACCTTCCCAAGCTTACTAATTAGTTCTAGTAGTTTTTTTTTAATACACCAGATTTTCTATATAGAAGATCATGTTATGTATAAAGATTCTTTTATTCTTGCCTTTGCAATAAAAAAATAATAACAAGTTTTTTAAAAAATCAACTCTGTACCTTTCCCCATTATGGTTCCTTGGTCAGAGTCTAAAAGTAACAGGAGGAAAATAAGAAAGGATGACAAATATTTCAAGAGTGGGAAAAGGAAGAATAATGGTACCATTGACACTCCTAAGCCTCCAAGATTATGACAAGTACTGGGGTGCCTGGGTGGCTCACTTGGTTAAGTGTCTGACTCTTGATTTTGGATCAGGTCATGATCTCACGGTTCATGGGTTCAAGCCCTGCATCGAGCTCCACGTTAATGGTGGGAAGCCTGCTTGGGATTCTGTCTCCCTCTCTCTCTGCCCCTACTCCTGCTTGCTCTCTCTCTCTCTCTCTCTCTCAAAATAAATAAAGAAACATTAAAAAAAAAGATTATGACAAGCACTGATGGTTTCAGAGATACATATACCTAGCGTATACTCATACATTTCATGGTAACAGTCTGAAAGTTTTTAAAATAAAAAGAAGAGTTAAATAATATAAAGAGATTACTTTCAGCCCCAGTCATGTATATTACCATACTGGGCAAGGCATTTGAATTTTCATTTTGTTTAAAAAAATTTTTTGGGGGGGGTGCCTGGGTGGCTCAGTCGGTTGGGTGTCCAACTTTGGCTCAGGTCATGATCTCGTGTTTCATGAGTTCAAGCCCCACATCGGGGTCTTTGCTAACGGCTCAGAGCCTGGAGCCTGCTTCGGATTCTGTGTCTCCCCCTCTGCTCCTCCCATGCTTGTGCTCTCTTTCTGTATCTCAAAAAATGAATAAATGTTAAAAAAAATTTTTTTTAATTTTTTTAATGTTTATTTTTGAGAGAGAGAGAGACAGAACATGAGCGGGGAGGGGGAGAAAGAGAAGGAGACACAGAATCCTGTTTCGAATTCTGCTGAACTGTCAGCACAGAGCCCAACGCAGGGCTCAAACCCACAAGCCGTGAGATCATGACCTGAGCTGAAGTCAGATGCTTCACGGACTGAACCACCTAGGTGCCCCTCATTTTGTTTTTATTTAGGATAAACTGGTCATACCACTGTCAGTTCCTTCCTTCTCTTGTCATACAATCTTTTGAAAATAATTTGTTCTCATAACAATTATAGAAACATAAAGTATCAGAGCATTTATTACTAGCTGTGTAGATATGGCTATTGTGATGGCAGAACTACATTTTTCATTTCACTTAATTGTAATTAATTTAAGCTTTAATTTAAATAGTCATATGTAAGCTAGTGGCTACCACATAGAAAACACAACTGTGTACACTGACCAAGAAGACATGCGAGTGGCCCACAAGGAAAGGAGGGGCTTGAGGGACTTAGTGTAAACAAACTGGTCCAGCCATGATACCAAATATAACCGCAGTTGCCCACAAGCACTTTTGATTGTACCCAAACCTGATACTGCATAGGAAAGGAAGGGTTACAACTAGAAATAAATCAAGCGTTTTATTGCTGATTTCACATTTTCCTGCTGCACAGGTCAACCGAGAGAGCACCCACTGGCTATTTACATTTCCACAAGAAAACAACAGACAACTTACAGCTAGCTATAAATATAGTGGAGGACATTTGAAATGACTAGAAGCCAGATAATCAATCTGCCTCGCTGGCACAAATTTAGTGAGCAAATTCTCACAGGGTGCACTGTCTCTGCAGGATTTTATATGTTCTTCTCAGTGTCTGGCTGAATTACACTCCTTTACACGAAGTAAATCTCACTTTAAGTGCACAACAAAAATGAAATGATTTAGAATTTTGAGTAAAAGTGTGACACTCGCCATATAGGGTATTGTGAACAAACACCGTGTGGGTTTTATACATATATATATATATATATATATATATATATTTTTTTTTTTTTTTTATTCTTGGATCTCATGTATACTTTGTCCAGGTATCCCAATGGTAACATTTTGGGAAGTAAGGAATTCCATAAAAATTTTATTTACATGAATTTTTAATAATTTCATTTTATTTAAAATTTAAATTTTGTATTAAGAGAATTGTAGATTTATATGCAATAGTAAGAAATAATACAGCACTATCTCATGTAATTTTTTTCCAGTTTTTCTCAATGGTAACATTTCACAAAACTGTGGTGAGTATCATAATCAGCATATTGACAATGAAATAATGCACTGATAGTATCCAGATTGCCAGTTTTACTGATACGTGTGTGTGTGTGTGTGTGTGTGTGTGTATTCAATTCTATAATATTGTATCACCTGTGTAGGTTCATGTATCTATCACTACAGTAAAGATCTTGAACAATTCTAACACTACAGTGTCTCTCCTGCTCTTTTAGAACCACACTCAGCTCTCTTCTGCCTCACCCTGTAAACTACTAGATATGTCCCCCATTTCTAAAATGTTATCACTTTAAACCTGTTATATGAAGGAATCATACATTATGTAACCTTTTGAGATAAGCAAATATCCTCTGGGTATTTGCTCAAATTGTTTTGTGTATCAAGAGTTTGTTCCTTTCATTGCTGAGTGGTATTCCATGGTGTGGATATATCACAGTTTAACTACCTGTTGAAGTACATCTGGATTGTTTCCAGTTTTTAGCTATTATGAGAAAAGCTGCTATGAATATTGATTTTCTGTGTAAACATAAGTTTGCATTTCTCTAGGATGAATGCCCATGAGTGCAATTGTTCAGTCATATGGTAATTATGGATTTAGTTTAATAAGAAAATGCCAAACTGTTTTCCAGAGTGGCTGTACTATTTTACATTCCCATTAGAAATTTATGAATTTCCAGTTGCTCTACATCCTCACCAGCATTTTGTGTTGTCATTTTTTATTTTAGAAGTTGATGCTTTAATGATCTCTCACCAACAGCTCACTGCCACATACACACACCATCTTCCTGATATACTTATATCATAATTTTGTTTGGATCAATATTCTGCTTTTACGTTATTTTGTATTAATAAATGATGCTCACTTTTAAGCCAAGTAATAATTTATATTTCATGCAGAGCTTGTCATTTTTTCAAGTTAATATTTTTGTTTTGTTTTTAGTTTGCTTCTCTGTGTTTTTCACTAGTAGATTCTTCCCCAAACTCCCCTGATTGTCTAAATCATTTCTCAACACATTCAAACTCATCAAGTACTCCTTCCATTCAGTCTTCTTGGAGATGTCTCCACTGTAGCCCTATGACCCGCTCCAGTCTTCACTGGTTACTTGCCAAGTCTGTTACATTCTTGTCATCTCTTCACCATCATCCTGGGGTTTTATTATCACCACTCTCTTGACTTGGATGCCCTGTTTCCTGAATACTATTTTCCTTTTTCTTGGCCTCGTTTAACTGGAACACATTATCTCAGGGAGTTTCCTGGGGAAAGGCCTGTGAGTTAAAGTTTTGAGGCCTTGATTATCAGAAAATGTCATTAATTAACCCATACAAAAAGAAAAAAACAACAATAGTTTAACTTGACATAAGTTAAACAATTTTCTCTTAAATCTTACAGCCATTGCTATAACGTTTTCTACAATGCAATATTCTGCTGAAGAACACCAAAGCTATTATGACTTCTTGTGTTCTGCATGTGTGACTTTTTTTTTTTTTTTTTTTTTTTTTTTTGCCTCTTTGGAAGCTCTTGGCATATTCTCTTTACCCCTTTTCTTTGAAACTTCCATAGTTTTACCTTACTATAAATGTATTCGGATCCATGGTGTTGAGAAGAAACAGGACCTTTAACTCAGGAAAATCTTGGGCACCTGGGTGGCTCAGTCAGTTGAGCATCCAACTTTTGATTTTGGCTCAACTCAGGATTCGGAGGTTGTGGAGTCTGAGCACTGTGTTGGGCTCCCTGCTTAGCATGGAGAATGCTTAACATTCTCTTTCTCTCCCTCTCTCTCTCTCCCCCCCTCTCTCCCCCCCCTTCTTCCTCTGCCCCTCTCCCCAGCTCCTATGCACTTTCTCTCTAAAAAATATAAATAAATAAATAAATAGTAAAAATAAATAAATCAGTAAAATCATATCCTTACATTATGTAAAATTGTCTTAAATATTTCCATGTTAACTTTGTTTTTCTCTTTCTGGAACACTTATTATTTGGCAATTGGACACACCTGGATGTCTTCCAATCTTTTTATGTTTTTCTGCCTGTTTTTCCATCCCCTAAACTTTTAAAGGTATCTTCTAGGTTGGGGATTAACAAACCACAGCCTGTGGAATAGCCACCCCTTATTCAAAATAAAATTTTGTGGGAACCCAGCTACATACATTCTCTTAAAATGGAAGAATTGAATAGTTGCAACAAAGACCATATGTCCTGTGGGTTTAAAATACTTAATGCCTGATCATTTAATAACAAATTTGTGGACATCTCTTCTAAGAGATTTTTTTCAATTTTGTTTTCTAAATTTTCTATTGAATTTCTTATATCGGTGCTCCTAGTTTCAACTTCCATTAGTTCCATTTAGAGTATTGTGTTCTTAATTTGTGGCCATAATATTACTATTATCTTTCTAAAGATATAAATAATCTTTTCTCTGTTCTTAAGATTTTATCATCCAGTATGATCTCTCTTTTAAGTTGTTTTTGCCTTTTTCTTTGGTCTTTGTAATGTCAGCATTTTTTATAAGATGATAGGAGAGACTTGACCACCTGCTCATATTTAAGTGTTACAAAAATGCTCAAAATTCTATATACGTTGGTGAATGTTGTAAATTGTGGGCTTTCCCAAATGAGGATCTAGTAGGAGTATTTTATTAGGGAAATACTAAGAGTCTTAAAACAATCTTGTTAAGTAGCAGAGTATCACACATTAATTGACTTTCCCTGGAATACCTGAATCAGTCACTTTGACAAGGAAGTAGGATAATACTGATTGGCTTAGACCACTTGCTGTCTATGCCTAGTGTTTGGGATGAGATCACTACCTCCTAAATCAAGTAATTTTTACACAATGGCATAATGGGGTAGAAAGAAATGTATATGTGGGAATAATGACAATATTCACTTCTCATCTTTCTCCAAATCAATAATTATAGGTGGACATTTTAATACTTCTTTACCAACAATTGAAAGAACAAGTAAACAGAAAATTAGTAAGGATATAGAAGATCTGGAGGATGCAATCAACCAACTTGTACTAATTGACATTTATAGAGCACTGCACCCAACAACAGCAGACTGCTCAGTTTTTTTCACACACAGATGGAATATTTACCAAGCTTGACCATATTATGGATCATAAAACATGTCTAATTCAATGGATGCCAGTCATATAAAATATGTCCTCTGACCACAATAAAATTCAACCAGAAATCAGTAACAAAAAAAGTCTTGAAAAATCTCCAAATATTTGAAAACTAAGTAATATACTCCTACATAATCCATGTATCAAAGAAGAACTCAAAAGAGAAATTAGAAAGCATATTGACTTATAGGGGAATAAAATATTATTCTTATGCAATGCAGCAGAAGTAGTATTTAGTGAAAAATTCATTGTATTAAATTCCTGTATTAGAAAAGATAAAATGTCTCCAATCAATGTCTTCAGTTTCACTTTAAAAAACTAGAAAAATAAAAGCCAATGAATCACAAAATAAGCAGAAGAAAAGAAATAATGAATATCAGAACAGAAATAAATGAAATTTAAAAGAAAAAAGTAAAGAAAATCAGTGAGACTAAAATTGGATTATTTGAGCTGCTCAGTAAAATAGATAAATATGTGTCCAGGCTGATCAGAAAAATAAAGACACAAATTTCCGATGTCAAGAATGGGAGAGGTGGCATCACTACCAACCCTACAGATATTAAAATAAGGGGTTATAATCAGCTTTATGCTAATAAACTCAATAACATATGATTGTGTATATTTCTGAAAGACAGAAACTACAAAAGCTCATGAAAGAAAAATGTAATCTGAATAACTCTATACCTATTTAAAAATGGAATTTGTAGTTTAAAAACCTCCCCCAAAGTAAACCCCAAGGTAATGTGCTTTCCCTGGTGAATTCAAACAAACATATAATTGTTCAAGCATCAGGCTCCCCGCTGATGGCAGGCTCCCTGCTGATGGTGTGGAGCCTGCTTGGAATTATCTCTCTCTGTTCCTCCCTGCCCCCTCAAAAATAAATAAAATAAACTTTAAAAATAATGAAGCAAATAAATTAGCAATGAAGAAGTTTGTTATCAATTAATAACTACTGAGTAAGCAAATAATAATGTTGGCTACTTTTGCTTAGGTATTGAGTGAGGCTAAATTCCAAGGGCTTGCATAACTTTCACCTTGGTTGGGTCATGGTACCTGACAGATAAATATTTCACTCGCAAGTGGTTAAAGAAGGGAAGATATTTTCTTAGTCTGGATTTGTGTGTATAATATAAAAAAATGGCTTAGGTTATTCATGTTATTAAGTCATTTTTTAATTATATGGTATATGCCTGTTTTTATTACCATATGATCTTAAGCATCAAGTAAGCTTATTGTATATCATAATTAGTGGTCAAAAATTGCATGTGTTACATTTAATGACCTCTGTCCAACACAAGAAGACATAACATACAAGATGTGTAATGCAAGACAGAGAAATGTAAAAAAAAAAAAAAAGGTCAGTAATATTTGAACACTACTACTGAGAATGCTTTGGCAGTCTTGAGATTTAATATGTTACAACCTTAAAATACCCAAATAGAAGCAAAGGCTATTATAACCATGTTAAGTGATCAAAAGTAGTATATATGTTAATGCATAAAAATATACATTAATAATATATATTCATATATTATTAATAGGAATATTGCATTACATGCTATGTATATATAAGAGCACATATGTGAATGCATATTATAATATATGTGTACACACAAATACATACATACAGTAAAACTTGGTTTGCGAGCATAATTCTTTCCAGAAACATGCTTACAATCCAAAGCATGTGTATATCAAACCGAATTTCAAGAACCATTAGCACAGTTGTGATTATGTGACATTTGGCATCACTTACTACTCGTATTACAAGACATCACTCATTTATCAAGTTAAAATTTATTAGAAATATTTACTAGTCTTGCACATCACTTGCAGAACAAGTTACTTGCAATCCAAGATTTTACTTTATATATATACTTATAATGTATCAGACTATACTGACCTTTCCAACTGGTTTTCTTCACATGCTAAGTATCTAGCCACCCATATAGCATGATTTATGAGATGCTAATAGAGTGCTCTTACTCTGCTCTAGCATAGCGGTTACACTATGGTAGGCAGCATGATGCAGTGATTATGGAGAACAACTGTGGAGCCATACCATCCAGGTACAAATCCTGGCTTTGCTACCTACTAGCAGTATAACCTGAAGCAATGTATTTAACCTTTTTGTGCTTCAGTTTCCTCTTCTGTAATATAATAATAGTACCTCTCTAGGGGTTTATAGAAGATTAAAAGGATTATTTTTCATAAAGTACTTAAATAAATGCCTTCCTGCATAGTAAGCACCATATAAATATTTGTTAAAAGAAAATGAAATTTAAAAGATCGTTCACTGGTAACTCTTGTTAAGGTTTACAGTCAGTAATTGGGACCTCTCAGTTGAGTGCTTTTTCCATCACTCACCTGGGGTTTGGAGTCAAATTCCAAATGAAAAAGCTGCCTTTATAGGATCCCAGCCTTAATAAGATATATTATATATTTCCCATTTATGTAGATTACTTTTGGAATATATTTGTAATTGAATTGCCAAAAGCACTGATTTCATCAACAGATTGTTTCCATCTGTAACATCTCATTGAAGAAGAATTAAAAGAATATAGTGAACTCTTCTAATACAGTGCATTTAAGTGGAATAATAACTATCTTACTTAGTCCACTGGAATCAAACTTAGTGAACATTTGTGGATAATCACCTTACTTATTACCAAGATATGAACTTAGGGTCTGAGAAGACCCTTTTAAGTTTATTTTGAGGGCTGAAAAATTCCATAAGGGGACAGAGTGGGTGAAGGAAGAGAGAAGACCTGGGTATCTCAGCAAAATCATCAGGCAAAGACATATGGCATGACATATATATTCTTCTTAAAGAATGATGAAACCAATGAAATTTTATATTAAAATTATTATACCACACATGCATGCATGTGTACATACACATGCACACACACACACACACACACACACACACACACCTCCCAAAAAGAACCCAAATCTCAGAACATAGTCACTTGTTGGACATAGTGTGAGAATCTAACCTAAAACAATCTCCCATAAAAATACCACCTCTCCAGCTGTTTGGCAAAACTGTCAAGTATATTGCCTCCTATGCTCCAAAACAATCTTAGTTTCTTCTCCTCAGGTCTTGTTTGCATTCTTCTTGTCAAAGTTGAGGATAGTCTTTAAGAGAGAACAGCTGGTCTCTGCTGTCTTGCTCTGAAGCCCCTCAGGAAGTCGGAAGGAAAACTGCCATAGGTGATATTTGGAATATATAATTTTTGGTACAGCAAGAATCAGAATATATGACAGAATGAAACCCCCTTAGGCTGAAGTTCAACTTCAGATGAATTAATTTCCAGCACCACAAAGGAGATCTAGGCTGTAATTTTTAACTAGATTCTACTGAAGACTATTGTTAGGGGAGATTGCTTTCCTGTTTTCTGGAAAAAAATCAAACAAACAAACAAACAAACAAAAAACCCTTTAAGGGCCCAAAGACCCTGTCAGGGAGCAAGAATTCTTATTCCCTTTAAGGGCCATTCTAGCTGGACTAAGAATCAAATTGACATGAGACAGATAAACAGGAGACAAACCAATTTAATAGCATACGTATGGGGAATTCCATACAGACATGTAAAGTCCAAAGACAGTCAGGCAAAGTGAGGAATATAAGTCATCCTGAACTAAGGAGAAGAGGGTAGGATTCTGGGATTTCTGAAGAAAAAAAATGCATTTCTCAGGGACGATAAGAAAAGCAAATGTTTGGTAATTAGATGTTTAACCTGCCATACAGATGGGTCATGCATAAAATTTATCTCTGCTAATAACATTTATTCTGGGAAAGATCCCAATTTAGATTCTTCTATGTAGTTAAGGGAAAGGCAGAAGTTTCTCTTCAGCCCCTAGAGTCTCAAATGCTTTCAGCTCAGAATAATCTTCATGCCATAGTGGCCATCTTGGAGTGGCTTTCCCTTTGCCCCTACATTTCTCTCCTATGACACTTACCTGAAGTTTCACATGTTAAAAGTTGAGCTGGTAGGTTGTTTCAACTCACTGAGCTAGTCTCTTAGTCCTAACAATGGGTCAATTTAGTCAAACTCATTTCAGAAGGCAGTAATGCAGGTATATTCTCAGGACCTGAACCAAAATCAAGAGTCAGACACCCAACCCACTGAGCCACCCAGGCCCCCCAATGTCAATCATTATTCTAAGTTGTTTCATTTTTGACAAATTTTGCAACAGAGATACCATGAACTTATATGGCTCTTGTTAGACATGAGTAGTATAAGCCTTACATTTATATTGTGTGTCAACTAAAATAAAACAGAAAAGTGTTACATTTAATGCATAACTCTAGGGACAGTTTTATTTTAATTAATCCAACAATCTTAAATTAGCTTTAGTATCATATGTTGTCCCAGATCACATAAGCTTGAAAAAACATATGTGTTAGGTTCTATCTTTCTGAGTTTTAAATACCCTTACAAGCACTTAACTTCAAACCAACTAAATAAAGCTCTTTTACAAATTAATTTTAGCAATATCATCCAGAGACAGAGAAAATACCTCATATTTACAACATACATGGATACACACAAGCCCACACAATTACACAGACAAGATGCAAACATAATCTTAATTTTGTTTCTACTAATATTTGTGGAGAGGACATTATAGGCCCAATTTTTAAATACTTCCATTTATTTATTTATTTATTTATTTATTTATTTATTGTCAGTCTCAGGACATCATAGCTGTGTTGACATCTCAAAGACATATGATTTATAATTGTAAGGGACAGAGAATGAATGCAAAAAAAAATTTTTTTAGCATTTCAGGATTATTTCTATTTAACCTTTACCGTTTTTTTTTTTTAAAGTTACAGAACAACTTTGTCCTAATATCCTCATCTTTTATAATATCTACAAACATTTTGAGAGGAATAGGTGAGGTTTGGATATTGGTAAAGATAGGCAGGCTTTAACTTGTTTCTAGAGTTGTAGTTCTGGTTTTATAGAAATTAGTGAAATAAAGACAGTTGTTCCTAGTTGTCCAAAGACCTAGATTTCAGCCTGGATATCAAGGGACTGGCCCATCTGTTTAACTCTGCTTCTTTATATCAGGGAGAATTTTTTTTTAATGTTTATTTATTTATTTTGAGAGAGATAGGGAGTATGTGTGTAAGCAAGCAGAGAAGGGGCAAAGAGAGAAAGAGAGAGAGAATCCCAAGCAGGCTCCATGCTATGAGCTCAGAGCCCCTGTGGGGCTTGAACTCACAAACTGTGAGATCATAATCTGAGCCGAAATCAAGAGTTGGATGCTTAACTGACTGAGCCACCCAGGTGCCCCTGTATCTGGGAGAATTTTAACTAAAATTAGAACCAAAAGATCTATGTCTTTGTAAAGTCTGTATAAAGCATTTTAACAAAATCCTTTTTCTGCATACACAACTTTAGCTTCTATTTGCCCTTGAATATTGGTCTTTTACAAACCATGTGTAAGAGGGCTTAGGAGAAATTTTAGTCATTTATTTCTTCAGTGAAGGGAAGGCTGTGAATATAGTCAAATAATATTTCTAATTGCTCTGAAAAATTCAGTAGGATCTTTTGAAAGGAGAGATAATTTAAAAGATCTGCTGCTATCCAGGGGACATGATTGCTTTTGTGGTGTGTGAAGGCCTAGGAAACTCTTGCAAGGGACATTGTGTAAGAATGCATTAGGCTGGCAGAGCCTGATTATAGAAGCCTGGAAAATAGGAGCAAAGGGAGCCTTATGGCCAGTCTTGGGTGCTTTCGTTAAATTCATTTTCTGGCTTTCAACATTTACAGGAGCAATTTGTATACTTTGAACCTAGAGATTTGGCCAGAGTGATCTCTGTCAATCTTGTAGGGAAAGGGAAGTTAAAACAGGGAGATGAAGCCAGATTTTAGGAAGGAAAATTTGCATTGGATGTGGACATTTCTTTCTGTCTTATGTTTACTTTCAGTTCTTTTATCTTGTCAAGAGAGTCCCTAAGGTTAACCGTTATACTGGTAAGACAATTGAGAGCTTTTTATAAAATATATATATGTATTTAAAATATAGCTAATTTAAAGAATCCGTCATCTGGCCATTGATTACTAAGATCTATACAGAACAACTTTAAATAGTAAGCTTTTTATTGGCTTAACCAAAGACACAAGAGGTGTCCAGAGAAGGCATAGATCTAAAAGTTTACTTCAGAAATTAGTCGAAGAAAGCAAAGGCCTTCATTACACAAGCAGTAAGGATGGTGTAGAGAAAATAGTGTCTTGTCTCTCATGAAAACATGACAGGCCTCCTACCATTGACCCACTAATCTGTGACATTGAGCAGATGCTTAGTTTTCCAGCACTAATCAAGCAACAAAGGTTGAGATGAAATAGGGTACTATGGGTTGGAAGCTCTCATGATAAACACCTGTGAGAATTGGCTCAGCTGGACAGAGAGAAGGAGATGTAGATCCCCAGTCTATTTGGCCACCAAGTTGCACCCCAGTAAATGCACCATTCAGATGGTGAAGACCAAAGAGAATGTTCTCATTGGTCACAAAGCCAAATTCTTAAAACATAAAACAAGGCAAAAGGAAAAATCATATAGCTTTATCTAAATCTTGGTTCTCTTGGAGCCAAACTAATACCCAGGAGGGATATGTCATGGGGTTGGGGACTGTGTGTTTTTTTGTAGCACACCTCATTGTGCAGAAGTTTTCTTAAGGTTGGTGGGTGACCTAGTGTCAATCTAACTCATTTGATGATCAACTTATCCTATCACGGAAATCTTCTTGAGGTGGTGAGTGCTCTAACAGTTTTTAAGTGCTCAACCCATGCCCACCAACTTTGCAGCTTTGGCTATGTCCATTAGCAACTGACGACACACAACATAAAAGACACAGACAAAAGAAAACATACACCATCTCTGGAAGGAAATGGAACAGTAAATAAACAGTACTCTACCAAATTTAAGCAAAGAGTTGCTAGGCCCAAGGAACTCATTCCAAATATTTTTTCCAGCTAATCGAAATGTAGAAAGAGAGAAAAAGGATTCTCACCACTTTCACTCCAACAGAGTCTGCAGCGAGAGATTCTGGGAGGCTGACAAGGTAAGAAATCTCATCTTCTGCCTGCTATATGTCAGATGTCCCAAGGATCTCTCAGCTGCAGCAGTGGCTGGGGCAAGTGGTATCCAGTGAATTAAAGTATCCCACTGCATAAGCTAACTGTTAGGGGGCAAGGATGCTTGTCACCTTCAAGGGTTCTTCTAGCCAGACAAAGAATCAAATTGACAAGAGATGAATTAACAGGAGAAAATAAAATGTAATTTCATACATACAGAGAATCCCCACAAACATGGAAATTCTAAATACAGTCAGGCCAAATGAGATATATATGCCATTCTAAACTAAGGAGAAGCAGGTAGGGGTCTGGGACTTCAGAGGAAAGAAATACACCTCATAGGGCAGTAAGAATAGCAGATGTTTGGTAATTAGATGTTTGCCCTGCCAGACAGATGGGCCACTCAGATAAAATTTACCTCTGCTGATAATCCTTATTGTGGGAAAGATCTCCAACTTAGATTCTTCTACGTACTTAAGGGAGGAACAAAAGTTTCTTGTGAGCCTGTATTGTCTTGATTGCCTTCAACTCAGAATATTTTTCATGCCAAAGTGGCAATCTTGGGGTGGCCTACCTTTGGCCCCTATAACCCTGACCTATTCTTTTTTTTTAAGTTTACGTTTTCAGTAATCTCTACACCTAACATGGGGCTCAAACTTATGACCATGAGATCAAGCGTTGCATGCTCTTCTGACTGAGACAACCAGGTGCCCCAACTCTGACCTATTCTTAAGCTTCACCCTCCACAAAGGGTACAGCCTCAGTTCTCACCCTTAAAATTCTCTAGTCAGCCCCACTCTCTTGGAAGTACAGGTCTATCTGCAATTTTGCCAAACTGAAACATGTAAAATTTTCCCTCTCTGCTGTCAGAACTCACCTTCTCCTTTGTACTAGCATTATAAAGGTTTAAGGACATGCCACTTTTCCATGGGATGCGGCTAGGCCCATTCATGGGCTGATTAGGACAATTACAGAAATCAACAATGCATTTCCAAAAATGTGGCTTTATTTGGATTTAAGTTAAACAATGCATGGAACATCAACAGTCCAAAAAATAATGTCCTGTAACAAATCCAGTCAAATATCTTGTCAGAAGCTTTCCTTCATCATGAGGAAAGAGAACATAAGGCCCGACAATACTAAATTGGTGTTAATGTGTCCAAACTCTGCCTTTTAAATTCTACATTTATCAGGAACAAAGTTTTCATAGACTGACACCCTTCCATAGACCACACTTTGAGATGTACTACTGAAATATCCTTATCTCCTCTAATCAAATACACGGGCAAGAGCATGCACAAATACACACACACACACACACACACACACACACACACACACACTCACATATTTCCCAAGAATGAACAACATTTTTTAGGTCAAGGGCAGATTATAGGGGAAAAATTCCAGTTTAGGAGGGACAGATTCACATAATTCCCATTACTAAATCAAGGAATTAACATCTCAGTTTGAAAAAGGACTGTCTCACTGGTTCAGAAATTCCCTACGAACAGTGTTCTCCAAATTGTTTTCATATCATGGCACACATAGAAAATGATATCTGCAGATCATTTTGAAATGTGATACTATGAATAAACATATTCTTATCATTTGATAATTCAACTCATTCTCTTTCCCCAATCTCCCTTGTTGTATGTTTGTATGTATACTGTAGGGGCCAAGAAGAGATTGCCCCAAGATGGGCCACTTTGGCATGAACATTATTTTGAGTTAAAAGCAATTGAAACTCACCAGATTTAGGAAAAGCTCTTTACCTCCCCCTCAACTACCTGCATGTATTAGGAAGATAGCTATTGACAGAGATTCCTTTTTACTTAAGAAAATTATCCACATAATAGGGCAACCTTTGTTTTCCAAACATCTTTCATCTTCCTGCTGATCATCTTCCTCCTATTTGTGTCATCAGGCCCCTACCCCTATCCTTAGCGCATATAAGCATCATGTTGCCTGTCTTTAGAATTTCCATGTCTGTGTGGATTCCCTGTATATATGTATCCTAATAAATTTGATTTTCTTCTGTTAATCTGTCTCATGTCAATTTGATTCTCAGTCTGCCTGCAAGGACAGATTTTGAAGGGCAGAGCAAATTCTTCCTCCCCAACAGTTGGTGTCATTGGTGATATTTTTAACTCCCTGGACACTGCTACATCTGAGAGATCCTTAAATCTGAAATACCAGCAGCAGAAAGTAAGATTTCTTAACATGTCAGCCTCCTGGAGTCTCTGTCTCCAGAATCTGATAGAGCAAGAATGGTAAGAGTCCTTTTTTCTCTTTCTTAATTTAGATTAGCAGAAGAAAATATTTGTGGAAGTAGTTCCTTGAGCTAAGCAACTCTGGTTAAATTTGGTAGAGTGCTCTTTGATTACTGATCTATTTACTCCCACAGATAGACTTTGTTTTCCTTTGTTTGTGTCTTTTATGTTGTTTGTCATCTGTTGCTAAGGGACATCTTGGAAGCCAATGCTGCAAAATTGGTGGGCATGAGTTGAGCACTTAAAAGCTGTTACAGCACCCACCACCTCAAGAAGATGCCTGTGATAGGATAAGTTGGTCATCAAATGGATTGGATTGGCACTAGGTTACCCACCAGAATACTTCGTGTAACAAGGTATACTATAAGACAGCACACAATCCCCAACCCATGGTACATTCCTCTTCAGTATTAGTTTGGATCCAAGAGAGCCAAAGTTTAACCAAGGCTGTTAATGTGCATATATTTTTCCTTTTGCCTTGTTCTATGTTCTAAGAGCTTAGCTTTGAAACCAATGAGAACATTCTCTTTGTTCTCCACCATCTACATGGTGCACTTACTGAGATGCACCTTGGTGGCCAGTCCAACAGACTGGGGATCTAACTCTGATTCTCTCTGTCTTTCCCCCGTTTTCCCACCATGGTTGTGCCAGCTTTCTGGGGTGTTTATCATGACGTTCCAGTCCATGGGAACTTTGTCATCTCAACCTTCATTGCTTGATTAGTGCTGGAAAGTCCCATTCCGGGATCACCTACCCAGTGTCACAGATTAGCACGTCTATGACTGGAGGTGTCTCACATTTTTATGGGAGACCAGAAACACCTTTTTCACTACAACATCCTTACCACCTTTGCAACAAACGCTTTTGCTTTCTTAGACTAATTCTGAAACTAAACTTTCAGATCCTCGGGTTGCATCATCTATGCCCCCTTTGGATGCCTCTTCTGCCTGGTTATGCCATTAAGGTTTATGGGTTTGAGTCACGATTTATAGATCCTACTTACCAATGGCCAGTAGAAGGATCCTTTAAATTGCCTTTATGTAAAAGAAAATATTCTTTAAAGAGAACTTTTAATTGTGTTATTAGTATAATGGCTAGCCTTAGGGACCCCTTGACAAGATAAAATCACAGAAATTAGACTTAAGACTTAAAAATAAATATCCGGATCCAACATAAATTCCCCTTAAAATCTGGCCTCATCTGACTGTTTTAACTTACCTTTTCCTACAAGATTTACAGAGAACACTCAGACTTATTCTCTAGGTTCTCAGTATACTGATTATTCATGTAAATGTTGATAGCCAGAAAATAAAAAGCACTTGAGACTGTCAATAAGGCTTGCTTTGCTCATATCTTTCAGGGATGAATAATCAGGCTCTGCCAGCTTTAGCAATTCTTATGCAATTCCCTTTGCAGAGGTATCCTAGACACCCCCCTCTCACCTGAAAAAGAATTTGAGTCTCCTGGACATTAGCAAAATCTTTTAAATTACCTTCACTCTGAAAACATCCTAACAAACTTAGAAATTTGGAAGGTTAATGACTATTCACTACCCACTTTACAGAGGAAACAGGACCAAAATTTTTTTCTAGACACTCCTATAGAAGACCTGCAAAAGGCCAATATTTGGAGAGTAATACAAGCCAAGGTTGAATTGTGTATCCAGAAAGGAGGCTTTTGTTAAAATGCTTCATACAGACTTCAGACTTCACAAAGATAAAAATCTTTTGATTCCCATTTTAGTTAAAAATATCCCTAATATAAAAAAGCAAATTTAGTTAAAAGGGCAGGCCAGTCCCTTGATATTTAGGCTATAATCTAGTTCTTTGGGGGATCAGAAATAACTCTTTGTCTTACAAGTCTCTACAAAACCAGAAACAAGTTGAGGCCACCTATCTTTACCAATTCCCCAACCATGCCTATTTATCTTACATAATGTTTGTGGATATTATGAAAAATCAAAATATTGGAACAAAATTGTTCATACTTAAGTAGGGAAAAAGGTAAATTTTAAATTGCAATTACCCTGAAACTCTAAGAAAAAAATTACATTCTTTCTCCGTTCCTTAAAATTATAAATCTAATGTCTCTGAAATACAAACACAGCCCACCATTGTCTAAGACTGAAAACAAAAAGAACTGCTAGAAGAGCTCTTATGTCCAGACATTAACATCTCTCATAAAAAATATGTACCAAATCTCCACCTTGGAGAAAATGTGGATACTTGTGCATTTGTGATGTAAAGTTCCTACCCCTATTTTCTCTGGGACCAACCTTTTTCTGAAAGGAAAAAAAAAAAGAGGGGAGGTGTTGGAAATTGGGCCTTTAATGTCCTTGAGAAGAAAAGCTAGTAAAAACAAGATAAAAGGTACCAGCCTGATATCCAAGGCTGGATACTCCCCTTGCATACTTTTAGCTTCTGTAATCTTGCTTGCCTCCTTTGTCCACCAACTGCCTGCCTGGCACCACTGATAAGTGCCCCCTCCCCTTTTTCTTTTGTCTCTCAACCCCCTACAATCCCAGCCATAAAAGGGGGCCTGCCAATGCCAAGGTTCAGGGCTCAGGCTTTGGAGGTGATTCCGCTGGGCCGGCACCGGTGCGCAAGAAACAGTCTTTCCTGATTCCCCGAGTGTGTGTGGCTTGTCTCTTCCTGGGCACCGAGTATTTGCTGTAACATCCTTTCAACAAATATCAGTAAGAACAAAAGCTGTAAGTTTAAATTTATTCTAATCCTATACATTATTGTCTGGGTCTTAATGATTGGAAACCAATAATCTTCAAAAACTCCTGAGGTGTTGTAAATGGGGTGGACCAAGGGATCTCCATGGTCCAACACCTAATGGCCTTCTGGACAACATGTCCAATATTTGACAGCACGGGTAGCTGTGGCCAAAATCTGAGTTAGCCAAACTAGGGCATTGTCTTTCCTACCTAGGGAGAAATAAGACATGATTAATGCATAGCACAGAATGAATGTAGATGTTATGGGTTCTTTTTTCCTAAAGAAATATTTTAAGTCCTGCATAGGGTGGCTTTCCCAGTGTGGGGATGTTCAGTGGTCTCTTCTTCTGTGTGCTCCTTTTCTGCATATGGGCACCATTTAACTCTTGTATGGCATATCCATGGTTTCACTCTGTTTAATTTTGAGGAGGAATGGGTTGTTAGTAGGACGGCTTAATGTCCAGTCCATTTTTCAGTTAATTGTTGGTCAGGTCCATGCTCTACCAAGTGTTTAACAAGACCTTGTCCCCAGGTTGAAACAGGTTCAATGTTTCTCCCAGCAAGGGGGCTGTCCTAGAGGAAGCAAACATATGAATAAGGGTTAATATTTGGTTCAAATGTTGTACATATTGTTTAATTTTTATTTCTCCCCTATCTGGGTGGGAAGAGGCAGAATACAAGAGGTCAGGGATGGTCTCCCTTGTGCAATTTCATAGAGGCTCAATCTGAGCCTATGTCTAGGTGCCACCCTTAGATGCAGAAGGGTAAGCAGTAGCACTCTATTCTATGTTAAATGAGTTTCTTGATACAACTTTGCAATGGTCTTTTTCAAAGTATGGTTCATTTTCTCTGTTTTTCCCATTGACTGTGGTCTCTATGAAGCATGGAGTTTCCATTTTATTTGTAGCATTTTACTCACTTGTGGAGTGACTTCAGAAATGCATGAAGTCCCATTATCACTCTGAATGGAGTTTGGTAGGCCATACCTGGATATCAAATCCTTCAGGAGAACTGGGGCTATTTCAGAAGCTCTTTCCATTTGTCTGCAGAGAGCCTCGACCCACCCAGGAAAAGTACCCACAAACACAAGTAAGTACTTAAAATTTCTTGGAGCCTTAGGCATTTGGGTAAAATCCACTTGCCATTCTTCAAAAGGGACGTGCCTGAATACTGGACTAGCGTGCTCCGAGTCTTAGCATTGTTCCAGACACACGAGAGGCAATAGAAAGTTATTCGCTGTTCAGTCTTTTGGAGACTTGGTTCACATGAATGAGGGTGTACTATATCCAGTAGGGCATCTTGTCCACAGTGGGTGCTCTCATGCAGATGTTTAAGGACCGAGTGAACAAGCCCTTCTGGTAAGAGAATCAGACCATGTATATTGACTCTCCAAGTAGAGATGTCATCTCATTTAGTAAAACCCCAGTTGTGGGTATGCTTTTCATTGACCTCAGTGTAGCAGGGTTTAAATCCACTTAAGTCAGGGCACCTGGGTGGCTCAGTTGGTTGAGCATCTGAATTGGGCTCAGGTCATGATCTCATGGTTTGTGAGTTCAAGCCCCACATCAGGCTCTGTACTGACAGCTCAGAACATGGAGCCTGTTTCAGATTCTGTGTCTCCCTCTCTCTCTGCCCCTACCCTTGTCACATTCTGTCTCTGTCTCTCTCAAAAATAAATAAACATTTTTAAAAATCCACTTAAGTCAAAACTAGGGATCAGTGCTCCAAGGAATGGTCGAGTTCTAATTGCTGTTGTCTGGCTGCTTTATTTGCAGCTTGGTTCCATTTTGCTTCGTAAGAATTGGTCTGCTGACAGCCTGGGCAATGCACAATAGCCACCTCAGATGGTAATGCCTCTGCTTCTAACCAAGCCAAGATTTCCAGAGAAAACTTAACGTCCTTGTTCCTGGAAGTGAGGAACCCCCTTTCTTTCTTTCATGGGCATGAACTATCATAAAGGCATATTGACAAATTGTATAAATGTTCACCTTTTTTCTTGAAGTTAGCTGCAAGGCTGAGCTCAATGCAATCAGCTTGACCTTTGGGGCAGAAGTCCCTGGGAAAATAGCCTTAGCTTCTATTACCTGTTCCATAGTAGCTATGGCATACCTGGCTTTTCATTGGTCATTTTCCATGAAACTGTACTGTCACTGAACAGGTCCCAATCCATATCATGTAGAGGCTGATCTGTTAAATCCATCCTGCTTGAGAAAACAGTCTTGAGAATCTCCAAACAGTCATAATCTGCCTTTGAGTCCTCTGCTATTGGAAGCGAAGTGGTAGGATTTAATATTCCTGAAAATCTTAGGGTTATGTTACATTAGAATTATCCAAGAGAACTTCTAGATATTTGCCTTTGTGCTCTGCAATAATCCAATAACTTCCCTTTTGCTCCAGTAATGTTAAAACTTGATGTAATACAGATACAGTTATGGGCTGTCCCAAAGTAAACTTTTCAGCTTCTTTGAGTATGTCACAGGTAGCTGCCCCTGCTCAAAGATATGGGGGCCAACCTTTTATAGTTGCATCCAATGGCTTACTAAAATAGGCAGTGAGTTGGGAAGTAGTCCCCAATATCTGAAGCAACATTCCTAGTCCTAGACTCTTTCATGAACATATGGCATAAAAGATTTATTTGAATTCAGCAGGCCCAGGGCAAGAATTGTCATCAGCTTTTCTTTTAATGCATTGAAAGCTTTTCGGCATCCAGGTATCCAAATCATAGGGTCTGAGTCTGTTTCTTTAAAACATTTATTAAGGGGCCTAAATATGAAGGCAAAATTAGGTATCCAAATATGACAAAAACTTTCCATTCCTGAAAATCTACAAAATTGCCTCCAATTTGTGGGTATTTTGATGTTCACAATGGCTTGTTTCTGATCCATCATTAAGCTATGAATCCTTTGACTTAATTGGAAGCCCAAGCAGGACACCTGTTGTTTATATATCTGGGTCTTTTGAAGAGATACTTTATACCCCCAGTTTGCCAGGTGGTTTAACATCAGGATTAGATTTGAGAGACAGTGTTCAAAATGAGGGCTGGTATTATCAAATCATCCATGTACTGGAGGAGTATCCCTTGATCTAACTGTAGTGTTCTTAAATCTTTGGACAGTACCTCACCAAGTAAAGTGGGCAAATTCTTAAACCCTTGAAGTAGTATGGTCCAATAGTATTGGGAAATTGTTTTAGTTTTTGGATCTTGTCATTCAAAGGCTAACAATAGCTGAGATTCAGAATCCAATGGGACCCCCCCCAAAAGGCATCTTATAGGTCTATAACAGAACACTAGCCATAATTTTCCAGTGTGATGGTCAAGAGGGCATACAGATTAAGTACAGAAGGGTGAATATCCTGCACAATGTCATTAATTGTCTTAAGGTCCTGCACAAACTGATGCTTGGTAATATGAGGCTTTTAATCCAGAAGTATGGGTGTATTGTATGGCTGGCAGGGTTGGATGAGTCCATGTTTTAAAAACTTAAGTAAGGGGTGACTGGCTTGCTCAGTTGGTTAAGTGTTCGACTCTTGATTTTGGCTCAGGTCATGATCCCATGGTTTGTGAATTCGAGTCCCACATCAGGCTTTGCGCTGACAGCATGCCGAGCCTGCTTGGAATTCTTTCTCTCCTCTCTTCCTGCCCCTTCTCCCACTCGTGCTCATGTGTCCACTTTCTCTCTCTCTCTATCTCAAAATAAATAAACCTAAAGAAAAAACTTAGGTAAAACAGACTGGATACCCTTTAGCACTTCCTGTTTTAAAGGGAACTGTCTCAGGGCACCTGGATGGCATTGGTTAAACATCTGACTTTGGCTCAGGTCATGATCTCACAGTTCGCATGTTCGAGCCCTGCATCCGGCTTTGTGCCGACAGCTCAGAGCCTGGAACCTGCTTCACATTCTGTGTCTCCCTCTCTCTCTGCCTCTCTCCAGTTTGCGCTCTGTCTCTCCATCTCTCAAAAATAAATAAAAATTAAAAAAAATTAGAGGTACTGTCTCTTATGGACTGTTTTTCATGTTATTTTAATTGTACAGGGACAGGGGTAGCATTCTTTGCTTATCCTGGGATTCCCTCGATCCACAAGGCATTACTTACACTTCATAGGTTTTAGGTGGAAACAGGTCTTCGTTTATGTCCTGTTGAGTGAGGAGCAACTCGAAATAAAGAGCTTGCTCGGGAGGCACCTGTCAGTGGAACTGCTGTTGTTTTGGCAAGAATGTTGTCTGGGCATTTAATTTGCATGGCATGTCTCTCCCCAACAGTGGGATTCAGCAATCAGGTACAGACAAGAAACTATGTTTTGATATCTTTCCCCCCATTTGATGTTCTAAGGATTGCAACAACAGATGTCATTGGGGCTGTCTGGTTATGCCTACAACAGCTACAGAACTGCCACTTTCCTTTGTCAACTTTGAATTTAAAACTGAATTAGTAGCACCTGTATTGACTAGGAAGTCAACCAATTGGTTCTCCTCTGTCAGTTGTACCCAGCAGTACTGTGGAGAGATGGAAATCAGTGCCATTCGAGCCATTAGAGCCCTTGGGAGACCTCAATCCTCATCCTAGTCCGGGACTCATGAGATAATCTGCTTTCGAGGTCACTTTTACCTGTTTTTACCTCTTTAAGTTTGGGACACTCTCTTTTCCAGTGCTCTTGTTCCTCCCTGCAATAGGCACACTGATCAACAGCAGGGTGGTGGGGGCTGGGTGGATCTTCAATTCTTTTGGGTTTGGCCCTTTTGGGAGGTGGTGGAGCTCTGAGAAACAGAGTAGCCTGTTTCATATGCTTTTTATCCCTATAATTGAATGCTTGAAAAGCAACTAAGAAGAGTTCATACCTACTTCTCCCTCGACCTTCTGCACCTTCTTTCCTACACCAGGGACACTTTGTCCAAGAAAGGTCACATTAACCATTCTGAGATTTTTGGGAGCTTCAGGATCCTCATCAGTATATTTTCAATAGGCTTGATAAATCCTCTCCAGAAATTTGGAGGAATCTTCATTTAATTTTTGTTGAATTTCCTAGATTTTAAGACTATTTTGCTTTGGGATTCCTTCCCTCAATCCTGCTAACATACACCTGTGATAATGGTTTGGATAAACCAGCTCTTCATCAACATTTGTGTCCCAACCAGGTTTGACCACTGGGCTTGCCCTGCCAGTAATGGAGTATTACCTGGGTTTTTACCATACAGATGCCAACCTGCTCATGTGATTTATCAATCACTAGGTGCCACTTATTGGCTGTAAGGAGAAAACAGTCTGCACCTCTGTCCAGATAGGCTTATGAGTGGCAAAAATAATAGTGAACAATTCAGACATTTTCTGAGGATTGTCTCTATAAGTAAGGTTTGAATTTTTCCAATTTAAAAGGTCTGAGGTAGGGGCGCCTGTGTGGCTCAGTCGGTTAGGCCTCTGGCTTTGGCTCAGGTCATGATCTCGCAGTTTGTGAGTTCGAGCCCCACATCGGGCTCTGTGCGGACAGCTCAGAGCCTGGAGCCTGCTTCGGATTCTGTGTCTCTCTCTCTCTGCTCCTCCCCTGCTCGTGCTCTGTCTCTCTCTTTCTCAAAAATAAATAAACATTAAAAAAATTTAAAAAAAAAAGTCTGAGGTAGAGAAAGGACTGTGTGTCCAATAATATCTGGCAAGCAGTCCCTGGGGATTCTTCCCTACAGGATATTGCTGTAAATGAAATTGCTCTGCTCCAAATCAGGGTGCCTCCTGATCAAATTGGGTGCTCTGGTGGGGCTTAATAGGGGAGACCATTCCTGACCCTAGAGCCTAACTAGGTAGGGGAGAAACTGGGGCAGATGGGGCTCTGTGATTATCTATGGTCGGGGCCAGTAGAATTCAGGGGGCAGGGGAGCTCAAAGATTGTAGCAAGATGAGTTCCTCATTTTATTTTTCCTCACGAGGCCTACTGTCTTCACATACATTAACCTCTGGCTTTCTTTGCATCATGAGCTAAGAGCCTTTATGTGCTGAATCTTTATTATATAACACCATAAAAGCCCAAATATATAGAATTTTATCCCATTTACCAGATGTTTGACAGAATAATTCTAATTGGAGGGTAGTATGACAATTTGAAGACCCAAAGGCCATTTTTCTCCTGATTCTAGTGCATCCATGGGCCATGTGGTGTTGCAGTAAAAAGTCATCTTCTTCTTAGGGATAGCCTTATAGTAATATGTAGACCATGCTGCCAAAATGCACCCCAATGGACTGTCAGAGGGGAGGGAAGTAGCATTTCCCATCCTGGAGAGAGAAGAAAAGAATGAGTAGGAAATGAAAGAAAACAAACTAAACAGAGTACTCTTCCAAATTCCAGAAAAGAAAAGCCAAATTCCTCGGTGAGAGGAAGTGGAGACTACTAGTCTTATACCATGATTTCACATTACTTGGTATCAAGTATTAGACAGGTTAGTCCAAAAGTGGAAATCAGAGGGTTCTGGCAAGCACAGCAATACTACTTACCCAGGAGAATGAAGCTGGGTGCTTCCCAAATCTGTTTCTCTTTTCAAACTATATGTGAAGTGGCAGCTGCATCAGCAAGGGGAGGATGGGGAGCTTCCCTGAGGCAAATGGTCTCTTCAGCTTCTACATTTTGGCCACCCCTCTGAGGCAATCCAACCATTGGGAGGGGTCAAGGCATTTACTTGATCAAGAGTCTGTGAATATGGTCCCTAAACAAAGCACCATACCCTTCCTGGCTGGCTTGCCCAAAACTATTATTGATCAATCTATCATAGTCACTAACTTGGGGTATATGAGCCCTGGAATGCTGCCATGGCCAACTGCTCCATCCTGGGAAATCCTGAGGAGGCTGGACAAATCAAAAGCATAGTTCCTGGCTGAGTTTGACAATTCTGTTGCCGAACAAACTCTGATAAAAGTCATTGCAAGAGGGGCGCCTGGGTGGCTCAGCTGGTTAAATGTTTGACTCTTGATCTCAGCTCAGGTCTTGATCTCAGGGTCATGAATTTAAGCCCCCCACTGGGCATGGAGTCTACTTAAAAATAAAACAAAACAAACAAACAAACAAACAAACAAACTCATTGTAAGAGAAGCCAATAGCTCAAGAGATGAGGGTTTGGAAAAGAGAAAGGGAGAAATTTATTTTGGGTGCTGGCAACCAGAGATGGTGACAAGCTCAGGCCTTAACAGCAAGATGGACACCTAGAGTTTTTAAGGAGAGAATGGGAGGGGGGCACATGCAAGAGAGCAGGCAGAGAACACATGATATGTGGGCTTGTATGTCTTCACTGGTGGTCATGGGCAGGGAAGGGGACCTGTGGAGTGTGGTCTTCCAGGCATTCCATTGCTATCAGGGCTTTTCTGATAGTAGTTGGAATATTCTGGTCATTGCAAAATCTCTTCTTCAATGCCTCAAGAAAGTGCAATAAGAAATAAGAACAATGTATTTTAGTTAGAGCATGGGCTAAGTGGTCTTGTCTATTTCTGGTTTTAACTGTTGAGGTCTATAGTTGAGCAAGAAGACTTGCTGACAAACTGACATATAGCAAGCTGATAAATTATATTGTTGTAAGCAGAATTTATCTTTTCTACCCTACCTAAACCCTCCAGAATTCAAAACTCTCAGTGAGTATACTTATATTTTAATGGCAATATATTTATTTGCACAAATTCAATAAGAATCAGTTCTTGTAACAGGATACAATTGGAAACATTGGTTATATCAACAAGGCTTTGACTGGCATGTTATATCTGGGAAAGACATGCATGGAATCAGATATGATCAGACAGCTTTAAGAAACTAATGTTGACTCTATGGAGCCAATAAAGTCCCTTGGAAATCTCAGCTTGATCCCTTGTTTACAGAGTTCCCAGCAGCCTTACCAGATGAGTAAAGAAGGTCACTTCTTGGCAGGTCCAGGAACCTTAGGATATATTGGGACCTCTAGAAGAGGATTCATGAAAATCTGTAGGCATAGCAGGTGAAGTCTGGCAAGTATTTGGCCCAAGTTTTGGCTTGGTTTCTGGCTTTAAGAGGCTATTAAAAGTTCAGGGGTGCCTGGGTGGCTCAGTCAGTCAAGTGTCCCACTCTTGATTTTGTCTCAGGTCATGACCTCACGGTTCGTGAGTTCAAGTCCCACATTGGGCTCTACATTGACAGTACAGAGCCTGCTTGGGATTCTCTCTCTCTCTCCCGCTCTCTCTGCTCTTTCCTTGCTTGTGTGTGTGTTCTCTCTCTCTCTCTCAAAATAAATAAGTAAACTTAAAAGTTCAATCTATAGGGGTGCCTGGATGGCTCAGTCAGTGGAGGGTCTGACTCTTGATTTCAGCTCAGGTCATGATCCCAGGGTTGTGGGACTGAGCCCTGCATTAGGCTCCACACTGAGTGGAGCCTGCTTAAGATTCTCTCTCTCTCTCTCTCTCTCTCTCTCTTTCTCTCTCTCTCTCTCCCTCTGCCCCTCTCCTCTGCTCACCTGCTCTCTCTCTCTAAAAAAAAAAAATGATAAATTTAGAATAAAGTTCAATCTATAAATTTTTATAAAAAGCTTCAGCAAAGTAGGTTTTAAAGAGCCTATATGGTCAACCACTATTCTTGCTGCACTTACATAAATTATCAGGCCAAGTGTTTTTGGAACTAGACATATTTCATTAACAAATTAATATTAATTTGGCTATTTTTGGTAGAAAGGAGGGTGATTATATGGAGAGAGAAATGTTTTAATAACACACCTGTGTAAATATGAGATTCTAAAACTGTTTATTATAAATTAGACTAGATCCTGATTTTTTCTAGTTTCCTCCAATGTCTAGCTACAACTCTCCAAACTTTAATTTTTTGCTCATCTTTCTGAGTTGGATACATTTGAGAACTAAAACTGCCCTTTCTCCCAAAGCCTTGGAAATTAAATATGAACAATTTGATGTCAACTGCAGAGAAATCACTACAACAGCTCATGTATGAGACAATCTTCATGCCTGTTGTTCTGTGGGCCACTCAAACATCACCAGACACCTTTGAACTGCAAACCAGGAAGATCCATCAGATTGTCATTGCCTGCTCTCACTCTATCTAAATATGCTTCCAGCTTGACATCTAGAAATCTCCACTGGCTATACTCAGAATTCAGAAATTGATTTATACTTTGACTCAGTCATCATCCACTGTTTTTCTTTTGTTGCCATAGAAATGTCTTTTCAATACCTGATTTCTTGAACCCCAGGCCTCAATTTGAGAACATGTCTGCATCACTGCCTCCTGAAATGAGTTAAACCGAACTGACCTAGTGACAAGACTAACAGACTGGTTCAATAAAATGAAACATAAAACCAATTGACCAGCTCAAGATTTAATGTGTGAAACTTCAGAGAAGTTTCAGAGGAGGGAACTGTAGGTATCAAGGGCAGGAAGCCCCAAGATGGGCGACTTTGACCTGAACTTTATTTTGAGTTAAAAGTGATCGAAACCCAGGAGATTAGAAAAAGCTCTTCATCTCCTCCTCAACTGCTTGGACCAGGAAGAAAGGTATTAACAAAGATTCCACTTTACCTAAGAAACTTATCTACATAATAAAGCAACTTTTGTTTTCTCAACATCTCCTTTCACCTTCTTGCTAATAGTCCTTTTCCCCTTTATATCCTCAGACTCCTACCCCTCTCCTTAGCTCATATAAGCATCATGTTGCCTGTCTTTGGAATTTCCATGTCTGTGTAGATTCCTCTTCAGTGTGTATGCTATTGAACTTGCTTTTCTCCTGTTAGTCTGTCTCATGTCAATTTGATTCTTAGTCTAGCTGGAAGGATCTTGAAGGGTATAGGAAATTCTTCTCCCCCAACAATGTACATGCAACACATACAAACACATATTTCTGTTGTACATATTGGCAAGTGAGTGAACTAAATTTTGAATCTTCTGATGTGGGGAACAAAGGCAGAAAGAAATGTAGATACAATTAAATTTCCTCACTGCCTACAGCCCATTGACAAGTCCTTGAAACAAGCAGAATGACCTTCCTGTGGGAGCTCAGCTGCCTTGCTGTTGACATTTTGCTAAGGGCAAAAGGCAGTCTTAGCCCAACCCCCCAGGATCCTGTGAGTCTTCTTTAGCATATGAAAATCCCCTTGGAAACTTCATTTAGCTCTACTTCCCCAAAATGTATTTTAGCAATCATTCTCCAAACACATGGCCCGCTGAGCTGATATACATCTGAAGGGTCTCATGAGGAAGGTTTTACTAGACAGCAGTAAGTGACCTTATCCTAACAAAAGCTAGCCTCTGAAGATCCTGGAAACCTTGTTTCCAAATTCCTTAGAGACTTACACTATCCCTAACCCCCTCCCAACCTAAAGGTATATAATCAGTGACCTGTCACAACCCCAATGCAGCTCTTTCTGCCCACAGGTCCCATCCCCGTGCTTTCATAAAACCACTTTTTTTGCACCGAAGACGTCTCAACAATACTTTCTTGACCCTCGGCTCTGAAGCCCAACGTTTTCCACATGACATCAAAAGCCAATGCCTTTTATTTATTTTTTTATCAGAAATTTAAATTGTTCTGAACATGTTTCTGATATGCCCCGATTCGAGAGACCCCCGAAAACAAACCACCAGAGTCCAGAGTCAAAGCCAAGCGGCAAGGGTCGTTTATTGCAGGTTCAAACCCGGACCTCCTCGCACTCGTTGCCGGTGACGCTAAGAGGCCCCGAGCGAGGTTTTTACAGCACTTTTATAGACAGGCACAAACAGGTTATGGGGAAGTTAGGGATTTTTCGAGGTTACAGAGCTGTTATTGGTTGACATTTAAATTTGAACACTCAGCAGAACTTGATTGGTTCCCGCCTTTAGGTCAAACCACAACCGGGCACGCCCTGGCTGGTTCCAGGAACGGCAGAGAAGGGGGGGTGGGGTCTTTTTTTGCGGTTGTGGGTACACCTGATAATTTTTTTTAGTCTCTCATTTCTTAGCCTCCATTCACACAAGAACATCTTGGTATCAGATCTCTTTTTATTATTTCACTAATATAAAAGAAATACCTGTTATTTGTGGAAACTGTATGTAAATCTGATTGCAAGGAGAGTTTATTGAGGGTTAAGCTGAAAAAAATAAGAGGAATAAGGAGGAGAAGGGCGAGTGGGGAGTGTTAGAGATGAGGAGGCAGAGACAAAATAAGAAATCTTTCAAAAGCTCCTTCAAGGAGTCAGGCATAGGGGAGAGTTCCTGGTATATACCTACAGGGTTGAAAAAGGCAGTTTATGCAATATTGAGTTATATAATGGAATTGGAATATAATACCAAATACTTATATAATTGGAATATAATACCAACAAGTAGTATTTTCTCCAACTATTGAACAGGAACAAACTTTTGCTCTTCCCACCCCCCACCTCCCAGGCCCTGCCAGAAAACAGGAATTGCTGGAATTCCTGGCATACTTTAGTTTCAAAAAGTCAGTGTCTTTTTAAAGACTTGCTCTTTATGATGAAAAATCAGCTCTTTAGGAACTCATAGATAAGGAAAGCATGCTGAGAAGGAATATATCAAATTATATATACATAGATTATATATTTCTTTTAGAATCTGTAATTGGAAAGATTTTTTTCATTACCTGTTTTACAGGTTTTTCCTCCCTTTTGGTTACAGAATGGGCTTTTTAATTGTCTCATTTATTTTGCCACTCTCAGAAGTCCTTTGGAAACATATTTTTTATTCTATTTCAAATAAGTAATACAAAAGAGGTTCTGGGATTCACTGGGGTCAAACAGGAAATAAAGTACATATAGCAAGATAAATGAATTGAGGATTGAAAGAGTCTTGAATCATTTGATGAACAATAGCTTTCATAATCACCGCTTTGGGACCTTTTTCACACTGATTTCAGCCATCAACTAGTCACATTTATCAGGTCCTGATTCCATGGTGGTTGCATTTTATAACTCAATAGACATCAATATCTTACAGTTCAATAAAATTTGATACAGAGCCTTTACTATGAAACTAGCCCTGTCTAAAACACTGGTGTTATGTGGTTCACCAATCAAATACTGAACTCTTAAATAAAGGCTAGAAAGAAATGACATTTTTTACTTCAGCAAAAGCATAAACTTAGAGAGAGAAATGAGGAACGTAGAATTGAAAAGATAGGACAAAGGGAAAGGGCAAAAATGCAGGGCATGTTGAAATGGAAAAAAATCAGAGTGAAAAATAATTAAAATAATAATATTAAAAATCTGGAGCAATTTCCTATATATAAAATCATAACAGAGAAATGCAATTGTGGGTACAAGTGGAATACTGAATGCTTTTAGCTATATAGACTTTAAGATTCTGGTGGGCAGGTACAGAGGTCTACTTGTCTTGTGGCAGTCCAAGACAAGCCTCGGAATTTCCCTTGCTTCTTAAACCTGCCCCCTACCCATCCGGGGTGGTCTGCCTCTTTCTTCCCTCTCCCCTTGCCTTCTCTGTACTAGGGCCAATTTCGACATTTCAGGTAGCAAAGCAACACTAATACCTGGCTGTTCACACAGGACCTCCCTCTTAGCCCGTTATGGCCATCCATTCCTCCTCGGGTGGATACCTCCATCTTCAAAACAGCCATGGTGCATTAAATCCTTCTTTGTGCTTCAAATTCATTGTTTCACTCAGGAACCTGTAATTCCTCAGGAACCAAAAATATTACTTGCCACCGGGTATTAATGCCCAGTGGGCATGAGGGGCAAAGGCAGAATCACCACAGGAGTTTAGAGGTGGGATGGGCTGGCAAGATTCAGAGGGCTAAAACAAGGTTTTGCAGGGGCAAAACATCCGATTTCTTCCACTCAGGTCATGATCTCATGGTTCATGTATTTGAGCCCTGCGACGGGCTCTGTGCTGCCAGCTCAGAGCCTGGAGCCTGCTTTGGATTCTCTGTCTCCCCTCTCTCTCTGCCCCTTCCCCACTCACACTCTGTCTCTCTCTTTCTCAAAAATAAATAAACATTAAAAAGATTAAAAATGAAAAACAAAAAAAAAAACCCACAAGGTTTTGCAAAAGTCACAATGCTTAATCTAATAAAGTGGTGTTATTCCAAGTGGCCCCCTTCATGGGAATATGCTCTTCTCGGTTCCTGCCCTGGGTTGTTGTCTATATTGAGCAGGTTCAATTTTTCTAAAGGGACTCAAACCAATAATGGATTAAAGATTTAGTTTTAATTTTCTCTCAAAAATCCCAGCGGGGCTGGGGCTTTGCTATGCAGTTTTATCATGGCTCAGTCTCCTTCTATATTCTTATTTAATCTTAAAGAAATGGGATGGCCCACTGCAATATTTACAGTGAGCCAGAAAAGCAGGATAAGAAGGAGAAGGCATTTATCATCATTTTGAGACACGACTTTAAGGGTACGATTCAGAAGTGACACACATCAGTTCCATTCATACTCAGAATGTAATTGCATGGTCATGTCCAGCAGCAAAGGAGGCCATAAAATGTAACAAATGTAGTCATAATCTGTATAGCCATATTCATATTGAAAATTGCTGCCGTGAAAGAAGGGGAAAATGGATTCTGGAGCACTATTAGCAGTCTCTGAATAGATGTCTGTAGGTAGTAAGACACACTTGCTACTAAAAATTGAGAAGCCTTGTATCCTTTGGCCAGGGTCAGTTTGTGGCTTTCTGTCATTCTCAATCTGCCCTGTGAAAATAATGGATCATTTTTCTCTTACTTTATGTTACTGCTGTTGGGGAACAAGAATTCCTGTCCCCTTCCAGAGTCCTTCTTGCTGGACTAAGAATCAAATGGACATGAGACAGATTCACAGGGGAAAAACAAATTTCATAGCATACATATGGGGAATCCACACAAACATACGAATTCCCTGAACAAACACTATTGAATATGAATTTCTCCTTTTAATCACTCTCATGTTAATTTAATTCTTAGTCCAGCTAGAAGGTACCTTAATGGGGATAAGAATTCTTGCTTCCCAATGGTCAATGCAGGAGAGAGGATACTTTAACTCACTGGACACTGCTCACCCTGGACATTGTTGTAGTTGAGAAATACTTGGGATATCAGACACATGGCAGCCAGAAAGTAAGATTTCTTACCGTGCCAGCCTCCCAGAATCTCTATCTGCAGAGTCGATATAGCAAGAGTTGGTAAAAGTACCTTTTCTCTCTTTCTAAATTTAGATTACCAGAGAAAATATTTGTTGAACTGGTTCCTTGAGCTAAGTGACTGGCTAAAATTTGTTAGAGTATTCTTTGTTTGTTGATCCCGTTCCTACCAGAGATAGAATTTGTTTTCCTTTGTTTGTGTCTTTTATGTTGTTTGTCATCTGTTGCTGAGGGACATCTTGGAAGCCAAAGCCACAAAATTGGTGGGCATGAGTTGAACACTTAAGAGCCATTAGAGCACTGGCCACCTCAAGAAGATGCTGTGATAAGATAAATTGGTCACAGAACAGATTAGATTGACACTAGGTCACCTGCCAACTGTTACTGAACTTCGCCTTGTCCATGCACCTGATGTACAGTAAGCCAATGTCTAAAATGCCCATTTTGAAGCAAAGAGAGTTTTATTGTCAGGAAGACAGCCCAAGAAAAAGGCAGGGGGTCATTCCCAGGCTGCCTTGCCCTGTTGAGCCTAGAGACAGCTTCCATATGTTTGGGGAAGAAGGTGAATACATGAGAGGAATGTGTGGCATCTCTTGAAACCTTGAGAGACGGCCCCTTGAAATAGTCTGGAGCTATGCATTCTTAGGAATAATGCGGTGCCTTTTGGGACTTGGTACAATAAATATGTCAGATAATTTTATTTATTGTTTTTCAGTATATGAAATTTATTGTCAAATTGGGTTCCATACAACACCCAGTGCTCATCCCAAAAGGTGCCCTCTTCAATACCAATCACCCACCCTCCCCTCCCACAACCCATCAACCCTCAGTTTGTTCTCAGTTTTTAACAGTCTCTTATGCTTTGGCTCTCTCCCACTCTAAACTCTTTTTTGTTTTTTTTACTTCCCCTCCCCCATGGGTTTCTGTTAAGTTTCTCAGGATCTACATAAGAGTGAAAACATATGGTATCTGTCTTTCTCTGTATGGCTTATTTCACTTAGCATCACACTCTCCAGTTCCATCCACGTTGCTACAAAGGGCCAGATTTCATTCTTTCTCATTGACACGTAGTACTCCATTGTGTATATAAACCACAATTTCTTTATCCATTCACCAGTTGATGGACATTCAGGCTCTTTCCATAATTTGGCTATTGTTGAGAGTGCTGCTATAAACATTGGGGTACAAGTGCCCCTATGCATCAGTACTCCTGTATCCCTTGGGTAAATTCCTAGCAGTGCTACTGCTGGGTCATAGGGTAGGTCTATTTTTAATTTTTTGAGGAACCTCCACACTGTTTTCCAGAGTGGCTGCACCAATTTGCATTTCCACCAACAGTGCAAGAGGGTTCCTGTTTCTCCACATCCTCTCCAGCATCTATAGTCTCCTGATTTCTTCATTTTGGCCACTCTGACTGGCGTGAGGTGATATCTGAGTGTGGTTTTGATTTGTAGTTTGCTGATGAGGAGTGACGTTGAGCATCTTTTCATGTGCCTGTTGGCCATCCGGATGTCTTCTTTAGAGAAGTGTCTATTCATGTTTTCTGCCCATTTCTTCACTGGATTATTTGTTTTTCGGGTGTGGAGTTTGGTGAGCTCTTTATAGATTTTGGATACTAGCCCTTTGTCCGATATGTCATTTGCAAATATCTTTTCCCATTCCGTTGGTTGCCTTTTAGTTTTGTTGGTTGTTTCCTTTGCTGTGCAGAAGCTTTTTATCTTCATGAGGTCCCAGTAGTTCATTTTTGCTTTGAATTCCCTTGCCTTTGGGGATGTGTCAAGTAAGACATTGCTACGGCTGAGGTCAGAGAGGTCTTTTCCTGCTTTCTCCTCTAGGGTTTGCATAGTTTCCTGTCTCACATTCAGGTCCTTTATCCATGTTGAGTTTATTTTTGTGAATGGTGTGAGAAAGTGGTCTAGTTTCAACTTTCTGAATGTTGTTGCCCAGTTCTCCCAGCATGATTTGTTAAAGAGACTGTCTTCTTTCCATTGGATATTCTTTCCTGCTTTGTCAAAGATGAGTTGGCCATACATTTGTGGGTCTAGTTCTGGGGTTTCTATTCTATTCCATTGGTCTATGTGTCTGTTTTTGTGCCAATACTATGCTGTCTTGATGATTACAGCTTTGCAGTAGAGGCTAAAGTCTGGGATTGTGATGCCTCCTGCTTTGGTCTTCTTCTTAAATATTATTTTGGCTATTCGGGGCCTTTTGTGGTTCCATATGAATTTTAGGATTGCCTGTTCTAGCTTTGAGAAGAATGCTGGTGCAATTTTGATTGGGATTGCATTGAATGTGTAGATAGCTTTGGGTAGTATTGACATTTTGACAATATTTGTTCTTCCAACCCATGAGCATGGAATGTTTTTCCATTTCTTTATATCTTCTTCAATTTCCTTCATAAGCTTTCTATACTTTTCAGCATACAGATCTTTTACATCTTTGGTTAGATTTATTCCTAGGTATTTTATGCTTCTTGGTGCAATTGTGAATGGGATCAGTTTCTTTATTTGTCTTTCTGTTGCTTCATTGTTAGTGTATAAGAATGCAACTGATTTCTGTACATTGATTTTGTATCTTGCAACTTTGCTGAATTCATGTATCAGTTCTAGCAGACTTTTGGTGGAGTCTATCGGATTTTCCATGTATAATACCATGTCATCTGCAAAAAGTGAAAGCTTGACTTCATCTTTGCCAATTTTGATGCCTTTGGTTTCCTTTTGTTGTCTGATTGCTGATGCTAGCACTTCCAACACTATGTTAAACAACAGCGGTGAGAATGGACATCCTTGTCGTCTTCCTGATCTCAGGGAGAAAGCTCTCAGTTTTTCCCCATTGAGGATGATGTTAGCTGTGGGCTTTTCATAAATGGCTTTTATGATCTTTAAGTATGTTCCTTCTATCCCGACTTTCTCAAGGGTTTTTATTAAGAAATGTTGCTGAATTTTGTCAAAGGCCTTTTCTGCATCAATTGCCAGGATCATATAGTTCTTATCTTTTCTTTTATTCATGTGATGTATCACGTTGATTGATTTGCGAATGTTGAACCAGCCCTGCATCCCAGGAATGAATCCCACTTGACCATGGTGAATAATTCCTTTTATATGCTGTTGAATTCGATTTGCTAGTAACTTATTGAGAATTTTTGCATCCATATTCATCAGTGACATTGGCCTGTAGTTCTCTTTTTTTACTGGGTCTCTGTCTGGTTTAGGAATCAAAGTAATACTGGCTTCATAGAATGAGTCTGGAAGTTTTCCTTCCCTTTCTATGTTTTGGAATAGCTTGAGAAGGATAGGTATTATCTCGGCTTTAAACGTCTGGTAGAACTCCCCCGCGAAACCAACTGGTCCTGGACTCTTATTTGTTGGGAGATTTTTGATGACTGATTCAATTTCTTCGCTGGTTATGAGTCTGTTGAAGCTTTCTATTTCCTCCTGATTGAGTTTTGGAAGTGTGTGGGTGTTTAGGAATTTGTCCATTTCTTCCAGGTTGTCCAGTTTGTTGGCATATAATTTTTCATAGTATTCCCTGCTAATTGCTTGTATTACTGAGGGATTAGTTATAATAATTCCATTTTCATTCATGATTTTATCTGTTTGGGTTATCTCCCTTTTCTTTTTGAGAAGCCTGGCTAGAGGTTTATCAATTTTGTTTATTTTTTCAAAAAACTAACTCTTGGTTTCATTGATCTGTTCTACAGTTTTATTTTGATTCTATATTGTTTATTTCTGCTCTGATCTTTATTATTTCTCTTCTTCTGCTGGGTTTAGGCTGTCTTTGCTGTTCTGTTTCTATTTCCTTTAGGTGTGCTGTTAGATTTTGCATTTGGGATTTTTCTTGTTTCTTGAGATAGGCCTGGATTGCAATGTATTTTCCTCTCAGGACTGCCTTCGCTGCATCCCAAAGCTTTTGGATTGTTGTATTTTCATTTTCATTTGTTTCCATATATTTTTAAATTTTTTCTCTAATTGCCTGGTTGACCCCTTCCTTCTTTAGTAGGGTGTTCTTTAACCTCCATGCTTTTGGAGGTTTTCCAGACTTTTTCCTGTGGTTGATTTCAAGCTTCATCGCCTTGTGGTCTGAAAGTATGCATGGTATGATCTCAATTGTTGTATACTTATGAAGGGCTGTTTTGTGACCCAGTATGTGATATATCTTGGAGAATGTTCCATGTGCACTCAAGAAGAAAGTATATTCTGTTGCTTTGGGATGTAGAGTTCTAAATATATCTGTCAAGTCCATCTGATCCAATGTATCATTCAGGGCCCTTGTTTCTTTATTGACTGTGTGTCTAGATGATCTATCCATTTCTGTAAGTGGGGTGTTAAGTCCCCTGCAATTACCACATTCTTATCAATAAGGTTGCTTATGTTTGTGAGTAATTGTTTTATATGTTTGGGGGCTCCCGTGTTTGGCGCATAGACATTTATAATTGTTAGCTCTTCCTGATGGATAGACCCTGTGATTATTATATAATGCCCTTCTTCATCTCTTGTTACAGCCTTTAATTTAAAGTCTAGTTTGTCTGATACAAGTATGGCTATTCTAGCTCTCTTTTGACTTCCAGTAGCATGATAAATAGTTCTCCATCCCCTCACTTTCAATCTGAAGGTGTCCTCTGGTCTAAAATGAGTCTCTTGTAGACAGCACAATAGATGGGTCTTGTTGTTTTATCCATTCTGATACCCTATGTCTTTTGGTTGGCGCATTTAGTCCATTTACGTTCAGTGTTATTATCAGAAAGATATGGGTTTAGATTCATTGTGATGTCTGTAGGTTTCATGCTTGTAGCGATATCTCTGATACTTTGTCTCACAGGATCTCCCTTATGATCTCTTATAGGGCTGGTTTGGTGGTGATGAATTCCTTCAGTTTTTGTTTGTTTGTGAAGACCTTTATGTCTCCTTCTATTCTAAATGACACACTTGCTGGATAAAGGATTCTCGGCTGCATATTTTTTCTGTTCTTCACATTGAAGATTTCCTGCCATTCCTTTGTGGCCTGCCAAGTTTCAGTAGAGAGATCGGTCATGAGTCTTATCGGTCTCCCTTTATATGTTAGAGCACATTTATCCCTAGCTGCTTTCAGAATTTTCTCTTTATCCTTGTATTTTGCCAGTTTCACTATGATATGTCGTGCAGAAGATCGATTCAAGTTACGTCTGAAAGGAGTTCTCTGTGCCTCTTGGATTTCAATGCCTTTTTCCTTCCCCAGATCAGGGAAGTTCTCAGCTATGATTTCTTCAAGTACACCTTCAGCAGCTTTCCCTCTCTCTTCCTCCTCTGGAATACCAATTATGCGTAGATTATTTCTCTTTAGTGCATCACTTAGTTCTCTAATTTTCCCCTCACACTCCTGGATTTTTTTATCTCTCTTTTTCTCAGCTTCTTCTTTTTCCATAATTTTATCTTCTAGTTCACCTATTCTCTCCTCTGCCTCTTCAATCTGAGCCGTAGTTGTCTCCATTTTGTTTTGCAGCTCGTTGATAGCATTTTTTAGCTCCTCCTGACTGTTCCTTAGTCCCTTGATCTCTGTAGCAAGGGATTCTCTGCTGTTCTTTATACTGTTTTCAAGCCCAGCGATTAATTTTATGACTATTATTCTAAATTCATTTTCTGTTTTATTGTTTAAATGCTTTTTGATCAGTTCGTTAGCTGTTGTTATTTCCTGGAGATTCTTTTGAGGGGAATTCTTCCATTTCATCATTTTAGATAGTCCCTGGAGTGGTGTGGAACTGCAGGGCACTTCCCCTGTGCTGTCTTGAATAACTTGTGTTGGTGGGCGGGGCCGCAGTCAGACCTGATGTCTGCCCCCAGCCCACTGCTGGGGCCACAGTCAGACTGGTGTGTAACTTCTCTTCCCCTCTCCTAGGGGCGGGATTCACTGTGGGGTGGTGTGGTCCATCTGCCGTACTTGCACACTGCCAGGCCTGTAGTGCTGGGGATCTGGTGTATGAGCTGGGGTGGATCGGCAAGGTGAACAGGGGCGGGAGGGGCAGGCTCAGCTCGCTTATCCTTTGGTGATCCTCTTGGGGAGGGGCCCTGTGGCACAGGGAGGGGGTCAGACCCACTACCAGAGGGATGGATCCGCAGAAGCACAGCGTTGGGTGTTTGTGCGGTGCAAGCAAGTTCCCTGGCAGGAACCGGTTCCCTTTAGGATTTTTGCTGGGGGATGGGCGAGGGAGATGGCGATGGCGAGCGCCTTTGTTCCCCACCACGCTGCGCTCTGTCGTCTGGGGCTCAACAACTCTCCCTCCAGTTGTTCTCCAGCCCTCCCACTCTCCGAGCAGAGCTATTAACTTATAACCTTCCAGATGTTAAGTCCCACTTGCTGTCCGAACACACTGTGTCTGGCCCCTCCGCTTTTGCAAACCAGACTCAGGGGCTCTGCTTGGCTAGCAGGTTGCCCCTCTGACCCGTCTCCCTCCTGCCAGTCCCAGTAGCGCTCACCACCTTTCCGCCCTTCCTACCCTCTTCCATGGGCCTCTCTGCGCTTGGCTCCAGAGCATCCATTCTGCTAGTCTTCTGGCGGTTTTCTGGGTTATTTAGGGAGGTGTGGGTGGAATCTAGGCAGGTGTGGGGGTGAGCCCAGTGTCCTCTTATGCCACCATCTTCCTCCCAGATAATTTTAAAACAAATGTTACTGTGTAGTCCCCATTAGGCTTCTACAATTGGTGAGTAAATACGGAGTAGGGGCAGAAAATGGCAAAGTTAATGATTGATCGTGCATGAGGTTAAGAGGAATATAAAATATAGTTAAAAAAGGGGCGCCTGGGTGGCTCAGTCGGTTAAGCAGCCGACTTTGGCTCAGGTCACGATCTCGCGGTCCGTGAGTTCGAGCCCCGCGTCGGGCTCTGTGCTGACAGCTCAGAGCCTGGAGCCTGTTTCAGATTCTGTGTTTCCCTCTCTCTGACCCTCCCCTGTTCATGCTCTGTCTCTCTCTGTCTCAAAAATAAATAAAAACGTTAAAAAAAAATTAAAAAAATATATAGTTAAGTAGGGAAAAAGACAAAACATGGAGCTAAATTAATAATCCAACTAATACAACTATAGTTCTGCTTATGCTTTTTTTTAAAGTTTATTTATTTTTATTTTGAAAGAGAGAGAGGCAGGGGGGAGGGGCAGAGAGAGAGGGTGGGAGAAAATCCCAAGCAGGCTCTGCACTGTCAGTTCAGAGCCTAATGTGGGGCTCAAACCCACGAACCATGAGATCATGACCTGAGTCAAACCTGAGCCAAAATCAAGAGTCGGGCACTTAACTGACTGAGCCCCCAAGGTGCTCTGCTGCTTATGCTTTCATTAAATTTTTTTTTTTTTTCAACGTTTTTTTATTTATTTTTGGGACAGAGAGAGACAGAGCATGAACGGGGGAGGGGCAGAGAGAGAGGGAGACACAGAATCGGAAACAGGCTCCAGGCTCCGAGCCATCGACCCAGAGCCTGATGCGGGGCTCGAACTCACGGACCGCGAGATCGTGACCTGGCTGAAGTCGGAGGCTTAACCGACTGCGCCACCCAGGCGCCCCTGCTTATGCTTTCAAAACAGGTCCAGGAACGAAGCATCCACACTCATCAACCTCAAGAAAACATCTGTGTAATATGGTACAGTGTAAAACAACAGAGTCCCCAACCATGCAGCACATCCCTCCTAGGTATTAGTGCAGTTTCAAGAAACCCAAGACTTATGTGTACACGAGTGGCTCAGTCGGTTAAGCTTCCGACTCTTGGTTTTGGCTCATGTCATGATCTCACAATTCATGGGTTCAATCCCCATGTCAGCATCTATGTTGACAGCACAGGGCCTGCTTGGGATTCTTTCTCCCTCTCTCTCTGCCCCTCCTATATATATTATATAATATACATATGTAAATAAAGAACTCTCAATTGTTTTGTTAATATAATGGCTAGCCTTAGGGATTCCCTTGAAAAGATGAAAGAATAGAATGTAGACATAAGACACAAGACACAAGGAAATGTCCCCATCCAATGTAAATTCCCCTTCTTAAAATCTGGCCACATGTGCTCCTTTTAATTTCCCTTTTCCTCAAGGTTGACAGAGATCACTCTGGCCAAATCTCTAGGTTTAAATTATACAGGTCGCTCCTGTAAATGCTGAGAGCCAGAAAATGAATTTAACAAAGGACCCAAGACTGGCCATAAAGCTTGCTTTGCTCCTACTTTCCAGGGCTCTGTAATCAGGCTCGGCCCCATGCAGGTATTCCTCTTAAACAGTGTCCTTTGGAGGAATATCATAGGCCCCTCCCACTGCCAAGAAATTCATGTTCCCTGGATAGCTACAAAGCTTTTCAGTTATTAAGCCCTTTTACCTCTCTTTCAAAAGATCCTACCGAATTTAGAGAGCAGTTAGATTATTTGACCATATTTACAATTTTCCCTTCACAGAGGATAGTAATGACCAAAACTTGCCCTAGGCCTTTCTACACATGATTGGCAAAAGGCTAATTTTCAGACGCTAATAGAAGCTAAGGTTAAATTGTGTACCCAGAAACAAGGCTTTTGTTAAAATGTTTTATGCAGATTTTACAAAGGCGTAAGTCTTTCAGTTTCCATTTTAGCTAAAAATTCTCCCTGATATGAAGAAGCAAATTTATTTAAGAAGATGGGCCAGTCCCTTGATTTTCAAGCTGTAATCTAGGTCTTTAGGGAATTAGGAGAAACAGCTTATTTCACAATTTCTACAAAACCAGAACTACAACTCTAGAAACAAGTTAAAGTCCACCTATCTTTACCAATCTCCAAACTTCACCTATTTCTTTCCAAATATTTGTAGACATTATAAAAGATCATTGTATTGGAACAAAAGTGTTCTGTACTTTAAAAAACAGAGGGAAGAGACAGGAAGCTGGTAGTGGACTAGGAGGACCCTAGGCTCCCTTCATCCTATGAACACAACTAGACAACTATCAAATCATCCTAAATACCCCAGAAATCGACCTGAAGAATGACAGAACAAACTCCACAACTAAAAGGAGAGAAGAGGCCACATTGAAGAAGGTAGGAAGTGCAGAGATGTGGTTTAAGGGAGAAACAGATCCTAGCTACTGCAGAAGGAGGCACTGGTGCTCATGGAGAAAGATATGAGAGAGAGAGAGAGAGAAGGAGAGGAGCACACAGGGGAACACACAAGGAGAATGTTTCCCTATAGCCACTGACTAGGAAAATGGGAGGGGCTGAATTTTGTGAGTTCTTGCAAGCAGTGGGCCTAAAGCCTATAGTTTATAGGTCAGCAAGCTTGGTTAGGATGGAGCCTGGGGGGCACGGACAAATTATGGAAACAACCCAAGTGTCCACCGACTGATGAGTGGGTAAAGAAGAAGTGGTGTATATGTATATATACAATGGAATATTACTCAGTCATAAAAGAGAATGAAATCTTGCCATTTGGAACTACATGGATAGAGTTAGTATCATGCTAAGTGAAATAAGTCAGCCAAAGACAAATACCATATGATTTCACTCATGTGGAATTTACGAAACAAAACAAAAGAGCAGAAGGAAAAAGAAAGAGAAGCAAGGCAAGAAACAGATTCTTAATTATAGAGAACAAACTGATGGTTAATCAGAGGGGAGTTAATGGGGGATGGGTGAAATAGGTGAAGGGGATTAAGGCGAGCACTTGTCGTGATGAGCACTGGGTGATGTACAGAAGTGTTGAATCACTATCTCGTATACCTGAAACTAAGATTACACTGTATGTTAAGTAAATTGAATTTAAATAAAAACTTAAAAAAATAAACGTTCTTAAAACATAGAGACATATGCTTATATGGGCATAGAACAGTCCGGCATGATAATAAAAACACTGGAAATGACAGCTACTTCTAACAAGGGGAACTAGTTGACCTGGAAATTTGCTTTTTAATCTATATTCTTTTTGAATTTTGTAGCATGTATCTGTATTGTCTGTTAAAAATTAATACAAGGGCACCTGGGTGGGTCAGTCGGTTAAGCATCCAACTCTTGATTTTGGCTCAGATCATGATCTCATGGTTTGTGGGTTTGCGCCCCACATTGGGCTCTGTGCTAACAGTGTGGAGCCTGCTTGGGATTCTCTCTCTCCCCGCCTCTCTCTTTGCTTCTACCCCACTCTCTCTCTCTCTCTCTCTCTCAAAATAAATACACTTAAAAAAATAAAAATAAAAATGAACACAAAAAGGTAAATTTTAAATAGCAATTACCCTGAAACTTTAATTTTTTAATTTTTTAAAAATGTTTTAATTTATTTTTGAGACAGAGAGAGACAGCGCATGAGCAGGGGAGGGGCACAGAGAAAGGGAGACACAGAATCCGAAGCAGGCTCCAGGCTCTGAGCTGTCAGCACAGAACCCAACGCGGGGCTCGAACCCACAGATTGCGAGATCATGACCTGAGCTGAAGTGCGACGCTCAACCGACTGAGCCACCCAGGCACCCCACCCTGAAACTTAAAGCACATTTTTACGATCTTTTGCTGTCCCTTGAAATAATAAATTTTGTCACATATTTTATTTATTTCTTTATTTTTTTAAGTTTATTTATTTTTGAGAGAGAGAGAGAGTGAGGGCTCAGGTGCACTCGAAGTAGGGGTACAGAGAGAGGGAGAGAGAGAATCCCAAGTAGGCTCCACAATGTCAGTGCAGAGCCCAACAAAGGGCTTGAACTCACAAACCATGAGATTATGACCTGAGCCAAAACCAAGAGTCAGAAGCTCAACCAACTGAGCCGCCCAGGCACCCCTGAAAAATATTTGACTTTAATGCCTCATGAAGTTTTGTGGGTAATTTAAGCATAATTGTTAAGAACAAATTAATTAAATAGGTTAAAAGATTTGTAGGTCAACTTTTAAATAGCTTCCAGAATCTTTGGTAACTTAAACTATAAGGTTTTGCTAAGTTAAATGATGAGTAAATTCATTGATAATTTAGATCCTTTCCAGTAAGATAAAATAATGAAACATTAAGTACTGAACGTATTTTATACACTTTTGTCTTTTTATTTTGCTTTTAAGTGTTTATTTATTTATTTTTGAGAGAGAGAGAAAGAGAGAGAGAGATAGCGTGGGAGGGGCAGAGACAGAGGGAAACAGAATCTGAAGCAGGCTCCAAGCTGTCAGCACAGCTGACTTGGGCTTGAACCCATGAACTGTGATATCATGATCTGAGCTGAATTTGGATGCTTAACTGACTGAGCCACGCAGGCACCCCAACTTTTGTCTTTTTATAGAGAAACTAAAGATAAATTTGAGACTGTTAGTAAACACGTTTTATGCTTTGCTGAGGGATTGTACTATGAAAAACATTTCTAAAAATTTTAAAATATATTCATAAATTTGCCAATCTAAAGAATTTCTGTGTAACGGAGTTTACACTTGCTTACTACTTAGTTTTTACTAGAAATTAAGGTTTGTAAGCATTAAGAATTCAATATGTGTAATCAAGACTACCGGAAATAATAGGGGAAACAACTCTATATGTGAGGAAAGTAAAATACGTGTTTTGGTAAGAAAAAATATGAGGAATAGAAATATATGTTAGTGGAGTGAAAAGAAAATAATTTTGTGCTAAAGTGACACTGGTGACTTAAAGCGGAACGATTGGGGGTATCCGGGTGGTTCAATGGGTTAAGCATCCAGTTCTTGATTTCAGTTCAGGTCATGATTAGTTAGTGAGTTTGAGCACCGCGTTGGGCTGTGTGCTGACTATGTGGAGCCTGCTTGGGAGTCTCTTTCTGCCCCTCTCCCATGTGCGCGCGTGTGCTCTCTGTCTCTCAGAATATAAAAATAAACATTAGAAAATAAAGAGGAAAAACTCAGGACAAAATCTGAATGTAAAAAAGAAAGTTGTAGGAGGTTTATGGAGAAAGAATCTTAGAAAATGAATTTTTATGTGTGGTTAAGACTGGCTCTAAGATAAGTTTAAATACATAAATGTGTTTTAATGTCAAAAGTACAATAGTGCAGGAGGTTCCGGAAGATGGCGGCGTAGGAGGACGCGGGGCTCACAGCGCGTCCTGCCGATCACTTAGATTCCACCTACACCTGCCTAAAGAACCCAGAAAACCGCCAGAGGATTAGCAGAAGGGAGTCTCCGGAGTCAAGCGCAGACCAGAGGCCCACGGAAGAGGGTAGGAAGGGCGGCGAGGCGGTGCGCGCTCCACAGACTGGCGGGAGGGAGCCGGGGCGGAGGGGCGGCTCGCCGGCCAAGCAGAGCCCCCGAGTCTGGCTGGCAAAAGCGGAGGGGCCGGACAGACTGTGTTCCGACAGCAAGCGCGACTTAGCGTCTGGGAGGTCATAAGTTAACAGCTCTGCTCGGAAAGCGGGAAGGCTGGAGGACAAAGGGAGGGAGAGCTGCTGAGCCCCCGGACGGCAGAGCTCAGCTTGGCGGGGAACAAAGGCGCCAGCGCCATCTCCCCCGCCCATCCCCCAGCCAAAATCCCAAAGGGAACCAGTTCCTGCCAGGGAACTTGCTCGCTCCGCGCAAACACCCAACTCTGTGCTTCTGCGGAGCCAAACCTCTGGCAGCGGATCTGACTCCCTCCCGCTGCCACAGGGCTCCTCCTGAAGTGGATCACCTAAGGAGAAGCGAGCTAACCCTGCCCCTCCAGCCCCCGTGCACCTTGCCTACCCACCCCAGCTAATATGCCAGGTCCCCAGCAACACAAGCCTGGCAGTGTGCAAGTAGCCCAGACGGGACACGCCACCCCACAGTGAATCCCGCCCCTAGGAGAGGGGAAGAGAAGGCACACACCAGTCTGACTGTGGCCCCAGCAGTGGGCTGGGGGCAGACATCGGGTCAGACTGCGGCCCCGCCCACTAACTCCAGTTATACACCACAGCACAGGGGAAGTGCCCTGCAGGTCCTCACCACTCCAGGGACTCTCCAAAATGACCAAACGGAAGAATTCCCCTCAGAAGAATCTCCAGGAAATAACAACAGCTAATGAACTGATCAAAAAGGATTTAATAATATAACAGAAAGTGAATTTAGAATAATAGTCATAAAATTAATCGCTGGGCTTGAAAACAGTATACAGGACAGCAGAGAATCTCTTGCCACAAAGATCGAGGGAATAAGGAACAGTCACGAGGAGCTGAAAAACGCTTTAAACGAAATGCAAAACAAAATGGAAACCACGATGGCTCGGCTTGAAGAGGCAGAGGAGAGAATAGGTGAACTAGAAGATAAAGTTATGGAGAAAGAGGAAGCTGAAAGAAAGAGAGATAAAAAAATCCAGGAGTATGAGGGGAAAATTAGAGAACTAAGTGATACACTAAAAAAAAATAATATACGCATAATTGGTATCCCAGAGGAGGAAGAGAGAGGGAAAGGTGCTGAAGGGGTACTTGAAGAAATTATAGCTGAGAACTTCCCTGAACTGGGGAAGGAAAAAGGCATTGAAATCCAAGAGGCACAGAGAACTCCCTTCAGACGTAACTTGAATCGATCTTCTGCACGACATATCATAGTGAAACTGGCAAAATACAAGGATAAAGAGAAAATTCTGAAAGCAGCAAGGGATAAACGTGCCCTCACATATAAAGGGAGACCTATAAGACTCGTGACTGATCTCTCCTTTGAAACTTGGCAGGCCAGAAAGGCTTGGCACGATATCTTCAGTGTGCTAAACAGAAAAAATATGCAGCCGAGAATCCTTTATCCAGCAAGTCTGTCATTTAGAATAGAAGGAGAGATAAAGGTCTTCCCAAACAAACAAAAACTGAAGGAATTTGTCACCACGAAACCAGCCCTACAAGAGATCCTAAGGGGGATCCTGTGAGACAAAGTACCAGAGACATCACTACAAGCATAAAGCATACAGACATCACAATGACTCTAAACCCATATCTTTCTATAATAACACTGAATGTAAATGGATTAAATGTGCCAACTAAAAGACATAGGGTATCAGAATGGATAAAAAAACAAGACCCATCTATTTGCTGTCTACAAGAGACTCATTTTAGATCTGAGGACACCTTTAGATTGAGAGTGAGGGGATGGAGAACTATTTATCATGCTCCTGGAAGCCAAAAGAAAGCTGGAGTAGCCATACTTATATCAGACAAACTAGACTTTAAATTAAAGGCTGTAACAAGAGATGAAGAAGGGCATTATATAATAATCACAGGGTCTATCCACCAGGAAGAGCTAACTATTATAAATGTCTATGCGCCAAATACCCGAGCCCCCAGATATATAAAACAATTACTCATAAACATAAGCAACCTTATTGATAAGAATGTGGTCATTGCAGGGGACTTTAACACCCCACTTACAGAAATGGATAGATCATCTAGACACACAGTCAATAAAGAAACAAGGGCCCTGAATGATACATTGGATCAGATGGACTTGACAGATATATTTAGAACTCTGCATCCCAAAGCAACAGAATATACTTTCTTCTCGAGTGCACATGGAACATTCTCCAAGATAGATCATATACTGGGTCACAAAACAGCCCTTCATAAGTTTACAAGAATTGAAATTATACCATGCATACTTTCAGACCACAATGCTATGAAGCTTGAAATCAACCACAGGAAAAAGTCTGGAAAACCTCCAAAAGCATGGAGGTTAAAGAACACCCTACTAACGAATGAGTGGGTCAACCAGGCAATTAGAGAAGAAATTAAAATATATATGGAAACAAACGAAAATGAAAATACAACAATCCAAACGCTTTGGGATGCAGCGAAGGCAGTCCTGAGAGGAAAATACATTGCAATCCAAGCCTATCTCAAGAAACCAGAAAAATCCCAAATACAAAATCTAACAGCACACCTAAAGGAAATAGAAGCAGAACAGCAAAGGCAGCCTAAACCCAGCAGAAGAAGAGAAATAATAAAGATCAGAGCAGAAATAAACAATATAGAATCTAAAAAAACTGTAGAGCAGATCAACGAAACCAAGAGTTGGTTTTTTGAAAAAATAAACAAAATTGACAAACCTCTAGCCAGGCTTCTCAAAAAGAAAAGGGAGATGACCCAAATAGATAAAATCATGAATGAAAATGGAATGATTACAACCAATCCCTCAGAGATACAAACAATTATCAGGGAATACTATGAAAAATTATATGCCAGCAAATTGGACAACCTGGAAGAAATGGACAAATTTCTAAACACCCACACTCTTCCAAAACTCAATCAGGAGGAAATAGAAAGCTTGAACAGACCCATAACCAGCGAAGAAATTGAATCGGTTATCAAAAATCTCCCAACAAATAAGAGTCCAGGACCAGATGGCTTCCCAGGGGAGTTCTACCAGACATTTAAAGCAGAGATAATACCTATCCTTCTCAAGCTATTCCAAGAAATAGAAAGGGAAGGAAAACTTCCAGACTCATTCTATGAAGCCAGTATTCCTTTGATTCCTAAACCAGACAGAGACCCAGTAAAAAAAGAGAACTACAGGCCAATATCCCTGATGAATATGGATGCAAAAATTCTTAATAAGATACTAGCAAATCGAATTCAACAGCATATAAAAAGAATTATTCACCATGATCAAGTGGGATTCATTCCTGGGATGCAGGGCTGGTTCAACATTTGCAAATCGATCAACGTGATACATCACATTAACAAAAAAAAAGAGAAGAACCATATGATCCTGGCAATCGATGCAGAAAAGGCCTTTGACAAAATCCAGCACCCTTTCTTAATAAAAACCCTTGAGAAAGTCGGGATAGAAGGAACACACTTAAAGATCATAAAGGCCATTTATGAAAAGCCCACAGCTAACATCATCCTCAACGGGGAAAAACTGAGAGCTTTTTCCCTGAGATCAGGAACACGACAGGGATGCCCACTGTCACCGCTGCTGTTTAATATAGTGCTGGAAGTTCTAGCATCAGCAATCAGACAACAAAAGGAAATCAAAGGCATCAAAATCGGCAAAGATGAAGTCAAGCTTTCGCTTTTTGCAGATGACATGATATTATACATGGAAAATCCAATAGACTCCACCAAAAGTCTGCTAGAACTGATACATGAATTCAGCAAAGTTGCAGGATACAAAATCAATGTGCAGAAATCAGTTGCATTCTTATACACTAACAATGAAGCAACAGAAAGACAAATAAAGAAACTGATCCCATTCACAATTGCACCAAGAAGCATAAAATACCTAGGAATAAATCTAACCAAAGATGTAAAAGATCTGTATGCTGCAAACTATAGAAAGCTTATGCAGGTAATTGAAGAAGATATAAAGAAATGGAAAGACATTCCCTGCTCATGGATTGGAAGAATAAATATTGTCAAAATGTCAATACTACCCAAAGCTATCTACACATTCAACGCAATCCCAATCAAAATTGCACCAGCATTCTTCTTGAAACTAGAACAAGCAATCCTAAAATTCATATGGAACCACAAAAGGCCCCGAATAGCCAAAGTAATTTTGAAGAGGAAGACCAAAGCAGGAGGCATCACAATCCCAGACTTTAGCCTCTACTACAAAGCTGTCATCATCAAGACAGCATGGTATTGGCATAAAAACAGACACATAGACCAATGGAATAGAATAGAAACCCCAGAACTAGACCCACAAACGTATGGCCAACTCATCTTTGACAAAGCAGGAAAGAACATCCAATGGAAAAAAGACAGTCTCTTTAACAAATGGTGCTGGGAGAACTGGACAGCAACATGCAGAAGATTGAAACTAGACCACTTTCTCACACCATTCACAAAAATAAACTCAAAATGGATAAAGGACCTGAATGTGAGACAGGAATCCATCAAAACCTTAGAGGAGAAAGCAGGAAAAGACCTCTCTGACCTCAGCCGTAGCAATCTCTTACTCGGCACATCCCCAAAGGCAAGGGAATTAAAAGCAAAAGTGAATTACTGGGACCTTATGAAGATAAAAAGCTTCTGCACAGCAAAGGAAACAACCAACAAAACTAAAAGGCAACCAACGGAATGGGAAAAGATATTTGCAAATGACACATCGGACAAAGGGCTAGTATCCAAAATCTATAAAGAGCTCATCAAACTCCACACCCGAAAAACAAATAACCCAGTGAAGAAATGGGCAGAAAACATGAATAGACACTTCTCTAAAGAAGACATCCGGATGGCCAACAGGCACATGAAAAGATGTTCAACGTCGCTCCTTATCAGGGAAATACAAATCAAAACCACACTCAGATACCACCTCACGCCAGTCAGAGTGGCCAAAATGAAGAAATCAGGAGACTATAGATGCTGGAGAGGATGTGGAGAAACGGGAACCCTCTTGCACTGTTGGTGGGAATGCAAATTGGTGCAGCCGCTCTGGAAAGCAGTGTGGAGGTTCCTCAGAAAATTAAAAATAGACCTACCCTATGACCCAGCAATAGCACTGCTAGGAATTTATCCAAGGGATACAGGAGTACTGATGCATAGGGGCACCTGTACCCCAATGTTTATAGCGGCACTCTCAACAATAGCCAAATTATGGAAAGAGCCTAAATGTCCATCAACTGATGAATGGATAATGAAATTGTGGTTTATATACACAATGGAATACTACGTGGCAATGAGAAAAAATGAAATATGGCCTTTTGTAGCAACATGGATGGAACTGGAGAGTGTGATGCTAAGTGAAATAAGCCATACAGAGAAAGACAGATACCATATGGTTTCACTCTTATGTGGATCCTGAGAAACATAACAGAAACCCATGGGGGAGGGGAAGGAAAAAAAAAAAAAAAAGAGGTTAGAGTGGGAGAGAGCCAAAGCATAAGAGACTGTTAAAAACTGAGAACAAACTGAGGGTTGATGGGGGGTGGGAGGGAGGGCAGGGTGGGTGATGGGTATTGAGGAGGGCACCTTTTGGGATGAGCACTGGGTGTTGTATGGAAACCAATTTGACAGTAAATTTCATATATTAAAAAATAAAAAAAAAAAAAAGAAAAAAAAAAGAAAAAAAAAACAAAAGTACAATAGTGCAGAGTTTTTGTTTTCTTTTTGTTAAAAGTACAAAGTTTTTTTGAACTATCGATTTGCTTTCTAGGGACCAAGAGTAGATAGTGTCAAGATTAGCCGTTTTGGCATGAACATTTTTTTAAATTAAAAGTAATGAAAACCCAGCAGATTCAGGAAAAGCTCTTTAGCTCTCTCTCAACTAGTTGCTTGTATCAGGAAGAAAAGTATTAACACACATTCCTTTTTGCCTAAGAAACTTACCTGCAGAATAGGGAAACCTTTGTTTTCCATGCATCACCTTTCACCTTCTTGCTAATGGTCTTCTCCCCTTGGTATTCCTAGACCCCTACCCCTCTTCTTAGCTCATATAGGCATCGCATTGCCTGTCTTTGGAATTTCCATGTCTGTGTGGATTCCTCGTACATATGTACGCGATGGAATTGGATTTTCTCCTGTTAATCTGTCTTATGTCAATTTAATTCTTAGTCCAACTAGAGGGATGTTGAAAGGCAAAGTAAATTCTTCCTACCCAATATCTTCATAAGAAATTATAAATAAAAGTTTTTCTTTACCTTTTAAGTTATTTGTCTAAAAAACAATGATTCTATGTTTGCCAAAATAATTTTCTATATTTTTCAGGTCTTTGGTACTTAAGAAAACTGAATCTGAATGTTAAAAGAGCAAAATTTTGCTCACAACTATGTAACCTGTATTTGCCTTTGATATCTTTTATTGTCTCTTTGGTTAAATGGATAATGAAATATTGGTTCATAATGATTTGTGATCCTATTCAATCAAATGTTCAAAATTTTTGATATTTTTTTCACATACTTCCCAAAATTAAATTATAAAATAAAGTCTTTTGACCACAATCTAACTGAAAGTTTCCAGTGGGCCACTGGAAGATTAAAAAAAAAAAAAAAATGTGGAGCACTTGGGTGGCTCAGTTGGTTAAGCGGACGACTTCGGCTCAGGTCATGATCTCACGGCTCAAAAGCCCCTGAGTTCAAGCCCCGCACTGGGTTCTGTGCTGACAGCTCAGAGCCTGGAGCCTGCTTCTGATTCTGTGTCTCCCTGTCTCCTTGCCACTCCCCTGCTCGAGGTCTGTCTGTATCTCTCTCAAAAATAAATAAGCATTTTAAAAAAATTAAAAATGTGAGAAATTAAACCAAGTAGGCTTATTGGGTATGTTAGATTACACAGGAAACATTGTCTAATAAGTGATTATATTTATGTAGATATGTTATTAAAGCCGTTTTTTGGGGGCTCCTGGGTGGCTCAGTTGGTTGAGCGTCCGACTTCAGCTCAGGTCATGATCTCATGGTTCATTTTGTGAGTTTGAGCCTCGCGTCGGGCTTGTTGCTGTCAGGGAGGAACCCACTTCAGATCCTCTGTCCCTGTCTCTCTCTGCCCTTCCCCTTCTCGTGCTTTCTCTCTCAAAAGTAAATAAAACATTAAAAAACCCCACAAATCTTCTAAGAATTATATGAAACTTCTAGCAATCTGATGTCTTGGTATATTATTATCTTGAAGTTATATGTGTCACAAAAATAACCAAATTTCCTTTTCAATTGCATTGCAAAGAACTCTAATCAGATCTTTAACCATGGCCATTTTTAAGTCTTTTATCATTTATAGACAGTTGTACTTACATGCCTCTATAAAAGTTTCTTGCACATGTGCTTCATCTTTTGTGAGACCTAAGGAAAAAATTGAGTAAAGGCTTCTGATAACCTTAAGATCATAAAACTGAACTAGGTAAAAACTTTTGCAGGTAGTAGAAAAATTAGATTTAAGCAGAACCAGAAATAATAACATGGGACTGAATAAACTGAGGAAGATAATTATACTTTTTATGACTTTTTGTTTGAAACATTGCTGACTCTTTAAAAATGTTTTCTTTTTTCCAGATTTAAGAAAATGTTTTCTCTTAAGCTGACTTAGAGCAATTTGACAAAATATACCTTTTTGAACAAATTGAAACATTTATATTTTTCCCTACCCGAACCCTCCAGAATTCAGAAACTCTCAGTGAGTATTCTTATATTTTTATGGCAATATGTTTATTTGCATAAATTCAACATGGAACTTATTTATTTTATTTGGTTAAAATATATTTTGATATATATTTTTATTTTATTTTATGAAAATATATTTTTAAAGTTTATTTATTTTGAGAGACACAGAGACAGGGTAAATGGGGGAGGGACAGAGACAGAGGGGGAGAGGGAGAGGAAAGGAGGGGGAGAGAGAGAGAGAAAGAGAATCCCAAGCAGGTTGTGCAGTGTTAGCTGTAGAGCCCGATGCAGGGCTGAAACACAACAACTGTGAGATCATGACCTGAGCCAAAACCAAGAGTCAGATGTTCAACCCACTGAGCCACCCAGGCGTTGCAAGAATCTGTTCTCCTTGTAACAGGGAACAATTGGAAACACAGGTTATTTCACCAAGGCTTTGACTGGAATGTCTTATCTAAGAAAGACATGTATAGACTCAGATATGACCAGACAGCTTCTTTACTTTATGATATCAATGAAACGCCTTGGAAATCTTAGCCTGATACCTTGTTTACAAAATTCCCAGCAGCCTTACCCAGTGAGTAAAGAAAGACACTTCCTGGCAGGTGTGGGAAACTCAGGATCCTTTGAGGACTTCCAAAAGAGAGGGATCTACCCAAATCCATAGGTATTGCAGGTGAAGTCTGATGGCAAATATTTAGCTTGGCTTTTGGCCTCGAGATTCCATTAAAAGTTCACTCTAGAGATTCCTTATGAAAAGTTCAAGCAACAAAGGTTTTAAAAAGCCTGTACGGTGAACCACTATTCTTACTGGACTTATGTAAATAATCAGGCCAATTTTTTGCAATTAGACTTATTTTGCAAACAATGTTAATTTGGCTGGCTTTGGTAAAAATGAGGGTGATTTGTAGAGAGAAAATATGTTTCAATAATATAACTTTGTAGATTTAAAACTATTTATTATAAAGTGGACTAGATCCTGATTTCTTCTAGTGTCCTCCAATGCCTGGCCAGAACTCTCCAAACTAACATTTTGACTTTGTTCCCATTTTTCTGACTTAGAATCATTTGAGAACTAAAACTGCCTTTTTTCCTGAAGCCCTGCAAACTAAACATAAATGACTTGATATAAACTTCAGAGAAATTGCCACAATAGCTCATATATAGACAATCTTCGTGTTTATTGCTCAGAGGGCCATTCAGAAATCACCAGAGACATATCAACTGCAAACTAGGAAGATCTGTGAGATTTCTACTACCTGTCCTCACTCTACTGAAGATGCTTTGAATCTGACATCTAGGCATCTTCTCAACTGGCTACCCTCAGAACCCAGAAAGTGGCTTAGCATTTGATCCAATCAGTAACCAGTATTTTTCTTTTGTTTCCACAGAAACACATCTTATTTAATACCTGATTACTTGAACCATGGGCCTACCTTTCAGAATATACCTGCATCACTGCCTCCTGAAATAAGTGTGACCAAATTGACTTATTTTCAGGAGTAAGAGGTGGTTCAGTGAGATGAAACAACCTACCAGCTTAACTTCTAATGTGTGAAACTTCAGGTAAGTTTCAGAGTAAGAAACTGTAGGGTCTGAGGGCAGGCTGCCCATGACAGCCACTTTGGCCTGAACATTATTTTGAGCTGAAGGTAATTGAGACCTTAGGAGCTCAAGGGAAACTTTTGCCCCTCTCTTAGTGACGTAGAGGAATCTAAATGGAAGGTTTTTCTCAGAATAATGGTTATGAGCAGAGATAAATTTTATCTGAGTGATCCAGCTATATATATGGCAGGAGAAACATGTATTTCTAAACATCTGCTCTACTTACCACCTGGTGAGGTGCATTCCTTCCCTTTGAAGTCCCAGACCCCTACCCCCATTCCTCAGTTCAGGATGATATTATGCCTCATTTTGCCGGATGTCTTTGGAATTTTCATGTCTGGGTGGGTTCCCCATATGTATGCTTTAAATTTGATTTTCTCGTGTTAATTTGTCTCTTGTCAATTTGATTTTTAGTCTAGCTGGGTGCACCTTGAAGGGGACAAGAATTCTTGGTCCTAGTCATGGCCATCCAAGTCATGCAGTTCTACTTTATTGGGCCTTAGTGTCATCACTTTATTCTCATTGGTGTGGCTTTTCATCATCTGGATGAAATTTTCATCATATGTAACTTTCGTGAATTTCATTATATACTACCCACTTTCAAATTATTTTTGAAACACATCAGTTGCTACACTTTTAACACTCCTGTGTTCAGAGAAGTTCTGTTTATTTTCTTTCAATAGCTTATTTCTTTGTTTCTTTTTTTTTGTTTGTTTTAAGAATGTGTACTTATTTATTGAGAGAGAGAGAGAGAGAGAAAGACAGTGAGTGGGGGAGGGGCAGAGAGCGAGAGGGAGAGAGAATCCCAAGCAGGCTCCATGTTGTCAGCGCAGAGCCCAACTCTGGGCTTGATCTCATGCACGGTGAGATCAATGAGTGAGCCAAGATCAAGAGTCAGAGGCTTAACCAACTGAGCCACCTCAATAGATCTTGTTTCTAAGTCGTTACTCTAAGCACTATAATAGGTTTTCCTGGTCTGCATTCAGACTCTTTTTTCTGTACTTTAAAAAAAAAAATTTTTTTTTTAATATTTACTTATTTTTGAGAGAGAGAGAGAGAGAGTGCAAGCAGGGGAGGGGCAGATTGTGAGGGAGACACAGAATCCGAAGCAGGCTCCAGGCTCTGAGCTGTCAGCACCGAGGCCCACAAGGGGCCCAAACTCACAAACTGTGAGATCAGGACCTGAGCCGAAGTGGGAAGCTCAACCGACTGAGCCACCCGGGTGCTCCAGACTCTTTTTTCAAAAAAAAAGTTTCAAAGCCTTCCCCTAAGTGTTTTACAAGAGTCCCACAGTACCAATAGGATAAATAAGTTAAGCCTCACTATAATTAATGAGGAACTATACTGTTGGGGAGACTTGGAGGTTATGGAGAGCTATGCTAAATGTCCCCTGCAGAGTTGCCATTCTTCTCCTCCGAGTTTAAGAGGAAAATATAACTGCTCTATATTGACTTCACATTTTGCCATGTGAACTAGAAATCAGAAGTCTTACTTCATACTTAGTGGAAACTCTAATGGTGGGTAGAGTTTCTGAACAGCAAGGAAAGGATAACAGTGAGGAAGTAAGGAGAATGATTCCTAGTAGAACTTTTTGATATTTACTTTGAGACCTGTTTAAAGGACAGTTGGATGAGAAAGGAAAAACAGTGGTTTTGAAGGATCAATAACTGGCCAGCAGATGGAAAGGCCAGTCCTCTCAGAGTGGAAATTATGTGCAGTGGCAAGGAAGAAATGAAAATAGCAAATATATATATATATATATATATATATATATATATATATATATGCAATATGAGTATACAAATATATTTATATATGTCTATATATCGTTATAAACATAACTATTTTTTGAATTTATTTTTGAGAGACAGAGAGAGTGAGTGGGGAAGGGGCAGAGAGAGGGGGAGACACAGAATGCAAAGAAGGCTCCAGGCTCTGAGCTGTCAGCACAGAGCCTGAGGCAGGGCTGGAACCCATGAATCAGGAGATCACTACCTGAGCCAAAGTTGGACGCTTAACTGACTGAGCCACCCAGGAGCCCCTCAACATAAGTATTATATATATAATTACACAGTATATGGATATATCTGTAGAGCTTGACTCCAAATTAATAAAAGTCCGTAGAAAGCAGCTTGTTGTAAAGTGATAAGCAGATTTAAGGCAGGGAAATGCCACTGACCTACTATGTTTTGAAACCCTAAGACCATCACAGCAGATCAAGGATGAAGTTAATGATTGGGCAGTGTGAATCTAGGACTGTTGGGAGGGTGCTCATCTAGCTAGATAAGAGGTTTGATCTCAACCTTTTGAGCAGCCCCTTGGTTTCACAAATGAAGAAACTTAACACCTGGAGTAATTAACAAAACTTCTAAAGCTTCTATACTCAGTGTATGGTCCCAGGACCTGCAGCAGCATTGGAATCACCTGGGACCTTGCTACAAATACAGAATCTTAGGCCCCGCCCCAGATCTACTGAAACAGAATCTGCATTTTAAACAAAAGATCTAGAGGCTTGCTATTACCTTTTGAGAAACGATAGCCTAAAGGCCAGTGAGCAGGGCACCTAGGGGGTCCTGACTCTGCTTCCATTGAATTCCTCTGTTAACTGTTAGTTTTGCTGCTTTAATTGACTTGGCGGGCACATCACTTCCTTTGCTCTTTAAGTTTAGTCTTAAGAGAGGTCCAGGAAAATTACCCCACCCTGCCAATGCCATCTTAAAATCCTGACAGGCCAGAACGAAGTGAGATTTGGGCTGTCACAGAAGGTTTTCCAGCTTCTCTGGTGACACTTGCGATCCCTGGGTTCTTTCCTTCCCCAAGTGCCTGCATTCTATAAGCCAACGCACAAAGTTTGGGCTGAGCCAATGAGGGTGGAGCTTGAGGCGAGCGTGCGGCGTCTGTCGGTTGCCTAGCGACGGCGTCCACACTAGCCCTCTGTAAATCAAGTCAGCTACTGTTCGCCGGCTACCTACAAGGCCGCCATGGAGACTGAGAGGGGCTCCTTCATCTCCCGGGACGTGGAGACCCCAAAGAAGGAGGTGCAGCTGCGGGTGACCCCTTCGGAGGTGAAGTTCCTGGACACGCTGGCCGGGAGGGTGTACCGCCTGCCGGTTACCGTACACAACCTCGGCCGTTGCAACCAGAAAATCCGGTTTCAGGAACCACTCAAGCCACAGGTAACACCCTCGGGGGCGCAGGAGCAGGACCTCCCGAGCGTCAGGGCTCTGAGACCGCCTCCCCACCTGGGCGCCTGCTTTGTCCCGGAGAGTAGACGCCGGCTTCTGCGGGAGTGGGGGGCGGGGGGGGGGGGGGCAGGATTGAGCTTCCCAGGGAGCAGCCATTTAGGTCTCAGGGCATACGCGTGCTAGCCGTTTTGTTTTGTTTTTTTGTTTTTACTTTTTGTTTGGTTACGGAGACACAGTGGGGAAAAGTTGATCTAGAACCTTCCAACTTCTTCATCTTGGGTTTGGAAAGAAGGGAAAGGGGGTTCCATGTCTGTCTCCTAACCCCAGAATTTGTGCTTGTATACTGTAGAATTACATCAACAAAATTCTCTAAAGTACCCTTTAGTCATAAAGTGCCTGATTACTCTAGATGCAGTAGGATAGTGGAAAGGTTTATTATTTCATGTTCCAACAAACATTTGTTGAGCACCTACTGTATAATAGGCTGTAGGTGTGAGGAATCTAAAATGAACACAACCCTACCCTTACAGGACTTAGAAACTGGGGGAGTCAGTAAAGATCATGAGTAAAATTAATGTTCCGAGAGGCCGTCTCCATCTTCTGACTTAGAAGTTGAAAGAATTCTTTTTTTAAATTAAAACATTTTTTAATGTTTATTATTTTTGAGACAGGGAGAGAGAAACAGAGTGTGAGCGGGGAAGGGGCAGAGAGAGAGGGAGACAGAATCTGAAGCAGCCTCCAGGCTCCGAGCTGTCAGCACAGAGTCCTAGGTGGGGGCTCGAACTTGCTAACTGCGAAATCATGACCTGAGCCGAAGTCGGATGCTTAACCAGCTGAACCTTCCAGGCCCCCAAAGTTGACAGAATTCTATTTCAATCTCGCTGTTATTTTAGATCATGTGTGTGAGAGGATGAATATTAGTTTGCTGTCAGGGAGACTTTTGATATAGGAAAGGTGATAAGAATTTTTGATATGTAAGTGATAAATAGCCTTATTAGTATTTTTTTTTTTTTTTTTGTGGGACATTCTTAACGATAAGTAGTATTGAATGCACCTGGATTTCTAGGTACAGAAATGGAAAGGTATCTACGATTTTTTTTGTTGTTAAAATTACATGTATTTGTATATACATAGAAAAATGTACGGTAGCGAGTAGAAGGATAATGAGAAAAAGGACTTTCATGTTCTACTTTTTACACTTAAAAAAAATTGTACTATTTACCTACACTAAAGTGCACAAATCTCGAAAGTAAAGCTTGATGAATTTTTATGTGTTTATACACCCATGTAGCCACCATTTGGGTCAAATCGTAGAATTTCCCTTTCCAGCATTCTAGAAGGTTCCTTGCAGTACCTGGAGTCATCACCCCATGGAGGTGACCACTGTAGTGATTTCTAACACCACAGATTAGTTTTGCTTGTTTTTGAGTTTCATATAAATGGAATCCTGCTTTGTCCATTTTTATATTTGAATGTTTTAACAATAGTAACATGTATTTTGTAATAAAATGGAATATCGTGAGAGGCTATTAACTCTTTTTTAAATCAAAAATGACCTGATTACTCCAAATACTGTAAAATAAGGGAAAAATTTTATAATTTCACTACCTCACTACATATTTATTGAGCAATTGAATGTATACCTGAAAATACTTTTCTTCTAAAATTCAGGCTGGCAGTAAATCCCAGATGTGGGCAAACACTATTTTATGGATGTCCAGGAGACACTTATATGGGTGGTTTTTGTGCAGTCAGGAGATAAATGATATAATTCATTTTAGTTTGTATCAAGAGTTAAGAAGGAAAACTATTTAGACCACAAATCTGGACACAAGAGAATGGCCAGGTAAGCTTACCAGTTAGAGGCCAAAGCCGTGAGCCCAGTATTAGTGTGAACTTCTCTTTGTTGCAAGACCATGGTGTGCTCTCCTGATCCTTCATAGATATAAAGGGAATTAGGAAGAAGATAGATTAGAAAAAAATGTATTAACTATCTTGGAGAAAAGAAAAAGTGCTGTATAAAGAAGATTGTCATCATCACCATTTATAATTACTTACAAAATGATGCTTCTAACATACAGTAGTACTGGTTTGCAACCCTGGCTCAAGAGACTGCATTATCTTTGTGTTGATGACCTATTATGAACCATATGTAGTACTATATGCCATCTACTGTGGGTTGCTGGTAGAAAATGAAGAAGACACAGTCCTTATCTTTAGTGTTTTGTTAACTTGTGTGGCTTCTGCATCAGTCAGGCCAGTCTTACTTGGAATTGTCCCCTTTTACCTCCATGGCTCAGACTCCCTTTTCTTTTGACCCGTGTTTTTCATTCCCACTTCCTGCAAGAATCACCTGTTTCCAAATCCCACCCATCTTTAAGGGTCAAATTGAGTTCTCTTTTTCTCTGTAAGTCTTATCATATTATCTCCAAATTATTTCTTCCCTGCTGGATACCAGTTATCAGGCATTGATTATAGTTTGGACTTGTGTCCTGATGACTCCTAGTAAATGTTAGTTTTACCGTCCATCAGCTCCTGAGTAAGGGTGGTGCCTTATACACCTTTGTATACCATTCACAGGGCTCAGCAACTTGTAGTTTGACCAAAAGCACATGCTGCTGAAGCCATGGTTTCCTTTCTCCAAGATACAGCTTCTTTAAAGGAAGATAGTCACATCTGATACATGCACTTGTAACACCCAAAGGCTTATGCAGGGAAAAATCTATCCCTTGTTTTCTTACTGTTCTGTAATTGCAGGGGGATTCAGAGTTGAACTGTGATAGTTTTGAGGTATCAGAAGTTTGCTGGAAGTATGAAGCTTTCAGACCACTGGTATCAACAAATCACTCCACTGCTCTGTGCCCTTCATTGCTGGAAAGTACTGCTTAGATTTAGCCTGGCATGAAAAGCCCTGAATAATTAATTTCAACATGACCTCCATCGTTACGGATTGAGCTCTTTGCCCAGCGAGGCTAGCTTATTAGTTGCCTGCTGAAGGACTGTTCTGCTTATTCTTTTCTTGGCTTATGTCCGAGATATTCCTTCCCCATAGGGAGCACCTTACTTGCTTGTTCTCCACCTTTTACATCCATTCTTTAAGCTTAGGCCAAGTACACTCCTTTCTAGCCCAATGGTAATCATGCTTTCTCATGTACTTTTGTGATACCTATGTCTCCAGTACTCATAAGACAATTAGTTCTTGGCTTGTATTATTTAACTTTCTAGGGGTGTATAGTCTGCTTCCTTGAAGAGATTATGTACTCAGAGAGGGACTTTTTCCACTTATGGGGAAGGATCTTATGTTTCAGAGTCACATAGATGTGTGATTTGAATCCTCACTGTTAGAGTGAACTTAGACGTTAATTATGCTCTCCAAGTCCCAGTTTACTCATCTATATTCTGGGAGCCTTAACATCAGCTTTATAGGACTGTAGAACTGTCTTATGTGAGATAAGAGATGTAGAATGCTTGAAGTATTGTGGGTCTCCAACACATAGTAATTCTCTCCTTCACTTTCTCCCTTCATATTTGTCCTGGAGTCTAGCAAATGTTTTACAAGAATGAAAGTGGTTTTTCTTCCCCTCGTATCCTATTCCTTTTTTATATTTGCTCCAAGTTCTGAATTCTAAGTCCCCATACAAAAAGTGTATAAAATGATAAATGTATGTGTTTAAGATTATTAGATTATCTATTATTTAATAATAGATAATTATTAAATTATTAGATTGCTCTCCCTTTGTTCTGTATTGAAGTACCTCATACTTCTAAATGAGCTTGTGAGCATTTACATGTTTCTCAACTGACTACATTGTCAGTTTTAGTCCATGTACTGTTAAAAGCATACCTGGAGGGGTGCCTGGGTTGCTCAATAGGCGTCTGACTTTGTCTCAGGTCATGATCTCACTGTTCGTGGGTTCAAGACCCGTGTCAGGTTCTGTGCTGATAGCTCAGAGCCTGGAGCCTGCTTTGGATTCTTTGTCTTCCTCTCTCTCTGCCCTTCCCCTGTTAGCATCTGTTTCTCTCAAAAATAAACATTAAAAAAAAAGCGTATCTGGAGGGTCTAGAATCTGATATATATATATATATATATATATATATATATATATATGTGTGTGTATATACACACACACACAGTCATTAAGTGTTTGCCTTCAGGGAAGGAATATTGCCTATATCTTGATACAGCTCTTGAACTAATGGACACTTCTAGCTACCGTAGCTCACATTATTTCCTTATTAGGAGTTAAGATGTATAATTTGATTTTTTTTTTTCTCCCCATGAAGTTCAAACTGATTTTGACCAATCTGGATAAAGCACTTGCTTCTGGACTTCAGATGACAGCTATGGTGGAATACCATCCTGATAAGGATGAAGACACTTATGACCAACTACTTATTTCAATAGGAAATGAAATAATAGAGATCCCTCTACTTGGGTACGTATTCTCCATATTTCGTGCTGACATTTTCAGCACTCTTCGCATAAAAATAAGGGTCAAAGTAATATAATATTCTGTATTTTCTCTGGCTAAGATTTCTTTTTGTATCTATAGTGTCCTTATAGCTGAACTTAATGGTCAGATTTTTAGCAAACGGGTGTTCAAAAAATGGAAGGCTGGTTTTCTGGTATTTTTAATTAAAATAAAAACGTTCAACAATTGCATGTATTCCCTCTTTTTCCCTTGACTTACATCTTGTTTTATTTTGACCGTGTTTTTTTTTTATACCTTTTGAGAGTAAAATTTTTTTTTTTAATTTTTTTTTTTTAACGTTTATTTATTTTTGAGACAGAGAGAGACAGAGCATGAACGGGGGAGGGTCAGAGAGAGGGAGACACAGAATCGGAAACAGGCTCCAGGCTCTGAGCTGTCAGCACAGAGCCCGACGCGGGGCTCGAACTCACAGACCGCGAGATCATGACCTGAGCCGAAGTCAGCTGCTTAACCGACTGAGCCACCCAGGCGCCCCAAGAGTAAAATTTTTTTTTATATTTTATTTATTATTATAATTTTTAAAAATTTACATCTAAGTAGATTAACGTATGGTATACTAATGATTTCAGGAACAGAATTTAGTGATTCATCACTTGTGTATAATTTCCAGTGCTCCTCCCAATAGGTCTCCTTAATGCCCCGTGCCCATTTAGCCCATCCCCCCACCCAAAACCCCTCCAGCAGCCCTCAGTTTGTCCTCTGTATTTAAGAGTTAACTTATAATTTTTTTAATGTTTATTTATTTTTGAGAGAGAGATTGAGAGAGAGACAGAGCACAAGCAGGGGAGGGCAGAGAGAGAGGGAGACACAGAATCCAAAGCAGGCTCCAGGCTCTGGGCTGTCGGCACAGAGCCTGATGCTGGGCTTGAACGCACAAACTGTGAGATCATGACCTCAGCCCAAGTCGGATGCTTAATCTACTGAGCCACCCAGGCGCCCCTTAAAGTATTTTTTAATTGATAGACATGCATGTGTGGATCCTCCTTTTCCTTAGCAAAATGTGCTTCCATAGATGTCATTCTTTTGTCTCTATTTGTCTAACATCTGTAGAATTAATATTGGAATGTTAATATAAATACTGGCATTAGATATGTCTTTTTATAAGTTCCCTTGTGTGTTTTTTTATTTTCATAAACCAAATTTAGATCTGCAGTTATTTTAGTTCTCCATGTTGTTGAGAAGTTCTGATTTAGCAAAACATTGCATTCTGTATAGAAATCAGTTAACACACTGTCAGGAAAGGAATGTTATTAGCCTATTAAAAATACTTACTTTACATTTTATAATTTATTTTAGGTAAGGCCATTTTTGGCCCATTCTGCACGTTGATGTAACTATGAGTTGCAGTGAGATTTGCTTGCTTGTACTATATAGGGAGAAAAGAGTTGAAGATGCTTCTGCCTTTGAAAACAGGAATTTTGTCCTCGTAATGTATGCTCTCTCTCATCTGAGTTTGGCTGCTCATCACAGCTACAGCATAAGGAAAACACTGTCCCCTTAAACTATGATGGAAAGGGCTGAAGGAGGATGGGCGTGTGTGTATCTGTGTGTGTGTGTGTGTGTGTGTATGTGTGTGTTAAGTTTTTAAGTTCTATACAATTCTATTACCTGTATAGGTTTTTATATCCACCACCATAGTCCAGATATTCAGCACTGGTAATACGACAAGGATTTCTCCTGTTACTTTTTTTAAAAAAAAATGTTTATTTATTTATTTTTTGAGAGCTATAGGGTGGGAAGAGGCAGAGAGAGAGGAAGAGAGAATCCCAAGCAGGCTCTGCACTTTCAGCACAGAGCCTGATGTGGGGCTCCATCCCACTAACTGTGAGATCATGACCTGAACCAAGATCAAGAGTCGGTTGCTTAACCTACTGGGCCACTCAGGCGCCCATCTCCTGTTACTTTTTTATACCCATACCCACCTCCCTTCTGCTTCACACCTACAATCCCTGAACTGTTCAAACCAGTAATCTATCTTCCATTTCTAAAATTTTGTTATGTCATGTCTTCCATGGTATGTGTATACCACAGTTTGTTTAACCTTTGGCCTGATGAAGGATATCAGGCAGATGCCATGATACATTACAAATACAGCTGCTATGAACATTCTTTGCTTGTCTCTTGCACCATTTCTAGAGTTTATAGTTGCATTTAGTGGGGACGAATATGGAAAAATAGATTTATGAAATCTTGTCTGGAAACCAGAAGTTTGGATTCTCTGCCCTTTCAGAAGTACTTTAGCAGAAATGATATAATCAGTGATTGTGAGCACTTGTTTTTTCATCCCTCTTGCACATTTAAAAATGGCTGAGAGTTTTAGTCATGAGCTTGAATAGTTGCAAAGATGTAATCACTTACACATAACAAATATTACTATAAGATAATTACATGCTTCTTTCAAATGTATCCAGTAGAGTGGAAATACCATAGTAATTTAACAGTTGAAAGATTTACCTCATCTTTTTTTCCCCCTCAGATTTGTATTTTCATTCCATTTCTAACTATAGCATCATATCCTAATGTATTATTTGTTCAGTATGTTTACAAATATGTATATAAGTAGATTTACTCCAATCATAAATCCATACATGTTTTTAGAATTTCTTATGAATTATATTACTATAAATTTATTTTAACTCCATATATAAATTACCAAGTTTGGTACTTAATTTTTTTCCTTTTTTAAAATTGAGATATAATTGATAAAGAACTTTGTGTAAGTTTAAGCTGTACACAGTGTTGATTTGGTGCATTTATATATTGCAATGTGATTACTGGTGTGGTGTTAGCTAACACCTCCATCAGATCACATAATTATCATTTCATTTTGTTGTGAGAACATTTAAGATATCGTCTCTTAGCAGCTTTCAAATACATAATGCAGTGTTGTTAACTCTAATCACAAGGCTGGGCATGAGATCTTCAGAACCAATTCATCTTCTAAGTGCATATTTTGACCAACCACTTACCAATTTTCCCACCCCCCAGCTCCTGGTAACTACCATTCTCCTGTTTGTTAACATAAACTGTCTGTAACATAAAAAGAAAAATGTTATTGCAAATACTTTTCTTAATCAGGTGGAAGAGAAACCAATAGGAAAGCCAGAAAAACTGTTACGTATTATATTACTCTATTACCAAGCCCTTACTACTAAGGTAACCCATATATATGTGTGCATACATATGTGTGTATAATTTATATATATATATATATATATAATGTATATATGTGTATGTGCACGTATGTGTGTGCGTGTGTGAGTAGACTTAAATTTTATTTTTTTAAATGTTTGTTTATTGTTGAGAGAGAGCAAGTGTGCACGAGAGCAGGGGAGGGGCAGAGAGAGAGCAGGACAGAGGATCTGAGGCAGACTCTGTGCTGACAGCAGAGAGCCCAATGCAGGGCTCAAACTCAGTGAGCCCTGAGATCTACCTGAGCCGAAGTTGGACACTTAACCGACTAAGCCACCCAGGTGCCCCAAGAAATTATTATTTAAAAAAAATTTTTAAACGTTTATTTATTTTTGAAAGACAGAGACAGAGCACAAGCAGGGGAGGGGCAGAGAGAGGGAGTCACAGGATCCAAAGCAGGCTCCAGGCTCTGAGCTGTCAGCACAGCTGACACCACCCAGACTGAGCCACCCAGCCACCCCCTTCTAAGAAATTATTATTATTATTATTTTTTAACTTTAAAGAAATTTTTATTACACAAAGGTTGTCACATAATTGGATATTTCTCTACTTTGTACACAATTACTCTTACTCTCCACAGAAAGGCTGCTTCTTAACTTTTCATCTGGTGATGGCAAGCACTAAAATCCTTATTTTAACAGAATAGTAGTAAAAATGCCTCAGTATTTAAGTTGAAAGCCGTACATTGGTACATGGCTCTTGCATTCAGTTATCAGGAATGTACAAATGTCTTTTTATTCACAAATACAAAATAAATTATCTGTAGGCATGGACAATGACAGCAGTAAACCATTATATGTTGTCAACTGAACCCAGTAACTGATGGTTATAGTGATTTTCTTAAACATCAGCTAGGCTTTTCTTCATTCATTTCCTTCAACTGACTTCTCTGAAGTTATTCTTGAGGAGCACTGCCTTGAGCTTCCTCTCACAGTTCATTAACAATGGTAAAGCGCTATTCTAGGAATTAGAACATTGCCACCTCCCATACCACCTCCCATTCCACCCATTCCAGGGTCCTTCTCTTCCTTAGGAATTTTGGTGACTACAACTTCTGCTGTAGTTAACAGAGAGGCCACGCCAGCAGCATCCAATAAAGCAGTTCTTATGACCTTAGTTGGATCAATGATTCCCTTTTCTACCATATTCACAAAATCTCCAAGCATAGCATCATAACCAACTTCTGAGGAACTCAGCATAATCTCCTCAACTATCAGTGATCCTTCAACACCTGCATTCTTAGCAATGGTCATTGCAGGAATTTTGAGTGTTCTCTTAATGATTTATATACCAATTTTTTCATCTTCATTAGTTGGAGTTATTGAATCCAAGGCTGGAATGCACCGAAGCAGAGCACAACCCCCTCCCAGAACAATGCCTTTTTCAACAGCAGCTCGGGTAGCATTGAGGACATCTGTAACTCTTTCTTTTCATTCACTTCAACATCACCTGTGCCACCAACCTTCAGCACAGCTACTCCATCTGAGAGTTTTGCCAGATGTTCATTCAGTTTTTCCTTTTCATATTCACTAGTTGTGATATCTAACTGTTCAGTAATTTCTTGGATACTTTTTCAGTGGAAATCAGGAGAGGTGTGATGTTAGCTGTTGATGCTGTAATTGCTGAACTTAAGCAGTCTAAACCTGTGACAACCCCTGGAGAAATTGCTCAGGTTGCTACCATTTCTACAAATGGAGACAAAGAAATTGGCAACATCATTTCTGATACAGTGGAAAAGGTTGGAAGAAAAGGTGTTATCACAGTAAAGGATGGAAAAACACTAAATGATGAATTAAAAATTATTGAAGGCATGAAGTTTGATCGAGGTTATATTTCTCCATACTTTATTAATACATCAAAAGGGCAGAAATGTGAATTCCAAGATGCCTATGTTCTGTTGAGTGAAACGAAAATTTCTAGTGTCTGGTCCATTGTACCTGTTCTTGAAATTGCCAATGCTCACCCTAAACCCTTGGTCATAATTGCTGAAGATGTTGGTGGAGAAGCTCTGAGTACACTTGTTTTGAATAGGCTAAAAGTTGGTCTTCAGGTTGTAGCCGTCAAAGCTCCAGGTTTTGGTGACAATAGAAAGAACCAGCTTAAAGATAGGGCTATTGCTACTGGTGGTGCAGTGTTCGGAGAAGAATGGTTGACTCTGAATCTTGAAGATGTTCAGCCTCAGGACTTAGGAAAAATTGGAGAGGTCATTGTGACTAAAGATGATACCATGCTCTTAAAAGGAAAAGGTGACAAGGCTCAAATTGAAAAACGTATCCAAGAAATTATTTTTAAGATACGTTTCTGAACCCAGCTAGAGAAATAGTTTGAACGAATGTTCGCCTTCATATCTTATATTGTTTGTGTAATGAGTGCCTCTTTTAGATCCTTTAAACTCTGTTAATGCAATTACGTACAATGAGGTCATTGATCTTCCCTTTTCCTGTTACAAAATTACAACGTCTTCATGAGAAGAACATGGGTATTCCTTAAAGAAGCAGCATATACAGGATAGTCCTGGCTGATCTCTGGAATGTCTCTATATATCCAATAATACACAAACACTCCCATTTAAACATACATCTCAGAAAGAAGGCCCAGACCACCAGTGCATAAAGCAGTATTTGTGAATGTTTTATTCAGGTATTCTTACTTATGTCTTTGTGCATGTGTCTGTATGTATTTATATTTTGGAAGTTATATCCTATATGGAGTAAATTACTTAATTCATGTGTCTGGTACATAACCTAAGGACTCAGTAGAGATCAGTTATTACTATATTTATCATTGGCACTGTTATCATTGTTAGGTTCGTAAGGGTAATGCACTTAAAATCTAACAAAATCAAGGCTAAGTTCACCACTGTTATATACAAATAATTTCTCAGATAAATCATTGAGGCTTTGGAAGTGTTTGGCTTTTCATCTATAACATAGGAGCCATAATAATATTTGTTTCCTTTTAATGAAGTTTTTAGTATCAAACAAGATAATATACTTGTTAATAAATTATAAATTTTCCATATATAAAATATATGTATCTTTGTGAGATGTGCATATAGAATTACAGTGGATTTTTAAAATGTGTAGGAAACTTGTGTTATAGATATGCTACAGTGAGCCCTTTTAGTTAGAGACACAGGTGAAAAATCTATTGTATCTTTTTGTGCTTAGATCTTCTTTTAGTCCCCAAATGATATTTTATAGCATAACACCTTCTTTTATTTCATCAGATTTGGCATCATCTGAACTATTTTACTTTGTAAAGATCAATTCCCCCCCTTTCTGAGGAGGGGCCAAAGAATGTATTATAGGCTTAGGTGGAGATTCCAAAAATGTTTTGAGTGGCAAAAAATATTGAGATATGTGGGTAGCCTTTCAAGGTGAGTACTTAAGAGGGTGTACTATGTCCTTAGATGCATAAAGTCTGATCTCTTTGTTAAAAATGTATCTCATTATCTTGTTTTCATGTCTTTATTTCAGTTCCTTTTACTGACAAATATGCCATCAACAGACTTTTAAGGAAATGTAAATGTCTTACAAGGACTTACTATAAAAGTGTCTATATATGTCCCCCTGTAGATTTAAGTATGAAGTTATAATTGTTAATTATGTTGTCCTCTTTTCTCCTCTCCTAGGTTGATTCCAGCCTGTCAATTGGAAATTGAGTCAGAAGTTAATTTTGGCACATTGGTTGCCAATAGCAAAGTATATTGTAAAGAGATTAATATCATTAATCATGGCAGAGCTCCAGGTAAATACTTTCTGTCATATAAATTAATTTATATATATGTGTATATATATATAATTTAATGTTATATAAATTAATTTATAAGTTGGTATTATTTGAAATGTATACTTTGTGTAATTAATGGATACTCGTATTCATTCCTTCTCCCCGTAAGGTGTCTATCATTTGAAATAGCTCAAAACTGAAGGCCCTTAAACAGGATTACTATAAATGATAGATAATAATTCAGGAAAGATGAATCCATCTCCCTATGATTCTGATTAACAGCCTGACTCCCAGGTGACTGGTGATCTCCCTGTGGACAGAAGGCAGGATGGTGTTAAGGGCGTGACATAGTCCTTAGAGTGAGCCATCCAGGGATAGAATCAGGGCACAATGCATTACTAGCTGTGTCATCTGGGGCAAGTATCTTTTAGGACATTGAACTTGATATTTCTCATTTATAAACTGTGGTTAATAAAATGAACTATGGTTAATTATGTATGTACCTAAGGTTTTAGTGTGGCACTTGACTTATCATATGCACTCAATACCTATTTGTTTTTTTTCTCTTTCGTATTCAACTTTGAATTCACATGATGGTCCCTAGAAGGCTCTTACTAACTTTTTGTTCAGAGAGTAGATGCTTTTCTCTTCTCTAGATGGGATTATTTCTCGAGATTTTTACTGTGACCTAAGAGTTTCCATAAAGGCTTGTGTGTCTGTATGTGTGTGTGTTCATGCACACTATTCATTGATGGTATAGAGTAGGTATAAAATCACTTACCCTTCATTGTCCTCATTAGATACTAAGGATCTGGGGTGGCAAGGCTTCCATTGCTGACATGAGGACCAGGTCCACACAGAGAGGGCATTTTTTTATGAGATTGCATCTTGAATACATAAAACTGGTCTTAAATCCAAACCTCTTTTACATTAAGTGAGGATATTTTCTGTGGCTGTTTTAGCAATGAGAATTATTAAAACAAAGGTAGGGGATGCCTGGGTGGCTCAGTTTGTTAAGTAACTGACTCTACGTCTCAGGTCATGATCTCACAGTTTATGAGCTCAAGCCCTGCTTTGGGCTCTGTGCAGACACCTTGGGGCCTGCTTGGGATTCTCTGTCTCTCTCTGTCAACCCCCCCCCCCCCCCCACTTGCACTGTTTCTCTCTCTTTCTTAAAATAACTAAATAAACTAAAAAAAAACAATAACAAAGTCAGTTTGTCACTTGACTGATTTCTTCCTGGGGTTAAACAAATAAAACTGATCATTGTTCCTCACCGGATGTTACTTGTTTGAATTTTCCATGCTTTAATTTTTTAAATGTTTAAGTTTTTGGTGCCTGTGGGCTTGTAGAATATTAGATTCGTTTGTGGTCTGACTCCAGTGTTACAGATAGAACCTCTCATGGCTAGTGATTGTAGGCTGTATGGTCCTTTAGACTGTCTGGTTATATTTTAGAGTAGTGGTATATAATTGAGAGAATTTTGTTTTTATTATTTATTTTCCAAAAATCTTTCTTAACTTGTCCGTTCCAAATCCTGCAAAGTTTTGATCATATCCTTTCTTTATTATAAAATATCACCAAACTGTACATTTTTATTATGTATAAAAACTGTAAGTAATGAATATATATGGTTTTAATCTTAATATTTAGGGCGCCTGGGTGGCTCATTTGTTTGAACGTCCGACTTCAGCTCACATCACGATCTTGTGGTTTGTGAGTTAGAGCCCTGTGTCAGGCTTTGTGCTGACAGCCCAGAGCCTGAAGCCTCCTTTGGATTCACTGTCTCCCTCTCTCTCTGCCACTCCCTCACTCATTCTCTCTCTCTCTCTCTCTCAAAACAAAATTACAAAAAAATCTTAAAAGAATATTTAGTATTATTTTACTTAATAAAATAAAAATAAGCCTCAGATCTAGACCCAGACATTTTAAGAAAAGTAATCCACATTGGCTTTTAGTATTGTATTAATATTTTGTGTGTGCATATTATTTGTAGTGAATACTACATTCTGTAAGTTATATTTAAAAATTTTTTATTTATTTATTTTTTATTAAAAAAAGTTTTTTTTAACGTTTATTTATTTTTGAGACAGAGAGAGACAGTGCATGAATGGGGGAGGGTCAGAGAGAGAGAGGGAGACACAGAATCTGAAACAGGCTCCAGGCTCTGCGCTGTCAGCACAGAGCCCGACGCGGGGCTCGAACTCATAGAGCGCGAGATCATGACCTGAGCCGAAGTCGGACGCTCAACCGACTGAGCCACCCAGGCGTCCCTAAAAAATTTTTTTTTAATGTTTATTTATCTTTGAGACAGAGAGAAACAGAGTGTGAGTGGGGGAGGGGCAGAGAGAGAGGGAGATACAGAATCCAAAGCAGGCTCCAGGCTCTGAGCTGTTAGCACAGAGCCTGACGTGGGGCTCGAACTTGTGAACTTCGAGATTATAACCTGAGCCAAAGTTGGATGCTCAACCGATTAAGCCACCTAGATGCCCCCATTCTATAAATTATAATTGAGTACTATGAAATGTTAATTACTATTACCTTACAAATTGTTATCAATAAAACACATTTTCTTAGTGTTGACTTTCTCATTCTCTGACTCGAATATTATTTTTCCACCATTAGCAAAATTGATTTTATGTTTTATATTCACAGTAGCAGGTTACTGTAAGGTGTCATAAAGTCCTTATTACCTACTGGCACAGTATATAAATATTCATGAGAATAACAGTGTATTTTTATGAGGAAAAACACTTAGGCAGAAAAAAGATTTAGCAACCAAGGATGATTTTAATACAGTTTTTAAAAAGGATTTTTTGTGACAAATATTTTATAGTTTTAGAGTCAAAGATCAAATGTTTATACATTTATATGCATACTTAAGAGGACATTAAAAAGCCACACTCAGCAGATTCATGGTAGGTACGGCTTTGTTTTCTCTCTCTGGTAGTGACACTGGGGTTATTAGTTGATCCATGTAACAACTTCATGATTTTTTATTTTTATAGCCCATTATGGAATAATTATCCATGGATTTAGCCAAATATTGTTGAATACATTTTGTTTTCTGGCCCTCTATAAGAATATTTGCTAAGTTTACTCCCAACTGTGCAAATTAGTGCTTGTCTTTTCATTCTGAAGACGTGGCTCTGTCTTTAAGATAAGTCTCTATTATTAGTACTTTGTGAGCTGGTGAACTCCATGTTCTGTTCTTTGGTTTTGTTGTTTCTCAGTTTTTACCTTTTAAAGAACATCATGGAAAAAGCATTATTATTTTAACATGTGTGGAATTGCAATCATTTCCCTTTTCCCCTCAGTAAGCTTGAATATTTGCAAAGACATTTTCTACTCCCGTGGTATCATGTAGAACAGTCTTTAAAGTCCCTAGTGTGATCTTCACATACCATTTCCGTGTTTGAACAGCTACCTTAGAACTCCTCAAACTTTAGGTTTACTTGGGTTATTTTGCCCTAGCTATATGACCTTTCTGTTGCTCTTAATGCCCACTCTTCCCCTTCCCCTGATCATTAGCATCATCTCTCTACTCTCAATTGTCTAGAAAAGCCTACCATCATCTGTTAACCAGGAAATTTGCTAAATTGGACAAAGTCCAGTACTGGTCCTTGAGATCCTCCTTAACTACTCAGAGAAACACACACTACTTATTCTCAACACATATTGTTTGTTTTCTTGGAAACTGATGTCATGGAATCGCAGTATAAGTTTCTTACATAATACAATGCTGGGTATATCACAGACATTCAATAAACCTTTGTGTAATTGATTTGGTTCAGTGATCTCTCAGTATGAGTAAAGAATCGTTAATTGTATGTCAACTGTACTTGAATAAAAAAATTCTTTAAAAATAATTGGACCAGGATATTATAAAAGAAAAAAATGATTTGTCATTTTAGTACATAAAAAAACAGGGGTGTCTGGGTGGCTCAGTCGTTTAAGCATCTGACTTCGGCTCAGGTCTCGATCTCATAGTTCGTGAGTTCGAGCCCCACTTCAGGTGAGCTCAAGTCCCACTCTGGGCTCCACACTGTCTCTCTCTCTCCATCTCTACACCTCGTGGGATTCTCTATTCCTTTTTCTCTGCCCCTCGCTCACTTGTGCTCTCTATCTCTCTCTCAAAAATAAGTGAATAAATAAATAAAATAAAATAAAAATAAAAATAAACTGTTAAGCTTTCAATGAAAGGTTATTCAACTTAGAAGTAACCTGCTTAATCTCCTATGAGCATTCTGAAGAGTCTCCAAAACAGTCATCTGGAGACATGGAGACTGGTTTATCCTTGGTATGCTTAGACCCAAGGAAGCCTTAAAAAAAAAAAAAAAAAAAAAAAAAAAATACATAAGAAATAACAATGACCTTGGGTATGTGACTCTTGATTTTTGGTTAGCATCCTATAAAACTAGACTGTGTGCCCTGGCTTGATCTTAAAAATACTTTTACATGAAAATCTACTTCATAGTTTCTAAAAGTATTTTGGAAGGATAAAGGCAAGGTAACCATGTATACTTAATCACCTTCTCTAGAGAAGGTAAAGCAAGTCTCATTCAAAAAACACAGATCTGTTCAAAGGACCGTCATCTCAGTCCCAGCTGTAGGTAGCCTCGCAGGCCATGTGCTTCCCTAAATCACATCAGTGGACAAGGCTAAGTGTTTATTTTACATGACTTAAATAGCAACATTTCAGACAGTTGGCCCCTGGTGTCTTGAAAAAACAAAACAAAACAAAACACAAAAGCCAAAACTTTGGCTTCTATGGCTCCTCACTGGCTTATATAAAATGGAGGTTCAGGTTCTGGAGTGAGGTCTTCTAGGGTCCAAATCTTGCTTGTAACATTTACTGGCTAGGAGGCCCTAGGCAAGTATTTACACTTCCTGGACATCCATTGTAGAGATAAACATAGTGCCTGCCTCCTACAATTGGGATGGTAATTGATAAAATACTTAGCACACACTCTGATATATATTAAGTGTTCAATAAATGTTCGATTTTGATGTTAGAATTATTTTTTTTCCTACTGCCTCCCTTCAGTTCTCTTTTGTGGATTGCTGTCCCTTTGTTTTGGGTTCCTTAAATGTGAGTGTTTCTTAGGATTTGCTTTAGGCCCACCCACATGTTACCTCAGTCTATACGCTCTCCCTTAGGCAATCACTCTCATTCCTGTTACCTCACTGGGCTCTATCCCACACTTTACATTTCCTTCAGGTTTCTCACACTTAACACATCTAAAACCAAAGTCCTCGCCTTTCCCCCAAAACTTCTCTCTCTCTCTCTCTCTCTCTCTCTCTCTCTCTCTCTATCTCTTTATCTCTTTTTCTTAATTAAATGTCACCACCATGTACTTGGGCCTGTCAGAAAGTTAACAAAATCCTTGACCTCTTCCTTTTTTTCACCTCCTACCCCCTTAGTCAGTTACTCAATCCTGTCTCTTCACTTCCTAATTACCTCAGTAATCCTCTTTTTTTCTGGTGCATCCTCACTTGTCTACAACAGGCCATCATCATCTTTTGCTTAGTAATCAAACCAACTGAAATGATTTCTCTGAAATCCCTTATCTCCTTCTAGTTCATTCTCCGAACATCAGCCAGGGTCCTATCTAAAAAGAAATGAGAATTTGATGACAGAAATTCCTTTTGTAACATCCTTTCTTCAATGACACCCTTCCTTTAAGCTGATGTCCTTTTATTGTTAGTTTTTTAAAAATAAAAGTCAAATATTTCTTTATTACTAGTGGTGTTAAAGTTATATAAGATGCATTAGTGTTTGTGTAGCCACTCTTAATATATTTAGAAGACTGAACAATGTTCTTTCAGTTTTGGGTTGTTCCTAAAATAAACTTTTGAAATACTTAAAATTCTTTTGTCAAATTATATCAAAGTGCTTACAATATAGGAACTATCTCACTGACTCAGCCTTACCTGGACTCACATAATGTGCCTTTTCTGGAGAATTGAGTCAATAATATTTATTTGAAACAGATATAATTTTATAAATTTTTGTTTTACAACAGAAAAAAAAAACACCCTTAAAGATTGTTCTTAGCACTTGTCTGAAGTGATTGGATTAACAAATTTTGTTACTGTGAGTTTGTTTGCCTTTTCCATCAGATCATTTCTGTACTTAAAAAAGTTTTATTACCTTTCTTATATTTTCAGTATTTTTATGATGCTAATATTTTATTTTCCTAAGCTAAATGAATCATTTTTGAAAATTTCATCAAATGTGATTTAAAATTGGTAAATTGGGAATTTGCCAAGTTGTTCATGTTAGCAGCATGCTCATTTGTGTTTATATTGTATAATATTTATATTGCACATTAAGGAAACATGACTGGCTACTTCCATTTGTTGGGCATATTTTGAGCACCCCGCTTGGTGCTAGGCACTGTGTGCAGTGCTAGGACCACAGAGATGAGGAAGACATAATGTGTGATCTCAGGGACTGCATGCTCTAATACACGTACTAAACATTACTACAAATTATGCACTGTTTCTGTTTTCAGAATAAGAGAATAAGACATATTTGTAACTTCCTTCTCATATGCTATTTGATTCTTAGAAACACATTCCTTTTACTCTTTCCCTGTGTGAACTGCATGAATTCATTTATCAAAAAGTGATGGGGTGCCTGGGTGGCTGAGTCAGCGGAGCATGTGACTCTTGATCTGGGGATTTTGAGTTCGAGCCCCACATTGGGTGCAGAGATTACTTAAATAAATAAATCTTAAAAAAAAAAAAAAAACAACAACTGACAATGGCTATGAGTGTGAGCCCTTAGGTCAGAAGTATCCAAGTGAAAATCCAAGCTCTGTTAGTTTCTAACTGTAGTAGTCAGCTATCGCTATGTAACAAACCACCCCATAATTCTGTATCTTAAAAAGGCAATTAGTTTTTAATTGTTTATTTATATGCAGGATGGCTAGAATTCAACTCATCTAAGCTGTGCTCTGCTGGGTAGCTCTGCTTCAAACCTAGGCAGTCAGGAATGTTCTGTTACTGCAAGTCTGTGAGTCAGCTGGGGGCTCTGCTCCACATGTGCTCATTGTGAAGCACAGGCCATAGGGACAGTAGCTACTTAAGTACTTTACACGGTAGAAGTGCAAGAGAACATATGGGATTGGAGATGGCATGTTGTCCCTTCTACCCACATGCTATTGGCCAAAGCGAATTGCATCATCAGGCCCAACATCAAGGGGTAGGAAAACATATTTTGTCCATGGTAGTGTAATGGTAAGATGCAGAGAAAGGTCAAGAATTGGGGTCACAGTTTAATCTACCATAATACTTGTGTCTTTGGATAAATCATTCAACCAGTCTAAGCTTCTGTTTCCTTATTTATAAAATGGAGTTAATGATTAAACCTATATCACAGAAGCACTCTGAGGATTATACAGACTAACATATACAAAATTCTTACCGTAAGTGTCTGAACTTTGTAAGCAGACAGTATATTTTAACTATCAATGAGGCTTGAGTCCTAACAATCAGTTCACATCTGTTGGGTGACCCCAGAGACTAAACTTAAAATTAAAACTGTGATTCTTGGTCCATGATAGACTGTATACTCTGTAATGTATATCTGACCCTTATTAAGAATGTGAATGTAACACTGTATGGATCCAGATGTAAACCATCTTCTCTTGTTCTCCTTAGGTACATTTAAAACAGAATACCAGGGCCAATTGCCCATTGTCATTTTTCCAAGTAATGGTGTTGTGGAGTCCAAGTCATCAGTGATTGTTAAAGTGGATTTGTGTGCAGACCAGCCCAGAATTGTAAATGAAGTGGCAAAGTAAGTATACCATGGTTCTTAATTCTAATGTAGTACTTAATACTTTCCTTTTTTACTCTTCAGATATGCCTACTGTCTTGAATGTACGTTAGCTTCTTTGTTCTTTCAGTCAACATTTGTTCATTGAGTCTCAACTGTTTGCCAAGCACGGGAGACTCAAAAATGGGAAGAGCCAGAGGATGGCCTATGGGTACACATAACAGGGGCTCCTGGTTTGGATTTTATGGGAGTGAAGGAATAGATCAGGAAAGGGCTCCAGTAAGGATGTGATAGCATACCCAAAGAAGTATTGGTGAGTAGGAAGTAGCCAGGCAGAGAGCCGTGGTGTGATCTGAGCTGAGTGTGTGTGTGTGTGTGTGTGTGTGTGTGTGTGTGTATGCGTGCGTGCATGCACGTATGGGGTGGTGGGTATTGGTGATGGGGTTGGGTTAGAAGAGTAATTTCAGACAGAGCAAGTAGAAGACTTGAAATCTTGGAGGTGAATAGATGGTGTTAGACACTGAGAGAGCTGAGGCGATGTAAAGGCAGAGATGGAGGTGAGGAGTGATGTGAGATGAGACCAGAATGGTGCAGGGTCTGGTAAAGGACCTCATAGGACAGCATTTTTTAATGCTGTATGTCTCAGTCCATTAGTGGCATGTACAATCACTATAATGGGTCACCACCAGTATCAAAACAGTGAAATAGAAAATAGCAGAATGCATGTCATATAGTAAGGACAAATGTTTTGCAAAACTTGTTTTGGGTATGTGTGTGTGTGTGTGCCTGTGTATGCATGTGTGTACATGTGTGTGTGCTTGTAGTGTAAGTACAAGTCTTGCTGGAGGTCACAGCCAAAAAAAAGTTCGAGAAACATCTGTGAGCCCTGATAGAAGCTTAGGTTTTATTGTGAAGGCTGTGGAATCTCAGGAAGATTTTAAGATGGGAGTGTGGTGATTAGTTTGCAATTTAGAAAGGTTGTGCTGATAACAGTGGACAAAACAAATCAGGGAGTACATATGTGGAGGGGTAGCCTGACTAGAAACTGTAATGGTACAACAGAAGGGAAGTGATGAAGACCTCAGCTAAGGTACAAATCAGGCATATGGAGAGAAGTGTGCAGATTGGAGAAATATTATGGAGGCAGATTTAACTAGATGTAGTGACTGGTTATAGAAAGGGAAGGTAAGGGGAAGGACAGGTCTGTGGGAGGGGATCTTGAGTTCAGGTTTAAAATGTGGGAATTAATTTGCTTTGCAGAATCCTGTGGCGCCTATTAGATTTACCTACCTTGAGTCCCAGAAGCAATTTTGTCTAGGTATATTGGCTTAAGGATTGTCAGTGGATAAATTGTAGATGAAGCATGAAGTCGAAAACAACTTTGACAAGGAGGATAGAGTATAAAAGAGTGGGAGAGAGACACCATTATTCATGGAATATATAAAATATCCAAGTCTTAGGAGAATGAAAAGATAAAGACTGAATAAGTTAGAAGGAAACTGGCAAAGTATGGTGTCAAGGAAGCTAAGGGAGGAGAGATGTGCATAGATGGTATCAGCCACCGCCAACGTGATGGAGATGTAGTGTAAGATAAGGACTTGAGTGATGGTTGTGGAGTGGTCAGTTATGTGAGGTATTTGATGGGATGAGAGTTAAGAAGATTGCATTTATGCCAGAGGGGGATAAATGTGCATGTATGGGCTGTTTCAAAAGGGAATTGAAATCAGTCTGGGAAGTGAAGCTTTATGGCGGGATCTTCATTTCAGCAAACAAGTGGGATTTTGCTGACATACTTTGCTTCATAGAGAATTGGGTTATTAGGATGGGGATGAGGTTGGCTGTTGGACTTGGGAGAGTGGGATGAGTTAGAAAAGAATCTCAGAATTCTAGAACTATAGGTGGACATCTAAATCATCCCATCTAATTCTAGTGTTTATGAAATAATTGGTGATATGGACCTTGCAGTAAGTCCTTTTTTGGAGTCAATTCATATGATTATTTTCCAACTCTCTTGTTTCTTGGGGACAATGAATTAGGTTTGTATGTATGCCGTTCTACTGTGCAGATTCAGACAGAAGGACATGACATTCTCTGGCATGTACGTGAAAGGAACTGCTCTTAAGCCTTTGAATTTTAATTATAATGTGATTTTATAAAATTTCTGTTGATCCAAATACTTACAAAAATTAAGTATATAAAATTCTACTTAAGATATACATGTATAATTTATTATCTTGTAGAGTAAGTTTGCAAGGTCGTCCAGATATGCTCCTGAGGGTCAAAGCTCATGTGGTTGAACAGATTATTGAATTGCTAAACATGAGTGGTGACAAGAAGTTGGAATGCATACACTTTGGTTCTGTTTTCTTCGGAACTTCAAAAATTGAACATGCACTTCTGTACAATAATAACCCAGAACCCATAAATTGGGTGGCCATAATACAGGATGATTCAGTTGGAGAAGAACTGGTAAGTAAACAGTGTAACAGGGGAAGATCAGTCATTATGTTTTGAAACAGATTGTTTTGAACTTACTAATAACCAAAAAGCTGTTAAATTATTCTAAGTATGTTTTAATGTGCAGATAGATAGGATTCCCTTTCATGTGTCTTCAAGGATAACCTCAAACAATTCTGTAAATTAAACTAACATTGATAGTAATATATATCTGAAGTACACCAGACAAATGCTTCTTATAGATTAGTAGCTGGTTGTGGGGATTTCTGTTCTCATGAATTTTTTAACAGTTTTTAAAATTTTATAATGTGCCTTGGTCAAATTTATATATGTTAAAGACCTACATATCCTTGATCTTCCATTTGATGATCTCCTCTTGAAATATTTTATTTGTGTTCTGCCTTAATATTCTTTGTATTTCTGATTTTATATTACAGGGTACTAATATTCAACAAAGAACAGATGTTGCTTTAAATAATCTCCCTTACTTAAGCCGAATAAAGAACATAGATGTTACCACTTTTATCTCCTGTATTCCTAATGAAGGGAGGTTGCTACCTTATCAAAAGACCATAATTACATTTTGTTTCAGCCCAAAGTAAGCAAAAATTCAATTCTGGTGTTTGTTATTAATTGAAAGTGTATCAATCAGACGTTCATCACATTGATTGTAAGAGTCCAACTTGTCAGAATGTGCAAATCAGTGTTTTCTTATTACGGCTCTAAACATTTCAAACATGGTTAATATAATTTCCAATATTTAAAAATTTTGTTCTAAATATTTCATGTTAGATTGTGAATTGTTCCAGACCTTGTAGGAGTGGAAGCTTTGTGTTGTTTTTGACTATGGTTCCAAATGAGTCTGTGCAACCAAGACCTGGTTGTCCTTGTAGGAATAGTCAGGTGATGCCAGCGGCACGGCGCATGTGCAGGGGCCTCCAAAGAGGATGCTCTTGCCACAGCAGAACATTTGCCAAGTAGCATGAATATTAAGCCTATAGCAGCCGCTGGAATCAACCATACTTACTTGCTGAAATTCATACAGACTTTTAGTACTTTTGCCAGTGTATCTATTTTTTTATAATTCTGTGTACTTGGTTTGGTTATTTAGTTTGAAAATATATTTGGAAATGCTGTTTTAAACATAGACTAGCAACTTCAGCTCTACTTGAGTGGTTGCCGTGTGCGGTAATAACTGATCCAATTGTATGCTTCCCTTTGTGAGAAGGCAATGTTCAATGTACTTCTCTCTCTGGCCACAGAGCCACTTGATGTTGATATCAATTGTAGAGGACTGAATTGTGTTTTAATTTAAAGAGGGTAATCAAGTAATTGTTGGTTCTATTTGTACGATCTGTAATTGCCTTCTGAGTCGTATCTGCCTGCGGGAGATTTCTTTGGTCAATGTGTAAGATTCTCTTGAATACACAATCTTTGAAATTCTGTTTTTTTTCATGGCAGCATGTTAACTTTATTTGAGAGTCTAGCATAAACTCATAGGTATGAGTATGATTGGAAGTCTTAGTTAAATAAGTTTTTAGTGTGCTATTTGCATCTCTGTAATATTTCACATCAGCCTATTTTTGTGTGTATATTTGAGTACCCACTGCTAAAAAAGTTAGCCTCTAGGTAAGGCAAGTAAAGACAGTTTACTTACGTCTATGAAGTAACCCATCTCTCACTTTGGTCTTTTTCCTTTCCTTTCCTTTCCTTTCCTTTCCTTTCCTTTCCTTTCCTTTCCTTTCCTTTCCTTTCCTCCTCTGATGAGATTTGACTGTTACAAATCTTGTTCTCCTCTAAGAATGTGGACAGTGTGGCTAGCAATATGTGCTTAGGCCACAGGAGGAGACAGATAAGGAACAGAGGTTTGCGGTTACACCCAGGGGTAAGAAAGACTATTGTAGAGAATTGAACAGAGTTCTTAATTAGCAATGAACTCAGCCTGGAAAGAAAATCCTTTACATAGAAAGTGGCATTGCAGCTGGACCCTGACAACTTACTGTATTTAAGTTACTTTTGACTTGCAAATGTTGTCATGAACTAATTTTCGGAATCTTTCCATTTTTGTGGCCTTCTTTTGGCGGGTCTCTATATCCTGGGCAGTAATTTTGGAAAATGGATCACAGTTAGATTTTCTTTACTGATTTTTCATCGTTTGCATAGATTTAAGGATTGTATTGATCCCTTATGAGAGGTAATAGAGTGTATCATCTTTGCTTTAAAAATAATTGATTGTAGGGGCGCCTGGGTGGCTCAGTCAGTTAAGTGTCCAACTTCAGCTCAGGTCATGATCTCACAGTTTGTGAGTTCAAGCCCTGCATCAGGCTCTGTGCTGACAGCTCAGAGCCTGGAGCCTGCTTCAGATTCTGCATATCCCTCTCTCTCTGCCCCTCCCATGCTCGCACTCTGTTTCTCTTTCTCTCTCAAAAATAAATAAACATTAGAAAAATTAAAAAAAAATTGACTGTAATTTTTTACAGGCTAATTATTGATGGTAAAAAGAATTGCGAGCCTTCACATAGGCAAGACTATGCTCTTTTTTTGAGATTTGAGTCTGTGGGAAGTAAAGATGGATTTCTGAGAGATGATAACAATAAAACTATCAAAAGTAAGTACAAAATGAACATAAGCATCAAATATGTACAGTTTAAATTGTTTAAAAGTTTTTACATAATATTTGTAGAGGCAATAAAAATATTACTGAATAGAACAAAAATGCAAACATTCAAGGGATCTTAATGTCTTTTGTGACATGTTAAGAAAGAAGTCAACCTCAGAATCATTTCCATAAAAATTTTCCAAGTTAGAATTTAGATGACTTTATAATTTTTAAATGACATTAGATAAACATGATATCTAGCGTGCATATGCCTTGCAGGCTATGTATCAAGATGCGTTGCCCTTTTTATATTCTTAGGCAATATTAGATGGGCTCTAGTGAGGAAAAATGGAGCAAGACTTGGGAGTTCAGCTTAGCCAGACAGATCAAAGAGAAAATAAAGATAGAGACAGGTGAGGGATTGAATCTAGAAAGATGAGTCCAGAAGATTTGTGTGTCAGGATGAGTGATATCATTGAGCAAGGTTCAACTGTTTTCCTAGCACAGAAGTTGCGTATCTGCTCCTACTTGTGTCATGGTTTGTGACATGAACTCTGTCTGCCTGTCATAGACAGAAGACTTGTTTGAGTCTTGCAAGTTAATCTGGTTTTGAATGGCTGGAGATGGAGATGCTAGGTTTGCATTAACTGTAATGTAGAGTCTGGGATTGGCTAGTAAGAGCATCATTGAAGAAATACACACTCTTCTTTTGGATTCTAGTTACAGTGCTCTCCCTACAAACCTGTTCTTTCATCCAATTAGAGCCCACAATGTATAGTTCCTACCTTCTCTCTCTTGTGTCTTCAAAACTCCGTGTTTATGTTATTGCCCAGATTATATTCCCTTGTCCATTAATTTAATCGTCTTTTTCCCTGTACACTTAAGTTTCTTGGCCCATATCCCATAGTGACTGAGTGGCAAACCTCTAACCTGATTAAATTCAACTCTTAGCCTACCCTGGGTCAGTACCGGGGAAGCTAATTGTGCTGGCGCAAAACACAAAACCATGCCATGAGGTTTCACTTTTTAATCTGTAATCACTAGCCTCTAGTGGGTCCCACAATATGAGATCAGTATCACACACCTTCCCTTCTCCCCTCACACCTCCAAGACTTCCTCCTTCATCTTTACTCTAAACTTGTAAATACATTAAGTGATCTAGCAGACGTTTCCACTTGGGTATCTACTAGGCATCTCAAACCTAACATGTCCAGAAAAACCCTCCTGGTTTCCCCATAACCTGTCCCTCCTACAGTCTTTCCTTGTCTCAAGAGATGACCATTTTATCACTTCAGTCGCTCAGGCCCAAAACCATTTATCGCGTGTTCACTTTCCTATTCTATATCCAGTTCATCAACAAATGTTGTTAACTCTTCCCTCAAAACCCTATGTTAAATCTGTCCATTTCTCACCCTTCTTCTACTACTCTTATCCATCCACACATGGTTTCTTAGGGTTTTTGGAACGTGCCAAGCAAATTCCTACCTTAGAGTCTTTGTACGTGCTCTTCTGTTGTCTGCAATATGCTTTTCCTGATTTTTGCAATATGATTTTGCAATATGAATTTTGTCCTGAGTTCCTTTATATTTTTGCTCACATGTCTCCCTATCAGAGAGGCCCTTTTGGACTTTACCATGTAAAAGAGCAGCACAAGACATTGTGCTCTGTTTTACCCTTGTAGGAGAGGATAAATAATTTTCCCTCTACCTCTGGGTTCTTGGTTGAGACCTCCCTTAATAAAAGACAGAGTAAAAGGGGAAAAAAACCAAAAAAGCAATAACAGAAATTTAATAACATGTATATATCTGGTATACATGGGAGAGACCCAGGAAAACTGAGTAACTCCCCCCAAATGCCCAAGCCATCACTTTAAATATCATCTACAGCTAAAGACATAGGATGTTGGGGTGTGGGAGCCAGTTATAAAAGTTTTCAGATAAATCACAGTAAGGCTGGGTATGGTTGTTAGGCAGATTTAAGTGTCTGCCTTCTTTGATAAGAGTTTCTTCCCCGTAGTTTTCAGAGCTTTTCGTGTGTCTGCTATTAAAAATAGTCAGCTTAAAATAATTCTTATGCCAAAGAGGCATATTTTTGGGTGCCAAGTTGTGCTCCCCTTCACCCTACATTACCTTTCTCCATATCACTTATCCTTTCTGAAATGTTATTGTCAGTGTTGCCTCACTAGAATATAAAGTCCATGAGAGCCAAGAACGGTGTCTGTTGTATTCACTGCTGTAGCCCCACGGCCTAGAGCAGTACCTGGCATACAGAAGGCACTCAGTAATTTTGTTGAATGGAAGATTGAATGAGCTACCCATGTCTCATCAGGTCTTTCAGATGACACTATTTGGACTGAGCAAATATATTCTGGATTCCCAACACTTTTTATGTTAAAAAGCTATTGTTTTTATAGGTGATCGATTTCGGAAAGTGGAATTAGCACTGACGGGCTCAGGACTTCCTGTCGTTCTACACTTTGATCCTGGAAATTTCCTTAATTTTGCACCTTGTTTTATGGGTGAGCATTCAAAGACGGTGTGTATTATGCAAAATCGATCCAAGTCACTTTCCGTGACGTACCGCTTTAAAAAAACTGCACATTTTAAAATTGATCCTGAAAGGGGCACGATTGATGAAGGATGTATCCAGGTAAGATAATTATTCTATGCTTTCACATGCTTTGAATATTTTAATATTTGCTAAAAAGACATGTAGAGGATTAAAAACTTCATTTTGTTCCATCAAGATTATAAATTGTATCTCTTCTGTGGCCTAGTTATGAATACTTCTGTGTTGGCACTTATGCAGTATCTATAATTATTTGTTAAATGTCTTTCACGTGCCAGGAAAAGAATTTGACACAGTAGGGAATGTAAAGCAGTACAAAACATGGTTATTGCCTCTAAGGACTTTTTTTATTTTATTTTATTTTTTGGCACTGAGGGCATATTTATTTATCTATACCCCAGGAGGTAGGCCCCAAAACTGAAATATCCAGCATGAAGCCTTGGCCTCCTGCCTTGGGTGGGTGTGGGCACAGGTCCTGAAGCCTTTGTCTAGGACAGTGGACACCAGACACCAGAGGTGGGATGCTCCTGGGCCAGTAACTGCTGAGAGCAGAAAAAAGCAAAAAGGAGGTAGGACCCAGCCACTTGTCCCAATCCCAGAGATGCTGAGAAGACTGCAAGATGCTTTGGGCCTCACCCCTACACTGAAGGTTGGCCAAGCTGGGATGCACACGTGGGGGACAAGTGGAAGTCCATTGCCACAAGAGCCCACGCTACAGTTAACCCAAGGCAGAAGAGAGGGGGCTGGCAGATTTGGCTATGTGGGATCCAGGCCTTGCTCTCCTGTGAGGTGAGGTGGTATGGAGGAAACCAGCCACTGTAGTCTGACTGCTTGCTGAGGGGTGGTTTTCTGAGCCTTTTGCATGAGTGCATGCCCCTCGTCCTCCCAACTTTTCCGAGGCTGATGCGAAAGGCGCCCTGTAGCCACCAGTCGTGGGCATTATGTGCCTGAGGCATGGTGAAGGGTGGCCGGTGTCAGGGCAGGCTCGCCTCAGGTTTGTCATCGCCAGCATCAGGTGGGTAGGAGGTGTCTGAGCGCAGGTCCCAGCGCAGGGCTTGGGTCTCTGCACAGGTGCATATACTCCTGGAATGACTCATGCAGGCCCACAGCCCCACCATCCCCTTGCGTGGCGTCACGAGGGGGGTTTTGCATGGGCACTGCTCTTAGTGTAGTGGGGCCAGACTAGGATGCAGGATGCAAAGCTCAGCTCCTTGTGGCTGTGGCTGCATCTGCTGTAGACTTGCTTCCTCTCCTCCTGGATCCCTGCTGGCCGCGTGCCAACTGCAGAGGCCACGTGCTAGTGGTGGCAGCCCCGCTCTGACATAGGTGGTGGTGCCCCCTGCCTTGGTCGAGGGCAGCTGGTTCACCGTCCCGCATTAAAGGATGCTGTCTCCTTTCCTCCAATGCTCCTCCCACTGAGGATTTTTTTTAATGTTCTAAGGAAGTATAAGACATAAATAAAAACAGTTATGGTTTAAGAAGAATGCAAAATGTGTGGCGCCTGGGTAGCTCCGTCGGTTAAGTGTCCAACTCCTGATTTTGGCTCAGGTCATGATCTCACAGTTTGTGGGATCCAGCCCCATGTTGGGCTATGCGCGGACACTGCGGGGCCTGTTTGGGATTCTCCCTCCCTCTTCCTCTCTCTCCACCCCTCCCTGCTTGTATTCTCCCTCTCAAAATAAATAAGTAGACATTAAGAAAAAAAAAAAGAATGCAAAATGTGTTGCAAGAAGTCTGTAATAAGGTGATCTAGAAACTCAGAGAACAGTGTTTTTCCAGCCAGGTAGCAAGGTCTTCCTATGATAGTAACATGAGCCTGACCTTGAAGGTTGAGTAGAATTTTCAAACTGGAAACTGATGATACTTAATTGACCTAGGCCTTTTCCTGCTGGTGTGGAGCCCACAAGTTGATCTCTGAGGAATACCAGTGAGTACCAGGTCAGGTTATGTCTTTCTCACTACTCAGATAACTCTTGCCCTTATCCTCTAAACCACAGTTGACTGACTATGGTCCACAGGCCAAATCTGGCCTGCTGCCTGTATTTTTAAGTAAACTATTATGGGAACATAGCTGCTCTTATTGTCTGTTGTCTCTGTCTGCTTTCACACTTCAAAGGCAAGGTTGAATAGGTATGAGAGAACTGTGTTGACTTTAAAAATGAGATAGTTATTTTATCAGCAAAACTGGGTTTATTTGGGAATAGCAGAGAATTGTAATTCTAGACAAACAAGCTACGGTCAAACCCGTAGGCTAGCCCGACAACCAAAGAGAGGATTTTATGGAGAAGGAGGAAGTTGGGAGTGGTTATTTTGAAGGAGAGTCCATTGGAGAAAAGTAGGAGTTCAGAGTGATGACGGTTTGCTCTTGGCTGAGTTGCTGGGGTAGTTGATTTCTCATAGGAAACGCAATGTACATCTTTTCCTGTTGGGACCTGTAACTGATGATTCTTTCCTGTCCGTGATTCTTCCTGTAATTGAATTCTAGTGTCAGGGCGTGAGAGCTCCTCCTTCTGGCCTCCCAACTCCATTTTAGTGAGGTTTCCCTTTATTAATTTTTACAGTTGTATGGCCCATAAAACCTAAAATATTTACTGTCTCGCCATTTACAGAAAAAGTGGAGCCTTGCTCTAAACAGTAGCAAGCATGAATGCTTTCAGTTTCAGTTCGGGTTTTTCTGTCACCATCTTTTCTCCACTGCATTGTGATATGGCTCATAAAGTTATTGATGGAAGCTTTCTCTCAGTTGCAATCAGGAACTATTGTATACATGTTTAAATGCATGCAGCTCATATTTATAACTCTTCCTGCTTCATTAGAATGACTCACTTCCATCCCCCCAAATTTGGATAGATTTAATCAGTCTTTATAGAATAACAACCGATGTTAACCACATTATGCAGAACGTTTGCTTTTTAACTGCTTCCTAGACTTTCTTTAGTTCAAGTCTCTTAAATCTACCAACTCAGCTTATTTTCTCCAGCGACATGTACATCTTTTAAAATGTGTCTGATAGCTAAATTCCTAATATAATTTTTAACCTTATATGTTTTTGGCTTTCTCAAGCACTCATGAGTTTCAAATTAATAGAAAGTGAATGTAAGAAATGTGGAGGGTGGGGGGGGGCTGCTGGACAATTGTGACTTCCATAGACCGGTCAAATAGCCTTTAATTATTTAGATGTGTGATAAGATTATTCTTATTTTATGTATTTATTTTAAAGTTTACTTATTTATTTTGAGAGAGAAAATGAGCTGAGGAGGGGCGGCAGGGGAGGAACAGAGGATCTCAAGTGGACTCCACGCTGACAGCAGAGAGCTCAATGTGGGGCTTGAACTCATGAACCTTGAGATCATGACCTGAGTCAAAGTCAGACGGTTAATCAAGTGAGCCACCCAGGTGCCCTTATTTTATTTATTTAAAAAAATGTTTTAACGTTTATTCAGTTTTGAGAGACTGAGAGAGACAGAGTGTGAGCAGGCGAGGGGCAGAGAAAGAGGGAGACACAGAATCTGAATCAGGCTTCAGGCTCTGAGCTGTCAGCACAGAGCCTGACATGGGGCTCGAACTGATGAACTGCAAGATCATGACCTGAGATGAAGTTGGGCGCTTAGCCGACTGAGCCACCCAGGCGCCCCATATTTTATTTTTAAAAGTTTATTTATTTTGAGAGAGAGAGAGAGAGAGACAGAGAGAGAATGCGTGAGTGTGGAAGGGGCAGAGAGAGAGGGAGAGAGAATCCCAAACAGGCTCCACACTGTCAGTTTAGTCTGACGTGGGGCTTGGTTTTATGAATCACGAGATCATGACCTGAGCTGAAACCGAGTTGGACACTTAACAGACTGAGTCACCCGGGCGCCCCAAGATTATTCTTTTTAAAATAGTAGCTTGTTAAAATATAATTCACATACCATAAAATTCACACATTTAAAATGTACAGTTCCGTGGTATTTAGTATAATCCCAGAGTTGTGCAACCATTAGCACTAATTGTACTACATTCTCGTCACCCCAAGAAGAAACCCTGTATCCAATAGCACTAACTTCTTCTCATTACTCAGCCCGTGGCAACCGTGAATCTGTTTTCTAGGTCTATCAATTTCCCTGTTTTTGAGATTGTATGTAAATATAATCATACAATATAAGGACTTTGTGTTTGGTTTCTTTGATTCAGCATTATATTTTCAAGTTGCATCACTGTTGAAGTATGTATCAGTACCTCATTCCTTTTATTGGCCAAATTATATTCCATTGTATGGATACACTACCTTTTCTTTACCTATTCATCAGTTTATGGGCATATGAATTGTTTCCACCTTATGGCTGTAGAAATAATGCTGCTATATACATTCATGTACACGTTTGTTTTTTTGTGCATGTGTACAAGTTTTTGTATGGACAGATTTTCCTGTGTATGTGTATATTGTTTTTTCACTATAGAAACAAAGTATGTAATTAAACAAAAGGAAACATTTAAAAGTTTTAGTGTAGATTGAAGTGTTCTGAAGGGATGTGGCAGTAAATATGCATTTTGTATTTGCCTACCCTTCCCCAATTTTATGCTCACCATTTTTGTCGGTAGTTTTATTGAGTTATAAGTGACAAATAGGAATTGTATATGTTTAAAGTATACAACTGGATGTTTGATATATGTATACAATGAGAAACAGTCACCACAATCAAGCTAATTAACATATTTGTCATCTCATATTGTTATGAATTCTTTTCTATGGTGAGGACACTTAAGATCTACCCTTTTAGTGAATTTCAAGTATACAATATAGTATTGTTAACTATAGTCACCATCTCCAGAACTTGCTTATTTTGCAGAAGTAAGACTTTGTACCCTTTGGCCAACATCTTCTTATTTCCTGTTCCCTCCCACCCCTGGTAACCACCTTGTACTCTGCTTCTATCAGTTTAACTATTTTAGATTCCGCATATAAGTGAGATCAGGCAGTATTTGTCTTTCTGTGTCTGGGTTATGTCACTTAATATAATGTTCTCTAAGTTCATCCGTGTTTTCACAAATGTCAGGATTTCCTTCTTTTTATTTATTTATTAATTAAAAAATTTTAACGTTTATTTATTTTTGAGAGAGAGATAGAGAGTGCAAGTGGGGGAGAGACAGAGGGAGCCAGGGAGACACAGAACTTGTAGCAGGCTCCAGGCTCTGAGCTGTCAGCATGGAGCCTGATGAGGGGCTTGAACCCATGAACCATGAGATCATGACCTGAGCTGAAGTCGGATGCTTAACTGACTAAGCCACCTAGTGCCCCAGGGTTTCCGTCTTTTTAAAGGTTGAATAATATTCCATTATTCTTCTGCATGTGGATATCCAGTTTTTCCAGCACTGTGTATTAAGGAGACTGTCTTTTTTCTGCTGTGTGTTCTTGGAAGTTTTGTTGTAGTCTGGTTGACTCTAAATGCATGGATTTATTTGTGGGCTCTCTATTCTGTTCATATGTTTATGTGTCTTTTTTCATGCCAATACCATACTGTTTTGATAACTGTACCTTTGTAATGTAGTTTGAAATCAGGAAGTGTGATAAGTCCAGCTTTGTTTGTTTTGTTCAAAATTGCATTAGCTATTCAGAACCTTTCATGTTTACATTAGGAGCAAAAAGAATAAAATGCTAGGAGTAAATTTAACCAAAGAGCTGAAAGAGTTACACACTGAAAATTATGAAAATTTGTTGAAGGGAATTAAGACACAGATACAGAAAAGAACATCACAGGTGGAGAAGAACCATCTCCATGGTTTAGGAGAATTAATATTTTAAACATCTATACTACCCAAAGTGATCTACAAGTTTATTATAAACCTTGTCAAAATCCCAACTGCATTCTTTACAGAAATAGAAAAAAAATATAGAAATTCATATGGACAGGTTTTCAGTGCTCTTCAGTATATACTAGTGAGTGAAATTGTTGAATCATGATAACTCTGTTTAACTTTTTGAGAAACTATCATACTATTTTCCAAAGAAATTGCACCATTTCACAACTCTTACCAGTAAAGAATATGTATTCTAATGTTCTAATACCTCCACACCTTTGCCCATACTTGTTAATATCCTTCTTATTGGTTATATTCATCCTGATGGGCCCAAGTGGCTTATCATTTCAGTTTTCATTTACATTTCCCCAGTGACTAATGATGAATGTTTTTTCATATGCTTATTTTGCATTTGTATATCTTCTTTAGAGAAATGTTTATTCACGTCTCTGATAGTCAGAATAATGTCCACCTAAAAACGTCCCTATCCTAATCTGTAGGATTTGTGAATATGTGGTGTTCCATGGCAAAAGGAGGATTTAGGTTTTAATTGGAAGTAATGTTGATAATCAGTTGACTCTAAAATGGGGAGGTTACCTTGGATTGTTTGTGTGGACCCAGTATAGTCACAGGGATACTTAAAAGTGGAAATAGGAGGCATTAAAAGTGTCAGTGATATGATGTGAAAAATATTTGCATGTCCATTGCTGGCTTTGACAATGGAAGGGAAAGGTGATGAGCCAGGGAATGTGATGGCCTCTATCTAGAAGGTAGGAAAAGATAAAGAAATAGATTTTCCACTAGAGCCTTCAGAAATGAACACTGTCCTGCTGAAATCTTAGTTTTGGCCCATGGAGATTTGTGTTAGACTTCTGACCTGTAGAAGTAGAAGATAAGTTGAGCAGTTTTAGCCCACAGAGTTGTTTGTAATTTGTTATTGTAACAATAGGAAACTAACACAATATTCTTTATCCATTTTTAATTGGAATATTTATCCTTTTGTTGTTGAATTGCAAAAGTTCTTTATGTATTCTGGATACAAGTCCTTTGTCAGATATGTAAATTGCAAATATTTTCTCCCTTTCTATGGGTTGTTTTCTCACTTTCCTTTTTTGTCCTTTGAAGTACAAAAATTTTGAAGCTTGATTAAGTCCAATTTATCTTTGTTTTTCTTTTTGCCATTTGTGCTTTGAGTATCCTATCTTGGTAGTTATACAGTATCTGAGGTCATTAAGATTTGTTCCTGTGTTTTCCTCTAAGAAATTTAGCTTATGCATTTAAATGTGTTATCCATTTTGAGTTGTATATAGGTTTATTTAGGGGTCCAGATTTGTTCATTTACATATAGTTGTCCAGGTATCTCAGAATCAAGGTATTCTCTAACTTCCCCTGAGATTTCTTCGACCCATTGGTTACTTAGGGGTGTATTGTTTAACTTCTAGATATTTGTGAGTTTCCCATATTTCCTTCCCTTTATTTGTTCTTTTTAATAATTTATATACTTTATTGATAGTTTCTATTTTGTGAGATATTTTCATGCCTTTTCTAAAATTTTTTTAATTGAGATATAATTGATACATAATCTTAGTTTCAGGTGTACAACGTAATGACATTTGTATATATTATAAAATGATCACCATAATAAGTCTATCATCCATCACCATATATTGTGACATAATTTTTTTTCTTGTGATAAGAACTCTTGAGATTTACTCTTGTAGCAACTTTCAAATATGTGATACAGTATTAACTATACTCACCATGCTGTACATTATATCCTCATGATTTATTAATTTTTGTTTTTTTTTGTTTTTTTTTCAATATATGAAGTTTATTGTCAAATTGGTTTCCATACAACACCCAGTGCTCATCCCAAAAGGTGCTCTCCTCAATACCCATCACCCACCCTCCCCTCCCTCCCACCCCCCCATCAACCCTCAGTTTGTTCTCAGTTTTGAAGAGTCTCTTATGCTTCGGCTCTCTTCCACTCTAACCTCTTTTTTGTTTTTTTTCCTTTCCTTCCCCCATGGGTTTCTGTTAAGTTTCTCAGGATCCACATAAGAGTGAAACCATATGGTATCTGTCTATCTGTATGGCTTATTTCACTTAGCATCACACTCTCCAGTTCCATCCGTGTTGCTACAAAGGGCCATATTTCATTCTTTCTCATTGCCACGTAGTACTCCATTGTGTATATAAACCACAATTTCTTGATCCATTCATCAGTTGATGGACATTTAGGCTCTTTCCATAATTTGGCTATTGTTGAGAGTGCTGCTATAAACATTGGGGTACAAGTGCCCCTATGCATCTCTTGTAGGGCTGGTTTCGTGGTGACGAATTCCTTCAGTTTTTGTTTGTTTGGGAAGACCTTTATGTCTCCTTCTATTCTAAATGACAGACTTGCTGGATAAAGGATTCTCGGCTGCGTATTTTTTCTGTTCTTCGCATTGAAGATTTCCTGCCATTCCTTTGTGGCCTGCCAAGTTTCAGTAGAGAGATCGGTCATGAGTCTTATCGGTCTCCCTTTATATGCTAGAGCACATTTATCCCTAGCTGCTTTCAGAATTTTCTCTTTATCCTTGTATTTTGCCAGTTTCACTATAATATGTCGTGCAGAAGATCAATTCAGGTTATGTCTGAAGGGAGTTCTCTGTGCCTCTTGGATTTCAGTGCCTTTTTCCTTCCCCAGATCAGGGAAGTTCTCAGCTATGATTTCTTCAAGTACCCCTTCAGCACCTTTCCCTTTCTCTTCCTCCTCTGGAATACCAATTATGCATAGATTATTTCTCTTTAGTGCATCACTTAGTTCTCTAATTTTCCCCTCATACTCCTGGATTTTTTTATCTCTCTTTTTCTCAGCTTCTTCTTTTTCCATAATTTTATCTTCTAGTTCACCTATTCTCTCCTTTGCCTCTTCAATCTGAGCCGTAGTTGTCTCCATTTTATTTTGCAGCTCATTGATAGCATATTTTAGCTCCTCCTGGCTGTTCCTTAGTCCCTTGATCTCTGTAGCAAGAGATTCTCTGCTGTCCTTTATACTGTTTTCAAGCCCCGCGATTAATTTTATGACTATTATTCTAAATTCACTTTCTGTTATATTGTTTAAATCCTTTTTGATCAGTTCGTTAGCTGTTGTTATTTCCTGAACGTTTTTCTTAGGGGAATTCTTCCATTTCATCATTTTGGATAGTCCCTGGAGTGGTATGGAACTGCAGGGCACTTCCCCTGTGCTGTCTTGAATAACTTGTGTTGGTGGGTGGGGCCGCAGTCGGACCTGATGTCTGCCCCCAGCCCACCGCTGGGGCCACAGTCAGACTGGTGTGTGCCTTCTCTTCCCCTCTCCTAGGGGCGTGATTCACTGTGGGGTGGTGTGGCCCGTCTGGGCTACTTGCACATTGCCAGGCTTGTGGTGCTGGGGATCTGGCATATGTGCTGGGGTGGATCTGCAAGGTGTACAGGGGTGGGAGGGGCAGGCTCAGCTCGCTTTTGTTTGGGAGATCGGCTTCGAGAGGGGCCCTGCAGCACCGGGAGGGAGTCAGACCCTCGGGAGGGATGGATCAGCAAAAGCACAGCGTTGGGTGTTTGTGAGGTGCAAGCAAGTTCCCTGGCAGGAACTGGTTCCCTTTTGGATTTTGGCTGGGGGATGGGCGAGGGAGATGGTGGTGGCAAGCGCCTTTGTTCCCCGCCAAGCTGAGCTCTGTCGTCCGGGGCTCAACAACTCTCCCTCCCTTTGTCCTCCAGCCTTCCCGCTTTCTGAGCAGAGCTGTTAACTTATGACCTCCCAGATGTCAAGTCCCGCTTGCTGTCGGAACACATTCCCTCCGGCCCCTCCGCTTTTGCAAGCCACATTCGGGGGCTCTGCTTGGGCGGCGGGCCGCCCCTCTGCCCTGGCTCCCTCCTGCCAGTCCTTGAAGTGCGCACCGCCTCTGTGCTCTTCCTACCCACTTCTGTGGGCCTCTCGTCTGTGCTTGGCTCTGGAGACTCCGTTCTGCTAGTCTTCTGGCGGTTTTCTGGGTTATTCAGGCAGGTGTAGGTGGAATCTAAGTGATCAGCAGGACGCACGGTGAGCCCAGCGTCCTCCTACACCGCCATCTTCCCAGGATCCCTCGATTTATTAATTTTATAACTGGAAATTTGTACCCTTTAACCCTCTTCATCCATTTTACCCATCCTCCTCCCCTTGCCCTTGCAACCACCAGTCTGTACTGTGTATGTGTGAGTTTGGTTTTTTGTTTGTTTTTTGTGTTTAGATTCCACATGTGAGTGAGTTCATATGGTATTTGTTTTTCTGTGTCTGACTTATTTCACTTAGCATAATGCCCTCAAAGTACATCTATGTTGTCAAAAATAGCAAGATTTTGTTGTTATTTTATTGGCAAATAATATTCTGTTGTATACGTATACTGTATTTTCTTTATCTCTTCATCCTTTGGTGGACGGTCAGGTTGTTTCAATGTCTTGGCTCTTGTAACTAATGCTGCAATGAGTTAGTGTTTTGAGTGTTTTGAATTAGTGTTATTTTCTTGGGATGAATACCCAGAAGTGGAAATGCTGGGTTGTATGCTAGTTCTATTTTTGATTGTTTGAAGAACTCCATGCTGTTTTCCATAGTAGTTGCATCATTTTACATTCCTACCAACAGTACAGGAGGGTTCCCTTTTCTCTGCATCCTTGCCAACACTTGTTATTTCTATTTCTTGTCTTTTTGATAATACCCATTCTCGGGTGTGACATGGTACTTCATTGTGGTTTTGATTTGCAATTCCCTGATGATTAGTGATGTTGAGTGATGGTGATTAATGAGTGATATTTTCTCCCATCCCCTAGGTTGCCTTTTCATTTTGTGGATGGTTTCCTTTGCTGTGCAGAAGGCTTTGTTTGATGTAGTCCCACTTGTTCCTTTAATTCTTTAGACATATTTTCCATTAGTTGTTTGAGCATATCTATAATAGTCAACTTACCCTCTTTGGTAAGTTTAACATTTGAGTTTCGTCAAGGCAGTTTCTATTGATTGGAGTTTTCTGTGTATTGGCTATACTTTCCTATTTCTTTTCATGCCCTGTAATTTTTTGTTGAAAACTGGGCATTTTAAATGATAGTATTTGGCAACTCTGGAAATCAGATACCCCCAAGATTTATTGTCATTGCTATTTGTTTCTGTTGTTCTTTGTCTTTAGTGCTTTTTTTTAGACTGAGTCTGTAAAGGTTGTTTTCTTGGTTATGTGCAGCCAATCAAGGATCTTCTCAGTTAATTTTGGGGTCAGTGAATGATTGGGCAGAGCTTCTCTTAAATTCCCTGAATCAGTAAGTCTCACAGCCTTTGCTAAGAGCTTTTGTGTAAGTGTATTGGGTGGGGCAAATCTTCACTGTTCTGTCAGGTAGTTTACAACTCTTTTTGGCCTTTAATTCCTTCTTGTACAGCATCTCAAAGTGAGGCAAAAGTGAGAAATTGGAGCTTTCTCAAATCTTTCCTGGACATGTAAACCGTCATCTAGATTCCCAGGAATGTGTCAGAGCTTTTCAAATGCCTTCTGAATGTTTTCTGTTTTTGTTTTTTGTTTCTCTTTTCCTTTCTTTTTCCTTTTTTGTTTTGTTTTGCCTCTTATTTTCCTCTTATTAGCTGTGATTAACAATTGCTGCTGATTTTGTAAAAAAAAAATTTTAATGTTTGCTTATTTTTGAGAGAGAGAGAGAGAGTGCGTGCATGAGTGGGAGAGGGTCAGAGAGAGAGAGGGAGACACAGAATCCGAAGCAGGCTTCAGGCTCTGAGCTGTCAGCACAGAGCCCATGTGGGGCTCAAACTCATGAACCATGAGATCAGGACCTGCGCCAAAGTCAGATGCTTAATTGCTTAACCGACTGAGCCACCCAAGTGCCCTGCTGCTGATTTTTTGATGGGCCGGGAGGAGAAGGGGGTTCAGTGGAGAGAATTGTTCACAAAGAATGAGCCCTGAACCAGGTCAATGAAAATTATACCCTTATAATAGGCTTTTTGGCTAGCTTCTAGACTGGACATAGAGGGACAATTCTCTGGTGGTGGGGCTTTTGGAGAGCTCCAAATCTGTTCTTTTCCCTCCTGTCTGCTCGGCTAATGGTTTTCACAGCTGCCATAGTTGCAAGGCTATTTTCAAAGACAGCACAAAACTGGGAATAGGAGCATTGGATCACAGTGTCTAAAAATGCCATGAAGCCTGTTATGCTTTCAGAAATTCAGCTATTTTTTTCTTAAATAAATACTTCTGGGATTTTTTATAAGCTTTTAGGTAATTTTTAAATTTGGGTAAAGTTGATTTTGACAATTATTCCAGTGGTCTCTTCCTGTTTGTAGAGGAGGGGGTATTTGGAGATCCTTAATTTGCTATCCTTCAAGCGCTTCAATACTATCATTCTTAATATTTTCTCAAAGAATTTTCCAATAATATATATCTTAAATGTTTGTCAATGCCGTATATCAAATTTCTAAGCCACTTTCATGTCATGGTGATGAACTAGCTCTCCGTAAAATTTTATAAAGTTTTTTATTTGCTTTTTATTTTTTCCAACAGTATAATATTATTTTTTAGAATCCATTTGGACTGATATAACAAAATGCCATAGATTGTATGGTTTATAAACAACAGAAATTTATTTCTCACCCTTCTGGAGGCTAGAAGTCCTAGATCAGGGCACTAGCACAGTTGGGTGAGGATCCTCTTCCTGGTTGTAGACTTCTTGTTGTATTCTTACATGGTAGAAGGGTCTAGGGAGCTTTGTGGGGCTTCTTTTATAAGAGCACTATGACCTAATCCCTTCTCAAAGGCCCTAATCTCCTAATGCCATCACACTGAGTATTAGGCTTAAATGTAGGAGTTTTGGGGGTTCACAGACATTTAGTCTATAGCAATTGACTACTTTTTCTTTTTTTAGAATGTGATATGTTCATTCATTCCACATCAAGTAGGAGTCTTTAAAGTGAAGCAATTGATAGAGATTATTGGCTCAGTGGCAGATGAAAATTTTCAGTCTACATCTCTGAAACCTTTTCATCAAATATATTTATATTTCAAGAGTGTCTGCAAACCTTCCACCAAGAAAGTTGTGATGAAAGTTAATCCTGGTAAGCTATTATTGACCCTTACCTTTTTTGTTAAATAAAGGTTATATGGATTATCTTAATACACTTACTGCTTAGCTGTGTATATCACATGTAATCTAATCTTGTGGTTCTTACCTTTGAATGCATCAAAATCACCTGGAAGACTGGTTAAAATAGGTACCACTGTCCTACATCCCAGAAATGATCGTTAAATAGGTCTTTGTTAGAACCCCAAAATTTGCATTTCTAACATGTCCCCAACATTTGCTCATGTTGCCATTTTGAGGATTATAATTGTAATAGTACTGGTTTAGTGATCTATAAAATTTACATATTTTAATGTTTTTCATGTTCTATGTTTTCTTTTGAGTCTGTAATATAATATAAACTAATTTTGACCACTCCTTGGATTTTTGCGTTGTTGCTGTTTCATGTAATCCTCAATTATCTTTTATACTTTGAGCCATATGAAATTACTGATATTCAGCTCTCTGTAATCTATGAAAACTTGTGTCATATGGGCTAACCCATTCCTTCAAGTTACTATGTTTTATTTTTTATGCATGCATTATATTTCAGAATTGTTTTGTGTAGGTTCATTTGTTAAATGGTTATTTGTAGGGGCGCTTGGGTGGCCCACTAGGTTAAGTGTCTGGCTTCAGCTCAGGTCATGATCTCAGAGTTTGTGAGTTGAAGCCCTGCATGGAGCTCTGTGCTGATGACACAGAGCCTGCAGCCTGCTTTGGATTCTCTGTCTCCCTCTCTCTGACCCTGCTCACGCACTCTCTCTCTCTCAAAAAAAATAAACATTAAAAAACTTTTTAATGAATTATTTGAATTTCTTTGAATGTGTTTCTTTGTTTAGGGACTTCATTTTAAGGTAGAATCAATGGTATAGTCTATTAATACATGGAAATTATTCGGACAGCTGAAATTAAAAAAAAAAATTTAACTTAATATCCAATTCTATAAAAGGTATATCCCCTTTGGTCAGTAATCCAACGGGACAGTTTGTGGTCAGAGACTTGCCAAAATACAAGGACTGTGCACCTGTTGCAATGCTTCAATCAACCATGACACACCTTCACAATCATCACCTAAGTAAAGAGTCACCGAAGGATGCACTGATAGCTTTTCCCAATGATCGAGCTGCAAGTATCAGGTCTGGAGACCAGCATAAACATTACAGGTAACATGCTATATTAAAAACCTGAAATTTTGAAAGGCACAATTACCAATGTGATATGTAGGTCTTAGCAGATCCTGCTGTAACAAACTAATGATGACAATAATAATAGTAATAAAATTTTATTTTCTTTGTCCTTTTTTTTTTTTACATTGGAGGAGATGGTTATTGAATGCTACTGTATTTGCTTCGTCTAACCTCTTGTCACCTCTACTGTGTGCTTGACAGGAAGTGAATGGTTTGCCAGATGATTATTAAAATATGCTGTGGACAAGTATAGAATAATAGAAATAATCACTTTAAAAAATGTATCAAGCTCTTATAGTAGTCCTATTCATTAAGTATGGTTGACAGCTTCAATTTCTCTAAGATAAAAGTAAACATCATAATCGTCATCATCATCCTCTTTGTTCCCCTCAAAGTCACATTTCCCATAACCTTCCCCAAATTGAACTAAAACCTCAATAATGAGGATCAAAAGTAATGTTAAACCTTAATTTAAATCCATTCAAACTGTTGTAGACTCTAAGTCTAAAGTACTTTCTTGACCAGCAAGAGAGCAGACACAGGATTAAAAGCAAGAGATGGCTAATATCCGGGAAAAGACAAGAGCCCTGAATAAGGGTTCTTGCTCTGTATTTATTAAGATTAGAAGGCTTACAGACATCATGGGCGTGCACAAAGAGACAATAAATTTGTGAACATTAACTCTTGAGCATGAGGGAAAGGGGATTTTGAAGATATACGGTGTTAGGGGCTTGGGTCAGTATAAACCAAAATCCTGATGCTGGGCAGATGGGCAGATGGTTGTTAACAGCAGACAGGAGACTCTGTCTGTTTATCTTAGCTAGCCTAGGGGATAAGACAGAGCATATAACCTCAGGGTTAACAAGGCACCTTTTTTTCTGCTAATCAACTCCTCTTTGGGTCACTCCAATGGCAGCAGTCTATAGCCGTATTTACCTGTTTACCTAATTTGTCCTTCCTGTGAAAGCAGCTTTCTGCTATAGTACTAAATTGGGGGGCACTTTCACCCTGAATACTTAATCTTGCTTATCTCATATACGTTTGTATTGGGGCCCTTGCCCCCCCCCATTTGGGGGGACTTTGCCCCCCCTGCTTTATTCTGGGGGCCTTAGCCCCCCTTCTCTATCGTTATTCGCCTAATCTTGTTTACCCAAACTTGGGTGTGAGCATCCTATGGCTTTGTAATTGTTTATGCCTTGTTAACCCATTGGTGCAAGCCCAGGGAATTTCTAAGCTTACCCCCCACACCAAACCTCAAAGAAATTACTGCTTTCCAAGTGCTTAGAAGAAACCCAGGCATCCTGGTTTTTACACCTGTAAGATTGAAATGAGTTTCTTTTCTGCCTGCTTGTATGCTACTATAGACTATCTAAACTTGATAATATCCCTGGGTTTTCTCTGCTTGTCTCTTTACCTTTGGTAAGTCATTAAGCTCACTTAATTTTACAGCCATTTTCTTGGAATATCATTTGATTTTAGGCCGTAATTGTTTTATTATCCACAATTGGAAGATTCTGGGTTTTTATATAGCCTGTCTTATTATTTCATTTTACAGATTTTATCCATACCAGCCTTTCTCTCGCTCTTTTTTGTTTGACAGATACCCTGAAACATAGGAGTGTAAAAATCGCTCAGACTCCATTTTAAGTAATTATGTAGTATAATAAAGGAAAACTCATCCCTCCCTCTGACTCATTGCACTCCATCCCATACAGAAGTATTTGTTGGAAACACTTTTTTTTAATGTATTCTTTTCAGTCCTTTCCTATGCTTACACAAATATATTTGTATAGACATGTTAATGTAATATTAATATTTTGTTTCTAAATCAGTCTTAATCATTTGTTCTAAAAATGCCAGATATTTTTTTGAAGAAGACTAAGCATTTCCTATTTATATCATGGCCAAAATTATTTTTCTCAGTTTACTCTTTTCCATACTAATAGAAATGCAAAATTTAGTTATTTTCTGGTTAGCAATTAGTAATTTTAAGTAATGAAATTTAATGATGTATTAAATTATTGGTAACAGGGGCACCTGGTGGCTCATTTTGTTAAGTGCCTGACTTTTGATTTTGGCTCTGGTTCTCACAGTTTGTGGGATCAAGCCCCTCCTCGAGCTCTCTGCTGGCAATGTGGACACTGCTTGGGATTCATTCTCTCTCTCTCTCTCTCTCTCTCTCTCTCTCTCTCTCTCTTCCTCCCCTGCTCGTGCTCATGCTGTCTCTCAAAATACATACACATTAAAAAAAATAAATTATTGGTAACTGTAATGGTTATTTTATTTCTTACTGCATTTCTTTAATGATTTTTGACAAGAAAATAAAAAAAAAGAAGCCAGGAACTTTTGTCTAACTTCTGTTTACTATAGTATGTCCTGTGCTTAGAAGAGTGTCAGGCATTATAGTAGGCACTAGTAAATATTTTTTAATAAATGAGGAACAGTGTTTTATTTGCATAATAATTTTTGTCCCCTCTATTTTGCACTTAAAAAATATCACCTACTAAAAGCTAAAGAGGTATTTCATGAAGTTTATTCTTTTTTTAAAAGTTTTTAATTTCAGTTAGTTAACATGTAGTGTTATGTTAGTTTTAGGTGTACAGGATAGTGATTAGCAATTCCATACCTCACCAGGTGCTATTCACAACCTGTGCACTCCTTAATCCCCATCACATATTTAACTCACCCCTCTACCCATCTCCCCTCTGATAACCATCAGATTGTTGTCTAAGAGTCTTTTTGGTTTTTTATTTTGTTTGTTTTTGAGAGAGAGTGTGTGAGCGTGAGTGGGGAGGGGGTAGAGGGAGAGGGAGAGAGAATCTTAAGCACCCAACATGGAACTTGATACAGGGCTCAGTCTCATGACCACAAGATCTGACCTGAGATGAAATCGAGAGTCAGATGCTTAACCAACTGAGCCACGCAGGTGCTGCAAGTGTTTCTTTCTTGATTTGTCTCACTCTGTTTTTTCCCCTTTGCTTGTTTCATTTCTTAAATTCTATATATGAGTGAAATCATACTGTATTTGTCTTTCTCTGATTTATGTTGCTTAGCATTATACTCTCTAGCTCCATCCATGTTGTTGCAAATGGTAAGATTTCATTCTTTTTTTATCACTGAATAATATTCTGCCGTATATGTATACCATATCTACTTTATCCATTCATCATTTGATGGGCCCTTGGGCTGCTTCCATATCTTTACTATATAGTAAATAATGTTGCAATAAACATAGGGGTCCATGTACCTTTCTGAATTAGTGCTTTTGTTTTCTTTGGGTAAATACCCAGAAGTGGAATTACTGGGTTTTATGGTATTTCTATTTTTAATTTTTTCAGAAACTTCCATGCTGTTTTCCACAGTGGCTGTACTAATTTACATTCAAACCAACAATGTAGGAGGGTTACCTTTTTTCTACGACCTCATCAACACGTGTTATCCCTTGTCTTTTTAATACTAGCCATCCTGACTTGTGTAAGGTGATATCTCATTGTGGTTTTGTTTTTTATTTCCGTGATGATTAGTGGAGTTGAGCACATTTTCATGAGTCTGTTGGCCATCTATATGTCTTCTTTGGAAAAATGTGTATTCCTGTCCTCTGTTCATTTTTAAATTGGATTATTGGATTACTTGTTTTGTTTGTTTCCTTTTTTTGTTTTTGTTTTGGTGTTGACTTGTATGAGTTCTTTATATATTTTGGATATTAACCATTCATTGCATATATTGTTTGCAAATATCTTCTCTCTTTCAGTATGTTGCTGTTACATTTTGTTGATGGTTTCCTTCATTGTGCAAAAGCTTTTTAGTTTGGTATAGTCAAATAGTTAATTTTGCTTTTGTTTCCCTTGCTTGAGGAGATACATCCTGAAAAATATTGCTAAGGCTAATATCAAGGAGATTACTGCCTATGTTTTCTTTTAGGAGTTTTAGGCTTCAAGTCTCACATTTATGTCTTTAATCCATTTTGAGTTTATTTTTGTGTATGGTGTAAGAAAGTGGTCCGTTTTCATTTTTTTGCTTGTAGCTGTCCAGTTTTCCCAGCACCATTTATTGAACAGGCTGTCTTTTCCTCATTGTATGTTCTTGCCTCCTTTGTAGAAGATTAAGTGACTATATTAAGTATGGACTTATCTTTGGCCTCTCTGTTTTTCCCATTGATCTATGTGTCTTTTTTTGTGCCAGGACCATACTGTCTTGGTGGCTACAGTTTTGTAGTGTATCTTGATATCTGGAATTGTGATGACTCCAGCTTTGTTCTTCTCAAGATTGCTTTGGTTCTCGGGAGTATTTTCAACAACTATCTTTGAATAGCAAAGCGTTTATTTCCCTCTCGTTGTCTAACTCTCTTAAAGACTCTCATTCAGTTAAAGTTATCTTACTGTAACCATAGAGGACTTGTTGAAAACATGGAGAAATGTTAAATTTCATTGGGCTCTATGACTAATAAGTTCATACTTGAGTTAATTATTGAGGGTGAGAATCTTAATAATTAATACAATTTGAGGAGAATTCAGGCAGCCCAGGGCCAGAAGATGTGAATAATTGTAATTTTTGTATTTATGGAAAATATATGGTGGGTGAAAGGAAGAACATGAATTTAGATGAGTGAACATGAGACATAAAGTAGTTGTGATTAATTTATGAATTGGTTTCTATGGTTCATTGATGGTTATTACATAAGCTCTGAGATTTTATTTTTATTTTTTAAAAAAATGTTTTATGTTTATTTATTCTTGAGAGAGAGAGAGAGAGAGCGTGAGCAAGGGAGGGACAGAGGGAGAGGGAGACACAGAATCTGAAGCAGGCTCCAGGCTCTGAGCCATCAGCACAGAGCTGAATGTGGGGCTCAAACTCACGAACCGTGAGATCATGACCTGAGCCAAAGCCAGATGCTTAACTGACTGAGCCACCCAGGCATCCCCAAGCTCTGAGATTTTTTTAAAAATGTGTCTAATAAAAGGATTTATTATTACATATATTTTTTTCTAATTTTGATCATAATCATGTAAAAGTAATTAACTCTTAGGAAACACTAGTCAAATTCAGATCTAGTCCCATGTGTAAATCTAAAAGTCTTCAAATTGCCTGTTTGACTAATTCCTCAAGAGTGGTTTTAAGGTAGACACCATTGTATCCTAGTGACCTTTTGGAGTGTTTTTCTAATTGGTTGGGAAGAAGCACTGGGTGTTGTATGGAAACCAATTTGACAGTAAATTTCATATATTAAAAAATAAAAAAAAATAAAAAAAAAAAAAAAAAAAAAAAAGAAAGTAAAAAAAAAAAAAAAAATAATTGGTTGGGAAGAAAGTTAGATATTATTCTATTTCTTGGTGTAATAATATCTTGCTATATAAGAGGATATGAGGGAAAGGAGTAGAATCTGCCCTATTCACCATTTTGTGCTTAGCCCCTGGCATAGGAGACACTCAATAATGCTGATAGATTAAGTGCAAATATATAAATATTAACATAACTTGTTCATCTTGTAGGACGATTTTCACAAAGATTCCAAGATATAACTATGTGGATCCTGATTTTGCGTACACTAAATTGGAAAGAATTGGAAAGCAAGAACATGAAAACTATTATGAAAGATATATTAAACATTTAAGAAATGTGCGCATGCAGAAACAGGCAGAGAGGTAAAGTTTACTTCAAACAGTATGGAACAGATTGGGGCGCCTGAAGAGACAGAATTTTTTTCTTTACTCCTTAGTTTCTTTTCAGTGATTTAAGTGACCTTTACATATATGAAAATAGCAAAACATTGAACTACTTTTTCTGCAGTTATTTCCTTCCTTACTTTTGGTTTGGGAATGTTTTAGGTTGGGTTTCCCCAGAAATAAGGAGAAACAAGATAAGGAAAGCAAAATAGGACAGGTAAGAGAACTGAGAGATGATGTGTTTCAAATAAGGCTTACACTCAGCCTGATGCCTAAGGTCTCTTGAAGCAGAAATTATACCATATAGTTGTTCCTACGTTGAACCAAAGGGCCTCGTCTTTTGTGCTCCATTTCAGCCATTTCTTGTGAGCTGTCTTAGGGTGTGGTGGGGTGGGCGTGATTTCCTTGGTGAGGTGTTTAAGAATGGGGTCTTGTCAGCAAAGGGCAATTTTATGCAGATTAGCGCATCATTCTACTTAAGTGGTTCTGAGTGGGGCAGCAGAAGCATGCAATATGGGGAATGTCTGGATTTGCTATTGTATTTTCTAAAACACTTGGCCTCAATTAGTTATTATGATTTCAATAGGGAATGTATGGATTCATATAACAATACAGACATAGGATTACAGCCAGCATCAGGTCTAAAGTCACCTTCGCTCTCAGAAACGGAAATAGAAGAGGAATCATCTGCAGCACAGCGTCGGATCAGACGTAACCAGTTGCTAAATACTAGGAATATAGCATCCAAGGAGACAAAGGCTCTGAAAACAAAGGCATGTGTGATATTTTAATTTCATGAAGCCATGAGAATTCCTAAAATATCTTTTGTTAATATTGAAAATTAATTTTGGAGTAATGGTTTTCCACAGGTTCTCAAAGGACTTAAATCAGACCCATCCACACCCCATGAAAAACATGACTGCAGCTTAATTTTGACACCAAAGCAAATTCATCAAGTAATTGTTGGTAAGAATCTGTAAAAACCTACTAATCCTTTGTTTTTTAACAGGCTTAATGACGTATAATTTATATTCCATAAAATTGACCTGTTTTAAGTATGCAAGTCAATGAATCTTAGTAAATTTATGGGATTATGCAACCATCACCATAATTCAATTTTAGAATGCTGCCATCACCCTCAGGACCATATGTACTTACTCCCAATTTGCAGCCATAGCTCCAGGCAACCATTAATCAATTTTCTCTCACTATAGATTTGCCTATTCTGAACATTTCATATAAAAGGAATCATAACAATATGTATTCTCTCTTATATGGCTGCTTTTACTTAGCATACTACTTTTCAGTTTCATCCAATAGGTATAAATAGGTATAAATGTTCCTTTTTATATCTTTAAAAAAATTTTAACATTTATTTATTTATTTGCAAGAGACACAGAGTGTGAGCCAGGGAGGGGCAGAGACAGAGGGAGACACAGAATTCAAAGCAGGCTTCAGGCTCTGAGCTGTCAGCACAGAGCTGGATGCAGGCCTCAAACCCACCAACCGTGGAATCATGACCTGAGCTGAAGTCTGATGCTTAACTGAGCCACCCAGGGGCGCCTCCTTTTTATATGTAAATAGCATTTCATTTTACGGGAGTACCACATTTTGTTTATCCATTTACCAGTTGATGGACACACGTTGTTTCTGGTCTGAGGCTGTTGTGAATAATGTTGCTATAAATGTTCACATGTAATTCTTTTGAGTGAATGTATGTTTTCATTTCTTGTGGTTAGATTCCTAGGAGTGGAATTGCTGAGTTGTATGGTAAATTTATGTCAATCATTTCAAGAAACTACCAAAAACTTTCCAAAGTGCACCAAGTTACAATCCCACCAACAATGTATGAGGGTTATATTTACTCCACATTCTCACCAGCAGTTGTTATTTTCTTTTTGGTTATAGTTATCCTTGTGATGTGAAATGTTCTCACTGTGGTTTTGATTTGCATTTTCCTCATGACTAAGATGATGAGTACATTTTCATGCATTTAAATAGACATAAATGTATATTTCCTTTGGAGAAATGTCTTTCAAATTCTTAGCCCAGTTTTTAATTTGAATATTTGCCTTCTTATTATAGATTTGTAACAATTATTTATATATTCTGGACATAAGTCCTTTATCAGATACATGATTTCCAAAGTCTGTGGCTTGGTTTTGTTGTTTATTTTTATTTATTTACTTATTTGTTTATTAAATTTTTTTTTTAATGTTTATTTTTGAGAGAGAGAGAGAGAGACACACAGACTGTGAGCGGGGGAGGGGGAGAGAGAGAGAGGGAGACACAGAATCTGAAGCAGGCTCCAGGCTCTGAGCTGTCAGCTCAGAGCCCCATGTGGGACTCGAACTCACAAACCACAAGATCATGACCTGAGCTGAAGTCGGATGCTTAACCAACTGAGCCACCCAGGTGCCCCCTTTTTTTATTTTTTAAATAGTGGTCCTTAACACACAGAAGTTTTTACTTAAATGATATTGAATTTATCGATTTTTAAAAAAAAATTTATTTAAGTTTTTTCTTTTCTAGATCATGCTTTTGATTTCATGCCCAAGAAATCTGTACCTAACTCAATGTCACAAATATTTTTTCTTGTTTTCTTCTAAAATGTTTGTACTTTTAGATATTGTATTTATGGTCTACAATTCCTTTTGAGTTTTTAGGTAGTAAGTTAAGAGTCTAAATTCATATTGCTGTATGTGGATATGTAATTGCCCCAGCACCATTTGTTGAAAATACTATCATTCATCATTGAATTACCTTGGCACCTTTGTCTAAAATCAATTAACCATATATGTCAGGGTTTATTTCTGGACTCTCAGTTCTGTTCCATTGATCTGCACGTCTGTCCTTACAACAGTTCTACACTTTGATACTGTACCTTTAGAGTATGTACATAAAAATATATGTACTAGTCTGAAGAGGAAGTTTTCATTTCATTCTAGGCAGGGTTAGGGTGGCTCTGAGGGAGATGTGGGCAGAGAATGATTTAATTGACATGGATTTGCTGATTCTCCCTTTAAGGAGAACCCACTACACAAAACACCAAATACCAATTCTTAAATTATCCAGACTAAAGGTGATGTCCAAAGAGGTACAAGGCCAGAGGCAACACAATGGGAACTGAGTAAATATCTGGGTGGTGATAGCTTATTATGTATGGCTGGTCAGTGGCCAAGTCCTCAGATCAGTGAGGACTATGGGAAATGCCCAAAGCAGGATCTGGCTCTGGGGAACGCAGGTGACATGGACTGGTAAAAAGAGTTAGCATCTGTCACCATTCACTGAGATTCTGAATGGGAAATAGGATCAGTGCTGTAACTGGAGCTAAACCTCCCTGCCACACAGTGGCAGTGAGGCACTTTGGCATGGCAGACTAGGAACTCTTTAGTTCATTGCCTGTCTGGGGTTGCATGTGGAGTTCAGTTCAGGTCATACAGCATTTACTGGGCCTCTCTTTTGTGCCGGGCATGTGATAGGTACTAGGCTCTATAGTCCCAGGAACTTGCCTTTCTTTATTGTGTGGTAAATACTCTGTGTCTTCCAAATTGGTGACTGACTAATCAGATAAGCAAATCTATAAAAATTCAAAAGGAGCAAAGTTAGAGGGCAGTGTCTAGTGTCTCCTCTACAACTCCTCCACCAGCTTCTCTCCCTTCTTTACCTGGTGTCCTAAGTTATTTTATTTTATTTTATTTTATTTTATTTTATTTTATTTTATTTTATTTTATTGTATTGTATTGTATTTTATGTTTATTTTCATTTGTCTTGAGAGAGAGAGAGAGAGAGAGAGCGAGCGAGCACAAGCAGGGGAGGGACAAAGACAGAGGGAAACAGAATCCCAATCAGGCTTTACCCCATCAGTGCAGAACCTGATGTGGGGCTCGAATTCGCGAACCATGAGATCTTGACCTGAGCTGAAATCAAGAGTTAGACGCTTAATCAACTGAGCCACCCAGGTGCCCCTAAGTATTTTAATAATGACCCTCTCTCTGGGGACAGGGCCCCTGTGTGAGTTTACAAGGTCAGCAACTGTGATGGTGGGAATTTTGTATCACTCTCATTTTTATACCTTAAAGGGGTTTTTTGAGCCTGTGCACAGAACAGGGACTGGAACTATCAAAGGAGATTACAGTGTCAGAAAGTTTTGCTCAATATTTATATTTTTAAAAATTAAAGTGATTGTCAAGAGGCACAATAGAGGATTTGGAGATTAATTGAGACAGTTAGTGAACACTGTTATAAAGTCCGGGTTAAGTCGGACATTATGCAAAGTATTGTTTGCTTCATCAGCAAATGACGAGTCACTTTGGTTTTTAGTTAATGATTTATTAATACATATTATAGGCCAGGCATTATGTTGAACAGTGTACAAACATGGTCTTATTTAATCCTTTAAATGATGTAAGCAACTTATAAGGTAATTGCTTTTATTTCCATTTTAGAGATGAGTAAAGTGAAGCCCAGAGAGCTGGTAAACCTTGATCAGATTGCTCAATATTTAGTGGAAAGGAGTGGATTTGAAATTAGGTTTCTCTAGCCGCACTTTCTGTGTCAGTTTCTCTTTACATTCCTCTTTTACAACCTGTATTTTTCTGTACAGTATTTCTGTCTTAGATTCTTCCCCAACTTCTTTTATGTCTACCTCACGGTATTGTTAAATCAGAATCTAGAATTTTGTATCTGTTTTCATAAAACGTATTATTGGTCTGCAATTTTCCTTTTTTTAAAAGTTTTTTTTTTTTTTTTTACTATCTTTGTTTTCTCAGAAAGTGTTCATTCCTCTCCTATATTCTGAATGAGATTGTGTAGAATTATATTGTTCTTTAAAAGAGTTCTTCAGAGAAACCATCTGGGAATGGAGAGTTCATTTACAGAGGATGTTTAATTACAAATTCATTTTCTTTAATAGTTGTAGGACGATTCAGATAATCTACACCATTTTAGGAGACTTTTGGTAGTTTGTGGCTTTCCAGGAATCGATCCCCTTTATGTGCATAGAATTGTTTAAAGCATTCCCAAATTATCTTTTTAATGTCTGCGTTGGAAACATCAGTAGTGATATAGCCTCTCTTCTTAATATTGAGAATTGATGTTTTTCTTGTTATTTTCCTTTTAAGTCTCAGTAGAGGTTTATCAATTTTATTGGTCATTAAGAACTTGCGTTTGGTTTCATTGATTTTTCTCTGTAGTTTTCTGTTTTTAATTTTAATGACTTCTTATATTTGGCATTTCCTTCTGTTTGCTTTGTATCTTTTATTTGGATTGCTCTTTTTTTTTCTAACTTCTTGAGGTAGAAACTTAAATTGTTGATTTATACCCTTATTTTTCCTAATATAATTTAGTGATGTATATTTCTTTTTTTAATTTAAAATTTTTTTGATGTTTTATTTATTTTTTTGAGAGAGATGGAGACAGACCATGAGCAGGGAAGGGGCAGAGAGAGAGGGAGACAGAGAATCCGAAGCAGGCTCCAGGCTCTGAGCTGTCAGCATAGAGCCAGACACTGGGCTTGGACTCATGAACCGTGCGATCAGGACCTGAGCTGAAGTCGGATGCTTAATCGACTGAGCCACCAAGACACCCAGATGCCCCAGTGTTACACATTTCTCACTAAATAATACTTTCGCTATATCTCACATATTCTTGTATGTTTTCACTTTCTTTCAGTTCAATACACAGTTGACCTTTGAACAACATGGAGGTTAGTGGTGCTGATAACCCCCCTACCACATGGTCGAAAAATTGGCCTGTAACTTTTGACTCCCCCACAAGTTAACTACTAATAGCCTACTGTTGACCAGAAGCCTTACTGATAATATAAACAGTTGATTAACACATAGTTTGTATGTTATGTGTGTTATATATTATTTTCTTAAATAATAGATTGCAGGCCATTTGCTTCCTTCCTTAAAAAAGGAAGCATAGGGAAAAAACAATATCTGTGATGATGAGGAAGGCAAAGTGTCTTAGATATGACATAAACCAAACTCCTCAATCCATAAAAGAACAAATGGATAAAAAAAGAACAAAAGAACAAATAAATAAATTGGAGTTGATCAAACTTCAGTGTTTGTGCTCCTCAAAAGCAACTAATGAGAGGATAAAAACAAGACATAGGCTGAGAGAAAATTATTTGCAAATTATGTATCTCATGAAGGAATTGCAACAAGAATGTGTATAAAACTTTGGAGATTCAATATTAAGAAAACAAATGACCGGATTAAAAAATGGGCAAAGGGATTTGAACAAATAATTCATCAGTGAAGATATACAAATGAGAAATAAGCACATGGAAAGATGCACAGCATTGTTAGTTGTTAGGGAAACAGTATAAAACCACAGTGAGATATGACTGTAAATCTATTAGAATGGCTACATAAAAAAAAAAAAAAAAAAGCAAACCCAAAGCTCACCATTTCAGTTGTTGCCAGTGATATGAGTGAGCTGGGACTCTTATACATTGCTAGTGGAATGGGAAATTAACCACTTGAAAACGGGCAGTTTGTTATACATTTATACATACATTTACCATATGATCCATGCATTCCACTCCTAGATATTTGTCCAAAAGAAATGAAATCATGTGTCCAAACAAATACTTGTGGACAAATGTTTTAGCAGCTTTTTAAAAAAAAGTTTATTTTGAGAGAGAGAGAGAGAGAGAGAGAGAGAGAGCGAGCTGGGAAGGGGCAGAGACAGAGAATCCCAAGTAGGCTCTGCGCTGTCAGTGTGGAGCCCTATATGAGGCTCAATCTCATGAGCCATGAGATGACGACCTGTGCCTAAATCAAGAGTTGGACACTTAATCGACTAAGCCACCCAGGTGCCCAAATGTTTTAGCAGCTTTAATTATAATAGCCAGTACCTGGAAACAATCCAGGTGTTATTTAACAGGTGAAGAGACAAACGTTCACCTGTAATGGACTACCATTTAGTAATATAAAGGAATGGACTATTGACACTTAAAACAACTTGAATGAATCTCCAGGGAATTTGCAGAGTGAAAGAAATCAGAGAAAAGCTGCCAATGTTATATTATTCCTCTCATAAACTCTAGAACATGCAAACTGATACACAGTGGCATAAAGCAGCAGATGAGTGGGTGTCTGGGAAGGGGGAAGTACTGAGGATGATGGGAGGGAGAGAATATAAAAGGACACAAGCAAACTTTGGAGTGATGGATGTTCATTCTCTTCGTTGTGGTGATGGTTTCACAGGTATATACATATGTCAACACCTAGGAAATTCCACACTTTAAATGCATACAGGTTATTGTATATCAGTTATGATTAAATCGAGGTGTTAAAAGTAGACTCAGACTTATAATTATTAAAATTGTTATGATATAAAAAACTTTTGTCATTTAAAAGTACCAATTAGTGGGAAAATTACCCATTTCTCTAAATTCTGGATAAATGAACATAAATGTATTGATGGAAGTGGAGAAGGTGTTACAGTGTAAATTCATGTACCAAGATGAGTTATAATGAATGTTAATAATTTTTCTATATAATTTGTCACATAATTAGGATATATGTAATTTTAACCAATAATCTCCAAACACCAAATTATGGACATTTAGATAAAAATCTTGGTTAGTAACTTCTGATATTGCAATAAATAATTTTCTAAGTATCATTTTTTATAAATTAATTGATGAAAATACAGTATGAAGACTTAAAAAAAATATCTGAATACATTTGCCAACACTAAACCTAATAACTTTTCATTTTTTCAGGGCCCTCTGTCCTTAATTTTGGTGATATTTGCGTGAACTCCACAAATACTCGTCTACTGCATGTTGTTAATATGCTACCTATGCATATTTTGATCCAGCTAGATATTAATTTGAAAGAACTTCAGAAAACCAACCAGTTTTCATATGTGATTCCACCTACAGCTAGTACTTATATTTCAATGGTATTTGAATCTCCCACCATTGGAAAATTTTGGAAGTAGGATTTATTTTTTAATTTCTATATGCTAGAATTAAAGTGTCCTTGTGTAGAATATGTATTTACTTGCTTCAGTAATTGTAGCATATGTTACATTTGGTCCTCAAACATAGAAACTATACATACACCAGTTTATAGGATTTGTAGATTGATATTTCAGTGACAGCCTACCGTAAATATTTTGATGTATTGCTTACTAAGGATTAACTGCAGATGTTAATAATATATGCATTTTTGCATGTAACTGAATTCTGTAATTGCAAATAGCTATTATCAGTTCAGTTTGGATGCTTTTGCTGTGTTACAGGTCATTCACCTTTACAGTGAACAATATACCTGGTGGGCATATCCTAGTGATGGCCGTTGTCATGCCAGTAGAACTGGAGCTATCTTCTAAAGAGCTAGTTTTGAGACCACATGGCTTCTCGATGAAAACATGTTTTATGGGGACAGTTGCTTTGTATAACCATCAGAATTATTTTGCCAAATTTGAATGGCAACCAGTAAACACAGAAAGAGGAATGGCATTTTCCATTCGTCCAGCTAAAGGTAATAGTTTATTCTATTTGTTTGATTTAGACACTAAATCATGGGCTCAGGCAGTAATCATTTATTGAGTGAGAACTGTATAATGGTCCTAAAAATAGAAGCAAATCAGATAGGGTCACTGGGGCATGTACTTTTTTTTTTTTTTAAGTTTGTTTATTTTTTAGTAATCTCCACCCCCAACATGGGGTATGAACTCACAGCCCTGAGATCATGAGTCACATGCTCTTCCAAATGAGCCAGCCAGGCACCCCCTATTGTAACCATTTAAAAAAATATATTTAGTTTTAAATTTACATCCAAGTTAGTTAGCGTATAGTGCAATAATGATTTCAGGAGTAGAATCCAGTGATTCATCCCATACATGTAACACCCAGTACTTATCCCAACAAGTATTCTCCTTAATGCCCCTTGCCCTTTTAGCCCTTGCCCTCACCCACAACCCCTCCAGCAAGCCTCAGTTTGTTCTCTGTATTTAAGAGTCTCTTAGGGGCACCTGGTTGGCTCGGTTGGTTAAGCACCTGACTTTGGCTCAGGCCGTGATCTTTCAGTCTGTGGTTCGAGCCCCGTGTTGGGCTCTGTGCTAACAGCTCAGAGCCTAGAGCCTGCTTCAAATTCTGTGTCTTCCCCTCTCTCTCTGCACCTCCTCTGCTTGTGTCCTCTCTCTCAAAAAATAAACATTAAAAAAATTAAAAAGAATCTCTTATGTTTTGTCCCCCTCCCTCGTTTTATATTATTTTTGTTTCTCTTCCCTTATGTTCATCTGTTTTGTATTCTAAATTCCACATATGACTGGTCATATGATATTTGTCTTTCTCTAATTTCACTTAGTATAATACACTCTAATTCCATCCACATTGTTGGAAATGGCAGGATTTCATTCTTCTTGATTTCCAAGTAATACTCCATTGTGTCTATGTGTGTGTATATATGAATATATAAATAAATATATATATATATATACATATATATATACCACTCCATTGTGTATATGTATACACACACACACACACACACACACATACATATACATACACACCATGTCTTCTTTATCCATTCATCTGGCGGTGGACATTTGGGCTCTTTCCGTACTTTGGCTATTGTCAGTAGCGCTGCTATAAACATTGGGGTGCATGTGCCCCTTCAAAACATCACACCTCTATCCTTTGGATAAATACCTAATAGTGCAATTGCTGGATCGTAGAGTAGTTCTATTTTTAATTTTCTGAGGAACCTCCATACTGTTTTCTAGAGTGGCTGCACCAGTTTGCATTCCCCCCAGCAGTGCAAAAGAGATCCTCTTTCTCTGCATCCTTGCCAACATCTGTTGTTGCTTGAGTTGTTCCTGTTAGCCATTCTGACAGGTGTGAGGTGGTATCTCATTGTGCTTTTGATTTTTATTTCCCTGATGATGAGTGATGTTGAGCATTTTTTCATGTGTCTGTTGGCCATCTGGATGTCTTCTTTGGAGAAGTGTCTATTCATGTCTTTTGCCCATTTCTTCACTGGATTATTTGTTTTTTGGGTGTTGAGTTTGATAAGTTCCTTATAGATTTTGGATATTAACCCTTTATCTGATATGTCAGTTGCAAATATCTTCTCCCATTCTGTCAGTTGCCTTTTGGTTTTGCTGATTGTTTCCTTCACTGTGCAGAAGGTTTTTATCTTGATGAGGTCCCAGTAGTTCATTTTTGCTTTTATTTCCCTTGCCTCTGGAGACATGTTGAGTAAGAAGTTCCTGTGGCCAAGGTCAAAGAGGTTTTTGCCTGCTTTCTCTGCTAGGATTTTGATGGCTTCCTGTCTTACGTTTAGGTCTTTCATCCATTTTGAATTTATTTTTGTGTATGGTGTAAGAAAGTGGCCAGGTTCATTTTTCTGCATGTCACTGTCTAGTTTTCCCAGCACCATTTTCTGAAGAGACTATCTTTATTCCATTGGTATGCGCTGCATACCTCCCTAGCTTTGTGGCTCAAGTTATGCAGATTGTTGTGCTAACCCTCACATCAATTTTCTAGGTGTGTAAAATGGTTTGGTGCTAATCTAGCTGCATTTCAGGGACGAGAGAAGCTGAGAACTTCCATGCTGCTCTGCCATCTTGGCTCCTCCTTGGCATTTACTTTTCCATATATGATATGTAAATTTGATTTGAAAATATGGATCCAGTGTTAGGGTTCTCCAGAGAAAAGAAGCAATAGGAAATATGTATAGAAAAAAAGGGAGGGAGAGGGAGAGAGGGAGGTGAGAGGTTGATTTTAAAGAACTGGCTCATATAATTGTGTGGACACTCTAGCAGGCTGGCAGGCTGGAGACCCAGGAACAAATTGATGTTGCAGTCTTGAATCCAAAGGGACTTCAATTTATTCTCTTCAGGCCTTCAGTTTACTGGATGAGACCCTTCCACATTGTGGAAGGTAATCTTTACTCAAAGTTTATTGATTTAAATGTTCATCACATCTAAAAAATACCTTTTGGGAACATCTAGACTGACCAAACAACTGGGTACCATAGCCCGGTCAAGTTTGGACAAGTTGACAAAATTAATCATCATAGATACAGATGAACATAGTATTGTTTTATTAGTTTCTGTTTGATGATGGTGATAAGATATGATTCAGAATGACATTTTTTTTAGATCATGAAATATTTTAGAAGGATCCACAAATTCCTTATAATCAATATTTAATACAGGTCATAATATCCAGTTAATAAAATTAAGAACTTAAGACTGTCATTTAAATAAGGAATTCATTAATAGAATGTATTCTCAGAATTACTGTTCTTGATGGTTCCATATATTTGTTAATTGTTACCCTTGTTTCTGCCATTCTCTGGACTCTACAATTCCCCATAATGTGCCTGTTACAAAACTGAGCCCTGTTACTGCTGAAGTGTTATCTAGTAGCCTTTCAAATTCAGCAAACATCATTGTTAGGTGCTGTGAGGATCTCGTGAGTACACAAGGTATCATTTAAAGAAATAATATGGCAAGTTAAAAGTTGAATGACCACTTTAATGTACATGTTATGCCTTTTCAGTTAAATGGAAGGTTCTGGATTTTTGTATCTGCAGTGACTCACATGGTACTTCATAACCAGCTGAAGTCCATTTCTGCTTGAATGCGAAGTAAAAGAAACTTTGGGGTTAGATATACCTGATTTCTTCAAAACGGATCTTAGCTTCTAGCTAGCTTTGTGATCTTGAGAAAAATACTCTATAAGCACTAGGTTTCCTTATTTGTAGAATGAAGAGACTAATATATCTCATAAAGATTAAATGTATGGAAAAGTCCTGTAAAGACTGGCAAAGAGTAGATGCCAAAAGAAGTAGATAACAATTTGATTATGAAAATTTGCTAATTCTGTTTGGACTTCTTTTTTCCCTGAAAATGTCCTCAGAGTAATAACAGCCTATCATGCATTACAGCGTATCATGCATCCAGCCAGCCATCCCCATTTTCAATCACTTGCTTCCTGCTTACTTCCCTGTCTTTTTCCTTCCCTCCTTTCTTCCCTGCACTCTTCCCTTCTCCCTTCCACTCCTTCCTTCCTTCCTTCCTTCCTGATTTTTCATTTATGAATAGTCATCATTTGGGATCTGCATAGAGTATATTTCAGATTAAAGAATAGTACTGGTTTGTAGAAATCTTGCCATAGGTGTATATTCTTGTGAGTGTCGGTCATTTCCAAATAATGATTTTTTATATAACTCTACCACTGGTTGTAACAGGGAGTGTTATAAACAAGTTCAGGATTAATTTAAATTCACTTAATTTTGGTATGAATATATATGTGTATATCTACAGTGGAAAATAGTACTGCACTTTCATTAGGGTTAGAGATCATTGATATCACCATATTTAATCTTGTTATTAGCCTGTATTGATTTAAAAATCTCAGATTATAATTTATTAAGCATTCAAGTTATACTTCCATGAATATTTAGCAGATTCATTTGACCAAGCTCTTTTTTTTTTAAGTGTATTTATTTATTTTGAGAGAAAGTATGAGTGGGGGAAGGGCAGAGAGAGAAGGAGAGACAGACTCCCAAGCAGGCTGTATGCTCAGTGCAGAGCCCAATGCAGGGCTCCATCTCAAGACCGTGAGATTAGGACCTGAGCCTAAATCCAAAGTCAGATACTCAATTGACTAAGCCACCGAGCCACCCTACCAAGCTTTTTTTTTTTTTTTTTTTTTTTTTAATTTTTTTATTAACACTGGTAAGACTGGGTCCTGCCTCAGTACTAGAGAGAAGCTGAGTAAATAATCAGAGAAGAGAGAGGAAATACTTCTGCACATTTCAGGATTCTAAATAAACCTTCTCTAGTTTTTTTGAACAGGCATCATACAATGGTAGTTATATTATCTGTATTCCAGTTATAGGTTTGATTAAGCACATGGTAAGGCACTGAGTGTGTCTGGAAAGCACAGTCCATGGCCCTTTTCCTTGTATTTCTCCATCTGAAGCAGGGCCGAATGGGTTGGGCTTCTCCTTTGAGGCTGCCATGGAAATGTAGTGATGATGCTTAATTTGTCAAAAGAGAAGTGGGTTTATAATATTATGAACTGGAAGGATGGTTATGCTGACACTTGTTGGAATTCTTATTTTTATAGGGAAGATTTTAATTTTTCATTTTCTTTGGGTTCCTCATAATACCTGTTAAATTTTTCAAAGTACAAAACACAAAGACATGTATTCTAAATATGTTTTTGAGTAAAACCATTAACCTTTAAGTACTTTTTTAAAAATGAGATTTCATTTTTTTTAAATGTTTGTTTATTAGGGAGATGGCAGTTTCTAGGCTGAGGAAGGCCACATAGTAAGGAATGGTAGTATAGGAAACTAGAAGGATTATTGCTCCTTGAAGGCATTGTCACCCTGCACAGGCAGCCCTGGAATACCTATCTATGGACTTCTGACTGAGTAAGATAAATAAGCCCCTATTTACCTAACCCTCTATAGCAGGTCTTTTGTTACTTACAGACAAATATAATCCTTTTTTCTTGCTTTTAATAATTTGTTGTCAAGTTAGGTCACATACAGTGTAGTCTTGGCTTCAGGAGTAGATTTCTGTGATTCATTACTGATATACAACATCCAGTGCTTATCCCAAAAGATGCCTCCTCAAAGCCCATTACCCATTTTTCCTACTCCCCCAACCCCCCACCCCCATCAACCTTCAGTTTATTTTCTGTATTTAAGAGTGTCTTATGGTTTGCCTCTGTGTTCATAACTAATTTTTCCTTCCCTTCCCCTAGGGTCTTCTGTTAAGTTTCTCAAATTCCACATATGAGTGAAAACATGGTATCTGTCTTTCTCTGACTGACTCCCTTAGCATAATACATTCCAGTTCTATCTACGTAATTGCAAATGGCAAGATTTCATTCTTTTTCATTGCCAAGTAGTATTCCATTATGTATATATACACCACATTTTCTTAATCCATTCATCAGTTGATAAACATTTGGGTTCTTTTCATAATTTGGCTATTGTTGATAGTGCTGCTATAAACATTGGGGTACTTGTACCCCTTCGAAAAAGCATCCCTGTATCCTTTGGATAGAATCCTAGTAGTGCTATTGCTGGGTCATAGGGTAATTCTATTTTTAATTTTTTGAGGAACCTGTACACTGTTTTCTAGAGTGGCTGCACCAGTAGCTGCACTATTCCCACCAATAGTGAAGAGGGTTCCCCTTTCTCCGCATCCTTGCCAACTTCTGTTGTTTCCTGAGTTGTTAATTTTAGCCACTGACAGGTGTGAGGTGGTATCTCATTGTGGTATTGATTTGTATTTCCCTTATGATGAATGACGTAAAGCATTGTTTCATATGTCTGTTGGCCATCTGGATGTCTTCCTTGGAGAAGACTCCATTCATGTCTTCTGCCCATTTCTTCACTGGATTATTTGTTTTTTGGGTGTTGAGTTTGGTAAGTTCCTTATAGATTTTGGATACTAGCCCTTTATCCAATATGCTATTTGCAAGTATCTTCTGCCATTCCATCAGTTGCCTTTTAGTTTTATTGATTGTTTCCTTTGCTGTACAGAAGGTTTTATCTTGATGAGGACCCAATACTTCATCTTTGCTTTTATTTCCCTTGCCGTCGGAGATGTGTCAAGTAGGAAGTTACTATGGCCGAGGTCAAAGAGGCTGTTGCCTGTTATCTCCTCTAGGATTTTGATGGTTTCCTGTCTCACATTTTTTAAAATATAATTTATTGTCAAATTGGCTTCCATACAACACACAGTGCTCATCCTAACAAATGCCCTCCTCCATGCCCATCACCCACTTTCCCCTCCCTCTCACCCCCCCATCAACCCTCAGTTCTCTGTATTTAAGAGTTTCTTATGGTTTGCCTCCCTCCCTCCCTCTCCGTAACTTTTTTTTTTAAATTTTTTTAATGTTTATTCACTTTTTGATAGAGACAGAGCTCAAGTTGAGGAGGGGCAGAGAGAGAGGGAGACACAGAATCCAAAGCTAGCTCCAGGCTCTGAACTGTCAGCACAGAGCCCGACGCGGGGCTCGAATTCATGGACCATGAGATCATGACCTGAGCCAAAGCCAAATGCTCAACCAACTGAGCCACCCAGGCACCCCTCTGTAACTTTTTTTCCCCCTTTCCCTCCCCCATGGTCTTCTTTTAAGTTTCTCAAGATCCATATATGAGTGAAAACATATATCTGTTTTTCTCTGACTGACTTCTTTCACTTAGCATAATACCCTCCAGTTCTATCCACATTGCTGCAAATGGCCAGATTTCATTCTTTCTCATTGCCAAGTAGTATCCCATTGTATGTATAAACCACATCTTCTTTATCCATTCATTAATTGATGGACATTTAGTCTCTTTCCATAATTTGGCTCTTATTGAAAGTGCTGCTATAAACATTGGGGTACATGTACCCTTATGCATCAACACTCCTGTATCCCTTGGGTAAATTCCTAGCAGTGCTATTCCTGGGTCGTAGAGTAATTCTATTTTTAATTTTTTGAGGAACCCCCATACTGTTTTCCAGAGTAGCTGCACCAGTTTGCATTCCCACCAATAGTGCAAGAGGGTTCCCATTTCTCTATATCCTTTCTAGCATCTATAGTCTCCTTATTTGTTCATTTTAGCCACTCAGATATACATGAGGTGGTATCTCAGTGTGGCTTTGATTTGTATTTCCCTGATGAGGAGTGACGTTGAGCATCGTTTCATGTGTCTGTTGGCCATCTGGATGTCTTCTTTGGAAAAGTGTATTCATGTCTTCTGCCCATTTTTTCACTGGGTTATTTGTTTTTCGGGTGTGGAGTTTGGTGAGTTCTTTATAGATTTTGGATACTAGCCCTTTGTCCGATATGTCATTTGCAAATATCTTGTCCCATTCCATTGGTTGCCTTTTATTTTTTTTTTCAATATAAGAAATTTGTCAAATTGGTTTCCAACGTTGGTTGCCTTTTAGTTTTGTTGATTGTTTCCTTTGTAGTGCAGAAGCTTCTTATCTTGATGAGGTCCCAATAGTTCATTTTTGCTTTTAATTCCCTTGCCTTTGGAGATGTGTTGAGTAAGAAATTGCTGTGGCTGAGGTCAAAGAGGTTTTTTCCTGCTTTCTCCTCTAGGGTTTTGATGGTTTCCTGTCTCACATTCGGGTCTTTCATACATTTTGAGTTTATTTTTGTCTTTGTTGTAAGAAAGTGGTATAATTTCGTTCTTCTGCATGTTGCTGTCCAATTCTCCCAGCACCATTTGTTAGAGAGACTGTCTTTTTTCCATTGGATGATCTTTCCTGCTTTGTCAAAGATTAGTTGGCCATACATTTGTGGGTCCAATTCTGGGGTCTCTATTCTACTCCATTGGTCTGTGTGTCTTTTTTTATGCCAATACAATGAATACTTTCTTGATGCTTACAGCTTTGTAGTAGAGGCTAAAGTCTGGAACTGTGATGCCTCCTGCTTTGGTTTTCTTTTTCAATATTACTATGGCTATTTGGGGTCTTTTGTGGTTCCATTCACATTTTAGGACTGTTTGTTTTAGCTCTGTGAAGAATGCTGAGGCTAATTTGATTGGGATTGCATTGTATGAGTAGATTGCTTTGGGTAGTATCGATATTTTAACAACATTTCTTCTTCTAATCCATGGGATGTTTATCCATTTGTGTCTTCAATTTCTTTCATAAGCTTTGTGTAGTTTTCAGCATATAGATCTTTTACTTCTATGGTTAGGTTTATTCCTAGATATTTTATGGTTCCTGATACAATTGTAAATAGAATTGATTTCTTGATATCTTTTTCTGTTGCTTTATTATTGGTGTATAGAAATGCAACCAATTTCTGTACATTGATTTTATATGCTGCAACTTCGCTGAATTCACGTATCAGTTCTTGCACTTTTTTGGTGGAATCTTTCAGGTTTTTCATGTACAGTATTACGTCATCTACAAAAAGTGAGAGTTTGACTTCTTTTTTGCCAATTTGGATGCTTTTATTTCATTCTGTTGTCTCATTGCTGAGACTAGGACTTCTAACACTGTGTTAAACAACAGTGGTGAGAGTGGACATTCCCCGCATGTTCCTGATCTCAGGGGGAAAGCTCTTAGTTTTTCCCCATGGAGGATGATATTAGCTGTGGGACTTTGATATATGGCTTTTATGATATTAAAGTATGTACCTTCTATGCCTACTTTCTTGACGGTTTTTATCAAGGATGTTGTACTTTGTCAAATGCTTATTCTGCATCTATTGACAGGATCATTTGGTTTTTATCTGTTCTTCCATTAACGTGATGTATCACATTGATTTGTGAATTATGAACCAGTCCTGCAGCCCAGGAATGAAGTCCCCTTGTTCATGGTGAATAATTCTTTTAATATACTGTTGAATTTGATTTGCTAGTATCTTGTTGAGAATTTTTGCATCCATGTTCATTGGGGTTATTGGCATATAATTCTTATTTTTCATGGGGTCTTTATCTGGTTTGGGAATCAATGTAATGTTGGCTTCATAGAATGAGTCTGGAAGCTTTCCTTCTGTTTCTATTTTTTGTATCAGCTTGAGAAGAATAGCTATTAACTATGCTTTCAATATCTGGTAAAACTGCCCTGTGAAGCCATGTAGCCCAGGACTCTTATTTGTTGGGAGATTTTTGATAACCAGTTTAATTTCTTCACTGGTTATGGGTCTGTTCAAATTTTCTCCATTTTGTTGGCATATAATTTCTCATAGTATTCTCTAATAGTTTGTGTTTCTGTGGTGTTGGTTGTGAGATCTCCTCTTTCATTTGTGATTTTATATATTTGGGTCCTCTTTCTTTTCTTTTTGAGACGTCTGGTTAGGGGTTTATCAATTTTGTTTGTTCTTTCCAAAAACCGACTCTTAGATTTATTGATCTGTTCTTTTTCCTTGGACTGTATATTGTTTATTTCTGCTCTAATCTTTATTATTTCTCTAATATTTATTATTTTTCTTCTTCAGCTGGCTTTGGGCTTTCTTTGCTGCAGTGTTTCTTGTTTCTTTTGCTGTTAGGATAGGTTCTGTGTTTGGGACCTTTCTTGCTTCTTTAGATAGGCCTGGATTGCAATGTATTTTCCTCTTACGACTGCCTTTGCTGCATCCCAAAGGGTTTTGGATGGTCATGTTTTCATTTTCATTTGCTTTCATGTATTTTTAAATTTCTTTTTTAATTTCCTGGTTGGCCCATTCATTCTTTAGTAGGATGTTCTTTAACCTCCATGTATTTGGAGGCTTTTAAAATTTTTTCTTGTGGTTGATTTCAAGTTTCATAGTGTTGTGATTTGAAAATATGCACAGTATGATCTCAGTCCTTTTATATTTGTTGAGGGCTGTTTTGTGACCCCAGTATGTGATCTTTTTTGAGGAATGTGTACATTTGAGAAGAATGTGTATTCTGCTGATTTTGGATGAAAAGTTCTAAATATATCTGTTAAGTTCATCTGGCCCAATGTGTCATTCACAGCCATTGTTTCCTTACTGATTTTCTGTTGCTTTTGAATGAAAATTTCTAAATATATCTGTTAAGTCCATCTGGTCCAATGTGTCATTCATAGCTATTGTTTCCTTACTGATTATCTGCCTAGATGCTCTGTCCATTGTTGTAAGTGGAGCATTAAAGTCCTCTACAATCACAGTATTGTTATCTGTATGTTCATTTATGTTTGTGATTAATTTATTTATATATTTGGGTGTGTTTCCATGTTGGGGGTGTAAACTTTTACAGTTGTTAGCTCTTCTTGATGGTTAGGCCCCCTAATTATGATACAATGTCCTTCTTCATATCTTATTATTGTCTCTATTTTTAAATCTAGTTTGTGTGATATAAGTATGGCTACTCGGCTTTCTTTTGACATGCAGTAGCATGATAGATGGTTTTCCATCCCCTCACTTTCAATCTGCAGGTGTCCTTGTATCTAAAATTAGTCTCTTGCAGGCAGCATACAGGTGGATCTTTTTTTTTTTTTTTTTTTTAAATCCGTTCTGATACCTTATGTCTTTTGATTGGGGGATTTAGTAGTCCATTTACCTTCAGAGTGATTATTGTAAGTTATGGATTTGGTGTCCTGGTGTTATCTGTAGGTTTCATGTTTGGTGATGTCTCTGGTCTTTTGTAGTCTTTGCTGCTTTCCACTCACAGAGTCCCCCTTAGGACCTCCTGCAGGGCTGGCTTAGTGGTCATGAACTCCTTTAGTTTTTGTCTAGGAAAGTCTTTATCTCTCCTTCTATTCCAAATGACAGCTTTGCTGGATACACGATTCTTGGCTGCATATATTTCTATTCAGCACATTGAGTATCTCCTGCCACTCCCTTCTGACTTCCTAAGTTTCAGTGGACAGGTATCTTATGACCCTTATGTGTCTACCCTTATAGATTAAGGCCTGTTTTTCCATAGCTGCTTTCAGAATTCTCTTTATCCTTGTATTTTGTAAGTTTCACTCAGATATGTCATGGTGTTGGCATGTTTTTGTTGATTTTGAAAGGAGTTCTCAGTGCCTCCTGGACTTGGATGTCTGTGTCCTTCCTTATATTAAGGAAGTTCTCTGCTATAATTTGTTCAAATAAACCTTCTTCCCCTTTCTGTCTTCTTTTGGAATGCCTCTGATAAGGATATTATTTGATTTCATTTCATTGAACCACTTAGGTCTCTAATTCTTCCCTCATAGTCTAGTAATTTCTTTTCTCTCCTTTTCTCGGCTTCATCATTTTCCATTATTTTATTGTCTATTTCACCTATTCTCTGTTCTGCTTCTCTCATCCTTGCTGTCACTGCATCTAGTTTAGTTTGCATCTCATTTACAGCATTTTTAAATTCATCATGACTATTTCTTAGGTCCTTGATCTCTGCAGCAATAGATTCTCTGCTATCTTCTATGTTTTTTTCAAGCTCAGCTATTAGTCTTAGGACTGTTATTCTATTTTAATGTTCACATATATTGTTTATATCTCTTTTGAGCCATTCTCCAGCTGTCATTTCTTCCTTGAATTTCTTTTGAGGAGAATTACTCCATTTCATTATTTTGGCTGGTTTTATGTGTTTTAGTAGCTTGTTCTGACTCCTGTACCTGTGAATACTACTATATTAAAATGCAGTCATACTGTCTAGAGCCTGGCATGTCCAAAAGTGTTTTTGATGTGTGTTGCATGCTATCCATTGTTGCATCTTTGGTTGCTTTTTCTCACTGCTTGTTGTGGTGGATTTGACTTTCCACCAGGTGTTCTTTGATTTTTTCATTGAAGTAACCCTGGAAAAAAGGAATAAGTGGGCAGGGGAAGAAGTCTTATCCCATACAAAGAGAGAAATGACAGGGGTCGAAAAAAATACCAGGCAGAGAATCAAAGAAAGTATAAGCCTTAATCTAGAGAGAGAGGAAAATAAAGAAGAAAAACGTACAGAAAAGGTATAAAAAAATTGAGTAAAAATGCCTGATGAAGCAAACAACCAGAAAAGAGAATGAAAAAAAAATATATGTATACACACACACACACACACACACACACACAGACACAAAATAAGAATTGATCAAAAATCAAATCAGGATCTCTGGGCCTGATTCCAGTGGAAAGAGGTTTAAGAAATGGGGGGTGGTAGAGGGAAAAAGAAGAAAAAAGAGAAGTAAAAGAAGAGAAAAAAATAATAAAAGAATTAAAAAAGAAACAGACTAATATACAAAACATCAGGACAGTTGTCTCTTGGTGCCTGGGGGCTGTTCTGGTCTGGAGCAGAGGCCATCTGGTTTGGTTGGGGTCAGTCCTGCTCTGGTAGATAAGTAGTTACCCAGCACAGAGTGGCAGGGTTTGGTATAAGTGGGTTCTGTCCCCACTGAGGGCCACTGTGATGTTCTCTGAATCCCAGCCATGTTGGTGATGGGGCAGAAAATGGTAACACCCCAACTCTCTTCCCCAGATAGGGTGTCTTAAACCATGCTGTTCAGGCAGCCCTCACATAATAGTGCTGGCGGGCAGCTTGTCCTGCTCCACAGTCTCCTGTGCCTCCTAGGTGCTCTGCTCGGATTCAAACCTGATGTCTTAAAGGATCCTGCACCACAAAACCCAATTCTGGAATAGCGCCAGTCTGCCCAGTCGACAAAGAGCCTCTGGTTGGCGCCTGCAGGGTGTTTTGTCCTTGGAGGGGCAATAAACCCTCTTCCTACAGTACTCGAGGGAGGGGACTGCTCTTGCCCAGTGTGTCCCTGAGATCACTACAGCTCCCAGGGGCTGGCTCCCCTCCCCTCCCAGGCACATGCAAACAGCTGGCTCTGGTCCAGAGAAAGTTGCGTACCCCTGAAAACCCCTATCTTCACTTGTAAGGTTGTTTGCAAAGTAGAAACTGTCGCTCTCTATATTTTTGGTTCCCCAGACTATGGTCTGGAGATGTTTTTCTCTTGTCCAAATACAATCCCACACGTCTCCAGCCTCTCCTCACTTCCTTTTGTCTCTCCACAGAAGGGGTCCCCTCCCCTCCGTACCTATGCCATCCGTTCTCCGTTTTATCTCTTCCACTTTGCAAACACGCGCTTCTGTCCCACTAAGCTGTCTCTTTCCACCTGTGGGGATCCTTCTGCCCCTCAGCAGATTGATTTCCTGGGTGTTCCAGATGACCTGACTTCAATTCAACTGTGTTGGAGGGATGAGGGGGAAATAATGATCCCCCTACTTTTCCACCAGCTTGATTCCTCCCAGACAAATATAATCCTGATGGACGCCACTAGACTGTTAGTTTTTCCCTGAGCAGTTTCTTTTCTCTTTATAAATTATGGTGCCTACCATAGTATTGGCACTCAGAAGTATTAACAATAACATCTGGCACTGGGTGTTTTCGTGGCATCACACACTATGGTAATTGCTTTACATGTCTTATTATCTCTCTTCTTGACCACTGCAAAACTAAGAGGTACGCACTATGTTTTTAAGTTTATGGAAACTGCCATCGCATGAAAATGTACCTAACCCTAAGGCAAAATATATATGTGACACTCACTCATCATTCTGTTTAATGTTCCATGCATTTGAATTTTCCTTTGGAGGAAGAACTTGTAAGTCATTCTTTCCATCAAATATTATTTTCTTACTCCAAAGGAAATGATGAATTTAAACAGATAAAGCAGCCCACACCAAATGTGCCTAATATCTCCTGGGTTCTCAATACATTTGAATTATAGAAATGTGTTAATTACTGTTAGCAATATCAGAAGTTCTATCTCTAGGACTGTGAACACATAAAAACAAAAAAGTCTCTGGTAATTGTAATTTTTTACTCTGAAAACTGAATGAGTGATGTTAATAAGTATTTCAGAGTGTTGGGAAACATGAAGGAGAAATTTTGCTAAATACTGGCATACTTTTTGTCAAATATTTTGATCTGCTTAATAAAATTGGAAAATAAGGTATGCATGTTAGCTTTTAATCAAATTCTCTAGGTCTGTACTCATTTGATAATCTCTCATATAGTATTTCCCTATATTTTGAATTTAATTTAAATAATTTGTTATATAATGTCATTACATTTTTATGCCAGCTCTTATTTTGGATATTAAAATAAATACAATTAAAATATGGTCCATATCTGTTCTTTCTAAATCCTCTGTAGGCACTGTTGAACCATATTCCTCCTTGCAATGTGAAGTAACTTGGCAGCCAGGTTTCAGTTCTCCGGAAAGGGGAGAATTTGTTCTTCACGTCAATGAAGGAAACACAATGACCCTAAAATGTGTTGCACAAGTAATGATTTCCATTGGATATGATTTTTATTTGGAAGACTCTAAATTGGTTGGGCATATATATGTGTGTATAGTTAGGTATATATATATTAGTAAAACTGATTTTCCTTGCAGTATTTTTTTAACTGAATTACCCATCCTCTTGGTACCACTTCTCTACCATAAATGAAGACTTTGCTAAAAAATGGTATTGTGTTACCTAGAATTAACTCAGAAATCCAAGACTTTGGTGCCAATGGTACTAGATTGTTATTAGAGCCTTTATAAACGTAAAATAGCATGAGAGCCACTTAACAATTACTTCATTAAAAGAAAAGAAAAATAGAAAAAATTGTGTTTTTGTCCTACTATAATGCCTTGTTAGAATTCTAGTAGTAATTAATAACTCAGTGTGAAATGGATCATGTAATTTACATATTAAGGAGATATGGAAATTCTTATTTTTATAGAACATACTGCTTATAATAAAAATGAGTAAAGTTAAAACTGCAGTATGTTGATTTTAACATTCTGTGGTAGAGCCCAGAAGGCCTTAAGTTCATGCCTTGTCATCACCAAGAATCCACTTTACTTGTGTACTAAATTTTCTTTCCAATATTGGTAGTAATTTAACAAGTCAATGCTGTTTTATTACATCTCGTCTCTATCTCCAGGCCATGATCATGCTCTTAAATATTTTAGCTATGAAGGAGCTCATAGCCTTAAGAGATAAGAGATTCATCCACTTTAATGATGGCATCAATCAGTACAGTCTTTCCTCTGCTCTAGGCTTGAAATCAGCAGGACCTTACTTTTTTCCCTATGTTTAAGTTACTTACTGTTCTTTAAAAAACTTTCTATTGAAGTATATAGTATACACACAGTATATATTATACATACAGAAAAGTATATTATGATTTCCATATTGTTCAGTCTTTACAGACTGATGGCACCTTTGTAACTCACACCCAGATCAACCAGATCAAGAAATAGCATATGACTAATATTCCACAAGAACCATCCTTCCCTCCCCAATTTACAGTTCCAGTCACTCCATCCCTCCCAGAGTCATCACTATCCTTACTTCTAAGGACATAGATTAATCTTTGTTATGAGCTTTATTTAAATGTAATCAAAACATGTGTTCTCTTTTATGTCTGGCTTCTTTTGTTCATCATTAGGTTTGTGGGCTTTGTCTATTCTGAAACGTGTGGTGACAGTGTATTCATTCTCATTCCTGAATAGTATTCCATTGTGTGACTATACCATCATTTTTCTATCACACAGCTGATGGGGATTTGGATTGTTTCAGATTTATCACTACTATAATAGTGCTTCTGTTGACATTTTTATAGATGTATTTTGGTGAATATATGCACATAGTTCTTTAACTGTTGCTTTCATAACTGTGTATGACAAAGTTACTAATAGAAATTTGCTCACATACCCCATGTGTATTTTTTCTAACAGATAAAAGGTGAACAATTTAGTAGTTTAGGCTTTGCATTAGTAATGTCATTTATTAGTTACTTTGTGTCAGGCAGGATGCTAAATGCTATTCATGTATTTTCTAATTTAATCTTTACAACAACTCTGTAAGGCTGTATTTATGACTCAGTTGATGGATGAGGAAATGCAGGATTAGGGTGGGTAATTAACAACGGTGAGTTCACACATGCAGTAAATGCTCTAGATGGAATTTCTATCCAGATCTCTTTGCCTCCACAGTCTTTGCTGTTACCCTTTGTTAAAATGTGTCCACTTTCCTACCCTAGGATTGCTTAAAAATAAAGTCTGAGATCTCAATAATGGGTTAGGTTATTTTATGATAAATTCTTGACATCCTTAAAGTTAAATGAATTGTGAAGTGTTTCTCTTAAGAAAGTAAAGATGGAGGAACATGAAGTGATTAAATAAAATGTTCATTGTCATTAATTTATGAAGTATTTAGTTGACCACTTTGTTATGTTAGCTTTGTTTATTTTTTTAATTTTTAAAATGTTTTTTTTAACATTTTATTTATTTTTGAGAGAGAGAGAGAGAGAAAGAGAGAAAGAGAAGTGAGCAGGAGAGAGGCAGAGAGGGAGACACAAAATATGGAGCAGGTTCCAGGCTCTGAGCTATCAGCACAGAGCCTGACATCGGGCTAGAACCCACGAACCGTGAGATCACAACCCTAACCCGAAGTCAGACGCTTAACTGACTGAGCTACCCAGGAGCCCCTATTAGCTTTGTTTACAAATCTATTATTCCAATTTCCCAAGTCATATTCTTCAAATAATTATAAGAAAGTATTAAAACCTCCTAAGACAATAAATAATTCATCATAGATAGAGATAATAGGATGTGGTATAAAGAGCACTGAATAAGGAATTGGACTACTTGAGTTCCAGTTCCCCTTTGTTATTGTTTCCTTTCCTGTGAAATAGGAGAGATAGATAATATCAGCATTTTCACAGAGTGTCCTATGATACTGTAGTTGGGGAAGTTATTTGTGCAGGGTTAAGGAGGAGTTCTGTGCCTAAGTAACTCTGAATCACAGTGAACTACCTCCTCATTCTCAGATAAGCAAAGTGTGCATTATCAACATATTAAGTGCTAAGAGAAGACTTCTAGTAAAAACGTGTCAATATAATTTCATTTGGCACACTATTTCCTATGCTAGGGGACTCTTGAACTCTTTACTTTTGCAGAGCACATGGTAACACCCTGTACATGGTTGGATAGATGATTTCTAAGATCTCCTTCAGTGATTAATCTACATGATTCTAAGTCTCATATTTACTTTCTCCATTGAGTTGTCTTAATCCCCCTGCCTTCCTCCGTTTAGCAGTACGTTTTAGATCTTCCATTCTATTTTTCCTTTCTCTTAAGTACATCATAACATTTGATAACACTTCATATTCTAGAAATTTCCATGAAGCTGAAAAAATTTGAGTCATTTGGTAGGGGATAAAAATATTTATTATTATTTCTATCATAACTTCTCTTTTATTATTAGGTTGGCCACACCAAGGTCGTATTTTTGGAGCCAAGGATCCTCTTCAGTAATAGCCCTCAAGGTTTAACAACTTGGAGGAAAGCGATTCTACACAATGTAGGACAAAACCATGCTTATTTCAAGGTAATGTAGAATCTTGGAATCTTGTTTGGAGCAGATCACATTATAATTTGAATTAGTCTTTTGCCATGAACACTGTAGTGTTGCTTTATAAATTGGCTGATGCTAATATTAGTCTCATAATATTTCGTATGAGACTTATCTGAGTACATTTCATCTACTTTGTCCTTGTAATTTCCCACAATAAGTTTTTCTCCTTTTTTTCCCTCCCTTAGTCTCCTTTTTCTTCTTACCCTTCTTTTTCTTCCTGTCATTTTGTCTTATTGAAAAGATAATTTGAAAAAATAACACTTCAGAAAGTATCTATTGTTGCTATTACAACTCTATATTTAATTACATGTTTTTCCTTCTTTCTTCATTTTCACTCTATCATCAGGACTATTATGGTAGAAACTGGGACCTAGAGCAAGATCCTTCTAAAGATACTCTTTTTATACTTGTTGTTCCTGATTTGAATTACAGGGTGAGGGGTGTTTAAAGTGGTGATAGAATTTTTTTTGCTTAAAAATATATTAAGATCTCCCAGTAGAGGTTAGTGTTTGAAACTTTTCATTCAGGCTTTGTATCTACATGTCTTCTTCTGCCCAAATGAAAAGAAAAAAAAAAAAAAAAAAAACAGAAAAACCCAGATACCTTTATCTATTCTGTTGCTTGAAAACTACTTCTGAGGTCTATTTGCTCCTTCATTCCAAAAATACCTTAGCCACTTTTCCTTTAAATTATTCTGGCTTCAAGCATGGTAGATACTCCTAAATTAGCCTCTGAGAAACCACACCATAAATCCTTTGGTAAGGTGCTTAGAACTTTTTCGAAGATCAAAATGATATCTTAGGCGTTATGTTATCAAGGAGATAACAGAGAAGAGGAGGGTTATCATCTTGCTCTCCACCCCCCCCCCCCCCCCCAGCCCTGTAATGTTGCTTTCAGTATTTACTGTCAGGAAAAAGACAAACTATCAAAGTAGTATCTAGAATTTTGTCATCTTCTCTAACAGATATGTCTCATCCTTGTAAGTTTTGCAGTGTCTTGAAAACGTTCCAGACAATAAACTTCATCATCTTTTTTTCAATTGGATGCCACCACTACCGAAATTTCTGTTTCCTGGGTTAGGGCTACAAACCCTTCTTGAAGTTTATTTGTGCGTCTAGTGTTTGAAAACTTATTACAAAATCATCTCATGCTCTGTGCCCAGGGTCCTCTCTCTAGGTAGTAGTTTGGAAGCTTTCTTATGAAAGCTTCAGAACAGTAACTTTAAAGGGATAATGTAGCATTTCTGCAAATTTTCACTTACAGGTTTGTGACCAGAGTCTTTTGTCTACCATTAATATTGTTCCATCACAAGGAATAATTCCATTTGGGGGACTAACTGTTCTCAATATCTCCTGTACACCAACTGTAGCAAAAAAATTTGATACAAGAGCAAAGGTATGTTTATGCATATATGTATTCATACCTTATGTATGTCTATGTGGATTTGTTTGGTTGTTTTTAGATATTTATAATAGTAGGTATAATACTGTAAAATGTTGTGTGTGTTTTATTCTTAGAAAACTTGTTTTAATGATTTCTTCTAATGGGAATAAGGTTTAATGGTTTAATGGTTTATGATACTAATCAATTGGTTTTAAAATTTGTGTTATTTTTTTTTAACAGTTGAGTTACCTCTAAAATATGCAGTTTTTAGAGGTCTGTGAAATAAGCAACTTTATAGAAATGGTTAGCAGAACCTGGCAACAGGATTTGTAGAAAATATTTTGGTGAAAGTTAGTAATGGAAATTTCTACTAAGTTGAAATGGATACCTTTCATCAGTATGAGGCATTTTTCACATGAAATTAGAATGATGTTTGGTGTCTCTAAGTTGTGCTAAGTCTTCATTAGTCATAGAGGAAAGGATGACTTTTTTACATGACATTAATTAGATATTTGATTTAACTAGATACCTTAAGAAAAATTAATCAATTTTGGAATGTTAATTCTAAGTAGCTTCAATGACTTTATGAATTGTAGGCAAATTCTATATGGTGTTAACATCTATATTTTGTAGCATGCATAAAATGTGTACTAGTTTATATTCTTAGAGCTATTTAAATAGGAAAAGATATTACCTTGATTTTAGAGGCTTCTCTAAGTGATCGCTAAACAGAACAAATAAAACATAAGATCAGTCTCTGATAAATGTTATTATAAACTCAAGGAGTGGAATACTCTTTTTTTAAAATTTTTAATGTTTATTTTTGAGAGAGAGAGAGAGAGAGAGAGAGAGAGAGAACACGAGTGGGGGAGGGGCAGAGAGAGAGGGAGACACAGAATCCAAAGCAGGCTCCAGGCTCTGAGCTGTCAGCACAGAGCCAGATGCGGGGCTCAAACTCACAAACCGTGAGGTCGTGACCTAAGCTGAATTCATACGCTTAACTGACTGAGCCACCCAGGTGCCCCAAGGAATGGAATACTCTTGATATTCAGTCTAATGATCAACTGTGTATATTTACTTACATTAGAAATGATAGGTACACTTATCAAATCAAAATGAATAGTTTTGGATATATTCTCTATTTTATCCTTAATTTCCCCTAACAGTTAATTTTTAAATAATTTGACAATATTATTAATGTGATAAACACCAAAAATTGTCCCAAATAAACCATCAAATGATTGTATCTTACTTTTAAAAAGAAATATGTATTGAAGGGTGTTTATAAATTATATATTGTGGTATATGGTCTGAGATTTCAGCAGAATTTTTTTATATAATATTCTGGAAAACATAAAAAATAATGCCACTAAAATACAGATTTTACTAAAAGATTAATTTCTACTGTATTTTAGAAGGTTATGCTGTTTTTACAATGCTTACCTTTTTAACAAAATATAATAAGATTCATTTATTCATCTGCTCAACACATATTTCCTGGGCACAAATTTTATGTTAGTTTCTGTCGTAGATTCAGTGGATGACAAATGATGCGGAGGTGGGTAAAAAACAGCCCTGAAAAGTTGAGATTATGTATGGGGTTCATCAATGAAGAACATGTTGATTTGTAATTTCCTCTGAATCATTAAATGATGCTTTTTATGATTTTAGTCAAGTATTTTGTTTTTATAGTATATATTCTTTAAATAAAATTTGGAAGTTGTATAATATTATGAATATACTGATTTAGTTAATAAAATTAAATGGCACATAGCTTTCCCCAATAATTTTGAACAAATGATAATTTGGAGTTTATTTGCCTATGTACACTGTCACTGACTTTCTGTGGAAAGGGTACAATATATTCATATCATACAATATACAGAAAGTATAGTGTCACTGAGTTTCTGTAGAAAGGGTAAAATACATTCATATCTCTTTCTTAGATATATATTTAGATTTAAATCCAGACTTGTTATACTCTATTCTTATACAGGTAAGGCTTTCAGCGAATGCTGTTATTGTGGTTCTGAGATTTTGCTTAGACACTTTAATATTCAGTTAATCTACATTTCTAATTTTGTAGGAATTCGTGAAACGAAATTCTTATTTCACTATCTTAATTTTCCCGGAGGCAGTTGAGTGTTCAGGTAGTCCTTTGTTCAAATTTAGCCACTGCTGTTCTGAGACATCAAGAAAAAAGCAAAATCCTCTGCCTCTCTGAGCCTCAATTTTCCTGAGTTGGAAATTAGGATATTCATATTAACGACCTCACAGGATACTGAGGAATAATAAGGAGACAATGTATTTAGCACGATTCCTGGCCCATTTACTCAGCAATGTTTTTTAGCTACTTTAATTATTATGGTCATTGTGGATGTTAGTGTCTTGCCATGGGAAGAAGTGTTTGTACTCAGTGCCCTGTTTTAATTTTGAATAATCTCTTGAAATTAGGTAAATACAAAAGGGATACAGGGAGTGGCAATAACATCTAGTCACATGGGTAGAACTCCGTCATCAAACTCATAAGCTGTGAACTGGTCCTGCTTGTGGTGTAGGTTTTTGAGAGTTGAACATTCATTCCTCTTAGGAACAAATTCTGCATAACAAGAAATGCGATGACAACTGCCAGAATAAATCTTGTGACATTTATAATATGGTATGAGTATTTGAATTTTAAAATATTACGAAATGCCAGGTAACACTTTAGCAAGATGCGAGGAGATTTTAATGCGGTTTCTACAAAGTTTTATATTTCTCTTAAATAAGGTTGCTATTCGCCATGCAAATGTCATAGACCTTAGGATTGGTGGATCTGTTGAGATTGCTGATGTGGAAATTAACCCGGTGAGTACATTACCTATTTGTGGAACTGGTTTATAAGTGTGGTGACTTGTGTTTTGTGTCCCTAGTCAACCCATTTATGTTTAAAAATACTTTATTATATAATACTTTGGCACATCGAAATTTATTTATGTAATATAAGTGATGAAGCAGAATATGAAATGAAGGTTTAATTATTTACCACTGAACGAGGTGGCTGGGTGGCTAGACACAGAAGCTGAATCAGACTCCAGGCTCTGAGCTGCCAGCACAGAGCCTGACACAGGGATGGAACTCTCAGACCGCAAGATCATGACCTGAGCTAAAGTTGGATGCTCAACCAGCTGAGCCACCCAGGCGCCCCTGGCTCGTTCATTTTTGAGCTTTGTAACAAACATGTGCTGTGTGTAGTCTTTGGTGAGTTAGTTTTAACTGACTTATATTTGCAAAGTTTATCTAAATTGTGTGTAGCTGTATTTTTTTCCTTCTCACTTCTGCTTAGTAGTCCGTTATGTTGTAGTAGACCTGTTGTAATTTGTAGATCCATTCCGCTGTCCATTCAATGAAGTGTTTCTGTTTTCTGGTTACTACAAACATGACAGCTGGGAACATTTGTGTACATATCTTACAAGGTACAAATGCCAGTGTTTCTCTAGGAGTGGAGTTGCTGAGTCGCAGAATATGTGCATTTTTGGCTTCACAAGATAGTTTCCATATTTTCTTCTCAAGTTTCCAATACCCCACATCCTTTTTTTTCCATAAGTTGTATTGTAAGACTTCATGTTTATCTATCTATTAAGTATAAAATGATATCTCACTGTGGTCTTGATTTGCATTTTCTGAACTATAGTTGTATATATGTATGTATGTATTTTTAATGTTTATTTATTTTTGAGAGAGAGAGTGTGCAGGGATGGAGGAAGGGCAGAAAGAGGGAGACACAGAACTCGATGCGAGCGACAGGCTCCACACCGTCAGTACGGAGCCTCATGTGGGGCTCGAACTCACGAACTGTGAGATCGTGACCTGAGCTGAAGTCGGATGCTTAACCGACTGAGCCATCCAGGCACCCCTAGTTGTATTTATTTTTTAAATCATTGCTCTGTACCCTGCTAAAACTTTGTCCTACAATTGACAGAGTACATACACACACATACTTTTTTTTTTTTTCCCCTGGCAAGTCTCTCAGGAATTAAGTCTGGTCTCATCTACCCAAAAAATTTAACTGTAATCCTTCAAAGCAGGCTCATATGCCCCTCCATTGTGGAATTTATAACATGTTACAAACATCTTAAACTCTGGGAACATCTTCATCATAGCATTTGTCCTATTATTTTGAGGTCATCTGCACATCTGTTTTTGTCTCCCACTAGTACTGCAGCACCTGACACCATTCTGGTGCTGAATTAAATTTAGCAGATCTTGATGAGGCTGCCAGTGCCTCCAGTAGGGCCTCATTTCTATTCTGTACTTTAATGGCATCACCACAATTCTAGTGTCTTGCTTTAAGTTATAATTTTCTTTTATTTAACTAATTTTTTTTTAATGTTTGTGTATTTTTGAGAGAGAGAGAGAGAGGGAGGGAGGGAGGGAGAGAGGGACACACAGAATCTGAAGCAGGCTCCAGGCTCTGAGCTGTTAGCGCAGAGCCTTAGGTGGGGGCTTGAACTCAAGGACCGCGAGATGATGACCTGAGCCGAAGTCAGACACTTAACTGACTGAGCCACCCAGGTGCCCCGTTGAGTTATAATTTTCTAACCTTTATTTTATTTGGTGTTGAAGACATGATAAGTCCACATCAATTGGCAAATACTAGGCTAGCTTGTCCAAGACTGTGGTGATTCTTTGAGACTAAACCCTTAGTATCCAGAGTGCTTTTTTCCATTGCTATAGTGTTTCTCCTTGAACAATATTAGAAGTATATGGAGACTTTTACTATTTAATTTCCACACCCTAAAGGAATTTGTGGCATGCTTTGCATGTTATGGTACAATCGAGTAATTTTTTAAGACTTGATATTAATATATATCAATATTCCTTAATATGTTGAATTTTAAGCATAGCTGCCTAGCTGCCTTTTAAAAATAATATTCTGGCATCACCAGATATTATCAGTAATACATGTATTTATTTTTATTTTTTAAAAGATTTTTAAAGTTTATTTTTGAGAGTGAGTGAGCAGAGGAGGGGCAGAGAGAGAGGGAAAGAGAGAGTCCCAAGCAGGGTACACGCTCTCAGCACAAAGCCCAACGTGGGGCTCAGACTCACAAACCATGAGATCATGTCCTGAGCTGAAATCCAGAGATGGACGTTTAACCGACTAAGCCATCCAGGCACCTTTGTCAGTAATACATTTAATAACTGTATGGCATGGAATATGTATCTTAAAAACAATTATGAAATTTTATCCGAATGAACATATGGACAAGACCAGCATGGCAAAAGAGGAGTGATTTTTGTGCAAATACAAAGCATCAGACTTTTATTACCCATATCGGATTTTACAGATTTCACCTGTAGAACTAGGTTGACATTATAAGTGAAACAGATAGTGGCCATTTGACCGTAATGCAATATTTTCCTCAACATTTCTCTTTAATGTTATGTATAATTCTTTTACTTAGAAACTGTAAGGCTAAAATGTAGTAATTCTGCCAAAAGAGGAATCCTACAGAATTTTGTGATGTCAGCACATGCTTGGCACGTCTGCTGAAGTTAAGATACATTCAATGGCACAAAAACAGACACTCAGATCAATGGAACAGAATAGAGAACCCAGAAATGGATCCACAAACGTATGGCCAACTAATCTTTGACAAAACAGGAAAGAATATCCAATGGAATAAAGACAGTCTCTTTAGCAGGTGGTGCTGGGAAAACTGGACAGCGACATGCAGAAGAATGAAGCTGGACCACTTTCTTACACCATATACAAAAATAAACTCAAAATGGTTGAAAGACCTAAACATAAGACAGGAAGCCATCAAAATCTTCGAGGAGGAAGCAGGCAAAAACCTCTTTGACCTTGGTTTCAGCAACTTCTTACTCAACAGGTCTCTGGAGGCAAGGGAAACAAAAGCAAAAATGAACTATTGGCACCTCATCAAAATGAAAATCTTCTGCACAGCGAAGGAAACAATCAGCAAAACTAAAAGGCAACCAACGGAATGGGAGAAGATATTTGCAAATGACATAACAGATAAAGGGTTAGTATCTAAAATCTATAAAGAACTTATCAAACTCAACACCTAAAAAACAAATAAACCAGTGAAGAAATGGGCAAAAGACATGAGTAGACACTTCTCCACAAAAGACATCCAGATGGCCAACTGACACATGAAAAGATGCTCAACATCACTCATCATCAGGGAAATACAAATAAAAACCACAATTAGATACCACCTCCCACCTGTGAGAATGGCTAACATGAACAACTCAGGCAACAGTAGATGTGGTCGAGGATGCGGAGAAAGAGGATCTCTTTTGCACTGCTGGTGGGAATGCAAACTCGTGCAGCAACTCTGGAAAACAGTATGGAGGTTCCTCCAAAAATTAAAAGTAGAACTACTCTACAACCCAGCAATTGCACTACTAGGTATTTATCCAAGGGACACAGGTATGCTGTTTCGAAGGGACACATGAACTCCCATGTTTATAGCAGCACTATCAACAATAGGCAAAGTGTGGAAAGAGCCCAAATGTCCATTGATGGATGAATGGATAAAGAAGATGTGGTATATATATATACAATGGAGTATTACTCAGCAATCAAAAAGAATGAAATCTTGCCATTTACAACTACGTGGATGGAGCTAGAGGGTATTATGCTAAGCGAAATTAGAGAAAGACAAATATCATAGACTTCACCCATATGAAGACTTTAAGATACAAAACAGATTAACATAAGGGAAGCAGGGGCGCCTGGATGGCTCAGTCGGTTGGGCATCAACTTCGGCCCAGGTCATGATTCACGGTTCATGAGTTCGAGCCCCGCATCGGGCTCTGTGCTGACAGCTGGAGCCTGGAGCCTGTTTCGGATTCTGTCTCTCTCTCTCTGCCCTTCCCCTGCTCGCATTCTGTCTCTCTCTGTCTCTCTCTAAAATAAATAAAAACATTAAAAAAATTAAAAAACGAAAAACAAAAAATAGCTGCATCTTAAACTCACCAAGTTGTGCACATTAAAAAAACAATACATTCGATAAACATGACTTACATATATTTAAGCTAGGTTTCAGGTACTAGAGATATAAAAATGAATCAGGCCTAAGGTCCATTAGGAGAGACAGATCTGTAAACAAATAACCAGTCTTTATGATGTAATGGTAAGTAAATATAAGGAAGAGAAGTAGTTCTGAGCACAGCATAATAAATTTTGGTTTATCTAACTGGGATTTGAAGGATACATAATATTTTATCAGGCAATTTCAAGTTAGAGAAAAGCCTTCCTAACAGAAGGGACACATTGATAAAGACACAGAGGGTGAAGCATCAGGTATTGGTTGGAAATGACAGGTCATATAGCTTGCTGAAGTATGAAGTCATGGGGTAAGAGTGGAGCTAGGTGAGGCAGGGGAAGGTCAAGATGAGCTTTATGAGCCCTGCTAACAAACTTGGGCTTTGTGTGGAAATTGAAGGAGAATCATCACATTTTAAGATAGGAAGTGATATGATCAGATTTACGGTTAGTTTAATTTGTGACTTAGTTGTGGAGGGGAGAATTGGAGAAAGTTCAGGTCAGAAATGAAATGAAAAGTGATGAGTTACTAACTTCATACAATTATGTTAGGGATAAGAGGTGAAGGAGGCAGAATGAACAGGATTTGGTAACTGATTACATATAGGAGGTAGGGGGAAGGAAGGAAAATGTGACCAATTTTTATAGCATACTGTAGTTAATGTCCTTGATAAGAAATAACAGTGTAAAGTTTTTATCAAGGTGTAACTAACATATAACATTATCTTAGTTTTAGGAGTACCACATAATGATCTGATATTTGTATGTGTCGCAAAATGATCACCATAATAAATCCAGTTAATGTATTTCACCAAGCATAGTTAAATACTTTTTCTTGTGATGAGAACTTTAAGATTCTTAAAGTATAATTTTTGGTTTACATTATTTTCATAGAATATTACTCTGCTTTCTAATTCTTTCTCTTTTTTAAATTTTAGGGCGTATTTAACTTCAGTGGTACCTATGTTGGCGCTACTCAGATTATTCCATTTATAATAAAAAACAAAGGTATAACACGTGCCAGAGTGGAATTTAATCTACAAGGCTTTGAATATTTTTCTCTGGACTTCCAACGTAAATTAGGTATATTTTTTATACTATATTAATACTCTTTTAAACAGTTTTAAGTTGCTTTAAGGTACGATTTTGAAAAATACTGTAAGTCAAGGGCAATTGTTCTTAAATGTTTTTAATTACTCAGTGCATGCTTTTCTTATGGGTTATACTCTATAACTCATCATGGTTTTATTTCTGGAAACATACCAATATTAATATAAGAATATTTTGCTAATGCATAACATATAACTATGTTTATGAGTTGATTTAATATAGTTAGTTAAGACTGTTATGTGTAAGTATATATTATAAATGAAAATGAAATTATTAATTGCTAATTTTAATTGCCCAAGAATTTCAGGTAAATGTCTGTGGAGAGCTATCTGTTTACTCATGTATTAAGTATCTTTATGTCACATTAAGTTTAAAAGATAGGCACTTCTTTTTTTTAAATTTTTTTTTTTTAAGTTTTTAATGTATTTATTTGGGAAGAGAGAGCACAAGCAGGGGAGGGGCAGAGAGAGAGGGAGAGAGAAAATCCTAAGCAGGCTCCAAGCTGTCAGCACAGAGCCCAATGCGGGGCTTGATCTCACAAACTGTGAGATCATGACCTGAACTGCAGTCAAGAGTTGGACACTAACTGACTGAGCCACCCATGTGCTCCAAAAGATAGGTGCTTCTATAAAGACATTTCATTTGTTTACTCCAGCGGTTGGCACAGTAAGGCCTGTGGCTAAATCTGGCCTGAAATGTGTTTTTATACATAAAGTTTTATTGGAGTACAGACCCACTCATTTGCTTGCATATTATTTATGGCTCCTTGCATATTATAATGGCAGAGTTGAACAGTTGTGATAGAAACCATATGGCTTGAAAAGCCTACAGTATTTAGTATCTGGACCCTTACAGAAAAATCTTGCCAACCATTGGTTTGGTCATTTCTTCTTCCATAAATATTTGTTGAATACCAATTATAGGCTAGACACTAGACTTTGAGTCTTTAAAGAAAAGAAATTTTCTATGTTCTTAAGAAGTGAACAGTAAGTTTATCAGTCAGGGTCTCAGTAGTCAACAGATCACTCATTCAAAGGGTTTAACTGAAGAGAATTTAAGGAAGGAATTTATCTATGGAGGTGGGAGTTTGGTTAAAAGAAATCAATAAGGGGGGACACCCATGTGGCTCAGGTCATGATCTCATGGTACATGGGTTTGAGCCCGCGTCAGGCTCTTTGCTGACATCTCGGATTCTGCACCCTGCTTTGGGTTCTTTCCCTCTCTCTCTCTGCTCCTCCCCCGCTTGTGCAATCTCTCACTCTCCCAAAAATAAATAAACTTAAAAAATCAACAAGGGATGGAAGCTACTACTACCTCCACACCTGAAGGAGTAAGAGGAGGCAAGATATTACTGGAGCCTCATGATCAGTGAAACTATGCAAGAGGGACCAACTGATAAGAGCTTTAGCTGTAATGGAGTCCAGTGATTGCCAGAACGGTGGCCAATGCAGTAAAGACATGAGAGCATAAATACCCCCTACCTTCTGACATCCCACTGCTATGTCTCCCTGTGGTTGAACCGAATCAGAGGCAGAAGAACAACGGGGTCTAGCTGAATCGACCTGTAGAATTCAGGACAGAGCAGTACAGAGCAAGATGGCTATTGAATCTAAGTGATAAATGAAGACCACCTGTAACAGGACAGCTGGACAGAAAATCAGGTTATTACCATATAGCATGGCAGATGCTATAAGACAAGGCAGTACATGATGCTAAGGGAGCATATGTCAGGAAAACTCGTTGAGAATCAGTAGTAAGGAAAGATTTCTTGGAGAAGCTGATGCCTAATCTGAGTCTTGAAGAATGAGGAGGAGATACACAAGAAAAGGAAATATGTGAACGAGTGTAAGCAGAGGCCTAGAAATGAGTTAATATGGCAAGTAGTTCAGGATGTGTACAGCATGGAGGAACTGGACTGCACAGGCAAGTGAGACCCAGGTTACTAAGGATCTTTTCTGGACTTTTATCCTCGAGGTTAGGCAGCACCATTAAAGGATATATTATCCAGGCAGTGGTGTGATTTAGGCTCACATTTTGCTAATTTTTCTTTTGAAGCCAAGTTGAGAATGGGCTGGGGGAACATGTGGAAATGAGAAGGGCAAGACCAGAGGGAGATTAGCGAGGGATTGTGGCCCTAAATGTGAGAACTGATGAAAGCCTGAGCACAGGCAGTGGTGCTGGAGATGGGAAGGAAGGGAGTGCCACGGTCCTGAGATAGTACAAATACTCTGACTTGGTTACCGTGTGGACACAGGTATTAGGGAAGAGGAGCAAGGCTCCAGTGTTTCCCGGCTTTTGGTTGTAAGAGGTAGGTGACTGGAAGTACACTTCATATCTGATGTAATATAGAAGGAGGATCAGGTTTAGGTGAGCATGCTGTGTGAGGACACTGTGCCCTAGCTCAGGAATGATTACAGTAGGCAGTTGGAAATACATATGAAGTCTATATTTTTTTTTCAGTCTCAGTATTGTGACTTCAGTTGCTTAACACTTTACTCTTGCCCTCTGCCTCATATACTCTCATGCACCTTGTTCAATGGATCACAGACCCTTCGCTCTTCTGTAAAGCTAGCCTGCAGAGGGCATTTGTTTCTACACTTTGGCCTTAGCCCTGGGTCAAGCCTTCCTTCTAGGCCACTTCTTTATCTTTTCCAATTTTCCCTTGCCTCCAAGCTTTTCTCCTCATACCTTTTTCAGAGAGTGGTCTCCTTAAAGCAAGGATCTTATCACATATGTCCTCTGCTCACAGAGTTTTGCTGGGGGGCACCTGGGTGGCTCAGTCGGCTAAGCATCTGACTCTTGATTTCTGCTCAGGTCATAGTCTCACAGTTTGTGAGATTGAGCCCCGCGTCAGGGTATCACAGCACGGAAACTTCTTGAGATTCATTCATTCATTCTCTCTCTCTCTCTCTCTCTCTCTCTCTGCCCCTCCTCTGCTGGCGTGCATGTTTTCTCTCTCAAAATAAGTAAATGAACATTAAAAAAAACTTTTTGCTGGCTTCCTGTTACCAATAGCAGTGATTCTTAGCAGCAGGCTGCTGACACAGTCTAGGAGTACTTCCCTTGATCTTAATAATTATTAACAATTTACAATAAAGTTTATACTTAAAGTGTTCTGAAAAATGTATGCTGTTATTATTAAGTATTTGACCACATAACTACCCTTCTGCAACAAATTAGACGGTTTTTCTCATGGTCATTTCACAATTATTGGATAGAGGACTTAAGGGAGAGGAAGTGTTGAGAGCCATTTAGGTAGGACTGCACCTTGTCTTTCCAGTCATCTTTCCCCTTGTAGGTTCCCGCCTCTCTCTCTCTCTCTCTCTCTCTCTCTCTCTCTCTCTCTCTCTGCTGTAGCCAGACTGTGTTCCACATTTCCTTCCAGTGGCCCTGGGTTCCCTTCTCCTAGGATGCTTCTTCTTCTGTTCCTGGTGCCTGCGATCCCACCACTTTTATAAATTAGCTTCAGCCTTACACGTCCCTAGGAGTCATTAACCCCATCCCCATCCCTGTCCAGTTGTTTAAATTATTTTTTTAATCTTTACTCACTTAGGACATTGTGTAAGTCTCATTATAGTACTAACAATTTCTGTCTTGTATCAAAAAGAGCTGTGTACCTGTTTGACTCCCCTACCACACTGTGAGTTCTTTGAGGTCAAGGACTATGTAAGTTTTCTTTTCTACTAGACTTACCCAATATGGTGCTGTGTACATTATAGGCACTTAAGAGATACTTTTTGAAGCTGTCTTGCATTATTGCATTTCATAAACTATATGTTAATAAATATTACAATGATATTTATGAAAATTTATTTGTATTGTATATATTCCTAATGTATTTATGAATATTTATTCCTCTTTTTATTATATTTTCTGTCTTCTAGATATATACTCATTCTAGGTGGGTACTCTTTCCTGTATAATATGTATATCTTTTCCCACATTACAAACAGTGCTGGTGTTAATACACACTTCATGGGCTTTTCAGTCATCTAATGGTTTTTACGTTATACATCAAAGTGAGTGAAATTGAATAAGTTGAAGGAGAGTGCAGTCAGTGAGTTATCGAAGTTCTTTTCCTGACAGGTGATTGAAATAATTACCATTCCTTGGGTTAATCAGAAAACTCTAGGGAGAAAAAAGGATTTTTAGAATTGTTTAGTGAGGACAGAAGTTCTACTGTAACAAACATTTGATCTTCCAGGAACTTCTTTTAGAAATTTATTTAAGTGGTTTTAATTATTGACCCTGAAGCTTGCATTATTATTTGACAGTTGTTTCTTTATCTTCACCTAATGCTTTCGTATCTAGAGTGATTCCATTTTGTCAAAGAGTGACCTTGTATAAAATTCTGCTTTTCTTCTTTGTGGACACTTGGAGCCATCAGGAGGAGGTCTGGGTCTTCGCTGCTCTGTCTTTCCTGGAGAATGAGACCCTCACTTTATTGGATCTACGATTCGGTCCATTACCTGACTTTGACCTTCATTCCTTTCTACATTCATCTGAATATGACTGTGATATGCTGCTTCGACTTTGGAGGTTTTTAAAACTGGGTTTACCGTCCATTTGCTGATTAAATATGTTTGTTCCATTTTTGAATGTCAATTTGGCTGATTAGAACCATGGTATTAGGAGCAATTTTTTAACCAACAGCAAGTTTATGAAGTCCTGCACAGATACTTTAGCAACTGCTTTTTGATTGTTATAGACATGCCTATGAGGTTTCTCAAAGTTTCATTTTCCACATTTAACAGTGGTATTATAGATATGTATCTGACTTTAAAAAAATGTTCTTTTTTATGTCTTTTAGGGCATTTCACAGACCCTGCATTTCCTGACATATATTCTCTGGAGGTAGAGGAAGGGACATCTCTGGAATGTGGCATAGCATTTTCTCCCAAAGAAGTATGTTCAGCTTTCTATTACTCATTTTACTGGGGAGTAGTGGAATTAGATAATCCTAACTCAGAAGCTCTCAAAGGTCATCTAAGCTCTTTTTGTGGTGGGTCTTTTTCTTACTTGTAAACATGCCTTGGTATACCTTTTAATTCGGTAAAATGATTACTAGAGCTGTCTGGCTCATGCTTCCAGAGTCTCATGAGGTACAGAAAACACATACAAGGAACCTAGGGTCTCAGTTACGTTCTTTACAAAGTTCAGTATATGGCATGTTATGAAGGAAAGTTGAGGCTAACCCCAAAATCACTTATATTTGAGCTAGCATGTGCTTTGTACTTACATTTAAATGGGTATGTTTAATGCTTTTAGAATCACTACTTGAAATTACCAAAGATGTGCTGTGAGGATTTAAGAGGGGTTCCTATGATTCTGGTTCTTTTTATAGTATCCCTTGATGTTTAGTAATTTCAAAACAACAAACAAAATCAAAGAAAACACCTTTCCTGGAATATGCCCAGGAACAAGGGGTACCACTGGCAAAATTTCAGGAGCCATTTCTCATATATTTTTACTTCAGAAGTTTTGCAAAAGTGCCAGGAGAGAGCTTCTTGCTACTCTCAATGTGAGAAGTCATGTTGATGGGGTTCTTGAGCACATGGCTAAGAATTGTTAAGACATCTTTGGTACAAAAAGGTGATTTTATTAAAGCACGGGGACAGGAACCGTGGGCAGAAAGAGCTGCACTGGGGTTGTGAGGAGTGACCGATGATAGACTTTTAAGTTAGTATAGGTTAGGGATAGTATAAGTTTCTAGGGAATTTGAAAGCAAGGCTTTCAGGACCTTGAGGGGCTAGCTATTATTAAGATAAGGTTACTTTTAGTCTTTAATAAAACAAAAACATTAAGGAAGTCAGGCAGCCATGAGTTGCTTGAGGAAGGTCATGCTCTACATGTTTCAGGTGTCTGTCAGTGAGCTGCATGCTATAAGGAGATTTAATTTAAGCTAAGTTTCTCTTGCCTTTGTTTCCCTCACCAACATTGCTGTATCCTCCTAAACAAGAATCAGACTTCTCTATGGCAGTTAGAGTATAAGACTCTTATGTCAAAACACTTTTTATTCCAGCATGACTAGCATGATGCCTTGTACCCAACAGGTATAAAATAGAAAGAACTAAGCAAAAATAATAATACAGTTAGAAAGTGTGTTGAATGCAAAGTACTATCTTTAATGATCCATTTTTAAAAAAATGTTTATTTCTGAAAGAAAGAGAGCAAGTGGGGGAGGTGCAGAGAGGGGGGATGAGGATCTGAAGCAGGCTCTGTGCTGACAGCAGAGAGCCCTATGCAGGGCTCGAACTCACAGACTGTGAGGTCATGACCTGAGCCTAAGTCAGACGCTCATCTGACTGAGCCACCCAGGTTAGGTGCGCCTAATGATCCATTCTTAGTAATGTCACTGAAGTACGGTTTCCTGAGATTGAAGTCCTATTTTAAGAACAATGATGGCTGTCATGTAGCTTTCAGGAAGAAAAAGAAAAGAAAATGTGAAGACATGGTTAGATTTAAGAAAATGCTAGAGATTAATTTTGCTTTTTTTTTTTTTAATGTTTATTTATTTTTGAGAGGAAAACAGAGCACAAGCGGGGGAGGGGCAGAGAGAGAGGGAGACAGAATCTGAAGCAGGCTCCAGCCTCCCAGTTGTCAGCACAGAGCCTGAAGCAGGGCTGGAACTCATGAATCCTGAGTTCATGATCTGAACAGAAGTCGGACCCTTAACTGACTGAGCCACCCAGGAGCCCCTAATTTTGCTTTTTTAAGTAAAGTACATTAGTTGGGATATTTTTTGTAGGTTTTGTGCACATGTGATTCACATGGAATGATATTGTCTACAGAGTTCACTCTTGTGTCTTTTCTAGTTTGAGGCAAGTGTAGTGAATGAGGTAGCAAAAGCTACTTTTCTGACATTAGAGAAAATGAAATTTTTCATCTTAAACACAACATTAAGTATACTCAGATGCATACTATACTATATTTGATTTCCATAGGTTTGGTAAAGTAATTATTCATCTACATTAATGAACAGTGATATTTAGATAGTTTTACATTTTTGGAAGAAAATTTTTTTATTTTTTAAAATTGAAGTATAATTAACATACAGTTTTATATTAATTTCAGGTGTATGGTATAATGATTTGATAATTCTATACATTACTCAGTGCTCATCACAATAAGTGTACTCTTAATCCCCATCACCTATCCCCCCACCCACCTACACTCTGGCAACTGCCAATTTGTTCTCTAGATAGCTACTTTAAAAAAAGGTTTTTATTGTTGTTTATTTTTGAGAGAGATAGAGTGCAAGCAGAGGAGGGGCAGAGAGAGATGGAGACACAGAATCCGAAGCAGGCTGTAGCTTCCGAGCTGTCAACACAGAGCTTGACACAGGGCTTGAACCCATGAACCATGAGATCATGACCTGAGCCAAAGTTGGATGCTTAACTGACTGAGCCATCAAGGTGCCTCTCTAGATAGGTACTTTTTAGCAAGGTTATCAAGAGGAGAGAGACCATCTTTTCTTTATTTGGAAATTATCTTGCAAATACTTTTCTTTGGCCTACTTTAGGCTATTAGAAAATAACGAAGTGTAAATATTATTTAGATTTTTATCTTTTCAGCAGAGGACTTTGAAGTTCATGAAATATTGTCAAGGTATTTCTAATTTGTCTTTCTAATTCAGACAAAAAGCATAATTAACAAGTGATTTTAAGAGATTCAGAAGATGTTTATCTTTCTCATTTTTAGAGTATTCTAATATCTACTCAACTCTCATATACACTAACTATTTGCAAGTTTTGCCAGCATCAACTTATATTTTAATCTGGTGTGTCAATGATACTCTCTTCCTGCTTATTAAAGTTTACTGTCAAAGTTAAATGGGAAGTTTAGAAGAGTGGAGAGAAAAAAATAAACAATAAATAAATCCTATTACTTAACAATGACCTCTGATTATATTTAGAGCTCTGTTTTTCTTCCTTTTCCTCTATCTATATTTTTGTATTTCTACATCTATAATTAGAATGAAATAATACAGCTCAATACTTTTTGAGCTGTTTGTTATATTTTTAAAGTTTATTTTTTAAGAGAGAGAGGGCGAGCATGTACAAGTAGGGGAGGGGCAGAGAGAAGGAGAGAGAATCCCAAGCAGGCTCTGTGCCATCAGTGCAGAGGCTGATGTGGGCTTGAACTCACCAACTGTGAGATCGTGACCTGAGCTGAGATCAGGAGTTGGGTGCTTAACTGACTTCACCACACAGCCACCCCTCTTTATGAACTATTTATAATCTGCATTTTTTACTCAGTGTATCAATTAAAATGTTATGGATAGCTTTTTGTGTCATTAAGTGTTCTAAATACAATTTCGGTTTTTAGGGATGATCTATCCTATTATTTAACAGCTATATTATGTTATAGTCACTTAACTAATCCTTCTTACTCTACCCTTAAGATTTTTTCCGTTGTTTGGCTTTATGAATGATACTGTAGAAAACATCCTTGTAGATAAATGTTTGCTTTCACATTATTTATTTTGATTATATCTTTCCAGAAGGAGAATAGGTGGGTCAAACCCTATGTACATATTTTAGGCTGTTGATATGTATTGCCAAGTTGATCTCCAAAAAAGGTTATACCAAGTTATATTAAACCATAGTAACAGTGTAAATGTTGCTCTTTGTCTTTATTTGCACAACTAGGTTGCATCAATTATATATGCATGTACATGTAATATTTTACCAATCTGATAGGTGAAAGATCATTTTAAATGGCATTTCTTGGATTCTTCGCATATAACAAACCCCCCTAACACAGTAGTGATTTATTTGCTAACAGTTTGGCCTGGTTGATACTGTTAAAATTGTTTTAGCTCTCTGGTGGGATAAGTGGCCTCTATTCTTTTCTTTTTAAAATATTATTGGCTATTTTTCACTTTTATTTTTCCTGATAAACTTTCGAATCATTTTCTCAAGTTCATAGCTACAAGTTATATAGGAATTTTGATATGTGTTGCATTAAATTAATAAAAAAATTACAGGGACGTCTGGGTGGCTCAGTCAGTTAAGCATCCAACTCTTGATTTCGGTTCAGGTCATGATTTCATGGTTCCTGAGATGGAGCCCTGCACTGGACTCTGCGCTAACAGTGTGGAGTTTGCTGGGGATTCTCTCTCCCCCTCTCTCTCTGTCCCTTCCCCGCTTGTGTGTGCACACAGGCACGTGTGCACTCTCAAATAAACTTAAAAAAAATTACAAGGAAGTGATGTCTGTATAAAATTGAGCTTCCTATTCACAACTAAGATAAGCCTTTTTATGAAAGTGTTTTATGATACTCAGCAAAATTTTGAAATATTTTGAAGTAATTTTTCAATGCTGTTTCATGCACTGTAAATGGTTTTATGTATTTTGTGTTCTTAAATTTGAAAATAATGTTGGTGAGTTATAAAACTGTGTATTTTTAAACTTCAAGTATTTTTAATTATTTTTTCAATTTATTTTACACTTCTTAGGAATACTCTAATAGACTGCAAAATTATTGTCTTTTCCAATTAAATAATTATAATTTTTACCTATTTTTCTTCCATTACATTGTTTAGAATTTCCAGAACAAGGTGACATTATTTTCTTGGCTTATCTTATTCCTAGTTTTCTGTGAAGCAACATATGTTTTAAGCCCGTGTTGGGAAATATCTTTCTAGTACTAATTTAAAATAAATTTTAATCCAACATAGATGTAGATTTTTTTTTTATCTAGTCAAATATCTTTATGCCATCAACCATATTATTATTCAAAGGGGGAAAATGGTTTGATATGTAATTCAACAATTACATTTGTAGCATTAGTATATTTTTTTGCACCCATCAGACAATCAGTAAGTACCTATTCAATAAGTAAATTAAAATGCAGTGCATAAACCTGCACATTCATTTCTGAGAGCTTATTCTCTTTTTTCTTTTGGATAGTTAGAATTGACATTAATGAGGAAAGGGGATGTGCATTTTAATTATTGGCACATATATCCACATTGCCACAGTAAATGTGTATCAATTTATATTTCCATCAATAATCATCATTCAACAAATATTTATTGCACACATACTAGCTACCTGGCCTTATTCTTGACCTTGGAGTTATAGTAGAAAACTTTCATCCTAATGTAGCACCATGCTGTCTTTTCTTCACATCTTCTTCTTTATACTGGGTATTATCATTTGCTAATGTAAAACACACGTGACAGAAATCCAGTGTATCTATTTTTTTTTTTTTCATTTGTGCTTTTTGATGTCATATCTAAGAAGCTATTACCTAACCTAAGTCATAAAGGTTTTTATGTTTGCTTCTGGGAGTTTTATTGTGTTAGCTCTTATGTTTAGGTCTATGATTCTTTTTTTTTTTTTTTTTTTTTTTTTTTGAGGGAGAGTGAGAGGGAGGCAGGGGCAGAAGGAGAGGGAGAGAAGGAATCTTAAGCAGACTCTACACCCAGTGCAGAGCCTGACATGGACTTGATCTCCCAACTTACCGTGAGATCATTACCTGATCTGAAATCAGGAATTGGGTGATTAACCGATTGAGTCACCCAGGCATCCGTATGATCCATTTTGAATTATTTTTGTGTATGATGTAAGATAAAAGTCTAGTTTCATTCTTTTGCATGCAATGTCCATTTGTTCCAGGAGAATTTATTTAAAATATTATTTTACCCCATTAAATTGCATTGGAACCCTTGTCTAAAATAAAAAATGGGGGCGCCTGGGTGGCGCAGTCGGTTAAGCGTCTGACTTCAGCCAGGTCACGATCTCACGGTCCGTGAGTTCGAGCCCCGCGTCAGGCTCTGGGCTGATGGCTCAGAGCCTGGAGCCTGTTTCCGATTCTGTGTCTCCCTCTCTCTCTGTCCCTCCCCCGTTCATGCTCTGTCTCTCACTGTCCCAAAAATAAATAAACGTTGAAAAAAAAAAATTAAAAAAAATAAAATAAAAAATGGGGCGCCTGGGTGGCTCAGTCAGGTAAGCGTCCAAATTCAGCTCAGGTCATGATCTCACAGTTCATGGGTTCGAGCCCTGTGTCTGGTTCTGTGCTGAAGGCTCAGAGCCTGGAGTCTGCTTTGGATTTTGTGTTAACTCTCTCTCTGTCCCTCCTCTGCTCATGCTCTCTCTCTCTGTCTCAAAAATAAATAAACATTAAAAAAATCTTTTTAAAGTGAGACATCGGATTTCAAAAAAATAAAATCAGTTAAACATAAATATAAGTGTTTATCTGTGGAGTTTCAGTTCTGTTCCACTGATCTAGATGTCTTATTCCAACAACACAATGTCTTGATTAGCATAGTAATTTTGTAGTAATTTTTGAAATTGGAAAATGTGAGCCCTTCAACAACAGTTTTGGCAAATTTGTGTCCTATGAAGTTCCATACGAATTTTAGAATTACCTTTCCAATTACTACAAAAAAGTCCAGCTTGGATTTTGATAAGGATTGTGAAAAATCTATAAATCACTTTGGGGAGTTTGCCATTTTAACAATATTAAGTCATCTAATCGATGAACATGGGGTCTCTTTGCATTTATTTAGGTCTTTAATTTCTTTCAACATTGTTTCGTGGTTTTCAGTATACACATTTCCCACTTCTTTATTAATTTCATTTTTAATATTTTAATGCTATTGTAAATGAGATTTTTAAAAATTTTATTTGCAAATTGTTCATGTTAAGTGTATAAACAATTGATTTTAAATGTTGACCTAGTATTTTGTAAATGGTTTGTTAGTAGATTCCTTAGAATCTTAGAATTTTGTGTCCACCAGAATATGATTTCTGTAAATAAAGAAAATTTTACTTCTTCCTTTCCATTCTGGATTCCTTTTACTTTTTTCCTCCCTGATTTCTAGAACCTCCAGTATAATGTGGTTTAGAAGTGGTGAGAACAAACATCTGAACTTGTTCCTTGGTATTAGGAGGAAAACATCCATCTTTCACCTTTAAATATGATGTTAGCATTTTTTGGGGGTAGATTTTTTTTATCAGGTTGAGGAAGGTATACCTTCTATTCCTAGTTGAGAATTTTGATCATGAAAGAAAGTTGGATTTTGTAAAAAAATTTGGCATCTATTTTGATGGTCTCGATTTTACCCTCTATTAATATGGTGCATTATATTGATTGATTTCTGTATGTTAAACCAACCTTACATTCCAGGGATAAATCCCACTTGATCATTTTACTTAGAGTATAATCCTTTTTATATATTGCTGCATTCAGTTTCCTAAATATTTTCTTGAGGGGTTTTGCATCTGTGTTCACAAGGAATATTGGTCTGTAGTTTCCTTCCTTCAGCTGTCTTTGGTTTTAGTATCAGTAATATTGGCTTCGTAGAATGAGTTGAGAAGTGTTCTCTTCTAATTTTGAAAGAATTTGTGAAGGATTGGATTGTAAATCTTCATAATATAGTGGTACATTTCTCCATTGAAGTCCTCTGGTCCTGGGCTTTCCTTTGTCATATCTATTTTAAATTACTAATTCATGTATTTGCTTGTTATATACCTATTTAAATTTTTCATTTCTTTTTGAAATTATGGTAACAATCCTTTAATTGATAATTATATAGTACTTAGAGTTTATAAAGTTCTCTCATATCTAATATCACTTTATTTCCACATGAATCCAATAATACAAGCATTGAGACCTTAGATTTTCCTCCCCCCTTCTCCAGTCATACAAGCTGATGCACAGCCAGGCTAAGTGACTTGTTAAAGCTCCCTGCTGTTGAGCTATAGAGCTTGAATAATACAGTGTTATATCCTCAGCCTCCTGACCACTGGACCTTCATGATACCATGTTAGGAATCCAAACATGGTGAAGAATAATACATCTTCCTTTAGCCAATGGACACAAAATTTTTGTATTTAATCTTTAGGTTTTATTAACTTTTTTCCTAGTCATTAGCACTCAAAATCTTCAATTTTATAGTTACACTCATCAAAATGTCAATTACTATTTTTATGTGATCTCTTTTCTGTTCCATTTTCTATATTTGTAGGAAGAAATTTGCAGTCACAATTAGTTTCTTCTGGGATTAAATTTATTTGGGGGATAATTTCTAGATACTTAACTAATTATGTCTACAAGGGTATCTATAGAAGCAAAATAAAAACCCACAATACAATGGAAAAAAAGAAAAGAAATTGATATTTGTCAGAATTTTGTAAAGTTTGGGGAAACATTATAGTGAAATAAATATGCATCTGTATAAGACACCTCAAAAAATTAAAGTCTTGTCACTGGAGGTGGCTTGATTTTATCATTTTATTTAATATATCCATCATCCCAGTTCTTAAGCATGAATAGCATTTCTGTATGAGATCAAATCATGGGCAGACTTTAAAAAAGTAATTTTGCATATATTCCTCTTAATGAAAATTTATAGCATCCAGAACAAAAGGAGAGTTTCTCTTGTTTCTAATTCTTCAATTCTTCATTAGTGTTGACTTTTAGATTTTGTTTCCAGATTTCATATGAGTTTCCTCTGACTTAGGTCCCACTTTGGATGGAGCCTCTTGCATGCTCATCTAATTTCCTGTTGTTCATTCTGAAATGACCTTTTATTCCTTTAGTATTTATGTTTTCTCACTTGGGAACTTTGTGATTTGCTCTAATCAGTTCTCTGACTTCCCTTCAGAAAACTAAGACCAGTAAGTTTCCCCTACTTCCCCTGCCCCCTGTTATCTATATCTCAATAGTTTCCTCTTATACTTCTTCCTGGCAAGTTTCCCTGTTGTTTTTTTTTTTTTAATTGAGATATAATTGGCATATAACATGTATTAATTTTAGGTGTACAACATAATGACTTGATATGTGTATATGTTGAGAAGTGATCACCACAGTAAGTTTGGTTAACACCTATCACCTCATATAGTTACAGGGTTTTTCCTTGTGATGAGAACTTTTAAGATCTATCTTAGCAACTTTGAAATATAACAATACAGTATTGTTAATAATAGTCCGCATGCTATACATTATATCCCCAGGGCTTATATTGTATGTAACTGGAAGTTTGTATTTTTTGACCACCTTCAGCCACTTAATGGGTGAAAGTGGTCAAATTTTCTGTTTCTTCTAGAGAAGTTTTATCTAAGTTATCTAATTTGTTGGTATACAGTTATTTGTGATGTTCTCTTACTATTTTTATTTTTGTGGGATAGGTAATAATGTTCCTTCTTTTATTTCTGACTTTATTTTAGAATTGAGTCATCTCTCTTTTCATCTTGGTCAGCCTATCTAAAGGTTTTGTCAGTTTGGTTAATATTTTCAAGATTCAATATTTGGTGTAGTTGATTTTCTGTAGTGTGTTTGATTCTTTCATATATTTCCACTTCATCCTTTATCATTTACTTCCTTCTGTTTACTTTAGTTTCACTTTGCTTTGTTTTTGCTTTTTCCTTTTTTTTTTTTTTTATGATGGAAGGTTAGGGTATTGATTTGAGATCTTTCTCATTTTTTTATGAAGGTTTTATAGCTCTACATTTCCCTCTAAGCATTGTTTTACCTGTATTAAAGTTTTGATTTGTTGCATTTTCATTTCTGCTCATCAGAGTGTTTTGCAGTTTCTTTTGTAAGTTTTCTCCTTGACCCATTGGTTATTTAGGATGTGTTGTTTAATTTTCACGTATTTGTGAATTTACCAGATTTCCTTGTGTTATTGATTTCTAATGTAATCCCATTGTGACTTGGGACTATATATTATTTAAATAAATTTAAATTCATTGAGGCTTGTTTTATTAGTCTATATAGATTATTTCCCTATGTTGAGGTAAACCTAAAACCACTAAGAGAGTTGAAAATGATTGCGTCTGGATTTGTATATGTGTTTAGTGTGTGTATGTGTGCAAGTATATGATGGTGGAGAGAATGGAATGGTAATTTTCAATATAAGCTTTGTGGGATTATTTTTATTTTATTTTTTTCAAATCTATACTCTTGTAATTGTGATAAAGATAGTAACTCACAATGAAAACTAAATAATCCTTTTTGTGACAAGTTAATATTTTAAAGCATCATGTCTTTCTCCTACCCAATGCCTGCATCTTGTATGTACACAGAAATGTGCAAACACACAGACACACAGACACACACACACACACACACACACACACACACCTACACACAGATATTCTTCAATAAGAAACTAAGGAAAAGAAGAGAAAGAAACTACTTTGTGCAGTAATCTGTACACTTTTAAGTATGTTAAGATAAATTTATATATTTTCTGAGTAAGTCTATATCATGATTTCATATTTTTATTAGTGGAAATATATACAGTGTTTTTAATATCATCATTCATCCACAAAAGCATTTTAAGTTAAGGGTCACTAAAAATTAGAGAAAGATATAATCCAATTTAAGTTTGTTACATGACGTTTTGGGATGATGCATATGCAATTTGGTATTTTCATTTATTGAGTTCAGTTTGCTATTTAACACTGCCGACAATTAAAAACTTATTGATCTATTTTTTTAAAAAAATAACATTTGTTTTTGAGAGAGAGAGAGAGCAAGAGAGAGAGAGCGAGACAGTGTGAGCAGGGGAGGGGCAGAGAGAGAGGGAGACACAGAATCTGAAGCAGGCTCCAGGCTCTGAGCTATTAGCACAGAGCCCGACATGGGGCTTGAACCCATGGACTGTGAGATCATGACCTGAGCCAAAGTCAGATGCTTAACCCACTGAGCCACCCAGGCACCCCCTTATTAATCTGTTTCTAATGTTTAGATTGTGGCTCTTCTAGGATTCCAAAAATTTATTGTAAAACTAAAATAAATTATATGTACTTAGTTCTTTAGTGTGCCACACATTCCTTAAGATTTTGAATTGTTCTGCCTTTACTGGGTATTTTAAAGGGGGATTTACTTAGTGTATTATAATGAAATTCAGTGTACCACTGAGAAGAACATAAAAAAAACCCTGCAGAGTCGGTATACCCTATGAGATTTTGTTCTATAAATTTGTGCCAGTGAGGCACATTGATTATCTGGTTTCTAATCATTTCAGATATTCTCCACTATAGCTAGCTGTAAGTTATCTTTGTGTCTGCATGTGTGTGCATGTGCGTGTGTGTGTGCGTGTGCGCGTGTGTGTGTGCGTGCGTGTGCAGATGTAAATAGCCAATGGATGCTCTGTTGGTTGACCTGTGTAGCAGGCAAATGTAAAACCAGCAATCAGGGGCTTGATTTCATTCTAGTTGTATCTGTTCTGTGCCTATACCGCACCAGATTTGGGTACAGTTAACAGTGCTGGGGGGCAATTATAGGTGCATTTGGCATCTTTGACTGGAATGGCTTATTTAGACTGTCATTTGAGACCCTTCTTTCGTTGCGATCTAGTCATGTGTCTTCTGGGCCAATGTGTAGAGTTGTGTTCCCTTATGTGGTAGTCACTAGCCATTTAATTAAATGAATATTTAAATTAAATTTTAATTAAAGTTAGATCAAATTAAAAATTTATTAACTCAGCCAAAATAACATTTCAAGTTCTCAGGATCCGCACATGGCTATTGGACAGTGTAGAACTTTTCCATCTTCTCAGAAGGTTGTATGTGATAGCACGGGTGTAGATCTTTCCTGGTTTTTACTCTTACGTTTCCTGACGTGAAAGCCCAGGTTCTCGTCTCTGGAACAGGCTAATCTATAGTGGCTTGGTTGCTCTGAAGCTCTCATTTGTCCTGCTCTATATTTGCCCTAAAACTCTTGAAAATGAGGGAGAATTGTTCAGTTTTTTCACTGTTTTCTTCTTTCCACCAACCTTTGTCTTTTGAGGATATGCCACCTTTGGGTAAACTTTTGTAGTGGTTATTCTGGATTTACAATCATTGTTACAGGAAGCTAGGATGATCTTTTCAGGATTAAAAGAGAGGACATTTGAGGAAGATGGTGGTGTAGGAGAACGCTGGGCTCACCACGTCTAGCTGATCGCATAGATTCCACCCACATCTGCCTAAATAACCCAGAAAACTGCCAGAAGACTAGCAGAACGGACTCTCTGGAGCCAAGGATAGACAAGAGGCCCACGGAAGAGGGTAGGAAGGGCGGAGAGGCGGTGTGCGCTACACGGACTGACGGGAGGGAGCCAGGGTGGTGGAGGGACAGCCTGCCCAGCAAGGCAGAGCCCCCAAGTCTGGCTTGCAAAAGTGGAGGGGCTAGACTGCATGAGTTCTGACACCCAGCGGGACTTAACATCTGGAGTGTTAAAAGTCAACAACTCTGCTCTCAGGGAGCGGGGAGGGTGACAGAACACTGGGAAGGAGTGTTGTTGAGCCTGGGAAGACAGAGCTCAGCTTGGCAGGGGAACAAAGGTGCTGTAAAGCACCATCTCCCTCTCCCATCTTCCAGCCATAATCCCAAAGGGAACCAGTTCCCATCACCGAACTTGCTTGCACCATGCAAACACCAAACACTGCTTCTGTGGATCCATCCCTCTGATGGGTCTACCTCCATCCTGGTGCTGCAGGGCCCCTCCCACAGGGGACCACCTATGGCAAAGCAAGCTATGCCTGCCCTTCCCACCCCTGTGCACTTTGCGGATCCACCCCGGCTAATACGACAGATCCAATTGAAGCAGCACCACAAACCTGGCAGTGTGCAAGGAGCCCAGACAAGGGCCACACCACTCCACAGTGAGTCCTGCTCCTGAGAAAGGGAAGATAAGGTACACACCAGTCTGACTGTGGCCCTATCGGTGGGCTAGAGACACACATCAGGTCTGACTGCAGCCCCACCCACCAACACAAGTTACTCCATACAGCACAGGGGAAGTGCCCTGCAGTTGGGAGCCACCCAAGTGACTACCCAAAATGACGAAATGGAGGAATTCTCCTCAAAAGAAACTCCAGGAAGTAGCGACAGCTAATGAATTGATCAAAAAACATTTAAGCAGTATAACGGAACAAGAATTTAGAATAATAGTCATAAAATTAATCGATGGGCTTGAAAAAACCATAGAGGACAGCAGAGAATCTGTTGCTACAGAGATCAAGGGATTAAAAAATAGTCATTAGGAGGGAAAAATGCTATAAATGAGGTGCAAAATCAAATGGAGGCAGCCATAGCACGGATTGAAGAGGCAGAGGAGAGAATAGGTGACTTAGAAGAAAAATTATGGAAAAAGAGGAATTTGAGAAAAAGATTAAAAAATCCAGGAGATGAGGGGAGAATTAGAGAACTAAATGATGCAATCAAACGGAACAATATCTGTATCATAGGAATTTCAGAAGAAGAAGAGAGAGAGAAAGGGGCTGAAGGTGTACTTGAACAAGTCATAGCTGAGAAATTCCCTGATCTGGGGAAGGAAAAAGGTATTGGAATCTAAGAGGCACAGAGAACTCCCTTCAGACATAACTTGAATCGATCTTCTGCACGACATATCATAGTGAAACTGGCAAAATACAAGGATGAAGAGAAAATTCTGAAAGCAGCTAGGGATTAACAGGCTCTAACTTACAAAGGGAGACCAATAAGACTAGTGGCAGACCTCTCTACTGAAACTTGGCAGACCAGAAAGGAATGGCAGGAAATCTTCAATGTGATGAACAGAAAAAAAAAATGCAGCCGAGAATCCTTTATCCAGCAAGTCTGTCATTCAGAATAGGAGAGATAAAGGTCTTCCCAAACAAACAAAAACTGAAGGAATTCATCACCACTAAACTGGCCCTACAAGAGATCCTAAGGGGGATTCTGTGAGTGAAATGTTGCAAGGACCACAAAGTATCAGAGACATCACTACAAGCATGAAACCTACAGATATCATAATGACTCTAAACCCATATCTTTCAATAATAACACTGAATGTAAATGGACTAAATGCTCCAGCCAAAAGACATAGGGTATCAGAATGGATAAAACAACAAGACCCATCTATTTGCTGTCTACAAGAGACTCATTTTATTTTATTTATTTTTATTTTTTTTTTAACATTTATTTATTTTGGGACAGAGAGAGAGCATGAACAGGGGAGGGTCAGAGAAAGAGGGAGACACAGAATCTGAAACAGGCTCCAGGCTCTGAGCTGTCAGCACAGAGCCCGACGCGGGGCTCAAACCCACGGACCACGAGACCATGACCTGAGCCAAAGTCGGACGATCAACCGACTGAGCCACCCAGGCGCCCCAGCAAGAGACTCATTTTACACCTGAGGACACCTTCAGATTTAAAGTGAGGGGATGGAAGACTCTCTCTCATGCTAATGGAAGTTAAAAGAAAGCTGGAGTAGCCATACTTCTATCAGACAAACTAGACTTCAATTAAAGGCTGTAACAAGAGATGAAGAAGGGCATTATATAACTGTTACAAGGTCTATCCATCAGGAAGAGCTAACAATCATAAATGTCTATGCACCGAATATGGGAGTCCCCAAATATATAAAACAACCACAAACATAAGCAACCTTATTGATAAGAATGTGGTAATTGCAGGGGACTTTAATACTCCACTTACAGCAGTGGATAGATCATCTAGACATAGGATCAATAAAGAAACAAGGGCCCTGAATGATACACTGGATCAGATGGACTTGACAGATATATTTAGAACTCTGCATCCCAAAGCAACAGAATATACTTTCTTCTCGAGTGCACATGGAACCTTCTCCAAGATAGATCACATACTGGGTCACAAAACAGCCCTTCCTAAGTATAAAAGAATTGAGATCATACCCTGCAGCCTTTCAGACCACAATGCTATGAAACTTGAAATCAACCACAGGAAAAAGTCTGGAAAACCTCCAAAAGCATGGAGGTTAAAGAACACTCTACTAAAGAATGAATGGGTCAACCAGGCAATTAGAGAAGAAATTAAAAAATATATGGAAACAAACGAAAATGAAAATACAACAATCCAAACGCTTTGGGACGCAGCGAAGGCAGTCAGTCCTGAGAGGAAAATACATTGCAATCCAGGCCTATCTCAAGAAACAAGAAAAATCCCAAATGCAAAATCTAACAGAACACCTAAAGGAAATAGAAGCAGAACAGCAAAGACACCCTAAACCCAGCAGAAGAAGAGAAATAATAAAGATCAGAGCAGAAATAAACAATATAGAATCTAAAAAAAACTGTAGAGCAGATCAATGAAACCAAGAGTTGTTTTTTTGAAAAAAATAATCAAAATTGATAAACCTGTAGCCAGGCTTCTCAAAAAGAAAAGGGGGATAACCCAAACAGATAAAATCATGAATGAAAATGGAATTATTACAACCAATCCCTCAGAGATACAAGCAATTATCAGGGAATACTATGAAAAATTATATGCCAACAAACTGGACAACCTGGAAGAAATGGACAAATTCCTAAACACCCACACCCTTCCAAAACTCAATCAGGAGGAAATAGAAAGCTTGAACAGACCCATAACCAGCGACGAAATTGAATCAGTCATCAAAAATCTCCCAACAAATAAGATTCCAGGACCAGATGGCTTCCCAGGGGAGTTCTACCAGATGTTTAAAGCAGAGGTAATACCTATCCTTCTCAAGCTATTCCCAAACATAGAAAGGGAAGGAAAACTTCCAGACTCATTCTATGAAGCCAGTATTACTTTGATTCCTAAACCAGACAGAGACCCAGCAAACAAAGAGAACTACAGGCCAATATCCCTGATGAATATGGATGCAAAAATTCTCAATAAGATACTAGCAAATCGAATTCAACAGCATATAAAAAGAATTATTCACCATGATCAAGCCAGGTTCATTCCTGGGATGCAGGGCTGGTTCAACCTTCGCAAATCAATCAACGTGATACATCACATGAATAAAAGAAAAGATAAGAACCATATGATCCTGTCAATCGATGCAGAAAAAGCATCTGACAAAATTCAGCATCCTTCCTTAATAAAAACCCTCGAGAAAGTCGGGATAGAAGGAACATACTTAAACATCATCAAAGCCATTTATGAAAAGCCCACAGCTAACATCATCCTCGATGGGGAAAAACTGAGAGCTTTCTCCCTGAGATCAGGAACACGACAGGGATGTCCACTCTCACCGCTGTTGTTTAACGTAGTGTTGAAAGTTCTAGCATCAGCAATCAGACAACAAAAAAGGAAATCAAAGGCATCAAAATTGGCCAAGATGAAGTCAAGCTTTTACTTTTTGCAGCTGACAGGATATTATACATGGAAAACCCGATAGACTCCATCAAAAGTCTACTAGTACTGATACATGAATTCAGCAAAGTCGCAGGATACAAAATGTTCAGAAATCAGTTGCATTTTTATACACTATTAATGAAGCAACAGAAACACAAATTAAGAAACTGATCGCCTTCACAATTGCACTAAGAAGCATAACATGCCTAGGAATAAACCTAACCAAAGATGTAAAAGGTCTGTGTGCTGAAAACTATAGAAAGCTTATGAAGGAAATTGAAGAAGATATAAAGAAATGGAAAACCATTCCGTGCTCATGGATTGGAAGAATAAATATTGTGAAAATGTCAATACTACCCAAAGCTATCTACACATTCAATGCAATCCCAATCAAAATTGCACCAGCATTCTTCTCGAAGGTAGAATAAGCAATCCTTAAATTTGTATGGAACCACAAAAGACTCCGAATAGCCAAAGTAATTTTGAAGAAGAAGACCAAAACAGGAGGCATCACAATCCCAGATTTTAGCCTCTACTACAAATCATCAAGACAGCATGGTATTGGCACAAAAACAGTCACATAGACCAATGGAATAGAATAGAGACTCCCGAATTGGACCCACAGAAGTATGGCCAACTCATCTTTGACAAAGCAGGAAAGAATATCCAATGGAAAAAAGACAGTCTCTTTAACAAATGGTGCTGGGAGAACTGGACAGCAACATGCAGAAGGATGAAACTAGACCACTTTCTTATACCATTCACAACAATAAAGTCAAAGTGGATAAAGGACCTGAATGTGAGACAGGAAACCATCAAAACCCTAGAAGAGAAAGCAGGAAAAAACCTCTCTGACCTCAGCCGCAGCAATTTCTTATTTGACACGTCTCCAAGGGCAAGGGAAGTAAAAGCAAAAATGAACTCTTGGGACCTCATGAAGATAAAAAGCTTCTGCACTGCAATGGAAACAATCAGCAAAACTAAAAGGCAACCAACGGAATGGGAAAAGATATTTGCAAATGACATCAGACAAGGGGCTAGTATCCAAAATGTATAAAGAACTCACGAAACTCCACATCCGAAAAACAAATAATCCAGTGAAGAAATGGGCAGAAAACATGAATAGACACTTCTCTAAAGAAGACATTCATATGGCCAACAGGCACATGAAAAGATGCTCAACGTCGCTCCTCATCACGGAAATACAAATCAAAACCACACTCAGGTACCACCTTCCACCAGTCAGAGTGGCTAAAATGAAGAAATCAGGAGACTATAGATACTGGAGAGGATGTGGAGAAACAGGAACCCTCTTGCACTGTTGGTGGGAATGCAAACTGGTGGAGCCACTCTGGAAACTAGTGGAGGTTCCTCAAAAAATTAAAAACAGATCTACCCTGTGACCCAGCAGTAGTACTGCTAGGAATTTACCCAAGGGATACAGGAGTGCTGATGCATAGGGGCACATATTCCCCAAAGTTTATAGCAGCACTTTCAACAATAGTCTAATTATGGAAAGAGCCTAAATGTCCATCAACTGACAAACGGATAAAGAAGATGTGGTTTATATATACAATGGAATACTACGTGGCAATTAGAAACAATGAAATATGGCCTTTGGTAGCAACGTGGTTGGAACTGGAACATGTTATGCTAAGTGAAATAAGTCATACAGAGAAAGACAGATACCATATATTTTCACTCTTATGTGTATCCGGAGAATCTTATCAGAAGATCATGGGGGAGGGGAAGGAAAAAAAAAGTTAGGGAGGGAGCTAAACCATAAAAGACTGTTAATAACTGAGAACAATCTGTGGGTTATTGGGGGGTGGGAGGGAGGTGAGGGTGGGTGATGGGCATTGAGGAGGGCACCTGTTGGGATGAGCACTGGGTGTTGTATGGCAACCAATGTGACAATAAATTTCATATTAAAAATAAAAGGGGACATTTGACTGACACCTGCCCATTTTCTATTCATAAGCATTGTTTTCTACCAACACTGGTTGGGGGACTGAAATCTTCTTCAGAATATCATTTTTAAATTTGAGTTACTCCTCTGAACAACGACATCCATGAAAGTGCTTCAGTGGCACACGTCACAATCCCTCTTCATTAGATACCTCAGTGGTTTCATAATGATAGCCCTCAGTTTCTTTTCTCTCTCTGTGTCACTGAGTTTCTGTGTAAGGTAGATAAATCTTGAATTCTTAACAGTTTTGTTGAGAGATTAAGACTTAATGTGGATGGAGAAATCATCGAACCTCTGAATTTTGTATTCAGAATAATTACAGTGCTATCTTGGATATAAACTCATTTTATGTAAATTGTCCGTGAAGATGTGAGGTATGAGAGGGCAAGTCCAGCATAACTTCCCATGTACATGCTATTGGCAGTTACAGAAGGCAGGGAATGACTGTCAGCTTGTGAATTCAGCACACAACACATATACTGGTGGAGTTTTGTATGTTGAACTACCTTTGCACTCTGGGGGTAAACCCCACTTTGTCATGGTATGTAATGCTTGTAACATGCTGAATACAATCCTTAAGAGAATACTAGCAAACTAAACCTATCACCATGTTATACCCTTTGACTATTTTCCAGAGTTCTAACAAAGTTTGTCCTGTAAACCTTTGCTTGTTTTTCAATGTTTCTGTGGAGGGATGGGCATTTGGAGTTTGCTTTCCATTTTTTGGCAGATATGATCCTCTCCTTTCCTGATGTGAACCCTAAACATCAAGATGAACTCTTTTTTTTTCTCTTTGATGCAAAGTTATATTTCTGTCATGGCTGGACCACAGAGTCTTCATTTTAAAATGGGAGACTCGCTCTGTATAATTGCCAAGATGTTCTGAATCTCTAAGTGTTCATTCTTCTTCTATGACTCATTAGCTGTCTATATTATTAGTCCGTTTTAGATTTTGAAGCCAGATGTATTAAAACCAGAGCTAAGGAATTAGCCTTAGCTTCTTTTCATTTCATTTGTTTTAAAAATTATGATGCACTAAAAGTCTCTTTCTGTTATATGAACATTGACAAATTGTACAGTAGAATAGCAAATACAAAAATCAATATAGAGAACACTTGTATAACCTCCTGTACATTTTTCTTTTACTTATTTGCAGTCAACCTTTCCCCCAACTCCACTTCATGACAAAAAATGGTCTCATTTTGTTTGTATAATTTTACCTTTTTCACTTATATATCATATTAAATGAAGTCATAGGATATATTGCCTTTTCAGTCTGGCTTCTCTTACTTAGAATAATACATATCATATTCATCCATATTATTATGTGTAACACTAATATGTTACATTTCATTGTTGAAAAGTATTCTTTTGTGTGGATTTACCAAAGTTTTATTGTCTATTCGTGATCTGGAGGGAATTTGGTTTGTTTTCAGGTTTTAGTAATAGTAAAGCCACTATAAAATTTACATTCAGGTGTTCATTTCTCTTTGGTAAACACCTAGGATGAGGAATTGTGGGCCTTATATTAAGCGCATATTAATTTTCTGAGAAAATGGAAAACTGTTTTACAAAATGACTATGAAATTGTGCATTCCTATCAACAGTGTGTAATATTTTAGGTGGTCACATCTTCATCACCACTGGGTAATGTCATTTTGTTTAAGCCATTGTGATAGGTGTGATGGGTGTTCTGTCCTCTGAATCAATTTGCATTTCCCTAATGTGTGATGATGTTAAATGTCTTTTCTTGTGACAATATGTCATATGTGTATTTTATTTTCTCAGTTGTCTTTTCACATCATTTACTTAGTTTTATTAGGAAGTTTGATTTTTATTGATTTTTATGTATGCTTTTATATATTTTGAATACAAATTGGATTTTTTTTTTCGTCCAAAATGTGTTTTTGGCTTCTAATTTTATTTTTTTAAGCATTATCTTTTTTTTTTTTCTTTTTTTTTTTTTCTTTTTTATTTTTTAATATATGAAATTTACTGTCAAATTGGTTTCCATACAACACCCAGTGCTCATCCCAAAAGGTGCCCTCCTCAATACCCATCACCCACCCTGCCCTCCCTCCCACCCCCCATCAACCCTCAGTTTGTTCTCAGTTTTTAACAGTCTCTTATGCTTTGGCTCTCTCCCACTCTAACCTCTTTTTTTTTTTTTTTTTTTTTTTCCTTCCCCTCCCCCATGGGTTTCTGTTATGTTTCTCAGGATCCACATAAGAGTGAAACCATATGGTATCTGTCTTTCTCTGTATGGCTTTTTAAGCATTATCTTTAACAGAACACTTGTTTTAGTTTTATTTTAGGACATTTAATTGTATTTTTTTGTAGATTATCTTTTTGGTATTACATTTAAGATATCTTTGCCTAACCAAGGATTACAAAGGTTTTTCTTCTACGTGGTTTATAGTTTTAGGCTTTATATTTAAGTCTTTGGTCTATTTTGAATTAATAGGAATTATTTTTAAAATTTATTTCTTATTTTCAAGAATTATTTTTGGGCTTATGAAAAATAAACCAAGTCTTAATTTGAAAAAAATGCAGTTTCAACATCACAAGATAAATTTCTCTGTGAAACTGTTTTTTTTTTTTTTTTATGTTCAACATCACTCATCATCAGGGAAATACAAATCAAAATCATGATGAAACACTACCTTACATCTGTCAGAAAGGCTGAAATTAATAACACAAGAAACAGCAGGTGTTTGCGAGGATGTGGAGAAAGAGAAACACTCGTGCACTGTTAGTAGAAATGCAAACTGGTACAGCCACTCTGGAGAACAGTTTGGAGGTTCTGCAAAAACTAAAAGTAGAACTACTCTACAATTCAGCAATTGCACTCTTAGTTGTTTACCCAAAGCATACAAAAATACAGATTCAGAAGGATGCTTGCACTCCATTGTTTATAGCAGCATTATCAACAATAATCAAACTAGAGAGAGAGCCCATGTTCATTAACTGATGAATGGATAAAGAAGAACTGATGAATGGATTGTGTGTGTGTACACAATGGAATATTAGTCATCAAAGAATGAAACCTTTCATTTGCAATGACATGGTTGGAGCTAAAACGTATTATGCTAAGTGAAATAAATCAGCCAAGAAAGACAAATGCCATATGATTTTACTTACATGTGGAATTTAAGAAACAAAACAGATGAACATAGGGGAAGGAAATAAAAACAAGAGAGGGAGGCAAACCATAAGAGACTCTTAACTGTAGAGAACAAACTGAGGGTTGCTGGAGGGGAGGTGGGTGGGGGGATGAGCTAAATGGGTGATGGGTATTAAGGAGGGACCTTGTTATGATGAACACTGGGTGTTATATTTAAGTGATGAATCACTAAATTCTACTCCTGAAACCAATGTTACACTACATGTTAACTAACTAGAATTTAAATAAAAACTTGAAACAACAAAAAATAAAAATGTTTGAAACCTAAAAAAAGGAGTATTTTTTTTAACTGCTGTTTTGCTAAATCCGTAGTATCTCATTATAGCTCCAGAACTTACTCATCTTGCAGAACTGAAACTTGGTTCCTCTTGACCACCATGTCCCCATATCTCTCTCCTTCCCAATAGCCCCTATGTACAGCATTCTATTTTCTGTTTCTATGACTTTGACTGTTTCTGATTCCACATATAAGTGAAATCATATATTATTTGTCTTTCTGTGTCTAGTTTATATCACTTAGCATAATGTCCTTCAGGTTCATCCATATTGTTGCGAATGGCAGGATTTCCTTCTATTTTCAAAGCTGAAAAACATTCCATTGTATGTATACACCACATTTTCTTTATTCATTCATCCTTTGATGGTCATTTAGGTTATTTCCGTGTCTTGACTGCTCTGAATAATGCTGCAATGAACCTAGGAGTGCAGGTATCTCTTTGAGATCCTGATTTCAGTTCTTTTGGATAAATACCCAGAAGTGGTATTGCTGAGTAATATGGTAGCTCTGGTAACAATATTATACTTCATAATGAAATTTACTAAGAGGGTAGATCCTAAATGTTCTCACAATGAGGAGGGGAGGTGAGAAAGGTAAAGTATATGAGGTGATGGCTATGTTTTAATTAGCTTGATTGTGGTGTTATTTCATTATATGTCTATCAAATCATCGAGTTGTACACTTTAAATATATACAATAAAAATAGTACCACAGATTTCTTATAGCACAAATAATCACAGGTGTAATGTATTTTTTTTTGTCCATCAGGTGGCAACGTATGACTTTTGCATTCAAGTTCAGATTAATTTCTTTGAGGCTTCAGAACTTTACACTAAATGTTGTTTGTCAAAATCTCCTATGATTCCAAAGACAACACCACTTATTCGACCATGCTATGTTCAAGCTACTGGTATGTACTGTGAAACAGTTGGTGTGCATATATCAAATATTGACACTTGAGCAGCTAAAAGTTTTTAAAAATCAGATTATGATATTTACTTTTTAAAAAAAGAAATATTAGAAAGTACAATTATCATATGATTCCTGTGTGTGTGACTTAAATTGTGAGTCTGTGAGATTGAATTTTGAGAAACAGTATAACAAAACCTATGTGAGTTCGCTTCTAGCTGAGTCACAGAAACTGTATCAGGTGAGTTTCGTGCAAAGAAAACTTGATTTGCATCAAATAAGGAGATCCAGGGACATGATTTCCAAAGCTGTGACTCCCTGAGAGAAGGTGAAGGGATACCTTTGGTTTAGGGTTAGGATGAATATTTAGATGGTTAAGTCTTCTCATTGTATGTAGAGGCGGGCATAAGGCTATCCATGTGCTTTAAGGAAACATGCCTATGTATACATTGTATGTTATGCAAATGAGCTCGAGGTTCTTTCTTGGGTGGAGATTTTAGTATGATGATGAGATAAAGGTAATGGTAGGTCATTCCAGAGGTCACTTGATGTTTTGCCTAGGCATGAATTGTAGGTTTTGCTCAAAAGGTCTGTGTGGTCTTGGGCTGGTAGGAGGTCTGGTCAGGGCAACCTGCAGGGTGGTTTCCAGTTAAGAGGTAAGGCAGAAAGAAGATCTTAAGGAAAAAATGGAAGGCAAAAGTTAGTGAGTTCAAGCAGGTGGGTAGTAAATGTCAGGTCTAGCTGGTGACAGTAGCATAATAATCTCAGATTAGTGACTGTTGCTTAAAAATATAGGTTATAATTAAAAACAAAAATGAGTTTAGTTACTTGTTGTGTGGGTACTTTTTAAATGATTAAATTAAAATATAAATTATTAAAATATACTAGATATATAATGCACTGATAGAAATTTTATTTAAGAAATCCCCACCCCCCCAAAGGAATAGGTTACTAAAGGACTAAGCATATGTATAAAAGGAGAAGTAAAAAAGTAAGTAAGTAAGTAAATAAATAAATAAATGTAAGTATATTAAATTTTTTTTGTATTATTTACTTAATTTTCTCCAAATATTCAAATATAAAACCAGTGCACTCTGTAAACCCTACTTTGGCAAGCTTTGGTGGTTTTGCATTTTATTACATGTGTTTCAGTATTTTTCATGAAAAGTTAAGTCTAGTTTATGCTATATTATGCAATATTTTGTTTTTTAATTCTGACATTAAGTTGTCATTAATAATAAAATAGTGCTCAGTTGATAATTACACTTGGCATCTAGTAAGAGAAGCCTCATTAAAGTAGCATATACAATGCAGAGATTTATTTCATTCCTTTTTAAAATACAGAATTAGGGGGCGCCTGGGTGGCTCAGTTGGATAAGCATCCGACTTCGGCTCAGGTCATGATCTCGCGGTTCGTGAGTTCAGGCCCCGCATCGGGCTCTGTGCTGACAGCTCAGAGCCTGGAGCCTATTTCAGATTCTGTGTCTCCCTCTCTCTCTCTGAACCCCTCCCCACCCCCCCACCCCCCCGTTCATGCTCTGTCTCTCTCTGTCTCAAAAATAAATAAATGTTAAAAAAAAATTTAAAAAAATAAAATAAAATACAGAATTAGAAAGTCTGCAGCTGGTAGGGAGCCTCTGTGGAGTTTTCTCTCTTGTTTTAAGATATCTTTTTTGGAAAAAAATCATTGTCTAATTTTGTTCTCCTAATTAGGTAAATTATTTTCATGAAAGATAAAATTTACCTACTTGACAAATAAAAATTAATGTACCATCATTATGGAAAATTGGAAAATGTTAGAAACACAGAAATGTCATCTAGTATGTGAATATTTAGAGCATAGTATTATTAATATGTTGGTATTTTATTCTTCTTTTGTTATATGCCTTTATTATTTTATTTTTTAACATAGTTGTGATCTTCCTGCCTGTGTTCAGTTGAAATCTCTTCATTCTTAATAGAAATTTTTATTTAGGGGAGCCTGGGTGGCTCATTCGGTTGAGTGTCCTACTTCAGCTCAGGTCATGATCTCGTGGTCTGTGAGTTCGAGCCCCGCCTCGAGCTCTGTGCTGACAGCTTGGAGCCTGGAGCCTGCTTCAGATTCTGTGTCTCCCTCTCTCTCTGCCTCTTCCCCGCTCAGGCTGTGTTTCTCTCTCTCTCTCGAAAATGAATAAATGTTAAAAAAAAAAACAAAACAATTTAAAGGGGCGCCTGAGTGGCTTAGTTAGTTGAGTGTCCGACTTCAGCTCAGGTCATAATCTCGCAGTCCGTGAGTTCGAGCCCTGTGTCGGGCTCTCTGCTGACCACTCAGAGCCTGGAGCCTGCTTCAGATTCTGTGTCTCCCTCTGTCTCTGCCCTTCCCCTGCTTGTGCTCTATCTCTCTCACTCTCAAAATAAACATTAAAAAAATTAAAAAAAGAAACTTTTACTTAGATGTTATACACTCTTATTAATTGTATAAATTAACAGTGATAGCTATTATAGAATATTTCATCCTGTAAGTATCTCTTATAGGTTATATAAGCATAATTCTAAGCATTTAGGTTGTTTTTTTAAAAATTTTCTTATTCATATAAATATTGTAGTAGTGAACATTTTTATGTATAATACTTTTTCCCTGTTTAGATTTTTTTTCAGTGATATTCTCTTCATTGGCTGCATTCCTTCTAAAGTATATACATGTTAAAGCTCTAGATCATTTTGCAAAAGGGCTTTTGTAAAGAGTTTTGCTGTTTCAACCCTCCTTCAGTGTAAACTCTAACCAGCATTGAATTAAAGAAATTGGATATTTTTCTATGTTATTAAAAGTATATCATTTCAATTTTCATGTCAATTTCTTTGATTACTCATGAGGATTAAAATTTTCTGTCTTTGCTATTAATTCTATATTTCATATATAAGTTATCTGTTCATGAACTTTGCCTTTATCAGTATGGTTATGTATCTGTCTGATAGATGTCACTGATTTCCTTATTTATATTACTTTTTTTCATTTTTACGGTGAATTTTTTCTAAGATTCATTGTTTGCCTTTAGTTTTGTTTGTTTTTCAATAAATCTCTTAAAATAATTTTATAGTGAAATTTAGCTATTGTTTCCTCTGTGATTTCTAACATTCTTTTAAAGATTAGACCATCTTCCCTAGCTACAGAATTGGTTTATGTGTAATACTGTTTTTTTTTTCCTATTTTTAATGGTTTAAAACTTGTTCAATATTTTCTAAAAAAACAAAAACAAAAACAATTTCTATACTTAATTTGTTTATTTTTAACTTTATTTATTTATTTTGAGAGAGAGAGCATGAAACAGGGAGGGGAAGAGAGAGAGGGAGAGAGAGAATCCCAAGCAAGCTCTGCACTGTTATTGTGGAGCCCATTGCGGGCCTTGAAGTCACAAACCATGAGATCATGACCTCAGCTGAAATCAAGAGTCAAGTGCTTAACTGACTGAGACACCCTGGCTCCCCAGTACTTATTTAATTTGTTAAAAAAAAATGTTGCTGGGTCGCCTGGGTGGCTCAGTCGGTTAAGCGTCCGACTTCAGCTCAGGTCACGATCTCACAGTCTGTGAGTTTGAGCCCCGCATCGGGCTCTGGGCTGATGACTCAGAGCCTGGAGCCTGCTTCCGATTCTGTGTCTCCCTCTCTCTCTGCCCCTCCCCCGTTCATGCTCTGTCTCTCTCTGTCTCAAAAATAAATAAACGTTAAAAAAAAAAAATTAAAAAAAAAATGTTGCTCTATTTCCAGAGAGGATTGGAATGTCAAAGCAGACTTGGTTGTATCATATAACTTATCAACACCAAAGTTTACTAACGATTCAAACGATACAAATATAATCAGGCAGAGATGTAACATTTCTTTTGTAGAAGTTGGCATCTATTAGACACAGGTTTCCAAATTGTCCTTTTCTCCCTCCTTAAGATGCCTTTTGCTTTTGAATTGACTTTTGAAAGTCATTTGTAGAAACCTTTGTCTCAAAGGAAGCTGTTTTTTGTTTGGAGCTTCCCATTTTTATACTCTTAATAGTTATACATATAGGAAATGTCTATATGAGGAATTGTCATTTGCCTCATAAATCCATAAATTCCAGATATTTTTGGTTGGCCATTTGGACAGGTAATGCGTGTCAAAAGTTTTCTTTGAAATAGTCCACTAGTCAATTCCAATTTTTAAAAATGTTTATTTTGATAGAGTGCATGCATACATATGTGAGACCAGGAAAGGGACAAAGGGAGAGGGAGAATTCCAAGCAGGCTCCACATTCTCAGCATAGTGTCTGGCTTGGGTCTCGATCTCATGAACTGTGAGATTACTACCTGAGCCGAAATCAAGAGTCAGGCGCTTAACCCACTGAGCCACCCAAACACCCTTAGTCAATTCCATTTTTATGTTTGCAAGGAAACTTGGTCAAGTCCATTACTCTCTGAGATATCCCCTCAATAGAAGGATGATGCCTTAGTAGGGGACTCATAAGCTTGCTGTTATCTCTTTATTCCCAAATTACATGCATTCCTTTTAAAATTAAAATAGTGCTAACCCAGAATTGTAATCCATCATCTCCTTCTCAAGGCTTATCCTGCACCCAAGACGCAGTGACTTTTTTCATTAATTATCTAATGAAAACACTTATTTAATGACAAGCATTTTCACTCACTTGAAACTCTAATTCTTCTTAAAAATTTTGCAATATAATTATAGTTTAAATTTCAATTAAAATTTTTATCAGAGATTTAATTGTTTTGACAATATATTGTTCATTGTTAAGCCAAGTAGTGTATCTGCGTATTTTATTTACATTCTTTCAACTTTTTATTTATCCCTGGAGTTAATTCCTCATTTGTCCTTAAATATTTGACAAAATCCTTCCATGCCACAAAGCTCTGTATTATGCTTATATGGACACTGTTCCACATGGTAGTCTACCCTGTCAGATAATGTGTCATAAGTTCTCATTCCCTGAAAGCAGCCCTTCTGGAGCACAACAACCTCCTGCTCCAACATGCACTGAGTGCTTTCTTTTCCTGTGACAGAACTCTTGTCTAAGACTTCCTTTCACTATAACGTGGGCATTTTCTTTTCTCTTTTCTGTCTTGACTCTCCTGTTTTTTCAGTCCCTTGCCTTCCTATTTCTTGGGTTACTTCACTGTTTAGGTAGATTACATCTTCCAGGAGCTTCTAAAGAGTGTAAGGGAGATAATTGAGAATTTCCTTCTCTGAAAATGTCTTTTATTTGCCTCTCATATTTAAATGATAATTTGGTTTAGTATGAAATTCTAGATTGAAAATAATTTTCCCTCAAAATTTCGAAGATATTATCATTACCTTCTAATTTCCACTGTTGTGTTTAGAAGTCTGATGACATTCTTCTTCCCCATCCATTACATAGGACCTAGCGTTTCCCTGTTAGAAGCTATTAGAAGCTGCTTTTTATCCCTGGTACTCCATTATTTCACAATGGTGACTTTAGTGTGAACCTTTTGTCTTAAGTTCTTGTGGACCTTTTCAATATGGAAATTCATGTCTTCCAGTTCTATAAAGTTTTCATAAATTATTTCCTTGAAAAGTTCCTTCCCACTGTTTTCTGTATTTCTTTCGTTCAGACTTCTATTGTTGTATTTTGTACTTCCTGGATTATGTTATATATATTTTAATTAAATTATATATTCTCTCCTATTATCCTTTTCCTTATCTTTTTGTTGTACTTCCCAGGATATTTTTCTGACTTTATTATGTCTTAAGAAATTATTTTGGCAGTTTTAAACTAACAAGGGTTAACTTTTTTTCTGATTATTTCTTTACATATGGACTTTTGAAAAAATAAAAACACCTTTTATCTCTACTTGTATTATTATTTCTTTGAAATTTTCTTCTGTTGACTATCCATTGTCTCAATTTTTGCTGAATTATTTCTCCTTCATATTGAGGAGTTTCTCAAATGTCTGTTGATTTTTGCCTATTCTCTCATGATCATTGGTGAGTCTTGCAGTGCTGGCTTCATTACCAACTGTTATATCATTGCCTGACAGTCTGGATCCCAGTGAATATTTAAGGTGATCAAAATGTTAGTCTGTAAGACTTTAATCTTGAGCAGTTCATTTTTTCTAGAAAATGCTTCTTCAAAGTAAAAAGATAATAAGGATCATATATCAACAACAGTATGCATGTAAATTTGATAACCAGATGAAATGGAGTAATTCCTTAAGAGACACAATCTGCCCAAACTCATACAAGAAGAAACAGACAATCTGGATAGGCCTCAATCTATTAAAGAAATTGAATCAATAATTAATAAGCTTCAAAAACAGAAAGCACCAGGCCCAGATGGGTTCATTGGTGGACTCTATCAAACATTTAGGGAAGAAATCATACCGATTCTCTATAATTCATTCTGTACAATCTCCTTCAGAGGATAGAAACAGAAAGAATACTTTTTTAACTCATTTGGAGGTGATTTTTGCCCTAATCCCAAACCAGGCAAAGACATTGCAACAATAGAAAACAACAGACTAATACCTCTCATTAGCATAGATATAAAAATCCTTAATAAAATATTTGCAAATCAAATCCAGCAGTGTATAAAAAGAATTATGAGGGCGCCTGGGTGGCTCAGTCGGTTGAGCGTCCGACTTCAGCTCGGGTCACGATCTCGCGGTCCGTGAGTTCGAGCCCCACGTCGGGCTCTGGGCTGATGGCTCGGAGCCTGGAGCCTGCTTCCGATTCTGTGTCTCCCTCTCTCTCTGCCCCTCCCCCGTTCATGCTCTGTCTCTCTCTGTCTCAAAAATAAATAAAAAAAAAAAAAACATTAAAAAAAAAAAAAAGAATTATGCACCATGACCAAGTGAGATTTATCTCATGTATGCAAGGTTGGTTCACATTCAAAAATCAAGTAATGCATTCCATCATATCAACAGACTAAAGAAGAAAATATCACATGATCATATCAATAGATGCAGGGGAAGAAAAAGCATTTCATAAAATCTAATACGCTTTCATGCAAACAACTTAGTAAATGAGGACTGGAGCATAACTTTCTCAACTTGATAAAAAATATCTACAAACACCCTAAAGCTATCATCATTTTTAATGATGAGAAATGCAAAGCTTTCTCAGTAAGATTAGAAACCAAGCGAGGATGACCCTTTTCACTCTTTAAACATTGTACTAGAAGTCCTAGCTAATGCAGTAGAGCATGAACAGGAATCAAAGGATACACAGGTTGAAAAGGAAGAACTAAATTCTTTGTTTATTGAAGATATCATTGTTTATGTAGAAAATCTAAAAGAATCGATTAAGAAAGACACTTCTGGAACTAATAACCTCATATAGCAAAGTTGCAGGATATAAGTTTAATATACAAAAGTCAATTGCTTTCCTATATACAAGCAATGAGCAAATGGAATTTGAAATTAAATACAAAATACCATTTATATTAGCATCCAAAAAAATGAAGTACTTAGGTATGAATATAACAAGATATTTATAAGATCTATATAAGGAAAGTTAAGAAATTTATCTGATGAAAGATAGCAAAGAAGAATTAAATAAATTGAGTGATATTCCACATTCATTCATAGGAAGTCTCAATATTGTTAAGATGGCAGTTCTTCCCAATTTTATCCAGAGATTCAATGCAATCTTAATAAAAACCCCAGCAACTTACTTTGTGGGTATTGCCATATTGATTAAAAGTTTATATGGAGAAGGAAAAGACCTATAATAGCCAACACACTACTAAAGGTGATGAACAAAATTGGAGGACTGACACTATCCATCTTAGAGATTTTCTACAAAGGTACAGTAATCACAAGACTTTGGTTTTGGCAACAATACAGACAAATAGATGAGTGGAATAGAAAAGAGAGCCCATGGGGCGCCTGAGTGACTCAGTCAGTTGGGCGGCTGACTTTGGCTCAGGTCATGGTCTCACGGTTTGTGAGTTCAAGCCCCTCATAGAGCTCTGTACTGACATCTCGGAGCCTGGAGCCTGTTTCAGTTTCTGTGTCTCCCTCTCTCTGCCCCTCCGCCACTTGCACTCTGTCTCTCACATTGTGTCAACAATAAGTAAACATTAAAACAATTTTTTTGAAAGAGAGCCCACAAATAGACCCACATATGTAGTCAAATGATGTTTGACATAGTAGAGGCAATATAGCTCAGAAAAGATATTCTTTTCAAAAAATGGTGCTGAAGAACAGGACATCACAAAGAAAAATGAATCTAGATATAGACCTTACACCCTTCACAAAAGTTAACTCAAGTGGATCACGGGTCTAAATGTAAAATACAAAATGTAAAAACTTTTAGTAGAAAGCAAAAGAAAAAATCTGTATGACCTTGAGTTTGGCAGTGACATTTTAGATACAACAACAGCGGCAAGATCTGTGAAAGAAGAATTGATAAGCTGGACTTCATTAAAATTAAAAATTTCTGCTCTTCAAAAGACGCTGTCAAAAGACCAAAAAGGTGTATTTGCAAAAGTCATGTTTCTTTTCACTTCTGTACTTTTGCATTGGTCAAACTCTATTATAGTGACTATTTTAACTATGTTTACATTATTCTCAGCTTAATATTTAGTATATTTTATACTCTTCTCGTCTCAAGAATAGTTTTTCTGTTATACTTGTAATTAATTATCATTAAAATACAAAATTGGAATTTTATAGATGTGATTAAACATGATATTCTATGAATGTTTTAAAGTGTGATTTTGTTTTCTCTCTGGGTACATAAAAATACAAAGAATATTTTTTATTTCAGGTTGAGAAGTATAGTAATAATTATCTATGAGCTAATATCTCTTAATATTTTATCAGTACATTTATTTTCTTATAGTATTGCAAGCACCATTGAGATTATCCAGCACTGATTTTACATTTGAAATCCCATTTTATACTATGGATCCTAATAACAAAGTCACAAAAACTCAGGTATGTATAGAGAAATGATGCAGTTTACAACTTTTCTTTTTACTGTGGTTTTTAGTTTATTGAGTTGATTATTCTGAAGCATTTGTTTTAAGAATACTTTCATTTTTAGAGAACTTGCATATCTATATATTGTATTTCTCAGAAGTAATTATGAAAATATATGGACACATATAAAGCCATTTTTATATATGCATATATTTAATAGGACTATTCAAAATATTTTATTTTTTAAAGAATCTTTTCCTTTTTTTAAGTTTTATTTATTTATTTTGAGAGACATAGAGATAGTGTGAGTAGGGTAGGGGTAGAGAGAGATGGAGAAAGAATCCCAAGCAGGCTCCATGCTTGGCACAGAGCCCAATGAGGGGCTTGAACTCACGAAACCATGAGATCATGAGCTGAGCTGAAACCGAGAGGAGGACACTTAGCTGACTGAACCACCCAGGCACCCCCCAAAAATTTTAAATAGAATTAAATCATCTGTCTCTCCTTATATAAAATGGGGCTATGATTAAATTAATGTGAAATATGTTCCGTACAGGTAAGGAAATGTGGTGGAAGGTAATAATAAAAACGGGAAAAGTCCAGGTATATAATAAAGTGACTTCTATGACAATCTACTCTTTTTTTCTTACTAGATATCTCTGCATCTCTCTCTCTCCTAATTAATCCATCTAGAAAGAAAAAAGAGTGACATGAATAAAAAGGAAGCTCATACATACATAGTAGAAAATTGTATTTGTAGTGCCCCTTTATTATCTTATATATTGCATTTCCTGCAATTAATTTTGAACCTCTGTAGCTTTGAGGGCAAATTATATGGAGAAAATATTTAACATTTTATGCGTCAAATAATAGCCAAGTGCTACATGAAATTATAGAGAACAATAAAGGATCTCTTCTGACATTAAAATGTGATGGTTTTAAGCATACTATCAGTAAGACTTCTATCTATAATATAACTTCAAGGATGCAAAAGATTTTGTGTTGGGACTAGAAAGGAAGCATTAGTGAACTGAATTGGATTGAATTCCAAAAGAAAAGCAATCCCTCTATAAATATGATTTTATTTTATATCATTGAATTGTTTTCAATTGGCATAATAAAAGATGATCTAGACAAGAGCCTTCTGTCTTGAGTGGCAAAGTGGTCATATTGGCCCCACAGAGAAGGAAATGTGATTCTAATATACTGCTTGGATTTGCCATGAATGATATTTACATAGTCATAATAAAATATATTATGCAGAGAAGTCGTAATATGTTTGTGGGGCAGAATTCAAATTGATCCTATATAGTGTATTACATGTAAAATGACAAGTGTTTGATATGTACAATGTGTATGTGAAGGTTAAGTTGACAGAAGGGTTGGGAATGGTAGAAGAAAGGAGTGAAACTCATTTTACTCAGTGGGTAATTAAAGGAAATTGTGTAAAGTTGACAGAAGAACTAGAGATATAAATATATTACTTCAAGTTACCAGGTGAGTAATGGAAGAATTAAAATAATTTAAATATCCACAATTGGGAGGTGGAAAGGGGAGTGGAGATAGTATCTATGAGCTAAATCCTCATCTTCACTAGTGGGCACTCAAGAGACAATATCTGGGTCTGATAAATCATGACATAGCCATGTGATAGAGTAATGGCCCCCAAAGTTATCCAATTTCAATCCCTAGAATTTTTGAGTACACTGTCTTCTATTGCAGAAGATACTTTGCTGATGTGTAATGTGATTGACATTAAAGACCCTAAGCAAGGGAGATTATCCTAGATGATCTAGATGGTCCCATTTGACTCATGTGAATGGTTAAAACCAGAGAAGTTTTCCTGACTGTGCTCAGAAGAAAATGTGATGACAGAAGAAAGGTAGAGAGATCTGATGTTGCTAGATGTGAAGATGGTGAAAAGGAGGCCACCAGGCAAAGAATGTGTTTGCTCTCTACAAACTGGGAATGGCAAGCAAATAGCCTTCCCTAGAGCCCTCCAGAAAAGATCATGGTTCCTTCACCTTGATCTTAGTCCGGCGATAAACCTGTTGAACTTCTAACCTACAAGACTGTAGTTTAATAAATTTGTATGGCTTTAGACTACTAAGTCTGTGGTCGTTTGTTATGGCAGCAATGAAAAAGCCTCAAGTAAGCCATATCAACATTATATTGAGAATAAGGCTATAACTATCAGAGAAAATCCAAATCAGAATTAGCTAAAATTGGTTGTTTCAGGGAAGCAGAGCTGTTGATGAGAAGGAGTTGAGTGGGACAACTGGTTTTTATAAGTATTTTAAAATTATTTGTGTAAGCTACTAACATGTATCATTTTGATAAGATTATTTTTAAAATGACAGTGGTACACATACTAAATGTTTCTTTATAGATGACTGTATCAGTTCTATTCTTGGGCTAGGATTGGAAAATGGATATTTTAGAGATCTGCCGTTTCTTCATTTCAGAATGAGAAAAATGAGGCATTCAAATGACTAGTACAATTTCATGCTCACCTTCTGTTTTAAAAGATGTTTCTTTCTTTATAAGATGCAAATTTTAGAACTAAATAGATATTTAAGTACGGAGAGACATTGGGAATAAAATCGCCTATTTTTTTAATCCTAAATATTTTAAATCAATCATACTTTAGAAAGAAAGGAAGTATGTTATTTTGTTGTGGTGGCAATTGCATAGATCATTGTATACTCTTCAAATTTTGAAGAGTAAAGTTAGAAAAATACCTAGCTCAAGGTTTTATTGTAATAGTCTGTTGCACAAGTCTGCACACATGTCATGCATATAGCTCCCAGATTTATCAGAACTTTACAAAGACAGTGCAGAGATTTTATGTATACTCTTCACACAACTTCCCGTCATGCTAACACCTTATACAACCATAGAACATTTTTCAAAACTAACAAGTTAACATTAGTACAAAATTATAAGTTAGACAATAGACTCTATTTGGGTTTTGTTGCGACCGGCGCAACAAACACCGAGATCAGGGTCCTGAGGGTAAGGGAATGTAAGAAAAAAAAAGAGAAGAGAAGCCAGTTTGGGAACAGGAGGGTCCCCTGGGCTGATGGCCCAAGTGACGGCTTTATTGTTGCTGTACCCAATCTTTTATATCAAGACTCTTATGGATCAAGTCATTCTAAGAATAAACAGGTTTCATATGATCGCTGCCAACCAAAACATTTAGTTCTGTGTACCTTGTGAACTTTCTAAACGGGTCGCAACAAGACCTTGTTGATAGACTGCTAGCAAAACACAGTTCCCATGTTTGTTTCTATTTGACCCGGGGTAGAAAAGGGGGGTAACATTACTGCCAACACCCACAGACCACAGGCTTCAGGAATTAGATTTCTCAGCCTTGACAAGGCTTCCGTATGCCTTTGCAAGTGGGGGAATGGGAGGGGGAACCACCGGGTTGGCTGAGTCAACGGGGAGCCGTTGCTCGACCAGGTCTCAGCCTGGCACCGGGGTCCGGCCTCCCACAGGGTTTTACCCGTTTTTCACTAATGTCCTTTTATGTCTCATGGTCCAATCCAGGATACCATATTGTATTTAGTTTCCTCTGATCTGTGGCAGCTCTCAGTCTCGCTTATGTTTTTATGACCTGGTCAATTTTAAAGAATACTGGTTTGGTATTTTTTCCGAATATTCTTTAATTTTGGTTTGTCTGATTCTTTACACCTTTCTCGACTGCATTCTTATTTTTTATGGGTTTCAGGGAAGAGTGTAACAGCTGAAATGTCTTCTTTTGTCACATGTGAAGGGTGTACATGATATTGTGTATGGCTTACTGGTAGTGATAAATGTCAGGAGACTTGGAAAAAAGTTGGACAAACTGTTTTTCTTTTTTCACACTCTATATTTCGGAAGTGAGTCATCAATGTCAGCCCACACTCAATGGGTTGGTGGTCAAGCTCCACCTTTTGGGGGGGTTATTTACATATATTATTCAGAATTTTTCTGTAAGCATTATTATTCCTTCCCTCCTTTTATTTATTTATTTTATTAATATATCAATGTGACTTCACAAATATTTACTTCATACTTTCAGTTATAATCCAATATCACATTATCACATTATTTATTTTGTTATTAAAATTGTTCCAGCTCTGGCCATTAGGAATTCTTTTAGACTTGTCCTTTGACATACTTCCATCATGATTTTTAAGCATTCTCTTACTTTCTGGCACTATAAAATGGTCCAGGCTTGTCTTTTATTTTGCTTGTTCCAGTTCTAGAATCAACATTTTCTTCAAGAAACCCCAGTACCATTTATGGAAGAATGGTATTTAGAAATCAAGATCTGTATACTAGATGTGCTAGCTGCTACTGGGATGTCACATGTTCTAAGCCCCTTTGGCAAATAGAATCAGGAAATATTTGTGTGTATACTAGTGAATACACACATACATAATTTGGCTATCGTTCTTTTTAAAAAAATTTTTTTTAATGTTTTTATTTATTTTTGAGACAGAGAGAGACAGAGCATGAGCAGGAGAGGGGCAGAGAGAGCGGGAGACATAGAATCCGAACTAGGCTCCAGGTTCTGAGCTGTCAGCACAGAGCCTGATGTGGGGCTCGAACTCACGGACCGTGAGATCATGACCTGAGCTGAAGTCGGACGCTTAACCAACTGAGCCACCCAGGCGCCCCATCATTCTTTTTTTAAAATTGTGTTTTAATGTTTATTATTTTGAGAGAGAGAAACAGAGCACGAGTGAGGGAGGGGCAGAGAGAGACACACACACAGAATCCGAAGCAGGCTCCAGGCTCTGAGCTGTCAGCACAGAGCCCAACATGGGGCTGGAACCCATGGACTGCGAGATCATGACCTGAGCCAAAGTGACACGCTCAACCTACTTAGCCACCCAGGTGCCCCTGTCTATCTATCATTCTATCTCTATCATCCATCCATGTATCTATTTATCTATTTAAACATGGGTTCAAACTGATGTCTCTGACTTTAATCCAGCACCACAAGGTTTATTCCAATCTTTCTTCCTTGCTTATTTTTAACTCCTTTCTCTGACCATGAAAAATCTGGCTCTCTTATTTATACTTTATTTATGTATTTTTTTACCTGTATAAAGTACAGGTAAAAGTGTATACTTTTACTAGTGTACTAGTAAAGAAGTTTCAGAATTTTTAACCTGTATCTAGAATTGCTAATATATTTGCCAACTAGCGTACATTATTAATAAAGAGTAACTTTTTGTCTTTAGCTCTATAATTCCCAGTCCAAACACAGTTTTGCAGTTGCTTCGGCCATTCCTCCTCAGTCTCCACTAACTTCAGTGAGATTATCTCATACATTTGTAATATACTTTGTTGTAATCTACAATGTATCCTGGGGTTCCAAGTACCTTGGTTGATTGTTTTTAAGTTACTTACATTTAAGTTAACTCTTAGTGGTATATAGTTCTATGGGTTTTGAAAAATATGTAGAATAATTGTCCTACCACTTCAATACATGACAGAATGGTTTTACTACACTAAAAATCCTCAATGTAACCCCTTTGCTGTCAACTACTCCTCTTTCCACCAACACTTGGCAACCACTGGTTCTTTTATTTCATCCAAATGATTTTGCATTTCCAGAATGACAGGTAATTTAATTATATAAAATGTGGCCATTTGGGTCTGGCATCTTTCACTTAGCAAAATATATTTTACATTTATTTATATTTTTGTGTGAATTAATACTTCATTTATTTTATCACTAAATTTTATTCCATTGTATGGAATGTTTATCCATTCATTATTGGAAGGAAATCTTGGTTGGTTTTTTTTTCTTCCATTGCTTGGCGATGAACAAAACTATTATAAACATTAACATGTACATTTTTATGTGAGCATGAATTTTCACTTAAGTAAATACTTAGGAAGGGGATTACTGGGTCATATGGTATTGTATACTTAACATTATAAGAAACTGCCAAACTGTCTTCCTAAAGGACTATACCATTTTACAGTCTCACAATCATGAATGAAAGTTGTTACTCAGCATCCTTGCTAACTAGCATAGCTTTTTGACATTTTTATTTTACCCTGGTCTCTATCCTTTGTGTATTTTTCATAGTTGTTAATATGCTATGAACATATTTGCATACCCCTTTGTTTGCCTAACATCACTTTTAAAACTATCTGTGAATTCCACCTTAAAAAACTTTTTTTTAATGTTTATTTATTTTTGAGATGGAGACAGGGTGCGAGTGGGGGAGGGGCGGAGAGAGAGGGAGACACAGAATCTGAAACAGGCTCCAGGCTCTGAGCTGTCAGCACAGAGCCCGATGCGGGGCTCGAAACCACGAACCATGAGATCACGATCTGAGCCGAAGTCGGATGCTTAACTGACTGAGCCACCCAGGCACCCCATGTGAATTCCACTTTTAATCACTTGACTTTGTACACAGCCTCTTCACCTTGGCATGGTAAAACAAGCTAAATTTTATATTGCATATTATAATTTTTATAAATGTCTTTTTATTTATGTATTTTGTGTGTATAAACAGGATCTTGTCTTACATAATACTTCAAAACAAGATGTGAAATGGACTTTGGATATTAGTAATACTGGCAAACTTTTCAAAGATGGCACATTCAAGATTAGTGTGCTGAGTGGGATTCTGCAACCACATAATGAAATTAATGTTTCCATAAGTTTCTGTCCAAGTAAGTCCTTTTTTCTTATATTATTGATGTTTCAATTTACCTCTCACATATTATTTAATTTTATCTTGTACACAAAAGTTTAGGTTATTTTTTATGTGTTCTTTAAATAGTTTTAAGAAGTTTCATACTAGAATTTTTTCATAACCAGCCTCAAATATGGCCCCAAATAATTCTCACCTCTTGGTATTCATGGCCTTATATAGTCTCCTCCCACATCACATAGGACTGATGTATCACCCAGAAGATATTATGAATGTGATGGCATATGATTTCCAAGATTAGGTCAGAAAAGGCATGGCCACGTCTAGCTTGCATTCTTGGATTGCCTGCTTTGGGGAAGCTGGCCATTGTGTCTATTTATCTCTACGTTCACTTCTTTACTGATGTTTTTTTTACAACAGCTTTATTGTACCTTTTTCTAATTGGTGTGACAAATTTTCTGTTATCACAAATCTATTACAAAAATTCTTGGTGGTTCTTACACATTTACTTTTCCAAATGAACTATAGATTATTTTCTTCCTGTTTCTAGAAAAAGACATATAATTGAGTTTTTCCCTTCAAATAATGGCATGTTTTTCTAGTAATTAAAGTTTATTTTATAGGTATCACTATTATGAATGAGATTTTTAAGTTAATCTTTTTAATTAGCTATGACTATATAAAAAGAATATATTTATAGTTTATCTGTCACCTTGCTCCTATACTGAACTTCTCTAGTTAGATCTGGAAGTTTTTCAGAGATTATTCTGTATTGTTTTCTAAGTAAATAGTTTTATAATATAAAATCATAGTAACTAATGAATTTTTCTCTTCATTTACAATATCTCCTCCTCTACCTTATTCTTCTCCTGAATCTGTTAATACAATGTTGCTACGTTACAATCACATTACATTTATATTACAACTGCACTAGAACTGTTACTATAGTCTGTCTGAATCTGTTACTATGGTGGCAGTTTGTTAAAACTTTTTTGATTCCAGTAGTTTTGCTTTGTATATTTGGATGTTATTAAAAGATTACGTCTTATATATCTTTTATAAATAGCATATGTATTTAAAGTAATGTTCTTTTTTCTACTAAATGCTATTTGCTTCAATGTCATTTTATGTGCTACAGTGCCATTTTGTCTTTCTTTGGTTGATATATCATTTTATTTTCAGTCTGTGTCTTTTTAAATTTAAGACCAGTATTGTAAAACAAAGGATTTTGCTTCTTTTCTTGAGCAAGACTGAAATGTAATTTTTAGGAGGGGAATTTGACTTATTCATATTTTCTGTTATAATATATTTTTCATTTTCAAGCAGTTTCATTTTATATTTCCTTTATGTTATATTTCTTATCATTTTTCATAAATTTTATGTATTGATCCAATTTTTGTCTTATATGCTATACATCTATTTCCCTTCTATATGTCATCTTTAGACCTTTGGGAACACCTATGTGGACATATTTTTTCCTGTCAGTTCTAAGATGGAATAGTATCAATGAACTTTCCCACAGACAAAATTATATATGAATTTATTTCTTACTCAAGACTTTGTTGAAATATTTTGGAATTTTATTTTCAGTTAGGTTTTTTTTTTGTAAACATCATTCCATTCCACCCACTGCTTGGATCAGTGGGCTGTAGTCTTCTCCGTCTCTAAGGTATTGAGGTAGCAGGAGGCAAGACTGTAGCAGATCAAAGCCAACAGGTTGGATGAGAGTACAGGGTTCTTCAAGATCAAACAGCTGGATGGAGAATGGGATCTTTGGGGAGTTGGAATTGAGTTATAGGGGCCTTTTAAGTTGGAACCAGGGTAGCTTATGCTTGATTTTTTGGTCACCCTCATTTATTTTCTTCTGGTACGGACAATTTTTATCTTTCTTGGCTCACATGGCACGGAATACAGCTTTCATGACTTTTCCTTAGTAGTTCTTTCCAAATCAAGTGTGCATTTATTTTCTGGTTTTCTCAGTTGTTTTTACTATTCATTAAAATGGGGAAACTACTGGAATCTTGAAGAAAAAGATGCCTTTTATTTTGCCTTACATTCTTATATTTTAAATCAGATACCATAGAGGTAAAATTCACATTCAGATGTGATTATTTTTGAAAGTATGGTTTTCTTAATTAAAAATTTGTTAAAGTGTGATTCTTACACCATAAAATATATTTTTAAAAAATGTACAGTGTAGTGGTTTTTAGGATCGTCATAGATGGGTAGCCATCAAAACAGCCTAGTTTTAGAACATATTCATTGCTTGCAAAGGAAACCCTGTACCCATTAGTGGTCACTCCCCATCTCTCCCTCCACTCAGCCACTGCTGACCTTTATTGGTTGTCTCTAGGAATATGTTTACTGTGGATATTTCATATAAGTAGACTCCTATAATGTGTCCTCTTGTGATTGGCTTCTTTCACTTTGCATAATAATTTCAAGGTTAGTCCAGATTATAGCATCAATTAGTACTTAATTCCCTTCTGTTAGCAATAATTGTATGGATATATCACATGTTTGTTCATAGACATTCGTCTGGTGGATATTTGGATCATTTGTACTTTTTTGACTCCTGTGAATAAAACAGCTAGGAACATTCCTGTAGCGTTCTGTGAGGACACATGTTTTCATTTATTTGGTTATATATCTTAGAGTGGAATTGTTGGGTCTTAGGATAATTTGATGTTTAACATTTTAAGAAACTGCCAAACTGTTTTACAAAGCAACTGTAACAGTTTAAAATGTTACCAGCAATGAATGGGGGTTCTATTTTCTCTACATCCTTGCTAACTCTTTTGTGATCTTTTTTATTATAGTTATCCTAGTGACTGTGAAATAATATGTCATTGTAGTTATTATTTGCATTTCCCGGATGACTACTGATGTTGTGTATCTTTACATGTACTTATTGTCAGTTTGTATATCATCTTTGGAGAAATGTCTGTTCAGATCCTTTGTTGATTTTAAAATTTGGTTGTCTTTTTGAGTTTACATTGTTCTTTATGTATTCTGGATAAAATTATTTTATAAGTATAAAACATTTTATTTCATTCTGAGATTTCTCTTTTCACTTTCTGATGATGACAGCTAACGCAAAATAGCTTTTAGTTTTGATGAAGAGTATTTTATCCAATTTCTCTTTTTTTAGTTTAGCTTTTCAGTGTCTTATCTATGAAAACATCACATAACCCGAGGTCATGGTGATTTATTCTTATGTTCTCTCTTAAAGTCATATAATTTTATCTCTTACATTTAGGACAATGGCTTATCTTGAGTTACTTTTTAATATGCTATAAGGTAGGGCTCCATCCTCATTCTTTTGCATGGGCCTATCTGCTTGTCCCAGCACCATTTATTGAAAAGAATATTGTTTCCCCATTGAATTGTGTGTGTATACACACACACACACACACACACATATACACACATACACATACACACACACACATATATACACACACACATACATACACACACATACACACACACATACATACATACATACACACACACACATAAATCTATGTAAAGATATTTTATATAGATATGTATTAATTCTTCATGAAATGTTTAGTAGATTTCACCAGTGAATCCATTTGAATTTTGCCTGTTCTTTGTGAGAAGTTTTTTGATTGCTACTTTACTTCTGTAACTGAGTCCAAGTTCATTCTCCTCACTGCATAGGCCAGTAAGTGGAGAGGCAAGACATTAGGGAAAGGAAAGCACTTTGTTTGGAAAGCCAGCAAACCAAAGAGATGGCAGACTGTTGTCCTGAAGCCATCTCCCTCAGCATGAAATTGGAGTTTCTTTTATGTTAGCAAAAGGAGGAAGTGGGAAGGGTTGGAGTCAAAAGGTAACTGACTTCTGTAGACATCTGAGGAGATAATGTATGTCCTTGGACAGTTGATCTTTGCATACAGGAATCTATCTGGCCATGTCATTCCTATAAATCTTAGGCATAGCGTAGTCATTTCTGTATGTGCTTCCTCATCTCCTTAGGTGAGATAGATTTGGGTAAAAAGCAGTTTTTGCAAATCTTAGCTGTAACATGGCTACATGCAGGGCTCAGCAGAAGTTTCTAAGCTATAGGTCACAGCAGCAAGGAAAATAGAATCAGTGTGGAGTCAGACATGCTGTTTCTCCCTGTTATAATCCCTTTCAATAAGTCAATTCACATTTTATATTTCTTATTGTATCAGTTTAAGTACTTTTTGTGTTTCTAGGAATTTGTCCATTTTATCTACATTATCTAATTTGTTTATATACAACTTTACATTGTGTTCTTTTATATTTTTTTATTGAGTTTCTGTAAAGTGAATAGTGATTTTCCCTGTCTTATTTGGGACTTTTGTAATTTGAATCTTCTTTTTTTCTTCGTCATTCTTGCCAAAGGTTTTTCAAATTTGATATGCTTTTCAAAGACCAACTCTTGATTTTATTGATTTTCTTAATATTTTCCTATACTCTATTCAACTAATTTCTGTTCTAATATTTATTATTTCCTCTCTTTTTGGTTTGGTTGTAATTTGCTCTTTTTTACCTTGTTTCTTATGTTGCAAAGTTAAGTACTTATATCTTCTTTTTTAAGATAAGCAATTTATGGCTCTAAATTTTACTCTGAGCCTTGCTTCTGGTACATCCCATAAGTTTTGGTATGTTTTGTTTTTATTTTAATTCATCCCAAATTACTTTGTAAAATTTCCTTTGCTATTTCTTCTTTGACACTTAGTTATTTGGGAATGTGTTGTAGAATTTTCACATATTTGAGAATTTCCAAAATTTCACGTTGTTATTGATTTCTAATTTTATTCCATTGTTGTCACAAAACATACTGTTTATGGATGCAGTCATTTTATTTTGATTATTTTTTAAATTTTTTTTAATATTTATTTTTGAGACAGAGAGAGACAGAACATGAATGGGGGAGGGTCAAAGAGAGAGGGAGACACAGAATCTGAAGCAGGCTCCAGGCTCTGAGCTGTCAGCACAGAGCCCAACGTGGGGCTCAAACTCACAGACCGTGAGATAATGACCTGAGCTGAAGTCGGAAGCTCAACCGACTAAGCCACCCAGGCGCCCCTTTTTTGATTATTTTTTAATGCTATAAATTTATTTTTTTATTTTTTTAAGTTTGTTTATTTATTTTGGGAGAGGGTAAGACCCAGAGAACACGAGTGGGGAAGGGGCAGAGAGAAAGGGAGAGAGAGAATCCGAAGCAGACTCTGCACTGTTAGTGCAGAGCCCAACACGGGGCTCAAACTCATGAACCATGAGATCATGACCTCATCCAAAATCAAGAGTCATACGCTTAACTGAGCCACACAAGTGCCCCTGGATTCAGTCAATGTAAAGGCTTACCTTATACCCTAAAATATGATTTACCTTCAAGAATGTTCAACATGCACTTGATTTCTTTTTTTTTTTTTTAAGATTTTTTTAATTTTAAGTAATCTCTATACCCAACATGGGGCTCAAACTTAAAACCCTGACATCAAGAGTCACATGCTCTACCAACTAAGCCAGCCATGCTCCCTCACGTGCACTTGAGAAGTGTATATATTCTGTTCTTGTTGGGTAGAATGTTCCATAGATGTCTTTTAGATCTATTTTGTTTATAGACCAAAATATTTTATTTCTTTAGTGATCTTCTACCTATTTGTCTTATCCCCAATTGAGAGTAGAATATTAAATTCTCAAAGGGTTATTACTGAAATATCTGTTATTTCTTGTTTCAGTTTTACTGTTTTTTTTTCCTTGTGTACTTTGTGGCTCTGTTAGGTGTATTTATGTTTATAATTGTTTTATCTTCTTCGTGGATTGTCCTGTTATCATTATATAATGTCCTTCTTTGTCTCCAGTATTGATTTTTAATAGTTATTTTGTCTGATATTAGCATAGCCACTGCAGCTGTCTTTAAGTTACTATTTGCATATATAGAATTTCTCCATCCTGTTACTTTCAGTTGAATTGTGTTTCTGAATCCAAAGAGTGTCTCTTATAGATGGCATGGATTTGGATCATTTTTAAAAATTTATTTTGCATATCTCAGCCTTCTCATGGGTGTGTTGAGTCATTTTACACTTACTGATTAATTAGCGATGAAGTAAGACAAAGATTTACATTTGCCTTTTGCTATTTGTTTTCTGTATTTTTGAGAGACAGAGAGAGGCAGCATGAGTGAGGAAGAGGGAGACACAGAATCCAAAGCAGGCTCCAGGCTCTGCACTGACAGCAGTGAGCCCATGCTGGGGCTCAAACTCACAAACTGTGAGATAGTGACCTGAGCCAAAGTCAAACGCTCAACCGACTGAGCCACCCAGGTGCCCTAGAGTGAATTTTTCATTTCAGTCATTATATTTTTCAACTCCACAATTTACATATATGCTTATATATATGCATATGTATGTACAATGCTTGAATTTTCTTAGGGACAGTTTCTGTTGACAGCCTTTTTGTGTGTGTATATGGATCATTCATTATTGACTTAGGATATTTTCAGTTATACCCGGTGTGATCTTGGCCTTATTCTTTGAGCTATCCTTAGCAACTACCATTTTCTTCTAGCAGGCATTGGTAATTGATTATGCTTTTCTTCTGTCATTTTCTTATCTTGTAATCTGACTGTGGTGTAAGCCTCTTATCCCAAGCCATGGTCAGGGCCTTTATGTCCCATTTGTTTTCTTTGCCTTGTAGTTGCATCCTTTGCCATCAATATCACCTGAAGTGGGGTAGATATACTTTATCTCCACTTTGGCTAGACTTGTTATGCTGGCCACCAAGCAGGGCTGCCTTATATTCTCAAGGCTTTCAAGAGTTTAAGTGGGTGTTTTTTACTTTTCGTTCCCTCTCATCTCTTTCTTGGACTGGCACAGGGATGGAGGCTGGGGCTATGGTAGAGTAGGTGACCCATACTGATCTCTAAGCAAATCTCCAGTCCCTTCTGAATCCAAACCATTGTTCTTGAATCTAATTTGTGTGGTTAGACCCTTACTTTCCTTAGATAAGATTGTTCTCAGTTCTCATTTAAATAGCCTCAATGTTTCGCAACCCATTGAGCACATAAGTTAGAAAATTCTCCACATGAGAATCCCTGCTGCATAAAAATATAGAATTTTTCTGGTAATGAGCTTTAGGAAGTGAAAGTATTGACTACTAGCTTCTTTATGCAAACTGAAGCAAAAGAACAGACGGAAGATGCTTGAAAAGGCAACTACGAAGATTTCCCTCCCCTCCCCCCTATTTTTTGAGGAAGTCTATACTGGTATTTGTCTTTAATTTAAAGCATCTGCTTCAGTACCTTTATAGTTTATATGCCACAATGAAATAAGCACACCAAATGCCATTTCTGTTTAAAAGGGTGTTATAATAACTTACCTGTTATTCTTCTTAATTATTCTTTCTTCTGAAGCAACATTAAGATGCAGTCTCTGATAGATGCTGTTTGAGCCCTTCCAGATTCCCATTACTGGGTTTTCCCACCCATCTCTCAGTTGTGGATATTGGCTCCTAATAGGTTGTGTCTGTCCCCTCCTCTAGAAGGTTGCCATTGGCTGAAGGAAGATACTATGTGCAGAGATGCCTATGAGGGTAATTGTCACCACTACCACTACCTTAGTTGGCCCAGCTAACTTTCCCGCAGGTGGGACAACCTTTCTGGTGAATTCACATCCCATAGCTGCCTATGGGATCGATTTCAGTCTGCATTATAAACCTACAACTTTTCATAGCTTCAGGCTCTCCTCCATTTCGCCTCCCCCTTTGCCTACAAGCTCCTCCTGAGAGCATGCACTCAGTAAATCACTTGCAGCAGAACCCTTGGGACATGACTGCTTTACACATCTAAACAAATGTGGCAATCTAAATAAAATACCAGCAACTACCTCTGTTATCAACAGAAAAGGCAGGATAAGGATGTGTTCTAACTTTTAAGCTTTTTAGAATTCATTCAGCTGTGTGTTCTCTCAGTAATATTCTATTAGCACTATGTTGCCTTAATTCAGTGTCCTGATGCATCTATTAGCATGGCATTTTATTTTTTTTTATTTTTTCAGCATGGCATTTTATAATTACTCTAGCTTTGTGTGCGAGAAATAGTACATAGGGTACTGTGATTAGTAGGTTTCAAAAATGTTTCATCTTTTATTATCTCTGTTTAGAACTCTGAAAATATGATAGAAAACATTACATATTCTCCCCATTCTGAAGTTTATTCTGTAAAAGTAATTGTATTTCATTATGTAGTTCTGCATATTTCCTCTCAGTTTCTATATCTCGTTCTGAAAGAAGTAGCAGGAGAGCCAGTCCAGCTAAAGCCACCATCTGTATTTCTGTATAGAGCTTCTCTTTTATGTCTATCAACATTTTTATCCAGATAAAATGGAATAGACAATCTAGAAGGAAATAAGATACATTTCCATTTGACTTTTCCTTCGATATGGGGCTAAGCCTCAGCAGTCAAATCTATGCATTGCCTTCTTAGGATTTCAACCTAACTCTTAAAAAATTAAACATGCCTATAACACATTTATATAACTTAAACCTGAGATGAACGAGAAGGCCCAGCTGAGCTTAGAAAAATGTTATTGAATCCCTAGTAGTCTTAGGTTATACAGGGAACCCCCATTCTCCATGACCCCAAAACATTTAACAGGTGTGAAACCCAGAAATAATCTCCAAACACCCCATTTGGCATTCACAGTTCCGTAAGTCTTAAAACCTTGCCTAATTTTGGAAGTAATGGACTTGATTTTCTTTCTCCCCAAAATAATTTTAACAATATCAGATTCATGAAATTAAACCATCATCTCTCTATAAATTTACAGTGTTTTAGATATATAAATTCTATTATAATTTATTTTCTCAACTGAAGGTATGTATATAGTCTGTCCTGTTTTCACATAGTCTTTCCTGTGCTCATCTGTCAGTAAGAAGTCACTAATACACTTCCCTTTCCAGTCACCTCTCATTTTCCAAGGATCCCAGACTATATGAACAAGAAAAGACTTATTTGACCAAGTAAAGGCACCCGGTACAGAGAGATCTAGTGAGTCTGATCAGTTCAGTGATTCTATTGCTTTTGTGTATAGTTCACAATGTCACTTTTGAACATGCATCGCCCAGAGCACTCATCATCTGCTTTTGTGATACTCTTGATGGCCCTGATCCTGTTTTCTCATTCTAAGATATTACCTTGAGTTCATACTCACCAAATCACATCTTTCTCTCTACAAGACACTGTGTTGGGGCATCTGGGTCTAAAAGGGCACTGGCAGCTTGCTGGGATGGGACTGTTGTGTGGGACTAGCCTGCAGCCCCAGATGCTGAGCCCTTTTCTCCAACACAAACTGCCTTTCCTCATGGTGAGTTGGTACATGGGAATTGCCTTTCTTTTCCTATGAGGTGAAATTGGCCAGTCAACCCTGGTACCTTTCCATAAACTTAAAAATCTGGGAGGAACAACATTCCTCTCTTCTCAGCACACCCATTTCTCAATACGAGTCCCCTGAGATCCTTATGGCAACTGTCTGACCTCATCTTCGTACTGCATATACTAAGGGGATAGGCAGCTCCTGTAAAGGAATAGAAACCAATCCAAAAAAATAAGTCTTACTGCACTGTTTGCTCTAGGTTTATGTATTTTCCAATAATAATATCTGCTTTAACGAGGCCTGCTCTATTTCTAGACATAGTGCACTTTAAAATATTTTTTAATGTTTTATTTCTTTATTGAGAGGGAGAGAGTGGGAGACGGAGAGAGAGACAGACTGTGAGTGGTGGAGGGGCAAAAGAGAGGGAGACACAGAATCCGAAGCAGGCTCCAGGCTTCGAGCTGCCAGTACAGAGCGTGACACGGGGCTCAAACTCACAAACCATGAGATCATGACCTGAGCCAATGTCGGACCCTCAACCGACTGAGCCACCTAGGCGCCCCTCATTACATGTTTATAGTTCCTTGGCAGGATAATTCCAATTTTTGAGTGATCTATTCTCCATGGAGCTGTACCTTCATAGTACATTTATATATTTAGTAAGGTTTAAACTGTGTAAAAGTTTTTTGTGTATGTAAACAATTCTAATATCCTTTAAAATAATTATTTTTCATTAGGTCATCCTACAAAATACACAGCCGATATTCCCATTCATCTAAATGATAATCCAATTTGCTATCGAAAGTTATGTTTGGTTGGAGAGGTAAAATCACCCAAGTTATCGTTTGACCCTCCATTCATATTTTTCGCTCCTGTTCCTCTGGACGTAACAACTAAGATGAATGTCAACATTTTACCTCAAAACTATTTCAGGTAAATGCTTAATGTGAATTTACCACAGTTTGTTTATGTGCTTTTTTGTTTGTGTCTGTGTTGTATGAGTCATGAGCAATGTCTGACTTGTTTCTGTTGTTGGAACGAACCGTTAAAATATTTAAGAGTTCAGTTAAATTAAAAATTTTAAGAAGCCCACTTCATTACCTCACAATTAGTCATTTGATTTTCTTGTAAAAATTTTTCATATGTGTCTCTTCATGGTATGTGAAGCACGTTTTCTATGGCTATGTAACAAATTACCACAAACTTAGTGCCTTAAAACATGAATTTGTTACCTTTTAAGTTTCTTTGGGTCAAGAGTCCTCTGGGTTAGTTAAGGTGTATTTACTGCTGAAGGTCTCAGTAAGTGGAAATCCAGGTGCGGGCTATGGCAGCAGTCTCATCTGAGGCTCGGTCTCCAGAATTAATCCTTTCAGTTGTAGGACTAAGATAATTTCTTGCTGGCTGTTGGGACCGCTCTCAGCTCTTAGAGACCACCCTCACATCCTAGCCATGTGGTTCCTCCTCCCATCATGGTACTTTAGAGCATCTCTCTGACTTCTGAGTCTCTGACCTCCAAACCTTTTAAGATCTCACCTAATTAAATATGATCCCCACATGATAATCTTTTAGCTTTATTTGCATTCATTTGGCTAGAGGTGTCAGTTACATATGGAAAGTCCCTTTACCATTGCTGTATAACACAAATTAATCACCAGTGTGATATACTTACAGATTCTGTTACCCACGGGGTGGGAATAATGCAGGGTTTGTGTATGTACACTAGGGGAGAGGACTCTTGGGGGCCATCTCAGAATTACTCAGAGCAAGTAGATTGTGTGTGTGTGTGTGTGTGTTCATTCATTCATTCATTCATTCATTCATTCATTACTGGCTTATGAGGAATATAAGAGGTCTCCAAAGGGCTCAAATCAAAACAGACCAAACCAATACATATAAGCTGAAACCAGAGTAAGAGTGGTGAGCTGTAGTAATCTGCCAAATGCAGGCTTTTTCTTAAAACTTGATACAACTTTGTTGAGCATCTGACTTTGGCTCAGGTCATGATCTCACAGTTTGAGTTTGAGCCCCGCATTGGGCTCTGTGCTGGCAGCTTGAAGCCTGGACCCTGCTTCAGATTCTGTGTTTCCCTCTCTCTCTGCCTCTTCCCCACGCCCACTCTGTTTCTGTCTCTCTCTCAAAAATAAATAAACTTTAAAAAAAATTAAAAACAAAGCCAAACTTGAGACAACTTCCTCAAAGTGGGAAAACAATCTCAAATTCCTTGATTAATCCAGGGACACTGAAAGAGGCTAAAAGAGTTTATGTGAGTAAATCCTTCTACCTGTCAGCAGAAGCAAGTAAATCTTCTCTAGATCAGTGGTTCTTAAACTGTGGTGTATATCAGCATCACCTGAAAGAATTTTAAAACAGAGATTATTGCCTTCCATCCCCAGAATTTATGATTTGGGAAGCCTGGAATGGCATGTAATAATTTTTATTTCTAATAAATTTCCAAATGATACTGATACTGCTGATCCATGGACCACACTTTGTGAACCTCTGCTCTAAATGAAGCCATCCTCAGTTTGGGCTCATATTTCAGTTGCCACAGTTGCTACCAACTGGACATCAGTGCTGGAGTAAGTATTACAGAACTCTCAAGAAGGGAAGATACCATAGAGTCAGCACAAACAACTATTTTGAAATTTAGACTCTTAAGTAATTCAGATATTGGAATTATCAGACACAGAATATAAATAATTTATTTTTAAAGGGTGGCATTACAAAAATTAGAAATTAACATGGAATTATACCATATAGCCTTGAAAATGAACCAAATGTAACTTGTAGAAATTATAAAACAAAGTATGTCAGGTAAAATTTTAAGGGCATTCACTAAACCTACAATTGTATATAACTACACAGACAGCATAGAAACCAACAAAAGCAAGAGAAAACTAAAACAAAAATGATGTCAAAAACTTTATGTAGTTGACTAATGCAATTAAAGTAAGTTATTCTGACTAGTTAAAATACAGAGAATGTTAGAGTAAATAATAAAAAAAAGCCCAACTGCCTATTAAAAGAAGTATATGTAAAACATAAGGACAAGAAAGACTGAAGTAAAGCAGGGTTTCTCAACATCAGAACCTTTGACATTTTGGGGAGGATGTTTCTTTTTTTTTGTTGGAGGCTATTCTGTGTGTAGTAGGATGTTAACAGCCTTCCTGGTATCTAACCAATAGCATCCTCTCCCTAGTTATGACAGAAAAGAATTGTCTCCAAACATTGCTACATGTCCCCAGGGATGCAAAACTACTCCTAGTTGAGAACTATCAAACGAAGATCATGGGAAAATGTATGGTAGCATAACCAAAAGAAAGCTGGATAGCAGTATTGATTTTACATATGATGACCTTATTTAAGAGGTAAAACAGAGGCACCTGGGTGGCTCAGTTGGTTAAGTTCTGACTTGATTTCTGGCTCAGGTCATGATCTCACAGTTTGTGAGATTGAGCCCCATGTTGGGCTCTGCACTGACAGCACGGAGCCTGCTTGCAATTCTCTCTGTCTCTCTCTCTCTCTGCCCCTGGTTCACTTATGCATGATCACTCTCTCTCTCTCCCTCCCTCTCTCTCTCTCTCCCCCTCTCTGTCAAACATTTAGAGAAAAAAGAGGTGAAACATTTGTAATATAAAAAAAACTTTTTAACATAAAAAAGAGTAGGTGGTTCAGTCAGTTTAGCGACTGACTCTTAATTTTGGCTCAGGTCATGAACCCAGGATCATGGGACTGAGCTCTGTCTGCATCAGGCTCTGCGCTGAGCGTGGAGCCTACTTGGGATTCTCTCTCTCTCTGTCCTTCTGCCCCTCTCCCATGCATGAGCACTCTGTCTCTCTCTAAAAATAAGCCATTAAATAATTATAAAATATGCAGCTCACCTGAAAACCGTCAGAAGTCTAAAATTGTAGTCTTAAAACCAAAGTAGTCTTAAAATATGAAAACCCCAAATTAAAATAATAGGGGGAAATTGACCAGTCCTTCATCATTGTAGAATGTTTCAACACCTATCTCAATTATTGATGAGTCCAGAAGACAAAAACCCTTGTATAGATAAAGAAAATTTGAAAAGGATATTTTATTAAAAGCCTCCTTCATTTAATACTAATATTATGAAAAATACAAAAAGTAGTATTAGGAATAGCATTATAAAATCCTGCACCCTGCAATTGTAGAATATACATTTTTCTCATTCATACAGGAGATATTTACAAAAACTGATAGTGTATCATTCTGTAGTTCAAATTTAGCACATTTTGAAGAGTTGGTATCATATAGACTGTTTTCTGGTAATAATTATAATTTTAAAATCATTAAAAAATATGAACAGGATCTGCCACATATTTGGAACTATTGAAAAAAACTTCTATAGAGACTCAAGAAGATACCCTATTGAATTCTGCAAATAATAATTAAAATACTATGTATCAAAACATGAAAACAACGTTCACTGATATAAACAGTATTTGAGTATTAAAGACTAAACTTGAAACACCTCTTGTCACTTCTGTTGCTTTCTTTAGAAAAAGAGTTAGGCCTACATCTTTGTTGAGTTAACTGCATCTCTTACGTTAAATTCCAGAGGTTAAGCAATAAACAAACTTATGAAATGCACCAAAATTGGTACTTAGGTGGAAGAGTGTAGTCTTTTTTTTTTTTAATATATGAAATTTATTGTCAAATTGGTTTCCATACAACACCGAATGCTCATCCCAAAAGGTGCCCTCCTCAATACCCATCCCCCACCCTCCCTGCCCTCCCACCCCTCATGAGCCCTCAGGTTGTTCTCAGTTTTTAAGAGTCTCTTATGCTTTGGCTCTCTCCCACTCTAACCTCTTTTTTTTTTTTTTCCTTCCCCTCCCCATGGGTTCCTTTTAAGTTTCTCAGGATCCACATAAGAGTGAACACATATGGTACTATTTCTGTATGGCTTATTTCACTTAGCATCACACTCTCCAGTTCCATCCACGTTGCTACAAAGGGCCATATATCATTCTTTCTCATTGCCACGTAGTACTCCATTGTGTATGTAAACCACAATTTCTTTATCCATTCATCAGTTGATGGACATTTAGGCTCTTTCCATAATTTGGTTATTGTTGAGAGTGCTGCTATAAACATTGGGGTACAAGTGCCCCTATGCATCAGTACTCCTGTATCCCTTGGGTAAATTCCTAGCAGTGCTACTGCTGGGTCATAGAGTAGATTTATTTTTAATTTTTTGAGGAACCTCCACACTGTTTTCCAGAGTGGCTGCACCAGTTTGCACTCCCATCAACAGTGCAAGAGGGTTCCCGTTTCTCCACATCCTCTCTAGCATCTATCGCCTCCTGATTTGTTCATTTTGGCCACTCTGACTGGCGTGAGGTGGTATCTGAGTGTGGTTTTGATTTGTATTTCCCTGATGAGGAGCAATGTTGAGCATCTTTTCATGTGCCTGTGGGCCATCCGGATGTCTTCTTTAGAGAAGTGTCTATTCATGTTTTCTGCCCATTTCTTCACTGGATTATTTGTTTTTTGGGTGTGGAGGTTGGTGAGCTCTTTATAGCTTTTGGATACTGGACCTTTGTCCGATATGTCATTTGCAAATATCTTTTCCCATTCCGTTGGTTGCCTTTTCGTTTTGTTGGTTGTTTCCTTTGCTGTGCAGAAGCTTTTTATCTTCATGAGGTCCCAGTAGTTCATTTTTGCTTTTAATTCCATTGCCTTTGGAGATGTGTCGAGTAAGAGATTGCTACGGCTGATGTCAGAGAGGTCTTTTCCTGCTTTCTCCTCTAGGGTTTTGATGGTTTCCTGTCTCACATTCAGGTCCTTTATCCATTTTGAGTTTATTTTTGTGAATGGTGTGAGAAAGTGGTCTAGTTTCAACCTTCTGCATGTTGCTGTCCAGTTCTCCCAGCACCATTTGTTAAAGAGACTGTCTTTTTTCCATTGGATGTTCTTTCCTGCTTTGTCAAAGATGAGTTGGCCATACGTTTGTGGGTCTATTTCTGGGGTTTCTATTCTATTCCATTGGTCTATGTGTCTGTTTTTGTGCCAATACCATGCTGTCTTGATGATGACAGCTTTGTAGTAGAGGCTAAAGTCTGGGATTGTGATGCCTCCTGCTTTGCTCTTCTTCTTCAAAATTACTTTGGCTATTCGGGGCCTTTTGTGGTTCCATATGAATTTTAGGATTGCTTGTTCTAGTTTCAAGAAGAATGCTGGTGCAATTTTGATTGGGATTGCATTAAATGTGTAGATAGCTTTGGGTAGTATTGACATTTTGACAATATTTATTCTTCCAACTCATGAGCACAGAATGTTTTTCCATTTCTTTATATCTTCTTCAATTACCTTCATAAGCTTTCTATAGTTTTCAGCATACAGATCTTTTACATTTTTGGTTAGATTTATTCCTAGGTATTTTATGCTTCTTGGTGCAATTGTGAATGGGATCAGTTACTTTGTTTGTTTTTCTGTTGCTTCATTGTTAGTGTATAAGAATGCAACTGATTTCTGTACATTGATTTTGTATCTTGCAACTTTGCTGAATTCATGTATCAGTTCTAGCAGACTTTTGGTGGAGTCTATCGGATTTTCCATGTATAAAATCATGTCATCTGCAAAAAGTGAAAGCTTGACTTCATCTTTGCCAATTTTGATGCCTTTGATTTCCTTTTGTTGTCTGATTGTTGATGCTAGCACTTACAACACTATGTTAAACAACAGCGGTGAGAGTGGACATCCTTGTCGTGTTCCTGATCTCAGGGACAAAGCTCTCAGTTTTTCCCCGTTGAGGATGATGTTAGCTGTGGGCTTTTCATAAATGGCTTTGGTGTTGTTTAAGTATGTTCCTTCTATCCCGACTTTCTCGAGGTTTTTATTAAGAAAGGATGCTGAATTTTGTCAAATGCTTTTCTGCATCGTTTGAGAGGATCATATGGTTCTTATCTTTTATTTATGTGATGTATCACACTGATTGATTTGCGAATGTTGAACCAGCCCTGCATCCCAGGAATGAATCTGGCTTGATCATGGTGAATAATTCTTTTTATATGCTGTTGAATTCGATTTGCTAGTATCTTATTGAGAATTTTTGCATCCATATTCATCAGGGATATTGGCCTGTAGTTCTCTTTGTTTGCTGGGTCTCTGTCTGGTTTAGGAATCAAGGTAATACTAGCTTCATAGAATGAATCTGGGAGTTTTCCTTCCCTTTCTATGTTTTGGAATAGCTTGAGAAGGATAGGTATTATCTCTGCTTTAAACGTCTGGTAGAACTTCCCTGGGAAGCCATCTGGTCCTGGAATCTTATTTGTTGGGAGATTTTTGGTAACTGATACAATTTCGTCGCTGGTTATGGGTCTGTTCAAGCTTTCTATTTCCTCCTGATTGAGTTTTGGAAGGGTGTGGGTGTTTAGGAATTTGTCCATTTCTTCCAGGTTGTCCAATTTATTGGCATATAATTTTTCATAGTATTCCCTGATAATTGCTTGTATCTCTGAGGGATTGGTTGTAATAATTCCATTTTCATTCATGATTTTACCTGTTTGGGTCGTCTTCCTTTTCTTTTTGAGAAGCCTGGCTAGAGGTTTATCAATTTTGTTTATGTTTTCAAAAAACCAACTCTTGGTTTCATTGATCTGCTCTACAGTTTTTTTAGATTCTATATTGTTTATTTCTGCTCTGATCTTTATTATTTCTCTTCTTTTGCTGGGGTTGGGGTGTCTTTGCTGTTCTGCTTCTGTTTCCTTTAGGTGTTCTGTTAGATTTTGCATTTGGGATTTTTCTTGTTTCTTGAGATAGGCCTGGATTGCAATGTATTTTCCTCTCAGGACTGCCTTCACTGCATCCCAAAGCATTTGGATTGTTGTATTTTCATTTTCATTTGTTTCCATATATTTTTTAATTTCTTCTCTAATTGCCTGGTTGACCCATTCATTCTTTAGCAGGGTGTTCTTTAACCTCCATGCTTTTGGAGGTTTTCCAGACTTTTTCTTGTGGTTGATTTCAAGCTTCATAGCATTGTGGTCTGAAAGTATGCATGGTATGATCTCAATTCTTGTATACTTACGAAGGGCTGTTTTGTGACCCAGAATGTGATCTATGTTGGAGAATGTTCCATGTGCACTCGAGAAGAAAATATATTCTGTTGCTTTGGGATGCAGAGTTCTAAATATATCTGTCAAGTCCATCTGATCCAATGTATCATTCAGGGCCCTTGTTTATTTACCATGTGTCTAGATGATCTATCCATTTCTGCAAGTGGGGTGTTAAAGTCCCCTGCAATTACCACATTCTTATCAGTAAGGTTGCTTATGTTTGTGAGTAATTGTTTTATATATTTGGGGGCTCCCATATTTGGCGCATAGACATTTATAATTGTTAGCTCTTCCTGATGGATAGACCCTGTAATTATTATATAATGCCCTTCTTCATCTCTTGTTACAGCCTTTAATTGAAAGTCTAGTTTGTCTGTTATAAGTATGGCTACTCCAGCTCTCTTTTGACTTCCAGTGGCATGATAAATAGTTCTCCATCCCCTCACTTTCAATCTGAAGGTGTCCTCAGGTCTAAAATGAGTCTCTTGTAGACAGCAAATAGATTGGTCTTGGTTTTTTATCCATTCTGATACCCTATGTCTTTTGGTTGGCGCATTTAGTCCATTTACATTCAGTGTTATTATAGAAAGATAGGAGTTTAGAGTCATTATGATGTCTGTAGGTTTCATGCTTGTAGCGATGTCTCTGGTACTTTGTCTCACAGGATCCCCCTTATGATCTCTTGTAGGGCTGGTTTAGTGGTGATGAATTCCTTCAGAGTTTGTTTGTTTGGGAAGACCCTTACCTCTCCTTCTGTTCTCAATGACAGATTTGCTGGATAAAGGATTCTCAGCTGCATTTTTTTTACCGTTCATCACGTTGATGATTTCCTGCCATTCCTTTCTGGCCTGCTATGTTTCAGTAGAGAGATCAGTCACGAGTCTTATCGGTCTCCCTTTATATGTTAGAGCACATTTATCCCTAGCTGCTTTCAGAATTCTCTCTTTATCCGTGTATTTTGCCAGTTTCACTATGATATGTTTTGCAGAAGATCGATTCAAGTTATGTCTGAAGGGAGTTCTCTGTGCCTCTTGGATTTCAATGCCATTTTCCTTTCCCAGATCAGGGAAGTTCTCAGCTATGATTTCTTCAAGTACCCCTTCAGCACCTTTCCCTCTTTCTTCCTCCTCTGGAATACCAGTTATGCGTAGATTATTTATCTTTAATGCATCACTTAGTTCTCTAATTTTCCCCTCATACTCCTGGATTCTTTTATCTCTCTTTTTCTCAGCTTCCTCTTTTTCCATAATTTTGTCTTCCAGTTCACCTATTCTCTGCCTCTTCATTCCAAGCTGTGGTTGTCTCCATTTTATTTTGCAGCTCACTGATAGCATTTTTTAGCTCCTCTTGGCTGTTCCTTAGTCCCTTGATCTCTGTAGCAATAGATTCTCTGCTGTCCTGTATACTGTTTTCAAGCCCAGCGATTAACTTTATCACTATTACTCTAAATTCACTTTCTCTTATATTGTTTAAATCCTTTTTGATCAGTTCCTTAGCTGTTGTTATTTTCTGGACGTTTTTCTGAGGGGAATTCTTCTGTTTCATCATTTTGGATTGTCCCTGGAGTGGTGCAGAACTGCAGGGCACTTCCCCTGTGCTGTGGTGTATAACTGGAGTTGCTGGGCAGGGCTGGAGTCAGACCTGATGTCTGCCCCCAGCCCACCGCTGGGGCCACAGTCAGACTGGTGTGTTCCTTCTCTTCCCCTCTCCTATAGGCAGGATTCACTGTGGGGTGGCGTGGCCTGTCTGGGCTACTTGCACACTGCCAGGCTTGTGGTGCTGGGGTTCTAGCGTGTTAGCAGGGGTGGACTGGCAAGGTGCACAGGGGCGGGGGGGGGGCAGAGGGGGGAGGCTCAGCTCACTTATCCTTCGGTGATCCGCTTTGGGAGGGGCCCTGTGGCACCGGGAGTGAGTCAAACCCGCCAGAGGGATGGGTCCTCAGGAGCACAGCTTTGGGTGTTTGCGTGGTGCAAGCAAGTTCCCTGGCAGGAACCGGTTCCCTTTGAGATTTTGGCTGGGGGATTGGCGAGGGAGATGGCGCTGGCGAGCACCTTTGTTCCCTGCCAAGCTGAGCTCTGTTGTCCGGGGCTCAACAACTCTCCCTCCCGTTGTCCCCCAGCCCTCCTGCTCTCTGAGCAGAGTTGTTAGCTTATTACCTTCCAGATTTTAAGTCCCGCTTGCTGTCAGAACACACTCTGTCCGGCCCCTCCGCTTTTGCAAGCCCAACTCGAGGGCTCTGCTTGGCCCGCCCCGGCTCCCTCCAGCCAGTCCATGGAGCATGCACCGCCTGTCCGCCCTTCCTACCGTCTTCCGTGGGCTTCTCGTCTGCGCTTGGCTCAGGAGACTACGTTCTGTTAGTCTTCTGGTGGTTTTCTGGGTTATTTAGGGAGTTGTGGGTGGATCTAAGTGATCAGCAGGATGCGGTGAGCCCAGCATCCTCCTATACTGACATCTTCCTCCCAGAATCGAAATGTGTAGTCTTAAATGCTGATAGTATATAAAAAATGATTAGAAGTTTCAACTATTCACTAACTTAAGAATAAGAATAATAGATTAAATCCAAGGAATGTAGAATGTAGATAAAATGAAAAAGAGTAGAAATTAAAGGAATAGGAAACAAATATATAGAAGATTGTTTACTGAAACCAAAAGTTGGTTCTTTGAAGAACTAATACAATGGATACTGGTGCAGTGACATTGATGAGGAACAAAAAGAGAGAAGGTACAACTACATAATATTAAGAATAATGATGCATATGGGGTGCCTGATGGCTCAGTAGGTTAAGCGTCTGACTCTTGATTTCAGCTCAGGTCATGATCTCACAGTTCATTGGTTCGAGCCCTGCCTTGGACTCTGCACTGATAATGTGGAGCCTGCTTGGGATTCTCTCTCTCCGTCTTTCTCTCTGCCCCTTCCCCACTTGCATGCACAGGTATGTGCTCTCTCTCTGTCTCAAAATATATAAACTTTAAAAATAATGGGATATAATCATATAGGCATTGGAGAAAAATGAGAAAATTAAAATACTATGAAGAAATTTATTCCAATACATTTGAAAACTTAAATGGGAAATTTGTAGAAATAATATAATTTACTAAAACCATACTGAGAATAAACAGAAAGTCTTTGAGTTAATACTTAACATTTTTTAAAAATTTTTTTTAATATTTATTCATTTTTGAGAGAGAGAAACTGAGCATGAACAGGGGAGGGGTAGAGAGAAGGGAAGACACAGAATCTGAAGCAGGCTCCAAGCTCTGAGCTGTCAGCACAGAGCCCGATGCGGGGCTCAAACTCACCAACCATGAGATCATGACCTGAGCCGAAGTCGGCTGCCCAACCAACTGAGCCACCCAGGCACCCCAATACTTAACATTTTAGAAGGAAAATGCCATCTTCTGATTTTTTTTACAGGCTAGTTTTACTCAACTTGCAAGAAACTGGTATCTCAAACCTTATAGAAATTCTTGTATAGAATAGAAAAATAGTGTGGTCTAATTTGTTTTATGAAGTCAGAAATTTTTATTATAAAATCAAAGGATGACAGTTTGAGAAAGATAAATTATAGGCCAATCTCTCTTATGACTATAGATGCAATAATCCTTAATGAATTAAATTGTATATATTATTTATTACTTATATAAATATATTAATAAATCATGACCAGTGTGGGTATATCCCAGTATTGTAAGATTTGCCTAATGTTAAAAAATCTAAAATACCTTTTTATTTCATCTATCACATTTACGAATTAAAGAGAATAATGATATGATTATTTCCATAGATGCAGAAGAAAAAAGCATTTGATAAAATTACAATACCATTCATGATAAAATTCTTAATCAGGAATAAAAGAGATATTCTTTAAATTGTTGAAATTTTCTATCATGAATCTAGAAGTGGTATTATGTTGGATACTGGAACATAAGTCAATTCCCTTTGAGTAAAAACGAAAAGACAAGGATGGCTGTAATCACTGCCTCCCTAACACATTTTTCTGAAAAACCTAATTCATCCAGGGAGTTAAGTGAAATAAAATATGTAAGAGTAGGTACATAAGCACTGTCACTATCTGTAGATTAGATAAAGCTATGAAGGTCATTTATCAAAATAGACAAATATAAGTCCAATAATAAAATACATGGCATTTCAGCATACAACATTTACGATGTGGAACTTTAAAATTACTGTTTATAAAAACATTAAAAATTAACAATAATAGGAATAAATCAAACAAAAGATGTGGAAGAACTATATGGAACTATATAGAGAAAATTATAAAACTTAAGTCAAAGAACTCATAAGTAAATGAAGATTTACACCATATTCATGACTTGGAGTATTCAGTATTGTAAAAAAGACATTTCTTCACAAATCACTTTACATATTTCATACGACTGCAATAAAAATTTAAATAAAATTTTTCATGGAGATTAACAAGGAAAATTCTAAATTTTACATGGAAGAATCAAGGGTCTAGAATAGCCAAACCACTCCAGAAGAAGAATAAGGACTTGCCTTATAAAATATCAAGACTAAACCAATATGATAGTTGTGTAGTGATAGGTAAAATGACCAAAGGCATAGAAAAAAGAGACTTGGAGAAAGCCCATACATGAATAGATACTGATTATTTGACATAAATAGTATTATAGATCTTGGAAGAAAATAAGTTACTATTCAGTAAATGGTACTGGAACAATTGATTATTTGTGTGGAATATTTCAAATTGGATTCCTGTCTTACATAATACAAAAAGATCCATTACAAATGGAGTAAAGTCTTAAATTTCACATTTAAGGAAAAATTAAAGAAAATATTTTGGCAAACAATTTTAACATTTGTAGGTAGAGAAGGATTTCTTGCAAGACTTAAATTCATGCTAATAAAAAAGTAAATGATAAAAATTAGAACAATATCAAATCACCAGGGATGCCTGGGTGGCTCAGTTGGTTAAGCTTCTGACTTCAGCTCAGGTCATGATCTCACAGTTTGTGAGTTCGAGGCCCACATCGGGCTCTGTGCTGACAGCTCAGAGCCTGGAGCCTGCTTTGGATTCCAGGCTGCTGTGTCTCCCTCTCTCTCTGCACCTCCCCTGCTTGTGCTCTGTCTCTGTCTCTCTCTCACGAAAATAAACATTAAAAAAAAATTAAAAAAAAATCAAATCACTCAACAGAAATGTTGCCAAAAAACTTTGATAAGTACTTCACAGAAGAAGATTCCTAAGTAGATAATGAACATCTGAAAACATGTAATTGGCCTTTTTGTAAATTTGGAAATGAAATTTAGAGACTACAATAAGATAAGCATTTTGCCTGTTAAAGGTAGGTAAACATTAAGAAGTCAGGTCCCAGTTACAATGTCAATGAGTTAGGACCACACTGGATAATAATCTGCAAAGTGTTTAATCTGCATATTTCACAGCCCAGCAAATGCACTTGATAGTGTATGCAAGAAAACCTCTTGTACTTGTGTACTATATGTTTGACTTTGTTCGTAGTAGTATTATTCAGAATAGCAAAATCTGGGAACTGCACTAATGTCCTGTGACAGGTAAAAGGATAATAATTTGTGATATATGTGTACATGAATATAGCTATAGCTGTGAAGTGGATGAACTTCAGCTAATGAGACAACTATGTTAGGAATCTTAGGAACAAAATATTGAGATAATTTTTTTTTAAGTCAAGCAAGACTATGTATGTTGGTATCCTTCAAATAAAACAACAAAAAAAGAAAGCCAAACAAACTTTTACTTAGAAATATACACCTATCTATAAAGAAATAAAGATTAGCTAGTTGACATGTTAAAATTATATAAATTGTGAGGAATTGTGCACCATTGTGAATTGCCTATAAGCATTATTTTCATAAACGTCTGGGTCTTGTATGTACCTCAGCGCTTCTCTAGTTCAGTCTCTTTTTATTAAAATTATTTTTAATGTTTATTTATTTTTGAGAGAGAGAGTGTGTATGTGAGCAGGGAAGGGGCAAAGACAGAGAGGGAGACAGAATCCAAAGCTGGCTCAAGGCTCTGAGCTGTCAGCACAGAGACTGATGATGTGGGGCTTGAACTCAAACTTTGCACTGACAGCTCAGGGCCTTGAGCCAGCTTCAGATTCTGTGTCTCCCTCTTTCTCTATTCCTCCCTCAGTTGCACTCTGTCTCTGTCTTTCTCTCTCAAAAATAAATGAATATTAAAAACAAATTTAAAAATGATCTCAAGTCAAAAGCTGAATCTTGAAAAATATGATATAATGAAATGAACATGTAACAGGGACTATAGAGATGATATAACCCAGTCTCCTCATTGTATGAACGGTCAAATCAACAGCATTAATGACTTATCCAGTGACATGTAGCTAATTAACAACAGAATTGGATTTAAACCTGATTTGTAAATTACATTTTTAATTTTTTACCTAGTGAACCCGATCAGCTTGAGTAATTTAAGTTGGGATCTTTCTTTACTTTTTAAAGTTAATTAGCTGAATAATCTTCATTCTAATTAACATATTAGGGAAATATGATTCCCATTTAGTAATACTTCTTATTTGCTATAGGAGCCTACATATACAATAAAATTTTGAGTAATATGGTTAAATATTTATTGAGCACTAAAAGTTATCCAGTATTTATTTATTGTTAAATTTTATTTATTTTGAGAGAGATAGAGAGCAGGGGAGGGACAGAGAGAAAGGGAGAGAGAGAATCCCAAGCAGGTTCTGTGCTGTCAGTGCAGAGCCCAATGCGAGGCTCTTTCTCTAGAACTGCGAGATCATGACCTTAGCCAAAAACAAGAATCGGATGCTTAACTAACTGAGCCACCCAGGCGTTGCTCAAGTATTATATTTAAAAGTGTATACTACATACTGTGTTATTAGAAATCATAAACATTTTAGATCTGTTTAAATGAATTATAGGTATATAATGAAATGTGTGAAGAACGTTAAGTGGAATTTTTAGTAATGATGAGAAAATATTCATAGTATATGTATACAAGTGCTTAATAGTATCCACATTAAACATTATATGTGTTTATGCATCTTTTAATATTATATTTAGTCCATATTCATTAAAGCATTAGCTGTCAAAGTGGTAATTTTTGGTAAATTTCTATAAGGATATATTTAAGGGCAATACTGTTTATATCATGGCTATCGATAAAAGCACATTGTATTTAATCAGGTGTCTTAATCCTCTATTTTAGTTCTTAGAGGACAAAAGGAACTTTGGATCATCTTATGTGGTCAGTTTAATATATTATCCATCTTACTTATATTGGGACCAGAACGTAAGAGATGATGCAAAATATCTTTAATAATTGGGTATATTATTTTAAATACTTGTTTAATTGTTCGGATGGTTCAATAAACAGAGGGAGACACATTTACATCCAGTGACTTGCTTGGATTTTGAGCTATTTTTTTTTTTTTTTAATTTTAAACAGAGATTCCACTTTAGATGTCCAGATTCCCACAGTGAGCCTTCTTGATGGTGATGAGGCTCAACCTCTTTCTGTAACGTTTCCAAAAGGCTGTGTCATCACAGGGTCTTCCAGTGGAATAAATGCTCAGCTCACCTGCCACCTCAGCTTTAAATCATCTAAACCTGTGTCATTTTTCACCGATATTCTTTTCTGTGATAACAGAGATAACTGGTAAGAGATTCTTTTGTATCTGACAGTGAAGAATAATGAGTTTATGTTTTACACCCTTGTAAAATGTTAAATGGAGAGACATCTAAAATAATGACTTTGGGCCTAAAGGTCTTTTTAAAAGTTCTAAATGCAGCATGGTTCCCATGAGAAACAGCTTGATAGTGGTAACTAGCATATACTGAAGCTAGGTTACGTGGGTTTGAATCCTTGCTCTGTTAACTGTGGTGAACTCATTTACTCTTTTGAGCCTCTCTGTTTTCTCATCTGTAAAATGGAGACAATAGCAGAACCTATCTACAGAATCCCATCTGTAATAGTAAGAAATGCCCTGAGTTAATAACTATTGAGTTAATTGGACAGGAACTGGCACAAAGGAAATGTTAAATAAGTATTAAATGAAAATGAGAAACATCAGCATAATGAGTTTCCAAACAATATGATTTTGTTACATGTAGCTTTAACAGACTCAGGGAAATTCAAATACACCTTGGTGAAAACATGATTCTAGATTTCTTACCGTGTGGGACCGGAAATTCTACTTTTAAATTACACCCTGAGCAGATTTGATTTTCCAAATTGTAAGACACCAATGGGTAGAGCAATCAAGTTTGTTAAAAATGTTTATAATGAGAAGTAGCATTGGAGGGAATTGTACGCTGAAGATTAGTGTTGGTGTATGTGCTCAGTGTGATAATTTATTAACTAGTAGTGGGGTTATTACTCTTTGGTGTATTCCTGGTCAAAGACTGACTTCTGTGTTAGGAATTAGAAGGGAGAGAAATGGTACTGGAAATGTTGCATCCAGTGAAAAGTGTGGCCGTAGCCAGGACACAGTTCATGGAGTTCTGCAGACCTCCAGCTTCTTTGTCTCTTGCATATGTTGATGGGTAAAATCATCTAAGTTACACTATGCAGACTCCCATTTTTCTCTTTTGATGCTAACAGCCTGTCTTGTGTTGACATTTAAAAACAAAATTTTAATGGTTTTGCTTTAGGCTCCTGTCAAGCACTGAACTCTGTGCCTCTGTCCTGGGAGACATTCTGTCTTTTTGTACATTGCTGACCTTGTTCATAAAAGTTTAACTTTACTTCAGTCCACAAATTTACACTTTGCCCAGAGCGCTATGGAAGGTCTAGCTTTGAACTCACCAATAAAAATCATGAATAATTTATCCACGAATGTCTTAAAGCTAATGAAGACTCAGACCTCATTACCAGGGTGAGGAGAGAAATAGTTTCACTAAATACTGGGTGGACAAGATTGTTTCTGGGACAGGGGAATAATTGGTTCTAACAGGGGCTGGAACAGACTTCACTGTGTCAGTGTATTGACGTCTGGTCAACTAACAGGATGGTAAGGAGACCTGAAAACAGTCTCTACAAGGAGGAAGTGCTATAATTGATTATCTTTTTTTTTTTTTTTTCTTTCCTTGTCGTTATTGTGTGCTTCCTTTCAGCCTTGAGACTTGTTTGCTCTTACCTGGGTTTCCCCACCCTGCTTACCTTCATTACCCCTAAGCTCCATCCCAACCCTCAGCAAGTGTGGGATAAAGTAGAGCTTTTAGAAGTAATTTAGAAACTTTGAAAATCATAATTGGGCTCCAAAAGGCTTTCCTGTGCACCCAGATGAACAAGAATCATGAGAACTCTGTGGAACCTTAATATTAGCAAACCTTTTACTGATGCATTCATTGTTAACTCCTCATCTAGTTTCCCATAGTGCATAACATCAGGTCTTCTGTCAACTCTCCAAAGCTGGCTTTGCCTTTCTGTAGACTTTCCATCTTGAATCTCAGTGAGATAAAAGAGGTCTTCCACCAGGAAAGGTGAGAGCTTCCCTCTCACCTCAGAATTTCTCTTGGGAAAAAATATTACTCTTTGATTTGTTTTCATCTATTATATTTATTGTGGGTAATCTATGTGTGATCTGCCACATCTTTTGGGTGGGAAAAGATAAATTAGAAAGGGGTCCTTTGAGATGGAGGTCAGTGTAGTAAAGGTGAACTTTAAACAGTGTTTTTTATATACTCTTTGGTGCCAAGAGGTGAATACAAAAGGCATTGCAATAGGAGCAACTGATAATGTCTTGGGGAAATTGGGGATGGCTATTTACTCAGGTTTCTTAGTAAAATCTCAAAGGACAAATTAGACTTGCCAGTGTTCGTCCTAAATTGATTCCTTTTTTTTTTTTTTTTTTTTTTGTGGCATCTAATTTGTCCATATTGGAATGCATGGGTTCAGTACAAAATAAAACACTCATCCCATCATGTTTTGCTTTCTTTTACTCATGCATGACCATTTCATACTGTGGTTCCCCTTGGGGGCTAACCTGCATGGCTTCTTATTTTGTTTCTTTAGACTTTGTCACATTCAGATTGGCTCAGCTGGCCTAAGAGCTATAAGTTATATCCACTATAGAGCTATAGAGCTCTATAGATATAGAGCTATATCCACTATTACTCATGCTAATGTGTCTGCTGCCACTAATAATGGTCCCTTCCACACTCATGAGCCTTCAGTTCAGAGGCTGCACACCCTAGTTGCCTTTTCCCCAAATTCCCCCAAAAATCTGGGGATGAAGGTTGTATATATCTATGGGAGGGATGGTGATGTGGTCAAAGAGTATTACAAGTGTGTAATACTAGGTATGGAAGTTGAAACAGCCTTGTCTTTGGGGGTGATATTTTTGGTGTTTTTGGTTGGATCGATACTGGCAAGGCAGAACTGAGAAGCTGAAAGAGCAGCAGGAGCAGATTGCGAGTCTTGCATGCTTTGATATCCATAACTGAGACAGAAGAGAGCTAGGAGAGGTGATGTTATGCAAATCAAAGCTTGGACACATACAGGAAGCATGAGGTCAACAGCTATTAACACAGGTCAGGTCCTAGATCATAGGTTAGATATCATGAAATCCATACAACAGCCCTGGGAAGTGGATGCTTTTAAGATTTTCACCTCTGCTTTATAGAAGAGGTATCTAAGGGCCATAGTGTGATATAACTTGTCCAAGCTCACTCAAATGTTAATTGGTGGCGCCTGGGTGGCTCAGTGGGTTAAGCATCCGACTTTGGCTCAGGCTAATGATCTCGTGGTCTGTGAGTTTGAGCCCTGCATCAGCTCTGTGCTGACAGCTCAGAGCCTGGAGCCTGCTTTGGATTCTGTGTCTCCCCCTCTCTCTACCCCTCCAATGCTCATGCTCTTTCTCTGTCTCTTGATAATGGATAAACCAAATTTCTGTTTCCAATGATTATGTACTTAGTCACCTTGTTTTAACACTACTTAGGTTGTATAGAATCATACAGAAATCTTTATTATAGTTATACTTTTTTATATGCACTGTCATATGTAGACTTTACAAGGAATAAGAAATGGAATGGTGTGATTTCTCTCCTGTTGTTTTGCATCTCTCTCTCTCTCTCTCTCTCACACACAAAGACACATACCCATTAATGAAGATTTCATGTCTGACATGTAGTAATGATAGTAATTAAAGTGTACTCAATAAGAACTTGGATATTCAGTTATTTTTATTGATGTATTAATTTATTGATGAGTCAAAAACTCATAAATAGTGTCCATGGTTAATGTTTACAGTTTCGATGAAAAAGCCTGTGTTATAATTACTATCAGTAAACAACAGAACATGATTTTTACTTAAAAATAAGCTTATGGGGCACCTGGCCGGTTCAGGCAGTAGAGCATGCAACCCTTGATCTCGGCGTTGTGAGTTCAAGCCCCATGTTGGGTGTAGAGATTGCTTAAAAGTAAAGTCTTTAAAAAATAAGCTTATCGTATATGGGTAGTTAAGAGATATCCTGTAACCCTTTCAGATATTTTAAATTGATAGTGTTTGCAAAAGTCTTCAAATCAATGTATTAAATTGAAATCCAGTATTAAAACAACTGCTAAAGTGGTTTTTTGAAGTTGTACATTTCACATCAATAAAATTTCAAAAAGGAAACCATATATTCTTTGTAGAAATTAAAATATTTTCTTTTCCTACAAAAGAAATGTGTTTATTGAAACAAAATTCATTATGTTTTAGAAGTATATAGTTTTATGAGGAATTTTTGTATCTGTTTATAAAATTGCTTAAATGATATTAAGAATGGCTTTTGAGGGGGGCACCTGGGTAGTTCAGTTCATTAAGCATCCAACTCTTAACTTTAGCTCAGGTCACGATCTCATGGTTGGTGGGATAGAGCCCTGCATCAGGCTCTGTGCTGACAGCTCAGGGCCTGCTTGGGTTTCTCTCTCTCCCTCTCTTCTCTGTCCCTCCCATGCTGGTGCTTTCTCTCTTTTTCAAAATAAATAAATGAACTTAAAAAGAATGGTTTTTGAGAGAGTCAGGGATGCTGCTTTACAGATCAAACTCTATTCTAGGTTAACTTATCTTCCTTATGTTCTAATTAATTCAACCTTATTCTCCTTGATTTTTCTTATTTTTACTTTTTGCATATGAAATACCAATGTAGGGGTGTATGGCGGGGGGGGGGGGAAGGGGAGAGAGAGAGAAGGAGGGATACACACAGACACACTAGTTTCTTTATTGCCTTTTTTGCCCCAAGGAGTATAGTTTATAATTATATTAAGTGCATTTATAGATCTTAAATAAGTTATACTCTTTAGATTTGGGGAATGGATCAAGAAATATACCCCATATGGAATAACAGGAATTCCCTTACCTAGGTAAAGATTTGTGAAACGCATCCTAAGAAACAATCTACCTTGAAGAGAAAGTTTTAACTTATTATTGGTAAAATTAGTGAATGTCTAAAATGTCTGCACGTGGCCCCTAACCAATAAATCAATATAAAATAATGAAGGAGAAGATACAGTTTTGGAAATTGTAATAGGTGTATAATTACATCTTCTTTGGCTAAATGATAAACATTTATTTTTTTTTTTTAAGTTTATTTATCTTGAGAGAAACAGCAAGTAGTGGAGAGGTAGAGAGAGAGAACGGGACAGAGGATCTGAAGTAGGCTCTGTGCTGACAGCAGAGAATCAGATGTGGTGCTCAAACTCACAAACCGTGAGATCATGACCTAGCTGAAGTCAGATGCTTAACAGACTGAGCTACCTAGGCACCCCTAAAGTTTATTTATTTTGAGAGAGAGAGTGCATGTGTGTGCACACATGTGAGCAGAGAGGAGGCAAAGAGAGAGAGGGAGAGAGAGAATCCCAAGCAGGCGCCGTGCCGTCAGCATGGAATCCGATGTGGGGCTCGAATTCACGAACCATGAAATCCTGACCTGAGCCAAAATCAAGAGTCAGACGCTTAACCAACTGAGCTACCCAGGTGCCCCAACTTTAACATTATTATCTGTTAGCAATTTGACATTGTGAATAATGACTGAGGCATTCATTCTTTCATTCAACAAGTATTTATTGAATGTCCACCATGTACCAGACACCATTCTAAGCACTAGGGGTTACTTCATAGATCACAACATGATACCTGCCCTGTGGAGCTTAGAGTCTAGCAGGGGAAAAGAGACAAGAAACAGTACACATAATAAAGGGTAAGTCTGGTACGTGGTTATTGTTGGAGGTTATAGCAAAAAGTACAAGAACAGGGTAATGTCTTGGGGAGTACCAGAGAGGGAGTGACTAGGTCTCAGTAAAGTATAGTGTGATAAGGAGTGTTTCCCTTAAGAGGATGGGATCTGAGAGATGGGAAGGAGAGAGTGCAGTTCAAAAGATATCTGGTAATATCCTTTCGGACCAAGGGGATAGCTGATGCAGGGTCATCCAGGTGGATGCTTACAAAGAGGCCTGTGCAACCTAAGTAGAAGGAGCCAAGGGAGGAATTTAGGAGAAAGGGTTGGAGAGGTAACAGCAGCCCCAGACCCAATGGGACCTTTGGGGTTATTTTAAGGATTTGAATTTTTACATTGAATGAAGTGAGGAGCCATTGCTTGGTTCTGAGCCAGTGAAAAAATGCAACATCCATGACTTTTGAACAGTAATGAGGTTAGCCAGTCATTCCCTACCACCAAAAACTTGTGCTTCCAAAATTATCCCTTTTGTTCATGAAAAGGCTTCTTGTTTCTCGACTAGTTTTCTCATTCATTCATTCATTCATTCAGTATCTACAAAGTGGCAATAATAAACCTGGTTTTCTTCTAGAATTGAGGTCAAAACAAAGTTCCTGGCCTCATGGAGCTTCTATTGTAATGGAAGAAACAAAAATTGATAAATACTATTATATCATAGATTAATGAGGAAATTATATAAGTTTAATGAGATGGAAAGTAAGGGGTACCTCCGTGTATCAGACAGATAAAGCATTTCTGAGGATATGATGATTGGAGCAGATGGTGATTGTGAGAATTTAATGTGAAAATAGTTGTAAGGTACTTGCCTAGAACAGTCCCTGTGCTGGCATGTTGCAATAACTGAGTAAATGTTCTAGAATTGGCATTAGTTTTAAAATCACTATTTTAGATCTCCAGAATGATTCCAGTGGCTACTATAGAGATGGGAATTTTCTTCTATTAAGAGAATGATTGGATCCACCCTGAAGTGAGGGGAAGAATGGACAGGGGCAGTTCATTTATCATAGGGTTAAGGATTGCTTTGGGGAATTTCCACATCGTTAATATTATGTTTCAGTATTGATGTTTATTTTTATGTTTGAAAATGTATCTGATCTGGGAATTCATGCAGAGAACAAATTGATTAAGAGATGCCAGAATGTTGTAATCCCTTTTTCTGCACAGCAAGTTGAGGAGAGGGGAACATTATATCCTGAAGGAGCTTATAATTGAGAATAAAGTCTTGATGCTTTGTGTTGCTTTGTAAGTTTGACTGGCACTTTACCCAGACCTTGCAAAGAATGAAGGTTATGGCTTTGGGAGATTAATTTCATGGAAATCCTAAGGATGCCAAAAACATCTTACTATTTTACTGTGATTAATCCCCAACATAGGGTGTTTACTTTTGTAAAATCAAGAGTTGATTTCACCTGTATGTTTCAGGTGACCAGAAGGTTAACCTGAGTTAGTAGTCCTCTTTGTTAAAATAGCAAACACAGGGCCACCTGGGTGGTTCGATCGTTTAAGCGTCTGACTCTTGGTTTTGGCTCTGGTAATGGTCTCACGTTTCATGAGTTCAAGTGTCACACCAGACTCTGTGCTGACAATGTGGGGCCTGCTTGGGATTCTCTCTCTCTCTCTCTCTCTCTCTCTCTCTCTCTCTCTCTCTCTGTCCTTCCCCTGCTCATGCTCTCTCTCTCTTTCTCTCTCTCTAAAAATAAATATTTTTTAAAAAAATTTTTAAAGAGAAAATACAAACTGAGGCTTCATGGTTGGAAATGTGGTACGTCAGAACTCTGAGGTACTCCATGCATTTTTTTAAATCCCATTTAACACATACCTCTTATGCTCAAAATGGTATCTTCCCTGGGTTTTTAATACCCAAATTTAATTTGAATAACTTTAGAGCAAAGGAAAAACTTCACTTATTTTATAAGGGAGCTACCGTGAGCTATTAAAAATTAAAATTTAAGCCAAATGAAAGAAATCTAAATTCCTTAGTTATCAAATAGATGTTGTGGTGATTTTTTTCTTTTCCTTCTAGAGCAGTGCTTCTCATGACTGGACAGTAGAAACTGGACACTGGGAAGTTTTTTAAAACTATAGTAGCCTCAGTCCAACCCAGAGACTATGATATAGTTTGTCTGGAGGGCCGCCTGCACATTGCAAATTTTAGAAACCTCCCCATTTGAATCTAATGGGAAGTCAAAGTTGAGAACCCTTGCTCTAGAGCATTCTTGACCCTAGATATGACTCACACAGGGGGCTTATTAGGACAGATTCTGAGCCCATCTGCAGACCGGGGCTGATTTAGTAAGTCTTGGGTGGGGCATGCACATTTGGATGTCGAACAGGTTCCCATTTGATGCTGAGGTTGCTGATCTGGACAGACACTGAGCTCCTGTAAAAGGCAGAATTTGTGATCTCATTCTGGATCTAGGAAACAACATCTGTGTTTTAAAAATATCCTCAGGTGATTAATGTGCACAGTAAAGTTCATGAAGCACTGGACCTAAAAGGACTGAATGAGGGAAAATGCCATCAAGAGAGATTAGGTTTAAGAGGGGAACACTTAAATATTTGGAAAGAAATGATATTAACACTAGAAAATGGCATTGCTGTGAGAATCTTTACCCATCTTTCTTTTAGAGTAGGTTTGCTTTATTTGCTAATACATTATCTAACCCAATCTGCTTAAGTGATCTGCATTGTAAAGTATAAATTCCCAATTTATAGCAGAGGAAATTGAGGCACTATTTCTCTTTTCAACCCTTACCCAGCTATGGAGGGAAATAACCTAGATTTGAGATCAAATCCCATTATCTCTATCACACAACTTTGCTTTCCGTTAACTTTTCTTTAAAAAAAAATTTTTTTTTAATGTTTCTTTATTTTGAGACAGAAGGAGAACAAGCAGGAGAGGGGCAGAGAGAGAGGGAGAGAGATGATTCCAGACAGGCTCTGCACTGTCAGTGCAGAGCCTGATGAGGGGCTTGATCTCATGAACTCTGAGATCATGACCTGAGTCCATATCAAGAGTTAGACACTTAACCCACTGAGTCACCCAGGCGCCCCTCCCCCACCCTTTAACTTTTCATATCCTAGGATTTTGTTGTTACAACATGGTTGGTTTACTAAGAAAATTGAATAAAATTATTTTTCACGTTTTGGTATGTCATGTGGCATATAACCCATTACTTGAAGAGGAAGATTTTGGTATTTTGAGGCAAGTTGAACCACATATTATGTTCTGAATGAGAGGTTGATTGGAAATATACAGGAAGAATAGTGCAGGATTGTTTGGTACATGAGGTTGAACTAAAATCATGGCTGCTGATTACGTGGCACACAGTGGTGCGTATCTTTGCCAGTGGTTAAAATCTTTGAAATATTTCTCTGTTGGTTGGTAACCAGCCACTGTCCTAGGTCCTCACGCTGGTGCCTGGCCTGCCTCCAACGCTCCTTTTGAACCCTGGGCCCCCTCAAGACTTAGTAATTAAAGGGTTAATGCCTGTCATAGCCAGAGATGGAAAGATTCTGTACTATTTTCTTTTGGGTCAATCTCACATTATCAATAGTGACTATTGGCTAGAAATGCTGGGAGCATTCACCTGCACCTGTGCTATTTGTGCTGCGTCCCCACACACACTTCCCCTTTCAGAGTACATCTTGTGGCTGGACTGAGACCTTGGTGATTCTTATCATGACTGCAAGATGCACCTCAGTAACAAACAGCAGGGAAGTTTGAAAAAACACAGTTTATTACTCACATGTTTTTAAGGGTATAAGGCACACTCGGGGCCACACAGTGAGGCCGCCAGTAGAAAGAGTGTGCAAGCCTGGTGTTCTGCCTTTATTGGGGTTGAGAGTGGGGTACCTAGGGTTTCAGGGGTTCACTCTTTATTAGTGATTTTAAAATATAAGAGCAGAAATTAAAGTGAGGGAAGGGAAAAGCAAGTATTCAGAGGGTCAGTTACCTAGGTTAACCAGAGATCTCTGGCCTGGGTACCCTGGCTCTTCTAGTTGTATAGCTGGCAATTTGTTTATTTCAGATGCATGTCTTTGAAGTGGATGCCTCTGCAATCAAGCCTAATGTCAGGCACTTAACATTACAATCAGAAAATCTAATTGTCAGGTGCTTACATTACATATTTATAGGCACCTCTCTTTTAGATTGTAGAATTCACTGATCTTCAGAGATAGATATTTTAATGTCACCCTTTTTGCTGTACGAAATGCAGTTTTGTATCCAAAAAACATAGTTAATGTAGTCCTAATGACTTTGGGAGAAGTGGTCCCACACATTTGAGATTGGCTGGTGTTTAGAAGCTTCAGTATCTTTAGCAGTGAAGTTCCCACTAAAGCCTGCTCTGTGAATTTCCTGGCACACGGACTCCTGGGTCCTGCCTGATATAGTCGGTCACTTAACTCCATATGAGTTTGTGGTTTTTCGTAATCAGGAGTAAGATACTGTGTGGCAAACGTCTTGATCGTTTCTGAAAAAGAATGAGTCACAGTCTTGTTTCTGTTTTTGTTTTTGTTTTTGTGTTTTTGCAAGTTGCTGGTTTGAAGGTACTGGATTCTTTATGTCTTCTGACATTAAAAAAAGGAAAATAAGGACTTTGCATATATAGATAAATTAATGCATTAATAAAGTTTAAATGACAAATTGTAATTTTCTACCTTCTTCATTGATATGTGATAGTTATTCCATTCTAAATTTAGAGGTAAAACCCATGGTCTTAATTACAAATATACTGAACATTTCACTAGCGGAGAAATATATTTTAAAATGTGCAGATCTTTTGGTTAAAACTGAGAATGTAGAACTCTTAATTATATCTTTTTCTCTATACAGTAGCATTTTATCAACCTGTTATGGATTCAAAAACATTTTTGATGCATAATAAACCTTGTTAGGCTCACTCTTATTAAAATAATAGCACATTGACATTGACAATCACTTAAATTGGAATTGTGTTGTTTTTTAAAGCATTCAATACAATAAAAAGAAAATGAGGAATAATGAAAGGTGATTCTAATTATTGTTTTAGTCAGTGCATAATTCGGTATTTGTGTAGTATGCACCTGGAAACTTTGGTTCTGAGTCTAGTATTTTTAAAAGTACTCTTAGTCTGCCTCTGCCAGACACCTTACTGTTTTTGAAGGGGCAGGAACTTGCATCACATAAAGGAGATTAGCAGGGAATGAATCAGACCCAGAGTCAAACACGTAGAGCATTAATGCATTCAGGTTGGCAATGTGACCTTAGTAACTGTAGTATATATTGATATCTGCTTTGTATGTGACTTTTTGGGATATTTCAATATTTACAATAAGCCTGTAGGGCCCCATAATAAGCCCCTACAGGCTTATTGTAAATAAGCTCAGTTAGTTAAGCTTCGAACTTTGGCTTAGGTCATGATCTCATGGTTTGTGAGTTCCAACCCCACCTGGGACTCTCTGCTGTTATCACAGAGCCTGCTTCAGATCCTGTCCCCTTCTTTCTCTTCCCCTCCCCTGTTTGGTGCACACCTGTGTTCTTTCTCTCAAAAATAAAACATTAAAAAAAAAAAAAGCCTGTAAATATGTACTTAAACGGGCATTTAAATTAATACTTAAAATAAGTGTATAAAGTGAGCCAAGGACCTCTACAGAAGCTAGAAGCAGCTTCTGAGTTATTCAAAACTCCCCTTATATATTAAGAAGAGCAGTTATTTAGGACTTTCTTAGCTCAAACCTGCTGTCCATTAACAATGAGCCATCCAGAATTTTAGCATTGTGGCTGCTGAAATGCAGACAATAGGAAATCTCAAGAATATGTCAATAACCAGCTAACAGATCGTAACTGAAGACAGTGTTGGAATACTCCCCTGAAACATTGTCTGTCATGTTTTGGGGGGCTGGATTGTACATAATACTGTGTATTTGTCCACCTTTCTTGATGTTGTGTGTATAGATAGAATAGGCAGTACGGGGGGAGTCGAATTCATAAGGGGCTGTGCTTTGTTCTGATATAATCATCTGTTCCTTATTCCTTGACCTAGGTCTGTGGAAGGCTGTTTGTAATGGCACCTTCATTCTATGAAGAACGTTATTTTCATGGTAGATCTGTTAAGACAACGCATAGGATTGTAACACAGTCTCAATTAGAAAGTAGCATATTTATATTTAATCAAAACATAGGGTACCGGTGTATTATAATACACTATCAACAGAAAAATTTCGTAATTGTGCTTTGTTCATCATTCACATATAGCAACATGTTAGTACTTAAAATTTGCACAGAAACTTCAAAAGCCCAGGAACTTCCAATATGGTATTTACCATGTCTTCTCAGATTATGAAAATCATAGTGCTTTTTTATTTTTAATGTTTTTTTTTTTATTATTATTTGAGAGAGAGAGAGAGAGAGAGACTGGGGGAGGGGCAGAGAGTAAGAGGGAGACACACAATCTGAAATAGGCTCCAGGCTCTGAGCCATCAGCACAGAGCCCAATGCAGGGCTCGGACTCACGAACTGTGAGATCATGACCTGATCCGAAGTCAGAAGTTTAACCACCTGAGCCACCCAGGTGCCCCAGATCATAGTGCTTTTAACACAGGTTGCAGAAAGAAAAGTTAACCACAGATGATTTGGTTTCTGTCTTTTCCTCCTTTTTCCTTCTCTTTAACCCCATTCTCTTTGGAGCCAGTGATAGTTCTCTGCCCTGCTTAGAGACTTTTCATTTTAGAGGAAATTCCAATGTCTTGTACTTTGTCTCTCCCTTACTGTTTATGAGCACCTGCCTGATTGCTGGTCTTCGCAGAGCTCTGAGAAGTCGGATCCCCACGCAGTTAGTTGCTGCCTAGTGACCTATTAGTCGGGTTCTCTTCAACTTGCCATACTCAAACCCTGTCTGGCTACTCAGTCCCTTACCTATTTGTAAATTTGAATTGATTAATCAAGGAAATACCTTAACAGGATTATGTTTGATTGCAGTTATAATATTCAATTGCTTTATACATAGAAAATCAGGCATTTAAATAACAAAACGGAGCTTATTATAACAATTCAAACATTGCAAAAGTTGAAAATACCATTAATAGCTTTTCTGCCTTTTAATTCCACATACATGGTCACATGTTATATTAAAAATGTAGTATCTTTTCATATATTACCTTTGGTTACGCAAATATATGCAATTCTAGGTGTGTATGTATGGAGAAATATATGTGTACATAGATATAGACATAAATAAAGGTTGTTTTTAAGATAATATGCCTAATTAGTCTGTGGGTTTTTCCCCCGCATAAGTCACACAACGGAATGAAGTGGGAAGGTAGTCTGGGACTTGTGGGCTAGCTCTGTCACCTTTAAGGTACAGCTTCCAAAGTCTGCTGCTGTTATCTCTACGCTAATAGAATAGAATGCGGGGACTGTAGGTCAAAAATTTTTAAGGAGATGATCTAGGACATTCACCCATCACCTTTACCAATGTGTCACTGACCCAAGCTTAGTCCCGTGGGCAGGCCTAGGTGCAAGTGTGTGTACCTGCATGGCTATGTGGCCTGTTGACTCTTGGGAGGGGGATTCTGTTTTTATCAAGAAGAGGATGGATTCTGGGCACAGCAGATTCCAGCTGAAGTAGGAACAGCCGTTTCCCCTTTTCAGTACTTCCAGTATTTTATTAAGTTTGACATTCTGTAAATCCCTCTTGGTGTTCTAATTGCATTTCAGACATTTGAGGCTTTCAGGCAAAAGCAGATTTGGTCTTCTTCACCAGAAGTTCTGCAAGGCCCGAACGGCCCTGGCACTGGTGCCTAGTTTCTGCCAGCGCACTTGTCCTTTCAGTAGGAACTGTGTGTGGAGGAAGGTGGCAGGACTGTGGACGCTAGCCCCGCCTTTTGTAATATTCCTTTTGGTGCTCAGTTATGTTTATCCTTTTGTGATTGTATTAAATCCTTAGATTTGTTTTTAAACCTATCCTGACTTCTGTGTTTGTCCATTCTGCATTTTAGATTCCTTCAAACAAGTATATTGGTATTGTTGATCTGTTATTAGTAAGAAGGGCTTTGTTCACATACTTTGGGGAATGGCGTGGGTTTTTCTCTATTGACTACTAAAGGTTACTTCCTGCTGTCTTTGCTGATTATAATCTTAATTTGGAGATAATGTAGGGAGATGTTTGTGTTAACATTCCCAATTTGTAAATGCCAGCATCACTTCCACATTTGCAAAGAAACTCCCAAACACTTCTAAATTTGTACTTAGTGCACATGATACTTCCATGGTGATAATTTTCAACTACCACAGCAGTATCAATTTGAGGTTGCTTTTTTGATTAATTGTTTGGAAAGGTTTTTGCTCTTCTTGAAACAACTTAGATAAAACTGTGTGAAATTAATTTACAAACACTCTTGTATCTACCACTCAGGTCCAGAAATATAGCATCCCTGCTGCCCTAGAGATCTCTTATGTATTTCTTTCCCATTGCAACCTGGTTTAATTTATGTGGCCATTAGTTTTCTATAATTATTGCTCTATTTTTGAGCATTTCACATTAGATAGATCATATTGATACTTATGCTGTATGCTTACAGAGGGTGGTAGAAATCAAAATTCATTTATTTCCCTCAAGTTAAAAGAAAGGCAGAATATGAAACACCGGGGTGGCTCAATTGGTTAAGCATCCACCTCTTGGTTTCAGCTCAGGTCATGATCTCATGGGTTCTTGAGTTCAAGCCCCTCTTTGGGCTCCATGCTAACAGCACCAGACCCTGCTTGGGGTTCTCTCTCTCCCTCTATCTCTCTCTGCCCCTCCTCTGCTCTCTCTTTCTCTCTAAAAATAAACAAACAAAAAAAAAAACTTTTAAAAAGAAGGCAGAATATGGTACAACTAGTTGGAATTTCTTGTTTTTAAATTTGCATCCAACTTAAAACTAACAATATTAGTAAGCGTTTCTTATTTTAACACTTTCATTAAATGTATTCAACTATCTTATTTTAATATTCTTCATTTTATGTAATTTTACTACTTAAATTTCTTTGACCTTTACCTTTAGCCTGAACACTTTCAGTATTCCAACCAAATAGAAACTGATAGAGAAAAAATGCTTTTAATAACAGTTTTTCAGAATTTTAGCAGACTGCTTAAATTAATCATTGAACTGCTTAAATTTTATTTAAAGATGAATATCGTCATAGTGAATCTTGGAGGACTCAGTCATGCCCTTACTTTCAAAGTAAAAGTATTGTCTACTTGCATTCACTTGGCTCCCACTTGAAACCATAACTTTAAATACTATACAGCATCACCTTGGCCATTAAGTATTCAGATGATAGTCATTGCAAAAGAAGAGTGATAGGTGACATACACCATGAATTCATACTGATGGATAAGAGCTATGTCAGAGGAAAATTGACTAAGAAGGGGCATTTCACATTTATAGTCAGTAGAATTCTAACAAGTGCCTCAAGATTCTCTGTTCTGCAAAGGGCTCCACAGATTTAGGAGAGATGGGAGGCCCTTGACTAGTCACTTAGTCTCTCCTCACTTAGTCAGAGTTGCTTTAGTTGACCAATATGCCCCTCCTCATTTGTAAACCACCAAGCATTTGGGGTTAGCAGTCTGTACATCTTGCTGTGCAAATGATCATCTCACCTGTTAGATTTTTCTGATTTAGAAATCAATATAAAAGTGGGTTGATCAGTAAGAAATCCATGGGACTGAACCTCCTACTGTGGCTTCAAGGTAGGATTTGCTGCCCAACCATGTGGAATGAAGTCAGCCACCTACTTCCATTTGTCAGTTCCTACAGAATCTGTCACAACTCCACTTGGTCTAAGGTTACACTCCACCAGGCAAGCCTGCATTCCCTGACTGACTCAGGCAGGTTTAGAGGGCTAGACATTTTAGACCAATGGCAGAAATTCTGAAAGGCAATCCCAAGCTCCCTGCCCAGTTGGCCTTATTAGGCCGATAAGGCTGTTCTACATCATCCTGTTCTCCACAGTCTGCAGCCCACCTTCTTGCTCTTATTCTCCACTCTACCTCCACCCTCTTTCTTACACAGGTGTTGATTCTAATAAACCTTTTAAACCCAGGACTGGCTTCTTCCAGTAAACCCAAACTATGTTAATTTGAAGTTAAATAGTATACTTGTTGTGTCCCTGGTGATGGCTATGAAGTGGTCTTTTCTGTTAGCTCAAATGGATCCGGAATGAAGATGTCAGTCACTTTATCCATCCATGCATCCATCCATCCATCCATCCATCCATCCATCTGTGTATGTGCTCACAACTTCCAAGTGTCTTCTATGTGCTGTTCACTGGCCTTTGCCTCTAAGGAGATAGATGAGAGAGAAAAGATATTTATGTGTCAGGGGACTATGAAAATACAAAGGCTAGAAGTGGAGAGCCCAATAAATAAACTATCCCAGACTGACGCTTGAAGAAGCACAGAACTACAGTGATAGTAGTTACAATGAAAAAGAAAGTGGTGAACGAGAGTGATTTTGATTGAATCAATATAAGGACATGGTGACTGATGGCAATGTTGGACATCAACAAACCTTTGAAATGAAAGAAAATTAAAAAGCAGTATATATGGGGGTGCCTGGGTGGCTCAATTGGTCAAGCGTATGAGTCTTGATTTTGGCTCAGGTCATGATCTCCTGATTCGTGAGTTTGAGCCCTGTGTCAGACTCTGTGCTGATAGCACAGAGCCTACTTGGGATTCTCTCTCCCCATCGCTCTCTGCCTCTCCCCCTCTCTAAAATAAATAAATAAACATTTTAGAAAAGCAGTATATATGTGAATTAAAGGCAAATCAAATCAATTTTTTAAATTTTATTTATTTTTGAGAGAGAGAGACAGAGAGACAGAGAGAGACACAGAGAGACAGAGAGCAGGGGAGGGGCAGAGAGAGAGGGAGACACAGAATCTTAAGCAGACTCCAGGCTCCGAGCTGCCAGCACAGAGCCTGACACGGGGCTCGAACTCAGGAACGGTGAAATCGTGATCTGAGCAGATGTCAGATATGTTAACAAAATATCCTTTGTTTTACTAATCTCCCAAATGGAGCCTTTGTAGTCCCTAGTAAAACTCCCAACCTTATCAGTCAATTTACTGAGTGGCCATTGCAAATTTATTAGGTTTCATACTTTTTTTGTTTGTTTTATACTTTCTTTGATGACTGTCTTTCCCCCTCTCATACTCTGTTGTTGTCTTGACAACTGTTTACCTCAGGGTTATTGTATTTTAAGAGTTTTCTTTTCTGATTTCCAAATCCAGCAGCACATGTTTGCCCTTTGATCTTAACAACATACTCCCTGTAACTGTGAGAATCAGTCTCCAACCGCATTTTGCAGCCAGCACATAGGTGTTTGCAGATAATGGGATCTTCCAGAGTCTTGCTGGATGTCGTGTTTTCCTATTACTTCTAAATAAGTCTCCATAAAGAAGTGTCAGTGACAGGAAGTTGAATTCATTTTTTCCATGCTAAAATGAAAAAGGTAGTTCAGGATTCTACTTTAGGTTTTGATGATACTTGTCTTACATATACTGTATAGGTGATCTTGATCTCAGCCTTGCATAAACTAATGGGATACTAGTGCAGCCTATATTCGAGTATATTCAAGGTGGGATTTCAGGTCTTTGGCCAAATAGTTAGGGAAATGATTTTTTGCAAGGCATTCTCTTAGAGGAGATTCCACCATGACACAGAGTTGATGGCCTCCAACTCTGACCAACTCTCATCTTAGTCTGTGTTATTGTTAATAAAAAGAAAAACAAAAAAACAAACAAAACCTCTTCCTGAGAATGGATTGATTCCAGATATTTCAAATCATAAATTCTTAATTTTTTTGCTATATTCATTAAAAATACATATATATCCAGAAATCTTCTAAGAGAGAAAATGAAACTAACATGTAAAAACTACCTACTCTGTGTTTTAGCTAGATCATGGTTATCTTTTAAAGTAAAGTGCACTATGGCATTCTAGAAATAATTTAGCAAAAATAACCTTTTTTGTTTGTTTGTTTGTTTTATATGAGCTCATGTTCTCATGGAGAGAGTTTGAGTGTTTGGTTTCATCAGGTTGCAAATGCTGACCCATATATTGTATCTAATAGCTAGAGCTTCGGCAGTAAGTTTTTTTGGAATTAAACATTAAGTATATAATGATGCAAGCAGCAGAATAGCTAATGATTCACTCAGCTTACAAATAATTCTTCAACTCAGCTTTAATAGGCATTATTGCATTAATCACATTGTAGAGCAAGCTGCCATATTTAGCAGTTCTACTTTTGGAGGCTAAAGATAGTGCCCTTTACTGTATTGAAGTAATTTGTATTTCTGATTAAAGTTAAAGTTTTTCTGGGTATTTTTGAAATATAATAAATTTATATACCTACCTTCATGAAAACAAGCACATTATTTGTACATTAATGATATACATCTCTTGACGCGCCTGGGTGGCCCAGTCAGTTAAGCGTCTGACTTCCGCTCAGGTCATGATCTCACGATTCGTGGGTTCGGGCCCCGTGTCAGACTCTGTGCTGACAGGCAGCTCAGAACCTGGAACCTACTTCCGATTCCATCTCTCCCTCTCTCCACCCCTTCCCTGCTTGCAGTCTGCCTCTCTCTCTCTCAAAAATAAATATTAAAAAAAAAGTGATATATATATCTCTGCATAGACACAAATGGTAAATTTTGGTGATAAATTTTGCTTTATGTCACATTTCTTTCCTGGAAATCCCATAAAATGGTAACCGCTATATTTTCCCCTAAGAACACTTAAATTAAGAATAAAACGTACTGATATACTATATTAATCAAAGTTAATGATTTCAAAATGTGAGACTAGACCTAAAGAGAGATTTTAAGATTTCAAAAATGGTTTACATCAATTACGGGATTACTTCCAGATTGTTGGGCAGACTAAAAATGAGGTGATACTAGTAAAAAAAAATTGATATATGTTTAAAATATTGCTAAATGTACATATATTTCTAGGCTTGATGAATATTGATGCATCTCTCATGTACTCAAGAAGAATTCTCTGCCCTTACTTTGCTGTGATACAAATCATTGGAATACATTCACATGTGAAACATACTTCCATGGATTTATGCACACTTAGATAAGTGATAAGGTCACTAAATTGGTTAATAGCATATATTTCCTAGGATTGTGAATATTCGTAAATAACAGCACCTTGATGGGCTCCAGATAACATATATGGTGGATTATTGCAGTGTTCAGATGAGTAGCTATAACTTTATTCCTTTTCTCTCCACTCAAGGAAAGATACTAAAAAACAAATAAGTGAGCATCACATTATCATCAAGAATCTTGTCATTCTGTTTTGATTTAATAAAAATGAATATCTAAAAACTCTGTAACGTTATTAATGACTAACAAAATGATATTTGATGTCCTCACTTGTGATAGAGAGATTCTTCTCTCTGTCAACACCATGGATGACCTCGATGGTTGTAAATATACATTACGGTACCAGATTTAGTCCCATTGATTGGCCTAACTAACATCAAAGTACTAGTTATGGTAAGCATTAAGTATTTAAATAAACATATCCACCCTTTTTGTGTGTAAGTAAAGTTACATGTGAATTATTTTGCCATGGGCAGAAGTGAACTTGTACAGAGTAAGGAAATAACACTGTGTAATAAATTAAATCCACAGGAAGAAAACATGAGAACTAGCAATGGTAATGAAATCTAATATAAAAAACTAAATAGATTTTTTCTATCTTAACATCTTAAAAAGGCATAAGATTTTTTAAAATAATTTTTATTTTAGAGAGGGAGAGAGTGTGTGCGAGAAAGACAGAGAGAGAGAATCTTAGAGGCTTCACATTCCGTGCAGAGCCTGACCCAGGGCTCGATCCCACACCCTGGGATCATGACCTGAGCCAAAATCAAGAGTCAGACACTCAACCGACTGAGCCACCCGCTTGCCCCTACAAAGCATAAAATTGTATAAAACAACTATAACACAGATTACTGGATCTGTAACACATACAGATGTAATTCTATGTGACAATAAAAGGAAGGAATGGAGATATATTGGAGCAATGTTTTATAGCATATTGGAATTGAGTTAGTATAAATCTGGAATAGGTGCTAAATTGAAGTGCATATTGTAATCCTGAGCCACCAAAAAGTTTTAACTAAAAAAAAAAACAGCTAAAAATCATTGAGCAATTAACATGGTATAATAGAAACAATCCACTTTAATACAGAAGAATGCAATAAAAAACAGACAAAAAAAAAGACATGAAACATACAGGAAACAAAATAGAAGATAAAAATCCAAAAAAATAAAAAATAACCTTACATGTAAATGGATTAAACAGTCCAAAGGCAGAAATTGTCAGGTAAAAAACAAACAAGCAAACAAAAACAAACTACAACTGTGTATGGTTTACAAAACACTTTAGATTCAAAAATATGAATAAGTTGAAATTGAAAGGATGGAAAAAGTCATACCATGTAGTTAGCACCTATAAGAGAAGTGGGATGGTTATAATAACATTAGGAAAAATAGACTTTAAAACAAAAAAACGTTGCTAAAGAAAAGATGGACATTTTGTAATGATGAAATTGTTAATCCATCAGGACTATATAACAATTAAAAACAGAACTGCACCTAACAAATAATCCCAAAATCTATGAAGGAAAAATTGACAGATTTGAAAGGTGAAACAGATACTTCAAAAATAATAGTTGAAGACTTCAACACCTCAGTGTTCATAATGGAAAGAATATCTAAACAAAATCTGTAAGGATATAAAATACTTGAAAAACACTGTCAACCAAGCAGTCTTAATAGGTAGGTATAGAACATACCATGTAATAAGAACAGAAAATACATTTTATTTCAAGTGCATAAGAAGCATTCTCTATGATAATTACATACTAGTCTATGAGACAAGTTTCTATGTTTTAATTCTTTTTTTTTATATTTATTTATTTCTGAGACAGAGACAGAGCATGAGCAGGGGAGGGACAGAGAGAGGGAGACACAGAATCGGAAGGAGGCTCCAGGCTCTGAGCTGTCAGCACAGAGCCTGACGCGGGGCTCGAACTCACAAACCGTGAGATCATGACCTGAGCCAAAGTCGGTCACTCAACCAACTGAGCCACCCAGGCGCCCCAAGTTTCTATGTTTTAAATATGATTGAAATCATGCAAAATATGATCTCCAACACAATGAAATTAAATTAAAAATTAACAGAAGGAAATTTGGGAATTTCATAAATATGTGAAAATTAAACAACACGCTACTAAATAACTAATGTATCAACGAAGAAGTCATAAGGTAAATTAGAAAATATTTTGAGATAAAGGAAAATGAAAGCACCCCATATCTAAATTTATGGGATGCAGCTAAAGTAATGTTTGGAAGGATATTTATAGATTTAAATGCCTATATTAAACAAGATGAAAGATTTCGTATCAGTGGTGTAAACTTCCACTTTAGGAAACTAGAAAATCCTAAAAAAAAGGAACACATGTTAAATGCAAATAAATCAGAAAGAAGGGAATAATATGTATGCCAACAGATTAGATGATTTAGATGAAACTAACAATTTCCTAGAAAGACACAGACCAAAACTAACTGAAGAAGAAATAGAAAATATAAATTGATTTTAATGTTTGTTTATTTTTGAGACAGAGACACACACAGAGAGGGAGAGAGACAGAGACAGAGACAGCGTGAACAGGGGAGGGGCAGAGAGAGAGAGGGAGACATAGAATCTGAAACAGGCTCCAGGCTCTGAGCTGTCAGCCCAGAGCCTGATGTGGGGCTCAAATTTTGAACGGTGAGGTCGTGACCTGAGCCAAAGTCAGACGCTTAACCAACTGAGCCACCCAGGCGCACCAGAAGTAGAAAATATAAACATTTTTATAACAAGTAAAAAGATTGAATGATTATTTTAAAAATCTTCCCACAAAGAAAAGTCCAGTCCTGGAGGGTTTCATTGGTGAATCCCACTAAACATTTGAGCAATCAAGGCTAATCCTTCATAAAATCTCACACCAGGCTTTTCAGTTTTGGAACCTGGCTCTGTACTTGTCAACCTTGAGAGCCACTGACCTCGCTACTTGGAGGAGCCCTTCCAGAAGGCTTTACCCAACTGAAACACATAGTATATACTTCATATGCCCTGGATGAAAGGTTGATGAGGAAGGGATGTTTACATGGTCTCAACATTTTATCCATACATTACTTATTACCTGCTCTTACTTGCCGTTGCTAATTACTAATCAATTATTAAATATCCAGAATAGGCAAATCCATAGAGACAGAAAGTAGGTGAGTGATTTGTAGGGTCTGAGGGGAGAGGCAAATGGTGACCGACTGTTAATATATATAGGGCTTCATTTGTAAGCAATGAAAATACTCAAAAAGTAATGGTGATGGTTATACAACTTTGTAAAATATTAAGAACCACTGATTTGTACATCTTAAAAAGATGGATTTCATGATATATAAATTATATATATATAATAAATATATATATTTTAATTAATTTAATTTAAATATATAAAAAAAAATATATATATATTATTTTAAATGTTGGTATAAAAAATGAGGACATCTGATGGATGCTATCATAACCAAATGACCAGACTCTATATCACTAATAAGGAGGAACACTGACCTGCTGAGCTCCCTGGTGGGATGAGCTAGAACTGTGCCACAGCACATATGAGATTTTCTTGTTGGAAATAAAAAATTATCCAGTCATGAGAGGACAATGAGAATATTTCAGACAAAAACAAGTAGCTTTAACTCTTAAAAATAATGTCAATTAATGAAGGACCACCCAAGAATGACACAGAGATTGTCTTGGTTTAAAGGAAAACCATTTCAATCAATTTCTCAGTTTGGACTTTGACATTACTGGGACTCTTGAATATGGACTACAAACTAGATAATATTCTTGTACTAATGTTAAATTTGATGGTAGTGATGATAGGATTATGATTATATAGAATAATGTTCTGAGGAGATACAGGCTGAATATTTAGGGGGTCGATTTGTGTACACACACATTTTAAGAAAAAAAATTTGTTTTGTTTATTTATTTTGAGAGAGCGAGCAAGAGAGAGGCAGAGGAAAGGGAGAGAGAAAACTCCAAGCAGGCTCTGTGCTGCTGACAGGGCTGACATCGAGCCTGATGTGGGGCTCGATCTCACAAACTGTGAGACTATGACCTGAGCCAAAATCAAGAGTCAGACACTTAACTGAGCCACCCATATGTCCCAAGAAAATAAATTTTTAATAGAAGAGAGAGAAACAAATGTGGTGAAATAGTAATTTAACTGGGTGAAGGGCACCTATGTGTTTATTTTACTAGTCTTTCAATTCTGTGAATTTAGAAAAATGTAAAGTACAATGTTGGGGTAGAGGGAAAACAATCACTAATGAGAAATTTCAGGCGAGCCTGAAATGACAAAGTATAAAAATAAATATTGCATTCCATATTTGACTTTCTGTACATTATGGTATTTACTGTTTGATTTATCATACTAAAATATTCATAGTTTGTACATGACAATCGTATCTAACATGGTGGCGGTATAGAGAGAAGCCAGAGTTTTCCCTATCCTATTTTGCGTTGTCCCTTTGAGTACAGCAGTCCCTTTTGTTTCCATACACACCTGCAAACTTTCTACCTCTGTAGGAATTTTCATGTGTCCAATGGGAGAATGTGTTTATGTTGCTTTTATAAATGTTGGTTATTATTTACTTAGGACAGCATCTGAAATAAAATGTTTCTTCCTGAGAATACAGGAGAATATTTATTTCTTCCAAAAAAAAAAGGCTTTTATTTAAACTGGCTTCTCATAGGAACTTATATAACTTAACATTATTAGAACAGCTAGAAGTATTAAAATGATATTGTTTAATGAGATAATCGATGATAAAAGAAGGTAGTGAACAATGTTGGTAAGTGCTTACATCCATGGTCGTATCTAAGACTCTTTCCTGACTTGGTCACTTTGAGTATATGTGCACTGAGACAGACCTAGAAGCTAACCATTCTCATGCAGTAGGCCAAGAGTATAGCTTTGTTTCAGACAGGTTGAACTTGAAGTTGGGCCCTCTGTTTCCTAACTGTGTGACTTTAAACAACTGTTGACTTTTTCTGGACCTTGTTATTGTAACCAAAGTCGAGAAAGTTAATACTTTATATCCTCAAAGACTGTTGAGAAAATTTATATAAGTGAAATAATGTATTTTAGATGCTCAGCACAGTAGCTGCCCCCAATAGTTCAAGCCCATTTCCATCACCACCAACATCTGCATCGTATCACCTCTGTTACCAGGTATCTCGATCCTGATTTTTGCCCGTTGGAACTCTTCTAAGTCACATACGCCTGAAGATTGCTATATAAATTACCAAATAGAATTGAAACCCATAATGTCACAGTCACTTCGCTGTTACTGTACAATGTTACAGTAATTTTACTGTTATTGTAATATTGAATATTTTTAGACTAAATTGTCTACCACTAATGGTTCCTGGCTATATGGATTGGCATAGAGCATCCATAAATAATACTATTATTCTCTGATAAGGTACCATAAAGTGCCCTATTTTCTCAGAAATATTTTTGTTAAATTGTAGAGTATTAGTATTGCTGACTGCAAGTCCCTTTTCTGTTTTAATGTATTTTTTTAAAGGAGGTCTTTTTTTTTTTTTTTTTTTTAAGTTTATCCATTTATTTTGAGAGAGAGTGCAAGCAGGGGAGGGGCAGAGAGAGAAAGAGAGAGAGAATTCCAAGTAGGCTCTGCATTGTCAGTGCAGAGCCATACGTGGGGCTCTGTCCCACGAACTGTGAGTTCATGACCTGAGCTGAAATCAAGAGTCAGACATTCAACCAACTGAGCCACCCAGGTGCCCCTATTTTCATGTGTGTTTGATAAAAATGATGTTAGTGTTTAAAGTGTCCATATTCCCATGCTGTGTAAGTTGTATAATTTCTATATCATGTGCTACTCTATAGAAGAATGTCGTCAAATGAATTTTGTATATGTTGGTTTATTCTTTACTTTGAGGAGTATGTAAAATCAATGTTATCACCTTCGACGAGCTGGTTTTATACAAGAAAGAAGTAAGACTATTCCCGGGGCACCTGTGTGTCTCAATCTGTTGAGCGTCCAACTTCAGCTGAGGTCATGATCTCGTGGTTCCTAAGTTCAAGCCCCACATCTGGCTCCTTGCTGACAGCCTGTCAGTACATAGCCGTCTCTCTCTCTCTGCCCCTCCCCTGCTTGCAGTCTCTCAAAACTAAACATTAAAAAAATATATTTATTCCTGTTTCATTCTCAGATTGAATTTTATTTCAATCTTATGTTCTTTAGTTCCACATCATTTTATAAAAGTTTTAAGTGATACCGGTTGTATTTGTTCATTTGGTTGTTGTCCTGGGTAAGGTTGTCCCCAAGCTGACTTTTAGATGAAGATTCATGGATATGTGGTTTATTAAGGAATGGCTGCCAGGAAAAAACAAGGAAGGGGAGAAGGGAAGCAGAACATGGAATCAGTCATGCCACATAAAATGAAATTTAAGCTCCAACCTCACCTTGATCCCATGGGATCCTCTGGAGATGAAGTTACACCACAGAGTTTTTGTCCCGTTTGAAGCAAAGAAGCTGGGCTTTCAAACTCCTGCACCACGGGGCGTTGGCTGCAGCATCACCCAGGGGACCATAAATTTCCAAGGCAGTTGAGGCTTTCAGCAGCTCTAGTAATCTGACATTGGTTCTCTGAAAAAGATGACAGTTACCCCACCATGCCCACCCAGAGGATGGGAGCCTCGCACAAAGAAATTACATCCTAGGGGAAAAGGACAGAAGGGCAGAGCACCACAGCATTTGCTGGAATCATGTTTTTTTTTGTTTGTTTTTTTCCTTGTTTTCTCTTCCTGTAATCACTGTTAAAGCAGAAAACATTTTTGGTTCTAAGATAACAATGATGATGGTATCTGTGGGTAAACTGTGTTATCTAATCTGAGAAATGTTAATTAAACAGAGTTGGACAGTTAATGGAATTTTGATCGATCACTACATTTAGCACAAATACACCATATATAGAAGTAATGATTCATGCTATCGAGGAATTCTCAATTTCATTTTAAAAAGGACATCATACAGAAAAAAACAATTGCATAGAGAAATACAATTTAATCTGGAATAGGGCTATCTGATACATGTGTTTAGGATGATGGAATAGAATGATTAGGGTTGGTCAAACAAGACAGTACTCAATATGTATATTTTGCACAATATTTTAATGCACATCAGTTGTAAAGAGAAAAATATAATGCTTTCTTTATGGGAAAATATGCAGAACTAAGGTAAAAATCAATTCATTTACATATAACATGTTTATTTGAATGTCTCTGACAGCTCATTATATTGCTACAAACTTCTTTATAGTCTCATCCTATCCTATATTTTACTTGTATCAACTTGGATTATAACACCAGATTTTGTTTCACCTTGGCCAGTGACCGTAAACTGTGTAGAAGGGCTAATACAGTACATGGCAGACTCAAGAGTAAAATCATCTTGATAAATGTTATAATGCACAAGTAAAACCAATAATCCATGTTTATAGTGGTATGGATAAAGCATAGTACTTCTATTAAAAAATCAGTTGTACAAGGACAGAGTTGTCACATAAATTGGACAGGCCCAATATAACCTAGGAGTTTTGTAGTTCTTATTAATTTCACATTGCTTTTATAAAATAGGATAATAGTATGCAGTTTATGGAAGGGAGTAGTACTCTACTAGTTGAATAACTTTTGTAGTATTGCTTTCAGTTCTCAGATATATTTAAAGGACAAACACAAAAGACCACTTGAAGAAGTTAGATGGTATGTGCAATTTTTGGAGACCTTGTAGTTGAAAGAAACCTTGAATGTTATAAATGTTTTCAATGTGAAAAAGAGAAAGCCTAGAGAAGATACAGTGACCATTTTTAAGTATTTGAAGGAACATAATGGGGATCAGATTGTAGATTTTGTTCTCTGTTGCCCTGAAACGGAATGTCTGAAGTTACTGCTCTCTAGATACGAAATGGGTTGTCTCTGAGTCATGGGTCTTCCTCTGGTACTGTCTCCCTAGTAGTGTCATCTGAAGCCAGATACCATTTGTCAGGGATTCTTTACAAGAAGAAGGTGATTAAATTAAGTCTGAGGCTCCTTCAGTCCTAAAATTTCCTGAATCCATTTATGAACCTGCATAATTATAAGCTGTGTTCTAGAGCACACTTGACAGTGAAATTTACCATCTCTCTTAAAAGCTTTAAAAGTAAATATTCTTACACCATTAAAATACATATGGTAGGTGGTTAAGAAAAACAAAGTAGGTGAAAAGAAAAACGATAAATAATTCATGTCTTGATCATTTAAGGCATACAGCATACATAAAAAATATTTCATTGTGTTCACTGCATCTCAAAAATTTATTTTATTGAAATGCAATGTTTTCACTTTTAGGTTTTTGCTTCCAGTTACTGGAACAGCAGAAAACTGTCTTCTTACTATTTACCCGTATATGGCAACTCATCTTGATAAACAAACAATTATTTTAAAGGAAGGTAAGTTAGATATGACTGTCATCTCCTACTCTCACTGTATATGCTCTTGTCATCCAAGCCAACACCTGAAGATAAAGTGACCTTAAAATTAACTGATGTTTATTAATCTCCTGCCATTTCCAAGAGCTGTGTTTAGCACTGAAAGTACAATATGGCAGTGTCTCTTAATTGCGAAAGTTGAAAATCTAGTAAAAGACTCATAAATAAATAAATACAAAGAAGATTGAATTAAGAGTATTGTACATGAGCTAGTTGGAGTGTTGGAGATGTGGGTGTGGTGCAGAGGGTAATGCTGACATATGGGGTCTGGGATGACTTTATAGAAAAGGTGACATCTGGGTAGAGCTTGACAAATGATCTTGAACAGGATAATCTGGGCAAAGGGCAATATAACAAAAGCATGGGGGTCTTACTGGCGACACAAGGCAGGCAATAAAGGGGCCACTGCACCCTTTATTCTGTAATAGTGGGAACCTTCTGTGATTTCTGAGTATCAGTGATTTGGAAAGGGAACAGTGGGGATGTGAGCTGAATTAAAATTGGAGAGTGATCAGTAGGCCAGCTGGGAGTTGCGGCAGAGGAAATGGTGAGAGACTAAGAACAATATGTGCAATGTAAGACATGGAGGAGAATGATGGAATCAGTCTCAGACGAGGAGAAAGGATGAAGTGTGGGAAAAACGTGTCATCTGTGTATATTGTCAAGGCCTTGTTTCAGTGCTGTATTGGATATCTTTTCTATGTTTGTAACCGGTTTTCTCCTGTTCTCCACTTCTCCAAATGTGTCCCACTCCTTTGGAAACTCTTTAGTTCTGTTCTCTCTCAGTCTCAGGGCATGACCTTTTCTGGAACTTTTCAGGAACAATGGAGACCATCAGGCAGGAACACTCTGAACTTCCAAAGCGTGCAACTGACCCATCATCTTTCCTGTCACAAACCTGAGAGAGGCCAGACTCTCTTGCCTTAGGCCATTCCTTTATCTGAATCCCTTCATCCTCAGACCTTACTTAATCAGCTAATCTTGCTTGCTCTTACCCTTCAAATTATGCCTCCCTCTTAGCTGCTTTGGGGGCCAGTTCAGGATGACAGCTGGAGGAAACAGGGGCCATATCTTCTCAGTGGACAGGCTTGTTCCCAAAGAGGAAAAAGGGTGAATCTAGGCCATGCATTCCTGATTTATTCCTTGCAAATTTACCAGTCAGATAAACCACTCAATTTCTCACACAGAGGGAGAACAATAGCAAAGGAAACTGAATAATTAGAATACCATAGCTTCCTTTAACAGGAAGGACATGTCAGGGGTGAGGCAGAGCATTCTTCCACTTTACTGCTGTTACTTCACTACTGAGCAATAGTTTATACTGTTGACCCCCGGTCCCAACCCCTCTTCAAACTCTGTCTGGACTTCCACATACCATACTTCCCCGGGATTCTTCTCACCTTGCGGACTGTTCCTTCCAAGCACATATATATTACAAATTTTATACACAGTCTCAAAATTTAAAAGATTTCTGACCAATGCTGGTGTTATATTTTTATATTCTTCTAATATACTTGAGGGGTAGGGGAGATTTCAGATAATATAACAGAAAGAGCAGTGGATGAAGTATCATAGAACGTGGGTGGAAATTCTATTTTGTGTTCTGATCTCACCATTTGCCTTATGCTTTCATTGTTAATTCTCGAATCCTCAAACATCTGTTATTTAGCAAAATACGCGTGGTAGGAGAGTAATAGGATACTAATAATAACTATTTCAAAAGGCTTTTGTGAGGACTCAATAGAGTAAATAGCTATAAATTATTGTTACTATTATCATTTCATTATTATTACGATTATAAATATTATTATAATTGCTTTAACACTCATAGTTTTCATAATATCCTCCAAAAAAATGAGGAGTTACTGTATAAAATATTGCTATTTCTTTAAAAGAAAAAAGGGAATAGAATCTTAGTGTTTGATTAAGTATGAAATCTGTGGATTAAAAATAATGCATCCATTTCAGTAAATATTACTATAGAAAAACGTGATTTTTAAATGTTCTAAAATATCTTTAGAAATAAGTATAGTCATAATTTGTATTATATATTTAATGCTTCCTAGGCATAGGGTACTCTGCTAACTACCTTATATTTGTTATTTCATTTAGTTCCCCCAACGACTGAGTTGATACTCTTATTAGTTTCACTTAACAGATTAAGAAACTGAGTCATAAAGAGTTTGAACAGTTTGCCCCAGGGAATTCTAACCAAATTTGTAAGGCTTCGGAGCCTACACACTTAGCTACTGTGCCCTAGAGTATGATATGTTCAATAAAGGTGAAATCTTAAAACATATTAAGTAAATCAAAAATTAAAGCAGTATGATTTATTTCTTATAGCTAATATGCTAAATAAAAACTGTTATATGAATCATTGACTTTAGTTGAAGGGTACAGATGTGGGTGTGTACCCCACTATGAACTTTTTATCATTTGATAGTAAGTTGAAAAGACATTGCCTAATGCATCCACAATGAATCATTCTGTCATTGAATTTTCTAAGGCTCATTTTAATGAAGTCTTTAGTAGTGTAATGTTGCAGAGATATACACACCTACTCGATAACGATTCTCTGTCAAAATCTGATTGGCTTTTTATTGAAGGAATGGAAGAAACTTCGTATATACCAGCTTACTTATCTATGTTATTGCCTGTGAAGTAACCCTCACAACAAATTCATGAGCTCAGAACGTTTGGTTTCATTTTATGTATAAAAACATGTTTCAGAGATCTTGTAGAACATACCATGGTTTAATAGCTCAGGAGTCGTAGTGCCAAGATTTCAAATTAGAAATTTCTAACTGCAAAGGCCATGTTTTTCTGACAGGATTACATTATGCATATATGTATACAAATATACATAGGCATATACATATGTGAACAGATAGATAAGTAGATAGGGAATCTGGTCTTTTCACATCTATTGCCTTTTCTTAGCATTGCCTTTGGCTGGGTTCATATTACCATGTTGGCAAATTCTAGTGTATAGACAGCAACTGTAGCTGGAATAGAGATTGAAAGCCGTGCAAAATAGTGTCAGCTCATAACGAAGCAGTGATTTCATTTCAGAAAATTGAGAAGAAATTACTTCTGTTAGTGATGTTCTTCTTAATATTCACTTTTGAGCACCATATTTAATAATTCCAAAAATTTCACTGTAGAAACATTTTAAATGGTTTACACATCTTTGTTTATCCTAAAGGTGAGCATTGTTCATTTCCTAAAACCTTTGATATGCCATAATAGTTGCCTTGTTAAATAAAATTAATTCAACTCAGAAAACCATATCAGCCTTTATCGTGTTTTTTCTTGACATCTTATTTTAAGTATAATGGACATATAGACTTAAAAAAAAAAACTTTTTAGAGGCACCTGGGTGATTCAGTGGGTTAAGCGTTCGACTTTGGCTCAGGTCATGATCAGGTTCATGAGTTTGAGCCCCACAACGGACTCTGTGCTGTCAGCACAGAGCCTGCTTCAGATCCTCTGTCCCCCTCTCTCTCACTGCCCCTCCCCTGCTCATGTGCACTGTGTCAAAAATTAATAAAAACATTAAAAAATTTTATTCTATATATGTATATATTCATATTTATTATATAATATATATTTTTATGTATAATTATGAAATTCAGGTTCAGTAATTTGATAGTCATTTCACAAATGCTCGTTGACCTACTATGTTCCAATGTGTCATTTGTAGATAAGAGTGACATTTCTGTGAAGAGTGGAGAAAATGTGTTGCTTCCCTACCAAGAAGCTGGTTTACTCTCTTCTACTTTCACTAAATGTAATGATGCTGAGCCTGCAAAGAAAAAATTATTTGTTGGTATGTGGCAAATAAATAATGTACTGAGCAAACCAAGTATGAACATGATCTAGTTAATATTATTGAGTTGAAAACTTAGGCTTTATGAGGTAAGAAGAAATCCATGAAGAAAACCATGCATTTTTCATTAATTGCAAGTGGGTCATATGCTCTGGGAGCTGTCTGCAATGATCTGGAGCAGAAATTCTCTGATGTTTTTTGTTCACAGCGTACTTCCTATCTCATTACTTTCCCCCTAGGTCAGAAGATGTGCCAAGCAGTTCCGTTTATTAAATAGTTCGGTTGAAAAACCAAAGAGTAGTAATTCATGTGATCACCAGCATATGTTGTAGTGATATTTAACTAAAATGTTAAATATCCTGTAGAGCCCCTGTGAATCTGCTGTGACATCCCCTGTACTCTCTGTATAGTTAGGGAACTTCCAAACTAGCGGTTTGTCTGTTATTTGTTGAGCTGGATCTAGTATTACCTGTCTTAGAAACAGATGAGCACAGAGAAATAGATAAATATGCAAATTTGGTATTATCATTTGTAATGAACTATTCAAATATTATTTTCTCTAGAATGAGTAATAATGAAAATGTTCCTGTTTACTGAATGGACCAAACCCAATTAAATATTGTGAGGTTTTTAAATGAGTGTGTGCTTGTGCCATTACATAGATATTTTTGAAAAAAAAAAACAAAATCATTTTATATTGAAAATTTCTATAACTTGAGATGTTTTGTTTTATTGAAGTACTTCTCTTGGATATATAGTCATTTTGAATATGAAACCAATATTTTGTTTCTATGAGTTTTTCAGCTAAGGTTTAATTCTAATAAGTGGAACTGAAGAATTGTCAAAATAGTTTACATATGTAATTGAAAATGAAACGTTTCATTTTGGGGAATGTTTTCACCATTATGACAAGAAGAAAGTTTAATGATTTTCTTTGTTGAAACTCATCTATTTTTAAAGTATTTCTTTTAGGTCTTTGCAAACAAATCTATTTTTGTATTTTTAAGATACAATCAGTTGACTCAGAATTTCTTTGAGAGCATTGAATAATTTGTAGAATGAGCTTTATTTGTCTACATGCAAATAGCAATAGCTGACAAGATATTTTACTCTCTGGTGATGTAACTCTTTTTTGTTTGTTTGTTTTTTTACAAACAAATGTGAATTTTAGGAATCGAAATAATACCTGAAAGATTGAACTCAGGCAAAAGTAAAACCTCAAAGGAAGACAAAGATAAATCTATGAAAAAGGAGGAGAAAAATGAGCACTTCTCTTCTCTTGAAGAAGGAACAAAGGCATATGACTTGTTTGAAAAGGTTGTACACGCTGCTCAGACCTGGTTCAGTCTCTTTGGCTGGCCTGAAGGACCCCATTTTCTTTCTATTCCAGAAACTATAAGAAGGTAACAGTTATGTGTTTCTCTAAATCCTTTGCTTTGTATCATATAATAAAATGTAATATATTCTTTGAGGTTGTTTTAGGTGAAACACAATGTTAAATTATTTTGCTCTACACTCATAAATTATGAGGACGCTATTCAGAAAAGCAAAAGAGTGCAAATATAGATTCTTTAGTATTCGTGTGATTTTTAATTTCTTCTAAACATCTTATGATTTGAGGTCAGTACTGACAATCTCTTAACCTCAGTTTCCTCCTCTGTCAAATGAGAAGGGGTAAACTATGGGTAGGAAAAGCCCTTGTACATTTTAAAAAGTTTGGAAATTCCCCATGTATAGCTAAGGAAATACCAGCTCTCGATCTAGAGTATAGCCTGGTAGACGGTACATTTACATTAGTCTTTTATGTGCTTTTTAGGACTCAGCATGTCTAAAGTAGATAAACTGCCTTGGTTTATATCAAATCATTTAATTCTGTTGTTAATTTAAACTGGAATTTAGGCACCACCTTTGTTGCAACTTTGCTGCTGTGGTGGTTCTCTGTAACTAGAAGGGCCATAGTAGAATTTTTGCCTCTATAGTTAGGAGCGAGGTAGGTTATGCTAAATCTCTAGTTTTCCTATAAGTTATCTTCTTCAGTTTTTTAAATGAATGGGACAATATCAGCTTCATAGAATGAGTTAGTAATATTTCATCTTTACCTGTGCTGGGGGAAAATTAATACAGCAGATATACTGAAAATGTACAGGCTTGATCATACAATCATCTGACTCCAGGGAATTTTTTAGAAAAGTTATTCTGTTAATAACTTTTTCAGTTTTCTCCTTTGGTGTTTGTTCTGAAAATGGTACCTATTTTGAGTAAATTTTAATGATGTATTTTCATTTTAGGGGAAATCATTGATTAGACATTTCCAACTCATTATTTGACAATAGTGACTGCTAGTATTATTGTTTTTATGTTCATAGTCTCTTGCTCATTTATAATTTTTATTTAATTTTAAAAAACTTTTTTTTTTTGAGAGAGACAAAGAGAGCACGAGCGGGGGAGAGGCAGAGAGCGAGAGGGAGACACAGAATCCAAAGCAGGCTCTAGGCTCTGAGCTGTCAGCACAGAGCCCTACACAGGACTCGAACTCATGAGCTGTGATATCATGACCTCATGACCTGAGCTGAAGTCGAACGTTTAACTGGCTAAGCCCCATCATTTAATTTTTATTTATTTAACTTTTATGTCTCACATGATGAATACTTGAAATAATTTATCCATTTCTGTGTTTCCTAAATTATTTAATGCTGATTTTTTCTTTACAATTTACTTCTTTAAACTTGAATTGTATGTTTAATTATTTTCAGATCTATAAATTTATCTCATTATTCCTTGTTGGGTGCATCCCAGAATTTTTGCTATTAAACATTCTCATCTTTGTTGTTGTTGTTGTTGTTGTTGTTGTTTTTTATCATTTATTTATTTTTTCAGAGACAGAATGTGAGCAGGGGAGGGGCAGAGAGAGAGGAAGTCAGAGATTCTGAAGCAGGCTTCAGGCTCTGAGCTGTCAGCACAGAGCCTGACATTGAGCTTGAACTCACAAACTGCAAGATCATGACCTGAGCTGAAGTCAGATGCTTAACTGACTGAGCTACCCATGTGCCCTCATTTTTCTTTTTTTTTTTTAATAAAGTGTATTATTTTAATTTTAATTTTCTATTTTCTATATACTTTTACTATAATGATTGCCAAATTGTTGTATAATGTGTTGTTGGATTTCTGTGGTCTTGAATACTTGCCCACTCACATTAACTTTGGGGCATTTACTTAGGTTATTTTGTTCTATATTTTCGTAATGTAAATGGTGCTGAAATTCAATACATCTGGGGCGCCTAGGTGGCTCAGTCAGTTAAGCTTCCAACTTTGGCTCAGGTCATGATCTCACCGCTTGTGAGTTCAAGCCCTGTGTCAGGCTCTGTGCTGACAGCTCAAAGCCTGGTACCTGCTTCAGATTCTGTGTCTCAGTCTTTCTGACCCTCCCCCACTTGTGTGCGTGGGCGCGTGCTCTCTTTCTCTCAAAAATAAATAAACATTAAAAAAAAAAGATCCAATGTATGGTTTAAGTGGTAGCAGATATTTCTGGATGTTACATAGGAAGGATTTCAGAGTTGGGATCACTGCATCAAATAATAAAAGCTTTTAAAAATCTATTTTAGTTTTAGATGATTTTCTAGTAAGTTTTCTATTTTATATCCCTAGTCATGAGTTACATTGCTGGTCTGGTTGTTCCCTGATGGATTTGAGTATCTTGCTATTTTGATAAGTGGGAAACAGCTCATGTCATTGGGTACTGCTTGGGGGAAGACAGTTCTAGAGAATATGGGGACCTTTCTAGCCCTGAAAAAAAAGGTGCCCCAAACCAAATGTTGCCCATCTTTGAACCCCCCACCTCAATGTTTCCTACATCACCCCATCATCTAAAATCACTCAGTTTTTCTGATAAGAAGTCCGATGTCATATTTTGTGAGTACCATGTTCATTCTCTCAGAATTATTTTATGGTTCCCATTTCTCTGCTAATGTATTCTGCAGTTTATGAAATAAAATCCGAGTGTGGGAATATTTTATATCATTCAATCTACTTGGTATTCTTTAGGCCCTTTCACTTAGAAAACTCGTCTTTCGACTATTCTTCCATGCCTCCTATTTCCTGTCCTCTATTTTGTCTATTTTTCTCTGTTGTCTCTCTCAATCTCATTTTAATTTTTTTTTTTCTTTTCTTCTCAACGTTTTTTTTTAATTTATTTTTGGGACAGAGAGAGACAGAGCATGAACGGGGGAGGGGCAGAGAGAGAGGGAGACACAGAATCGGAAACAGGCTCCAGGCTCCGAGCCATCAGCCCAGAGCCTGACGCGGGGCTCGAACTCACGGACCGCGAGATCGTGACCTGGCTGAAGTCGGCCGCTTAACGACTGCGCCACCCAGGCGCCCCTCTCTCAATCTCATTTTAGAATGATGGAGGACCTGCGTGACTGATCCTTTATACCACTTTCAGTTATGTCCTGCGATATAACTGGACATATTTCTCTGTCTTTGCTTTCTTAAGTTTGTAGATCACTTTCACTTGCTCTTCCAGTCTTCTATAAAATTTTTAAGTTGGTTTTTATAGTTTTGTTTTCCAGGAACTCTGTTCTTTATTCCTTCCTCCCTCCCGTTCTCCCTTCTTTCCTCTTTAACTTTAATAATAGCATCCTTTTTTGTGTTTTATGGATGCATGCCTTCTCAAATATCTTTTCCACATATAGCATTTGAATTAATCATCACGATTTCTGTACCAGAGGTCACTTCCTCCTTCTGTATCTGCCAGCTGTAATGTTGGTGTCTCTCTTAAGTTCCTTTAGGAAAAATGGCGTCCTTTCCCCCTGTAGCCTACTGCTGTGCAGTCCATCATTTTAACTTATTCCTCAGTACAATTCTTTATTTTATAGATATTCTTCAGGTTGGTATACTAATGGTTCTTTCCCCAATTTGAGTGTTTTTAAAGGTCTCCAGTCTTTCTGACATTTCAGAAACATTTTGAGAGGGAGAGAAGATGAGCACATATGTTCATTTTATTATCCTGAACAGAAAGTTGCTCTTTCTCGTAGTTTGCTGAAGTTTTACTCTTCTGTTTATCCGAGCTTAATGACCTATCATTTCTGTTATTGCTTTCATTATTGTGGTCTAATAATCCATCTACTGAACTTGCTTTGAAATATGTTTCCTACCTTATTCCTGTAAAAATCATTTTGTGGGGCGCCTGGGTGGCTCAGTCGGTTAAGTGTCCCACTTCAGCTCAGGTCATGATCTCATAGTCCATGAGTTCGAGCCCCACGGTCAGGCTCTGTGCTGACAACTCAGAGACTGGGGCCTGTTTCAGATTCTGTGTTTCCCTTTCTCTCTGCCCCCTCCCCGACTCACACTCTGTCTGTCTCTCTCTCTCTCTCAAAAATAAAGATTAAAAAAAATTTAAAAATAATTTTGTGATGGTATTTTGTTAATGATAATGGTTCATATGTATTAGACTCTTAACTATGAAAAAGGTATAATTATATGTGCTTTGTGAGTGTTCTTTACAATGAATGACCTGTGAGGTAGGTACTATAGTTATCCCCATTTTACCGATGAGGAACTGGAGGCAGAGAGAGAATAAGCAACTTTCTCAAAGTCAATCACCTGATAAATAGCAGAGCCAGGATTTGAACCCCACCATTCTACCCACCCCCCCCAGTGCCAGTACTTTTAAGCATCATTCCACTTTTCAATTATTACAGGATCACATTAAGATTTAGAAAACTTTATGGGGTGCCTGGGTGGCTCATGGGGTGCCTGGGTGGCTCATTTGTTTAAGTGCCTGACTCTTGATCTCAGCTCAGGTCTTGATCTCAGGGTTGTAGGTTCAAACCCTGTGTTGGACTCCACACTGGGTGTGAACCCAAATCAAATAAATAAATAAATAAATAAATAAATAAATAAATAAATAGGATTTAGGAAACTTTAATACTTGAAAGACGTGAGCTCCACTTTTGTCTTTAGCTTTAGGCTGAACACTATATGTACCTATGGTTAGGTATATTAGTTCAAGAAGATTAAGAATACAGTAGTCTAGAACTGAGGAGAGTTATGTAACCCTAATGTGTACAGGCCACATCTAGGATTTCAGACCAAATGAAGCTCAAATTCCTGAGCAAGCCATGAATTTTACTGAAGTCAGCCATGTTAGCAGGGAAACTGAATTGCCTGGCCTTATATGCACTAACCCCCCGACTGGAGGGTCATCTACTACAGGATATAAAACCTGGAAGACTAGAATTCATTGTGAATTATAGTGTGGGTATCAAAAACTTTTTGTTTTCCTTTTAACATTATTGAACATTTTTTGACATATTTATGCATCACCTTTCTTGAACCTGAAGATATGGGTTGTCAGAAATGCTGCTTTATTGATGTATTATCTCAGGTAATTTCACTCTTTACAAACACCAATTTGCAGCAGACAGGCAATATGGACCATTTCATTTGTTGATTTGGGAGATATTCAGGTGGAATAGCAGAAACCAATTATTTGAAGAGATTACCTTTATTGATTAGTAGTCTGTTTTCAGTTCTTCGAGGCCCTTAGATATTATTTATTTTCAGCCCTTTCCCAAATCACCAAAAGATGGATATAGCTATTGGAAACTATGAGAGAGCACAATTTATGTTCCAGAAATCATCAGAGGAAATGTACTAAATATCATAGTCCCCTAACGTTAACTTGGATGACTTGTGGGAATTCACATTTTTTCCAGACACTGCTTGGGAAGGTCTCTATGCAACTGACCACAGAAACATTTAAATCATATTGGAAATTCCAGTGCATCTGGGAGAAGTGATTGCAGTACATCTCAGTGCTAGTCTGCACTTCCATTCCAACATGTATCACCTTCCAGTTGCCACACACTAAGAGCACATCTGGGAATGCCTCTCAGGAAGCCTGGGGGAATAGGTTCAAAGGGGAAATTGTTTCAAAGCTACATTCCATTGCAGAAGTTCTCATTTAGTGTAAATGTATAGACTCTCACAGGAAATCAAATGAATCATTGAAATGTTCTACCATTCATAATGAGAGCATGCCAAATAAAATATTTTTCATTGCCTCTGAGTCCTTATTTGTAAAAAGGAGGTAATGATAATACCTACCTTATTGGGTTGTTGTGACATTTAAAAGAGGAAATACCTTTATTAAAACAGAGGTTGGGACCTAGTAAGTATTCAGTAAATGTTAGCTGTTAATATTAAATTAAATTAGGATTATGTTAGTAGCGTTAAATATTTCTGACTTCCTGTATTGTATTCACCAACTCTTCTATTTGGTGGTGGAAAGTAAATTCAAATCCCATCTTTTCCAAGCACTCATACAAATGATATTTCATTAATAATATTTCTCCTTCCCTTGCACAGGATTTTTTGACAGCTTGATGCAGGAACTTCTGATGTTTACTAAAAAGCGTGAGTGTGTGTGTGTATGGTATGCTTTTGTCTTTGCCACTTTGAGCTGCTGGCAAGATCACTGATAAATTTAATAATATAAACATAAAGTTTCACCTCTATTTCTGGGCAGCCTGCCTATTCTTTCTGCCAACCATCTCCAAAAAAGTCACAAAAACGTGTCTTTAGACTGAGAGTGTTAGAATGAAACCAGTTAAATAACTGATTAGACTTGGCTTCCCTGAGTTCTTTTCACTTCTTCACATTACTCTAAGAATGAGGGATCATTTTACAATTTTTTTCCAGTTAGTTTCCTTCTTTAACCATTTTACTACTTGTTTGTTGGCAATAGTGGTAATTGGCAGGTGGTTTCTTTACATGAAAAGATAGATCACGACACAGGTACACCGAGCCTTTGGCTTGTGCATATTTTCTTTAAAAAGAAATTTTTTTAATGATTATTTATTTTTGAGAGAGAGAAAGAGCACAAGCAGGGGAGGGGCAGAGAGAGAGGGACACACAGAATCCAAAGCAGGCACCAGGCTCTGAGTTGTCCACACAGAGCCTGATGTGGGGCTGGAACCCACAAACAATGAGATCGTGACCTGAGCTGAAGTCGGACGCTCAACTGACTGATCCACCCAGGCGCCCCTGCTTGTGCATATTTTCAATTTCCAAAGTAGGGGCACTCTCAGAATTGAAACAGAAACTTAAAATCATTTACCATCTTATTATGTAAACGAGAAGACAAGGAATATGGTTAACAATTAATTATCGAGGTTTTAATTGATACGAAGTTTACATATGTGGGATATGCGTACATATAGATATTAAAGAAAATACTCTCGTTTATGCATCATAATTTGTGCTCCCAATGGACAATTCAGTTATTGACGAGCAACATCACCTTTTCCTCTAACAAACCTGAGGGCAGTATTTTTGTAGCTAATTTTGGTCAATCTTCACGTGCTAGAGGAAATTTGAAGACCCAAGCTGTTTCCTCGTGATGCTTTAAATCATGAAATAAAACACACATAGAGAAAGGTTCACAAACCAAGTACAACCCCTCAATTTACTCCTAGAGCAAGCCCCTGTGCACCTATCAATTTGACAGCACCCCAGAAGCCTCTTATGAACCTCACAATCTACCAAATCTCTATAACTGTAAGAAAATTACTAGCTTGACTTTTATGGGCAATCATTTCCTTGCCTTTTTATTTATTTATTTTTTCAGTTTTATCATCCAAGCATAAATTGGTAAACTCCAGAGTTTAAGTTCTCTGTTTGAATTTTCATAATTTTTGTCACTATGTAACATATGGACAGAATTACAACTATGTGAACATGTGTATAGCTGCCACTTAGACGAGGAACTAGTCCATTGCTCACATCCCCGAGTCCCTGCCACCTCCACTTCCCTTCCACCTCCCAGAGTAGTAACAATTATCCTGAATTCTAAGACCAAATATTAGTTTTGTGTGTTGCTGAATTTTACATAGAAAGAATCATACAGTTTGCATTTTTTTGTAGCATCTGGATTTTTTTTTCTCTTAGTATTATGTTCATGTGATTCATTTTAGCATTTAGTAGTAGAATAGTAGTAATGTTGTACACTAGGCCATTGTCTGAATATTCTATAATTTCTCCATTCTGTTCATAGATATTTCACTGGCTTTTGGAGTTTTCTATTATGAATAATGCCACTATGGAAATTTTGATATATGTCTTTTGTTACATATTTCTGAAAGGCATATATATATAAGTGAAATTGCCAGATCGCAACATAGAAATATCACCTTTAAAAAATTTCTTTAGAAAAACGGGGGGGGGGGGTGGTTGTCTGGGTGGCTCAGTCCGTTAAGCGTCTGACTCTTGGTTTTGGTTAGGGTCATGATCTCATGGTTCGTGAGTTCAAGCTCCGCATCAGGCTTTGTGCTGATGGCACAGAGCCTACTTATGCTTGCTCGCTCTCTCTCTCTCTCTCCCTCCCTCCCTCCCTCCCTCTCTCTCTCTCTCTCTCTCTCTGCCCCTCCCCCTGCTCATGCACGTTCTCTCTCTCTCTCTCTCTCTCTCAAAAAAAAAAAAAAATAAAAAAGGAATTTAGAAATATGATCACCTTTAGAAGATACTTCTAAGCAATTTTCCAGGATGGGTGTACCAATTTCAACTCCCACAGGTCAAATATGCAAGTTCTACTTGCTCTTTATCCTAAGAATAGTTAATGTTGTGCGTCTTTTCAGTATCACCTCCTTCTAATGTATGTGGTTTGAACTAACATCTTACTGCTCTTGATATTAAGAAAATTTTCACATGTTCTTGGTTGTTTGAAAATGTTGTATCATAAAGAGCCTGTTCTTTGTAGTTATCGGGGTTCATAGGGATTCTTTCGTCTGTGGTTTCATTTTTTGTCAATTTTGGAAAGTTGTCAATATCCTTTCAATTATGGGACTCCCTCATTCTTTTGGGCCCCTCTGCTTTGCTCACTCTTCTGTATTTTTCATCCTTTTGTCCCTCTGTGTTGCAATATGGATGCTTTCCTATGGCCTATATTTCATTGCATCAATTTTCTCTTCACTTGATTTAGTCGGCTGTTAACTTCAGTCATTGCTTTCATAATTTTACTTACTGGATTTGTGTATAAATTTTCCATTTATATATATATATTTTTTTATTTTTTTAATGTTTGTGTATTTTTGAAAGCGAGAGAGAGAGGCAAAGCACAAGCAGGGGAAGGGCAGAGAGAGGGAGAGACACAGAATCTGAAGCTTTTGATGACAAAATTCTTTTTTTTTAAGTTTATTCAATTATTTTGAGAGAGAGAGAGAGAAGTGGGGAAGGAACAGATAGGGGGAGAGAGAGAATACCAAGCAGGCTGCTCAGAGACTGATGTGGGGCTTGAACTCACAAATCACAAGATCGTGACCTGAGCCAAAATCAAGAGTCAGATGCTTAACCAATGGAGCCACCCACATGCCCTGATGACAAAATTCTTAATCTTAATCATAGTGCATATAATTGCTTTAAAATCTGTGTCTTGGGCACCTGGGTGACTCAGTTGGTTGAACGTACGGCTCAAGAAATGATCCCAGGGTCATAGGATAGAGTTCACGTTGGACTCCACACCGCATGTGGAGCCTGCTTAAGATTCTTTCTCTTACCCCTCTGCCCCTCTCCCCCACTCTCCCTCTCTCTCTCTTTCTAAAATTAAATAAATAAAAATAAGTAATATCTGTGTCTTAAAACTATAATCTGGGGGCACCTAGGTGGCTCATTTGGTTAAGCTTCTGACTCTTGGTTTCAGCTCAGGTCTGATCTCATGGTTCATGGGTTTGAGCTCCGTGTCTGGCTCTGCTCTAACAGTGTAGAACCTGCTTGGGATTCTCTCTCTCCCTCTCTCTCTACCCTTCCCTCACTTGCACTTGTGTGTGTGCATGCGTGAGTGTATGCTCTCTCTGTCTCAAATAAATAAATTTAAAAAAAAAAAGCAAAGCTATAATCTGTGGGGCCCCTTTGTGTCTGTTTATATTATGTATTGTTTCTCTTTTTATTCAACTTGTTGCTTTTTCTCCTTCTTTAGTTATAGTCTGGTTATGTTTTATTTCTGTTTAGATCATTTATCTTTTTCATAATTTTTATAGCAATATTTTAGGGTGTTCATTTTTTTCCATGACATATTTGTTTGTTGGTAACTTCAGGATATACTAGCTCTATTAGATATATTACTTATGACAGAGATGTCAAGTAACTTCTATAAAGCCACAGAGTAAGAGCCAGAGTTTGAGTAATGGCAGTTGTACCCTTACGTAAATCAATATACTTTCTCCTGTAATATACAACACAGACCTACTAGCTACCAAACTGGACAACTGCCATTCAAAATGGCCCCTTGAGCACTTTTTATTTCTCAGTCTAAGTTAGTAATACATTTTGATGGCTAGCCAACAGATAGTGTAGTATTAGATAATTAATAAACTATAGACAGCAAGAGTTGGTTGGATTTTTTTTTACTCCATTTAAAAATTACCATGCATTATAATTCACTGAAGGAGGTATCAGGTAAGAGAGATTGCACTGTCTTATATAAAGAACAGAGACATGTATAGGAACAATAGCTCTCTGGGATTATCTTTAAAATGTAAATCTCCACTTATGAGGCCAATTTGCAGGATGTGTCCTTTTAATGGTTAAAATTTAAATTGAAATTTATGTGTAAATTTGTTTTTGTGTATACATGTGTGCTGATTGACATCTGTTTTGAAAACTATTATAGGCATTATTATCTTAAAAAAATTTTTTTTAATGTTTATTTTTGAAGGAGAGAGAGAGAAAGTGAGCGGGGAAGGGGCAGAGAGAGGGGGAGACCCAGAATCTGAAGCAGGCTCCAGGCTCTGAGCTGTCAGCACACAGCCCAATGTGGGGCTGAACCTCATGAGCCATGAGATCATGACCTGAGCCAAAGTCAGGTGCTTAACCGACTGAGCTACCCAGGTGCCCCTATTTTCTTTAATTTAAATGGTATCAAATTTGAGTTCAGTGAGTTTGGATAACTTTGCAACCAGCTACTAGTTGCTGGGTCCAGGACTTAATCCCTATACTGTTTCTCCAAAGTACTTACATTTTCTAATCACAATCCAATCTTACAGACTTGACAATTGTAATGTTAGATAATAATGTGTGTTTAAAAGAAGATATGGAGGGGTGCCTGGGTGGCTCAGTTGGTTAAGTGTCCAACTTCAGCCCAGGTCATGATCTCGAGGTCTGTGAGTTCGAGCCCTGCGTCGGGCTCTGTGCTGACAGCTCAGAGCCTGGATCCTGCTTCTGATTTTGTGTCTCCCTCTCTTTCTACCCCTCCCCTACTCATGCTCTGTCTCTCTCTGTCTCAGAAATAAATAAACATTAAAAATAAAATTTAACAACAACAAAAAATAAAAGAAATTATGGAAACTTCTGGGGTAATCAAAACATCTAATTTTTACTAACAAATGGTAGCTGAATAAGATGAGCTTTATAATGCCCTATTTGATTGTAAATAGAATTTTATTTAGTCATTGAACATTTTTTTCATAATATAACATTATGAGATTTTTTAAATTTCAAAATTATTTTCTCATAGGGAGGTGTATAAAATGCAATTTTACTCATCACCCTCGCCATCCCAAAAATTTTCCAGACTGAATGACTTTTCCAAATATAATAAGACCATTTATGATGTGATACTACACTTGAGTGGAAAACTGCCACCTGGAATTCATTCAAGTCAGTCTTTACCTGTGGATTATACTGAAAGGGTGATTCAACTTCATTTTCAACATTCTTCACTTCTTGACTTTCTCAAGTAAGAGCATGGATATGCTAATTTAAACATGTAATATTGGCTTGGATAGATACATAAGTAGATGGGTAGATTTTGGTATCATTTATCTTTTTATAAAATATTTACTAAGTTTCCTATATATATTACATATATAATATATACACACACACACACATATATATACACACACATATATATATCTGTAAAAGTAATAAAAAATAAAATAATAGAAAAATAATAGAAAATAAATATTTCATGAGCTATGGGATTGATAGTCTAAGGCAATTATTCTTAAGCTTTATCATCCATCCAAATCATTATGATAGCATGTTAAGTGAGTTGCTGGCCCTTAACCCACAGAGTTTATGATGTGAATTTGCATTTATAACAGTTTTAAGTAATACTGATTCTTCTTATCTATGACCTCACTTTGAGAATTCTCACATAGATAAATATATAAATCCATAGAACTAAAGAGTGATGAAACCAGTAAGTTTATTTCTCAGAATACTGTTCGTATAAGCTCAAGTTACACTGTGAATTTTTAGTCTGCATTGGTAAGGTTTTTAGTACTAAAATAATCAGCAAGTGAAAATTTCCATAAATGGTTGATAGAAAATATAGGAAAAATACTTGTCATTATAATGTCTGTATTCCTCTGCAGAGATTAAATGGTGAGTGAGCAAGAAATGGAAAAGCAATGTTTATTAAAAGTCTGAGGAGAGTGTTGGTGATTTATATTATTTTGTCTGCCTATATTTGCAGTATCCTCAACCACTGGAACATCCATAAGCAGTGTTACTGTTCCATCTAATCATGTTCCTGTACCACTAAAATAGCATTTGTTGCTTGTAATTATTTATGCAATAGGATTCATATATTTTGAAATATATTAGTTTTTAAATTGGTTCTTATTTGTGTATGGAATCTACTCCATAGTTAGCCAGAGATGTTCAGCTACCTTAGCAGGGGTGGGGATGGAGGGTAACAAGAGGCATCCCAAAGGAAAGATTTGGTGTTCAGGGTTTTTTTTTTTTTAATTTCCAAATTAGAATTTTTGAGTCCCTGGCAACATTATGGTCTTAAAAGTTAGACATAGTACAGAGAGACAGGAAGGTGATGGCAGAGTAGGAGGACCCTAGGCTCTCCTCGTCCCACCAACACTAGATAACTATCAAATGATCCCCAATCCCCCAGAAACTGACCTGAAGACTGACAGAACTACACAGCTAAGGGGAGAAAAGAGGCCATATTGAAGAAGGTGGGAAGGGTGGAGAGGTGGTTTAGGGGAGAAATAGATCCTGGCTGCTACAGAGGGGAGGCAGCCGTGGTCACCGAGAAGGGTGAGAGCCAGAGGAGCACACAGGGAAACACACAAGGAGAATGTTTCCCCCTAACCATTGGTTTGGAAAACGAGAGGAACCAGAGAAGCTGAATTTCGGAGCTGAATTTTGTGAGTTCTTGCCACCAATGGGCTTAAACCCTGGAATTTTAAAGATCAGTAGTCTTGGCTGTGATAGAGCTTGGAGGGCACTGTGCTGCTCTAGGAGAGAAGCTGGGCAAACAATCCAAGGGCATACAGTGTGGAAACAGCTGAAGAGTGACTGGGGCACACAGTGGGGCGATTATTTGCTCCACCTCCATCAGAATTGAAACCCTGCAAAACTCTGGTCAGGAGATGTGGTATGGGCTGGGGTTTGTGATGGTCTTCCAGGGGAGGGGTCTCCCAGGCTGGGACTGAGGCCAGCTTGACTGAGAATGGCAGTTCCACTAGAAGAATGTGGGGTGGGGCTAGTGTAAGCAAGTTAGGCAGCCAGTGTCCTTGCTGTGCTGCTTCCCCAGGTGGCTGGCTCTGTGTTTATGCCGAGGGGCGGGAGGGAAATGGCAATGCTTCTTCCTGGAGAGGTTGTCTCTGTGAATGAGGCCTGACAGGGACACACTCTGAGAAGAGCAAAGAAGTCACCTAAGGAAACTGAGCTAAGACCCGGCCTCCTGTTCTAGAGGCTGACTAATGACAGGGACGCCACTGAAGACGCAGAAGGGGAGGAGATGGCTGGCTCTGAAGCCACAGTATGAATGACAAATATATGAGGACTGGGATGGGGCTAAGTCAGTTATGAGGGACCTCTTGGTCCTCAATGGGGCTAAGAGGAGAGACGCAAGATTTTCATCTCAGGCCTCAGTGGCAAGTGCCCACCCACATGGCAGCTAAGCTCCAGACAGAGATAGGGAACATTGCCAAAGAGACTGAGGATCCAGAAAAGTAATCACAAACCTGCTTGTACAGATAGAAAAGTCCCTCTCACCTACTTCATGTGAACCCAAATATAGGACTGATCCATGTTCTGAGAGGCCTTACACAATTTGGAGATCCTTCCTTAACAAAATATCAAATTAAAAATATAAAATTTAGATATACGGATATATACATGGCTTTAGAAGAGACTCATGAAAGTGGGGAAACCTGAGATTGAAGCTTTATTTATTAGACAATATATCTGCCTCTTCCCAGGTGCCATCTTGTGTGGGAATCGAGAGGTCTGAAATTGATTGCTTATCCCAAAGCACAGGATTACTTGTAAAGAGACTGTTAAGTTTAGGAAAAACTAAGATATGTGAACATTCAAGTCTATGTTTTCTTCCTGTTTCTCTGTGCCCCATCTGGTTGAACGAATGAGAAAGATTATATCAGTTAAGGAAAACAGCATGGCTATGTATAACTTTGTAAATTATTTTCATACCACTGACTTATTTATGAGTCAGTGTACCCCCACTAATTTGCGTGCATGTTAAGGGTAGGAAGCACTTCTCATTCATCTGGCATCTCTGACACCCAGCATCCTTCATAACACAGAATGGAACCAATGTTCATTAAATATTTATTTATTAACATTGTCTTTCACAGACATTTGCTTTTTGAGCTTGTGTGGTAACAGGAAGAAAACTTTGAAATTGAGTCTCAGGGTAGTCATAGAAGAATGGAAAAAAATTTGTGAGATATGAAAAATTAGGGATAAGAGAAGAAAACATAAAGTATTTGCATTCCAGGAGAGGAGGTGTAGCCAGTCAGAGAGGATCAAGTTGGGAAAATGTGGAGTCTGTACTATGAAAGTTATACATTGAACTTTATTTATAATACTAACCTATAAATTCTTTAACTAATTATTAAAGCACTTATTTCCTCATACCCGTAGTTTGCTCTGGCTACCATAACAGACTAGAAGGTTTATACAACAGAAATATATTTTCTTACAGTTCCAGAGACTAGAAGTGCAAGATCAAGGTGTTGGCAGATTGGGTTTCTTCTGAGGCCTCTTTGCTTGGCTTGGAGACAGCCACCTCCTCTCTGTGTCCTCACATGGTCTTCCCTTTGTGTACACACACCCCTGGTGTCTGTGTGTCCAAATTTCATCTTCATATAAAGGACATCAGTCAGATTGGATTCGGGCCCACCTAATGGCCTCATTTTATCTTAATTACCTCTTTAAAGGCCTTAACTCCAAGTATAGTCCAATTTTGCAGTACCATGTTAGGGTTTCAACATATGACTTTTTGAGGGGACACAATTCAGCCCATAACAATGCCATATGTCTTGTAAAAACTATTTTGAAAACAGGTATTATAGTTTGTAATAAATTTATCACTCTATTTGAAACAATATGCTTAATTTTTTTTTGTCATTTGTGCCTGTTATGGAGTTAATTGGGTGTCCCTGCAATTTATTTGTTAAAGCCATACCCCCCAGTGCAACTGTATTTGGAAACAGGACCTTTAAGAATGTAATTATGGTTGGGGCACCTGGATTGTTCAGTAGGTTGAGTGTCCGGCTCTTGAGTTCAGCCCAGGTCATGATCTCATGGTTCATGAGTTTGAGCCCCACATTGGACTCTGGGCTGACAGTGCAGAGTCTGCTTTGGATTCTCACTCTCTGTCCCTCCCCTACATGTGAGGGATCCCTCTGTCTTTCTCTCTCAAAAATAAAATAAATATTAAAAAGAAAACAATGTAATTATGTTTAATGATATCATAAAGATGGGATGCTAAGCTGTCTGCAAGCCAGGAAGAAAGGGCTCACAGCCAACCAAATTTTCTAACATTTTGTTCTTGGGCTTCTTGTCTCCAGAAATGTGAGAAAATAAATTTCTGCTGTTTAAACTACCCAGCCTGTGGTATTCTGTTATGACAGACTGAGCAGACTAACACAGTGCCTAGTATTCTTTGATATGATTTCATTTATTTATAACCATTAATCGTTTTTATGATGTCATTACCTTTCACTGAAAAAATAAACTTTTTTTTATTATTTCCATAATATAAAACTAAAACAAGCAGAACAAAAACACTATGTACCTAGCATTGAAACTGCAATGTAGGTTATCATATAATCTAAAACTATTGTAACTGTTACTTTCCAATACCATTGATTTTTAAATAAATTTTTCATTCACCAAAATAAATACGCTGAGAAAACCAACTCACTCTGCTTTATACATAAATGTAATTCCATTTGTTATTTCATTTCTTTTATCTTGAAAAACTTTATACCCTTCTTACTTATGCATGACCACTATGGTATCTTATTTAATGGAATGGCATCTAAGAATAAAAATATTTCAAAGCAGCAGTCTAAGAGTGGTTCTGGAAGAATGCACTGATATTGGGTACAAGAGCATGGCTTTTGAATTAGGTAGAGATAGGCTCAAATTCTAGCTCTTTCGTACTTCTGTGAATTTACACAAGTTAACCCGTTTAAGCTTCAATTTCCATATCTGTAAAGTTGAAGATGATAATTCCCAAACTTAACTGGTTGATAAAACAATTAAAAATATTAAATATGTATTACATGACACATAGTAGATTATGATGATGATTAATTTAAATGAAATAAGTTGTGATCTATGGGTTTCATATGCTAAAATGTTTTCTTATGTTTCTTCAATATGGTAGCCATTAGTGACATGTGGAAAACTGACTCTTGTGATATCATTATCACTGAAATACAATATTTTAGTTTAGTTTAGTTTATTTATTTTGAGAGAGAGGGAGAGTGGGGGAGAGAGAGCAGAAGAGGGGCAGAGAGAGAGGGAAAGGGAGAATCCCAAGCAGGCTCTGCACTGTCATCATGGAGCATGATACAAGGCTCGATCCCACGAACCCTGTGATCATGACCTCAGCTGAAATCAAGAGTCAGACACTTAACCGACTGGGCCACCCAGGCGCCCCCAAATAGAGTATTTTAAAAGTCTGTACCTCTATAAGAAAGAAAAGTTTTATTGACATAAAACTGCCAGAAAACCAGTATTTATCAAGTGTGTCTTTATTAGATAAAATAGAAACTTTTAAAAAGTTTTTATAATTTTAAAATAGAAAGCACATGACTTTTGTTTTAATTTTGCTCTGTCCCACTCTTGGTCTTTGATGATTGATTTAAATAAAGTAAATATTTTAATTCAATAAGGCAAACATTCTAATGACATTTTTATTTTAGAAAGTTAGTTGTGTTTATCTCTTTTAGAAGGGGTTAATTATAATTATTTACAAAAAAAAAGGTGTATTTTAAAATCTATTGAAGTGTTACCTATGAACAGAAGAAAAAGGGTCAGACGCTTAAATAAATCTTTATTGTTTGTGCATTATAGAAATGAAACAGTTTTCTGATAACTTTAGTAAATTATATGGTACTCAAAATCGTCATCTTATTGTTGTAGCGCTGATGTTGGTACAGCTCCCAGTAGTGTTGACACTAACATGGATGGTTTCTGTTTTGACATTTTATGATGTGAGGACACAAGTATGGAAGAATGATTTTGGAGTTAATGCCAAGCCATTCAAATTTATTGCTTTTTTATTAGCAAATACATGCTTATCAGGATATGTTGGCTATGATAAAATCCCTCAACATTTCAATGGTTAATAAAATTGGGTCATTAATCCAAGATACATGCATATGTTTCATCATGGAAATAAATACATTAAATCCAAAAAATCATAAATGTTACAGTGAACAATTACAGTATACAAGTGAAATTATATTGGTTTTATGCAATAAATGAGAAATTCAAAAATCTTTGGAGATCAAGTTGAGGATTTAATAACTCATTACATCTAATTTATTTTGTTCTGCTTAGTGTAAACTTGGAAGAAATATGTAAATAGAAAACCTAGCATGTAAAAGTGTAATCAAATCAATTATGAAAGTCAACTCTCTGTAATACTGATCAGACATAAAATCTATTGACAAAGCACAATCATTAATACTGTCTTAGGGACTGATGAAGTTAGGATTTAAGATAGATTCCAAATGAAAAGAAGAAAACGAGTCTCTTACATGGGAGGAAAAATAATTTTCCCTTGACCCTTCTAAATTCTTGGCTGAGATTTCCCCCCCAACTTGCCCTGTAATATAAAGACCGGAGGAAAAAATATTGTGTATGTTAAGTATAGTAGCCCCCCAAAGATTTGAGACTCAAAAGAAAGCCTAAAGATGAGACTTCTATACCATTCTGAGCTAAGGAAAAGAATAGGAGTCTAGGGCTTTCAAGAGGGAAGGGGACCAAGATGGGGAAGACGTAATTCTTTGCAAAGGTGAGAGGAGGAAATACTTGTTACACAAAGGTTGCCCTGTCATGCAGATAAATCTTTCAATTGAAAAAGTTATCTATTTCCCTGCAATAGCTCTCTTCCTGGTACAGGCCCCTTTTCTAATGTAAATTTCCTTTCTAAAGGTATGTTTTCCTTTACAAAAGGGTGACTTCTCTGTTTTTAGAGCTTCTCCTCTCCTGCAGTTTCTCAAAATAATTGGTGTGCCAAAGAAGTATATTTTCCAGTGGCATATTCTGCTAACCTTCACTTCTTAACAGTGTCTGTAAAATTCGGTGAAAAAATAAAATTCACCTGAGTAAATTTTAAAGCTCTTATCAGTTTTATTCAGCAATTCATGAATCGGGCAGCATCCAATCTAGCAGATAGAAAAAAGCTCTGAAGAGCTGTACAAGTCAAGAGATTTTATAGGCAGAAGGAAGCAAGAACAACGGAGTTGTGCTTAGGCAATGGGGGCGGGGGACAGAATGTTCCATCCCAAACTGTGCCACTTTGGCATGGGGATTGTTTTGAGCTGAAAGCAAGTGAGACCCAGCAGACAGGAAAAGCTTTTTACCTCACCCTTAACTGTCTACACGAATTTACATAAAAGTTTGTACCAGGAAGGGAGCTATTACCAGAGATAACTTTTCCTATCAGAAAGACTTAACTACATGGCATGACAAATGACTCTTTACCAAATATTTGCTCTTTTCATAATCCTGTGAATTTTCTCCCTCCCCTTGGAAGACCCAGACCCCTAACCCCTCTCCTTAGCGTCAACTGCCTGACTGCCTCTCAGTCTTCCTGTCTTTGTGGGGCTCCCATAGGTATGTAATTAAATCTGTTTTTTTTCCCCCTCTTCATCTGTCTGTCAATTTGATTATTGGATTAGCAAAAATACCTAGAAGGTTAGGAGGGAAAAGTTTTCAGTTCCTACAGCACAAAAGCAGATTGGTTATTGCAAAGTTACTTTGTCTAGGAGCGATGGTAGGGATCTTTCAGGCAGATTACCTAGCTAATGCTGCTCAGGCATTTCTGAGGGACTGCTTTCAGATCCCCTTTCTGGGAGAGCCGAAATCATAATGAAGTTAAATCTCACTTTTGGGGACATGGAGTTTAGCATAACTGACTCCATTTGGGGCTTGTTGTCTTTAATATTGCAAAATATTCATTTCATTCTTTATCCTCAACATTTTACTGAGGGCCGATTCTCTGCTGGACACTATGGCATACTGAAATGAATACCACACGGTCTCCTTCCTTACGAAGTTCTCAGTTTAATGTTTCCTTGATAATTTTTCTTAGACTTTCGGTAGCATTTAATAGAAGTGATGATTTCCTTCTGGAATCCCGTATTTGTTTTGGATGCAAGAAAGTATTCCAGCTTCTGCATGTCTCTGTCTTTGTTTAGACAGGCAGCTCAGAGACAGACACCACTGGGATTTCAACTTCATGGATCGTCATCTCATTTGAGTTCTTACATATGCTTTAGGTGGGCTACTCCTGCTAAGGAGTAGTGTTCCATTAAAATTAGATATTATTTAACTCTATAATAATTGCAGCCTAGTGAGGAATCATAGGAGTAATGTAGATGCAGATGGGAAATGCGTGACAATCAAACAGAATGGATGGTGTTTGACTTCTGAACAAAGGAGCTTTATGCATGCAGTATAATTTCTTCCACCAGCTTCCTCTGGCCCAAAGCCAAGGCCAACTTAATCTCTCTAAAACTCTGCTCTTTGCTTCCATCCCCACTAGGGTTCCCTTTCTCACTTCTTTTTTCTCATTCATCTGTGCTACCTTCAAGCTTTGAGCTTATAGAATTATCTTGAGATTCCTTTCCACCTTTTCTTTTTCCCACTTTTCAGTGGTTACAGGACTGCAAAACATCTACAGAGCTGAGTACTAGAGGTGGCATTCTCTGACAAATACTTATCATGGATGGCATTCTATGGTCACTAAATGAGTTAGACTTGAACATTTAAATCCCCACTAGGAAGCACTCCTGCCCAAACCGTATTAGATTAAACTTCGTTAAAGTGGTTCTGCTGGTGGTAGACATGAATATGAAGACCTTGAATTAAAATATTTCAAGAAATATGACAGTTAAAAATATAATCTTGAATGTGATAAATTCTATACATATGAATATATATGCCTTTAAATGTATAAAATAATATTAAATAGATATTTGCTGCAACAGATATACTACTACAAGTTTATATAATCAGAGAAGCCAGAATTTTTGGATATTCTCTGGAAAAATAGGTGATAAATTGTGTTATATTTGGGGTTTTCTATTTTCAGGTATATGTTGTGATAGGCATTTACTAAGCATTGGGTGACTAATGATCTGTTAGATGCTTTATTGTATTCAAACATTTCCTGGATATTTTTCAGTTTTATAATGTTTTTTTTTTAAGTTTATTTATTTTGAGAGAAAGAGAGAGAGAAAACACAAGTGGGGGAGGGGCAGAGAAAGAGAGGAAGAAAGAAACAATCCCAAGGAGGCGCCTTGCTGTTAGCATGGGGGGCGCAAACTCATGAACTGTGATATCATGGCCTGAGCCGAAACCAAGAGCCAGACGCTTAACCAACTGAGCCAGCCAGGCACCCCTCAATTTTATAATGTCATACAGCAATAAAATGGTTAGTGTCTTGGCAATAGGAGTCAAGTCATATAACTCTGTGTTCTGTTACTTTTTAAGGATAGATGTGGCTGATTATAGGCAAGTGAAATTCTTAAGATTATAGAGTTGAGTAAGTTCTTTGTCATTATTAATTCTCTAAAGAAAGCATCATATGCACATTTCATTGTTAAGGGAACTGTTAAGACGATACAAATTTTAAATTTGAAAATTAAAATTCAATACACATTAAACTATATGACATTGAAATAATTGATGTTCAAATGCAAATGAAATACAAACCATTGAGTATTCTATCATAATAATTTGGACTTTTTATTTTATTTTAGCGCTCAAGGAGCATGTATTTCTCATGTGCTGCCAGAATTTCTGCTTGAACCAGAAGATTATAAAAAGTGGCTTGAAATTACAGTAAGGGAATACAATTTCTAGAACAATCTACACAGTTATTGAATTGACTGATTTCTGGTCTTTGTTAGAAGATTTCATTTTACAATCTTGGTATTTTTATTTATGAAATGTCCTATGGATTCTGCTTCTCTGCGAAGCCTATGTGTGTGTGTATAAATATTAATATAAATATTAAGAACAAACATTTAAATATATGTGGATACATATACACACACAGACATGTTTTTCTGTCTGTCTAAAAGTTTTTATGGAGTTCCTGTTGTCAGAGAACAAGAATATCCTGTCCCCTTCAAGGTCCTTCTAGCTAGACTGAGAATTAAATTGTCATGAGACAGATTAATAGGAGAAAATAAAATTTACTAGCAGACATAAGGGGAATCCACATAGATATGGAAATTCCAAAGAGAGTCAAAATGAGGTATAAAAGTCATCCTGAACTAAGGAGAAAGGGGGTAGGGGTCTGGGACTTTAGAGAAAAGGAATGTACTTCACAATGTGATAAGAAGAGTAGATGTTTGGTAATTAGGTGTTTGCCCTGCCAGACAGATGGGCCACTCATAAAAATTTATCTCTGCTAACAACCTTATTTTGATAGAGATACCCCCCCGCCCCCCCCTCCCACCACCACATACAGACTCTTCTGTGAGTTAAGGGAGGGGAAAAATTTCTCTTGAACCCACAGGACCTGGGTTTTGGGGGGACCTGTCCCAAACCCCTTCAAACTCGATCTTTGTGCCAAAGTGACCCATCTTGGGGCAGCCTCCCCTCGGACCCTACACTGTGCAGAAATGATTACATGGCTTTCTTAAATATATAATTGCTTCTTTTATTGGATCTAATAATGGAGAATAGTTTATTCTTTTGTAAATGATTTTTTAAAGGAAATTTTTAGAGTATATATCTTCTAAGGAAATACTGGTTGAATTTCCCTACCACTTGCCATTTCCCTTAATTTCCCTTCTTCATTTAAAGGGGAGAATAGGCAGAAATTAAGCAAAATATGCCTAGTTGTTTTCAAAGTACACAGTTCATTTTACGGAAACCTGCTGAGAAGGGGAATTGCTTGGAGAAGCCTACAGGCTTTGAGGCGACTCTCCTCTCACCACATGACGTGATCAGGAGAACCAGGGGCCTGTCCTTTGACACTGGTGAGTTCCGGTGGCTTAGCCAAAGACCATGTTCCTTTTTGGGGCTCAGAGCTCAGAGTAACTTCGCATTTCATTCTGCCACTTCTGCCACAGAATGAGCTAGTAGATACGGTGAATGGATAAATCTCTGACCTCAGTAAGGGGCTGTGTGTTCCAGAAAGTTACCTCTGTTGATAGTTTCTTTTATTGGTACATGGAGAATTAGAGATCTTGATGAATGTATAAATAGAACATGCAAAAGTTTGTAAAAAGAAAAAAAAAAACCCTTATATGCTACGTGGTTAAAACTTTGGACTTATATTTGCCTTACATTTTTACTAATATTGTAATATTTTATTTTTTTTTAACTCTTCCACTAAATACCTTGCCTGTGTGTTCCTGTGCGCCTAAGGAAAAACCTTCTATTGTTATAGAGATGACTCGGTTTGAAGCCTGGAGTAAAGGGGCATGGACAGATGTATTCCTTCAGATATACAAGGTAACATTTCCAGTCTTGTTCACTGCTAGGGTATTTTGGTTGATTTATATGAATAGTGTATTAGTTAAGGTATAGGTAATGATCCTGATTAAAGAATTCAAAAGCACAGTGGCCCAAATAAGGTAGACATTTTCTTTTTCTTTCTCATGGAACAATTGAGAAGTAAGTGCTTTAGGGATAGTACAGTGTCTCTTCCACGCTCAGTACTGGGCTTTCATTGTGGTACAATTTCTCAGAATAAGGAAGAAAGAACACCTGCAAGAGTAGTGGAGGAAAAGTAAATACTGTTTAAGGCTGTCACCCAAAAAGTGTATCATTTCTGTTGGGCAGGATTTACTCACATGATGGTACCTAGCTGCAGGGCATGTTGAGAAATGTAATCCCTAAAATAGGTAGCTACTGTCATATTCTGGTACTAAAAGGAAGCATTAGGGGCATCTGGGCGGCTCAGTCAGTTAAGCATCTGACTTTGGCTCAGGTCATGATCTCGTGGTTCATGGGTTTGAGCCCCACGTCGGGCTGTGTGCTGACAGCTCAGAGCCTGGAGCCTGCTTTGAATTCTGTGTCTTGCTCATGCTCTGTATCTCTCTCTCTCTCTCTCTCTCTCTCTCTCTCTCTCTCTCTCTCAAAAATAAACATTAAAAATAAACAAATAAAATAAAAGGAAGCATTCATTAAAGAATGGATGATAGTGACAATTATGGTTTCTACTTCTAGTACATACTAGACTCTTGCTATAAACGTTATTCTGGGGAGATATCCACTAGGAATCCACGTCAGTAGGTAAGGCCAGGTTTTGAGGAGACTCTCCAATTTACCTCATGCCAAGTTGCATTTGTAGGTAGATTAACATAGCATAAATTATGCCTTCACATCCTGCATCTTTTTTGGATAAACAAAAAAGTCCTGAGAATCATTCCCTAGGCTTCTAAATGTGGCATGACAGATCTTGCCCACTAAGACTCGTGGGGGTTTTTTCTTTGTCTTCACAGATCGAAACCATAAGTAGGGTGAGCTGTGGAACAAGGGAGTTAAAATGAGGGAGAAGTTAAAAAGAAGCAGCAGTCACTGAAAGGAAAGGACAAAATTAATAACTAGAGAGTGTGTAGTTTATGTAAGACTCTTGTCATGAGATGCTTTTGAAAAGTTTATTTTATTTTATATTTTTTTAAGAGACAGGCTGCAAGTGGAGTTGAGGCAGAGAGAGGGGAACAGAGGATCTGAAGTAGGCTCTGTGCTGACAGTAGCGAGCCCATTGCAGGGCTCGAACTCACCATCAGTGAGATCATGACCTGAGCCAAAGTCAGACGCTTAAACAACTGAGCCTCACAAGATGCTTTTTAAATGTGATATTGTTTAATCTTCACAAGCAGTAATCTCCAGTTGAGAGACAAGGAAACAAAAGTCTACAGGTACATGTACTATCTTCCAAGGTCACCTGATTTTAGCCATATAAAACCCTCTGATGTAGATGGAGCTTATTTCTTTCTTGTTCTCTGCAGGTACTGAAGCCCCAGGTCCCCTTGCTCCTCCTCTCTGGTAGCCTAAATCCGCCACGGCACCCAGCTACCCAGCCTACCCTCTAGAGAGTTCCTTCTGCTGCATGATTCCTACTTACTCCTCTCCTCTTGTTCTTGTGTCAGCCAGCCCTGCCTTTTTTTTTTTATTTTTTTGCCAGATGTCAAAGACAGAAATCCTGTTTTTCCTGGAGTAATTCCCTGAAGAATGTACAAGGGCATTCATGACTCTCAGCCAAACTTAGATTTGGAACATTTTCTTCTTTTTTTTCTTAACTCCAGGCTGTATCATCTATAATTTTGCTCACTAATAAAGAGGAGGAACTCTAAAACAGAAGGGAAGAAAATGCCCTACTTTATGGACAAACTAGTCCTGACATTGGGTAGTGGGCTTTCTTCATTCATTCATTTATTCACTCATGCATTGATGGATATGTTTAGTTCATCTTACCTGTCTTTCCCAACCTATAAGTCTATGAATTTAGAAGACAAGTATTGAGGTGCCTGGGTTGCTCAGTCGGTTAAGCATTTGACTGTTGATTCCCACTCGGGTCATAATCTCACGTTTCGTGACTTTGAGCCCTGCATCGGGCTCCATGCTTACAGGGCAGAGCTGTCTTGAGATTGTCTCTCTCTTTACTCTCCCTGCTCCCTCTCTCTCTCTCTCTCTCTCTCTCTCTCTCTCTCTCTCTCAGGATAAATAAAAATTAAGAGAAATAAATAAATAAAATAAAATAAAATAAAAACTAAATATTATTTGTAAATTCAGAATTTGGTAGAGTGTCAGCTACATAGCAGATGCTCAATAAATACTTGCTACTTAACTATTAGGGTGCAGGCACTGTACTCGGCTCTGAGGGTGTAAACCGGATACAGTCTTTCTGTTCCAGGATTTTGTGTCCTGGAGTATATAAGTAACTAAAAATCTATAATTACATGGAAGCATGACAAATGCTATGATAAGGTAAGCCCAGAGCACTAAGGGTGAGTGCACCTAGAGAAGAACCTACCTTTCCTGTGCCTTGGGGAAGGTTTCTGGGAAGAAAATCAATTTAATCTGACTTTGATCCCAGTCACAAGTTAGATTGTAGTTGACTTTGTAAGCCAAACCAAGGAATCTGTACTTTTTGGATTTTAGCCCAGGGTCAGTACAGAGCTAGCAAAGGATGAGGTTAGCATCCTCATGTTTAAACATGAGGTTGACATAATCAGCTTTGCATTCTAGACAAATCACACTCTGGTACAGTGTGGAAACTGTTTGGAGCTGTATTTAAGAGCCTGGTGCTGGGAATACTGGTAGTAGTGGGAAAGATAAGTAAGGGGCAGCTTTTGTAAATATTAGGAGTAGAAAACAGTAGGACTTGGTTAGTGACTAGATCTTGGGGCGGGGGGGTGAAAGAGAGAGGTAAAAGATGACATTGGGTCTTGCTGAGGTGACTGAATGGAATTTGATGCCAGTCACTGAAATAACAAGGCAGTGGGGGTACTAACAGGACTTTGTTGGGTGTGGAGGATGAGATAGGGTAAGAGGGCATAATGAATTAATTTTCGTTGTGCTGTATTATGGTGCCCTGTGTCATTATGAAGTGGGTATATCCTTCAGTCAGGAAAGAGTTCTGGGTGGCAACGTATGTTTGGGATTCTTTGCTGATAAAGTCATAGGAATAGATAAGATTGCCCAATCACACAGAGCTGTGATTCTCCATGTATTGTGTCTAAAGCATGGATAGCTCTAGAAGCTCCAGTAAATCAGAAGTGGATTGGCAATTTCTCTTGTAAAAGCAAGCAGTGTTGTTGATGGGAGTTGCACAGGTTGGAAATAGATTGTGATTTTCACAATCCCTTTAGGTTCTTATTTTCTCCTTCCTAAAGTTCATGCATGCATTCCACGGCTGCCTTTGTCAGTTCTCCTTGGCTAGTAGTTTGGATAACGGAATATAGCTTGTCTCAACCATTTTGATTTTGTGGCAGTTGCTTATTTTTGCTTGTTAAATTTCCATGTTTAATTATTGCTATTTTCTTCCATTATATTCCTAATTCACAAAAATGTATTGATGGCTAAAAATGAGTCATTGAAGCACAAGCGAGATGAAAAACAATAACACAAACACTCAAATTCAGAATGCTGTTTTAAATGTAAATATATAAATAGGGCTCTCATGTAGATATAAAGGATACATCTGTATATGCTGAAAGAAGTGCATGTGCTATTTTTACCGAAGAATCTGGAAAACAAAAAGGTGATTAATAATAAATATCTGAATAATAAATTTAGGTAAACAGTTTATTCATTTGTTCCCAGTGTCCTATCATAAGGGGTTTTTTTTTTTAATAGTGGCACAACTCTGTAAAATATTTTGATATTTTTAAACAGACAGCAGTAATCTTTCCCGTTAATTAAACACATTTTCCCCAATTCAAAACTTCTGTTATAAAGTTGGAGTATTGCTAGTATTGCTAAAGGTAGGCAGGACCCCAGTTCTACTGAGGCATTATTTAGAATTGCATGCCTCTGTAGAAGACAAGCAAAGATAGCACAAGGGATCATATTTGTGAGGAAAACTGAAAATGAGCTTCAGTTAAATGTGATTGGGAAGAGTAAAATTGGTGAAGTTCTTTTCTTAAATGGCTTTGCGGGATGTCCCTTAATGTCAGTGGCATATAGTGTGGAAACTGTTATTCTCATATGTGGTAGCAAATATTGCATGTTTTATTTGGATATAAGGGAGCATACGAACACATTTGCAGGTGTGTGATAAATACATGTGAAAGAAGTAAATGATAACGTTTTGTTCTCTTTACCAAGGAAAGCCCATGCTCTTGGAAGAGTGATTCTTTGTCATTAATGTAAGATTAATTTGTAATGTAACCTGGAGGAAATCTGTTGGTGGTAGATATTGATAGACATTTAGCCATTGGTCACAAGAAAGGGTGTTGCAAATGAACCCTTATTCATAGGGAAATGTAGGTGATTAAAAATATGCTTCAGTTACAAAGTCATTTGTTAAAGGAAATAGAAAAAAATATAAATACTGTTAGGCTACTGAGTTACCTAATTGCTTCGCGATCTCTGTCAATTCAAGGTGTTTCTCTCCAATTTTGAGATGTGCTAGTTATGAAGGGGAGGTCACTCTCACATGCATTTTTCTTTTTTTTTTAATTTTTAAAAAAATTCTTAATGTTTACTTATTTTTGAGAGAGAGAGCGTGAGTAGGGGAGGGGCAGAGAGAGAGAGAGACAGAATCTGAAACAGGCTTCAGGCTCTGAGTTGTTAGCACAGAGCCTAATGTGGGGCTCAAACTCAGGAATGGTGAGATCATGACCTAGGCCAAAGTTGGACGCTTAACCAGCTGAGCCACCCAGGTGCCCCCCACGTGCATTTTTCCAACAGGAATGAGATTAAAAATAATATCTTCATAGCACTGATGTTTTTCCGTATTGTCATTTTCATTATTTTAAGTGGCTAGCTCAAATGATCCACCAGGTAATCCTATCCATGTTTTGGACATATACCTATAGGATTTGAATATCATGATTTTTAATATGGGAGAAATCACTAAAGCATCTAAAGTTTGGCTTTTTTCCAAGATTTATTGGAGAAAAAAATGTATTGAACTGTTGAATAGACAGATAGACTGAATATGATTGTATAGTTTCTACACAGCTTGAGTTGATGATTGGGAGCTAAAACCAGCCTATGTGCTGCTCATGAAGGCTATGGACACTATTCTACTCTGTGTCTCAACAAACGAAGGGGGTATTTTTACTTTAAATAAGGGTACCATCAGGACGACAGTTTCTTAGAGCGTGTGTCATTTTCTAATTTGCACAAAGACACTGTATAGGTTATGGAGCTCCTGGTAGTGGAAGCTGAAGAAACTTTTCCCAAAGATGAATGCCATTGAAGAGTAGAATACTATTTAATGCTATTGCCTGAGTTTCTTTACCTTTGGCTTTTGAGTGTGGTATGTTCATCAACCAGCTTGGCATTTGCTTGTTATTTGAAAGTAGATGAAGTAGATTTCAATAAAAAAATAATCTCTATAATTTCAGGCTTCATGTTGGGCCTGACTGTCTAAAACAATCAAAATGAGCACCTATTCTATGAACCTGTAATTATGAGGTAGGATTTTCTCATTTAGTGGAAATAGAGAGTAAGAAAAGAAATTACTGAATATATAAAGTGATATAGAGCTCAATACATCCATCATCTAGGTAGATGTAAATACCTTGATAGAGTGTAACAATATCATTCATCTCATTGATATTAAGCTACACTTACTCTCATTACTACTACTAACATAATGTTCTGAATATTATGTTGAATCTTTATTTTTTAATTACAACAATTAGTGATCTTTCTTAATGCATATTTAGTGGTTTCTGGGAGATAAAATTGGGAGAAACACACCTATAAAATATGAAGAAAAGATGGCATGAGAAACCTGATATCAAAGAAACCCAGTATTTAAATAGGTAAGGGAAGAGAATCCTGCAAATGAGCTTGAAATATTGCAAAAAGATAGCATTAATACTTTATGACATGATGAACAAGGAGGGAAGAAAGCCTTTGAGGGAGGGCGTGGTATCAGATGAAATTCATACCAAATGAAATTGAGAGGTTGCTTAAGAGAATAGTTAAAAATTCCCTGTTGTAGAGGCACCTGGGTGGCTCAGTCGATTAAGCGTCCGGCTTCAGCTCAGGTCATGATCTCATGGGCTGTGAGTTGAAGCCCCGCATTGGGCTCTGTGCTGACAGGTCAGAGCCTGGAGCCTGTTTCAGATTCTGTGTCTCTCTCTCTGCCCCTCCCTCACTCATGCTCTGTCTCTGTGTCTCGCAAAAATGAATGAACGTTAAAAAAAATTCCCTGTTGTATTGGACAACAAAGGCACTTTCAGGGTGTGGGAGTAGTAATGTGTTGGGGGAAGGTTATTAGGTGGACTTTGGTTTGATGAACAAAAGGAATGAAAGTGGAGAGCATAAGGGTAGAAAACGCCTTCATGATTTATAACTGGTAGAGGGAACAGACAGAAGAATCAGGGGAATCCAAGTTTGGGAGCTTTTAGAGAGCTGAGTGTAAGTGAGCATGTTTTGATATTGCTGAAAAGGAACTGCTGAGGAGAGATAAATTAAAGATCCAAAAGCTAAAAAAGGCAACTGATGCAGGAATCTCCAGAAGAAGATAAGTAGGTTTGGTATCTAGTGCAAGATAAGGGATAGCTCATCCATTGTTGCTGTAGAGAAGGAAGAAAAGTGAGTGCAGATGCAAGAACTTTGGGACACGTGGTAGGATACTGCACTGTTCTCATTTAATATGTCAGCCCTTTGCTCTTTGAAGTAGTGATGAGGGATCTTCTGAGAAAAACTAGCATATAGGCTGAAAGGGAAGGAGATCTGATGAGAAATGATTAAGGAGCCGGGAGCCACTATGGGTAATAGGGGTGAGAAGACAAGGGAAACAGATCTCTGGGCCTGCAGGGCTTTATGTTTAATTTTTTTTTTTTTTTAACATTTATTTACTTTTGAGAGACAGAGAGAGACAGAGGATAAGTGGAAGAGGGGCAGAGAGAGAAAGAGACATAGAATCCGAAGCAGGCTCCAGGCTCTGAGCTGTCAGCACAGAGCCTGATGCAGGGCTCGAACTCACGGACTGTGAGATCATGACCTGAGCCGAAGTCGGGTGCTTAACCAACTGAGCCACCCAGCTGCCCCAGGGCCTTATCTTTAAATCAGAAACAGGTGCATCTCAGTTTTCCTGGAATCCCTGGCAGCGATCTCTGTGGATGATTTATGCAGTGCCTAGGAGCCCAGGTCAGATTGCTGCTGTGCCTTCCACCACCAGCAAACTGCCTTGTAGCTTGTCTCCTCTTTGAGCTTTCTCTCTACCTCCTGTCTTAACTGAAGCTTGTGTCTTCACCCCCAGATCACTTCCAGGTGGGCCTCCTTAGTAGGGGCTGTGGATGAACAAGCTTGAATGCTTCTTTTAAAATTTTCTTTTCTGGAGCACCTGGGTGGCTCGGTTGGTCAAGCATCCGACCTCACTTCAAGTCAGGGTCTCATGGTTCATGAGTTCAAGCCCTGCAGCTGGTTCTCTGCTGTCAGCACAGAGCTTGCTTTGAACCCTCTGCCCCCTTCTTTCTCTGCCCCTCTTCTGCTCACATGCGCTCTCTCTCCCCCTCTCTCTCCCCCTCTCTCTCCCCCTCTCTCTCCCCCTCTCTCTCCCCCTCTCTTTCCCCCTCTCTCTCCCCCCCCTCAAAAAAAAAAACAATTAAAATGTTTTTCTTTCTCTATTCCTTTTTAAAAAATTATTATTGTTTTTCTAGTTCTTAGTCTATGGAATTAAATTGTATTCTCTTTACAACAAATTTGTGATCTTGATAGTATTTAGACCTAAATGACTGCAAGAAATTTTGTTAGGGTGAGAAACATTTGTGGTATGTTTGAGCAATGTTTATTATATTCTTCCATTTAAACAGTATGACCAAGGGAAAGGTAAGCTTCTAAAAATTAAACTTTATCTAACTTTTGCAAATTCCTAAATTAATTGTGCCTTTTTGGGATACATTTTTAGTTAAGGTTTACTAGAATAATTTATACACAGTTGAGAACATTCTGTGAAATTGTAGCAGACTAATGAAATTAAAATTTCACCTCATGTCATCTACATGCTGTTCAATTTTTTCATGGGGAAATACATCACATTTTTTCATTGCTATTCCATTTATTCATTATGAAACCAATCATTACTTTAAAAAAATGTTTATTTATTTTATTTAATTGTTTGGAGATGGAGAGTGAATTGGAGAGGGGCAGAGAAAGAGGGAGAGAGAGAATCCAGAGCAGGCTCTGTGCTGTCAGTGCAGAGCCCAACACAGGGCTCGATCTCACGAGTCGTGAGATCATGACCTGAGCAGAAACCAAGAGCCAGTCACTTAACCAACTGAGCCACCCAGGTGCCCTTAATCATTACTTTTAAAATATTATTGTCTTTAAACATGGTTGAATAATATAAGGGCATTTCCTGGTGGAATAACAGCTTGAATTTTAGGCCACACAGAAACACTGACAAATGCAGGTGTAATATTACCTTGTTCTTGGAAACTTTGGAAAAGGAATTAACTTTGGTAACATTTTTTTTAAGTTTATTTATTTATTTTGAGAGAGAAGAAGAGAGCTTGAGCAGGTCGGGGGCAGAGAGAGAGAAAGAGAGAGTCCCATGCAGGTTCCATGCTATTAGCGCAGAGCCTGATGCAGGGCTCAAACTCACAAACCATGAGATCATGAACTGATCTGAAATCTAGAGTTGGACACCTAACGGACTGATCCACCCAGATGCCTCATGTAGCATGTTTTAAATTGTTTTTCTACCTTTTACACTTTACCTTCTTAAATATTTTGAAATTCAGTCATTTTGGATTAAATATCTTTCTAAATGCACTTTAACTAGAGATTGCATTGCTTCGTTGTCATGTCCCTATTTCCAAGCACAGTAAGTGGCTTTGTGTCATGCACTCAGTACATAAGAATTGAATGAAGGAATGGATATACACCTTCTTACCTTTAAACTAGAATGCATTTTGTGTTTGAAACATTTGTATTGCCTCAGTATCTAGTACAGAAGTTACCACAGGATTCTATACGGGCAATTTCTCCTCTACCTGGTGCTCAGACACTTAGATTATTTTTTGCCTTTTAATAGTTTGTCTTTAATCTCTTGTCATCTGACTATTCTCTCTTGCTTTTCATCACTGTTATCAATGTGCCTGCTTACAGTAGTTCTTTTCCTATTGTTATTTCTTGTGGCCTGGGAAATTAGATATCCCACTTACATCATTTTTCTATAAAATAATAGGCTTGGACTTAAAATGCACAAACAGGTTTTTATAAATTAAGGGAGAGACAGTTACCTTGCAGACTTTGAGACTTCACAGATTGTAGCTCAGGATATTTACATATGCATTGTGCTTGCTGGCCCGCCTCCTTGAGGATTTCAAACAAAGGTGAAATTTGGACAGGCGAGTTGTGAGTTGTTATCGCATTGCTGTGACTTGCATCTTTATTGTAGGGCTTTTCCGATGCCTTCTTTTACTCTTGAATGGGTGTAATCAACCAGAAAATACTGATGCCTTCCTTTATTTACTCTTCAAATATTAATTTTTAATTTTGCCATTCAGGTCTAGAAAAAGTTCTGTCTTTTTCCCAATTTCAGGTTCTGGTACTATCCCGGGTTGTACCACACTGCAGCAGTAATCTGCCCCCCATTCATGTGCAAAATTCACCAAAGGTCAATCCTTGTTTTGTATCCAGCAACATATATTCGAGTTCTGAAAGGATTCTGCTTAATTGGATGAACACAAATTATGAGAATGCCCGACATATTATATGGAAGAACTGTCCCAATGGTGAGCAATTTTTTTCTTTAAATTATTACTAATTGTAGTATAACAACATAGAACTGGACTCAGAATCCATGGATTCGAGACCTGACTCTTTTCTGCAAAAAGGATTTCTTCATACCTTCAAGTTCAGTTTCCTTACATGTGAAATGGAAATAATAAAAGATGCTTCTTTAATTTATTTTGAAGAAGAAATGATAAAAATTTCATAGAGATGTTCTACAACTGAAAGATAACCTTAACATCATTGCTGGCATTTTCAGCTCTATAAATTTAGGTGACACTGATCAAATCTTTTATGTACTTAGTTAATATCAAGTGGAATTTGATTAGAAAATGTCTTCCCTGTCACTGTGATAGTCATGTTGGAAATCACTAAGTGCAATAATGCTTCATGAATCTAGGGGGAGGTTGGTCATATTAGGTCCAAGTACTAAGACTAGTTAATGGGTGTTCATACAGAGACCTGCTCCACTGTTTGGGTGGCCACTCACTGGTTCTGTCCTTATGGAGTGAGGCTCTATAAACTTGCATCATAAGAGACTTCAGGTTTTTTTTTTTCCTTTCAAAGTTCCAATTTGCTAGTATAGTGTATTTTTTTCCTTTATCATAAGCATCGATTGTAGTGACATGGAAGACAGAGTGCATGTTGGTTGTTTCTATGGCTAAAATTCAGCTCCCCCCTTCCAAGTACAAACAAACCTATTGAGTTCAGGATGGGTTGTGTTTTAATCATTTATTTTTTATGCTGAACTCTCAGAGTTTAAGCTTTAGAAGCAAGAAGATTTAAGAGTGTGATTTAAAATGAGGCTTTGCATTACAGTTGCTCTTAACTTGAAGGCATTACTTTAGCAAACATAGTGACATCAAGATTAAAATAGATATAGTGATACATTGGTATTAGGCAACAGTAAACATAGAATATTTTAGTAACTTCTAATTGACATGCTGATAATATCAAAACAATTGAATAAGATTCATATCTTATAAAACTGTATCTGGCCTTTGTTCAAAAAACAAAGTACAAATAATTAGGTTACTAAGGAGTAACACTTTAACCAGAGTAGTATAAAATATGTACGTATGTTAGAAATTAGTATATTCATTTGTTGGAAATTTTTTATGATTCTGTTTTTACCAACAAAACTGTCTATGCAAGTTAATTGCAAAGAGTTTGCTGCATTTTTTTAGAATAATACATTACAGGCACTGGCCTCTTTCTTGTTTTTTTGTTTTGTTTTTTAAACTCTGAGTTTTATGGCTTTACAAAGCCTTTTTTTGTGTTCCCTTCTACTTCCTTCTGCTTGGAGCATTATTTTTCTAGATATCTTCATGATTCTGTTTCTCACTTCATTCAAGTCCCTCCTCACATATCACTTTATCTGTAAGATATCGCAATACCCTCCCTAAAATAGCATGTCCTTCCATCCTTCTCTTTCTTCCTCTGTTTTTCTCAATAGCTTTTTTTCCAAATTATATATATAAAATCGAGAGTCTGTTTCCTCTAGTAGAATGTAAGCTTCTTAACAGAAACACTTTTCTCTGTTTTGTTGTTCACTGGTGTCTCAGAGCTTAGAACAGTGCCTGGAAGATAACAGATACCAAACACTGTTTGAGGAAATAAATGAATGCAGAAATGCGTGAATAAAGAGACACATTCAGGTTTCATACATTTTTCTACTCTATTCCAGATAATTGAGTATATATTAGCTTACCAGTTTGTACCTTCTGGTACATATTGCAGGAGTCAGGTTGAATGGTTGGGGTAGGAGGAGGCACTTTCCATGTTAATATGTACCTCACTACAGGTCCGTGTGCTTAGTAACTGTGGAAGTGCACGAGGAGAAGCTCTGTGAAAGATTTCACTTTGGTTAACTCAGACTGAGAAAAAGTCCTACTCCATTCCCCAGAATTATATCCGTCAACATTGATACTTATTCTACAGATCATCGCTCTGCTGGTAAAATCTGACCATGCTCACAACTTGGTGCGGTGGTGTTGTGGAGGGTAAAAGGATAGGGCTGCACCCCATACCTTTTGATTGAGAAACTCTTGAGGGTGAGGCCCTGCAATCTTTGTTTTATTAAGCCCTCCATGTGATTCTTCTTTTTTTTAATGTTTATTTCTTTTGGAGAGGGAGAGGGAGAGAGAGAGAGAGAGAGAGAGAGAGACAGCAAGCAGGGGAGGGACATAGAGAGAAGGGGGGCAGAGAATCCAAAGCGGACTGTGTGCTGACAGCAGAGAGCCGGATACGGGGGTCAAACTTACCAACTGTGAGATCCTGACCTGAGCCCAAATCAATAGTTGGATGTTGAATTGACTGAGCCACCCTTGTGCCCCATCTCCATGTGATTCTGATGCATACTAACCTATGAAGCAATTAGGCTATAGTATCACAAAAAGCGGTTTCATTAGTGCTTTTAAATTGTTCGCAGAATGGTATTTTTTTCACCAGTTATATTTCTTTAAAAAAATCTTTTTAATGTTTATTTCTGAGACAGAGAGAGACAGAGCATGAGTTGTGGGGGGGGGGGGGGGGCAGAGAGAGAGGGAGACACAGAATCAGAAGCAGGCTGCAGGCTCTGAGCTGTCAGCAAGGAGCCTGACGCGAGGCTCAAACTCACAAACCGTGAGATCATGACCTGAGCTGATGTTGGTCGCTCAACCGACTGAGCCACCCAGGTGACCCTCACCAGTTATATTTCTGAAGTACCCCTCCTTTAAACAACAATTCCTCTGAAGAAGTAATGGCTGAAAATTTCCTCCAAATTAATGTCAGACCTCAAACTACAGATCCAGGAAGTTTGGGGAATACCAAGCAGGATAAATATCAAAAAACAAAAACAAACAAAAGAACTTAATACCTAGGAGTATTATATTCCAATTGCAGAAAATAAAACATAAAGAATCTTGAAAGAATCCAGAGGAAAATAAGAAAACATCTTACCTATAGAGGAGCTAAGATAAGAATTACATCCAACTTCTCAGAAATCATGCACTCTGGGAGAGAGTAGAGTATTTAAAGTGTTGAAATGGAATAAAAGATACTAACCAAAAATTCTGTACCCTGTGAAATTATCTTTCAATAGTGAGGGAGAAAACATTGCAGAGAATAGACAGTGGACCTTGCCTATAAATTTTTTGGGTAAACTGATTAGTTGGCAGCCTGCAGAGTCATCCTTATGGGCATTGTGCCCTTGATCAGCCTGATGGGGGAGCACATGAATTTTCTAGTTGTTTGTGGCTTTCCCAGAAACTCTTGAGAGTTTAACAGTGTTGTCAACATGACAGGTGGCTTCCTTATTACATATCTGCTGAGGTCTTTATCAACACCTCCACCTCAGTCAGGTCAGGTCTGACATACATTTCTCATGAGAATTTCTTTGTAATGATGTAGGAACTAGGAAGGGTGTGACAAGTGAGGGAGTCTTCCTCTGTCAAGCAGAGTATGGAGTAGTAAAGGTGCAGTCAGTTTGTTCAAAGGCCTGGCCAACCAGGGCTTTGAGTATCAGTGCAATGTATTAGGACTTCATTCTGTTGGCCTTGGAGAGTCATGGGAGTTGGCCAAGGTGATGACTGCTATGATAAAATAGGTGTTTGATCTGGTGGCCACAGCAAGTCCATGGAGTGAAGTGTGCTGAAGTCATATGCTTTTGATCAGCACACCCGAATTTAGCACTGAGGGGAGACTGAGATTTCTTAACCCTGCACTTTCTATGAATTTATTCAAGAGTACATGGTGCCAGGCAGCCAAAGTTTGGGAGTCTCCTTTCCTAACGATGTATAGTTGCTGGGAGACATTGTTAAAAAGTGAACAAAAACAAAAATAAGAATAAAGTTACCCATCTTATGTTTGAAAATTCTTTTTTGAAAAAATGTTTATTTATTTTTGAGAGAGAGAGAGAGAGAAAGAGAGAGAGAGCATGAGTAGGGGAGGGGCAGAGAGAGGGGGAGACACAGAATCCGAAGCAGGCTCCAGGCTCTGAGCTGTCAGTACAGAGCCTGACGTGGGGCTCGAACCCACTAACTATGAGATCATGGCCTGATTCGAAGTTGAAAGCTTAACCAACTGAGCCACCCAGGCACCTCTGTTTGAAAATTCTTAATATGTGTAATTTGTTCTAAGAGTTGTGAACGTCAAAAAGCATTTTCTGTGTAATAAGTGAACACCTGTCTCATGTCAATAGGGGACCTTTTTAGGGCTTGCCGGATGTTACATTTGCCCTTATAGACTTATCCTCCTGTTCCTACTAGCTGTTTGTATTGTATGTGCTTAAGCCTTTTATCTTTAACACAATAGTTAATGTTTTTCAGTGATGAACCCTTTGTTCACACCTTAGTGACAGCATCTTCTTCAGTAGATCATGCCTGTGATAAAGTATCCTCTTTGTTACTCTTTTGGACCCTTTTCTTCAATTGCTACATTTGATTGCTAATGGAAATTTTATCATCCTGTAATCACCTGGTGATTTTGAGAACAGCAACAGACCAGTTTTGTAACATAAAGTTTAATTTCTGAGAGGACTAAGTACTTTCATTTGACTGTACTTTTAACCAAATCCTGACACTGGAACATTTTGAACTGTCTGTTCAAAGGAGCTTTGTTCTACAAAATAGTATCTATTATTTAACTGATGCTTATCTCAACATTTTTTTTCGTGAAGTAACAATTGTAGTTCTTATGAATGGAAAATACTGTTTTCTTTTTATTATTATTTTTAGTAGAAAAGAGTTATAAATATGCTGGCAACATTTATCTTTTATTTTATGTAGTCTAAAGGTGCCCCTGATTTCATTTATCATGGAATAGTTTGTTAAAGTAAACAGTATTCAATACACATTTGGCAAATTATACTGGCCTTTTAATGCTATCTATTCTTACACCTAATGTAGTGTTGAGGTCTTAAATCTTTATGCATTGGTTGTTTCAAATGTGTCTAATGTTCAACTTCATTAAACCAGAAAATAGTTTTTATTTACAAAGAACTTTATATTTTTTAACAAGTTCCAAATTAGGCCTTTAATGTTTAGCAATAAATATTTATCATCAACGTTGCAAGCTTGAAATGCACATAGATAATAGAAATGGTATAATCTGGTATTTTAATGCTACATCTAGAATGTTTTATTTGGGAATGTGACTATCAGTCGGTGTGTAGAAGTCATGATTAGTGTGAAGCTCAACAATAAATTCAGAGAAATGCCAACCAGTCAAACAAATGTGACAATAGAAAGTTAAACCATTTCCAATGGATTATCAGTGTGGTTCAATAAATCAGGGCAAACCCAGGCAATAGCCACGTGTCCTGGAAAATGGAGGATGTAAAAATTCACCAACAACCAGACAACATTCTATCTCTGTCTTTCATTTTCATACCTAGTCAGTCAATGCTTTCTAGCCAGACACCACTAGGAAGTCATCCACAACTGAACAAATTCCTTTCAATGCTCATTGCAATGAGAGAGACCACACATTATGGAAAGTCATGGGGAATCTCATAATAAAGGATACCGTGGAAGACATTATGGGATTTGTGCACTGGCTAGGTAAATTGGGGACAGGTTCAAGGAAACAGGGATTCACCTTGACTGTATGCTATAAGGGGCAGTGGTAATTCTATGAGTAACTTAATAAATTTTATCTAGAGGGAATAAGACTATAGTGAGGCTAATTCTTGTAATTGGTAGAGAAGCACTGATCACTCATATTAGCCAGGAGAGGGGGATGTTTGGTATTGTCAATCTTAAAAACAAAATAGCCGATGATGTTATGGATCAGATGAGTTTGTTTGGGAATAGGAGAGGAATGACAATTCTGGACAAGCCAACTGTGGCAAACTGTAGGCAAATATGAAGAGACAAAGGTAAGGTCAACTTTTACTAGGTTGAGGAGGAAATTGGGAAGGGTTGTTTTGAACAGAAATTCATTGGAGAAGAAAAAGAGTTTGAGGTTGTGGAAGTTTCCCTTGGTTACAGGCGAAAGCGCATTATTGCTGGGGCAGAGAGGCACCTTCCTTCTTTTTCTTAAAAGCAGGAGATAAAATGCTTCCTTTTTCTGCTGGTTATGTAGGCTGCAGCAAGTGGTGTGGTACATATATTGATTCCCTCTTCAAAGCTTCCCCAACTCAATATTAAATGAAGTTCCCTTTCCTCGTTTTCACAGTATTTGGTAGTATGACAATTAAAGGACTAAAATTTTTACATATAATGGTTTATTTAATCGTCAAAACAAGCCACATGATCAGATAGCTGTTATTACTATTAACAGGAAAACTGAAGCAGAGAGGTTAATTTATTTCCCTAGGAAAATGTGGGATTTGAATCCAAGCAGTTTGACCTCCAAGGCTCATGCTAAGTACCACTGTGTGATGCCGCTGGTTCAAAATGTTAACTCTTCTTTAGCTGAGATCTGTGCAATGCTTGCAGATTCTTTCCTGATGTCCAGAGAGATGTCTCATTTCCTTTTTCATTCACAACAGTGGTTTTTCAAATCTGGATGCCATTTTGTAATCACCTGGGCAAACAAACAAACAAACAAACAAATAAATAAATGGGTGCCCCACGCCAGGACAACTGAAACTGAATCTTTGGGGTATTGTCTGTACATGTGCAGCTTTTAAAAGCTTTTTAGGGGTTCTGATGCACAGTGAAGGTTAAAAACTCCACTGTGTGCAAATCTAGAAATAGGAAATAAGATGAAATAGTGCAGAGGTACCCTGTAACATAAATATTCATTGACCAAGAGAAATACTATTTCCTAAAGTATGTCTCAAATTTAAAAGATGAAACATATGAGTAACATTCTGAATTCTGAGGATTTTTTGGTTTTGTTGTTATGCATTGTGATTTTACATAGCATCGAAAATCATTGCTATTACAGGTAGGATCATTCTTACTCTCATTTCCTCTCGCCTTTCTGCCTGAGTGTCATCATTTTGTTATGTTCATTATGCCTATATTGTCACTATTTATAACACTTATATTCGATTCTGTCAGTGTTCTGTTATGTGTCATTTTACCTGAATTCTCCAATTTTATTTATTTTTCAATTGAAATATTGGATGGCTGGATTTCTTAATTATTTTGTTTTTCTAAAAAAACTCTTTTTAAGGGTAAATATCTTCTTTTTTTAAATACGTGACTGACATCTTGACTGGGAATAAAATTTGAGTGTTATTCTTTATTTTTCTCTGTGCTGTAGGGACAGTATTCCATTGTGTTATGTCTAGAAAATAGCTTGGAAAATTGGAGATCAGGCTGATAACTCCTACCCTATAAGTGACTTGCTTTGTTTGGCTCTAAGCTTTTTTATATTCACAAAATGGGTGGCGTGTACAAGAGGATGAAACCTGCTCAAAAACATTTCTTTTGTAAATTTGGCATGTGAGGTATTTCTTGTATTCTTTTTGAAGTTAAAGTTATTGGTTGAAACTGAGTCATGAAGAGGCTTTTTTCTTTTTTTTTTTTTAAAGAAAATCGTAGAAATTAATCTTTATTTACAAGATACTGTGAGATATGAGTTGTTTTGTTTTGTTTTTAAAGAAAAGTGTAGAATGAAGAGACTTTTTCTAACCTTTCATTAACTTGGATGATTTTATATTGTACCTGATCTTTTTCATACTTAGGCAGAATACATTCAACATTTCATCATTAATTATGGTATTCACTCTACAATTACTCTGTAGATTATGTTCTGGAATTTATATCCTTTCAGTTTTCTGGGAATTTTTATAAAGAATACTATTTAATTGTATTCTATTTAATTGTATATATTATATACAGTTGACCCTTGAACAAATGGTTTTGAACTGTGCAACTCCACTTCTATGTGGATTCTTTTTTTGATAAATGCAGTACTGTAAGTGTATTTTCTCTTCCTTATGATTTTCTTAATCACATTTTCTTTTTACTAGCTTACTTTATCGTAAGAATACAATATATAATACATATACAAAATATGGGTGAATTGACTCTTTATTTTTTCAGTAAAGCTTCTGGTCAGTACTAGGCTATTGGTAGTTATGTTTTGAAGGAGTCAAAAGTTATATACAGATTTTCAATGCACAGGGTTTAGTGCCCCAAACCCCATATTGTTCATTGGTCAACTGTATATCTATCTATCTACCTACCTATCTTACAATAGTATGTTAAATTGATTTTTAAATGCAAATTAACCTGCATTGCTGGCACAAATTCAATTTTGTTACAGTAGCTAATCTGTTTTTAATACCTTGCTAGATTAGTTTACTAATACAGTAAAACCTTGGATTGTGTAACTTGTTCTGCGAGTGTTTTGCAAGACGAGCAAACATTTCTCATAAATTTTAACTTGATAAATGAGCAGTGTCTTGCAATACAAGTAGTATGTGAGGCTGAACGTCACACAGTAACAAGTGAGCCAATGGTTCTGGAAATTCACTTTGATATACAAGTGCTTTAGATTACAAGCAAGTTTCTCAAATGAATTATGCTTGCAAACCAAGGTTTTACTGTGTTTAAAATTTTTGCTTTAGTTTACATGAGTGAAGATTTGTAATTATTTTATAGTACTTTTTAGTTTTTTGTTTTAATTTTATGCAAATATCAACAATTGTAACCTATTCCCTCCTTGTAGACTTCAAAAGAGTTTCTAGAAAATTGGAATTGCTTGTTTCTTAAATTTTATAGAATTTACTGGTAAAACTATCTGGACCTGTTATTTCTTTTGTGAGATGATTTTAAATGATTAAGCCAATTCCTTAATTGTTATAGGATAATTTTTATTTTCTACTCTCCATTAAGATTATGTAACACATGAAATTAATGAATTTCATCTAAATTGCAAGAATATAAGCATAATATTATTCATAGTTTATTGTATTTGTTCTCTCATATGGAACTGCTGTGATTCTTTTTTATTTTCAATATTGATTTATTATACTTCTATTTTTTTTAAGTTTCTTTTTGAGAGAGAAAGAGAGACAGTGCAGGGGAGGGACAGAGACAGACACAGAGGGTCTGAAGAGGGATCTGTGCTGACAGCAGAGAGCCTGATGCGGGGCTTGAACTCATTAACCATGAGATCATGACTTGAGCGGAAGTCAGAAGTTTAACTGACTGAGCCATCTAGATGCCCCAGTATACTTCTTGTTTTTTTAAATCAGTCTTTGTCCATGGTAATTATCAGCTTATTACATGAGATTCTTTATTTTCTTTCTAGTTTAATGATGCACTTAATATGGAAGTTCTACCAAATATTATATACATTACCTTAATCTCATGTGGTTGATCTTATAATTATTTAGCATTCACATATCTTCATAATTCAGAAGCAAAATGATTTTTGCATTAAAGTACATATTATATTGTATTTCTAAAGTGTTTTAAAGTAATTAAAAATGCACTGTTATCTGTTATAAATGTAAGCACAAAACTCCTCAAAAATACTAGCAAATAGAATCCAACAGCATTTTAAAAGGATTAAACAAAATTACTAGGTGAGATTCATCCCAGGTGCAAGATCGGTTTAATATATACATTCCAATCAATGTGATACTCCACATTAATAGAATATAAAGAAAAATAAAAGAGACCATTTCAAAGGATACAGCAACAATGGAATCATATATCCAGCAGGAGACTTATACCAAGAATATATAAAAATACAACTGAACAATAAAAGAATAACCCAATTAAAAAGAAAAAAAAAAGGAGATACTCAGATGGCCAACGAGCACATGAAAAGACACTCAATAGCATTAGTCATTAGGGAAGTGCAAAACAAAACCCTAATGAAATAGCACTTGACACCAACTTAGATGACTAATTTTTTTTTTTTTAAAGGAAAGAAACACTATAACAAGTATTGGGAAAGATTTATAGAAATTGGAACCTTATATGCTGCTATAAAGATTATAAATGGTACAAACTGCTATGGAAAACAGTTTAATGTTCAACAGTTTAACATTTCTTAAAGTGTTAAAAAATAGATTGATTCAGCATTTCCACTCATTGGTTTATACTCAAAATTATTGAAAAAATATATATTCACACAAAAATTCCTATATAAATATTAATAGCAGCATTATTCATGATATCCAAAAAGTGGAAGCAAAGCAAATGCCCATAAACTGATGAATAGATAAACAAAATGTGGTATATATATAATGGAATGTTACTCAGCTATAAAAAGAAATCAAACAGGGGCACCTGGGTGGCTCAGTCGGTTGAGCATCCAACTTTGGCTCAGGTCATGATCTCATGGTTCATGGGTTTGAGCCCCGTGTCAGGCTCTGTGCTAATAGCTCAGAGTCTGGAGCCTGTGTCTCCCTCCTCTCTGCCTCTCCCTCGCTGGCACTCTCTCTCTCTCAAAAATAAATAAATGTTAAAAAATATTAAAAAACAGAAATGAAACATTGATACATGCTATAGCTTGGATGAACCTCAAAAGCATTATGGTAAGTTAAAGAAGCCATAGCACAAAAGGGCACATATTTTGATTCCATATCTATATGTTTAGAACAGGCAAATCCATGGTGACTGAAAATAGGTCAGTTTTTTGTTTTTTGTTTTTTGTTTTTCCAGTGGAAGAGAGAAGAGGGAAAGGGGGAATGACAGCTAATAGGTATGGGATTTCCTTATGTATTGATAAAAATGTTCTAAAATTAAATAGTGGTGGTGATCATACAGCTCTGTAAATATATTAAACATTAATGAATAGGACATTTGAATTGGGTGAAATTTATGTTATATGAGTTACATATCAATAAAGCTGTTATAAAACTGTATTATTTTAATCATCTAAAATATAATTTAAATAATCATGTTTATAAAAATAGTATGTGTATTTATACCTTTAATGCATGAAATGATTCAGTTTTATTTTTAACAGTCATATCTCTAATTCATAACACTATTTAGAACTATTTTAGTATTTCTGAATATCTGAAGTAATATGATATAAAAACAGGGAGAAATATAACTTCCGAGTTACCATTTAAAAAAATTTCCGAGGATGCCTGGGTGGCTCAGTCGGTTGTGATGTCTGACTTTGGCTCAAGTCATGATCTCATGGTTTGTGAGTTTGAGTCCCACGTCGGGCTTGCAGCTCAGTGTGGAGCCTGCTTCAGATCCTGTGTCTCCCTCACTGTCTGCCCCTCCCCTGCTTTTGGTCTCTTTCTCAAAAATAAAATAAACATTAAAAAAAACCCTCCAGTCCTTTGTGGAGTTCCATATCTCTCCCCCTTTACAGTAGTCTTAAATAACGTCTTTGCCTGTTAAAAAAGAAAATTTCTGAATTTTCTCTTTCCTGATAAAGGAGGACTAGATGAGCTTGCTCCTTCTCTCTCTAAAAAACAACCCTAGACCAACACTTCTCAGGTGGTAATATGAATATAACTCACTTGGAGTTTTTGCTAAACTTTTTATGTTTTAGGAGTTTTTGTGTGGGGCCTGAAATTCTGCGTTTGTGACAAGGTTCCATTTCATGAAGTTGCTGCTGATTCACATAGCACACTTTGAGTAGCAAAATCTTGGATTATAGTAGAGAGAATAGCCTAGATCAACAGAATTAACAGCAAACTAAAAAAGCCGAGAAATCCTTGATATACCTCAACCTGTGGTAAGCTGTGGTACGGGCGTGGTAGCAGCCTTGTGTATGAATGACAGGCTACAGGTGTGGGATCAGATTAAGAAAGTGTGGTTCTTACTTCTTTTCAACACTGTTCCGGAGGATTATTGCCATCCTGTTCACACAGACAGCCATGTTTGAACAGCAAAAATGCATGCCAAGTGCTGCTTAAGAAGTAATAACAAAGCAGTTCCGAAGTTGTAATGGGTTGAAGAAAAATAGGTGCCACTGTTTTTCTACTCAGGGAGGTAGAAGACTGGGAAGACTTTCGTTCCATCCTTAAAATAACAGCAAAAACATATACATAACATCAGCCAAAAACATACAAATACCAAATTCCCAAATGTTTTAAGCTCCCTTAGGAAGCTAAGGTTGTAGGGCAACAAAGTAGCCTAAAGTTCAAGGAGGAGGTGTTTACAGGAAGAAATGGCATGATAACAATTGTCTACTTGTAGTAGAGACAGCTAGGCACTGATAAGAGATGAGGTAGGATGGTTGGTGAATTGGTAGATACCAAGAGTACAGTCCTGAGAGAGCATGAAGTCCCTAGGGGCCCCAGCATTAGGGAGAGTCTGCATCTTCTTGCAGGGTTTTACTCCACAAACCTCACTGGTTGCTCAGGGAATTGACTATGGAGTGAGTCTGGAGAATGTATCCCTCTTGGCATAGACCTGGGGGAAGGGCATGCAATTCACCCAATGCCTCTGTTCCCTATAGAACAAAAACAGTAATCTATGGGCAGAAGGACCACACATGCACCCATGGTGAAATCTCACTGGAGCTGAAAAAAGAAATGAAAAATAATAATAACAACACTACCAACAGCAAACCACCTCTACCCCTGGGAAAGGGGCTGAAATTCAATATGACAGTCAAGTAGAAAATCCCAAAGAATCTACAAGAAATCTCCTAGAATCAGTACAGTTTGCCATGGTTGTAGGATGGATATATAATCAGTATATAAAAATAAATTGTTTCTATATAGTGGCAGCAAACAGTTGGAATTTGCAATAAAAAAATATAAGCACTGGGTGTTATATGTAAATGATGAATCGCTAAATTCAACTCCTGAAAACAGTATTACATTATATGTTAACTAGCTAGAATTTAAATAAAAACTGTATCTCTCTCTCTCTCTCTCTGTGTGTGTGTAATAAAACACTTAAGTATGAATTCAGTGAAATATATGCAGAATATATATACTGAACGTTAAAAAATAGGAAAGTAAAAGGACTAAATAGAGAAATATACCATGCACATAGAACTGGAAGACACAATATTAAGATAATTTTTGTTGGCTTTGCCAAATTGATCTATAGATTCAATGTAACCCTAGTGAAAATCCTACCTCACTTTTTTTAGTAGGTATCAATAAGTTGACCCTAAAATGTACTTGAGAGTTTTGGGGATGAAACTTTTCTGTATGGAAATGTGGTAAATACGTGACAACACATCTGTCAAAATCCTAGAAGTGTACACTACTAAGAATGAATGTTAGTGCATGTAGTTTTTTTTTTTTGTTTTTTTAATCAGCCACGACATAGAAGTAATCCAGGATTGAATGCAGACTGTGTCAAATGAATCTAGCTGCATTACAAATGTTTGACAACCTCGTTGAATATAATGGAGAAGAAAGGTGCTGACTAAATTGTCTTTTGAAAGCAATATCACAACTGCATACTCTAGAACTAGAGACAAAAAGATCTGTACATGCACATGATACTCTGCTTTCTTGCAGGAGTACGGGTTTGCAATTCCAAAATTATATTTATACTAGAGTTGAACAAATAAGTAAATATGTTGTCGGTAACAAAAGCCAGGTTTTTCACTCTTGAAGAGTGAAGTTAGGAATAAGGAAGGGGGGCCGCCTGGGTGGCTCATTGGGTTAAGCGTCCAACTCCTGGTTTTGGCTCAGGTCATGATCTTGCTGCTTCATGGGTTCGAGCCTTGTGTTGGGCTCTGTGCTGGCAGCATGGAGCCTGCTTAGGATTCTCTCTCTCCCTCTCTCTCTGTGCCTCCCCCACTCGTGCTGTCTCTGTCTCTCTGGAAATAAATAAATTAACTTTAAAAATTAAAAAAAAAAAGAAATAAGGAAAAGAGGAAGGTCATAATGAGTCCTTTGGTGCTGATTGCAGTTGGTGGAGTTGGAAATAACAGTGTAACAGTTTTTGCTATATTGTAATCTATTTATTGGCTTCTAGTTAGGAGATTTTTCATGAGTTGTTTTCCTGTTATGGGTGTGATCTATCCTTAACAAGATGTTAAATCCCTTTAGAGGAATTTCTGTCTCTTCTCTAATATTGATACAAGATGACATTGGGATATTTAGAGGACATGGTCCATATCAAATACTTCATGACTGATTCACTATCAACTTGAAAGCCTAGTAAATTGTCTTTTTCAGATTAAACTTAGAATTGCTTCCAATTTTTAAAAAATGAGACCCTTTGCTTTTATTAAAAGCCATAGATGGTCCATATACATTTAAGAGAAGCACATTTAGGTTATAAATATTCAGTCAACCAGAAATGAGCATTTTAAACTCATTACCTTGCCTCACATCTTATATCAGATACACAGTTATTTATAGGTTTTTATCAGGAAAAAATACTTTGAAATATATAACAGAAAATGTTGTTTGCTATGTACTAGTTGAAAATTTCTAGTGATCTTTGTTTGATAGACTGATTTTGCAGTAATATGCTATAGAACTCCAATTGATCAACTGTTTAATGTTGTAGCATCTCAGATGAAAACATACCAGGCACTGTTTTTGTGAAGTATCTAGGACATCTGTTGCTCCCGGGAAATCTGTCTTCCAGTTCCAGATGTAAAGCAATCTTGTTTTGTGAAGTTAATATACATATCATGAACATATCTTACCATAGTTTCTTCTTCACAGAAAGTGAGAGTCAAGGAATTTGAGGGTATTTGTGAAGACTGCCAGTGTTTCCCCTTGATTTCAGATAAGACATCATCTCAGACCTTTAAGAATTAAGCCATTTGGAATACTTGTTTGTTGCTTTTGTTTTCTTTTCAAGTTCTTAATTTTAATCCCAATTAGTTAATATACAGTGCTATACTAGCTTCAGATGTACAACATAGTGATTCAACAACTAAGTACATCACCTGGTGCTCATCAAGACAAGTGCACTGCTTAATCCCCATCAACTACTCAACCTACCTCCCCACCCTCACTCCCCCAGCAACCACCAATTTGTTCTCTGTAATCAAGAGTCTGTCTCTTGGTTTCTCTCTCTCTCTCTCTCTCTCTCTCTCTCTCTCTCTCTCTCTCTCTTTTCTCTTTGCTCATTTGTTTTGTTTTTCACATTCTACACATGAATGAAATTACATGGCAACCAATCCTCTCTGACCCATTTTGCTCAGCATAATACTCACTAACTCCATCCACATTGTTGCAAATGGCAATATTTCATTCTTTTTTTTAGGCTGAGTAATATTCTATATATCACATCTTCTTTATACATTCATCAGTTGGTGGACACTTGGACTGCTTCCATATCTTGGCTATTGCAAATAAAGCTGCTATAAATGTAGGGGTGCATGCATCACTTTGAATTATTGTTTTTGTATTCTTTGGGTAAATACTCAGTAGTGCCATTACTGGATGATAGGGTAGTCCGATTTTTAACTTTTTGAGGGACCTCCATGTTGTTTTCTACAGTGGCTGCCCCAGTTTGTGTTCCCACCAATAATGCACGAGGGGTCTTTTTTTTCCACACGATCGCCAACACCTACTGTTTCTTGTGTTGTGTGATTTTAGCCATTCTAACAGGTGTAAGGTGATACCTCATTGTAATTTTGATTGTATTTCCCTCATGGTAAGTGATGATGAACATCTTTTCATGTGTCTTTTGGCCATCTGTATGTCTTCTTTTGAGAAATATCTATTATGTCTTCTGCCCATTTTTAATTGAATTAGTTTTTGGGTGTTGAGTTGTATATGTTCTTTATATATTTTAGATACTAATCCTTTCCAATTATCATTTGCACATATTTTCTCCCATTCTGTAGGCTGCCTTTTAGTTTTGTTTATTCTTTCCTTTGCTGTGCAGAAAGTTTTTTATTTTGATGCAGTCCCAAGTTTGTTTTTGCTTTTGTTTCCCTTGCCTCAGGAGACATATCTAGGAAAAAGTTGCTACGGCCAGTGTCAAAGAGGTTACTGCCTGTGTTCTCTTCTAGGGTTTTTATGGTTTCAGGTCTCACATTAAAGTCTTTCATCCATTTTGAATTTATTTTTGTGTATGGTATAAGAAAGTAGTCCAGTTTCTTTCTTTTCCATGCTGCTGTCCAGTTTTCCCAGCACCATTTGTTGAAGAAACTATCCTTTTCTCATTAGATGTTCTTTGCTGCTTGGTCAAAGATTACTTGACCAAACAGTTGTAGGTTTATTTCTGGATTTCCTATTTTGTTCTTTTGATATATGTATCTTTTTTGTGTGTGTGCTCGTACCATACTGTTTTGATCATTACTGCTTTGTAATATAACTTGAAGTCCGGAATTGTGATGTCTCTAGATGTGCTATTCTTTTACAAGGTTGCTTTGGCTGTTTGGGGTCTTTTGTCGTTCCATACAAATTTTAGGATTGTTTTTTCTAGTGCTGTGATCAATGCTGTTGGTATGTTCATTAGGGTTGATTTAAATGTGTAGATTACTTTGGATAGTATAGACATCTTAATAATATTTTTACTTCCAATCCTTGAGCATGGAATGTCTTTCCATTTCCTAGTGTCATCTTCAATATCTTTCATCACTATTTTATAGTATAGGCCTTTCACCTCTTTGGATAGACTTCTTCATAGGTATCTTACTGGTTTTTGTGTACTTGTAAATAAGGCTGATTCCTTAATTTCTCTTTCTGCTGCTTCATTATTGGTGTATAGAAATGCAACATATTTATGTAGATTGATTTTATGTCCTGCAACTTAACTGAATTCATTTATCAATTCTAGCTGTTTTTTTCATGGAGTCTTTTGGGTTTTCTCTATATAGTATCATATCATCTGCAAATAGTGAAAGTTTAACATCTTCCTTACTGATGTGGATGCTTTTTATTTGTTTTTGTTGTCTGATTGCTGTGGCTAGGACTTACAGTACTATGGGATAGAAGTAGTTAGAGTGGGGCTCTTGGGTGGCTCATTCGGTTAAGCATCCAACTCTTCATTTCATCTCAGGTCCTGATCTCATGGTTCTTGAAATTAGCCCTGTGTCAGGCCCTGTGCTGACAGTGTGGAGCCTGCTTGGGATTCTCTCTCCTTCTCTCTCTGCCCCTCCCCTACATGTGTGCTCCCCTCAAAAATAAATAAATAAACATTTTTTTAAAAAGAGAAGTAGTGAGAGTGGATATAGCTGTCTTGTTCTCATCCATAGAGGAAAACTTCTCAGTGTTTCCCTTTTAAGGATCATGTTAGCAGTGCGTTTTTCAAAGATGGCCTCTATTATGTTGAGGTATGTTTCCTCTAAACCTGTTTTGTTAAGGGTTTTATCATGAATGGATATTGTTCTTTGTCAAATGCTTTTTCTGCATTTATTGAAATGATCATACGGTTCTTATCCTTCATCTTATTGATGTGATGTATCATATTGATTGATTTGCAAATATTGAGCTACTCTTGTAACCTATGTAACACAATGATGTGTTCATTGATATAAGTGGGGTACTAAAGTCCCTTACTATTATTGTATTATTGATCCATTCCTTTATGTTTATTATTAAACTGTTTTATGTATTTGGGTGCTTTTGTGTTGGGTGCATAAATATTTACAATTGTTTTATTTTTTTATTGCTTCCCTTATTCTTATATAGTATCCTTATTTGTCTCTTGTTACATTCTTTGTTTTAATGTCTAGTTTGTCCAGTACCTTTTGGAAACTTTTTAGAAAAAAGGCAATGTCTCATTCAACATAGCAAAACTTTCTGATGTTTATGTCACCGTTTTTTCCTCCCTAATATAGGACAATCTTTAAGATATTTACCACATATCTAGATATTTTCACTTTGGTTTTAGTCTCAGTGTAGCAGTCATCTCTGTAACTGACCCATTCCTTTCATTACCCCTCCATCTTCTATTAACTTTTATAGATAAATTCTGGTTTCTTTAAGCCATAAATCTCCAACCCTTTCCACATACTACCAAATCTGGATTAATTTCTTCAACAGTTAGGGAAACTGGCACCTAAACTTTAGAGTTACAGGAAACCTCATGCCTTCTGAGTCGCCTTCCCCATGTTGATGATCATTGATCAAACATTTGAATGCTAGGGTACTCAAGAGAATGACTAATGTTGAAATACTGGAATGTTCTTCCATTGCTGCATGGTAATATATTCTTCAGAGTTCTTCAATTAGAAATAAAGGGACCAGGGGTGCCTGAGTGGCACAGTCAGTTGAGCATCTTGATTTCAGCTCAAGTTATGATCCCAGCGTCATGGGGTTGAGCCCCACGTTGGTCTCCATGCTGAATGTGGAGCCTGCTTAAGATTCTCTCTCTCTGTCTCTCTTCCTCTGCCCCTCTCCCCTGCTAGCTCTCTCTCCATATCTAAAAAATAAAAAACAACAAAATAAAAATGAAGAAACCAGTTTTCAGTTGCTTATAAAACCCTACAGATATATTTCATGTATTAAGCTTCTGAGTTTTATATTTTGCCTTTATTTGCAAAATAGTATTTTTTTCTTTTTCAAGCAAAGGCAATTTTTCTTACTGTTGCTCAAATTTTAATAAGATAGCACTTATGCTTTTTTCCCCCACTTTTCCCATTTTTCTTTTTTTCATCAGTCCATTTTCCTTTTGAAGGAATAGAAAATTCCAGATTATTTCCCTCTTCTTTTGTGTGTCACTTTGGAAGAAAATCTCTCAAGGACTGTGATTCCTTGAAAACCAGAGAAATAAAGCCAGGCACATGTTCTCTTTTCCTTTATGTTTGAACTGTCCACTAAATATCTCCATAGTGTGAATGATTTTGAAAGCATTTCTTTTCTGTAATGTCTGTCAATTTTAAATATATTCTGCATTATACAGTGATAAGATCAGAATACATTTAGACAGTACCATAAGTTATCTTTCTAGAAAAGCAAAACTAATGTTATATTTACTCTCTTTTTTGTGACAGGAGTTATTCCCTCTGAGAGATGGATAGTAAATTTTGACCAGGACCTTTTAGATGGCCTTGTTTTTGCAACACAATTGGGAGCCTATTGTCCATTTTTGGTAAGAGTCATTTTTATGCAGAATGGTATTTATTATTTGAAAGAACTTAGTAATTAAAATTCAAAGTATTGTCTATAAGCTGATTCTTTTAAATGTTTTTTAAACATTTAAAAAGTCACACCTGAATATGAATGGCTAGTATTCTATTTTTGTTTATTCTGTTATTTTGATTGTGATAATCTATTTCCAGATGTTAATATTTAAACGATTCTTTGCTAGGGGCACCTAGGTGGCTCAGTCATTTAAGCATCCGACTTCAGCTCAAGTCATGATAACACAGTCCATGGGTTAAAGCCCTACATCGGGCTCTGGGCTGATAGTTCAGAGCCTGGAGTCTGTTTCAGATTCTGTCTCTGTCTCTGTCTCTGTCTCTCCCTCTCCTCCTCCCCCACTTGCACTCTGTCTCTCTCTCTCTCAAAAATCTTAAAAATCTTTTAAAAATTAAAAAAAAATAAATGATTCTTTGCTAAACTAAAGAGAACAGTTAAAAAGCAGTAATTTTTATTCTATTACTAAAGATTTGATTGTTGTCTTTTCAAGATTGAGTCACATCTTATAAATATGTATACACAACCAAAAAGTTCTGAACAGTATCTGCACAACTGCCTGATCATTGTGAATGTACTTCGTGAAATTGGCTTTGACACTGACATACAGGTGGGTGCCTTTATATCACACAGTCCATAAGTATGAGTTTCTTGTTTTCACATTATTTTCTAATCTTATTACGTATGATTGGAAAATAAAAATTGTATATTCTTAGTTTATAAAATGTGATTTTTGTAGGTGTACAATGTGATGATTTAATATACAATGTGAAATGATTACCACAATTGAGTTAATTAACACATCTATCCCCTCACATACTTACCATTTTGTGTGTGTGTATGTGTGTGTGGTGAGAACACTTAAGATCCAACATCTCCCCATTTCCCCCATCTCCCTCTGGTGGCAACCACCATTCTACTCTCAGGTTCCATGGATTTGACTTTTTTGGATTCCACATACAATTGAAATAAAAAAAAAAAAATACTTGCCTTACAGTGTCTGGCTTATTTTACTGAGCATAATGTCCTCCCGTTTCATCCATGTTGTCACAAATGACAGGATTTCTTTTTTATGACTATTCCATTGTAAGTATATACCACATTTTCTTTATCTATTCATCCATCGACAGACAGGTTGTTCCAGATCTTTGATATTGTGAATAATGCTGCAATTGAATGTGGGTGTGCAAATATCTCTGAGATGCTGATTTCATTTCCTTTAGATATATATCCAGAAATAAGGTTGCTGGACCATATGGTAGGTCTGTTTTTAATTTTTTAGAGGACTCCCATACGGTTTTCCATAATGGCTATATAACAAGGCACATTTCCATCAACAGTGTGCAAAGATTCCCCTTTTTCCACATCCTTGCCACTGCTTCACCTCTCTTTATATATATATATATATATATATATATATATATATATATATATATATATATATATATTTTAATATATGAAATTTATTGTCAAATTGGTTTCCATACAACACCCAGTGCTCATCCCAAAAGATGCCCTCTTCAATGCCCATCACCTACCCTCCCCTCCCTCCCACCCCCCAACAACCCTCAGTTTGTTCTCAGTTTTTAAGAGTCTCTTATGCTTTGGCTCTCTCCCACTCTAACCTCTTTTTTTTTCCCTTCCCCTCCCCCATGGGTTTCTGTTAAGTTTCTCAGGATCCACATAAGAGTGAAACCATATGGTATCTGTCTTTCTGTGTATGGCTTATTTCACTTAGCATCACACTCTCCAGTTCCATCCACGTTGCTACAAAGGGCCATATTTCATTCTTTCTCATTGCCACGTAGTACTCCATTGTGTATGTAAACCACAATTTCTTGATCCATTCATCAGTTGATGGACATTTAGGCTCTTTCCACAATTTGGCTATCGTTGAGAGTGCTGCTATAAACATTGGGGTACAAGTGCCCCTATGCATCAGTACTCCTGTATCCCTTGGGTAAATTCCTAGCAGTGCTACTGCTGGGTCATAGGGTAGGTCTATTTTTAATTTTTTGAGGAACCTCCACACTGTTTTCCAGAGTGGCTGCGCCAGTTTGCATTCCCACCAACAGTGCAAGAGGGTTCCCGTTTCTCCACATCCTCTCCAGCATCTATAGTCTCCTGATTTGTTCGTTTTGGCCACTCTGACTGGCGTGAGGTGATATCTGAGTGTGGTTTTGATTTGTATTTCCCTGATGACACCTCTCCTCTTTTTTGATAATAGTTATTTTAAAAGGTGTGAGGTAATATCTCCTTGTGGTTTTGATTTATATTTCCCTCATGGTTAGTGATGTTGAACACCTTCTCATGTACCTATTGGCCATTTATATGTTTTCTTTGGGAAAGTGTTAGTTGACTCCCTGTTCTCATATTTTGTAAGATCTTGCTGAAATGTGGAATTTGAAATATGACTTCACAAAAATCTGGATATTTTGAAATCTATATAATTAATGTATATCCAGCTGTGTGTGATAAGAAGGTACCTCTAAAGATAGCTCCAGTTTTCTTAAACCCTAAGACTGAAGTTGAGTGATTTAGTAACACTACTTAAGCTCTAAGAATTAATTAAAGGAGCAAAGTTGTTTGAATATAGATGCATTATCATTTATTAATTTAGCTAAAAAAACTTTCACTTTGGTTTTAAAATAAATATTCATGTAGAGATCGCAGTGGCAATATATATTACTACATTTGGATCTCCAAGTTCTAATTCCATCTGGCTTTTTACATCAGGTTCTCATCAGTAATCAAAAAGATTATATGCTTACTATTTTTAAGCTCTTTGTTAGAGTGATAAAATAGTATAATAAATGATTTCTTACTTTGAAGAATATACAAAGTCATTGGATAATCTAGATATATACATATTAAATGATAAATAACATTCTACTCATGTAATTGTCATAAAATGAAAAAAATAAAGTGTAGAATTCAGATAAGGAAGAGATCAGTATGATCTAGATTGATCCATCAAAGACTGTGTGGAGAAGGCAGTGCTTATTTGGGTTCTTGAAGGGTGGATTGGATCTGGATTGGTAGTGGTAAGAGAGGAAGGAGTTTACTCAGAGGAAATAACATAAACAGAATGTCGAATGGAATATTTGACATACATTAAGGAAATTCTGTGAATAGATTCCTTAGTTGAATTTTGGGATTAGAAAAAATCAATATAGGTATATATTGGGATATTGGATGTCAGCATAAAAAGTCAGAAGTTTACGATGGGGTATTATGGGCATAAAGATAATTGCTTTCATAACTATGGTCGGAATGGACTTGATGGGAGAGGGACTGGAGATAGGGAACACAGACCAATCAAAATATAATTTCATTTAGTCAAGGTGAAAAGTGTTTTCTCTACTCATGACATTTAAATGGAAACTAAAAATAATAAGCTGATATAGGAGACATTTGAGATTTGCTAGTTCTTGTTAACAGTCACAAAAGATGGGCACAGAAGAAAGACCATTACAACTAACTCTTGAGTTTTCCGTTCCATGATGCAAGAGAGATTGATGATGCCAGTGCCCACATATGGCTTGGTATAAAGTTGTTCCTTATACCTGCTGGAGAAATAACATTTCATAATAGCTTGCTTTTCCTTGTACTAAAGTCACTTGCATGTTAAACTCACTTTGTTTCAGGTCTGACATTTACATTCTTTTATATTGGTGTAGCTGTAAAGAGAAACTGTATTGTAGGATTTGACCAGAGCTTTCTTTTATAAGAGAGCTTCAAAGATAAATTGCAATGAAAGACTTTCGTTTGGGAGAACAAAAATACTACATTTTCTGTCAATTAAACAAATTGAATATCCTCCACAAAAGACACTGGATAGACCCTGCAAAGGGTACAGATATGATTAAACCACAGTTATGCCTTCAAAGCTGTATTAATAGTGACAAGTATATGAGAAAGAGCTGATGCAAAACAGATAGTGAATGCACAATATACATGGAAGAGATGTGATATGGGAATCAAAAGGGACAGGAATCATTCTGGTACAGGAACCAAGAAGAGTTGCATGGGGCATTTGATGTTTAAGGTGGCCCTTGAAAATTTGGTATGGGTTCACAAGAAACTGAAAATATTTTTGTTTTTGAAAATATAGTTCATCATACCCTGTAATTCTCTCCTTTGTTTTTTTATTGCCTCAGGTACATTGTCTCAAAAGTTTTATTTTATTGTATAGCCAAAACATATTTTAAAATGTGAGTATCTAATACATAAAAACATAGAGAAGGTGTCTAAAATTTGATGAATGGCGAAATTGACAGCTAACTGATAAATTACCAAGTTTTTACCAACCAGTTCCTATTCCTTAACTTTTTATCAGCCTGGATTTGCCTACCACATTAAATAGCAATGTTTAAAAATATGAAATTAACTTAACCATAGTGAATGAATGCTGATGCTTAGCACTGGTTCACATTTAAGAGAAATTAAATTCAACACTGGACATATTTATTACTGTTTAAGTTTCTTATTTATTGTGTTCTTTGCAAGTGTGGAATCAGCTGGCTATGTTTCTGTGGCTATGTTGTGTCCTGTTATGGAATCCTGCTAGCTAGAATGTAACAATTATTTACATATTCTCCCTTTTATGACAGCTTTATATTTAAAGCAAAAATATGGTGTGAATTGTTTGGACTCAGTGTAGAATGTAATTTTTGTCCCTTATGTAGAGAAATGGATCTAAAAAATAAATACGATAGTTAACAGAAGTTGTAGTATACCTAATTCACTGAGTAGTTATGGGAGCTAATGTTGAATAGATATCCTAACTTTTCTCTTAAAAATTTTGTTTGATTTTATCAACTTGGATGCTTATAGCATTAAGTAACAGAATTAATGAGTGAAAGTGCTTTACAAATAAAAAAAAACTGAACATTTTACATTAAAGTCAGGCATTAGGAGATTATAAGGATAGTTTCTTAGTAAAGCTATTAGAGATTCATTTTTGCTCAGCCCTTCTCAGCCTGCTGGCTTTGTTTTAGGCATGTGCACTAATAACCACAAATTTCTACTGAAATTCTCCTGTAACACCTTTATACAGCTATTCTTGAGGCTGGTTGAGTAGCACCTCTTCTTCCATAAGGTAAACCTTTTCCAGTGGTCTCCAGCATCTTTCCCATTACATGTCATTGACTGTAATTACAGCTCATGCTTCTGGCTAACCCAGTGTTTGATGAAAGTAATGAAACAGGCACAAAAATTGGGATTCTTAGGGAAAAGGAAACGAGAAAATTGCTTCTGGGAAGGTAGTCAACAGTGTTTTCTGTCGAATTAGAGTATGTCACTGGGTACTGCTAGTTATGGTTGGTGTCCAGTTGGAAAGCTAGTAGTATCTTAAAGTCGTAGCAAATTAAATCGACCATGAAGGTCAATATTATCTCAGCTCTTCTTGTTACTGATGAGAAAACTGAGGTCCTGGAAAACCAATTGATTTAATCAAGATCATGGCACTGTATCGTAGCAGGACTTGAATTAGGTTTACCAGATTTCTCCTCCAGCATTTTTCTCTATTATGACCTTTTTTGCTTAATTCTTCATCTTTTATGAAGCTAGTTGGAAAATACTATCATTGGGGGGGAGGGTGGAAATGAACCAATACAGTTAAAGTTATTCTAGGTTAGCCCTGTATAGAGAAAGTAATGATTATATCTTTGAAAGATATTTCACCTAAAAATCTTGTTTCAAACAAACCTAACTTATTTAACATTTGGATTTTCAAGCCTGGGATTGGCTAAGGTGTAATTGCTTTCGATTATGTTCATTGGAATTTATTATAAGGAAAGTAAGGATGTTCTTTTCTCTGTTTTTTTTCAGTCTAATATCTTAATGATGAAACATTTTTTCCATTAAGATAAATGTATTTTTTTTAATTACCAAATTATTACATTTTCAGCCCATTATATATTTTTCAAAGATAATTTTTGGGAATAATTCTATATTGCTACCTATATATTTGATTCTGTAATCACTAAAAAAAAGTGTTCAAAAGGCTTTTATTGACCTGAGACTTGAGCCTAGAGTGTTCTGCCACTAATCTTCCCCTTTCCCCAACAAACACATTTCCCATCACCCTAGACAGCCCTCTTTGAATCACACTCATAGGCTGGCCCATTCCAAAGGGCCCAGCAGCACCATATTTTTCACTTTGTGGGAATTAAATTCTGTATTTAGTTTTTTAGTTTGTTTCTATCTCAAATAATTTTCCTTCATCTGTTGACCAGTGTTGTCTTTCATGAAGAAATGTGAGACCATAGAATACGGATGAGAAACTTTGGAGTCTTGGTGTATTTCTCAGTTTTCCTCAAATCAAGGTCACCAACAGCTTTCTACCCTGCAGAAGTAGGTCACCTCCCTTAGTTTTTACTAATAATCCCCTCCCCAGGAACTTTTATTGGTTAGTCTTACTGATTATTGACAAAGCAAGAAAGAACAAACTCTTCTCTTCTTTCAAAGAGGGAAAAGAACGTATTTGGGGATATGGACTAGGAGGTGATCATAGGAGCTGTCTTTATTTGCTGGTAATTGCTGCTGAACTTCAGAGTCAAGTGCATTAGTCCCCCATAACAGCATTAGGTCTCCTTGACTCCCACAATAGTTGCATTTCCAACTGGATCATTTTCAGTTACTAACTTGAATGCATGCGATTAAATCATAGTGTGTCTTCATTTTATGAAAGTGTAGAGGGCTCCCTGTACATTGACAATTGCTTCTTTATCTGTGGTGTTTTATGTGTTTGAATTTTTGCCTTAGACCATTCTCAATACTTTTTTGTTATGAATAATTCTTTCCTACCACCTTCACATTGTCCAAGGACATTGTAGGTACTACATGATCTGATACAAAGAATCCTTCCTCCTACTTCTGACTCTCCTTTTTGTATTCAGTGTACATTCAGGCTGTGTTGATTGCCCCTGCTATTATTCCTTTGCAATTCTGGGTTTTATCTCAAATCTGTTCCAACAACCATCACTAATTTATCTTGGTTATCAATATAATTACATTTTCTGACTTATTACAATTTGTACGTTCTGGGAAAAGTATTTTCCAACCCCCTGCCGTGCCGCATCTGCCTGAATTGTTGCTCCTGTGTTATTCCTTGTTGAGAAATCCAGGCCCTCACCCTGGCTTCCACACCCTGCACAGTGTGGCCCTGGTGCTCCTTAGTCTTTTCACATGCTACTTGTCCCTCCTTAGACCTTACACATGATTTAAATTACACTTCATTAACAAAGAAACCCCCTACTTCCCTAGACACCTGCACTGTAGTTCTTTGCCTTACTGATGGAATATATCATTTTCTGCACACCAAACATAACCTTTATAAACTCCAAACATTCTTCAGGGCCATCTCATGGGCTACCTACTCCCTTAAACTTTTTGCTTGAAACTCTTGCCTTCTTTTACCTCAGTAGTTGGTCTACTTCCCAGTTTTCTTTTCTGCTATATATGGTACTTTAAATCAGGGATGGTGTCTTAGTCACATTAGTAGTTCTAGTGCATGATATTTTTATGACCTCTGACTAGCTTTTGTGGAGGCTTTGAGGCTGTGAGGTCATTGTTATACTTAGAACACATCTAATTCATCTCTTAACACCTAGGTCAAGCCCTTCTGATTCACAGCAATAATCTGTTTACTGTGTTTACAATTCAGTGTCATTGTCAACTAGTAACATTTTAAAATGTTTTAAAGTAATACAATAATTGATATAGTGCTTTAGCTCTTTTTCTGTATTTTATCTGTATATCCTCTAATTTATATTTCACTTCTTTGAAACCAGGCCACTGACATCTGTGATCCTAACCCAATCCTGATGCTCATGCTTTGTGTCTACATGTATGAAAGGCTCCCTATGTATCTCCCCAAGAAGGTGGTGCCCTTTTATTGTACTCTACATGACACTGTGCTAAGACAGGTAAGGATATATTTGGGGCCAAAATATGTGGAGGTAAACACTTCCCAGGGGTTTTAGTAATTTCTTTTGCAACCCAAAATTAACACAAGTATCGATATGATGAGATAAGCCTTAGCTAATGTTGCTCCTCTTAAGCCAAAGGTATAGCAGAGTGAAAGGGACAATTTTTGCTTAATAGTAATCACCACCTGCAATGAAATGATGACTCTAATTCATTTGGTGAATGGGGTTTGCGGAGATAGAAAATGAAAGGTACTTTGAAGGGCAAATTTTCTCAGGAAAAGTGGGACACATTTCATGTACAAGGGGACTGACACCATAAGTGAAAATTTGTGTTCTGAATGTACTTAACGTTCCTTAAGGGAGTTTACAGACCCAGATGGATTTTGTTCAAATGAGGATATAGAGAGGAAAATACTAAAGTGCTCGTGACAAGGGCCACCTAATTCCCACTGAAGGATGTTATGTGTGTGGGAGCTGCTAAATGTTTAACAGTGAATTTTTTACTTTGCATAAAAAAGTCAAAAATGAAATCTGAAGTCCTGTGATAATAACAAACCTATGTAAATATGTACATATTTATCAAGTGTTCTCTTTGAGAAATACCTTGTCAAGGATCATTGACCTTTGTTTTTCAAGCTGTTTGTCTCATATTTACACTTGTGAAATATCATCTAGGATACAATTTTTTTAAGTTTTATTTATTTATTTTGAGGGGGGAGGGGCAGAGAGAGAGGGACAGAGAGAGAATCCCAAGTGGGCTCCACACTGTCAGCTCAGAACCCGACGCAGGTCTCGAAATCACAAACCATGACATCTTGACCTGAGCCGAAATCAAGACTTGGACACTCAAATGACCAAGCCACATGGGCACCCCTAGGATACAATTTTAAATAGCTTATATTTATATAAGATTGTCCCTTCTACTGGTGTTCATAAAATCTTCAACCAGATTTATAGGTCTCTTCTTATTCCTTTCTGAGGACACTATGCACTGATAGAGTCTTATTCTTTACAAAAATTACTTTACCTCTTTGGTCAGATCATGTTTATTCCTTTTTTTCAGGCTGTTTTATGTCTTTCTCTTCATATTTAGTTGGGAGGGTGTAATTTTATATTTTTGATACAAAACTTGTCTGTATTTGGTCGTCAGAAGATATGTCTTGGTGATTTTGGGTTTGTAAGTGCAACCTCTGAAAAAACTAGGTAGCCTCTGTGACGATACGAGTGATGGTTGGTAAGGACTCAGATAAAAATCTGGAAACACTCAGATTCTTGTCTAAAAGTGTAAAGGGCTCAGTTTGGGGTAAGGAAAGCCCCTTGTGATTTTTTGTTAGTAAACAATGAGATAAAATTCCTTTTCACAATTTTTTTTTCTTTTTTGGTCAGGAAAAGAAGACATACAACTCTTTAGAGCATTTTTTCAACAGTATTTACTCTGATAATTCCTTCACTGCAATGACTTTCAAAACCTAGAGCTGTAATTATACTGGAGAGGTCTTTTGACTTCAAAATAAAATTTCTAAAGAGTTAGAAATGTTTTGATTAAGCCTGAAGAAGGTAGGAGGAGTCTGAATTAGATTAAGCAGTGATTTATTACTGTTAGGTATTATTACCAGTTCTCTAATTCTGTCCATGTGTTTTTATTTCTTTATGCCTTTTATGTGCCATTATTTTTAAAAACTAGTTAATAACACAAGGTAATGTTTAAACATAAATTTGAATTATGTTAAAAATCAAATTAATGCATATTAAAACAGAAACATTTCTTTCCACCTTTAGCTCTTTACTAGAAATAATGTTCCAATCTTAAGATTATAGATTAAATTGGGGTCCCTGGGTAGCTCAGTCATTTAAGCATTGGACCTCAGCTGAGTCATGATCTCACCATTTGTGGGTTCGAGCACCGCATCAGACTCTGTGCTGACAGCTCAGAGCCTGGAGCCTGCTTCAGATTGTGTGTCTCCATTTGTCTCTCTGCCCCTCCCCTGCTCATACTCTGTGTCTCCCCGTCTCAAAAATAAACATTAAAAAAAGACTACAAATGAAATTATGCAAATATAACTTATTTTTCACATATGTAGAGTATGTCTTGAAGATAACAAAAATTAAATATAAATGCAAAAAAACTGTCAGTTACAGCAAGCTTTAATTTTAAATTTCATTTAAGAAAATCACTGATTTGAGGGGTGCCTGGGTGGCTCAGTCGGTTAAAAGCATCTGACTTCAGCTCAGGTCATGATCTCACAGTTCACAAGTTTGAGCCTGGCGTTGGGCTCTGTGCTGACAGCTCAGATCCTGGAGCCTATTTCAGATTCTGTGTCTCCTTCTCTCTCTGCCCCTCCTCCGCTCATTTTCTCTCTCTCTCTCTCTCTCTGAAAAATGAATAAACATTAAAAAAAATTAAAAAAGGAAGAAAATCACTGATTTGGAAATTGCTGAGAATGTTTGACATAGTTTGCCACTATGCATCAACTCCAAAGTAAAGAATAATCTCAAGAAATTACTACTATAATTGAAAATCTATTTCTCTAACTTTATGTCACTAATAGAAACATAGAATCCTGGAACCAGTAAGAAATAGAGGGATCAGTGAAAACAAAATGTAGAGTGCAGTGATTTTCTGAGACATTTTTTAATGCATTTGAACTTTTTTCCCACCTTTTTGAAACAAAATTCACAGAGAAGCACAGCAGTTGAAGGTAAGTATTAATTAGTGAAACATAAGCTTTTCTTACAAAAGGTGAAAAAGAGGAATTGAGGCTCCCAAGCTTTCTTTCCTTCCTTTGAACAACTTTCCCTTATCCCCATTTACCATTTAACCACCCCTGCACGGAATCCTAGGTGGCGTGATATCACCGGACTGGCGTGAGGTGATATCTGAGTGTGGTTTTGATTTATATCATTTTATACCATTTTATTTTGCAGCTCGTTGATAGCATTTTTTAGCTCCTCCTGACTGTTCCTTAGTCCCTTGATCTCTGTAGCAAGAGATTCTCTGCTGTCCTTTATACTGTTTTCAAGCCCCGCGATTAATTTTATGACTATTATTCTAAATTCACTTTCTGTTATATTGTTTAAATCCTTTTTGATCAGTTCGTTAGCTGTTATTTCCTCGACGTCTTTTTGAGGGGAATTCTTCCGTTTCGTCATTTTGGTTAGTCCCTGGAGTGGTGCAGAACTGCAGGGCACTTCCCTTGTGCTGTCTTGAATTACCTGCATTGGTGGGCGGGCCCGCAGTCAGACCTGATGTCTGCCCCCAGCCCACCGCTGGGGCCACAGTCAGACTGGTGTGTGCCTTCTCTTCCCCTCTCCTAGGGGCGTGATTCACTGTGGGGTGGCGTGGCCCGTCTGGGCTACTTGCACACTGCCAGGCTCGTGGTGCTGGGGATCTTGCTATTAGCTGGGGTGGATCGGCAAGGTGTACAGGGGCGGGAGGGGCAGGCTCAGCTCGCTTTTCCTTAGGAGATCTGCTTCGGGAGGCGCCCTGTGGCACAGGGAGTCAAACCCGCCAGAGGGATGGACCCGCAGAAGCACAGTGTTGGGTGTTTGCATGGTGTTAGCAAGTTCCCTGGCAGTAACCAGTTCCCTTTGAGATTTTGGCTAGGGGATTGGCGAGGGAGATGGCGCTGGCAAGCGCCTTTGTTCCCTGCCAAGCTGAGCTCTGTCGTCCTGGGCTCAACAACTCTCCCTCCCATGGTCCCCCAGCCCTCCTTCTCTCTGAGCAGAGTTGTTAGCTTATAATCTTCCAGATGTTAAGTCCCGCTTGCTGTCAGAACACACTCCATCCGGCTCCTCCGCTTTTGCAAGCCAGACTCGGGGGCTCTGCCTGGCCGGCGGGCCGCCCCTCCGCCCCGGCTCCCTCCCGACAGTCCGTGGAGCGCTCACCGCCTGTCCACCCTTCCTACCCTCTTCCGTGGGCCTCTCGTCTGCGCTTGGCTCCGGAGACAACGTTCTGCTAGTCTTCTGGCGGTTTTCTGGGTTATTTAGGCGGTGTAAGTGGAATCTAAGTGATCAGCAGGATGCGCGCTGAGCGCAGCGTCCTCTCACGCTGCCATCTTCCCCTAACTCCACGTTAGGAAAATTTTCATGATTAAAATGTATAACCTGCTTTGATGAAAATAAGTGTTAAATTATATATTTCTAAAGTTCATGATATTATTTATACTCTCTTCTTCAATATAGATTTTACTGAAAAATTCAAGCTTGAAAAACTTGGTGTATAATGCTACAATTGTTGGGAAAGATGCTGCTGACTTCTCCCTTTCCCAAACTGGGAACATTGTGACAATATCTTCAAAGTAAGTGGGGGTTTTTTTGCTTTTTAAATTTTACTTCACTGAAAATATCAGCCCTAGAGATTTAATGTGTATTATAATTTTAAAAGAGTGACCTGGTTTTGTTTTTAACTGGTTTATATATAATGAAAGATCATCACTCAAACATAGATAAATTATGTATATGTTGCTGAGATTCCTCACCAATTTTGTTAAAATAATTCTAACAACATAAAACAGTTGCTTTTAATATATGCTTTTAGTTTGAGTTTATTTTGCATGCATATAGGCCATAGAGTTTAGACTATAAGTTGTTTATGTACTGCAGTTCTGTTCCCTGTAAGAAACTCTAACCAGTGTGTGCTAAATTTATATATATATATATATATATATTTATATTGTTTACTTAAGTATATTTTATATAGATTATATTATGGATAACATTTTATATGGTTCTTTTTATGTTATCTATAGTTGTTTCTGAGTAATGTGCTCATTGCAGAAAATTTAGAAGCTATGAATGTATGAAGAACAAAAAAAGTCAAAGACTGATAATCTTACCTGAAAAACACCTTCAGTGTTGCCATTATTCTCTTGCCCTTCGCTGTCATTGTGTTTATATGTATGAACACACACTTCCAAATCGTAGTGATTTTCTTTAAAGTCTCATTTCTATCTGATTCTGTTCTCATAATGCGTTTTTTAAATGTTTCTACTACTACTCTCCTACTTTCCGAAATAAAGTACAAATGAAGCCCCTAGAACATAGTCTTGAAAAGTTAAATATGAGTATAATATATTACTCTTCCCAGATCAACAAATCCTATTAGATATGTCAACAGTATTAATGATAGCAAATATTCTTATTACAAAATGCAAGGATGATAAGAGTCCAGCCATGTTAGTATCACAGGGGTTCACAAATTTAATAACCACTAATTGACTTTAACCACCTTGAATTTTAGTCATTGCCTTTGCTTTATTATTTTTTCCCAATGCAAAGTGACAGAGTGTAACTACTAAAGTTATTTCACCTGGTTATCCTTTTGGTTTTTAACTATACATTAACCCTGAGTTTCTTTTCACATTGTAATCATTATTATTTCTAATATATCAAACACAGGAATAATTAGAAATAAGGGCCATTTTAATTGCTTTTAAAATACCCAGAAACCCAGTTGCAGAAGTGCCCCTGGCTTGTGTCATTAGCCCCTGTTTGTTTTCTTCAGTTACTGCTGCATGCTAAGGAGTATACAATTTATAAATTCTGCATATTCATGATTGGTACTATATCCAGATTGAACTGAATGTGAGGAAACAATTCTTCACTTACTTTCTATATTATATACTAAATTCTTCACTTAATTTCACTCTACTAATTCTTCACTTAGTTTCTATATTATAAACTAAATGACTAGAATAAAACTTGTAAAAACAGCCCACCCATTTTCTAAGTCCTACTTCTTACATGTCTGTTATAAAACACAACTGTAGTAATACAAGTTTATTTGAACAGTGTCACAGTACCATTTTTCTTCCCTTAGGACTTTGATAATTGAGATCTATTCTCTGCCCTTCATATAGGTTTATAGAAGTCAAAAGGTTTCAGGTTCCCCCACTTTTTTTTCACTCATAAACCCAGTAGGCTCTTCCAGTATTTCAAAGCTCTCAGGAAATTATTCCTAACAGCCACACTAAACTTCTCATATTGTACCTTAAGATCACATTTCAATTAATGAAATTAACACTTATAGTCTTTATTATAAGTTTAAAGCCTGTACATGTTGAAAATTTGTTACAGAAAAGTATAAAGAGGAAACAACCATTACTGAGAACTCCATCAGATAAGCAGAGTTAATTTATCAGTTCATTTCTTTGTGGTCTTTTTATATGCACAAATATGTGTTTATTATAACATATGCCTGGTTAAATATTTACGCAATAAACTCATTACATATGTAAATATTAAAATGCTTAATGCTTATTAAACATTTGTATGTACAAAATCTTTATAACATGTACTTTGTGTACCTTTTCATATTTAATCATCCTTATAGCCTAAGTGTCCCCATTTCCCAAAAGAAGAGATTGAGCAGAGACATTAAATCATTTGCCCAATTTTCGCTGCTGTTAGATGGTCAAGTGGAGATTCAAAACCAGCCAGTCTAAATGCAGAGTTTGCATTTACTCACTTGACAACAGCACATGTTGTGTATGTGTGTGTGTGTACGTGTGTGTGTGTATGTATCACATTCATACAGAGCATTCAATAAAATGTGGCTTTGACTGTTTGTAAATAATCCTGAAGATCCGTGGCAGGTAATTGTATCATGTTTTTGTTTCTCCAGGAGAGCGTTTGTGCAAATACTTCACTTGGGTGAAGCCAAGAGGCTACTTCCTATTAAATTCTCATCACTGTGACTTTTTTTCTCTTTATTCACCATTGCACCATTTATGGTCTATATAAATATAGACATATTTATAAATAATAGCTTTGTAAAGTTTTAATACACTCCAAGTGCATATTAACTGGCCATATATTCATGTATACCTGCTCACACATGTAATTACAAATACATCATATTTCCACCATGTTACACCTGTACTTTTGTTTTTGACTTATGTATCTTTTTTTAAATAAAAATCTAACTTATACATGTTTGACAAGTCAAATATGCAGAGGAGTTAAAAATAAAAAACAAGTCCCCCCCCCCCCCACCTCAAATCTGTTTCCACTTCTTGAGCCTCCTACTTTTCACTCCTTGATTTATGTCTCATTTTAGTTCTTCCCATGGTTACTTCCATAAATTGAAATAATCCATATTATTTTAGCCAATATATTTGTTATATCAACTTTAGAAAAAATGTCTTGATGTATAGCTATAATATTTAATGATCTAGTTTGCTTACATCTCCAGATTTATTGCCCTCCCTACAAACATCACTAGTTTTATCTTCTATTTATTACTTTTCCAAGGAGTAAAAATGTATTATATAAGTGTTTCTTATACCATCAGAATAAAAAGTATCTTTTGACTCCTTTTTTAAGCTGAGAATATTAATAAATTCTAAAGATATGCATATAATCCTTGAAGTCTTTTTCCTTCAAGTATATCTTTCAGAGTACTTTGCGTGTTCCTTTTATTTGGACTGATTGCTTTCCAGACCTACTGAAGAGATGTCAGTATTGGACATTTTTATTTTTCTTTGGATAGAAACTAGTACCTTTCTCTTTCTTATGTACTAACTTATTTACTAAAACCATCCTTATGAAACCTAATAAAATATGGGCGAGGTAAATTTTCCAAGATTTTCCATTTTTAGGCATTTTTTTTTTTTACTACTCTCACACTTGATTTATATTTTGCTTGGCTTATTATTCTAAGTTGAAAATATTTTTTTTCCTTATAAGTGTTAAGATAATTGTTTTGCTGCCTCATAGTATTCAATATTTGTGATGAGAAAGTCTACTATAATTCTCTTTCTCAACACCTCTAGAAGTTTCTAGGATCTTCTTTTCTGATTGTGTTCTGATAGTGATCCGGGGTGCATCAAGGAGGGTCTTTTTTTATTCACTGTCTGGGTATACAACGAGTCCTTTAACTATGGAGTTATCTTTCATAAGCACTGGAAAATTCTTTGTTTTTTTTTCATAATTACTTCCCCTCCTTTTTCACAGTTCTCATTTTCTAACCGTTAACTGTTGAATATTGAACCTGTTGATTGCATCCTTTGTGTATCTTATCACTAGTATTTTTTTATCTCATTGTTTTTTCCTCTCTTTATCAACAAGCCTTCTTTTCCAACTGTTTCCTTTGGGGAAGAGAATGGGAGAGAGTGAGAGAAAACAAGAATCTCCTAAATATGTATATTCATGAGTGCTTTCATTTTTATTAAGTGTCTCTATTTCATAGCATCCTGTCCTTAAATGGGGGTTCTAGTATCTTCATAAATGTCTCTGACTTTTATATACTCATCTCTGACCTATATTATTTATCTTCTTTTAGGTCAGTTGTTAATGTTTATTTTGATTTCAGTGTTTCCTATTTAAGGATTTACTCTAATGACTTGTGATACTTGTTCATCCATTTATATGTAATAATATGGCAATATAAAAATATATTGTGGTTCTATATATACAACCAAACCTTTACTGTAGTATGAAGAACATTCTGCTTTTACGCCAAATTGCCCAGCATTCTGCACTGACTTTTATATACTCATCTCTGACCTATATTATTTATCTTCTTTTAGGTCAGTTGTTAATGTTTATTTTGATTTCAGTGTTTCCTATTTAAGGATTTACTCTAATGACTTGTGATACTTGTTCATCCATTTATATGTAATAATATGGCAATATAAAAATATATTGTGGTTCTATATATACAACCAAACCTTTACTGTAGTATGAAGAACATTCTGCTTTTATGCCAAATTGCCCAGCATTCTGCACTGAGGAGAGTGAGGTTATCTGAATCCGATCTTACCCTCCATGTAAGTGGGCATTTCTGGAAATGGCCTCTCCAGGAGTCCACAGGCCAGCTTTGTTTCCTTATCAACCTCTGTTCAGATGCTCATTGATAGCTTCCTCTAACTAGCAGCTTTTAAAAAGATCTCTTTTATAATTTTAATGATATTTCTCTTAGATGATAAATCTAGACTTCAGATGCCACTGTGGTCTAGAACCCTGCTGTCATGTCATTTAACAAGTGCTGGACTTTGATACTGGCATGTACAGGCTCTATGATCCAGCCTCATTATTCTTGTTTGTAAAAAGGGGATCAGAATATTTAGCCACAGTTTTGTCAGTAATTAATGTAAATATATAGGCAAAACACCTAATACTGTAACTGGAACATATAGGAAGCAATGAGCATTTGCCGCCCCGCCACCTAAATTTGAAGTGCTAGTGATTCACAGATGAAAATGTGTCAACACTGCTCACAAGTGATTCAAATCTAGCAGAGTACCCTACAGCAAATACACAATAAGGATAAGGGAGGAAGAGAGAGAGAGAGAGAAGAGAGTGCATGAGAGGGGAGGGGCAGAGAGAGAATCTTAAGCAAGCGCCACACCCAGCTCAGAGCCCAATGTGGGGCTCCATCTCACAACCGTGAGATCATGACTTGAGGTGAAATCATGAGTACGACACTCAACTGGCTGAGCCACCCAGATACCCTGATAATTGTTTTATTTGTGTTGTGTGTATAGAATTAGAGGAAGATGGAAAAAAGTACCTAAGTGGTTTTGGGTTAACCATGGAAGGGTTTCCAGAAGAGATGGTGCTTAATTGTCAATATATATGGAAAATAATTAGTCCTTTTTCTAGATGCTTTTTATTTTGTAGGCATAAATACTGTTATTAGGTGGTTCTTTAAGCATCTTTTTATCTAGACTATGTAAGTTCATAGTCTTTTGTTTTTACAAATAGGGCTCAGAAAAAAATTTGTTTTCTTAAAAAAAAATGTAGCATTATCATTATCAGATATTATATAATTATATGTACCACATCCTTAGAGTCTGTCTAAATCACGATTAATAATGGCTCTTTCTGCCAGCTGTGGATTTAAATTCCCAGTGAAATCATTTATATAGAAACGATTAAACAGCTACACCAACATATAAACAAACATGTTTACTTTTGCATCTAATTTGATGATTAAATTTAGCTATAACCATAGAGTAACTGCATAAAAGTGAAAATATACTTTTGGAAAACCATTCAGTTTCTTTTTTTCTTCATTATGCTCATTGAGCCAAATGAGCATTGACATTGATTGATATGTTATATTTTTCATCTATTCCAAAAGCCAAGTTAAAGTAGCTTACAAAATATATTTAATATCAAGGATATATTTTTTAACTTTTTTTTTATGTTTATTTTTAAAAGAGAGAGAGAGGAAGACACACAATCCGAATCAGGCTCCAGGCTCTGAGCTGTTAACACAGAGTCCAGTGCAGGGCTCAAACCCACCAACCGCAAGATCATGACCTGAGCCAAAGTTGGACACTTAACTGACTGAGCCACCCAAGCACCGCATTAAGGATATTTTTTTATGAGAGGGAAGCAATTGGAACAAAAAGAAAATAAAAAGTAAAAAAAATTAAGATGAAGGCTATACACATTTTTAAAGACCTAAGACACTTAGCTAACTGGACCAGAATTTGATTCTGAACTTTCTAACACATTCAGGAAGAAATCCTTGTCATTTACATGCCTCAATATGACTACAAAATTTCAAAAGGAACGTCTATACTCAAGACAGGCTCAAATCTTCACTGTCCTAAAACCAGCCATCGACCTCATAAAAAGGATACTATATTTTAAAATGTGTTTCATAGGATTTGAGTATAAGTTCATTTATTGAATGCATGTTAGAATATGGTCATTCTAAAACACCGGTTTTTTTTTGTTTGTTTTTTTTTTTTGAACAGAAGTCCAATCTGGTAGCAAGTCCTGTTGATTTTACCAAATTTATCTTTTTTTTTTTAATGTTTATTTTAGAAAGAGAGACAGAGACAGAGAAAGACAGTGTGAGCAGGGGAGGGGCAGAAAGAGAGAGGGAGACACAGAATCCGAAGCAGGTTTCAGGCTCTGAGCTGTCAGCATAGAGCCCAATGCGGGGCTTAAACCCATGAACTGTGAGAACATGACCTGAGCCAAAGTCAGACGCTTGACAGACTGAGCTGCCCAGGTGCCCCCACCAAATTTATCTTAAGTGTGACATCTTTTCTTCTTATTCACCTGTTCCATACTAAATTTAATGTACCATCATCTTTTAATTTTTAATTTAATTTTAATCTTTTTAAATTTTTAAAAAATCATTTATTGTCAAGTTAGCTAACATAATGTGTATACAGTATAGTCTTGGCTTCTGGAGTAGGTTCCCATGATTCATCACTTACATACAACACCCAGTGCTCATCACTTTTCCAAAGAAAAGTGTGTTCATCACAAGTGCCCTCCCCAACTCCCATCACCCATTTTCACTGCATCCCCCCAAACCCCACCCCCATCAACCCTCAGTTTGTTCTCTGTATTTAAGAGTCTCTTGTCATTTGCCTTCTCTCTTTGTAATTTATTTTTTCTTCCCTTCCCCCTAAGGTTTTTTGTTAAGTTTCTCAAACTCCACATATGAGTGAAAACCTGATATCTGTCTTTCTCTGACTGACTTACTTCACTTAGTGTAATACCCTTCAGTTCTGTCCACATTGTTGCAAATGGCAAGATTTCATTCTTTTGCATCACTGAATAGTATTCCATTGTATATATATACCACACCTTCTTTCTCCATTCAACAGTGAGTGGACATTTGAGCTGTTTCCATAATTTATTGTCAAAAGCGCTGCTATAAACATTGGGGTACCTGTGGCTCTACGAATCAGCACTCCTGTATCCTTTGGATAAATTCCTAGTAGTGGTATTGCTGGGTCGAGGGTAATTCTATTTGTAATTTTTTGAGGAACCTCCATACTGTTTTCCAGAGTAGCTGCACCAGTTTGCATTCCCACCAACAGTATAAGTGGATTCCGCTTTCTCCATATCCTCACCAACATCCGTTGTTTCCTGAGTTGTTAATTTTAGCTTCTCTGACCGGTGTGAGGTGCTGTCTCATTGTGGTTTTGATTTGTACTTCCCGGATAATAAGTGATGTTCAGCATCTTTTCATATGTCTGTTGGATGTCTTCTTTGGAAAAGTATCTTTTCATGTCTTCGGCCCATTTCTTCACTGGATAATTTGTTTTTCGGGTGTTGAGTTTGATAAGTTCTTTATAGATTTTGGATACTAACCCTTTATCCAATATGTTATTTGCAAATATCTTCTCCTATTCTCTTGGTTGCCTTTTAGCTTTGCTGATTGTTTCCTTTGCTGTGCAGAAGCTATGTATCTTAATGAGGTCCCAATAGTTCATTTTTGCTCTTATTTCCCTTGCCTTTGGAGACATGTCAAGCAAGAAGTTGCTGTGCCTGAGGTCAAAGACGTTGTTGCCTGTTTTCTACTCTATAGTTATGATCATTTCCTGCCTCACATTTAGGTCTTTCATCCATTTTGAATTTATTTTTGGGTATGTTGTAAGAAAGTGGCTGTCCAGTACTCCTGTCCATGTGGCTGTCCAGTTCTCCTGGCACCATTTTCTAAAGAGACTGTATTTTTTCCACTGGATACTCTTTCCTGCTTTGTTGAAGATTAGTTGGCCATACATTTGTGGGTACAATTCTGGGTTCTCTGTTCTATTCCATTGGTATTTGTGTCAGTTTTTGTGCCAATACCATACTGCCTTGATGATTACAACTTTGTAGTACAGGCTAAAGTTAGGGATTGTGATGCCTCCAGATTTGGTTTTCTTTTTCAACATTACTTTGGCTCTTCATGGTTTTTATGGTTCCATATACATTTTAGGACTGTTCTAGCTCTGTGAAGAGTATAGGTGCTATTTTGATTGGGATTGCATTGAATGTGTAGATTGTTTTGAGTAGTATTGACATTTTAACATTTGTTCTTCTAATCCGTGTGTGTGGAATGTTTTTCCATTTCTTTGTGTCTTCTTCAAGTTTTTCATAAGCATTCTATAGTTTTCAGTGTACAGATCTTTGACCTTTTTGGTTAGGTTTATTCCTAGGTATTTTATGGTTCTTGGTGCAATTATAGATAGGATTAATTCCTTGATATCTTTTTCTCTTGACTCATTGTTGGGGTATTGAGGTACAACCAATTTCTGTACATTGATTTTATATCCTGTGACTTTGCTGAATTCATATATCAGTTCAAGCAGTTTTTGGTGGTCTTTCAGGATTTCCATGTAAAGTATCATGTCACCTGCAGATAGTGAAAGTTTGAGTTCTTCCTTGTCTATTTGGATGTTTTTTATTTCATTTTGTCGTCTGATTGCTGAGGCTAGGGCTTCCAATATTATGTTAAACATCAGTGGTAAGAATGGATAATCTTCTCGTATTCCTGATCTCAGGGGAGAAGCTTTCAGTTTTTCCCCATGGAGGATGATACTAGCTGTGGGACTTTCATATATGGCTTTTATGATGTTAAGGTGTGTTCCTTCTATCCCAACGTTCTTGAGGATTTTTATCAAGAAAGGGTGCTATATTTGTCAAATGCTTTTTCTGCGTCTATTGACAGGATCATGTGGTTCTTATCCTTTCTTCTATTAATGTGATGTATCACACTGATCCATTTACAAATATTGAACCAGCCCTACAATCCAGGAATGACTCCCACTTAATCATGGTGAATATTTTTTTTTAGTTTTGCAACATTTTCCATGTTCTTTATTTATGTTTTTGCATATCTGACAGTCCAATTTTCTAAGAGTTGAAACTATATAAATCTACAGGTTCTTCCTGTTGGGGATAGGCACAAGAAAAATCTCCTTTCATTTTTCTTTATTTAAGCAAGCATATGAGCATTCTATGGTTTTTCCAAGTCTCAGTTTTAATATTTCATCTAAAATAATTCTTAAGATGTACAAATCTGCCAAAAACCATGAGATTTTCTCCCAAAATTGTTTTCAAATGTGAATATTATTTTGATTTTTTTACTCGTATTTTTTTAATATGAAATTTATTGTCAAATTGGTTTCCATACAATACCCAGTGCTCATCCCAAATGGTGCCCTCCTCAATACCCATCACCCACCCTCCCCTCCCTCCCACCCCCCATCAACCCTCAGTTTGTTCTCAGTTTTGAAGAGTCTCTTATGCTTTGGTTCTCTCCCACTCTAACCTCTTTTTTTTTTTCCTTCCCCTCCCCCATGGGTTTCTGTTAAGTTTCTCAGGATCCACATAAGAGTGAAAACATATGGTATCTGTCTTACTCTGTTTGACTTATTTCACTTAGCATAACACTCTCCAGTTCCATCCACATTGCTACAAAAGGCCATATTTCATTCTTTCTCATTGCCACATAGTACTCCATTGTGTATATAAACCACAATTTCTTTATCCATTCATCAGTTGATGGACATTTAGGCTCTTTCCACAATTTGGCTATTGTTGAGAGTGCTGCTATAAACATTGGGGTATAAGTGCCCCTATGCATCAGTACTCCTGTATCCCTTGGGTAAATTCCTAGCAGTGCTATTGCTGGGTCATAGGGGAGGTCTATTTTTAATTTTTTGAGGAACCTCCACACTGTTTTCCAGAGCGGCTGCACCACTTTGCATTCCCACCAACAGTGCAAGAGGGTTCCTGTTTCTCCACATCCTCTCCAGCATCTATAGTCTCCTGATTTGTTCATTTTAGCCACTCAGACTGGTGTGAGGTGATATCTGAGTGTGGTTTTGATTTATATTTCCCTGATGAGGAGCAATGTTGAGCATCTTTTCATGTGCCTGTTGGCCATCTGGATGTCTTCTTTAAAGAAGTGTCTATTCATGTTTTCTGCCCATTTTTTCACTGGGTTATTTGTTTTTCAGGTGTGGAGTTTGGTGAGCTCTTTATAGATTTTGGATACTAGCCCTTTGTCCGATATGTCATTTGCAAATATCTTTTCCCATTCCGTTGGTTGCCTTTTAGTTTTGTTGATTGTTTCCTTTGCTGTGCAGAAGCTTTTTATTTTCATGAGGTCCCAGTAGTTCATGTTTACTTTTAATTCCCTTGCCTTTGGGGATGTGTCAAGTAAGAAATTGCTGCGGCTAAGGTCAGAGAGGTCTTTTCCTGCATTCTCCTCTAGAGTTTTGATGGTTTTCTGTCTCACATTCAGGTCTTTTATCCATTTTGACTTTGTTTTTGTGAATGGTGTAAGAAAGTGGTCTAGTTTCAATCTTCTGCATGTTGCTGTCCAGTTCTCCCAGCACCATTTGTTAAAGAGACTGTCTTTTTTCCATTGGATATTCTTTCCTGCTTTGTCAAAGATGAGTTGGCCATACGTTTGTTGGTCTAGTTCTGGGGTTTCAATTCTATTCCATTGGTCTATGTGTCTGTTTTTATGCCAATACCATGCTGTCTTGATGATTCCAGCTTTGTAGTAGAGGCTAAAGTCTGGGATTGTGATGCCTCCTGCTTTGGTCTTCTTCTTCAAATTTACTTTGGCTATTCGGGGCCTTTTGTGGTTCCATACAAATTTTAGGATTACTTGTTCTAGATTCGAGAAGAATGCTGGTGCAAGTTTGATTGGGATTGCATTGAATGTGAGATAGCTATGGGTAGTATTGACATTATAACAACATTTATTCTTCCAGTCCATGAGAACGGAATGTTTTTCCATTTCTTTGTATCTTCTTCAATTTCCTTCATAAGCTTTCTATACTTTTCAGCCTACAGATCTATTACATCTTTGGCTAGGTTTATTCCTAGGCATTTTATGCTTCTTGGTGCAATTGTGAATGGGATCAGTTTCTTTATTTGTCTTTCTGTTGCTTCATTATTAGTTTATAAGAATGCAAGTGATTTCCGTACATTGATGTTGTATCCTGCAACTTCGCTGAATTCATATATCAGTTCTAGCAGACTTTTGGTGGAGTCTGTCGAATTTTCCATGTATAATATCATGTCATCTGCAAAAAGCGAAAGCTTGACTTCATCTTTGCCAATTTTGATGCCTTTGATTTCCTTTTGTTGTCTGATTGCTGATGCTAGCACTTCCAACACTATGTTAAACAACAGCGGTGAGAGTGGACATCCCTGTCGTGTTCCTGATCTCAGGGAGAAAACTCTCAGTTTTTCCCCGTTGAGGATGATATTAGCTGTGGGCTTTTCATAAATGGCTTTTATGATGTTTAAGTATGTTCCTTCTATCCCGACTTTCTTGAGGGTTTTTATTAAGAAAGGAAGCTGAATTTTGTCAAATGCTTTTTCTGCATCGATTGACAGGATCATATGGTTCTTATCTTTTCTTTTATTAATGTGATGTATCACATAGATTGATATGCAAATGTTGAACCAGCCCTGCAGCCCAGGAATGAATCCCACTTGATCATGGTGAATAATTCTTTTTATATGCTGTTGAATTCGATTTGCTAGTATCTTATTGAGAATTTTTGTATCCATATTCATCAGGGATATTGGCCTGTAGTTCTCTTTGTTTGCTGGGTCTCTGTCTGGTTTAGGAATCAAAGTAATACTGGCTTCATAGAATGAATCTGGGAGTTTTCCTTCCCTTTCTATGTTTTGGAGTAGCTTGAGAAGGATAGGTATTATCTCTGCTTTAAACGTCTGGTAGAACTCCCCTGGGAAGCCATCTGGTCCTGGAATCTTATTTGTTGGGAGATTTTTGGTAACTGAAACAATTTCATCGCTGGTTACGGGTCTGTTCAAGCTTTCTATTTCCTCCTGTTTGAGTTTTGGGAGTGTGTGGGTGTTTAGGAATTTGTCCATTTCTTCCAGGTTGTCCAGTTTGTTGGCATATAATTTTTCATAGTATTCCCTGATAATTGCTTGTATCTCTGAGGGATTGGTTGTAATAATTCCATTTTCATTCTTGATTTTATCTTTTTGGGTCATCTCCCTTTTCTTTTTGAGAAGCCTGGCTAGAGGTTTATCAGTTTTGTTTATTTTTTCAAAAAAAACCAACTCTTGGTTTCCATTGATCTGCTCTACAGGTTTTTTTTTTTTTTGATTCTATATTATTTATTTCTGCTCTGATCCTTGTGTTTCTCTTCTTCTCCTGGGTCTGCAGTGTCTTTGCTCTTCTGCTTCTATTTCCTTTAGGTATGCTGTGAGATTTTGCATTTGGGATTTTTCTTGTTTCTTGAGATAGGCCTGGATTGCAATGTATTTTCCTCTCAGGACTGCCTTCGCTGCATCCCAAAGCGTTTGGATTGTTGTATTTTCATTTTCATCTGTTTCCATATATTTTTTAATTTCTTCTCTAATTGCCTGGTTGACCCATTCATTCTTTAGCAGGGTATTCTTTAACCTCCATGCTTTTGGAGGTTTTCCAGACTTTTTCCTGTGGTTCATTTCAAGCTTCATAGCATTGTGGTCTGAAAGTATGCATAGTATGATCTCAATTCCTGTATACTTATGAAGGGCTGTTTTGTGACCCAGTATGGGATCTATCTTGGAGAATGTTCCATGTGCACTCGAGAAGAAAGTATATTCTGTTGCTTTGGGATGCAGAGTTCTAGATATATCTTCCATGTCCATCTGTTCCAATGTATCATTCAGGGCCCTTGTTTCTTTATTGATCCTGTGTCTCTATGATCTATCCATTGTTGTAAGTGGAGTATTAAAGTCCCCTGCAATTACCACATTCTTATCAACAAGGTTGCTTATGTTTGTGATGAATTGTTTTATATATTTGGGGGCTCCCGTATTCGGCGCATAGACATTTATAATTTTTAGCTCTTCCTGATGCATAGACCTATAATTATTATATAATGCCCTTCTTCCTCTCTTGTTACAGCCTTTAATTGAAAGTCTAGTTTGTCTGATATAAGTATCGCTATTCCAGCTTTCTTTTGACTTCCAGTAGCATGATAGATAGTTCTCCATTCCCTCACTTTCAATCTGAAGGTGTCCTCAGGTCTAAAATGTGTCTCTTGTAGACAGCAAATAGATGGGTCTTGTTTTTTTTTTTTTATCCATTCTGATGCCCTTTGTCTTTTGGTTGGAGCATTTAGTCCATTTACATTCAGTGTTATTATAGAAAGATATGGGTTTAGAGTCATTGTGATGTCTGTAGGTTTCATGCTTGCAGTGATATCTCTGCTACTTTGTCTCACAGGATCCCCCTTAAGATCTCTTGTAGGGCTGGTTTAGTGGTGATGAATTCCTTCAGTTTTTGTTTGGGAACACCTTTATCTCTCCTATTCTAAATGACAAACTTTCTGGATAAAAGATTCTCGGCTGCATTTTTTTTTTCTGTTCATCACATTGAGGATTTCCTGCCATTCCTTTCTGGCCTGCCAAGTTTCAGTAGATAGATCTGTCATGAGTCTTATCGGTCTCCCTTTTTATGTTAGAGATGTTTATCCCTAGCTGCTTTCAGAATTCTCTCTTTATCTTTGTATTGCCAGTTTCACCATGGTATGTAGTGCAGAAGATCGATTGAAGTTACGTCTGAAGTGAGTTCTCTGTGCCTCTTGGATTTCATTGCCTTTTTCCTTCCCCAGATCAGGGAAGTTCTCAGCTATGATTTCTTCTAGTATACCTTCAGCACCTTCCCCTCTCTCTTCCTCCTCTGGAATGCCAATTATGCATAGATTATTGCGTTTAATTGTGTCACTTAGTCCTCTAATTCTCCCCTCATACTTCTGGATTTTTTTATCTCTTTTTCTCAGCTTCCTCTTTTTCCTTAATTTTATCTTCTAATTCACCTGTTCTCTCCTCTGCCTCTTCAATCCGAGCTGTCGTCGCCTCCAGTTTATTTTGCAGCTCATTTATAGTATTTATGGTAGTTTTTAGCTCCTTCTGTTTCTTAGTCCCTTGATCTCTGTAGTAATAGATTCTCTGCTCTCCTCTATACTTTTTTCAAGCCCAGCGATTAATTTTATGACTATTATTTTAAATTCATTTTCTGCTATATTGCTTAAATTGTTTTTGATCAGTTCATTAGCTGTCACTACTTCCTGGAATTTCTTTTGTGGAGAATTCTTCTGTGTCGTCATTTTGGATAGTACCTGGAGTGGCACGGAACTGCAGGGCTCTTCCTCTGTGCTGTCTGGAGTAACTTGAGTTGATGGGCGGTGCCACAGTCAGACCTGATGTCTGCCCCCAGCCCACCACTGGAGCCATAGTCAGGCTGGTGTTACATTATCTTCTCCTCTCCCAGGGGCAGGACTCACTGTGGAATGGTGTGGCCCCTGTCTGAGCAACTTGCACACTGCCAGGCTTGTGGTGTTGCTTCCATGGGATCTGGTGTATTAGCCGGGGTGGATCCGCAAGGCGCAGAGGCGTGGGAGGAGCAGACTCAGCTCGCTTTGCCTTCGGTGGTCCGCTTAGGGAGGGACCCTGTGGCACTGGGTGGGAGGTAGACCTGTCGGAGGGATGGATCCACAGAAGCACAGCGTTGGGTGTTTGCACGGTGCAAGCAAGTTCCCTGGTGGGAACCGTTTCCCTTTGGGATTTTGGCTGGGGGATGGGCGAGGGAGATGGTGCTTCCCAGCCCCTTTGTTCCCCGCCAAGCTGAGCTCTGTCCTCTGGGGCTCAACAACCCTCCTTCCCGTTGTCCTCTAGCCCTCCCGCTCTCGGAGCAGAGCTATCGACTTATAACATTCCAAATGTTAAGTCCCGCTGGCTGTCAGAACTCAAGCAGTCCAGCGCCTCTGCTTTTGCACGCCAAACTAGGGGATTCCACCTTGCCGGGCAGGCTGCCTCTCCACCACCCCGGCTCCCTCCCACCAGTCCGTGTAGTGCACACCTCCTCTCCGCCCTTCCTGTCCTCTTCTGTCAGCCTCTCATCTACGCTTGGCTCCGGAGAGTCCATTCTGGCAGTTTTCTGGGTTATTTAGGCAGATGTGGGTGGAATCTAAGTGGTCAGCAGGACACCGTGGGCCCAGTGTCCTCCTACACTGCCATCTTCTGAAAGAGCCATGGTGAATAATTCTAATACAGAATTCAATTTGATTTGCTAGTTTCTTGTTGGGAATTTTTTAAGCCATGTTCATCAGAAATATTGTTCTGTAATTCTCCTTTTTAGTGGGATCTTTTTCTGCTTTGGGAATGAAGGTTATGCTGACTTCATAGAATGAGTCTGGAAGCTTTCCTCCCATTTCTATTTTTTGGAACAGCTTGAGAAGAATAAGTATTAACTCTGCTCTAAATGTCTGGTAGAATTCCCCTGTGAACCCTCTGGCCCAGGACTATTTTTTGTTTGGAGATTTTTGATAACTGATTCAATTTCTTTGCTGGTTATGGGTCTGTTCAAATTTTCTATTTTTTACTGTTTGACTTTTGGTAGGTTGGTGGGTGTATAAGAATTTGTCCATTTCTTCCATATTGCTCAGTTTGTTGGCATATAGTTTTTCATAGTATTCTCTAAGAATTCTTTGTGTTTCTATGCTATTTGTTGTGATCTCTCTCCTCTTTCATTTGTGCTTTTATCTACTTGGGTCCTCTTTCTTTTCTTTTTGAGAAGTCTGGCTAGGGGTTTATCAATTTTATTTTTCTCCCAACAAACCAGGTCTTAGAATCATTGATATGTTTTACTATTTGGGGAGTGGGTTCTACATTGTTTATTTCTGCTCCAATCTTTATTATTTCTCTTCTGCTGACTTGGAGTATTTTGATGCTGTGTTTCTAGTTCCTTTAGGTGTAAGGTTAGGTTCTGTATTTGGAACCTTTTTTGCTTCTTGAGATAGGTCTGGATTGTAATGTATTTTCCTCTTAGGACTGCCTTTGCTGCATCCCAAAGGGTTTCGACTGTTAAGTTTTCATTTTCATTTGTTTCCATATACTTTTTAATTTCTTCTTTAATTTCCTGGTTGGTCCATTCATTCTTTAGTAGGATATTCTGTAACCTCCATTTTTTTGGAGGCTTTCCAAATTTTTTCTTGTGGTCGATTTCAAGTTTCAAAGCATTATGATCTGAAAATATGCATGGTATGATCTCATTCCTTTTATATTTGTGGAGGGCTGTTTTGTGACCCAGTATGTGATCTATTTTGGAGAATATTCCATGTACACTTGAGAAGAATGTGTATTCTGCTTTTGGATGAAAAGTTCTGAATATATCTGTCAAGTCCTTTTGGTCCAGTGTGTCATTCAGAGTTGTGGTTTCCTTGTTGATTTTCTGTATAGATGATCTGTCCGTTGCTATAAGTGGAGTATTAAAGTCCTCTACAATCACAGTATTGTTATCTATGCATTTAGTTATGTGTGTAATGAATTGATGTATATATGTGGGTTTCCACATTGGGGGCATAAACATTTACAATTTTTAGCTCTTCTTGATGGATAGACCCCTTAATCATGATATAATACCCTTCTTCATCTTTTGTTATTGTCTTTGTTTTTAAACCTACTTCAGCTACTTCGGCTTTCATTTGACATCCAGTAGTATGATAGATGGTCCCTATCCCGTTTCTTCCAATCTGCAGTTGTCCTCAGATCTAAAATGAGATTGTTATAGGCAGCGTATTGATGGATCTTGCTTTTTTTTTTTTTTTTTTTTTTAATCCATTCTGATACCCTATGTCTTTTGATTGGGGCATTTAGTTCATTTACATTCAGAGTGATTATTGAAAGTTACGGATTTAGTGTCATTGTGTTATCTGTAGGTTTTATGCGTGTGGCGATATCTCTGGTCCTTTGTAGTCTTTGCTGCTTTCCACTCACAGAGTCCACCTCAGGATCTCCTGCAAGTCTAGTTTAGTGGTCTTGAACTCCTTTAGTTTCTTTTTTTTTTTTTTTTTTTTGTCTGGGAAAGGCTGTAACTTCTGAATGACAGCCTTGGTGGATACAGGATTCTTCGCTATATATTTTTCCTATTCAGCACATTGAATATTTCCTGCCATTCTTTTCTAGCCTGCCAAGTTTCAGTGGACAGGTCTGCTACTACCATTATGTGTCTACCCTTGTTTGTTAAGGCCCTTTTGTCTCTAGCTGCTTTCAGAATTCTCTCTTTATCTTTGCATTTTGCCAATTTCACTATTATATGTTCTGGTTTTGACCTGTTTTTTTTGTTTTTATTGTTTATTTTGACGGGAGTTCTCTGTGCTCTCTTGATTTGGATGTCTGTGTCCTTCCCAAAAGGAAGTTCTCAGCTATAATTTGTTCAAATAAACCTTCTGCCTCTTTCTCTCTCCTTCTTCTTCTGTAATTTCTATGACACCTATATTATTTTGTTTCATTGAATCACTTAGGTCTCTAATTCTTCCCTCATGGTCTAGTAATTTCCTTTCCCTCTTTTTCTCAGCTTTATCATTTTCCATCATTTTAGCTTCTATTTCACCTGTTCTCTCCTCTGCTTCTCCTATCCTTGCTGTCAGTGCATCTAGTTTATTTTGCCTCTCACTTACAGCACTTCTTAACTCATCATTACCATTTCTTAGGTCCTTGATCTCTGCAGCAGTTGATTCTCCGCTATCTTCTTTACACGCCCAGCTGTTAGCCTTATGATCGTTATTCTAAGTTCTTGTTCAGATACATTGTTTATATCTGTTTTGAGCAATTCTCTGGCTGTCTTTTCTTCCTGGAATTTGTTTTGAGGGGAATTCTTCTGTTTTGTTATTTTGGCTAGTTTTCTGTCTTTTATGTGTTTTAATAGCTTGTTATGAGTCCTGTACCTATGAATACTGCTATATTAAAAAAAAGGTTACACATTATCCAGGACCTGGCACTTCTGGAAGTGTTCTTGGTGTGTGTTGTGTGACTCTCTTGTTGTATCTTTGGTTGCTTTATCCCACTGCTCGTATTGGTGGATTGGACCTTCCCCCAGGTATGCTGTGATTTGTTCTTTGAAGTAACTCTGGAAAGAAGGAAAAAGTGGCCAGGGAAGAAGCCTTATCCTATACAAGAGAGAAATGACAGGGTGGAATAAAAAAGACCAGGTAGAGAAGAAAAGAAACTATTAGACTTAATACTGAGACAGAGAGAGGAAAATAAAGAAGACAGAGGTACAGAACAGGTATTTAAAAAAATAATGTAAATTGCCTGATTAAACAAACAAAAAAAAAAAGGAAAGAAAGAAAAAATATTTATGTAATATTAATTGATCAAAAATTGAATCAGGAAGTATGAGGCTAATTCCAATGGGGAAAGAAAAAAAGAGGAGAATAGAAAGAAAAGAAAGGGAAAAGAGAAGGAAAGCGAAACATATATAATTAAAACAAAAACAGAATAACATACAAAACCACACGACAGTTGTTTGTTGGTGCCTTGGGACTGGGGCCTGTGCTGGTCTGGAGGAGAGGTCTTCTGGTTCAGTCAGTGTTAATCTCACTCTGGTGGATATAGCAGTTACCAGGCATGGAGGTGCGGGGTTTGGCATAAATGGCTTCCACCTCCAGTGGTTGCCACTGACCTGTTCCCTGAAGCACCACTGTGTTGGTGATGGGGAGAAAAATGGTGACACCCCAATCTCTCCTCCCCAAATGGGTATCTCAAACCATGCCGTTCAGGCAGCCCTCATAGTAGCATGGGTGGAGTTCTGTGGGTGGTGATCCTTGTCAGTTGTTTGTAATATCTGGAACACCAGTGGGGAATCTGACGTGGGCGTTGCAAGGGTATGCTCTTTGCTCCAAGTTTGCTCCAAAGATCAGAGTCCAGATGAAAAGGCTCATCTGCAATTCATCCTCTTAGAATGGCAACAATTTTTTAAAATGCAAATTTGCTTATATCACTCCTCTGTTTAAAATATTCCCATAGCTTCCCATTACCATTAAAATATAGATTGAATATGTCAACATGTGGCCTTTCAGAGCTGGCTCCTGGATATATCTTGTATCGCTAACCCTCTTGCTCTCTAACTTTAGCACCACTGGCCTTTGGTGAGTTCTTGAAACACATCATAATTCCTCATACCAGAGGCCTTGAGGCTTTCTTTCCTCCCATGCTCATTCTAGCTAACTTGTTCTCATCCTTTATATCCCACCTAACATATCCCTCCCTCTCACCCTTTAGACTATACCACACTCCCTATTAGATGTTCTCATAGCACTTCCTAGCACATACATACATTTGTAATTTTCACATTTATTTTGTGACAACATAATTAATATTCTGCTTGTCCTATAGAATGTAAGATCCAGGATATCAGGAATAGTGTGGGTTTTTTTTTTTTCTAATTACTGTATCCCAAAACCTAAAACAGTGCTTGGAACATTATAAATTCTTTATAAGTATCAACTGAATGAATGAATGAATGAATGAATGGCTTGATCTAATGATGAATTTTAGAATATCTAAAAAAAATCCTAAGTCACTCATAGGTATCCTAACACAAAGTTTGAGCCTATACACCCTGAAAGAGATCTCAAGTTCAAATATTCTTTCTACTTAATTAAATTCAAGTCCATGAGCTTTTCATAATGGCCAACAAAATGTCCTTTGTATAAGTTGAGGACATTTAGTGATGACATACCTGAGTAAAAACCATCCCCACTCGTGCCACATGTGAGTTGTAATTTTTCATAAAAAGCAGTTTTAAGAGTATTTCTATTGATTTTGAAAATCTTTAATTCATTTTACTTTTTGATGCTCCCTAGACTTACCCATTGAACAGTAATTCCACAAGGATTTGGGGGAAGTTAAGTCAAAGTTGAACACTGAGAGAATCTATTCCCATCTCCACTTCCAAATAAGGGTATTCTAAGAGAAGGCATTAGGTGATAGTTTGTAAAAGGAATAATTGTGATAACTATGCTCACAGCCAGAGCAAAAGCCAAGGTAAAATTTCCCCACAATTTTTCACCCACATTTGTGGCAAGGCTAGGCCAGGCTGCAAGATTTAGCCAGTTATGAAACACTTAGCCCATTTGTTTTATATGAGGATTTCATTAGTTATATAAACAGTGAAAACAAATTAAAAGGGCTAGATACCCATGTCCCTTGTGCAGGGTCATACCATATCAAAAGGGCTTTTGTTGATGAATGCATCATATGTAGTAGGACACCATGTTGCTGACAGCCAATTTCATGCTGCACCTAAGCAGTTTTATAGCCTGTAACTCTACCCTGAAGGGAGCTAGGTAGCAACCTTTATATCGCATCAGAATCTAGGGGGCAGTGAGAAACTGATGACACCCTCTCCAGGGCAGTAGGGAGGCAAGTGAAAAAGGTTCTTGTAGCAGCTCTTCACCTGCCTCCATGTTCTTCTACTACCAGAGGATCACAGGCTTTCTGCCAAGACTTTTATTCACTGAAGCTAAGCCTTGTATATGTGGCTCATGTGTTGGCATGCTAGGTTGCCAGGATGCCATAGTGTATTCATTCCCCGACACACTAGTAAGTGGAATCTCCCCCAAGTCCACAGACTCCTTACCATTTTACTGTGTTCTAGACTAGAAAGTTGAAGTTTAAGGGAGACAGACATGGCTTTCTATATTCCTTCTTTTATTTATGTGTTTCTCTCAAATAAAAATCCTGCTACTTACATACCATTATTTTGATTCCAGATTTAAATTTTATTTTCAACCATGGCTTTAAGTATTTTTTGAATTCTTAGTCTTTCTCATTTTTTTCCTCCATGTGACAAAAAAAACCAGTGATATGACTAAGAGTTTACCTAAACAGTAGCACAGAAATGTCCTAAGAATTTCACATAAAAGTATATACACGATTTCCTGTGGCTAACTGGAAATCCACTATTTGGTAGATTGTACATACATTTGAAGGTAACTGTAGATTTTACAGATTGGATCAAGGTGTTTTAACTGATGACAATAACTGTACTGTAGGCTTGCTGAGATCTGCAGCAGTCTTTAATTTTATTGTAGAAGTGAGTATATTGCAGGATGTAGACACTGGGCACATCATCTATGCTGAAGAGATGCTTGCAGCGTTTTTTTTTTTCAGTAAAATATTTCCCCTTTATCTTTTCTCAATAGAAACGAAATCAGTATCACTGTGAAATTCACCAGTCGCTTCCTTCATCCTGCTGAAGCTTCACTGTTATTGATTTCAAAACCTAAGCATGGGATAGGAGGCACTACAATGACTTTTGCTCTTAAGGGTGAAGTCCTCAACTTTAAGGCCATTGTAAGTAAATTTTCCCTATTTTACATGTCTGCTTCTCTTCGCAGGCCATGGAGTGTCCCAAGCACAGCTATTCCTCCAAGTTTTATCTCTATATAGCACCTGTTCTTTGAGATGGTGTGTGTATAGACATATATGTGCACATACTTACATATGCACAATTCTTGGCTTCTGTGTCTCTGATATTCTTGCTTTGATACTCTTTCTCTGGAAATAATTCTTCAATTTTATAAGGGAATTTGAATGGACTTGTATTGAGTGTTACTTTAAGGTCAGATTTTTAGGATTATGTTTGTTCTTTTCATGATGGAGTCATTCACTGTACACATACCAACTTTACATCCCCTTCTTCCCTGAAGACTTGTGATTTTAAGGTAAGAAATCCCTGGGCTTTTGTCTATGTTTTTGTTTGAATTAAGTGTTGGTGGTTTATGCAGTAAAGAAAATGTTTCTCTTCTCTGATAGGAACATTTATCAATTTATCTTGAATGTCCCATGGATCAAATCTATACTATGAAGCTCATGTGGGCTCTCTGTTTCCTTCTCCATCTGGCTACTCATGATTTTAGTAAACCAGGGTGTGGATTGGATAATAATGGAGAAATAAAATAAGATAATAACATGACCGATCTAAAAATATAGAATTCCTAGAATCTTATTTTCTGTGGAAGTCCTTCGGGTAGTTTGAGGTTTTAGTTTTATATTTGTGCTTTTTTTTTTTTTTTTACTGTTTACTTATTTTTGAGAGAGAAAGACAGAACATGAGTGGGGGAGGGGAAGAGAGAGAGGGAGACACAGAATCTGAAGCAGGCTCCAGGCTCTGAGCTGTCAGCACAGAGCCCGACATGGGGCTCGAACTCAAACTGTGAGATCATGACCTGAGCCGAAGTTGGATACCCAACTCACTGAGCCACCCAGGTGCCCCTGTACTTTTATTATAGTACAAATATGTCATCGTAGCCACTACATTATAAACACAAGCATGTGTTTATACTCACAGAGCTCTATGTGTGCACATATGCTCTGCCTCTTCTTTATGTCATGTATATTAGGCATGTATGTGATTGATTAACTTGCAGATGAGAAACCATTCTCAGTCATTAAGGAAATCAATTTTAAAGAACTCAATTCAGGACACACTATTGTGACAAATAATTCACTTGTTAGCAAAGTATTATGGATCATTAATGTCGTGAAATCAATCTATTTTTGTTCTTTCCCACCCAGATTTTAGTAGTACAATATTTGTGGGACAAGGGGAATTATATAAATTAATATCACTGTAATATTTAAACAGGCTGTTTTTTAAATACTTTAAGTTTATATATGGCAATTCATAGTACTCTTTTGTTATTTTCATATAGAATTTTTTTTTTTACTTTAGGAAGTTATAAATTGTAAATCCCCATGTTACACATGGAAAGAAATCACTGTAAAGGTTAAAAATCCCTTCCATTCTGCTGGGGACTTCAGGTAAGTTATTCTTTTCATATAATTTCTTTGCCATTAGTCATGTTCAAGCTTAAGGGGAAATAAGTAATTCTTTTCACTATGAACCATTTGAGGAGAAACTTTGTGTTGATATTACACCTATTACACAATAAATATTATGTTACATAGTAAATTTATGAGCACCATCATATAAAACAGAATAAATAATGAAGATAAATCAATTTTTCTTGACATGCTGTTTGATCTATATAAAGCTAAAAGATTGATCATATCAAATTTATGAATTTTGTTTATGAGCTTTCTGTGTGCTGAGATGTACTATTTTAATTTTTTTAAAATTTATAATTATGGTGCGCCTGACTTGCTCAGTCAGTAGAGCATGTGACCCTTGATCCCAGGGTTGTAAGTTCGAACCCCACATTGGGTATAGAGATTACTTTAAAAAGTTATAATTAATAGGCTTTTTTTATTCCTAATCTTATTACATCTGTTGCTTTCAAAAAGTGAAATATTGATTCAAACAGAAAATGAATTTTTACTTAAGGCATCACGATTAATTAAAATTGCACGTTAACCATGCATTTACGCATTTGGAGATTTAATAACAACAATTACAACAACACAAATTTGAGATGAAAAGACAATAAAACGCTTAAGTATTATTTAAGGTCACAATAGACAAATATCTTTATGAACTTACATATTGAGGGACAAGATGGTCAATGATACCTCTGTACTGCTTCAATTGTGCACTGTTTCCATCACCTTTAGAAATCAAATCATCAACAGTACTTGTGTTGACACTAGAAGTTGTATGTATGCTTATTATTTTAGTATTTGATAAATTCCAGTTTTTAAAATCACTATATATGAAGACTTTTGGTAATTTCTTGTTAATAATCATTTGTTGTTTAGAAAACAATTTTTGTTGTTGTTAAAACAGTTATTGGTGAGGGGCACCTGGGTGGTGGCCCAGTCGAGTAAGCATCCCACTCTTGATTTTGGCTCAGGTTATGATCTCAGGGTTGTAAGATCGAACCCTGTGTGAGACTCTGCACTGGCATTGTGGAGCCTGCTTGGGATTCTTTCCCTCTCCCCTGCTCACGCCCTCTCTCTCAAAAGAAATAAATAAACTTAAATAAAAAAACAGTTATTGGTGAATTTATGGTTCCTGTGTTCATGTGAGGGAGAATTTTATTTACTGTACTTTTATTAAAGTGTTATATCAGAATACAAGGAATAGAAAAATGTCAGAATATATAGCATTAATCCAGTATTAAAATATGCCCTTATATGAACCAAATGACTGACTGTTCTGCATAAGACATCAAGATTAAACATAATTAGTCTCACATTCTAGTGGTAGCACTGAAAGGAAATCTCAAAGTTCTAGGAGTTGCTAGATGATTATAGTTGTATGTTTTTCAAAAAATCATAATATTTTATTATTACTCTATGGTTTATCTCAGATTGAGTTAAAATAGTTGCTTCTTATGAGAAGTGCATGGTTTGTCTGGTAAAAGACAAGATTGTTAATTGGAGAATTTTGACTCCTTTCTCCTTTATATGAATGTGGCCCTCAGACTTAGGCAACAGACATATAAACTCAAACTTTTTCTTTTAAATATTTGTTTATTTTAGAGAAAGCCTGCCCATGTCCACGAGTGGAGATAGGGGCAGAGAGAGAGAAAGGGACAGAGGATCCAAAGCAGGCTCTGTGCTGATAGCAGAGAGCCCCATGCAGGGCTGAAACTCGCAAACCATGAGATCATGACCTGAGCCAAAGTCAGATGCTTAACCAGTTGAGCCACCCATGCACCCCATTAACTCAAACTTTTAAAACCAGTTACAAAATTTCTAAGATCAATATTTTACAGTAGGCATGTATTTTAAAATTTAAAAATAATGCAATAGAAAAGAAAGGAAATTTAACTGCCAATTAATTCTTATGTAGTCTTTATTATTATTATAAACATCACAGTAAGTGACCTAGTTTTTAATGTTACACTTTTTAAAAATTTTTATTTAAATCTAGGTTAGTTAACATATAGTATACTAATGATTTCAGGAGTAGAATTTAGTGATTCATCACTTGCCTATAACACCCAGTGCTCATCCCAACAAGTGCCCTCCTTAATGCCCATCACCCATTTAGCCCATGCTCCCACCCAATACCCCTCCAGCAACCCTCAATTTGTTCTCTGTATTTAAGATTCTCTTATGGTTTCTCTCTCTGTGTTTTTGTTTTAGTTTGCCTTCCCTTCCCCTTATGTTCATCTGTTTTGTTTGTTAAATTCCACATATGAGTGAAATCATATGATATTTGTCTTTCTCTGACTTATCTTGCTTAGCATAGAACACTCTAGTTTCCATCCACATTGTTGCAGATGGTAAGATTTCATTCTTTTTGATCGCTGAGTAATATATGTTAAGTTAAAAAACCAGAATTTAATTATTAACAGTTGAATGTGAAACGTACTTTACAATAAAATAAAAATGTCCATGTTTTCCTCCCAAATTACATGCACTCTAGTGACCAGATTTGATCATTTTTACTCAAAATTTAACATTACTTTTAACCAAAATGGCAACCCGGCCTAGATTTAACAGAGACAGGATTTACCCACGTCTCTGTCTACCAGATTAGTAGTTCTCAAATTCCTCCTTTGCAGAATGCAACTATTTCTTGCTATATAATGATTTTATATGTTGTAAGATTTGATTTGCTAGTATTTTGTTGAAGATATTACATTTATAATCGTAGGATGTAATGGTGTAATTCCCTTTTCTAGTGATGACTTTGTTTTTTGTGGCATTAGTACTAGCTTCTGAGAATGATTTGGAAAATGATCCTTTCTATTCTATTTTTTGGAAGAGTTTTTGAAGGATTGGTATTAATTTTTTTAATCTTCGGTAGAACTCACAACTAATGCCATCTGGGTCCGAGCTTTGCTTTGTGGGAAGTTTATTTCATTGCTAGTTCCACTGCTTTATTTGTTATGGGCCTAATTACATATTCTATTTCTCCTTAAATCATTTTTGATAGTTTGTGCCATTCTAGGAATTTGTGCATTTCCTCCAAGTAATCAGTTTGTTGGCATAGAAGTTTATATAATATTTTCTTATAATCCTTTTTTTCCTAGAAAGTCAATGGTGATGGCCCTTCTTCCATTCCTTATTTTAATAATTTTATCTTCTTTCCTTTATTCTTAATCAGTCTACATCAGTCTTATCAGTGTTATTGATCTTTTCAAAGAACCTTTTTTCTGGCTTCCTTGATATTCTCTATTGTTTATCTTTGTTAAGGTAGGATTGATAAACAACAGAAAAAAAACCCTGCATATGTTTACTGTATGCAATTTGATGATTTTGGACACATGCATACAGCCATAATACTATCACCACAATTAAGGTAATAAACGTATCCATCATCGTTTTCACGAGTTTCCTTGTGTTAATTTCTCTCTTTTTTTTTTTTTTTTGGTGGTAAGCATACTTGACATGACATGAGACTTACCCTCTTAGCACACAGTGCAGTGTTATTAAGTCTATTGTATATTACATCTCTAGTACTTATTCATCTTGCATCACTGAAACTTTATATAACACTTCTCCTTTTCATCCTAGTCCCAAATCCTAGCAACCGCCATTCTATTCTTTACTTTTTGAGTTTGACCACTTTAGACACCTCATATAAATGGAATCATAAAGGATTTGTCCTTCTGAGACTGGCTTATTTCACATAACATAATGTCTCCAAGTTTCATCCATGTTGTCACATGTTGCAGGATTTTCTTCCTTTTTAGTAGGCTGCCTTTTCATTTATTTTTTTAAAATTTATTCATTTTTGAGAGAGAGTGAGCATGCATGTGAGTGGAGGAGGGGCAGAGAAGAAGATTGAGAGATTGAGAATCTCAAGCAGGCTCTGCACTGTTGCCATGGAGCCTGATTCAGGCCTCAAACCCACCAACCTGATCATGACCTGAGCCAAAATCAAGAGTCAAACGCTAAACCAACTAAGCCACTCAGGGGCCCCACCTTTTCATTTTTGTTACTCTTATATAGCTCTATTCCATTTCCCCCTATTTTGTGGTGTTTTTGTCAGACATAGTGGTGTTGCAATAATCGGTAATGTTACATAACATTTTTCGGTATTTCTTTTTTTTTAATTTTGGCGTAATTTTTATGATCTGAAGAAAGCTGAGAGAAGGACAGTGTATTAGTTTGCTAGTGCTCCCATAACAAAATACCACAGACTGGGTGGTTTAAACAATAGAAACTTATTTCCTCACAGCTCTGGAGGCTAAAAGTCCAAGATCACGGTATTGGCAGATTGGGTTTCTCTGAGGCCTCTCCCCTTGGTTTGAGGATAGCCAGCTTCTTGCTGTGCCCTCACGTCATCTCTTCTCTGCGTGTGCACATCCCTGGAGTCTCTGTGTGTCCACATTTCCTCTTAGAAGAACACTAGCCAGAATGAATTAGGGCTCACTCTAATGGCCCTATTTTAACTTAATCACATTTTAAAGGTCCTGTTTCCAAATACAGTCACATTGTGAGAGTACTGGGCGTTAGGGCTTTAACATATGAAATGTGAGGGAGGACAAAATTCAGCCCATAACCGAATGGATACATTTATAATTTTCATTATATTAGCCTTTTTTTTTTTTTTTTTTTTTTTTTTTTTTACCATTTTTGTTTCTATTTGTTCCTTTGTGTTCACATTACCTTTTGGAATAACTCCCCTGCCCCAGTCCAGCTTCACTCTCACCCACCTCATTTTTCAAACAGTCTTTCTTTTCCTTTCTCTTTGTCCTCTCCTTCTGGTAATTGCATTACATGTATGTTGGTGCTTTTTTAACGGTGAGCCAGATATGTATTAGACTCTGTTTATTTTTTCCTTATTCTATTTTCTGTGTGTTCTTCAGATTGCCTAATCTCTATCGGTCTTCAGTTTGTTAATCCTTTTTTATTTTTCTGCCAGTTTAGATCTACCATCGAGCTGCTCTAGTGATTTTTTTTTTATATTTGTTGTTGCAGTTTCCATCTCCAGAATTATTTTGTTCTTTTATTTCAGTCTCTTTTTTTAATATTCTCTATTTGCTGTTGCGTTGTCATCATATGTTCCTTTACTTCTTTGGCCATACTTAAGTTTTTGAAGACATTTATAATGGCAGTCTTGAATTGATGTTCTGTTAAATCTGACAGCTGGTTACGTTAACATGCGGTTTCTCTTGCCCACTTCTTTTCACGTCTCATCATTTTTATGTTGAAAACTAAACATTTTAAAAGATATATTCTAGCAGCTGAATACCGGTCCCATCTCCCATGAGATTGTTAATGGTGTTGGTTAACTTCTTAACTCACTGACCATCTTATTTTAGTAATATCTGCGTCCTCCCCAGAAAATCTCCACACACAAAGTATGAAGCCTCTGATGTTAATTCGCGGGGGACATAGCCTTGGGAATGCCCACAGTCAATCTGGGATGACAGTGGCTTTGGCAGGATTCCTTTTGACTATCTCTTTTTGCCTCCACACCCATATATTAGATTTTGCTAATTCCAGTTCTATAATAGGAGGCATAAATTGCTCCTAAGATAAATTCAATCAAATCTAGGCTCCTTTGAAGTAATAGTTTCTTAAGTAAGTGTTTAATTAAGATTTATTCTGTCCTCACAAGGGCTCCTCCCAGCTGTCCCTTTCCCCTGTTGTTTACTAGCAAAGTAGCAGGCAGGCAGTTTAGCCTGTGTCTCCATTGAATCTACCAGTCTACTCCCAATTGCCCTTTACCTCAACCTGTACTATTTTTAAGAGCCTCCCTGGTCTTAACCTTCTTCATACTTTATTGAAAATGAAGTTAGTTATCAGTTCCTTTCGGAAGACATTAAGAACTGTCTGTTTTAAGGCCATCTTCTTCTTCCAGGCAAAATCTCTAAACCATGGCCCTGTAGCTGGCAGTGGGGATGGTGTTGCACTTTCCCCGAATACCGCCCGTGCATGAGGTGCTAAGTGCTAGGTGAGATAGGGACAACAGCTTTAGGTCTTCTTATTTTGCTTCTGCCAGCACCAGACAAGCACTTTGTAAGCTACGGTGAGGACAGTTTCACACCTATGTAGAGTCTCTGTCCTGTGACTGGTCAGAAGAGGGATACCCCCAACTCCTCTCAGCTGCACTTGCCCAGAACTTAGCAGTGTGTACTGGGGGCAGGATGAGAAATGTTGATATCCTACACCTCCCAGAAAACTATAGTTCTCCAACTGGGAGCTGGGTAAGTTGAAAGCCTTGTATTCTTAGCTGTGCCAGTGAGGAGTAGGGTTTCCGTGTTACTGAGTGGGGGAGGAAGAGGGAGTGAGGGGTTTTGGTTCACAAATTATAGCCTTTCTTACTGAATGCAGTAAATATTGTTGAATAGATTTTTCTTCATTTACTATATTCCCTTAAGGATAATTTCTAGAGAATTATTACAGTTGATTTTTACAACTTTTACTCATTTTCCTGGGGAGTGGGTCTGTGGAGCTGTCATGGTGTCATGCTCAAACAATGTTTGCTTTCAGTTCTATTTGGCCCATTATTAGTATGGACACTCCCGGTCTCTGTTGCTGTTTGCATGGTATGTCTTCTTAAATGTTTTGCTCCCAATCTGTTTGTATCTTTGAACTAATGTTTATCAGTTTTCTAATCTGTTTTTATCCATTTTGTCAACCTCTGCATTTTGATTGGAGTGTTGAATCTATTTAAAGTTAATGTAATCTTGGGGCATCTGGGTGGCTCAGTTGGTTAAGCGTCCTGACTTTGGCTCAGGTCATAATCTCAGTGAGTTCAAGCCCTGCATCAGGCTTTGTGCTGACAGCTGAGAGCCTGGAACCTGCTTCGGATGCTGTGTCTCCTCTGTCTTTACCTCTCCTCCACTTGTGTTTTCTCTTTCTCTCTCTCTCTCAAAAATAAATAAACATTAAAACATAAATAAATAAACAAAGTTAATGTAATCTCTGATACAGTAGGATTTATATCTGCCATTTTGGTACCTATTTTCTATGTCTTATGTCTTTGTTCCTTCCTTTCTCCATTACTTCTTGGTTTTGTAGTATATATTTATTTTTGTGTAAAGTTTTTATTCCTCCTTCTGTCTTCTACTGTATCTTATTTTCTTAGTTTACCCTGAAGATTATAATTAGCATCCTAATTCAAAATAATGTAGCGTGGTGTAGCTCAGTCAGTTGAGCATCCAACTCTTGATCTTGGCTCAGGTCATGATCTTGTGGTTTGTGAGATTGAGCCCTGCATCTGGTTTGTGCTGACAGCATGAAGCCTGCTTGGGATTCTCTCTCCCCCTCTCCCCCCCACCCCCCCCCCGTCCCTTCTCCTACTCGCATGCACCTGAATGCACTCTCTCTCTTTCTCAAAATAAATTAATAAACTTAAAAAAAAAATCTTTGCAGGGCACCTGGGTGGCTTAGTTAGTTAAGCGTCTGACTCTTGATTTCAGCTCAGGTTGTGATCTCATGGTTCATGAGTTTGAGTCCTGCTTTGACAGTGCCTTGTCTGCTTGTGTTCTCTCTCTCTCAAAATGAATAAATAAACTTAAAAAAAAAATAATGTAGTTCAAATCAATACCAACTTAATTTCAATATAATTCAGAAACTTTGCTGCAGTATATCGCCTTTTCGTACCCCCTTTTAGTGCTATTAGTGTTAGACCTATTACATCTTTACACATTACAAGCTTGTAAAACTGTTTTATTTATTGTTTCACACTCCTTTCATTTAAATCAGAAAGCAAAATGTAAAAGTTTGCAAAGAAAATACAGTTTTAGTTAGTTTGTTTTATACATATAGCTATGTAGTTACCTATGCTGGTGTTTTTTATTTCATGTGTTTTTGAGTTAATTTCTAGTGTCCTTTTATTTCAGCCTGAAGGACTCCCGTTAGTATTTCTTATAGGGCACATATGCTAGCAATTAATTTTTTCAGTTTTTGTTTATTATTTATTCCTTCATTTTAGGACAGTTTTCCTGTATATTCTATTCTTTTTTTCTTAATGTTTTATTTTATTTTTGAGAGAGAGAGAGAGACAGAGTACAAGCAGGAGAAGGGCAGAGAGAGAAGGAGACACAGAATCTGAACAGACTCTAGGCCCCGAGCTCTCAGCACAGAGCCCAATGCGGAGCTCGAACTCACGAACTGTGAGATCATGACCTGAGCCAAAGTTGGACGCTTAACTGACAGAGCCCCCTAGGCACCCCTGTATATACTATTCTTTATTGGCAGTCTTCTTTCAACTCACTGACTCCATCACCCCATTGCCTTCTGTCCTAAAGGGTTTCAGATGGGAATTCACCGTTAATTTTACTGAGGAACAACGTAGGTGTTGAGTTAGTTTTGTCTTGCTGCTTACCAAGTCTTGGCTCATGAACCATTTGACTATTATTTTCTAGTTTTGGATTGCTTTGGATTTATCCTGAAAAAAAATTTTATGCTTCTTGGATGTGTAAAGTAATGTTTCTCATCAAATTTGGGAATGGAATTTTTCATCATTTATCTCTTCACGTTTTCTTTCTGCCTCTTTCCTATCTTTTCAGCATTCTGATTAGGCTTATGTTTATCCTTGATGGTGTTTACAGTTTTCTGTGACCGTTTAATTTTTCTTCATTGTTTTCTCTTTTTATTCTTTAGAAATAATCATTTTATCTGGCCCATTTTCAGGTATACTGGTTCTTTCTTGTGCCACTGCAAACCTGCTCTTGAGTTCCTCTAATGATTTTTTATTTCAGGTATCGTACTCTCTAAGTACAAAATTTATAATTGGCTCTTTTAAAAAAATTTCTTTCTTTATTAGTACTCTTTATTTGGTGGGACATCATTATCTCCCATAGACATAGAAGATCTTTCATGTACTCTGGGGATTTAGCAAGCTGCTTCAACCAGATCTTGTTCCTCAGATCTTCCTCTGTTGTTTGGGCAAACACTTGTTTGATCCAACTGCTGTAGGAACCTCAGGTACAATTGCTACTGATTGTTTTCAACAAACATCCTGAGTATTGCCGTCTTCCTTTGAGTCAGGTCAGTAAAGACATCACCTTGCCAACTGATTTTTTCCAGCGAGTTGTGAGACAGATAAAAAAGTAGCAATGCTCACGGGTGGAACTTTTTTCAAAGAGCTCAAATCTCAATCTGTCCCCTTATGTTACTGCCTGCCAGTTTTTACAACTACGTTGGTGTCAAGGCTGATGGTTTTTAAGCCTACTGCTAAGCAGTGGCGAGGAACATGGGAGTTACAACGTGAAAGTTACAAGGCCACAAACAGTGCTGTTCTTACTAAGGTGTGGCAGTTTTTCTTGAATAAACACTACTCAGATTGTTGCAAGCCTTTCATTAATTTACCAGAGTTCTGAAAAAGTTAATTTTTACCATCTTTTCCAGTGCTTTTGTTGCTTTTATAGAGGAGTAAATATATGGTGGTTCTAACTCTGCCATTCCTTGCCTTTGTTTTTCTGGTAGCCTGGTTTTATTAGTTGAGAAATGGTTTTTGTTTTAGATCAGACTCTTGCTTCTCAAATTATGATCCTTGAATCAGCAATATCAACATCACCTGGGAGTTTGGACAAATAGAATCACAGGCCCACTCCAACCCATGGGAGTCAGAATCTGCATTTAACCACATTGCCAGAGGATTTGTTTTTACATTAATGTTAGAGCACTGCAGGTCTAAATCAAGATTGCTCAAAGTTTAATCCATAGATAAGCTGTTTAAAAAGCATCTGGAGAGCTTGTTTTAAATGGAAGTTTCTTGAACCCATGCCAGACTTGATGAAGTCCTAACTCATGCACGTAGAAGCTTGGGAATCTGTATTTTGAACAAATACTGCAGATGATCGTAATACACATTGAAGTGTGGGGACTGCCATTCAGAAGCTGCACTAATCAAATAGGGTTTTTTTCCATTTTAATGACAGTTTGTATTTCATTTTACAGTTAATATTTCTATTTTAAGGAGGGCATCTTCACTGTAATTAAGAGGGACTTTTCAAATGCTATTTTATCCCAAAATAACACATGCACACTGTATGAAAAATCTAATATTTAGCTAGGGGTTCCGGAAGATGGTGGCGTAGGAGGACGCGGGGCTCACAGCGCGTCCTGCCGATCACTTAGATTCCACCTACACCTGCCTAAAGAACCCAGAAAACCGCCAGAGGATTAGCAGAAGGGAGTCTCCGGAGTCAAGCGCAGACTAGAGGCCCACGGAAGAGGGTAGGAAGGGCGGCGAGGCGGTGCGCGCTCCACGGACTGGCGGGAGGGAGCCGGGACGGAGGGGCGGCTCGCTGGCCAAGCAGAGCCCCCGAGATTGGCTGGCAAAAGCGGAGGGGCCGGACAGACTGTGTTCCGACAGCAAGCGCGACTTAGCGTCTGGGAGGTCATAAGTTAACAGCTCTGCTCGGAAAGCGGGAAGGCTGGAGGACAAAGGGAGGGAGAGCTGCTGAGCCCCCGGACGGCAGAGCTCAGCTTGGCGGGGAACAAAGGCGCCAGCGCCATCTCCCCCGCCCATCCCCCAGCCAAAATCCCAAAGGGAACCAGTTCCTGCCAGGGAACTTGCTCGCTCCGCACAAACACCCAACTCTGTGCTTCTGCGGAGCCAAACCTCCGGCAGCGGATCTGACTCCCTCCCGCTGCCACAGGGCTCCTCCTGAAGTGGATCACCTAAGGAGAAGCGAGCTAAGCCTGCCCCTCCAGCCCCCGTGCACCTTGCCTACCCACCCCAGCTAATACGGCAGATCCCCAGCAACACAAGCCTGGCAGTGTGCAAGTAGCCCAGATGGGACACGCCACCCCACAGTGAATCCCGCCCCTAGGAGAGGGGAAGAGAAGGCACACACCAGTCTGACTGTGGCCCCAGCAGTGGGCTGGGGGCAGACATCGGGTCGGACTGCGGCCCCGCCCACTAACTCCAGTTATACACCACAGCACAGGGGAAGTGCCCTGCAGGTCCTCACCACGCCAGGGACTCTCCAAAATGACCAAACGGAAGAATTCCCCTCAGAAGAATCTCCAGGAAATAACAACAGCTAATGAACTGATCAAAAAGGATTTAAATAATATAACAGAAAGTGAATTTAGAATAATAGTCATAAAATTAATCGCTGGGCTTGAAAACAGTATACAGGACAGCAGAGAATCTCTTGCCACAAAGATCGAGGGACTAAGGAACAGTCATGAGGAGCTGAAAAACGCTTTAAACGAAATGCAAAACAAAATGGAAACCACGATGGCTCGGCTTGAAGAGGCAGAGGAGAGAATAGGTGAACTAGAAGATAAAGTTATGGAGAAAGAGGAAGCTGAAAGAAAGAGAGATAAAAAAATCCAGGAGTATGAGGGGAAAATTAGAGAACTAAGTGATACACTAAAAAAAAATAATATACGCATAATTGGTATCCCAGAGGAGGAAGAGAGAGGGAAAGGTGCTGAAGGGGTACTTGAACAAATTATAGCTGAGAACGTCCCTGAACTGGGGAAGGAAAAAGGCATTGAAATCCAAGAGGCACAGAGAACTCCCTTCAGACGTAACTTGAATCGATCTTCTGCACGACATATCATAGTGAAACTGGCAAAATACAAGGATAAAGAGAAAATTCTGAAAGCAGCAAGGGATAAACGTGCCCTCACATATAAAGGGAGACGTATAAGACTCGTGACTGATCTCTCCTTTGAAACTTGGCAGGCCAGAAAGGCTTGGCACGATATCTACAGTGTGCTAAACAGAAAAAATATGCAGCCGAGAATCCTTTATCCAGCAAGTCTGTCATTTAGAATAGAAGGAGAGATAAAGGTCTTCCCAAACAAACAAAAACTGAAGGAATTTGTCACCACGAAACCAGCCCTACAAGAGATCCTAAGGGGGATCCTGTGAGACAAAGTACCAGAGACATCACTACAAGCATAAAACATACAGACATCACAATGACTCTAAACCCATATCTTTCTATAATAACACAGAATGTAAATAGATTAAATGCGCCAACTAAAAGACATAGGGTATCAGAATGGATAAAAAAACAAGACCCATCTATTTGCTGTCTACAAGAGACTCATTTTAGATCTGAGGACACCTTTAGATTGAGAGTGAGGGGATGGAGAACTATTTATCATGCTACTGGAAGCCAAAAGAAAGCTGGAGTAGCCATACTTATATCAGACAAACTAGACTTTAAATTAAAGGCTGTAACAAGAGATGAAGAAGGGCATTATATAATAATCACAGGGTCTATCCACCAGGAAGAGCTAACTATTATAAATGTCTATGCGCCAAATAGCAGAGCCCCCAGATATATAAAACAATTACTCATAAACATAAGCAACCTTATTGATAAGAATGTGGTCATTGCAGGGGACTTTAACACTACACTTATAGAAATGGATAGATCATCTAGACACACAGTCAGTAAAGAAACAAGGGCCTTGAATGATACATTGGATCAGATGGACTTGACAGATATATTTAGAACTCTGTATCCCAAAGCAACAGAATATACTTTCTTCTCGAGTGCACATGGAACATTCTCCAAGATAGATCATATACTGGGTCACAAAACAGCCCTTCATAAGTTTACAAGAATTGAAATTATACCATGCATACTTTCAGACCACAATGCTATGAAGCTTGAAATCAACCACAGGAAAAAGTCTGGAAAACCTCCAAAAGCATGGAGGTTAAAGAACACCCTACTAACAAATGAGTGGGTCAACCAGGCAATTAGAGAAGAAATTAAAAAATATATGGAAACAAACGAAAATGAAAATACAACAATCCAAACGCTTTGGGATGCAGCGAAGGCAGTCCTGAGAGGAAAATACATTGCAATCCAGGCCTATCTCAAGAAACAAGAAAAATCCCAAATACAAAATCTAACAGCACACCTAAAGGAAATAGAAGCAGAACAGCAAAGGCAGCCTAAACCCAGCAGAAGAAGAGAAATCATAAAGATCAGAGCAGAAATAAACAATATAGAATCTAAAAAAACTGTAGAGCAGATCAACGAAACCAAGAGTTGGTTTTTTGAAAAAACAAACAAAATTGACAAACCTCTAGCCAGGCTTCTCAAAAAGAAAAGGGAGATGACCCAAATAGATAAAATCATGAATGAAAATGGAATGATTACAACCAATCCCTCAGAGATACAAACAATTATCAGGGAATACTATGAAAAATTATATGCCAGCAAATTGGACAACCTGGAAGAAATGGACAAATTTCTAAACACCCACACTCTTCCAAAACTCAACCAGGAGGAAATAGAAAGCTTGAACAGACCCATAACCAGCGAAGAAATTGAATCGGTTATCAAAAATCTCCCAACAAATAAGAGTCCAGGACCAGATGGCTTCCCAGGGGAGTTCTACCAGACATTTAAAGCAGAGATAATACCTATCCTTCTCAAGCTATTCCAAGAAATAGAAAGGGAAGGAAAACTTCCAGACTCATTCTATGAAGCCAGTATTCCTTTGATTCCTAAACCAGACAGAGACCCAGTAAAAAAAGAGAACTACAGGCCAATATCCCTGATGAATATGGATGCAAAAATTCTTAATAAGATACTAGCAAATCGAATTCAACAGCATATAAAAAGAATTATTCACCATGATCAAGTGGGATTCATTCCTGGGATGCAGGGCTGGTTCAACATTCGCAAATCGATCAACGTGATACATCACATTAACAAAAAAAAAGAGAAGAACCATATGATCCTGTCAATCGATGCAGAAAAGGCCTTTGACAAAATCCAGCACCCTTTCTTAATAAAAACCCTTGAGAAAGTCGGGATAGAAGGAACATACTTAAAGATCATAAAGGCCATTTATGAAAAGCCCACAGCTAACATCATCCTCAACGGGGAAAAACTGAGAGCTTTTTCCCTGAGATCAGGAACACGACAGGGATGCCCACTGTCACCGCTGTTGTTTAATATAGTGCTGGAAGTTCTAGCATCAGCAATCAGACAACAAAAGGAAATCAAAGGCATCAAAATTGGCAAAGATGAAGTCAAGCTTTCGCTTTTTGCAGATGACATGATATTATACATGGAAAATCCGACAGACTCCACCAAAAGTCTGCTAGAACTGATACATGAATTCAGCAAAGTTGCAGGATACAAAATCAATGTGCAGAAATCAGTTGCATTCTTATACACTAACAATGAAGCAACAGAAAGACAAATGAAGAAACTGATCCCATTCACAATTGCACCAAGAAGCATAAAATACCTAGGAATAAATCTAACCAAAGATGTAAAAGATCTGTATGCTGAAAACTATAGAAAGCTTATGCAGGTAATTGAAGAAGATATAAAGAAATGGAAAGACATTCCCTGCTCATGGATTGGAAGAATAAATATTGTCAAAATGTCAATACTACCCAAAGCTATCTACACATTCAATGCAATCCCAATCAAAATTGCACCAGCATTCTTCTCAAAACTAGAACAAGCAATCCTAAAATTCACATGGAACCACAAAAGGCCCCGAATAGCCAAAGTAATTTTGAAGAAGAAGACCAAAGCAGGAGGCATCACAATCCCAGACTTTAGCCTTTACTACAAAGCTGTCATCATCAAGACAGCATGGTATTGGCATAAAAACAGACACATAGACCAATGGAATAGAATAGAAACTCCAGAACTAGACCCACAAACGTATGGCCAACTCATCTTTGACAAAGCAGGAAAGAACATCCAATGGAAAAAAGACAGTCTCTTTAACAAATGGTGCTGGGAGAACTGGACAGCAACATGCAGAAGGTTGAAACTAGACCACTTTCTCACACCATTCACAAAAATAAACTCAAAATGGATAAAGGACCTGAATGTGAGACAGGAAACCATCCAAACCTTAGAGGAGAAAGCAGGAAAAGACCTCTCTGACCTCAGCCGTAGCAATCTCTTAGTCGACACATCCCCAAAGGCAAGGGAATTAAAAGCAAAAGTGAATTACTGGGACCTTATGAAGATAAAAAGCTTCTGCACAGCAAAGGAAACAACCAACAAAACTAAAAGGCAACCAACGGAATGGGAAAAGATATTTGCAAATGACACATCAGACAAAGGGCTAGTATCCAAAATCTATAAAGAGCTCATCAAACTCCACACCCGAAAAACAAATAACCCAGTGAAGAAATGGGCAGAAAACATGAATAGACACTTCTCTAAAGAAGACATCTGGATGGCCAACAGGCACATGAAAAGATGTTCAACGTCGCTCCTTATCAGGGAAATACAAATCAAAACCACACTCAGATACCACCTCACGCCAGTCAGAGTGGCCAAAATGAAGAAATCAGGAGACTATAGATGCTGGAGAGGATGTGGAGAAACGGGAACCCTCTTGCACTGTTGGTGGGAATGCAAATTGGTGCAGCCGCTCTGGAAAGCAGTGTGGAGGTTCCTCAGAAAATTAAAAATAGACCTACCCTATGACCCAGCAATAGCACTGCTAGGAATTTATCCAAGGGATACAGGAGTACTGATGCATAGGAGCACCTGTACCCCAATGTTTATAGCGGCACTCTCAACAATAGCCAAATTATGGAAAGAGCCTAAATGTCCATCAACTGATGAATGGATAAAGAAATTGTCGTTTATATACACAATGGAATACTACGTGGCAATGAGAAAAAATGAAATATGGCCTTTTGTAGCAACATGGATGGAACTGGAGAGTGTGATGCTAAGTGAAATAAGCCATACAGAGAAAGACAGATACCATGTGGTTTCACTCTTATGTGGATCCTGAGAAACACAACAGAAACCCATGGGGGAGGGGAAGGAAAAAAAAAAAAAAAAAAGAGGTTAGAGTGGGAGAGAGCCAAAGCATAAGAGACTGTTAAAAACTGAGAACAAACTGAGGGTTGATGGGGGATGGGAGGGAGGGCAGGGTGGGTGATGGGTATTGAGGAGGGCACCTTTTGGGATGAGCACTGGGTGTTGTATGGAAACCAATTTGACAGTAAATTTCATATATTAAAAAATAAAAAAAAATAAAAAAAATAAAAAAAAATCTAATATTTATTTTACTGGTTTAGTCTTTTTATTTGTGTGTAAAATTGTGTTATCCTTGAGACTGTTTTTTAGCCAGAACAAATTATGACCAAAATAAATTGCCCTTATGATTCACCTTGGATTTATAGAAATATAAAGAAACATTGTACATTTTTTTCTCTCATAATTTAATGAGGTTTAAATGAGAATTTAGTGCCTTAATTTAAATTAAAATTACTCTCTTGAGAGGAATTCTTCCTACTTTTGCTTAACTATAACTTTAAAATGATATAAGCTAGTCTGGTAGTCTGATACATGTCTTATACAGTTCATAGTTAACATTTTACTACAGTTAATTTTGTATCTTTAAAAAATGTTTAGTATTTAATATGGATGTAATTCCTTATAACCCTTAAATGAAACTCTCAGAACTACCAACCTAAAATAAAAGGACAGAAAGTGATGCTAACATTGTCATTGAGCAAGAATTCTGGTTTCCTGTGAGAGTCCTTCTAGCTGGACTAAGTATCACATTGACATGAAACAGATTAACAGGAGAAAATCAAATTTGATAGTGTAAGTTTGGGGAATCCACCCAGACTTGGAAATTCCAAGGACAGTCAAAATGAGGTATATATGTCATCCCGAGCTAAGGAGAAGTGGACAGGGGTCTGGGATTTTAAAGGAAAGGAATGCACCTCATGGGACAATAAAAAGAGCAGATGTTTGGTGATTAGATGTTTGCCCTGCCATACATTTGGGTCACTCGGGTAGAATTTATTTCTGCTAATAAAGCTTATTCAGGGGAAAGACCCCCAATTTAGAGTCTTCTGTATAGTTAAGGGAGGGGCAAAAGTTTCTTTTGCGTCCAGAAGGTTTTAATTGTATTAAGCTTAAAATAATCTGCATGCCAAAGAGGCACATTCTGGGAATGGGGGCTGTCCTGAACCCCTTCAACATTGAAACATTAGAATGTATGAATGTTTTAATTGTTTTTGTATGCAGTTGTTTGTGTGTTTGTGTTTCAATACTAAAACATTTGATTAATTTTATTATTGATCTATTTTTATTGTAAAGCTCATATTATGAGATAACTGTGACATAGTAAAGATTTATTTTAATGAATTGTTGGGAAGGAGGAATTTTTTTCTGCTTTTCAAGACCCTGAACTAAGAATCAAATTGGTATGAGACAGAGTAACAGGAAAAAATCATACTTAGTTTCTTACATAAGGGGAATTCACACACTCACGAAATTGCAAAGAGAGTGAGGCAACAAGAGGCTAAAATGAACTAAGGAGAAGGATAGAGGTGTGAGGATACAAAGGGGAAGAAGACCTTTAGCCAGAAGGTGAGAGGAAATGTCTGGAAAACAAAGATTGTCCTATTCAGATAAATTTCTTAGGTAAAGAGGAATCTCTGTTAATAGCTCTTTTCCTGGCATAGGATCTCTTTTCCTATGTAAATTTAGTAAGTTGAGAAGAAGGTAACAGCTTAGCATAAATCTGCTGGGTTTTGATTGCTTTTGACTCATAATAATCTTCGCACCAAAGTGCTTCATCTTCATGTAGCCTATAGTTGGCCCCTACAGAATCCAGTTTGAATAAATCTGCTCTTAATATTATGCACATTCTCTTCAACTCTGCAGATAGAACTCTGCTGTTGATATCTTTCACCCACAGCAAGAGGATCATTTCCACCCTATCCTCCACTATAATATGGGCAACCTAAGGCAGAGAGGATAACGGATTCATGCTTGTATAACCAGCATCTGGTCCCATATCTAACATATAATAGAGTCTCCATAATTGTTTCTTGAATGAATGAGCATTATCTTATAAGGAGGACTGAATTGCTATGTAATTCCCAAAGATAGCATAATTACTAATGCACTGATTAACTAGGTATCCTCATCTCATGTCCAGTCCTGAAAGAAACATTTCTCTTTTTTGGAAATAAGATTAGAAATTATGAAATGTGTACAGCTCTGACAATACATTGAGACCAGTATGTGATTCCATTTTGTTTCTGGAGTATCATTTGGGCAGTCATTTGTGTTACAAATTTCCTTGCTTTGAGAATTAAGTATTGCCTTTCCATATAAAAGGCTTTTCTTTTTTACATATTTCAATTCCAGATTTTTCCCTTTTTTTAAAAGTGATCTCTACACCCAGTGTGGGGCTCAAACTTACAGCCCTGAGATCAAGAGTTTGTGCTCTACCAACCGAGACAGTCATGTGCCCTGATCTTTCCCTTTTTTTAATATATATGCTTTGAGATGCAAAATGAGAACATGTGGATTTTTTGAACTATAATTTATTCTGATTCTAATTATATTTTATGAATGAGGGAAAATTTTTAAAGAATGTTTTGTGGTCATTTGAATTTTGTTACAATAGAATTCAAAATAAGCCTTTTTTTTTCCCATTTAGTGTCACATTGGTAGAATCCTCAACATTTATCTCTTTGCCATCTCAATTAACTGAATCTGGACAACTCATTAAACACAAGAACAGTGGGTAAGTATGAATATATTTTATACTCATAATTATCTGAGAATTCTGAGAAATGAGTTTTCAACTAAAATTGTTATATAACGTACAACAGTTTTCATTTCTTTAAAATATTGATATTATATATAACTTATGTTATTCACAGTTATACTATTCTCTTATGTGTTACTAGGCTATGTGCAGGAAAATTGAATAAATATGTACTTGATTAAATACAGCGGATTCTCATTATTTGTGGTCATTATGTTCTACAAAATTGTGATACTGACTGAAGGATATTATTCTAGAAGTCTGTGTAATCACATAGATTGTAACTGTAAATCCTAAAAATAAGCTATCCTGGTAGATTCTATTTTCTTCACACAGAGAAAATGAGGTTTAGAAGTGTTTAACTTGCATGAGGCTGACCCACTAACAGGTGCCAGCAAATTGTTTCAAACCCTGTCCACCTGGTCTCAGAGCTGAAGCTTCTTGAATATTTGTACTTCTGTCCTGCCTCCTACTATCTCCATCCTCTGGTCATCTGTGTATGAAAACTAAAGCAGAAAGGTCCAGTGTCACCTTGTTTGACCTTAACTAGAAATTTGCATGACCATTGACTGGAACTGTTTGCCACATGGCCACAAACAGCAGGAGAAGCTCCATGAGTATGGATTTGGGGGTTACAAATCACTTTTAGCGAGGAGACAGATTTGCAAATAACCTTAATTTGTGGATAATGAGAATTGACTGTTTTTAAGCTTATTCCACCTACATTCTGAAGTCTGAATTTAGTTTAGAAAGAAACTTTGACTTTGGAATAGAGAAGCAGAACTTTTAAAAGTTAGATTGTTTTGTTTCTTATCTATTTTTAACTATAGAATAACTATTTAATGTGAAATAGAATAAAAACAATATTGCCAAGGTTAAAGAAAGTTCAGCCAAAAGAGAAGAATGCAAGTATGTGTTAGTGAAATGTATGCATCTGTTGACTACTATGTTGTTAGTTTATTTTATACCTTTGTCTGTGTATTGCCTGACAACACTGTCATCCTTTTAGATGCAAAAACGTGTCAGGAGTCAAGGATTTGGCAATTTTGAAACCATAGGAATAACCACTGTTAAAGTGATTTATGCAAATCTTGCTAAGATTAAAATGAATATAGTTTATTTTCCGAAAACGAGTTGTATTTAAGCCAATAGTTCCATGAGATTATAAGGATTACCTTTACTATGTTTGATTTCTTCATTTGCTATTCTGTGAGAAAAATTGTTAAAGGAAAAACCATTTTTGTCTCACTGCCTTTGTTTTATTGAATGCTAATTACATGCTTAACTAAGGCATTCGAAGTCTTCCTTTTATATTTTGCTTTAATGAATAATAAAATATGAATTAATACCTTGAGCGATAAAACATCATTATAGATACCATATGAATTGTAGTACAATTTCATAGTATGGTAGGTATTTTATGTTAATTTCTTTGGAGTCTGAAATGCTGGTTTTCCCATACACTCTTCAGTAAATAGTTTTCCTAAGTTTTTATCTTTTCAGTCCCTTGCTTCTTGATTAAACAGCTGTTCGGCATCATAGATTTTACCTGAATGGGCTTGAAATAATTTTCCCACATCAACCACAAATAATTTATAGTATCACATATTAAACTGGAGTTGGATCGCAAGGCAATGCTGTAGGTATCTGTGAGCATAAGTAACTCAAATTTGGATCAGTTTAATGAACAGTAACACTGAGTTCCCCTTTCTTAATTTGGGACGCAGTATAGAAATTCTGTATTCCAAATTTTAACATAATTTTTCTTCATATAATATTCTGGAATGGTTTTGATTAGATCCAAAGTTCCATAATTACTGAAGCTATAGGTAAAGACATCATTTTTATGTTATTCTTCTCAAATCTAAACTAAAATGGAATGAACAAGTATTAAGACTTTTATAATTTAACTTGAGCTGGAAAGGACACTTTACAAATACTCCCCCAAAGTGATTGCCAACTCAGCATGAGGTACACCTTAAGAAGTGTGTCTATCGTGTCTCAAAATTATTAATCATTCTTTCTCATATAGTTTCTTCCATTCATATTTATAGAACTTTACTTTCTTAGTTCCTTACTCAAGGTTTCTTGTCATAAAATTAACATATAGATATGGTGACATTGAGTATTGGTCAGAGAGAACACGATCCAATGTAGAGTAGTCACGTGTCTGTAGATTAACTCTGAAAGAATGTTTCAGAGCCTTTTGTTTAAGGTATTAAGCATTTACTCCTGTGCACTTCAGGTCAAAGGTAAGAGTGAGATTTAAAAAGGCAAAGGCTATAGTTTTTCAAGAAGAAATGGACCTTGGTTTGTCATTTCAGCCCTGGCCTCAGCTAAATGCTGAGCCCCAAATCCACATGTTGGGTTGAAATAGAACAGTCTCAGGTTTATCCCAAAGGCTATTTTTCTGACATTTCTGAAGTGATTTATTAGAAGCACTTATGACTCCTTCTTTTGGGGTCCTGACTGTTTACTGTATAACACCTCTAAGATCCAGTTCATGTAGCAGGCAAATCTTTATTCACTTTCTCAAGAATCAGCTAAAGTATCCAGAGCTCTAACAATCAAATCCACTTTATAGGTAGCAGAAAGGAGGAAGCACAATAAAAGTGTGCCTCTTCTTTCTGAGTTAGGGAAGCTTCCCGGAAATAGCACACAGCATTTCTGATTGTAGCCAGTTGGCCAGATCTAGCTGGCAAGAAGACTGAAAAACCATCGTTCTCCATATACACATCAAAAATAAAATGAGGGTTTGGGGCACCTGAGTGGCTCAGTTGATTAAGCATCCAGCTCTTGGTTTTGCCTCAGGTCATGGCCTCAGGGTTTGTGAGTTCACACTCCACATCAGGTTCTGTTGTCAGTGCGGAGCCTGCTTGGGATTCTCTGTCCCTCTCTCTCTGCCCATCCCCCACTCATGCTGTCTCTGTCCCTGTCTCAAAATAAATAAACTTTAAAATAAAATATAAAATAAAATAAAATAAGGTTTGGTCAGTGAGGAGGAAAGGGCCCGTGGATATTGGGATAGGCAACCAACAAGTTCCACCATGAGGGGACACAAAAGAGAGTTTTATTTCAAACACCACAAAGGTATCTAGTATTTCATCAGTCTGGCTTCACTGGCATACTGAGGCCTTTTGGTCTTTAAATACATCTTAATAAAATAATACTAAGTGATGTTACACACTCTGTTTTTCTTAAAGCTCTCCTTAATGTTTGTCTTGAATAGATTTCCATATGCAAATAAAATTTAAGGACATACATTTTGAATCATGACTGGAATGGAAGTCATTAATAACTTTTGTATGTAATATACCATCCATTAAGCATTATCTCAATAAAACCCAGTCTGATCGCTAGGTCTAATCAGCAAGAGAACAAGAAAAGGTTAAAAAAAATATTCCATAAACTGTCATTAATCTTTTTTTTTTAAAGCGTTTAACAAATATCCCTGTTTTATTCCTTTTAGGCATGTGGTAATATTGCACTTCCCCAGTTGGAGTTAGGTGTGAACATATAACTTAATCGGCCAATGGCATCTGAGGATAAGTGCTGAACGTTTTCTCCAAAGGATAGCTTTAAGAGCCAGTGAACAATTTTTCGTGTTCCCTTTCCCTGATACAATTACTAAAGAAGCAAGTATAGAAATGGAGTCCCCTTGACAGAAATACACCTTATTCTTTTCATTAGTCTCCATGTGTGATGAGGTAGTTTACATTTGCTTGATTTACTCAGATAATAAACATTTGGCAACAGTCAAAAAAAAAAAAAAAAGAATATTAGAAAAAGAAAAAAGAAACGGAGTCCATCTTCACCAAGGATCTCTGAGTGCTTCCTATCTATCTAGGATGGACATGTAATGTGAGCACGAAGTAACCTTGTGCTAATCCACGGAGATATGGGATGCTCCTGCAGCATGACCTAGCACATGCGGATACTCCTCCATAGATCACTTCAGTCACTATTTCCCCAGATAATAAATATTCTCTTCTCAAATGAGCAGTGAAGTGCTGAAATTATCTTTAAGGTGGCATAAAAAAAGGTAAAGTCTCTTATTAAAATTTTTAAAAATGCCTCTTTTTATAAACTGCTCTTCTTAAGGCAACGGATACATATAAAACAGCACATTTGCGGGGCGCCTGGGTGGCTCAGTCGGTTGAGCGTCCGACTTCAGCTCAGGTCACGATCTCGCGGTCCATGAGTTCGAGCCCCGCATCCGGCTCTGGGCTGATGGCTCAGAGCCTGGAGCCTGCTTCCGATTCTGTGTCTCCCTCTCTCTCTGTCCCTCCCCCATTCGTGCTCTGTCTCTCTCTGTCTCAAAAATAAATAAACGTTAAAAAAAAAAATTTTAAAACAGCACATTTGGAACCACATGGATGATAAAACTTTATATTCATCACACATTTTACTTTACGGGAAAATGATCCATAAGCATAAGCAAGAGCAGTTAAGAAGTTTTTATTCTAATTAAATCCACAGGATTATGAAGAGGGATCAGAACAAGAGACTGACTTTAGCGACACTTAAATGATGGGTCAACAGTGCTCAGAAATGAACACTTTATAAATAATATCCTACAGTGATATGACTTGATATTTTTTTCCAGTGACATTGAATCATTTATCATTTAATAAATTCTTACTAAGTGGCCCCTCAAGCAGTGTTCATAGTACCAGAGAAATACTGGGATAAATAAGTCAGGGATCTGGTTCTCAAGGAGCCAACCATCAAATAGAGAAGGAAAAACAAATCTACATAAATGGAGGTGATTGTACAGGGCAGAATGCATTCAGTAATATATGTTGACCAAAAAAAAAAAAATTCTGTGAGCTCTTTGGCAAGGAATAGCACTATCTAGGTATTATAGAGATCTTTCTGGAGAACAAGGCATTTAAGAATAATGAGGTAGTAAGCACTTTTTTCTCATGCATATACAATACTCTGCTGTTCTTTATCGTCTACAAATTGGGATCTGAAACATGAGTAGGATTTTGATGGCATGAATCTAGAGCAAGGGAGAGTTTTCCTACAAGTATAAAAGGAGCTTGGGAGGAAGGAATTGCTGAGGCAGTGGAGGAGGGGATGGGCAAGGGGAAATACAAGACATATGCTTCTGCATATGGATTGTAGGAGAGTGTGAATGAAAGTCGAAAAGGTGTTGAAGTGTTTATCCTTCTGCTTTATAATTATTTGTTGCAGACCTACTTTGTATGACAGACTGTATACTCCATGAGCTTAGGGTCTTCTTCATTCATTCTGGTCTCCAGGGTAGCTTGGCCCAGAATAGCCTCCCACCTGAAAGAAGGCCCGAGAGATATTTTTTCTGAGTCCTGATTCTTGCTCAAAACTCAGAAAGCTGTATTGTGCATGGCCATGATTTTAAAATATTTCATTGTACTACAATGAATAATTGGTGACAATTGGAATTAGGCATATCTCCAAGGAAAGCTGAGTGAATCAAAGGCCAGATGTGTGTGCTAAGAGTAACCATCTGCCCTGGTCCTCTTGTTCTATATACCTGCTTTACATACCTGCTTTTCATACCTGCTTTTAATGTCATCACACTCTTTGGCAGCCTGATGAAGCCTATTCTACTTTACAGAAAAATATTTTGTGAGTACTTAAAATAAGATGCAAGGGTTACAGAGTATCTTAATCTATCCAGGTTGCCATAACAAAATAACATAGGAAGGGTAGCTTCAACCACAGAAATTTATTTCCCACAGCTATGGAGCCTGGAAGTCCAAGATCATGGTGTGGCCAAGGTCGGTTTCATTCGGAGGCCTCTTCTCTTGATTTGTAGGTGGCAGCCTTCTTGCTGTGGGTTTACGTGACCTCTGTGTGTACATAGAGACTGAGCTCACTGCTATTTTTTCTTATAAGGAAACTAATTCTGTTGTATCAGAGCCCCACCCTTATGACCTCATTTAACTTTAATAATGTTCTTTTAGTCCCTTTCTCCAAATACAGTCGTCTGGGTCATTAGAGCTACAACATATGAATTTAAGGGCAATACAGTTCAATCTATGGCACAGAGGAAACTAATATACCAGCAGATAGAAAAATATTAAAAATTGTAATATATTAAAATATATATAGTTCTTCATTAACACAATATGCAGTAAGATCTACTGGCACACATAATAACTATCATACTTTAAAAGTAGTTATGAATGTAAATAATAGCTTAAGATATGTACATAAATTGAAATGTGATATAAACATATTTGTGATTATTTGGTGGCCAAGTCATAGTACAGAAAATACTACTGTGGTTTGGTTTAAATTGCTATTAAGAGCTAATGGAAGTCAAGATGGAATTTTTCCCCATTTGAATTCACAGATCCACTCTGTCCTTGCGCCCAAGGTTTGTGTACCTTGCTTTACATACTTCTCAATTGCTCAGGGGCCAAAGTGGTACAAACGGCAGCAAACATCCCATTTTTACCACCCTCCTTTTTTGAAGAACCTTGGGACACATGGAGGACAGAATGAATCTCAAAATTGACCCTCTTACATTTCTTCCCATAATTCATGAAAACTAGTCTTTGACCAGAAAATTTTTTCTTTGATTTGGAGACCACCCTGAATGCTGGCCCAGGAGTATCTTCATGAAGGCTTATAATAAAGATCTTCTTTCCCTATTAGAAAAGGCTTGAGTAGGAAGTCATTCTTCAGGCGGGTTTATTCACGCTCTGAGTAGAGCCAGTTCAACGTCATTTTGATCATAGCTTGAAAAGAGCTGCGTACCATCACTACAGAGGAAAAAGGAATGTCATCCCTTCATACCTCATAGATAGGTTTCACTCCCTGACCTTAACCTCCTACTAAATTACTAGAAAGCATTCCATTGCTTGATCTATAGCATTTTATATAATTTTAGCCTCTTTTCATGCTATTTCTCCCTTAAGACCCATGGTTTAAAAATGCCCCTTCTGCCATGGCTTCAACAATAATTGATGACCATTTAGGAAAATGATAACATAGACTGAGGTGCAAGGAGTAACCAAAGGTAGAGTTGATTTTCTGTTGTGTCTCTGAACCTGCAAGGTACTAGTTTTGTAAGCAAGTTGGGTTTATCACTGAATTTCTAGACTCAGGAACATTGATCAGGTAAAATAGAATTTTCCTGAACCAAATTATTTTATTAAATTATTCTCTGATTTCTCTTAATTAATCATGATCATCATTAATGCAATTAAGGCATTAACTAATTAGTGCAAAAATTGCAGCAATTTTTTTCTGTCTTTACCATAAAAAGTACAGGTAACTCAATTTTTCTGGGTTTGAGAGTCTGCTTTGAAGATGAGGCAACTCTTATTTAATCAAAAGGCACTTTCATTGGCTATTCTTCAAGAAAATATGTAAAGAAAAGAAAAAGGAGATGAAGTCAAATTGCTCTGCTTTTCTATTCATTATGAAAAAAATGACTGAAGGACTAGCAGTTACAAGTATTGAACAAAATGAAGTTCTGAAATTATCTGAGGATTTTAATCAGGCAGTCTACCCAGAGCTCCATTATCGAGATGGCGGTGGAACCATGCACTGAGAAATAAGCATTCTTTGTTGTTCTTTCCAATCTCTGTGTAGTCTCCCTTATAAATGCTAAATTATCTATCTAATATGTCTCTGATAGCCTTAAAGTATCTATCAAATGTTCAAATTACATAAAATATTGAACGGCCAATCAGAATGTCTGTGAGTTGAAGTAAAGCTGATAATAATTACAAGATGTGGTAAACCTTATTAAGAATGTTGTGGAAAGAAAAGGAGTGGAGAAAAGGAATCAATATGGTTAGAACTTGGAGATAGTCCATATATTTTACAGCATCATATTCAGGCGAAAGCAGATGACAAGGTTTTCATGTTCTCAGAAAAAAATCAGGCAAACCATATTTGAGAGCCTAGATGCTAATTGCCAGCTTGTTGAGCAAAGTAATCATGAATATTAAGAGGAGAGCAGTTTGGGGAAAATTGATGGGTTCTGGAAGATATGGAACCTTTCAAGGGAGGCAGTTGCCACAGGCTATGATCTGCTAATTAATTTTCAGAAATGCAACCGGAAATTAAACAGCTGCCCATATCTCCTTCTGTCCTTATGGGAAAGAAGCAAATTGGAAACATCAGCTGAGAAAAGAGAATCTTTCAAGAAATCAAGTTCTAGAAGCCCTTTTGGAGAGAATACCTATGTAGTCCTAGGTTGAGACCACTACTTTGGGGTCCCAGGATTTATTGTTATTACTATTATTATTATTATCAAATGTTTCTCTGTCCAAAGTATTCAAAAGTGTTTTTTTACTAAATTTTACAAAACATTGGTGCACATATGAATGATTGTTAGTTTCCTTTTTGCCTTTTCTTTTAAAATTTCTGAAACCATATACACATAAAGGTGACATATGAAATGTGTCTGTGGTCTTTGCACATCATGTAGGTAGCCATAATTTTTAAGGACCTATCGGATTTAAGGAAGATTGAGAATTGTTTTTGAGTTTCCTTTGTGTGGTTCATGTTGTTCTCCTGTTTACTTATGACAGGGATGCTGGGAGTAGCCCTGAAAGTGGTGATGTTGAGAGTTGTTGGCATTTCTCAAACGCCTTAAAAACCTGTGAGTACCTCAAGGAAAAGCTTTTATTCGTCTTCACGTCTGACTTTTATGTGCAAAGTGTACTAGTGAATGAAATACTCAACAAAGCCTGGTTATGACAATAGACAGAATGGTAAGTTCAAGGTATCACTGTTGGAAGGAGAGGCCCAGGTGTTGGTCCTCAGCCTCTCATGTTCATGACCCTTTGCAGGACTCTGCCCACATCTTTCTTTTCACTGCCAATCCTAGTTTCCTTACCCGTACAATGAATGTATTTAGATAAATGACTTCAATGTTTCTGTTGGCTAATTCTGAACTGCTTAAACCCATTTGGATGGCAAACCCATTTTACCATGTTTAAAATGATAAGGAGAACACAGATTTACTTTGTTTCGCAAAATAACTCTAGATTTAGAACATATGAATGGAATATGGTTAGGACAGTGGATATAGGAATGTTCTGGTTATCTCTAGCTACAGAAGAAGCCATCCCAAGTGTAGTAGCATTAAACACGTAATGTGTTAGCATTATTATCTCTCACACTTCTACAGTGACTGGTCTCAGCTAGACTCTTCTTTCTCAGGGTCTCTGGTGAGGTTAAGTCAGATGGAGGCTGGGCCTTGAGTCATCCCAAAGGCTTCCTTACTCACATGTCTGATGGTTAATACCTTTTGGCTAGGACCTCAAGTGGGACTGTTGGCCTAGACACTTACATGTGCCTTTTCATGTGGCATAGGGTTCTTCACAGGATGACAACCACAAGTTAGCCAAGAAAGAGATGATTAGGAAGAAACTGTATTACATTTTTGCTCTAGTGTCACAAATCACACTGCTGCATTCTAGCATAATGTTCATTAAGATCAAATCACTAAGACTGCCCCACCATATCACCACATCCAAGGCAGTGTTGAAGAACATGTAGACATGTTTTAAAACCAACAATATATACATATATATATCCAACTATATATATATATATATGTGTGTGTGTGTGTGTGTGTGTGTGTGTATGTGTATGTATATTTGTATGTATACATATTTGTGTGTGTGTGTATGTATGTATATATATATATATATATATATATATATATATATATATATATAAAACATTCTTCTATTACCAGTTGAAGCTATTACACCCTGTTATGTGAACTATTACATAGCCCACAGAAAAAGTCGAAGATGGTTGGATGACCCGTTTGCCATTTATATACGTATATCGGACTAATTGTAAATACTAGTGAAGTTCCCTTTGTAAAGAAATTATTTGTTAAGGAATCTTTAATTGAGGGTCATAATTACACATTATTTATGATCTCAAGCTTGTGCCGGTGTCACCCACACTTTCATTACAAATGCGTGTCATCTAATTTGGCGTGCTAATGCTTTGAATATTTTTTTAATTCATTTGAAAACTTTAAGCACTAAATGAAACAGCTGCTTTATTTGAACAGCACTTATGAAATGATATGTAAACAAACTCTCCTTCATGTTTTGGTAGCAATTAAGTCCACTTTCATCAGAGAGTTCTTCTGCTCCACTCATACTCTTCACCTGGGAGTGAAGGGGACTTCAAGCCTGGAGCTCCTGTTTCTTCCCTTTGACATGCACACGCGCTACTGTGTCATCATCCTCAGAAACAAAGCGGTGAGAACACGACTGTGGCAAGGGCTTTCATCATGGGCTGGCACTTTAATTGAGTAATCAATGCAGGTGACATGAAGGCAGAGCTTATCCTCACAAATAAGCAAAAAGTTACACTATTTGTGGGTAAAATTTATAATGTGGGGGGTGCCTGGGTGGCTCTGTCGGTTAAGCGTCCACCTTCAGCTCAGGTCATGATCTCACGGTTCATGAGTTCACGCGCCACATCGGGCTCTGTGCTGACAGCTCAGAGCCTGGAGCCTGCTTCGGATTCTTTCTCTCTCTCTCTCTCTCTCTCTCAAAAATAAGTAAATGTTAAAAAAAAAATTAAAGAAAAAATATAATGGCTGCCTTAGAAAGTCCCATAGGAGCAGACTGGCTGCATGCCTAACCTTGCTGTGGCTCTGTCTGTATTAGCTTTATGTATTTGCATAACACATTGCCAAACACTGAGGGGCTTAAAGCAGTACACATTTATTGTGTCATGTTTTTCATAGATCAGAGGTCTGGGCATGACCTAGATGAGCCTTCTGTTTAAGGTCTATTACGTCTTCAATCAAGGTATCTACCAGCACTGGATTCTCTTCAGAGGCTCCATTGAGGAAGGAGCTGCTTCTAAGCTCTCTCAGGTTATTGGCAGAATTAATTTTCTAGTGGCTCTGGCAATCATGGAGCTTGTTTCTTTTTTTTTTTTTTTTTTTTTTTTTTAATGTTTACTTATTTTTGAGAGAGAGAAAGAGACAGAGCACAAGCAGAGAAAGGGCAGAGAGAGAGGGAGACACAGAATCTGAAACTGGCTCCAGTCTCTGAGCTGTTAGCTCAGAGTCCGATGTGGGGCTCGAAATCACAAACAGTAAGATCGTGACCTGAGCCAAAGTCAGATGCTTAACCAACGGAACCACCTAGGCACCCCAAGGAGCTTGCTTCTTTAAAGCCTGCAAAGGAGAGAAAGATGAGAGAAGGAAAAGAAGGATGGAAGAACAGAGGAAGGAAGAGAGAGAGAGAGAGAAAGACAAGACAGCCTTTAGAGGAAAAGTTTTATAGTATTATCCCCTTCCAGAAAGAAACTGCCATATGTTGACCTGAGGAGGGAATTTATAACCCCTAGACGATAGCCCCACATATATCAGTTGTGTACCAATTATGTGCTATATTGAATGCAGATACAATGAAATAATGGTAATTGGAAAGAGGTATTATATTGACCTGGTGTCTACAGAATCATTTACACATGAAAAATAATATAGCCTACTAAATATGTAAAGAATAGTTTAACTGTACTTAAAATTACCATTTAGGAGGAAAAACTGCTGTTTTATATTAATGTTAAATCTTGTTTTATATTTTCCTTAAAAGAATCCAGGATTTAACTGAATAGCTGCTCTACATGATAATTTGTGAAAAATAGTGACTATAGTGTGACTAGTAGTTTAATCAAATGCCTCTTAATCCCTTTTTTATATTCATTTATAATACAGTCCCAGAAAATGCTAGGGTTAATTGTCAATAGCAGAGTAAGAAGGCTGATTTTATTATTTAAATTAAACTATTAGAATATGAATGTTTACGGGGCACCTGGGTGGCTCAGTCGGTTAAGCGGCCGACTTCGGCTCAGGTCATGATCTCTCGGTCCGTGAGTTCGAGCCCCGCGTCGGGCTCTGTGCTGACAGCTCAGAGCCCGGAGCCTGTTTCAGATTCTGTGTCTCCCTCTCTCTGACCCTCCCCGTTCATGCTCTGTCTCTCTGTGTCTCAAAAATAAATAAACGTTAAAAAAAAATTAAAAAAAAAAAAAAGAATATGAATGTTTACTTCCATAAATTTTGTCTAAATTAATCAAAATATAATTACACTTATCTTGGCATCTCAACTTATTAAAACATGTCTTTTAATTACATATATTTTGTTGTCAGAAAAAATATTAAGGAAAACAGTAATCATGAAGTTATATTGCTATCAACTGAGAAATAATGCCTTTAAACTAAAGTATTGCATTGAATTACAATGACTTATGTGGGGAAACACATCTATTAACTTACACATTCAATTTATTGCTAATTATATTGAAAAATGCAATTACACGCTTAAATAGATAATCAAACATCCAAGTCCACCTAGTTAGCTCCTGTTCTTATTAAATGTGTGATAACTGCTTTGCCATTAAGAACCACCTGTTGAAAACCGTAAAGTAATTAGGCCTCAATTTGATAGCTTTCCATGTGTAAAACAGAAACATTTCTACTACCACGGCTATTAAGGAAAGGCCATTAGTTTCATTTTGGCTGTTCCATTTGAACTTCCAAATAAAAAAATGAGATGACTTATGTAATAGCTGTTTGAAAGTAAAAACAGTTTACAAAATTTCCATCAATGTTCATAGAAATTCTTAGCCTAGGGGAAAAGCTACAAAATCCCTACAAATTCAAGCTATCCAATGCCAGAAATCTAAAGGCATTTCTGCTCATGCGTGGATGGGGGGGGGGGGGGCAGACTGAATAGATGAAGGTGGAGTAGAAACAAGACCTAGTCCCTGAGGAATTACATCTGCTGGGACGAGGGCTTGACAGACCCACACACAAACCCTGCAAAGTACAAAGCAGTGTATTGATACAACCCTGGGGTTCTGTCTTTACTGTCATGCCTGTGTGATCATCTCTTTTGCTGGGATCATCTGTGTGAGAAAGGCAGAGACATCAAGCAGGGATCCTTGATCTGGGGCCTGTGTTAAGACTGGATTCTATCCAGTTGCAACCATTTGCTGTGCCCCAAGCAGCCGTCTTTCACCAACCCATGAGCTTTTATATGGAACCAATCTAGACTTCTTCTCCCCCCTGGTAGCTTTATCTTGTAGTCCTTCATTGTCCTTTTCTGTCTACAGAACTTGGTCAAAACAAGTAGAAACCAAAGTCCAGGTATTGTTGACTTGAGGAAGCCAGGGTGGGAATCAGCATATCTGAGCAACTTATGGAGATTGTCCCATTCCCACACTGGGGCCCCACACACCAAAGAGAGTTTCAGCCTTGCCAAACCAAATAACAAGTTGACAGAAGAAGGGTGCCTATGCCTAGGTAGACGAATGGGCAAAGCCTTCTTACTGATTTATGGTCTACAGCAATTTAGTCTAAGGCTAAATCTTACCAGTTGTTAAATATATCGTATGTCAGTTTGTCCGTCTCCCTTATGTTTGCATAAAAAAAGGGACCACTGATCTTTTTGCCCTGTCCCTCATTTCATTCTCCCTCAGTCTTCTGTGTCTTTCTGTCTCTGCTGCTGCAGAGATTAAGCTGGAAGTCTTTATCATATATATTTTTAAATATTCTATAATCAAAGTGCAACTATTTTCAATCGTCATTACTGTATAGATTTTAGTAATACTGATTTTTGTTTAATTTTATTGAATGTGAAAGTAAAAACATTATATTATGGTAAACTCTTTACATAATTTAAATTTAGGCAAACTAATGTCAGTTTTATGAACGTTATTTTTATAACTGCTGGGGCTGAGTATCATTTGAGGGCGGTTTCTTTTCAAAAAAAATTTTTAATGTTTATTTTTGAGAGAGAGAGAGAGGGAGGGAGGGAGAGAGAGACAGAGCATGAGAAGGGGAGGGTCAGAGAGAGAGGGAGACACAAAATCTAAAGCAGGCTCCAGCTCTGAGCTGTCAGCACAGATCCCGACGTGGGGCTTAAACTCCTGAACTGTGAGATCATGACCTGAGCCAAAGTTGTATGCTTAACCAACCGAGACACCCAGGCACCCCACTTTTCTATGATTTTTAAAGGCAAGCCATGTTTCATTCATCTTTTGATTTTTTTATTCAGTTTGTTACAACTGCATTTTTTTTAAGTTTATAAATTTTTTTAATGTTGATTTATTTTTGAGAGAAAGAGTCAGAGGGGAGAGGCAGAGAGGGGCAGAAAGACACATAATCTGAAGCAGGCTCCAGGTTCTGAGCTGTCTGCACAGAGCCAGACACAAGTCTTGAACCCACAAACCATGAGATCATAACCCGAACTAACATCAAGAGTCTACTGCTTAACTGATTAAGCCACCCAGGTGCCCCTTTTTTGGAGTTTATTTATTCATTTTGAGAGGGAGAGAGAGAGAGCAAGTGGGGAGGGGCAGAGAGAGAGGGATGGAGAAAATCCCAAGCAGGCTCTATGCTGTCAGCACAGAGCCCAATGCGGGGCTCGAACCCACAAACCAGGAATTCATGACCTGAGCCAAAATCAAGAGTCGGCCACTTAACCAGCTGAGCCACCCAGATGCCCCTACAACTGCATTTTTTGTTGTTGCTGTTGTTTTGCTAACTACACTCCTCCCCATACCCCTGAGTTTTTTACCAGGGAAGCAGAGAGAAATTGAAATCCCATCTGGGCCATAAACACTATGAAACAGTTACTAATCTTATGATGCCTGCTGACAATTTGGAGGCAGGTTAAGTGAACTTTAAACTCTAGATCATTGTGGTAAGTGTTCACAAAACTACACGTAGTTTGAGCCCCCTCCATGCTGCAAAGCCTTCTCCCACTTGACCCATCATCCTTTCTGTGAGACCATCATCCTGCAATTAGCCCTGCAACCTTTGTCTTTTTTTTTTTTAATTTTTTAATGTTTATTTATTTTTGAGAGAGAGAGAGAGAGAGAGAGAGAGCACAAGCATGAGCTGGAGAAGAGCGAAGAGAGGGAGACTCAGAATCCGAAGCAGGCTCCAGGCTCTACACTGTCAGCACGTGGGACTCAAACTCACAAACCATGAAATCATGACCCAAGCCAAAGTCAGACACTTAACGGACTGAGCCACCCAGACACCCCAATCCTGCAGCGTTTTTCAAGAAAAACATGAGAAGAAAATGAGGAAGATAGTGAAATTTTCGTTGAAGAACTTAATTATATTGTTACAATCACTGTTATTGAAAGCAGGAAGGTAATGAGCAGAGGCATGACCTGATTTCATCTTTGTTTTAGAAAGCATCTCTGGAGCGAAAACAAAGAGTAGATTAAGAGTTGGAGAAAGAGACTGGAGATCAAGGGACTGGTTCAGAGACTCTTGTAATCTATGACACCACTCCACATATCTCTGTTCTCTCTTGCCTTCTGCTTTTTGCATACTAGCAATAAAGACAGAAGGATGTGAAAAAGCAATGGTGAAAGAAGAGGTGATGATGTTGGATTTGGGGGAAGGAGCAAGGGGACAAGAAAGAACTGCAAAGGTGATGATATCAAGATCAATATTGGGGTCCCCGGGTTGAGTGTCCAAATCTTGGTTTTGTCTCAGGTCATGTTCCCAGGGTCATGGGATTGAGCCCCATGTCAGGCTCTGGGCTGGGCCTGGAGCCTGCTTAGGATTCTCTCTCACTTTCTTTCTCTCTCTCGCCCCCCCTCTGCCTCTCTTGAGACCCCACTCTCTCTCTCTCTCACACACACACACACACACTCTCTCTCTCTCTAAAATAAAATTAAAAAAAATTTTTAATATTAAAAAAGATTAATCTTAATGACAGTTTGCATGATGTTCACAGTTGAAGGGAAGCAAATTTTCATTTACTTACAGAACAATTGATAGCAAATAAATGAACAGCAATAGAAACTATTCTGAGAAAGACAGTGATAAAGACAAAGAGTGATTGTCAATCCCATTGCCTCCATAACTTCTAGAGTCTAGGCCCAGCTTCCTATTATTTGGCAAGATGTTTTTGTACAATATACCATATATTTTTATTAAATAATTCATATTTTGTGCCGTGTAAATATATGTTGCTTTCTCAAAATGTCGGAAATAATCGCTCAAGCATGCAATTAAGACTGTGTTGAAATTGTGTTAAGAAAGTTGTGCTTTTTAGTGCAAGCATACAGATCTCTTTATACATTTTCTTTTCACCCTTACTGAGTCTCTTAGAACAATCATTCTATGAAGAATAGTATTTTAAAAGAACAGTGATTATTCTTACTGGTCAGTTTCACATTATAATTATGGTAATGTCAAAGAGCCACCTACAATGATAAATGTTCTCTAGTGTATGAATCTAACATTTTAGAGTTTTAACTTAGCTCTCACGTGCCTGTTTAGTCGTCAAAATAATATAACATTGTTCAGTCAGTTCAAACAAATTATAAAACCTAGCAAAATCTAGGCCCAAGATTAGAGAATAAGTAGAATTTTAAGACCTGTGAAACAACATGGGGGTTTTCTGTATAAAATGCTTTTTATTTTTTCTCTAAAGATTAAGGTTGTTTGGGTCTGGAGGGCACCCATGACATGTCCAAGGTTACCCAGCTAATTAGTAGCAGAGCTGGGATTAAAACTTTTCTGCCAATTCATTGTTTGTGTTCCTCATTTCTAGGTCATTAACAGCTGGTCTTGTAAATTTGCATGCAACTGTGTTATTTGAGGACTACAATTTAACTAGATACACAAGAAGAACAAAATGTCTTTTGTGAGGGTTTCTCACAGTGGACAATGGGCTTTGGCATCCTTCTGGAAAATATAATAAAAATCTAAGTAAACATCCTGACTGTAAAATATGAAATTAAGGGCAGAAAGGAAATTTAATAGACTCCTAGAATAGCTCACATTGATACGTGTCTGTTATGTGTCAGATCATTTCATTTCCCTTGTCACAGCCTCCAGGCTTGGAATGTAAAGGGCTTCTCCACTTTAAAGGAGTTGTTTATTGCATTTGTATTCCTTTCCTGGTCTGATTTTATTGCCAGAAGAGTAGAGTGAAATAATTAGACGATACCGCAGTTGATTTTCCTGAACAATTTTCTGACACAGGCATTATTTTCAATTATATTAAGTTACTTTTTAATAAAAAAGAACACTGAAAGTGAACAAGTTAGACAAAATAGTTTTTGAGAAATGATAATGTATCGTCTGAATAAGATGTGGCATTAAATGGAATTGAATGGAGTTTTAGTTACTGATATTTCATGGCTAGGAGGCTTTTTATCATTTTTTTCTTTAATGTTTATTTTTGAGAGAGAGAGAGAGAGAGAGAGAGAGAGAGAGACAGAACGCGAATTGGGAAAGGGTAGAGACAGAGGAGACACAGAATCTGAAGCAGGCTTCAGGCTCTGTGCTGACAGCTCAGAGCCTGAAGCCGGACTTGAACCCTTGAACCATGAGATCATGACCTGAGCCGAAGTCGGATGCTCAACCGACTGAGCCACCCAGGTGCCCCTGTCATTTCTATTTAAGGGAAATATTCTAGCAAATAGTACTTTGCTCCTTTTGGATCAACACCCATGAGTTGGTAGTTATTTTCTGCAGCTAGAGACCAGGTTTCATTCAGGCACACATTTAAGAAAACATGTAATTCTGATAACTTTATACTCACCGAGTCTAATTTCTTATGAATACTATATTTTGGGTAGAACAACTGATTTTTTTAGATAAAAATGAGAAAAAAGTAAAATAAAAGTGAAAACTGAATATATTGTTTTTTCTGGTCGCTATTGAACCTTTGTACTTGAATTATCATTGAAAATTTCATCAGTAGTATTGACCACTCACTTGTATTTGGAATAAAACATGCATACACAGAAAACCCATTTCAGATGGCTAGGTTAGATTTATATTTGCAAAGTACAAGGTTGCTTAGGAAATATTACTCTATGAAAATTTCATATAATGTACTGTTTATTACCAGGAGTGCATGGATTTAAATGCTAAACAATTTAAAACATTCAAAGTTTTCCATATTTCTTTTTTCAGCATGAAGTGAAGATAATTATGGGTCATAATTAATAAAATTCTGTGGAACATTATCACATGAAAGTAAATGATAGTTAATTTATTATAAACAAATCCCAATTGGGGAAGAATAATGAAGCTGTAAATAAATTGACCTCACAACCAGAAATGGTTTATTCTTATATTGTTTCCAGATTCACTTTCAGTGTTTGCCATTTCTCTTGTTATCTAGGATATTTACATTATTTTGGAATATGTGTTTTTATTATGTGATCAGTTTTCTTTTATATCATTTATGTACGCTCTCTCTGGAGTAGTCTCTCAGACATACAGTTAATATTGTTTTAAGATTGTAGGGCAGTTCGGACCAGTGACAAGTCCCAGCTTGGAAGCTAAGTTTGTTCTCTTTTGCTTTCTTCATAGTTAGTTGCATGTCTGTTGTAAGGCCATTCTGGTAGAAGGTTCTGCACTGTATGGCTTAGCCCTAAATTTGCCAGTGCTCATTTTCATTGATCCTGTCAGGTCTCGACCCCACTCCAGGTCTCTAGAGTCAGACCTGCATTTTCACAGGTGATTTATATGTCATGAAAGTTTGGGAAGCTATGCCCTCAGAGAATGGTCCCTTTCCATTTAGAGTGATCTCAAAGGGTTAGATTCCTGATATGTGTTACCTCATTGAGTCCTTACCACATCTTTACTATCATTCTATTTCTTAAGATGTAAGCATTTTTTTAAAGCCTTTATTATGGAAAATATAAAATACAATTGTAGAAATAAAACTGCAGTAAATCCCCCTGTACCTTTCTCTCATCTTCAACAGTGCAGGACCTAACACGTTACATTGTTATAATGACTCAAATCCCAATTATCACATAATTTTATTCACAAATAATTCAGAAAGTGTCTCTATAACAAAAAGATTTCGGTTTTTTGACATAACCATGATACCATTATTACTAAATATATTGTAAATTTGTTTCTTAACATCCAACCACAAGGCATTGTTCCTATTTCCCTGATTGTCTCATGATTGTACATTTTTTCTGTCACTTTCTTTGTCTTTGTTTGAACTGTAGGGGAGGAAAAATAATTTTTCTTCCGCCCTTCTGAATTATTGCCTGAGACTCTTGTAATAAAAGATAGATTAACAAGAAAAAAAATAGACATTAACATGTATACCTCCTGTATTCATGAGAGATACCCAAGGAAAAATGAATGACCCCTCAAGGTGGCTTAGAATTCAGGCTTAAATACCATCTAAATAGGGAAAGGGGAGAAGGGATGTTGGCCACTTAGAGGGGAGTAAATAATTTTTAGGAAAGATGAATGGGCCCTTAGAAGAATAGATGGGAGACATGATACTTTGTGACAGGTTGTCACTGTACAGTGTCAACTTCTAGTCTCTTCTTCTGATAAGAGTTAATCCTTGGTTGATGAAACTCTTAGGAAGGGAATTTATGATACTTGAATTTCTTTTGGAGGATCTGTCTTTATGCAGATAAGGCGAGTTCAAAGAAAGCCTCTCCTTGCATTTGATATCTTTCAAGTGCCTACAACTCAAAACTATCAATATACCAAAGCAACACATTCTGGCATGACATTTTCTGCTTCCCTTCAGAATCAAGATCTAAATAATATTCATCCACTGGGATTGTATGATGTCTCTTGAGACTCCCTGTCTCCTCTTCCTTTTCTTTTAATCTCTAGATTTCTAAAATGTACTGTTTTTTTTTTCTTTTTAATCATCCCATTTCACAGAGGCCGAGACTGAAAGTCAGAGATGTGGCAAACTTGCCTGAGGCTTAGTAGCTAGTAAGTGACAGTACCAGAGTTGAAACCAAGCCTGTCCGTCTTTACTGATATTTGCTTATATTATGTTGCTGCCCCTGCACTGACCCCACTTTTATTTTCACTCTCTCTGTTTAGTCTTCTGCATTTCTTGCCTAATTACTCTAAAAGGTCTGCAGACCCTCATACGCTCATTTTGAAAGCTTGCACTTTAAAATATAGACACTTGGGGACTCAGACATCCTGCAGAAGTGATATCACTCCCCTCCAACAATAAATTACAGAATGAAGGAAAAAAAATATTTCTTTCTTCCTTGGTTGTTTATGTGATTTTAGCTAGCAGTCTGCCAAGGATATTCACAGCTACAAAGATCAACTGCTGTCAGTGCTATCCTGGTGCCTTCTCAATCCTCCTCTCCGCTCTGGGTGCGTACAAAGTTTCCCCCACACTGTGGGAAGACTAATATTTAAGCCTTACCTCTCGCCCCTCATTTAGGGCTTACGTTGCTTAGCAATGCACAATGCATGGATGTTTTTATAGTATACAGATTTTTCTCACAGCAGAAAGATGTTTCCTAATTTTTTCTGAGCTTTTGGAATTTAATATCACTGTGTGGTTGTATTTTAGATTGGAGAATTAATTTATGTTGTGGAAGGAAAAGGTACGATCCCATTGCCTTCCAACTTCCACCCAACGGATTCCTCAACTCCACTTGGCTACAGCAGTTCTCCAGAGGAAGGTAGAGTATACGTGTGTTTTATTTCATTTAAAATGTCAAGGGATGGGACTGTTCCTCATATAGTCATCCAAGCATACTCCTAGCAAGTTTTTCCAGAAATAATTAGGTTTTAAAAGGATCCCTTTTAACTTTATTATGTCAACATCCATGGAATAGAGCACCAGTTTAACAATGAATGTCAGTGGTGATTTTTTTTAAATCCTTATTTTTTCATTCTTTGGATAAATATTGAAATTTGGCATTCGAAGTATTTACTCACCAAATTTTCAGTTTCCTGAATAGTTTGGAAATCACTGTACTCCCAAATTGTATATATTGTAATATATTACCTGAACTTGCACCCTGAATTTGTACCCTCCATTCTAAAGTGTAAGGTTGTTAGTGGAAGAAAAAGACAGTTTTTGCCAGTCTCTGACAGATGTCTTTACATTTATTTCTACTTCCCTTAGCTTCTAATCACTGATAGCACAATGATCGCTTCATGTTTGAACATGCTGGTATTTCTATGAAAGAACACTTTGAGTTCTTTTGAGCATTCTTTTTAGAGATACCAGCAAAATATCTTTGATTCCTGAAGACTTACTCTTGAATTACTGAATTAGGACTACTCAAAATGAGTTACCTGTGTTACTCTACTCTTCATTAACTAATGAAGGTCACACCTGCAGTTTTATATTTCCAGCCTTCCAAGTCCATCCTGAATAGCATGGTCAAGAGCATAAGTGATCATTGAAGCCTTACATGTTTTTGCTTCCCCTAGTGTTAAGTAAGGACAATCCTGTTCTGTATTTGAAATGCGAGCTCCGTCAGGTCTTGGATGTGGACCTTAAGTTGCCACTGACTAATGAAGCCAAGGAGAAGGCCTTGGCTTTTGCAGCACAGCAGCAGATGTCGGATATAGAGTATGAGCGACGGTTGATCACAGGCACTCTGGAGAGCAGTAGTGTTCGCGTGGCCATCGCCCTCCTGGGGCTGACGAAGATTGAGGTGAGAATGGAGGACAGATGATGCACTTTTTTCTCCTTTTAAAAATATACAGAGTTGTTAATCATAACATTTTGACATAGAGAAATGATGAATGCTGGTTTTCCCCAGAAGGATGGCTCGGTAGGTTTTTTTTTTTTTTTTTTTTTTTTTTTTTACCACATTAAATAAATCTGAAACAAAGCGTTCTATTAATGTTAGCATGAGTGCTAATTTTAATAGTAATAACTAGATTACTGGTGACTTCGCATACTAGTAATTTTAGGCATTGCGGTGTAATCGCTTCATTCCCAGTTGTCCTCTGTTCTGACTACACATTAGAATGCCCTGAAGAACTTAAAGTAAGGGAAGGCAGGGTGGGGAGAAACATGTTCTGCAAGTTGTCCAGGATATTCTGTGCATCCAGAGAGGGTCATCCCTGAGGTCAGACTACCAGGCTGAGAATCCAGACTCTGACACTGTCTACCTGTGTAACTGTGGGCTGATTCCTTAAAAATCATCAATCTTCAATTTTTGTACTTTTAATCTGAAGATAGTGGTAATTGACGGAAGCTAAGTGAGATAATCACGTAAAATGCTTACCACATTACCTATTATATAAAGTGCTCTATGTATGGCATTGTTGTTCTTATTATTACTGTTACTGTGGAATCTGTTGTTATATCTTGAACTCTATTTATAAATGGAGTTCGGTACAGTCGAACCTCCACAGAGGCAACAAAGCGATTCTTTAAAATGTAAACCCGGTCACATTGTTCTGCTGCACCCATTCCTCTGTTGGCTCTCCAACTCATTCAGAATAATACCCAACATCCTTAGCATGGTCCTCAAGACCCTCCCGGACAGTCCCGCCTCTTCCCTGATCTCACCTCTACTGGAGCCCATTCATTCATGTCACTCCCTCAGCATAGGCCTCCTTGCTGATGTTCAAATGTCCAAGGCATGCTCCCCATGCCCCCTGCACTTCTGAGGTTTATTTTCCCTAGACATTACAGGCTACTTCCCTCAATTACTTCAGGCCTGCTAGAATTATGCTTGTATTATGAGATTATGCTTGTATTTTTTAAAAAATTATTTTGTATTTTTTAAAAAGTATTGCTTACATCGACCAGGCACTTTCCAAATACCACACTTCCTTCAGTTTTCTCTATAGATAGCATTTATCACCTGACAGTAATATATTTATTTGTTTACTCATTGTCTATCTCCAGCAAGGGAATTTGTGCAAAGACATTTGTTTAGTTAACTCTCATATCATCAGTGCCTCAAAAAGTGTGCTGTGCCAAAGGTAGTCACTAAATCTTCCATCAGTGAAGGAATAAATGGTAAATGTTTTCATCCTTGCTTGAGAATTACCTTCATTTGCATATATTACAACAAAATACTTGGCATTGTAGGATTTCTTTTTTTATTTGTCAGAATGCTAGAATCAGTACGGCATAAGCACAGATCTCCAACATTTACTGATGGTATTTTAGGGTTGACCTGAACTTTTAAGTTCTGATTAGCTCAAAAATATCAAGGCCTGAGGTTCTCACACCCTCTGGACTGACCCATTTACGGACTCCATTCACGAAGCTGTTGGCTCTATTTAGCTCATACCAACATGCTTACTTCTGTGAAAGAGCAGTGAATTTGGGAAGGTTTTGTTCAACTTGCAGTACAGTATTACAACAGAAATGCTTGATATGTGGCCATTTCAAATTTTAACCCTATCACAGTGTGTTCTCTCACTCTCTCTTTCCTTTTAAATTTATTTTCAGCATTCTTACCTCTTAACAAAACATTTTATTTAAATGAGAAATGCTGGAGGGAGATGGATTTTGTCGGTGGATCCCCTTTCTATTATTTATGCATGTATATAGTTTCTATTTTTCCTCCCTCTTCTTTTAGTCATCTCTGTAATCCAGACGTTTTGTGTTTATTATTGTATTTATCAAATTATGTTTTGTATAGTATATATTTTTATATTTACCTGTTTCTCTAGGATTGTGGATTCCTAGAAATCTAAAAATCGTTATGATGTGTTTTTATTTACCCCTAATTGTCGTGTGCATGAGACGTGCTCTGCCATTGTTGAATTGAATTGAATATGTGCTTGAACAAACAAATAACGTTTTAAACCTGAGGTTTTCATATCTATCCAGGTTGCCTCATAGACTGATTTTTCACAGTCCGAGCCATCTTGTGTACTTACCCTTGTCTACTTACCACATTTGCAGGATAGGCATCTGTGTGTGTGTACGTCTCCCAATTGGTTGCTGGAAATAACAACAACATAATGATAATTTATGAAAAACCCTTGCCTTTTTTAAAATTAAAATTGAAATGTTTTAAATAGCCTCTAAATTTAAAAATTAAAAGTTTTTTTTTTTACCTGAAGATTACTATTTTCTTTGAATTCTGTGAATATCACACATCTTTGATTTCAGCCAAAACTTACCAGATGCACAAAATAAGTAGAGAAGGGTTGAATGTGCCAGTTTAAGAAAACCAGCTGCAGCAAATCGGAACTCACAGATGCATCTTATTCTGTTCATCCACATCTAATCATAAAGGGTTCTTTTCAAGTGCAATTATCAGTGCACTCTTGAACCATAATAATGCTAATAATTTTTACAGCGGAACAGTAAACAAGATTAATTTTAAAAAGACTCTCTCCTTATATAGTGTTTCACACCTTTTTTCCAACATGCTTTTATGTGCACTTTGCAAATTATTTCAGTGACCCCATGGAGAAACATAAAGGAGGTAGAGTTCCTCTTGTAATACAAAAAAAGAAATGACTGAGGCATAAACAAAAAACAACAAAAAAAAGACTTATGTTGCCCTCACCGACAGGATGGCAATTACAGCCCAGATCATGGTAGAGACGTTGTATTTTAAAGCTGAGAAAAGGAATCAAGACACTCAGAGACACATAGTCCAACCTCTTACAGACCTGCAAACCAAGCATCTGAAGTAGTAAGATGGTAACCTAAGGTCACACCACTGATTTGTGACGGAATAGAAATGAACCCATGTTTTTACCCCCAGTCCATTACTCTTTTCCTTCCCCTGTATAGTGTCCAAATGATATATTCACTTCATTAGTCAATGAAATTGGCTAATGAAATAAAAGTCTAGAATGCGCTGTTATAGCATAAAATAACCGCATAACAAAATCTAAAATCAATCTTGGTGTAAATCTGTTTAGAACTAAATCTAATTGAATAAATGTAATTCCTTTTCTACCAAAGAAAAGTGGCATATCTAATTTTTTTTTTGTATAGAACCATGTGGAATTTGAATTTTTGAAATATTTATAGAGTAATAGCAAATTGATATATCTACTTTATATACTGTGAGAGACAGGATCTTTTGTCAGGACCATGAATTTCTGCCACTTCACCACTTAGCATTCGTTTATTGAATTCATATTCTATTGGTCATTACTAAATCAACTCTAATGATATATTCAGAGACACTGGAAAGAAAACTTACAGGGTAGTTTCCTTGTATTTTCTCAAGTTCATGTTTTAAAAGCCATGCCATATACCCTGGGATAAATGGTAGAAAAAATCATTGAAATTTAGAATTTAATAATATGTTTAAAAAAGGAAATCTGGGTGCCTAGGTGGCTCAGTCAGTTGAGTGTCTGACTCTTGATTTCAGTTCAGGTCATGATCTCATGCTTCATGGGATTGAGCCCCATGTCAGGCTCTGTGGAGCCTGCTTGGAATTCTTTCTCTCTCTCTCTCTCTTTCTCTCTCTCTCTCTCTCTCTCTCTCTGCCCCTTCCCCGCTTGTGTGCTCTCTCTCTTTCTGTTTCTCTCCCTCTGTCTCAAAATAAATAAGCATTTAAAAAAAAAGGAAATCTAAAAGATCTGCTTGGTGAGAATTCAGAAAGGTAAAGGCAATGGTTTTTGTATTTGTATAATTTAAGTGCACTATAATCATGAAGTAATCCTATTGATACTGTCAAAGATAAACAAAGCTAGATACTAGTTACAGCAGTAAGGAGAGACTTTATTCATTAACTGTTGAAACAGGGAGAAGGATCCAGCATGAACTGAACTTAAATTTGCACAGAAGAAACTGAGAGTTTTAAAGGGAGGGTGAGAAACTAACGAAGGAAGCTGGGAACTTAATAATAATGAGCAGAGTCAGGGAAGTGGACATTTATAAGTGGGAGGGGGTTGGTCACTGTGATCTGGATTTGTTCATTGATGCTTATCTGCAGGAGAAATGAACTTCTAGGATCTTTATAACTGGAGACAGTGGTACAAATTAGAATGAGGTACCTACCTGGCTGTGATTACTGTTTCCTTGATTCTGAGGACCTTGAAAAGACAGTTCTAGGTGGTAGAAAACTTATCTCAAAAAGGAGAGAGAAAAATGGAGACAGTGCAATGGGTGGAGGAGGAATAAAGGATTTATAATAGCAAGCTTTTTAAAGTAACTGTTCTAAGAGGAGGTTCGGGGTGTATCTACCTATCACCAGGTTTTGACTGGAACAAACAGTATATTCTGGTGGCAGCATTGAGCTCCTTCAGGTAGGCAGTGTTTTTTTTTTTAATTTTATTTTTTTAATGTTTATTTATTTTTGAGACAGAGAGAGACAGAGCATGAACAGGGGAGGGTCAGAGAGAGAGGGAGACACAGAATCTGAAGCGGGCTCCAGGCTCTGAGCTGTCAGCACAGAGCCCAATGCGGGGCTCGAACTCACGGACCGTGAGATCATGACCTGAGCCGAAGTCGGATGCTTAACCAACTGAGCCACCCAGGTGCCCGAGGTAGGCAGTTTAAGGGGAAGTGGGATCATCCAAGGGTTATGTATGGCCTTGAATTGTTAGAAACTATGTCAGTGCTTGTTCAAGTCTACGTGTGTGTGTGTGTGTGTGTGTGTGCACGCACATGTGGGAGGGAAGGGGATAGGCAGAAAAAAATCATTTGTACTGAAAATCTGCAGTTATTGTAGGCCAAGGTTGAGGCCTACTGAGTAAAGGGCTTGGAGGACTCTGACTAGAGTTTGGCCAAGAAGAGAGTCTATGTTAATATACCATGACTCAATGACTTAAAGATATAGAAGGCAGATGATATACATTTAGATTAAAGAGCTAATTGCTGATGTGAATAGATAATTTGTTCACAGTGACTCGAAAAATGAACCAAACACCAACAATGATAAATGTAAATGAATTAATTTGTTTTTTAATTGACATGATTTTAGTTTCCAAAATAAAGTAGTTGAAAAATGTTACTTTGTAGAAAAAAAAAAATTCCTGTGGAGTTTATAGATAACAAACCCGGTGAATGAAGAAGATTGCTGATGGCACTAACATTTATTTTTGTTGAGTAATGATACTCTGACCAGGATCATGATAATGATGATGACAGTGATGCTACTAATAGCGAACATTTACTAAGTACTCAAAATATGTTCCAAGGACCTGGATTTTGTTTTCATTTTAAATATTCACACCAGGGATAGGCAGTGTGTACTTTTATTGCCCATATTTTACAAATGAAGGCTTTGTGGCTTTGGTTATAGCCTGACCAAACTTATTTAGAGTTGGGTTATAAATGCAGGTTACTCTGCCTTTAAGTGTGCTTGATCTAACCATTGGGTTGTGCTATGTTAGCAGTAGAGCATCCAAATAAAAATAAATGATCACCTACCTCTGCGCTTTGCATTGCTTGGTTCACACCTAGAGAGCCAGCTTTCTCTTCAGTGTTCCATTTTAGGAAGGACAGTATTGAACTAGATTGTGTTTTGAGGATCATATGCATGATGGTGAGTTGTTGTCACCCCCATTATATAAGTAGTGGCTGAAGGGACTAAAAATATCAAACCTGTGTAAAATGTATGTTTGGAATGGGAGAGGGAGAAAGAAAAAAAGGTAGGTTTGGGTGTCTATGGAGGGGCAGGACCTAATATACATATATGTATATGTACATGCACATATACTTACAAAATTGTCATTAGCAAAAGAGAGGGGATCATGTTTTTTTTTCTTTCTTTTTTTTTTCTTGAGAGAGAGAGAGAGAGAGAGAGAGAGAATGAGCAGGGGAGGGGCAGAAGGAATGGGAGAGGGAGAACCCCAAGCAGGCCCCACACCCAGGGAGCCCAACAGGGGTCAGGATCTCACAACCATGAGCCAGAATCAAGAGTCAGACCCTCAACCAACTGAGTCACCCAGGCACCCCTAACTGTAGTTCTCATAAGAACTAGAACTGATGGGTTAGATTTTAAGCAGCACAGGGATCAACTCAAGGAAGAAAGTACTTTTTCAATGCCATTCACCAGTGGAATTGGTTTTTCCCTGTAGCAACGAATTCAATACGGAAAGGATTACAGCAAGGGGCATTGAGCATGTCTTAATAAAGGATGATTCCATTGATTGTATAAAACATGTTAGTGTTCTCTTCCACCATTTAAATAATACTGTGTCTAAAGAAATGAACTAAATGAACTAATTAATCCGTTGGTGGATTTTTTTCACAAATAAGGGGTCTAAGTATAAAATGCTTTTTTGTGTGTGTTTTGGAGGTAAAGGCTAAGAGAATTACATTCCAATGATTGTTTATTTGCAGACTTGTGCTCTCTTTACTACCTCAAAGTTGAAGAAGCCTAAGTCCATTTCATACACAGCAGAACTGAGCCTTCCAGAATATTTTGATATCCCCAAGAAAATCTACATTCCTCAGATTCCGGAAACTCAAACTAAATTGACTCAGCCTCAAGGAATTCAACCTGCAAATAAAACAGGTAATCAGTACCATGGGGACTGCAATATTTTGTTCTGTCCCAGGAGCTGTGAAAGACTAAAATTTAGAGATTATCTCTACTAATAGGATGTTCATAATATAATTGAAGAGATGGTTCATTGTATATATATGTTATTGAATATTTTGCATTATAACCAACATACTCTAATACAGTAATCTAAGTTATGTACTGAATTTAAGTGCTAAATTGCTGATACTGAAATTTGTAGACCTGTTGTTACTCTTTGTTAAGGAGTGGTTGTCCGATACAGATAGTAAGTACACTTTGAGAAAGGTGAGCTCTTGCTTTGACAGTGTACTAGGTTGTAGCAGTTGTGCTGGAGTCAAGGCTCAGGTTAGCTTTTAAGAATAGGAGAGATATTGGTGGCAAAGGCATATCAGAGGAGAACAGGTGTTATTTATGAGTAATTTATCTTTGATCTGGACTAGGACCTTTAGTAGTTGAATACTTACTCTTGGTCTCCTGATCCCCTTTTATTCTGTTATTCTAATTATGAAGGACCAACCCAGATTTAATAGACTATTAATAAATTTACATTATTAAATACAAGCAATAAGATGTAAACAGTGTGACTAAGCAACTTAAACTATCCAAAATTAGGTTTCTTTTCACTTCTTTCCAAGCTGGTAGATAATAATAGGATTATAATTTCTTTACTAGGGCTATTCCTACAATGTATCATAACTCCAGTGTCATGGATTCTACTTTATATTGTTGCTAACTTAGGTTTTGTTAAATTTTCCTTTTTTCTTTTCCTGTGGCTTTTTTTTAAAGTTTATTTATTTATTTAGAGAGAGAGAGTGCACGCAGATGGGGCAGGGGCAGGGGCAGAGAGAGAGAGAGAGAGAGAGAGAGAGAGAGAGAGAGAATCCCAAGTAGGCTCCTCACTGTCAGTGCAGAGCCCAATGCAGGGCTCGAACCCACGAACCATGAGATCATGACCTGAGCCAAAGTCAGACACTTAAACAACTGAGCCACCCAGGCACCCCTCCTGTGGCTTTGTGTTAACTATAAAATGTTTCTAAATCCAAAAGGTGGTTACACATCATAACGTCACAAGATCATCTGTTCATTTTGCCTTCCTAGGAGATCTAAGATCTCAGATTCAAATGCTAAGTGGCCAAGCAGATAACAAGGATTTATTAATTAGGTCTTGTCTCAGACAAGAGGGATGATGGAGCCTACCATAGACTGGAGAGTATGTGCCCTGTCTAAACATTCAAAATAATAAAAAATAAACCGAAAAGCTTGAGTTTATGCAATAACTGTGAGGGCATGTTTGACTTATTAGCTGTCAAGCTGGTGACAGCTCTTAAGTGAAATTTTTGTCTTTTTAATCTTTTCAATGTACTATTAAATATTTTTAAGTGCTCATTTATTTTTAGAGAGAGAGAGAGAGAGAGAGAGGTAGAGAGCGAGAATCCCAAGCACGCTCTGTGTTGTCAGTGCAGAGCCTGATGTGGATCTCGAACTCACTAACCTTGAGATCATGACCTGAACTGAAATCAAGAATCAGACGCTTAACCAAATGAGCCACCCAGGTGCCCCTGTGCTATTAAATTTTTAAGTGGAGAATTTATTAGGATAATTTTTTACCCCTTTGAGATAACTGGATAAAACTGTGTATTATAAGCCCAACTAGGATTCCCAGCCCAAACAATTCACTTATTCAGCCATTCACTCAACACTGTTGAGCATCAATTCCTTTGGGAAAAATGATGAAAATTGGCATATTAAAATGCTCTTTAATTATAAATAAGTATGAAGTTATCTATATTTAAAAATCTTTCACTTAGATAATTTTCAAAGGCTAATATTTTTCTCTCATATAATTGTTAACTGCGTATTTGAGTAAGAAGATATTGTGAGAATTAAGAAAAATAGAACTGTAAATTTTTTAAAAGATCATGCAGAAAAGTTTAAAAATGTAATTTGCATATTGTGGTTCCTGTCTAACTTGATTTTCTAGGCAGTTTGCTTTGTAGAGCTTGTAGCGCAGGTTTCTGTTTCAGCATCCTTCAGCATACATTTAAATAAATTAAGTTTACAAAAACAGAATATTCTAACTCAGGATAGTAGCAGATTGAATAAAATACATAGCCTGAACAGTGTACATTCTATTGTTAAGCGGTGGACTTGATTAATGAGAAGGAAAAAACAGATGTTTTTTAAGTTTAATAAATAACATTCTATTAGAATTTGGGACAAAGAATAGTAGAGTTAAGCATATAAAAAGCTAATCTTTGGGATATAAGCCACTTTGAAGAAAACAAACCATAAAATTCCTAGTAATAAATACAGTAATATAGAAACAAATCTTGTTTTTAAAAATATTTTATTTTTTTAAGTAATCTCTGCACCCAACATGGGGCTTGAACTCACAACCCTGAGATCAAGAGTCACATGCTCTACAGACTGAACCAGCCAGGCACCCCTAAATCTTGTTTTTTATGGGTGGCATGGAGAAAGAAGGAAATGACAAGCATTTATCTGGAGAAGTAGCAATAGCCCAGTGTCCCTGCTAATTGCAGGAAAGAGGTACAAGTAGGGTCATTTTTATAATCTCTTAAAGTTCTAAAGTCATCAAAAGGAACGAGGTTTTTTTTTTTAATGTTTTATGTTTTTTTTGAGAAAGAGAGAGAAACAGAGTATGTGCAGGGGGAGTGTCAGACAGAGAGGGAGACACAGAATCCAAAGCAGGCTGCAGGCTCCATGCTGTCAGCACAGAGCCTGATGCAGGGCTTGAACTCATGAACTGCGAGATTGCCACATGAGCTGAAGTTGGCCGCTTAACTGACTGAGCCCACCCAGGCACCCCCTGGAACTAGTTTTGAGGTATTAAAAGTGGCTGTCTTCAACCCATTCATATCAATGTTTCCTATCAGTTTTTACCTTTTTGAAATTCCTAATGAAAAGTCCATATTTCCGATTAATAATAGCTATTACTGAAATTATTTAAAATAATCTACTTAAATCCATATTTATTTTAGCTCCATCATTTAGAAAGGTATTATTTTTCCCATCCTACCATTTAACATTATAATGCTTTCAACGGAATGAAAGAAAGCTGTAGAGAGAGTGCATATGCATATAAGTGGGTGAATCCATCTCTACAGATGTACATATATGACAACATTTTCCCATGGAAGGAACATCATGTGTTGTCCCACTTCATAGGTCTCAGAGATCCTGTGACACTTTTGTGTTGGTAGACTGGAGTAGGTCTAGGTCTAGTATTTGTTGAGCACCAACAATATGCAAAGCACTGTGACAGTTCGTTTCATAGTTTTTCTCATTTAATCCTCCCAATAGATATTTCTGTCTAGGCATTGATCCTTCTACTTGCATACCCAAGGACTCTAGCATGGCTCACAACAGTCTCTCCACACAGTTTTTAGTCTTCTCAAACATCCTCTTTTCTCCAGTCCTTATCCATCTCCAGCCTTCACTGGGCAAATGACTTTGTCACCTCTGTCTTAGAGCAGAAAGGGCTACATGACCACATACTCTTCCTTAACCCCCTTAGCCCATCCCCCTCAGTCTATAAATAGTAGGATTCTACTCTATCAACCTTGCTGTGTGTAGCAAGACCTTTGTCTTATCCCAGATAACCTGCTCTTGGGCTCTTCTCCATCCTTTATCACAGCTCCTCCTTCTTTGAGAGCAGTTCCTTCACTTTTGACCCTCAAACCTTCTCAGGCTTCAGAAACTAAAGAAATTCATACTTTTCCCATGACAAACATACTTTTCAGTAGAGTGATCTGTATTTGCAGTTTGTATTCTTTTTTTTTTTTTTAAAGAAAATGATTGAGTAGTAAAGCTATCCTGCGTTTATTTTTTTTTCCAATGTATGAAATTTATTGTCAAATTGGTTTCCATACAACACCCAGTGCTCATCCCAAAAGGTGCTCTCCTCAATACCCATCCCCCACCCTCCCCTCCCTCCCACCCCCCATCAACCCTCAGTTTGTTCTCAGTTTTTAACAGTCTCTTATGCTTTGGCTCTCTCCCACTCTAACCTCTTTTTTTTTTTTTTTTTCCTTCCCCTCCCCCATGGGTTTCTGTTAAGTTTCTCAGGATCCACATAAGAGTGAAACCATATGGTATCTGTCTTTCTCTGTATGGCTTATTTCACTTAGCATCACACTCTCCAGTTCCATCCACGTTGCTACAAAAGGCCATATTTCATTCTTTCTCATTGCCACATAGTATTCCATTGTGTATATAAACCACAATTTCTTTATCCATCCATCTGTTGATGGACATTTAGGCTCTTTCCATAATTTGGCTATTGTTGAGAGTGCTGCTATAAACATTGGGGTACAAGTGCCCCTATGCATCAGTACTCCTGTATCCCTTGGGTAAATTCCTAGCAGTGCTATTGCTGGGTCATAGGGTAGGTCTATTTTTAATTTTGTGAGGAACCTCCACACTGCTTTCCAGAGCGGCTGCACCAATTTGCATTCCCACCAACAGTGCAAGAGGGTTCCCGTTTCTCCACATCCTCTCCAGCATCTATAGTCTCCTGATTTGTTCATTTTGGCCACTCTGACTGGCGTGAGGTGATATCCGAGTGTGGTTTTGATTTGTATTTCCCTGATGAGGAGTGACGTTGAACATCTTTTCATGTGCCTGTTGGCCATCCGGATGTCTTCTTTAGAGAAGTGTCTATTCATGTTTTCTGCCCATTTCTTCACTGGGTTATTTGTTTTTCGGGTGTGGAGTTTGGTGAGCTCTTTATAGATTTTGGAGACTAGCCCTTTGTCCGGTATGTCATTTGCAAATATCTTTTCCCATTCCGTTGGTTGCCTTTTAGTTTTGTTGGTTGTTTCCTTTGCTGTGCAGAAGCTTTTTATCTTCATAAGGTCCCAGTAATTCATTTTTGCTTTTAATTCCCTTGCCTTTGGGGATGTGTCGACTAAGAGATTGCTACGGCTGAGGTCAGAGAGGTCTTTTCCTGCTTTCTCCTCTAGGGTTTTGATGGTTTCCTGTCTCACATTCAGGTCCTTTATCCATACATGCAGTTTGTATTCTTGCATGAGTAGTTCTCAACCTCTCAAATCTGGCTTTTGCTCTACCACTGTAGTAAAATGGGCAGTTGCTTTCTAATTACCAAAGCCAATGGACCATTCTCAGTCTACATTTTACTGTATCTCTATTACATTTAACCTGGATGATTAGGCATGTACTCAGAAGTCTAGACATTTGACATAAGTCTTTAACCTTGTTCCCAGCATTTCTTCTCCATCCCCTTGACAAGATTTCTGCTTAGTCTTTTTGTGGGTTCTTCTGTTTACTCCATCAATATGGGAGTCTTCAAGGTCCTACTTGTTCTATTGGGGCTATTATTACTTTTAATGTATCCTGTAAGGGATTTGGTACACTCCCATAGTTAAAACTACCATTAACATCACTAAAATTTATCTCTATTCCTATCCTTTTCCTTCTGTTTTCAACTCAGATATTCAGAAGCATATGACATGCCTACCTAGATATATGTATGCAAATATATATACAAATAGAGAGATTTGTCCCTCAGATTCAAAATGAATGTATTATTATTCTCCATTGAGTTTGTTCCTTATCATATAATCTTCATCTTTTCGTATGATGGGACATATATCCACCCTGTGTTTTATATTAGAAATCTGGCTATCTGCTTGACGCTTCTCTTTTTTGAGGTCATACTGCAATTTATCTTTTAGTTCTCAGTTTTTGCAATTTATTTCCTTCTCTTCTTTCCTTCTTTACTCCCACTGTTCATGACTCAGGTATTCATCAGTACTTCACAAATGGAAAAAGTAATCACATCTATCTCTTCTCGATGAGATGCAGATTTAATGAGATGACATATGTGAAGAATTCAAGTGCTATATGATATACCTAATAAATGCGGCCATTCATTATATTCTAGTCTTGTCACCCTTAAAGTACTTCACCTCTAGGCACCAGAACTATTAAATCTGACCACAAGATATTACTGAAACATTTAGTGATTTCAGAGGCAGATTTACTATGATTCCAAAGACACATAAATTTTACTACTCTTCCTTTTTTGACCCCACTTGTTAGTCCCTGTACCTAGTTTTATATTCGCAATTTTGCATTCTTTCTCTTCAAGAAGGTCCCTAAATTTTCAAAGCCTCAGGCCTCATAAAGCCTAGACTTTTGCCTGGTTGTAGATCTTGATTTAAAATCTCATCTACCTGTGATTTTGGGTATATTGAAATATATGGGCGGGAGGACCCTAAATGGGTAGAGGTAAACAGGAAATCTCCAGTGGATCCAGGAGCACTTACCTCCCCAGTATAGAGGGTCCTATGTGTATTGTGCCACCCATGAAAAATAGGCTCTAGGCTGGTTTTGCTGATCACTTACACAGAGCTCAAAACTCTCATTTCCACGGTTACCTCTTCAGCTTCTAGTATTTTATTTTGACTCAATTTCTTGTTGTCTCTCAAGGGATATATGGCAGGCATATTAGTGCATATTTTAGGAACACTGTTCTCTGTCTATACCTTCTCCCATTTGATTCCAATTTTCTTAATTCTTTAATACTTACTAATAACTAGTGATCTAATAGGTGACAGGTACTCACTAAATCCTTCCGTGACAGCTATTTAATATGTAATGTGATTATAAACTGTACTAGAAATTTATTATTAATAACTTACATTATATGTAGTTCTATCCATTTTATAAGGATTAAATACATTATTGTAATAGCCAAATTATCCTTCAGTATGAAAATAAGACTGAAAAATTGTTGCACTAAAAATGAACACAAATTCCTGCTTAAAATTTATTAAATGTTCTTGGACAAATAAACCTAATATCTCTGGGTTATATCAAATAACCACACATGCATTTCAAATAGAATAAAAGTAAATTTCATTTAACAGAGTACCAGTTAAAATGTTAGTTTTAATGCTTAAGCTGAGTTAAACTGAAGCAATTGACTATACTTTACTATTCACATCACTAAATCACCCAATCTTAAAAGTGTACTTTAGTTCATTTTTCTCAAAATAGCTATAGTTAAATTTGTGGTGATATATTTATTACATTGTTTTTGGTAAAAACTTTTTAAATTTGCACAGGACTTTTGAAATAGAATGTCTTTAATTCACTTAGAAATATAATTCAAATGCATATTTCATATAGGATTGCCACATTTGTAAGCCATCAAGTCCAATTACAGTCTATAAAAGAATGTTATTAAATTCCAAAAGGCAATCAGTGATCCACATACTACATTTAAATCTCCTAAGATCAAAATCTCCTAAGAACAAAAACCATATATTCTATGTACAATCTTTAGGTTTAATATCTAATTACAAATGTAGGGGCGCCTGAGTGGCTCAGTCGGTTGGGCGTTCGGCTCAGGTCATGATCTCGCGGTTTGTGAGTTCGAGCCCCACGTCGGGCTCAGGGCTGACAGCTCAGAGCCTAGAGCCTGCTTCGGATTCTGTGTCTCCCTCTGTCTGCCCCTCTGCTGCTTGTACTCTGTCTCTCGCATTATCTCAAAAATAATAAACATTAAAATAAAAATAAATAAAAATAAAATATAAAATAAATATATAAAATATAAATAAAAAAATAAAATATAAATAAATAAATAATAAGATAAATAAATAAATAATAAAATATAAAATAAAAATAAATAAACATTTAAAAAATTATAAATGTAATAGTTTACGTTATAGCCTACCTTCTGAGAAGACTTGTAATCATAATCATAAAAGGCAATACCTGTTATGTAAATACTTTATATACATTTGAATTTACATCAAGTGAAAAATAAAAGGATATTTACCTATACTCATCTTAAATTTTATTCTTCTATTAATGTATTTCATTTGTAATAACTTTATTGAGATATTCATATATCATGCAGTTCACCAATTTGAAGTGTATAAATCAGTGGTTTCCAATATATGCCTAAATACATGTAACCATTACCCCAGTCAATTTTAAAACATTTATATCACCTCAAAAAGAAACTCATTACCCTTTAGCTATCAACTCTTTATCATCCACCCTACCCCTCAGTCCTAATTAATCATTAATCTTTGTCTCTACATGGATTTGCCTCTTCTGGAGATTTCATATAAAGGACATCATGTAATATATGGCATTTTATGATTAGCTTCTTCTACCTAGCATAATGTTTTCCTAGTTCACCCACGTTCATGACCATGCAGTATTTTTCCATTTCTTTAGATATCCCTTAATATCTTTCAACAACAGTGTTTTGTAGTTTTAAGAGTATAAGTTTTGTACTTTTTTGTTAAATATATTCCTAAGTATTTTATCCTTTTTCATGATATTACAAATGGAATTGTTTTCTTAATTTCATTGGCCTTTCATTGGCCAAATAATACTCCATTGTATGACTATAACACATTTGGGTTATCCATTCATCAGTTGATGAATGTTCGGGTTGCTTCTACCTTTTGCCTAGTATGAATAATGCTGCTATAAACATTTTTTGGGCTGAACATATGTTTCTGTTTTTCCTGGGTGTGTTTATATATATATCTGTAAGTGGAACTGTTGGGTCACATGGTAACCATGTTTAAACATTTGAGGAACTGCCAGACTGTTTTCCAAAGTGGCCATACCATTTTATATTTCCCTAGCAGTGTGTGAGGTTTCCATTGTCTCCACATTATCAACAACACTTGTTATCTGACTTTTTAATTTCAGTGATCCTAGTGGGTAGAAATGGTGTCTATTGTGGTTTTGATTTGCATTTCCCTGCAAATCAGGTGCCTCAGGATGTTGAGCTTCTTTCCATGTCCTTATTGGCTACTTACATATCATTTGCATAAATGTCTATTCAGAACTTTTACCCATTTTTAAGCTGTCTTTTTCTTATTGATTTGCAAGTGTTCCATCTATATTCTAGATACAATACTTTATCAGATATAGGTTTTGCAAATAGTTTCTTCCATTCTGTGGGTTGTCTTTCCACTCTTGATAATATTCTCTGAAGCATAGTTGTTAATTGTAATGGAGTGTAATTTATTTTTGTTGTTGATCTTGTTGCTCTTGTTTTTGATGTCATATTTCAGAATCCATTGCCAAATTTGAAGTCATGAAGATTTAGCTCTATTTTCTTCTAAGAATGTTACAGCTTTAGTCCTTACATTTAGGTCTTTCATCCATTTTGGGTTAATATTTGTATATTGTTTGAGGTAAGGGTCTAACTTCATTCTTTTGAATGTGGCTGTCCCAGTGGTCTTGGAACCATTTGTTGAAACAACCATTCTTTCTGCATTGAATTATCTTGATACCCTTGTTGAAAACCAGTTGACCATAAATACATGGTTTATTTCTGGGTTCTCTATTATATCCATAGATCTATATGCCTTTCCTTATGCCAGTACCACACTTTTCTGATTACTTTTGCTTTGTAGTAAGTTTTGAAATCAGAAAGTGTGTGTCCTACTACATTGTCCTTTTTTAGCCAAATTGTTTGGCTGTTCTGGTATTCTCACAATTTCATATGGATTTTAGAATCAGTTTGTCAGTTTCTGCAAGCAAGCCAACTGGCCACCTGATAGGTATTGCATTGAATATATAAATCAATTTGGAGAAGATTGTCATTTTAACAATATTAAGTCTTGTGATTCATGACCATGCAGTATTTTCCCATTTCTTTAGATATCCCTTAATATCTTTCAACAACAGTGTTTTGTAGTTTTAAGAGTATAAGTTTTGTACTTTTTTGTTAAATATATTCCTAAGTATTTTATCCTTTTTCATGATATTACAAATGGAATTGTTTTCTTAATTTCATTTTTAGATTATTCATTGCAAATGTATAGAAATATAATTGATGTTGTATATTAAAATTATATCATGTGACCTTGATGAATTGATTTTTTAATTCTAATATGTTTTACTGGTTTCCTTAGGATTTTCTGTCTACAATATCATGTTATATGCATATAGAGATCATCTTATATCTTCCCTTCTGAAATGGATTGTTTTTATCTCTTTTTCTTACCTAATTTATCTAGTCAATACTTCAACTACAATGTTAAATAGAAGTGATAAGAGGGCACATTCTTGTCTTCTTCCTGAATTTATGGACAAAGAATCCAGTGTTTAATCATTAAGTATCATGATAGTTGTAGGTAGCTCATAGATACCCTCTATGAGGTTGAGGAACTACCCATCTCTTCCTAGTTTGTTGAGTGTTTTTCTCACGGAAGTGTATTGTATTTTTCTAAATTACTTTTTGCATAATTGAGATGAGCATGTAGTTTTTTTTTTTATTTTTTTATATTCTTTTGTTCTATTGATAAAGCATATCATTGATTTTTGGATGTTAAACAAATCTTGCATCCCTGTGATAAATCCCATTTGGTAATTGCCATGATCTGAATGTTTTTGGTCCTTCAGAATTCATATGTTGAAAACCTAATGGCCAAGGTGATACTATTAGGAAGTATGGCCTTTAGAAGGTGATTAGGTCATGAGGACACAGCCCTCATAAATGGGATTAATATCCTCATAAAAGATGCCCCAGGGTGCTAGTTCACCCTATCTCTTATGGGAGGATACAAAGAGAAATCTGAAACCCAGAAGAACATCCTCACCCGACTGCTGATACCTCATTCTTGGACTTTGAGTCTGCAGAATTGTGATAAATGTGTTGTTTATGAGCCACGTAGTCTATGCTATTTTGTTATACCATCCCAAACACATTAAGACAGTAATGCTGATAATTCTTCTATATGTTGCTGAATTCTATTTAATTTTGTTTTTATATTCATAAGAAATTTTGGTCTACAGTTTTTATTAAAATGTCTGTGCAATAATACTGGCCTTATGGAAAGAGTTAGGAAGTGTTCCTTCCTCTTATTTCTTTTGGAAGCATTTCAGAGGGATTGGTGTTGATTCTTTAAGTGTTTGGTATATTTCTCCAGTAAAGTCATCTGGTCATGGGCTTTTCTTTGTTGGGGGATTTTTAGTTACTGATTCAATATCTTTACTTGTTATATAGATGTATTTTTTTTAAAAAAAATTTAATGTTTATTTTTTGAGAGAGAGAGAGAGAGAAAGAGAGAGATAGAGTGTGTGAGCAGGGGCAGAGAGAGAAGGGAGACACAGAGTCTGAAGCAGGCTCCAGGCCCTGAGCTGTCAGCATAGAGCCTGATACAGGGTGGAACTCACAAACCAGGAGATCATGATCTGAGCTGAAGTCAGACGCTTAACCACTTAGCCAACTGAGCCACCCAGGTGCCTTATATAGATCTATTTAGAATGTCTCTTTCTTTTTTCAATCAGTTTCCATGGTTTGTGTCATTTAAATTATGTAAATTTTGCCATACAATTGTTTATACCATTCTCTTACATTCCATTTTGTTTCTATAAGGCAGAAGTAATGCTCCTAGTTTATTCCAGTAATTTGAATATTTTCTTTTTCTCTTGGTCCATTGAGCTAAATGTTTGTCAATTTTGTGGATCTTTTCAAAGAACTAGCTTTTGGTTTCCGAGATTTCTTTCTGTTGTTTTCTCTATTTCATTAATTTCTCTTTCAATCTTTATTTTTTTCATTCTACTTTCAGTTTAGGTACCTCTTCTTTTTTCTCTGTCTTAAAGTGAAAGTTTAGGTTTTTGATTTCAGATCTCTCTTCTTTATTATAGGCATTTATAGTTTAAAATTCCTTATAGGGATTTACAGCTATAAATTACTAGGTTAGTTGAATCCTATAAGTTTTTGTGTTTTTATCTTCATTTTCATTAATCTGAAAGTATTTCCTAATTTCCCCAGATGTTTTTCTTGATGCACTGATTGTTTAAGAGTATATTCACAGTAACAATAGTTGTTTTGGGAGGGAGGTTGAAATATTATAAAACACCCAATATAGGTCCCATGGTGTAATGGTCAGCACTCTGGGCTCTGAAACACCCAATATATAAATTAGGTAAATGGAAAGCTTCTCTGTTCAAAATCAGAGAAGATGCTTCAGAACTAAGTCTGTTTGCCCTCTTCCCACCTATTATTGTATCCCCAGCAGTGGTTCATGAAGCACATTCTCAGAAGGCTGGGGTTCTGATGAATACAATTTGAAAGCTCCTGATTTAGCCCAACTTCCACATTTTATAGGTGAGAAAATTGAAACACACAGAGGGTAAGCACTTCAGCTAGAATCAAGTCGATAGTGGCATAATTCACTCTTTGAACAAAGAAGCTAGATTATGGGATACTTTAGTCAACAAATACTTATTATTGAGAACCTACTGTGTATAAACAGTGTTAAGGTACCCAAGATATAGCAGTGAACACAATAGAAAAGATCCTAGTCTTTTAGAAATTTGATGTAGATAATCGTCCCTAGTGTTTGCCATCATTGGGGTATGCTTTGAGTGACATTTTCATTATAGGTTGTCACTCTTCTATGGCTCATTCTTTCAGTCTATCTTGTGACTCAGGGTATTACTTCTTTGGATAACTAACTAGTTAGATGTACTGACACTGGTCGCGGCATCAAGAAATATGACTAGCCGTATGAGAACTTAACCCAACCTTTGACTTTTATTGTTTGAATAAAAAAGGCCCAACCTCTGGTTTTCAGTTTCAAATGATATACAAATTGTTAGTGACTAGATTGACATATTAAATGTGTATTATTGTCTGCTCTATAACTGCTATAATTGTCTGCTTATAACTTTCAGCCATTTCTATTTTAAATCAGTTGTTTCTATACACATGTTATCTGATTGAAAATAATTACATGGCCTTATCTCCTTGGTTGATCAATTTTTATTCTAATATTTGAAGGTTCTGGTATAATAGCCACTTTTTCTTATTTTTCAGAAAAACAAAATGAAGGTGCAGCTTTGTTTTATGAATTTATTTTCTATTTTCATGCATGGGGGTCCAGAAGGGATTTTAATGAAGGTGTATTAAATTTAATACATCGAACTTTAGAATAGTGAAATTCAGAAATCGTGAAAGTAGTTAGTTAAGTGTATGTACATAATTTAGAAAATCTTATGTGTTTGCTTGTCGCTGCTATATCTGTGTGTGTGTTTGTGTGTGTGTGAATAGAGTATAAAACTTCATTTTTTAAAAATAAAAGTCAGTGGAAAAATAGTGTCTGAAATAGAATTTCGTTCTTAAGTTTGTGGGCAACTGTAGTACTCATTTGAACGCAACAAATGCTAACTAGTGGCACATTCCATTGTAATATCACACATATATGTAATAAAACATAATGAAGGTATTTGAAGTCAGTCTCTTTTTGGCATTACGTCTATGATTATTTACCATTCCTACATTTACTAAGTTTCTTTATTTTACCTTTAAGCATAGAATCTGAGAGAATTTTCATTTTGTCCTTTATAGTTAAAACATTTTGATCTTTCTCTTTGGTGTTTTAATAAGTATTATGGTGTGATCACCTTCTTGTGGAGGGAAATAATCATCTTGTCTTTTCTCCGAGAGGTGCCTCCTCACCAACTCTGGGATGTGGAGGACTGCCCAGTTGCACCTAACTGTCTGACTTCCTATAGAAACATAGCTGGGATCTAACATTAGGAAAAGGCGGGGCGGGGGGGGAATCCGATGATGGAGTGAGAGAAGAAATGATGGAAGTTTTAGTGGTCAGCAGGTGACCGGGTACTTAAAAGGTAAACCTATTAATAACCCTATGTACACATTTCAAGGTCTAACCATTGATATTTATATTTTATTGATTATCCTGCTTTCTGTAATATGTTTTATCATAATCTGAGTCATTGAAAGGCATCACCTTTGGAGAATGTGTTCATGAACAGTAACTGAACCTTTTGCTCCTCTTCCCTAATCACACTAGTGGGTGCAGGGATCAGTCCTGTTGATCAAAGTATTGTCCTCAGTTCATAACCCTGCTCACAGATTCCTTGGCTGAGTCAGAAAACTGGGTCATGTGCTCTTATAATCTGGCCTTGGCCCAAGCTGCCTCTGGAATGGACAAATGACCGAGCTGCTGAGACTGTTCACTCCATCTCTTTCCATTTCAGGGTATGTTTTCATTTATTTTCTTTGTCCCACTTGTGGGTGGTTATAACCTGATTAGAACATTGAGTGTCTCCCTTTTGTATAAACTCCCCTTTAGAAATGTCATTTTTTTAAATTTTATTTCTAGCCAACAACCTTGGTTTTTGTCAGAAAAAGAGATTTTACACTGATTGATTGAAGTACACCTGATGCACGATGTTAACATTATTTTTAGGTGTATAACAGTGATTGGACAAGTCTCTGTGTTATGCTATAGGTCTGTGCTTACCACAAGTGGAGCTTCCGCCACCATACAACACAATTACAATATCATTAATGGTTCCCTGCGCTGTACCTTCCATACCCATGACTTATTCATTCCGCGACTGGAAGCCTAGATCTTCCCACTCCTCTCCACCCATTTTGCCCATCCCCCCACTCTCTTCCCTCAGGCAACCATCAGTTGGTTCTGGGTATTTGTGGGTCTCTTTCTGGTTTTTTTGTTTGTTCAATTACTTGTTTTGTTTTTTATATTCCACATATAAGTGAGATCATCTCATATTTATCTTTCTCTGAAGAAAGAGAGATTTTATTTATTTATTTCTTAAAGTTGTATTTATTTATTTTGAGAGAGAGAGCAAGCGAGTGGGAGAGAGGAAGAAAGAGAATGCCAAGCAGGTTCCACACTGTCAGCGCAGAGCCCATCACGGGGCTCAATACCACAAACCCATGAGATTGTGACCTGAGCCAAAATCAAGAGTCGAATGCTTAACCAACTTGAGCCACCCAGGTGCCCCAAGAAAGAGAGATTTTAGACTTGCAGTTAACATTGTGATTTTTGAGATGGAAATTATGTAGTAATATGTAAATCTTTATCAGAATATTTGAGCTCTAATTGTGTGATTCCAATAAGTCTTAAGATAATAAGAAGAGAAAAAACTAGAAATGCTTACTGGAAATGTTAGGAAAGAATTTCTGTGGAGGAAAAAAAAAAGTATTTCTGTGGAGGATTGATAGCTTGGATTTTTTTTTTCTGGGCATAGTGCATGTTTTCTCACATATAAAAATGATTTAAGAAAATAAATAAAAATGATTTAATTATATATGCATATCCATATCTAAACTATGCTGCATTTCATTTAATTATTTGTCCTAAAAATGTATAGTTTAACTGTAACATTTATGCCTCTTCCATTCTTCATTTGTTTTGTTACTTTTTAAAATCTATTTTTGTGAGAAACTTCATTATATTTTATCAAAAATTTAGGAGACTTTAATTCATTCATCTGGATTTGTTTTAAAGGGGTTCAAATGATGAAGAAATCATACTAAGTTCTTGTCCTCAGGAAGCTTATAAACTAGTGGAAATGACAGTAATTGGGCACATGATAACCCTGATACACAGTTCAAGCTGGTCACTGCTTGTCTACTTAGCTTGCTAGTCATTGGAGTGTTTATTCACCTGGCTACAGAAATTATTTCAGGATTTGAGTTGGTTTAGAGAGACTTGGGATCTTTGCTGGAATTTTGGAAAAGGAATATATATTTTTTAAATTTTCTTTAACTTTTTTTTTTTTTTTTTTTTTTTTTTTTTTGAGAGGGAGAGATTGAGAGAGAGAGACAAAGCACAAGTAGGGGAGGGGCAGAGAGAAAGGGAGATACAGAATCCAAAGCAGGCTCTAGGCTCTGAGGTGTCAGCACAGAGCCCGATATGGGGCTCGAACCCACGAATGCAAGATGATGACTGGAGCCAAAGTTGGACATTCAAATGACTGAGCCACCCAGGTGCCCTGGAAAAGGGATATTTTTCCCCAGGTCTGCCAAGCTGGGAGGATAGAAGTCTGGTGTAAGTGGGTAGAGTCTCCAAGAATGAGGTCCACGTAGAGAAAGATGGATGACATCTTATGATTTCAGGTGCATCTCTGGATGCTGTCACTGTAAAGGTGGTCATTCCCTTTGGGCATGCCACTTACTGGGTCAACACATTACCTCTGTGGTTCCTGCTAGTTTTAGCTGAGCTTCTGACAAATGAAAGTGATTTGAGAGGTGCAGTGTCCAAAGCCTGCATTCTTTCCATGTTGCTGATAGTTGCCAACTCTGGCTGTACAGTGGCACCTGGGGACCTTTTACAAAATACACCTTCAAGGGCCAACTCTAGACCTACTCAATCACTCCCAGGTCGGAAGAGGTCTAGGAACCTGTATTTTAAAAGTCTCTTTCAAGGGGCGCCTGGGTGGCTGAGTCGGTTAAACATCTGACTCATCTGATTCTCGACCCTGCTCAGGTCATGATCTCACGATTTGTGAGGTCGAGCCCCGCATTGGGTTCTGCGCTGACAATGCAAAACCTGCTTGGGATTCTCTGTCTCCTTGTCTCTCTGCCCATCCTCTGTGCTCTTGCTCTCTCTCATAATAAATAAACGTTTAAAAATAAAATAAAAGCCTCCTTCTGGATCACCATCATAGTTAATCCACATATTAGAGTTGGGGAACCATTGCTGTACAGAATAATGCCACCACTTTACGTCTCCATTTTGCAAATGGAGAAAGTCAATCCCAGAAAATTAAAATCCCTTTCAGAGGCCATGTAAGAGGTCACATCAAGTCTTTTGAGTAAGCACTCAAATCTAAAGTCTTTGTTGATTTTTCCTTTTTGCAATGCTGCATTAAAAAGTCACACTGCTCTTTATTCTTAGGTTGGTGATTGTCTTAGTTTGAGTCCCCTAGAAAACGAAGCCCAAAGCAAGAATCATATACTGATGCTTTACTTGGGAGTTGCAAACTCAGGGCAATGAGAGTGAGAAAAAAGAGAAACAAGAAAGGGAAGGATGGAAAGTGAAACAGTGAATGACGCTTGAGCTGCTATCTCAGTGTCTGCTAGCTATCTCCATGAATAGATGCAACAGGTCGCTCAGCAAGTGTCACTTTTGCAAAACAGTGTGAAAAGTGCCTCTGAGCCATCCTCGTGGGAGAGGGAGGAAAGGAATTCTGTGTATATGTTAACCTCCTGTCTCCTGTACCTATTGGCCAGATTTTACTCCATGGGAGTTAATGGGGCTAGGCTTTGAGATGGCCTTCCCTGGCCCCACAGAATGCCAGGTTCCATGTGCTACCATGGCAAGAGGAGCCAGAAATTCTGAGCATGGGACTGATCTACCTGTCCATGACACAGAAGCTGAGGGGTTGGCTCCATTAGTTCTGGAGGAAGTTGCAGGTGGAGGAACCAAGGGAATCTCAGGAAGCACATGAAATGTATCCCACACAGCAATGGTGTCTTACTGTTCATATTTTAGTCTTTTTAAGCCTATTTATTTATTTTGAGAGAGAGAGAGAGACAGAGAATGTGTGTGTGTGCGCAGGGGAGGAGCAGAGAGAGGGGGAGAGAGCAAATCTGATGAGGGGCTCAATCTCATGAACCTTGAGATTGTGACCTGAGCCAAAATCAAGAGTCGGGTGCTTAACCTACTGAGCCACGCAGGCAACCCCAACTGTTAATATTTAAAAAAAATTTTTTTAATGTTTATTTTTGACAGAGAGAGAGACAGAGCATGAGCGAGGGAAGGGCAGAGTGAGAGAGGGACACAGAATTGGAAGCAGGCTCCAGGCTCTGAGCTGTCAGCACAGATCCCGACGCGAGGCTCGAACTCACAGACCACGAGATCATGACCTGTGCTGAAGTCTGACACTCAACTGACTGAGCCACCCAGGCGCCCCTTTTTAAAATTTTTTTAAATGTTTATTTATCAACTGTTAATATTTTAAAGAATTCTTCTCGTTACACCGTCAGCAGCTTCCATAGACAATATCCAATTTCTTTCCCTTTTCCCTACTGTCTCTGCTCAAATACTTCATCCCAGGTCCTGAGCCAATTCTCTTCTGAGACCTGGGATGTAAGCACCCATTGGTGCTGTCCCCCAGGCTCCCCTGTCATGCCTGCAGTCTCATGAGTAGTACAGTAATATTAATCTGGCAGCCTGGGCCCCTTCTTTGTATGATCCCATCCTTGTGATTGCATCTTCCTCTATCCCTCGTGTTCTAGTACTCAGCTATAGACTTCAACTTTATTTCTTACAATACTAGTGAGTTGTTTTCAGACTCCTCCCTAGATACCGGTAAACTCTTCCTACCATCCACCCTTGTTCTGGACAGCCCAAGCTCCCTCAAACAAGAACCTTGCCTCTGAACTTGGGATCCTAGGTCTTTCTTGACTTGTAGAACTGGTCACTGATGTCAGCCTGACCTAGTTTTTCTTATGTCTGGTCTACATACTTGATTATAATTTTGCTTCTGTTTTTGAAAATCCCAGGCACAAATGTTTGACTAATTCACCTTTCTCCTCTGGCTGCCCTCCCATACGTGTCCTCCCAGAGCCAGAGTTTCCAGCTTGTTCATTTGTTAATCTGTGTCTTGTCATAACATTTGGGGGTTCTGTCAGCCCCAGGTTCTTTCTTTCTGCTTTGCACCATACAATAACGAAACAAGATTGTGTCTTATATTATCAAAAAAAGTACATTTTGAGTCAAATAATTTGCCATATCCAAGTCAACATAATTGTAATATCCAAGACTGTGTATATATTACTTCTCCTTATAGTTCTATTGTAAGATACTTTCGGTTCTATCAATGTCTCACTTTGCCTTTTATTGTTTTATATCTATGGACGTAGAGCCTGCAAGCAAAAACAAATGTGAACTTCAAACAGCGTCTTAATCTTTCTATTAGATCTTCAATAGTGAACATATGTTATGCAATAATACATTTAGGATGACATTTAATCAAAAATTGCATAAGCCTCTCCCCCTAGTTTAAGTCCTAGAGAACGTGTTGTTTATTGGCTTGCTAACAGCTTAATTTGCACTCTTAGTATATCAATCTAGAGAACTTGAAAATCAACTCTGTTTAAAACAGATTTTATTTTTAACACATAACAATTAGACAAAGTTTATGGTATTCAGAATTGGAAATGCAAAACAGTTAATTTGTCGTCAGTAATCCCTTGCTTCCTTCCCCATGGAGGGGTTAATTAGAAATTTTGTTTCAGTTCTCTTGGAAATTTTGTCTTCTTAAAAAATTATATAGAAAAGACAACTTCCTAGTTAAAATATTGGCAAGCTGCTACTCCATAATAAGCTCTCTTCTAATTTTCCATTAAATGATCCATGAATACATACGGAAATTCAAAAATTCAGTAGCAATGGAAAGGAAAGATAACAGCCACCCATTTACATAAATCCTATGAGGAATTCCCAGTAATTACTGAGCTGATGTGGCCTGATTGAAAAACACATTTAATAGCCTCCACAGCTCATACCTAATTAAAAGAAAATTTAAGTATACAGAGCAAACAGTCTAGTCCCATGATGTGTCTTTTCCTCAGAAATGTATTATCTGCACGTCCCAGAAAACTAGGAAGCTGCCTCTTCATTGCATCCCTCCTGGCACATAGTAGGTGTTATAAAACTTTTTTTCTAATGAATGAATCTGTGTGAAGTACTTTCTAAAGTGGTCCTCTATTAACATTTCTTTCTCTGCATCCCTCTTGACAATCCAAACCCTCTGGACTTAAAATAACTGGAGCCTTAGGGGAAAATGTGGAGGAACATCATTCTATCAAGGATTTATAGAATCGAGCAGGTAGATGTGGTGGTGGCAGAGGTGATAAGAAGCCAAGTGATTTGTGGTGCATGTTACTGCTGACATGAGAGTTTATCCATCAGTAGGAAGATAACGCCATTTTCTAAAATGTCAGCTTTTCCCTAGATTATTTGAAAACTGACAAGGGATGTAAGAAAATATCCTCCCTACAGCTCATAGATGGATGCTTGTTGGATACAGGAAATTGACCCATGGGGATGTGTTGAGCTACCTCCATGTTTAGGTCTAAGAAGTCCCTGCAAAGTGAAAGGAGAATGAGACCCTGTACAAGTGGCCACCTGGGAAAGATGCCTGTCTTATTGTAGGAGCAAGCGAGAAAAGAAAAGGCAGAAATGGTTTTTTTTTGATTGTAGAAGATAAAAGAGTGACACCTAAATTCACTTAATCCGGTTATAGTGAAACAATAGAAGGGTAAATTCTGAAAAGCAAGGAGAGAAAAAGACACATTATTTTCAAGGGAACAAAAATTATACTGAAGGCGCAATTCCCAACAGTGTCAAGAGAAGCCAGAAGACAATGGAATTACAGTGCTGAAGCAAATTAACTGTCAGCCTAGAATTTTAAATCCCAGTAAACTATCACTCAAGAGTAAGGATGAAATACAAATATTTTCAATCCCACAATGAGACGGAGACAATTTAAAACTCACAGATATTTGCTAAAAGAACAAATGGAGGACCTATTTAGCAATGAAGGAAATTGAATTCAGAAAAAAGAATTAGGACCCAGTAAGAATGGTTATTAAAATCATCAATAAATGTGTGTAAATCTCAATGAGTGTTGGCTATGGAAACATTAATGAATAATTCAGGTGTTTTAAAAGCAAAGTGAACTCAATTACTAGGAAATAACTTTACCAGGGGGATGGGTATTGCCATTAGATGTGTAAGGTTCTTGTATTTGAGGGGAAGAGGTTTGAATTATTTTCAGATGTTTTTAATAAAGTGTAAATATTGAAAACTTGGGACAACCAAGAAAATATAAAGATAGAATATATAATTTCTGAACCAATAGAGGCATAAAAGGAAATAAAACGTTGATGAGTCCAATAGAATACAATAACAGAGAAGAATTGAAAGAAGGATGTAGTACAGAGAAGCAGCATATGAGATGTTCAACACAAATAGGTCATTAATCATGGTAAATATAAACAGACCAAATGGTGAAAGGTGATATTTTCAGCATAGAAAGTGAAATGGAGCTGTATGCTGCTGACAAAATTACCTGGTAAGATATCTAGGTATATATACTAGGTATATACCAATCAAAAATTAGCTGGCTTAAATATATTAGGATAAATAGACTTTAAGGCTAATGAATATATTAATTTTAGAAAGAATCCTGCAATGTGCAGAAAATCTCCAAACTTATTTCCACCTAACCACATAATCTCAAACTATGTGAAGCAAAATTTGACAAATATGGAAGGAGAAATGAACAAATCCACAGAGTAGGAGAATTTATTATACTTCTTTGAATAAGTGAAAGATCAAGCTGACAGGACATTAGTAAAGCTCTACTAGACTTGACCAACACAATTAATGAGATTAGGTTTTCCTTTACCTGATAAGCCTACCGTGGCTCTGCTGGAAATAATTGTCAAATTTTGCCATTTACCTATTACACCACTTTGATCTCTCTCTGGGCTTCTTTCTATGCTTTAGGGCATCTGTGAGCATGTACAGGTATTGGCTTTCAGCGAAATCTGACAGGGAACTGCATACCGGTCTTTCTTGGTCACAGATACTTACAAACTTCATGGGGAGAAAAGTCCAGTGCTCTCAGCCATTTAGAATTGGTTAGGAGAAAAAGGCCACATGCCGTTCATTCTCTTAGCATCCCTGAAAACCTTTTTCCTTCCTTGATTCCTACTTCCATCTCTCCTTTTTTTTTTTAATCCTCCTTCCTTCTTCCTTTCTTCCTTTTTTCTTTTTTCTATCTTTTTTGATACCTCTCTTTCTTTTCACCCTTAAACATTATATGATTTTAGATCTTGTGTGTAATAGCAAAGCAAAAGTGGTTGAACCTTTTTTGAAGTGACAAAATCCATTTTAACCAGTATTTCAAAAATTGAATTTGTCCATAAATAGTGTGGGTCTTTATCATTTTAAAAATTGCTTTTGCTTTATGGAATAGTATAATAACTTTGACAATCTAAGCAGCAAGCCATTTCAGAAAACAGTTTTTCCTGAATGGATGATACCAAACTACTACTGAAGAAAACAGTTTACAAAATAAATGAAGCACACTCTAAAATATGTAATTGCTGAATCCTTTTCTTTTTTTTTATATGAAGTCTATGGCATACTTCATGTTTCTGGTATTAATAATAATAATAATGAGCAGTCATTAGCATACAATGAATCTGTCATTTACCGGAGTATTTGTGAGGTCCATGCTCGGGCACCAATAAGAACATGATAAAGTAACTAAAATGGGTAAAATCCCCAATAGTGTGTGATTTGGTCTTTTTGTTTGTAGAATAGAAAAAAGAATCTGCACTGAAACTTTCTAGTAGTAGATGGAAGTGAGATTAGCAAATGGGCCACAAAATTCTCTGAAAATATAATTACTCGTGCATTCATTCACAACAAATAAGTATTTATTATAAATTAATTTATATAAATGAATTCACATCATAAATATAGTAACTCTCTTGATATCTCATTTTCTGAATTAAGATATGCTTGCTAATATTATACTAAATAATTAACTGTGGAAGATAATGACGATTTGGCTATATCACTTAGTCTCTTCCATATTTCTGATGTGCTTTCATCTAATCATGAAACATTAAGGCAGAAAGAAACCTAATAGAAGTCAGTTAATCAAATTAGATTCCATAGAGCCCTAGCGTTCTTTTAAAATGCTTTTGTCTGTCTATAGGGAAGCTGTGCAAAAGAATGGAAGCTTCTAGCTGCTCATTCTACTTCAACTAGATCAACTCTAGCTTACTTTGCTTTATATTTACGTATTGAAATTCTGTCTTTGGTATTTTTCAGACACAGTGCCCCCAAGCCAAAAAATAAGACATTTAAAAGCCACTCATCAAATCTTACTCCTTAATTTAAACAGATGAAGAACTTAAATTCTAAAAAAAAACACCTCTTTAAATTGTTTACCTAAGGTCACACAATATAGGAAAGGAGCTAAAACTAGAAAACAGGATTTTTAACTCTCGCCTTACCAGTTTTATACATGTATCTTCCTTTGCAGTTAAGACGTGGTAGATTGTTTCAGTAAAGCTCATGTGGATCACATCTGGCTGTACATATGTTTTGTGTAGTCTCCTCTCTTGTTGACCCTGGTCTTGGCCATGTGACTTGCTTTGGCCAATGGATTGTTAAGGAATGTGAAAGAAACTGATGTACGATGACCATTCATACATGAGGGCTCTCTTTTGCTGTTAGTAATTTTCATGTACTATTTGAAACATTGGGCTCATCTCATGGGTTAGAGAGCTCATGGACAGAATTCCCAGTTGAGGTCCCAAATTATGAGTGAGCCCAGCTAATACCACATAAAATACATGAGCTTTCCCAAATGAGGTCAGACCACTGAAGCATGAGCAAATAGATGGTTGTGTCCTTAAACCACTAAGTTTTAAGGTAGTTTGTTTTTGCACTGATTGTTAACGAAAAGAACAGTAATGACTCATTGTCCCAACCATGACCTTTCCTAGGATCCAAGCGTAGCATATTTTTATGGATTATTTAAAAAACTGTGCATCACACTGACTTCTTCTAGTAGCTAATGTTATATAAAATTATGTATTCTTTCATTGGAGAGATTCTGTCTTTATTTCCTTCATTTCCTTCAGTAACTGCAGTCTGTTAAATTTAGATATATTTTGTTATCTTTAATTACAGAACCTTGGAAACTGCCACAGTTACTAGGATCATATGTGTAGGAAAGGCCCCAGGTGAGCTACATCTGAGTAGAGTAGGGATGGAAAGGACAGGTCCAGATTGTCCCTAACATATGTGATGCCAGTTCAAAAGTACAGGTGGAAGCCCATGTACCATATGTCTAAAGTTTTTAAGTGGTAAGTCAAACTAACAAATTTTTAAATAGATTATATTCTATTATTCCACCCTGGCAAATATAACTTTACACCAACCTGTAAGACCAAGTTTGAATTTAGAATTCTTGGCCACCTCAGAGTTTTGCCCTAGAATATGATAGCACAGAATAGCTGGGCCCTGGCCAGGTGCTCACTCTGTTCTCTTCCTTCCTTCAACTTCGACAGCATGTATCTTAAGAGGTCTCATGTACAAATTTGTGGATGCATCAGCCCACATAATTAATCTTGGTCTCTATCCTCCCTTCGATAGCCACACATTAGGTTTCAATTCTAGCAGTGTTCCACTGAGAAAACTGTCAAAGAAAAGAGTCCTGTGAAGGTCCTGGAAATAGGATCCAAACACTCTGGATTGTGAATTATGGCATCCCATGAACTAGGAACACGGGTGGGGCTGGGTTACATGTAGGCCTGTACCATTGGGCCCACGTATTCCTTGCATGTCCAAAGAGATGGTGCCAGAGGAGACTCAGAGGCCCTAGAAAGCATGAGGCCCTGGATGGGAAGCTCTCTTTCCTGGGTCTAAGGGTGTGAGTTTCGTTGGGGATCCCCAGCATCAGACCCTGAAACAAGGTCTTGAGAGCAAGTAGTTTGAGAGGTGATCTCAGAAACCATAGGTAAGAGTATGAGAGAGTGAGAGACATCAAGGAGAAGCCAATTCAGGGACTGTTAATGAGTAGTCACCACTATTAACATTTTGGGCTCAGTTGCCCTGGGGATCTCTAGGAGTTCGTGTAGAATTCACTTTAGAGTTATTCCTACCAAAAGTCAAAGACACTGGGTTATTTTTCCACCGATTTGTTACATATTTGTTGAGGACTACAAACACATTTGTGGTCTGATCCATGTGAAGACTGAGTACCCTCATATGTTCAGAGAAAGCCCTCGGAGAGAATGTCACAGTTTTCCATAAAGCCATTTGCGTACAGGGAGGATTTAAATGCCCAGGGGACCTGGCAGGGCATAGACAGTATCTGCTGCAATGCAGAACTGGAAAACACTTTGAGAAAACATATCCCAAAAAGAGAATGATAGTTTGATGATATAATGTAGCCATAAAATTTCCAAATTTTTAAAAATCCAAATCCTCTCCACCTCTGCTATTTTACATCTTAAGGGAATGTGGATACTGGCTTAATTCAGAAGTGACTTCCTGTTGATAGTTTATGATATTTCTACTTACGTTTGTGGCATGAATCAATTAAATTACAATTGTTTTATCACTGTACCTTCAGAAATAAAGTGATCATGGGTGCCTGGGTGGCTCAGTCAGTTAAGCATCTGACTTCGGCTCAGGTCATGATCTTGGGGTTCGTGAATTTGAGCCCCACATTGCGCTTGCTGCTGTCACCACAGAGCCCGCTTAGGATCCTCCATCCCCACCTCTCTACCCCTCCCCCCCCAAAATAAATAAACATTTAAAAAAAGTGATCATTTCCATGAATTCCACTGTTAGGATGGATTCCTTTTCCAACTGGTAAAGGAGAGAGGCTGGCACTGTGCATTCCTTAAGGTCTTTACTCATGAACATTTCATGAGTTGGAAAATGCTCACTTAAGAACGTCCTTGGCTTTCACTTTCACACTCAGTATCATTAAGAAGTCGATATTTTTAGGGAAAAGGGAGTAGCATATAACATAAAGCTTTTGGTAGGAGCTTTACACTGGGACTTGTGCATTGAATCATGTTTACTATTAAATAGCCAGTTATTCTCTGTCTTCAATGAGAATAATAATTACTCTTGAGTTGCTTAAATTTCCTATTCTAAGCAGTGTAATTTTATTTAAATTACCTAATCTAAATATTTTCCTTTCAGTCTGTTCGTGAAAGAGAACGATGAGGTTTCTTTATTTCTGTTAATAAAGCAACACGTTTTGATCACATGATTATCTCACCTGGTTTGTTCTAATGATGTTGTCACAACTCAAATAATTCTCTCAGAATGAAAACAGTCCATGAATCACTGATGATAAAATGTGACTGGAGTCCTTTTTGAGAAGAAAATTTTTATTCTAAAATTAAATTTGATAGAATAAAAATAACAACATTCTGACAGCCTTTGTTTTCTCTTTAGACCAGCTGATAATCTTGAACTTTGCTTAGATGTAATATAGATTTCAAATGTGATCCATCGTCAGTGTATTTTAGTATACAATGTATAACACTAACATTATTATGTATGACACATAGAAACATACAGCATGCAGCATGCTACAGTGCATGTAATTAATATGTTTTTATAGTATATAACACCTAATGTATACCACACATATACAAATCCCCAATTCGATTTTAAAATGATTTAAAGCAATTAATGTTCTTACAGGAGTGACTGATTTTCTTTGCATAAATTTCAGTGTATTTGAAAACAGGTTTGCCATTTTTAACATTTGAGGTGCTAAACGTGAATGAATTAAAATTATAGCTAATTGATGTCATAATACTTATCTGGTCATTGGTTGATAAGCTTGATTTGTTTTCTTGGTTTCAGAACTTTCTAATACAGAACTAGGCTTTAATCATTTTTTTATCATTTCTTTTTTATCTATTACTTAAATACTTTGCCATTAGTGGGGAAATTTATGTTATATTCTTATACTACATCCTATTTTAGTGTCATGAGATTTCTATTTATTTTATAAATAAATTTTTGTATATTTTATTTATTCATCTTCATTTCATGGAGGATGGTGAGCTGCAGAGAAAAAAACTAGTGTTGATTAGAAGGAAAAGACAAGCATAGAAGCCTACCCACCATTAAACTGCTGTTAACTGTTGACTTAAGGTTAATGGTATAACAAGGTGATGTGAGAAGTATTATTTGGGCATGCCTCCTTCTGCTTCCCTTGGTTTTTTAACTATGGAAAAATTATCTCAACCTGCTGGTCAAGCTACAAATTATTTTGATTAGTATGGAACAGAGTATCCCTAAGTCATAGAAATGTGGCAGACAGGGACACCTGGGAGGCTCACTTGGTTGGGCATCCAACTCTTTATTTCAGCTCAGGTCATCATCCCAGGGTCCTGGGATCAAGCGCCGCATTGGGCTCCATGCTGAGCATGGATCCTTCTTAGGGTTCTTTCTCTCTCCCTCCCTCCTTCTCTCCCTCTCCCTCTCCCTCTCCCTCTCCCTCTCCCTCTCCCTCTCCCTCTCCCTCTCCCTCTCCCTCTCCCTCTCCCCCTCTCTCCTGCTTGCACACACTCTCTCTCAAAATAAACTTAAAATAATAAATAAATGAATAAATAAGTAAATAAATAAGAAATGTGGCAGACAATAATGCTCACCAAATATTCCACATATCTGTCTTATTTCTCAGTCTCCATTCAGTTAGATAGAGCCATGGGTTTGATTCTGACCAATTAATTGGCCCTTGGAACAATACAGGTGCTAGGAACAACTCCCCCTTGCACAGTCGAAAATCCCTACTTTTGAGTCCCCCAAAACTTCACTACTAATAGCCCCCTTGGGCCCCTTTGTTGGCCAGAAGCCTTACCAATAGCATAACAGTTGATTAACACACATCTTGCATGTTATATGTATTGTATACTGTATTCTTGCAATAAAGTAAGCTAGACGAAAGAAAATCCTAAGGAAGAGAAAATACATTTACAGTACTTTCTTGTATTTATTGAAAAAATTCTGTGTGTAAGTGGACCTGCACAGTTCAAGCCTGTATTATTCAAGGGTCATCTGTAATGTGTATTATTTTTTTAATGTATGTTTGTTTGTTTGTTGGTTTGTTTATTATGAGAGAGAGAAAAAGAGAGAGACAGAGAGAATCCCAAGCAGGCTTCACATTGTCAGTCCACAGCCCGACACAGGGCTTAAACCCACAAACTGTGAGATCATGATCTGAGCCGAAATCAAGGGTTGGGTGCTTAACTGAGCTACCCAGGCACCCCAATGTTATGTGTATTACTTTTGAGTTGAGCACTGAAAAGCTCGTGAACAAACATCCAGCCACTTTTCTTCCCCTGACCTGTACTTGCAAGTACAGTTGCAAGCTCATGGAATCTTTCACAGAATGCGTCTCTGAGTAGATCTTCCTGTGACCTATGCAAGATATATTCTGTCACTGATAAATAAACTTGCTTATTATGCCCTTGAGATTTAGGAGTAGAGTGTTACTTCAGGATAAGCTAGTTTCTTCTAGATGATACAATATCATTAAATACAATAGTATTACATATTGCTTTACCCCAAAATGAATTTTGGGATTTATGTGATTAAAGATGATTAAGCTATTTTTTAAATGTTTTTGATAGTTGCAGATGGATCCATTCTAGTTCCTTTACGATTTGTTCCTCTCAGTGCTGGACGCTACCCTTGTAAAATTTTGTTGACATCACGGTATGATGTGCGTGTCTATTGCATTGAAGGTATAGTAAATGCAGAAGAACCAGAGGCCAGGTTTGAATTTGAAACACCAGCATTTGAAGCCCTTACCCAGAATATTCCAGTGGTAAGTGCAAACATTTTTTGTACTTTTTTTCATCCCCACTGCTACTGTCTCAATTAAAGTCCTCCAAACCTTCATCTTGAACTAGTAGAATTTCTAATTGCATTATCTGATGCCATTTGTTTTTCCACGTTGATGACAGGAATTTATATTCCTGAATATAAATGTTACCATGTTACTTCCCTCACTAATCACTTCCATTGGATCTCATTCCTTAAAAAATTAACTCTAACTTCCTTAACTTATCATCACATTCCTACTCAAAAGGAATTCCTGGTTCCACCAGGCAGAGTAATGATCTGCCTCCAATCTCTCTACTTCAAATTTCGTTGTGATTTTCACAATTGAGATGGGTTCATGGGCACTAAGAACAATGACTGTAGCTTGGCTATCAAAGTGATACTACAGCATAGAAGAAGGTTATATATTTGTAAGGAATGTTGAATTTTCTAGACTAGAAATTGGTTTTTGTTTGTTTAATTATTAAAGATATAACAAAAGTCTACTCAAAGCACAGAAATTTGTTCTGATGGGATATATAAGCTTGGTGATCTGAGCAGTCTGCCAGAGAGATTGCCCATAATTAGGAGAAGAATGTGTGATTCTAAGACCATTTTATAATTTTAACAATAATTAGTAAGTTAAACAAATATTTCCTTAAATATTAAATAACCCATGGATCAGCCTATTTGACATTGAAAGCATAGTCATGCTCATGCCTTATGTTCACATTGTTGATAGTTGTTCATAACAACTATGACTTTCAAGCGGTAATTTTTCTGAAATGTAATTTAAAATATAATATATAATTTTATTAAAAATACCAAGAACTAATATGTAACTCAACTTCATCATCATCATCCCTCTGACATTTTTCTACTTTTTTTTTCACGCTTTAGAATAACAAAACAAAGAATGAATGGAAATGTCAAGTTACTATAGAAGGAGAATGGTTTTATGGACCTTCTGTTTTATATGTTGGAGCAGGTGAAACTGTGCAGTATCCTCTCACATTCAGACCTATTTTGGAATGTGAGATTATGGTATGAACTCATTGATCTTTTTTCCCTAGTATTAATAATGTCTATAAATTGATGTATGATATTAACATGTCTAATTTATGATAAATCTTCTTGCAGAAAAGTTATATCTTCTATGATTTTGATCATCAGTATTCACTCTGCTTGAAACCTTAATAAATGTTTTAACTTGAGGGATAAAATTTCTGAAATTCACAACGCCCCTGGCTGCCAATACTTAATGTCTAGATTATTTTTACACAAAATGTTTAACAAAATAAAATCATTGTTCCTTTGTTTTTATTCATTAATGTAGGTGGTACTTCAGAGAATACTTTCTTAAGACATATTCCTTTGACAAGGACATAAAAACGTATGGAATTGCTATGTACAAGAAGGTCTATATAAACTCTGTCATTTAGAGAAAGTCCAGAGAAATACAGAGCTTTCACAGGAAATTCATCTTTATTCATTCAGTAGAAGTATTTAGACATAAACCGGAAAAGTCAATGACTGACACATCCTTGACAGCTCATTTCATTAATCAGATTCAAAGTTAATCAGATAGCAGAGATTGTTGGGCATCCGACTGTGACTTCTATAGTGCTGAAATTTGGCTGATTTGTCACAGGGCAGACTTATTGTGCAAAATGAAGCAGATGGTATGGAGTATGTCTTTGACATAAAAGGGATTGGAAAAAGACCCCTGGCCTTGGAACACATCATTATAAACTGTCAAGTAGGAGAAATGACAAATAAACCCATAATGGTGCCCAATCATACAAAGACCATCCAAACATTTAAGGTAAGATTTTTTTCTTTAAGTCTGAAAGTGTTTTCAAAAGGACTATATTGAATTATATGAAATTTTAAAACCACTTAATTTTACTTAACTAGGTGAAGCAGTGTCACATAAGAACATGCTTAGAATTCTACTTCTCATTAGGCCAACAACTATTAAATTTCTTTTCAATTGTAAAGTTGAAATAACATCAAACAAGTTTTATATTTAGGTATTAGTATATAATCATAAAGCATATTAAAATCTACCTATTTGAATCGTGTACTTTGATCTGAAGAAATTGTATATGATAACAAAAGGCATTTTCAAAATATTTTGGATAGCTCATCCCATTTTAATGTGAAATCTGTAAACACAAATTTTCAAAAGTGTATCCTATCATTTATCAGCGTAAATAATATTGGGAATGTGAAGAAATGCATAATTGTTTACATTATTTTATATGAAGCCTTTCACCTGGCTGTCCTCACTTGATTTAAGTCAATCCTAAAATAAATTTTTTCACCCCCCGCTCCCACATTTATCTACAAATTATTGTGTGCCCAAGAGAATCTTTGAAAGAAGATTCACATATCTATCCATCATGAGTGCCTGAGTTTCAGAGGGTATTAGAGAAGTCTGGAAATTCTCTGGGTTTGCCTCCTGATTTTTTTTGTAATCCTGAAAATAATATGTGCTTTGATTTTCTTCTTTCCTTACTCGATGGCAAATGGAGTGAATATTAAGAATGAAAATGTCATCTTGACACTCCCCTGCTGAGACTTGTCCTGTCATCTCTTACCTTCAGGATAGAATCCATACTCCCTGAAGTGGCTTTTGCTGTCCTTTAAAAGCTCATCTGCTCATTTTCATCTCCTGCCACTCTTGGCCCCAGAAGCACTCAGCTCTTTGTAAACAGAATTTCCTTTTGCTCCTGTCTGGAGCTCTGTATACAACTCCCTATCTTCCATTTCTCTTTCTCCTCTTAATTCTTTAGGGCAAGTCTTAAATGCCACTTTTCCAAGAATGATAATAAAAGGCATTTTCAAAAAAAATTGGGGAGTGCCTAGGTAGCTTAGTTGGTTAAGCCTCTGACTCTTGGTCTCGGCTCAGGTCATGATTTCGCGGTTTGTGAGTTCAAGCCCCGCATCAGCCTCTGCGCTGAGGGTGCAGAGCCTGCTTGGGATTCTGCCTCTCCTTCTCTCTACCCATCCCCCATTTGTCCTCCCTCCCTCCCTCTCTCTCTCTCAAAATCAATAAATAAACATAAAAAATTTTTAATAAAAATAAAATAAAAATAAAATTTTTTTGAACAGCTTTTAAATTTTATGGATTATAAAACTGGGGAATAGATGCCTTTCATGTGCTTTGACAACATTTTTTTACCTGTTCCACCATCATACATACTATATAATATTGCTATTACCTTTTCATTATTTTCCACCAGATTATAAACTGAGAAAAGGGGCATGTCTCTCTTATCTACATATTTATACCTTTCATAAATTATACTATCGAGCACCTAATAGCTTTTCAAGGAAGATTTTCCATATTTTTATATTTAAAGTCTTTTTTAAGTTTTTATTTATTTATTTATTTTGAGAGAGAGAGAGAGAGTGAGAGAACACAAGTGGGGGAGGGGCAGAGAGAGAGGGAGAGAGAGAATCCCAAACAGGCTCTGCAGTGTCAGTGCAGAACCCGATGCAAGGCTCAAACTCACGAACTGTGGAATCATGACCTGAGCCAAAATCCAGAGTTGGATGCTTAACTGACTGAGCCACTCAGGCTCCCCCCGTATTTTTATAATTAAAAAGCTCCAAAAATTATAAAAGAACAGAAATGTATTTAAGATTTAAGAAAGATTTGTTCCTAGAGATATTATCAATAGATACAATATCACCTTTCTTTATTTGAAATTTACCATTGTCTTTAATCAACACAGGATAATGAGCACTATGAATTTGCCCTTTCATTTCATTCATAATATTTGGTTTATTGCTTGCCTTTCAATAGAAATTCTGTTGGGGAACAACTGAGGTAGTACTAAGGAGAAAGGCTGGGGAGAGAAGCTTTGCTTTATACTTTGAGCTTTAATCATACACTTGCTTTAGGACCACTGAAATGCTTCTGATTCTCCATCTTCATTCCTTCATCTATGAAATGAATTTGACCTCTATGCACTCAAGATTGATTCACATTCCTTTCCCCTGCTCTTTCTCTCTTTCAATATCTTTCTCTTTGTGTGATTATTTTCTTTAATCTATAAATAGTCTCATATTTTTCCATTATAAAAGAAAACTAGGGACGCCTGGGTGGCTCAGTTGGTTAAGCATCTGACTTCAGCTCAGATCATGATCTCGTGGTTTGTGAGTTCAAGCCCCGCATCGGGCTCTGTGCTGACAGCTCAGAGTCTGGAGCCTGCTTCGGATTCTGTGTCTTCTTATCTTTCTGTCCCTCCCCTGTTCTCTCTCTCTCTCTCTCTCTCTCTCTCAAAAATACATAATAAACATTACATTTTTCTAAAAAATAAAAGAAAACTTGTCTCTACACTATTTCTTCTTTAATTATTATCACCTTTTTTAAATTAATTTGGTTTTTTTTTTTAGTTTTTAGTTTTAGTTTTAGTTTTTAGTTTTTAGGGCTTTTTTTAGTTTTTAGTTTTTTTTAGTTTTAGTTTTTTAGGTTTTTTTTTTTTTTAGTTTTTAGTTTCTCTTAAATTCCTGTTAGTTAACATATAGTGTAATGTTGGTTTCAGGAGTAGAATTCAGTGATTCATCACTTACATGCAACACCCAGTGCTCATCCCAACAGTTGCCCTCCTTAATGCCCATCACCCATCCAGCCCATCCCCCTGCTCACCTCCCCTCCAGCAACCCTCAGTGTGTTCTATGTATCAACTATTATCACCTTTATTGTCCATGATTGCTAAACTTCTTAATTTATGGCAATCCATTTATAGCTCTTCTTTTGGGCTAAAACCTCTGCCACAGAGATCACACTTGACTTCTGGTCAAGGAAAATCAGTTATTTTACTGAGGTATCTGCCTCACAATTCCTGTAGTGTTTTGCAATGTCAGTCTGTCTTCTTAACACTCTTCACTGTTTATTTTATACCATTCTGTATTCCTCATTTCCCTGCCATTTCTTGATTTTGATTATTACTTATCTGGTTCTTTTATTCCTCTAACCTTCTGATGTCTCTTCAGGTTTACATCTTCCAAAGTATCCTTATGTCTTTACGACGTCTCACTTGGCAGTTTCTTGGCTTCACACTGCCACCTAGGTACAAATGCCAGCTTCACACTTTTCCTCAAGACGTGTGTTGTCTCAGCCCCTCATTCTCAACTGCTATACACCTGCACTTTGACAATCTGCTAACAACTCAAGCTCAATATATTCTTTTCATATATTTTCTTTGTTCTGTTTTTCATTACTGCTAGTAGTCACTTTTATGCCTTTTTAAAAAATCCTTTTAACTTATATTTCATCTTACTGCCCTAAGAGTAGTTTTCAGTAGGAGGTTGTGACTTCCTTAATATGAAAGAGAAAATTAAAAATCAGAGAACATAATTGAGATACAGGTACAATGCTGTGGAAAATAGTTCTACAGTAAGGAAAACAACAGGTGTGGGACTTCCAGAATGGTAGAGCAAGGAGTTTCATAAATCAGTTTCTCCTTAAAAACAATAAAACACTGGCACAAGTTGTCAGAATGAAAATTTTCAGGCCTTGAAATTGAACAAAAACTTAAAATAATCTGAGGAATATTTGCTCAAGAAAAACTTGTAATCTTGGTAAGAGCAGAGTGATTTGTGGTATTTTTATTTGGCCTCTTTCTATCCCCCTCTCCTCAGCTCCTCAATCTTGCAACCATAGTAGCTATGAAAACTTGCAGCCTTGCAAACAAAGGAAGAGGCAGACAGAGTATGGATCTCCTTATAATTCCCATCCTCAGGACATTGTCACAATTTGCCATTCCTTGCAGCTCCCTCTTTAGCAATTCCCCACTAGCGGAGTGTTGCCATTACCTGACTTGTCTCAAATCTTGCTCTGTTGGAAAGGCCCTATCTTCAGGATATTTGCCAAAAAAATAGTCAGCAGTTATTATGTGACACTATAGTTGCCTGAGGCTGCAAAAACAGCTGTGCCCAGCAAGAGTTTGGCCAAAAACTTGAAAGGAAGATCTGAAGAGTGAGAGGTCCTTAGGGAATTTAAAAGCTCTGAAGTATCACTGGGGAACAAGTAGGCCACATGCATGGGTAGCATTGTGCAGTTGACCAGAGAAGTCCTGAGAGGGTGCCAGGTCTTTTGTCTCCACAGACATAGAGGCACTATGGGAGCTGGAAGTGAAGGCTGAGGCAGAGTTGTCAGATCCCTGAGTGCTGAAAATGTGCCATAATACATATGCAACGCTCCTCAACAAAGGGTAGACAATTTACCATTTGCAGGCGTGTAAGGAAACCTGGGACAAACTATTGCTGGCCACTAAGCTAACTCAGCGGGACTTAAGTGAACACACGCTCTAGTGAATGCAGAATATACAGGATTGGTCCAGAAAAGTCACTAAACCAGCAAAGAACAAACAAGAAAAAACAGCAACAAAAACAAACCATTGGGAGTTAATGATCTGATTCCAAAACTGGCTCTATTGGCTTATCTAAAAGGCACATTTTTCCACAGCAAAAATTATGAGACAAAGAAACAGGAAAGTATGGCCCCTACACGGGAAAATAAGCAGTCACTAAAAGCTGTCTCAGTACGGGCCCACATGTAGGACTACTAAACAAAGACTTTAAACAAGCCTTTGTAAATATGTTCAATGAGCTAAAAGAAATATTTTCTGAGGAGTTAATGAAAAGTTCCAAAAAACAGATAATAGCAATAATGTAGAGATTATTTTAAAACTCTGGACTTGAAAGTACAATAGAAAAGAGGAATCATTCACTCTAGGGACTCAGCATATTTTCTAATTTCATTGGGATTTCTTTTTTGGCACATTGATTATTTAGGACTCTTTTTTAAAAATTATTTTTATTTTACTTTATTTTATTATTATTATTTTTGAGAGAAGAAGAGAGCATGAGCAGAGGGAGAGAGAGAGAATCCTAAGCAGGCTCCACACTCAGCACAGAGCCTGACAGGGGCTCGACCCCACGATCCTGGGATCATGACCAGGATGGTCATGAGTCAAGAGTCAGCTGCTCACCCAACTGAGCCACCCAAGCACCCCTATTTAAGGGTTTCCCAAATTTCTTTCCATTTTTTATTTCAAATTTAATTCAATTGTTCTCAAAAGAAAACATACTAGATATAATTCCAGCCCTTTTAAATTTATTGAGGCTCCTTTTATATCCCAAGGCATGCTCTATCCTGGAGAATATTCCGTGGGTACTTGAGACATACTAAAGGGCATCCATGAAAATCCCACAACTAGCATCATACTTAATAGTAAAACAATGAATGATTTTCCCCTGTGGTCAAGAACAAGTCAAGGATTTCTACTCTTGCCATTTCTGTTTAACATTATACTGAAGATATTAGCCAATGTAGTTAGTTTAGGAACAAGAAACAAAAGGCATTTACATTGTAAAGGAAGAAATCAGAGAATCTCTATAGATTTCATGATCTTATAAATAGAAAATTCTAAGGAATCCATGAAATATATTATCAAACCTAATAAATGAATTCAGAATATTTGTAGGATACAAGGTCAATATACAAAAATCAATCATTTGTAGCAATGAACAATTCAAAATGAAATTAATAATCAAATGATTGATTTTTGTCAAACTTGTTCCTAAGCATTTTATTTTTTTTGATGCAATTGCAAATGATTATTTACATCAAAATAAATAAATAAATAAAATGCTTAGGAACAAGTTTAACAAAAGAAGAGCAAGACTTGTCCATTGAAAACTGCAAAATATCATTGAAGGAAATTAAATTCCAAATACATAGAAAGACATTCCATGCTCATGGATCAGAAGGCTTAATATTGTTATGATGGCTTTGATATCCAAATTGATACATAGATTCAACACAATATCTATCAGAATCGCAACTGACTTTTTTTTTTGCAGAATTTGACAAGGTAATCATAAAGCTTATATAGAAATGCAAGGGGCGCAGAACAGCCAAGGCAATCTTGTGAAATAAAAAGAAAAGTGGACAATTCATACTTCCTGATTTTAAAACTTATTGCAAACTCCTAACTACAAAACTATGATATTAAAGAAAATTTGGTACTGGCATAAGGTAGACATATAGATGAATGGAATACAATAGAAGGTCTAGAAATAAACCCTTATAATAATGGTCAATCAGTCTTTAACAAGGATGCCAAGAGAATCATTGAGACAGAATAGCCTTTTTTAAAAAATGGTACTGAGACAACTATCTTGTCAAACACAAAAGGATGAACTTGGACCCCTAACTCATATCATATGCAGAAGTAAACTCCAAATGGATTGTAGACCCAAATTTAATAACTAAAACTATAAAAACAGAATAAAACATAAGAGTAAGTCATCAGGAATTTGGGTTAGGCAATTATTTTTTAGATATGACACTAAAAGCAGATGTGACAAAGCAATAAATATAAATAAACAAATTGAACTTCCAAGTTAAAATGTGCGTCAAAGGATACCTTGAAAGAAATGAAAAAACAACCCACAGAATGAGAGAAAATGTCCATATGCCATATATTGGACTCTACAACAAAATGAGAAGTAACATTTCTTTTAAAATGTGCCAGGAGTTTAAATAGAGAGTTCCCAGTGAGCAATGAAGCACGTGAAAAGATGCTCAGTATAGTAGCCATTAGAGACATGCAAATCAAAATCACAATCAGGTACCACTTCACACTTATGAGGACGGCTATAATCAGGATGGCAGATAGTAAAAACTTTGCGAGATGTAGAACAGTAGGAGCCATGATGCCTTGTTGGTGAAAAAGAAAAGGGTGCAGTCATTTTAGAAAAGTTTTGGAAAAAATGAACAAATCAGGAGACTATAGATGCTGGAGAGGATGTGGAGAAACGGGAACCCTCTTGCACTGTTTGTGGGACTGCAAACTGGTGCAGCCACTCTGGAAAACAGTGTGGAGGTTCCTCAGAAAATTAAAAATAGACCTACCCTATGACCCAGCAATAGTGCTGCTAGGAATTTACCCAAGGGATATAGGAGTGTTGATGCATAGGGGCACTTGTACCCCAATGTTTACAGCAGCACTCTCAACAATAGCCAAATTATGGAAAGAGCCTAAATGTCCATCAACTGATGAATGGATCAAGAAATTGTAGTTTATATACACAATGGAATACTACGTGGCAATGAGAAAGAATGAAATATGGCCCTTTGTAGCAACGTGGATGGAACTGGAGAGTGTGATGCTAAGTGAAATAAGCCATACAGAGAAAGACAGATACCATATGGTTTCACTCTTATGTGGATCCTGAGAAACTTAACAGAAACCCATGGGGGAGGGGAAGAAAAAGAAAAAAAAGAGGTTAGAGTGGGAGAGAGCCAAAGCATAAGAGACTCTAAAACTGAGAACAAACTGAGGGTTGATGGAGGGTAGGAGGGAGAGGAGGGTGGGTGATGGGTATTGAGGAGGGCACCTTTTGGGATGAGCACTGGGTGTTGTATGGAAACCAATTTGACAATAAATTTCATATATTGAAAAAAAATTAAAAAATTAAAAAAATAAATAATAAATAAATAAATAAATAAATAAATAAATAAATAAATAAAAAGAAAAGTTTTGGAAAGCCATAATTCCAAAGATTAAACACTGAGTTACCATACGCTCCAGCAGTTCCACTCCTAGTCAGATGTATGTCCATTACAAATGAAAACATCTGCGTCCACTTAACAGCTTGTACATGTTTTCATCACAGAATTGTTCATAATAGACAAAAGTGGAGGCAGCCTAAATTTCCATCAACTTATGCATGGGTACACAAAATGTGGCATATCACACAATTTAGTATCATTTGTCAGTGAAAGGAAATGATATACTGATACCTACCACAGTATAGATGAACCTTGAAAACATGCTAAGTGAAAAAAGCTTATCACAAAAGACCACATATTTCCTTGCTATGAATTGTTCAGAACAGGAAAATCTATAGACACAAAGTAGATTAGTGTTTGCCTAGGAAATGGGGGGTAGTGAGATGTACCACTCAGTGATCTGAAAGTTGGATTAAACAGAGTTATGGTCAGAATGCTGTTTAGTCTTTGTTTGCTGTATTAATATTGATGTAAAATTCATTGAAATGGTTCATCTTTTGTCCATCAAAATGCATAAGAAAATTATGCATGGCCTATAAAAGATATTCAGGTTGTCTAAACATCAGTGGTAACATCAGTAGCAACAGAAAATAAGCATTGTCTTTTTTTTTTCTAAGAATCATTTTCTTTGTTCTCCTTTTTCATAGGCCTCTCCTTAGATTTTTTCTTTTACTTTATGTAGTATTTTTCTGGTTTGCTTTTTATTTAAAGGTGAACAGTTTTGGAGCACCTGGGTGTCTCAGTCGATTAAGTGTCTGACTCTTGATTTTGGCTCAGAGCTCCTCATTGGGCTCCCCACTAACAGCGTGGAGCCTGCTTCAGATTCTCTGCCTCCCTCTCTCTCTGCCCTAGCTCACTCCTTCTCTCTCTCTCTCTCTCTCAAAATAAATAAATAAACTTAAAAATAAAATACTTAATAAAGGTGAACAGTTTTAATGGAAGTATTTACATTTTCAGTTTTTTCTATGCTTTAGTTATACGAATTTCATGTAAATATTGACTTTATGTAATTCTTTGAGCTCTCTTTTCTAGGTATCTTCAGATCTTCCAATGGTGTGGGGAAATCCAGTCATCACCATAGACCCTGATAGCACAATTCCATATATTCTACACGTTTTGCCTTGGAAACGTGGTATATTCAAAGGTAACAAAACCATTAGTAAAACATTATTAACCACTAGATTAGGACAGATATATGATGAGAACAATGAAAAAATATACATTACATTTCCCGTTTCTAATAAGTGACCCAGATGGAAGTTTAGTTTTCCATTTCAGTCATTAGCTTTCTGAATAATCAGAGCTTTGGGACATGCATTTTACATCTAGTGCTATACTCTCTTGGCCATTTATTTGAATTTATTTATTGGGCAAATTTCTAGAAGTAGATATATTTAGTTAAGGGTATTTAATTTTAAAATTGTGATAAAGGGCACCTGGGTGGCTTAGTCGGTTGAGCATCCAACTCTTGATTTCAGCTCAGGTCATGATCTCACAGTCATGAGATCCAGCCCCACATCCAACTCCATGCTGAGCATGGAGCATGCTTGGGATTCTCTCCCTCCCTCCCTCTCTCTTCCCCTTCCCCACTCACATGTACTCTCGCCCTGTCTCCCTCAAAATAAATAAATAAACATTTAAAAATAAATAAATAAATAAATAAATATGGGACGCCTGGGTGGTTCAGTCGGTTGAGCGTCGGACTTCGGCTCAGGTCTCAATGTCCCAGTCTGTGAGTTCAAGCCCCACATCCGGCTCTATGCTGACAGCTCAGAGCCTGGAGCCTGCTTTGGATTCTGTGTCTCCCTCTTTCTCTGCCCCTCCCCCGCTCATGCTGTATCTCTCTCTGTCAAAAAGAAATAAACATTAAAAATTAATTAATTAATTAATTAATTAAAATGTGATAAATACTTTTAAATATGTCTACTACTTTATGAACCAGTCAACATCTTATGAGAATGTCTGTTTATAGGAATAGGTCTTATAAAAACAAGCATAGGCACTTAATTGATATATGAAAAAATAGGTTAAAGTCTTTGGTGTGTGAAGTTTTCTCCCTTTGTCTCTAATAAAGCATTCATTTATGCAAATTATCCCAATGATCCCTGAACAGAATTGGTTGCATGGGAATGTTGGTGAAGGGTATTCCTATAAGCTTTGGAAGGGAGGGTGCGTGAGAAGCATAGAATAAAAAAAAAAAAAAAAGAAGGGTAGAAGAGTAATAGGGAAGACCTGAAAGACTGTAATTCATTTTTTTAATGTTTATTTATTTTTGAGAGAGAGAGAGAAAGAGAGGGAAGGGAAGGGGCTGAGAGAAAGAGGGAAACACAGAATATGAAGCAGGCTCCAGGCTCCACGCTGTCAGCACAGAGTCCTGATGCAGGGTTCAGACTCATGAACCGCAAAATCATGATCTCAGCCGAAGTCACATGCTTAACTGACTGAGCCACCTAGGTGCCCCAGGACTGTAATTCATTAAGGGAATAAGTTGTTCTATTTGGGAGGGATTTAAATGTCCCACAGCTGTTGGATCCTGCCAAGGAAATCATTATAGCATAGGTAAATGGATATACTTTAGAAGTATAGTAAGTATATACCTGGTAGCAAACCTGTGCTCCTTGGAAGAACTAGTGTCTCATCCCTGCTCCCCTCAGCAAAGACTGTTTTAGGAAAGGGTCTACACCTAGTATGCTGATGCTATTAATAAGGAGAAGGGAAACTTCAGAATGGCAAACATACTGATCCAGTCAATACCACTGTCATAGGATGTGCTGTAAAGCAAGAGTCAGCATGCACACACCTGCCCCCCACCCCCTGTCTGCTTCTAGTTGCCTTCACTTCCCATGTCACCACAGTCATAGTTATTATCATCTTCTGAAATCTTCCCATCACTTTTCACACGTTTGGCTTTACAAAGCCAATTAATAATTCTCTGTATGATAGCTTTTAGGCTATTGTGAATCTCTTCCTAGCTTTACAATAAAGTATCATATTTTGTCATTTTTTTATGTAATTCACAAGATTTGAATCGATTTTAAGAAATCTAAATTTCCGTTCTTATTTTGATCATCAAATGACGGCTCTCTTACTGGTGGATTTCACTTAGTTTTAGAAAGTTAACTAGTCTTTGTAAAGGGCAACGAATCATTCAGATTTGCCATTATTAGTTTTGATAAACATATTAAATCTCATTTCCTGTTCTACAAAAGGCAGAGAGTTCTGCAGTGTATGAGAAAGTACATATGAGGAACCTCACACTCAGCATTGTTGTATTAGAAATGTTTATCACTCCCTTAAACAGAACAAAGCCCCTCTTCTATGAATCAGACTCTTAAAGTTATGGAAATGGAGCTCCAAATCACTAAGTAATCATATTTAATATGTCTTTCCTTTGGATAGTCATTTTTTGTTCATCTTGGCAGCCTTTCTGAGACCATAAAATTTCCATACATATTTTAACTGAACAGATCAGGACTCATTTAACATGCTGGTTTGAAGGAATTTGGGGAACTTAAAGGCAACTCAGGGTACATCGTTCAGTGAGGATGAATTAGTAAATGTTGCTGCCTACACAAGATATTTTGCCAGCTTCATAATTTTGAAAAATATTTGGAAGACACTATCATGATTGCTCTTTGCAGGGCGGTCCCTTAGGGTTGAATCAATGTTGACATTATGATTGGAAGAAGCAAAGCCTGTAAAGAAGGGCTAGCGCATTTTTGTTGATATTATTGTTAGAAAAGTTCTCCGGCATTTGAAACAGTGGAAATTGCTTCTGAACAACTGTTAATCTGATGCAATATTAAAAAAAAAAAAAAAAATAGACTATAAAATTTTCATACATATATGAAAATATTCCTATTTGTGCTGATTAAAGAAATGTATCCATGTGCATGTATGTATCAGTGGTCTTTAAAAAAAAAAAAAAAACAGGGGCTCCTGGGTGGCTCAATCGGTTAGGCGTCCGACTTTGGCTCAGGTCATGATCTCACGGTTCGTGAGTTCAAGCCCCGTGTCGGGCTCTGTGCTGACAGCTCAGAACCTGGAGCCTGTTTCAGATTCTGTGTCTCCCTCTCTCTCTGACCCTCCCCCGTTCATGCTCTGTCTCTCTCTGTCTCAAAAATAAATAAACGTTAAAAAAAAATTAAAAAAAAATTAAAAAAAAAAAACCAAACCCTGTGCTCATTTTCAGTTCTGGTCTTAATTATATAACAATTATTTACAAAAGGCCTATAATTTAGGAAGCCTTGATAACTCTAGTAGTTGTGAACAAAGCGGACATTCAACCAATTATGCACTGTTTGTTAAAATATTATAACAGATGCTTTTCCTCATATGTTGACAAATACTCAATTGTTTGAGCTCCACTGTAGTAAAACCCTTGCCACTAGAGCTGCCAGAACTCCTCCCTCAGGCTCCCCAGGACTTCCCAACAAGCCAATGGCAATTAAAGGGTTAACACATGACTCATCAGGGTGCCCCAGGACTTTGATCCCATGTCCTTTCTGATTGGTCAGATTAGAATATAGGTTTGTTAATTATTTTTAGTATTAGACATGGATACATAGATTAGTATCGTGGCTCCTGCCTCCTAGGAATTCGTATCTGGTGGTGGAAATATGTATCTATAAATCATCTCAGTACAAGGTACACTCTCATATACCAAAAGTTTAAACATGGCATTGGGGAGCATGGTAGCAGGAAATATCAACCCTAACAGTGGGGGTGTGAGAGATCTTTTTAGGGGATAATGGGTTTGATTTGGATCTCAAAGGATAAGCTGGGACTTATTAGCCAATCTGGTGGGTAGGGCATTACAGCAGAGGAAACAACCTTATTGAAAACATAGAGAAGGTACTTCATGTCAATAATGAGTAGAAGGGTGTGTCTGCAGTGTGTGCTTATGGTAAGAAATGCAGGCTGACTACAGTTAGAAATACAGGCAGACTTTGATGGGCAGAGTTTTGTTTTATTTCTTATTGCAGTGGGAGCCGTTGAGGATTTCTGAAGGGCATGAGTCAACAGAGTGTTAAAAAGAAAAATCTAGAGGTAAAATATAAAACAGATGGGAGGGACAAGAGAGGGCAGTTAGGTCTGAGAGATCCTTTAGGAGCCTTTAGTGATATTCTAGTTGATTAGTTCTCAGTATTTGTGCTTCTTGAGAAAAGAGTTTAATGGCAAGTAGTTTAGATGAGAGTTGATTACAGGAAGCACTCTGAAAGAATGGAAAGGTAAGATGCTGAAGGGACAAAGTCAATAAAAAGTAAGCTAGATAAGAGACTACTGCTGAGACCTGGGGAAGCTCCCTGGGAACCTTGGGAGAGAATTGTCACACCAAAGGGCAAACAAATTGTGGTAATCATCCCTTTACTCTAATCCATCATTGGCTAAAGTTTGCTCTTAGGGCAAATTCCCATGGCAGTGACTCAATCCCCACTGGAAAAGTCATAGGAAACCAGTGCTGTATATGAGAACTGTCTGCAGAGGAGATTTTTGTTGGGCACTGAGAGTATACCACTAAAGTGGGGATCATGTCTTATTGATTGGTAGGTAGAAATTTTGAAAAATGGATGGATTTGGAATTTTCACAGTAGCCTACAGTGAGCTACAGTCATGTTTTCAAGTGTGTGATGTGGAGAATTGAACTTGAATGCCTCTCTGGCAATGGAACAAAAAGTGCAGATTTATCATTTTAAGTGAAAGTTAAGGGCTGACTGACTAAACCAATGATAGTGGATTAAAAAACAGAGGGGCACTTTTCAGAGAAATAAAAATGGGAAATGATGCTATAACATCTTTGGCTTCCAGAGATTCAAACTCTGAGATGAGAGATTGGCAGGACATTTCTTAGGGTATATATTATGATCAACCCTTGGGAAAGGAAAGGTAAGAAGGCATATTGACCAGGGGGAGAAAGAGGTTGGGCTTCTTGACAGGCCCAGTGAAGGCTTTTAGTCAACTCACTTGGGGCCTTTTAAGCTAGGATGGCCCTTTGGAGTCGTCCCAAGTTAGGGGAAGGAGACTGGGCCTTTATGCTGCTGTGTTGATTGGTCATTAAAAGTAGACTACATGTGGAAGGAGATTTGACCTTGGATGAGGCATTTTTTTTTTCAAGTCAAGGCAATGCCCAAAGAGGACTGGCCTGATTTTCATACTCCAGTTTCATTCCCTGTAGCTACAGAAGTTCGTCCTTCATTCCTGTCAAGGAATGTGGTTGATGCAATACAGGGTCCACCACAGCTGCATGTGATGAACATTGGATATGGAGAAATGAGGGAGAAAGTAGAGTCGAATGTGCTTCTGAGAGTAAGCAACACTAAGGAAGGTGATATAATTAACTGTGAGATATGTCAACTATACTTCCTTTTAAAAATAGTTTTCTTAGGGGCACCTGGGTGGCTCAGTCAGTTAAGCGTCCGGCCCTTGGTTTCAGCTCAGGTCATGATCTCATGGTTTCATGAGTTCGAGCCCTGCACTGGGCTGAGAGCTAACAGTGCAGAGCCTGCTTGGGATTCTCTCTCTCTCCCTGCCCCTCCCTGGCCCTCTCGCTCTCTCTCTCAAAATAAATGAATAAACTTAAGAGAAAAAAAACAGAAATGTTATAGAATGTTTATTGTTATTACTGAGATATTAAATTAATTTGATAAAATCTCAGTTATTTTCAATTATAAGATTTTATTTTTTGGAAGTTATGAATATAGAACCACAATTTAACAGGTCACTAAGAACATTGATTCTTACTATTCAGAAGTATAATTAAAACTAATGAAATCTTCTGGTAAATTTGGGGGGAAAACTGGTTTTCCCTGCATCCAGCACTGCATTGGGCTCTGTGCTAACATTGTGGAGCCAGTTTGGGATTCTCTGTCTCTGTCACTGTCTCTCTCTCACTCTGTCTCTGCCCTTCCCTCACTCGTGCGCATACTCTCTCTCTCAAAAATAAATAAACATTAAAAATATTTTTAAAAAGGATGAATATCCAAAATATATGAAGAACTTATAATAGCCAACACCCAAAAAGTAAATAATCCGATTAAAACTAGGCAGAAGACATGAACAGCCATTTCTCCAAAGAAGACACCCAGATGGCCAACAGACACATGAAAAGATGCTCACCCTCATTCATTATCAGGGAAATGCAAAGCAAAACTACAGTGAGATATCACCTCATACCTGTCAGAATGGCTAAAATCAAAAACACAAGGAACAACAAGTATGGAGAGGATGCGGAGAAAAGGAATACTTGTGTGCTGTCGGTGGGAATGCAAACTGGTACAGCCACTGTGGAAAACAGAAAGGAGGTTCCTCAAAAAGTTAAAAATAGATCTACCCTATGATCCAGTACTGGCACTACTGGGTTTTTACCCACAAAATAGAAAAACATTAATTCAAAGGGACACATGCGCTCTTATGTTTATAGCAGCATTGTTGACAATAGGCAATTATGGAAAGCAGCTTAAGTGTCCATCAACAGATGAATGGATAAAGAAGTGGTATAAAGAAAGAATGAAATCTAACCATTTACAATGATATGGATGGAGGTAGAGAGTATAATGCTAAGTGAAATAGGTCAGAGAAAGATACCATATGATTTAAGTATGTGGAATTTAAGAAACAAAACAAATGAAGGGTACCTGGGTGGCTCAGTCGGTTGAGTGTCTGAACCTTGGATTCAGCTCACGTCATGATCTCATGGTTCATGAGTTGGAGCCCTGCATCAAACTCCAAGCTGACAGTGCAGAGCCTGCTGGAGATTCTCTCTCTTTCCCTCTTCTCTGCCTCTTCCCTGTTCATTCTCTCTCTCTCTCTTTCTCTCTCTCTCAAAAATAAACAAATAAACTTTAAAAAAGGAACCACGCAAAGGGGGAAAGAAAGCAAACCGAGAAATGGTTTCTTTTTAAAAATTTTTTTATTTATTTTTCAGAGAGAGAGCATGAGCAGGGGAGGGACAGAGAGAGAGGGGTACAGAGAATTCAAATCAGGCTCTGTGCTGTCAGCAGGGCTCGAACTCACAAACCACAAGATCATGACCTAAGCCAAAGTCAGATGCCTAACTGACTGAGCTACCTGGGTGCCCCAAGAAACAGACTCTTAACTACAGAGAATAAACCGATAGTTATCAGAAAGGAGGTGGGTGGGGAAATAGGTGAAATAGTGAAGGGAATTAAGAGTACATTTATCTTGATGAGCACTGAGTAATCTATAGAATTGTTGAATCACTATATTGTACACCTGAAACTAATATAACAGTGTATGTTAACTGTACTGGAATTAAAATTAAAACTTAATATGAAAAACTGACAAAAAATTTAAAAAAATCATTAAAAATTAAATTTAAAAATTAAAAAGAAGTGATCAGTAGGATCGATTTATTAGAGAAGGAAACCCCAGTTTTGTTTATTTGAAAATTATCTTTTTATGTCAACAAATTTCAGAAAAATGGAAAAATATTCAGTCAGTCAACCTAGATATGAAAACACATGACCTTAGGAGCACCTGGGTGGCTCAGTCAGTTAAATGTCTGACTCTTGATTTTGGCTCAGGTCATGATCTCACAATTTATGGGTTTGAGCCCCATGTTGGGCTCCGAACTCACAGGATGGAGCCTGCTTGGGATTCTCTCTCTCTCCCTCTGTCTGCCCCTTTCCTTCTCTTGTACTCTCTTTCTCTGTCTCAAAATAAAGAAATAAACTTAAAAAGGAAAAAAAAAGAAAACACGTGATCTTAAAGGAAAATAGAGACAGACAAAACCAAGCAAACAAAAAATACTGTGTATGAAGGCATGGTAGAAATCCTGTGTTAATGACTGAATGCATTAAAACATGATGGCTTAATTCTCTTCTTCATAACTAGATAGTGACCTAGAATGCAAAAAGCATATATTACTGTCCATTATTACAGGATTAGTATGTAACAAAATATAGAGATGTAGTAATAACCTGTTGCATGTTCATAGTATGGAAATACACAACTAAATTTCCATTTGTCTCAGATAGAAGTTTGATCTTTTATACAAGACTAATGTTTAGGTGAAAATGATTAAGCTTAAAAGCAAATGACTGGGCTTTAGTGGTTAGCATATACTTTAGTAAGAATAATCCTTAAATTTATTTTGATTGCAATAACAATGTGTTTCATGAATATGATTTAGAGATAGCTATAATCATACATGTTGGCAATATAGAGCAAGTCCTAACATTGCACTAAGAAAATGAACTTGAACGTGTAAAAATTAAGTTTGTATAAGTTTATATAACCTACATATCACTTTTTCTAATAATTTTCTCCAGTTCTTTAATAATCTACATAGAGCACATGTGTCTCTGGAATAACTGTTCTTAGGTTCTTATGAGGCTGCCACATGGATCAGCTCACTGCCCTCCAGCTTGTGAATATCAGCATTATAATATAACTTTAAAAAGCAAATTTTAATGACAAGCAAGAGACGTTTTCAACTTGTAGGGATACCTCTTGATTCCCTTTCTCTGATGAGAGATGAAGGGCTAAGAAGCTAAATAATTAATTTGGGGCTTGGAAATCCACAAATATAATGTGAAATCTGGATCCCAGCCATGTAAATGTGGCCTTTTTAGCTCAGGGTTTTGTTCCCTGATTCTCAATTATGACCCCAAGATCCAAGACTCCAGGCTACCACAGACTAGCCCATATTCCACAACAAATGTCATTTCCAGTGATGACCCAAAACAGGGGATCCCTGTTCCTAGCTTGTGTGTGCATTTAACTTAAAATTTTCAGTTGAGAGAGGATTCTCTGAACATCTCTTCCAATGTAGTGTAGAAAAGACAATCTCTAAATTTTTTAAAACAACTTTTATCTAATTGTTAATTAGTATAATTATTTTATTAATCTGGGTCTAAGACTTGATAATTAACCCTTATGAACTCTTACTTTTTCATCTCCAAGGAAAAAGTCTTTATAAATTCTTAATCATTAATGACATTTACTTGTGACTAAAAGAAGGGGTGGGATAAACTTGAGTAGTTGAGTATCTTACCTTTGTCCACAGAATTGACAGACCTACAAAAGAGAAAGGCAATAACAAGGATCACTTAATGAATTATAAGTCATTTAATTGTATGAGCAAAAATTAAGCTGAAATAATTTAATGTATTAATCATGGCATGTTGGCCTAAAATAATCTCTAAATAGCAAGAATATTTTTGAAAGTTTATTTATTTTGAGAGAGAGAGAAAGCACAAGTGGGGGAGGAGCACAGAGAGAGGGAGAGAGAGAGAGTCCCAAGTAGGCTCCACCCTGTCAGTGCAGAGCCTGATGCGAGGCTTGAAACCATGAACCGTGAGATCATGGCCTGAGCTGAAGTCAGATGCTTAACCAAGCGAGCCACCCAGGTGCCCCAACAAGAATATTTTTATACCTAAAGCTAATGCAATGTTATATATCTATTATATCTTCAGTAAAAACATTTTAAAGATTAAAGAATATTTTCATATAGCATTTACTCACACTACCAAATGTTTAGATGGTATAGAACACTCTATGAGCACATTTCAGTGCACTCACCAAGGTGTGTTGTTTATTCCACATTACAAAACTAAATATTGAGAATCCACATTTAAAGTGGTTTCCAGTCATATTAGTAAATTTAGTCTCTACCCTGAACATGCATGATAGTATAGTCTGAAATTCTTTTTTATTATCCATGACCCTTGATAATATGGTAGCTCCAGAAAGAAGGTAGCAATGATCCATTTTGATGTAGCGGACAATTCCCGTGTATTTTTTCAATAGGAGCTTCAAGTGCTCTTTTACTTGCTGAAAAGTGATTGTATTCATTCAGTTCAACACAATTGCAAATTACAGCTAAGATTCATTTCTGCAAATTTGCAGTTCGGAATTTCTTACACTAGAATGAAATCTGTTATGACATTGGCACAAGAAAGCCTCGTCCAAACAATTGGAAACAAGCTTTTAGTCAGCTTTGCTAAAGACTTTACAAAATTTTTGCCATAAACTTCTGTTTAGTGTCAAAACAAAACGTTTAATGTGTGCACAATAAAGTTCCTATGTTAGACCTATGTTTGAACAAGATAGAAGTCATCTTTATATTTAGCATTCTGCTACTCTCTGAAATTATACTCTGTCCAGAAAGATGTATATTACCAGTTACCATCTTTAACATACAAATTAAGTTCAAAATCTGATTTCTAATACTGTATGTGATAAGAAGCACTGCTTGTCACATGTGTCTTCAGAGTGTGATGCTGAGCAAAAGTAGTGTTACTTAAATTGTCATTTTTCATTTAAAGCTTAGGCAGTATATTCATGCTAACCACCACATTGCGGTGGCAAAATTGCATATCTTTTGCTATTTTACTGTTTCCTATTTTGTTCCTACTTACTACTGTATTCCTATTTTTCTATTTCTTATTTTACTGTGTTGCAAAGGAATACATTCAGAAGTCAAACATGACTTCAGTCTCCGATTATATCATTCTCTGGTTGTGTGACCTTGACCTCACTGAATGTCACTTCTCATACATGTAAAATATTGACAGTGTTTAATCTTTCAGGGTGGTTATGGGCATTAAGTGAGAATATATGAAAAGTGCTCATTGAGTAGGTGCTCAGTTAATGTTTAGCACACTTATTTAATATACTAACTCCCATTTTTTAAATTTCCTAATATGATAGGAATTTACAGGAGGATTTATAGCTCCTATTATCCCCAGTCTTCTTAGTCTGTCTCAATGAAAATGACAGAAACTTGACTGAAACTGAATTTGGATTTTACTGGCTTGTTGCCATCAGCAATACGGCCTGCCACATAGTCGTATAGGCTTGAAGAACAATTAGATTCCACTGGTCTTCAAAACAAATGTCGGTTGTATGAAGCATTTTCTTGCTTTCTCAGGTGAAGGAAATGTTTTGCAAAAGCAGATCCTTGAGGCTTTGTGGAGAGAATGAGTTGGGTTTGCCTGGATCCTCTCCTGCTCTCTTGGGCTCTCCTCTTTGCTTTGACCATCTCCACTTCCCCATGCCGCCCGTGGTCTGATGTTTCATGACAGCTTTAGCCATCTGTGTGGTATTACCCTTCAGGGCTTGGGAGCCCTCAACTGTGTCTTCCTGCTCCCGTCCCCCAGATCAAATTCTAGTCTCAAGCCCCACTCGGGTTATTGGTTACAGATAAATTCATTCATAGTGCTAGATCAGTGAGTGATGTATGCTCTGTTTTCTGTCTTTATGCTAGATAATTTGTCCTTTGACCTCTAGACCAACATCTGGCATCCAGTACCAGGTATCTGGTCACTATTGAATGTAAGAAGCAATACATTTCAAACATAAAATTGTTTCTAATATACTTTAGAAATTACTTGGTAGTGCAACAGAAGTGCAGTTAAAATATGAGAACAAAAATTTATAAACTTGGAGAAAAACCTAAATTCGATAACTGCATCTACTCTATTAAGCAAAAGGAAGACACTCTTGCATCTCCAGTGTTTGTCACGAGGCCTCCATTTATTTGGCCCAACACTCACTTGTAATTCTTGATTATTTATTAGAAATAGTTTTTCCTGGGAGTTCAAAGTAGGCTGTCGATGCTCTATTGCATATAAATTCAGGTTGTTCTTTATATTTGAATTTTGAACTGCTAAGATATATGTAGCATTGTTACCAAAAAGAAATCTTTCTCTTATTCTATGTGTGAGTATGTGTGTGTGTGTCTGTGTGTCTGTGTGTGTCTGTGTCCTACTTTACCAGTCAAAAGAATTTGTGTATTTTATGAGGACTTGTTTACAATAGAAGGAAAATATGATTTCCTAAGTCATTGGTGTTTCTCATGTAAGATTTTTGCATGAGAATCTCAGTTATATGGGGTGCCTGGGTGGCTCAGTCGGTTAAGCCTCCGACTTCGGCTCAGGTCATAATCTCACAGCTTGTGAGTTCAAACCCCGCGACAGGCTCTGTGGTGACAGCTCAGAGCCTGGAACATGCTTCAGATTCTGAGTCTCCCCCTCTTTCTGCCCCTTCCCTACTCATACTCTGTCTCTCTCTCTCTCTCTCAAAAATAAATAATAGGGGCATCTGGGTGGCTCAGTCAGTTGAGCGTCTGACAGCAGCACAGGTCATGATCTCAGAGTTTGTGAGTTCGAGCCCCACGTTAGGCTCTGTGCTGACAGCTCAGGGCCTAGAGCCTGTTTCGGATTCTTTGTCTCCGTCTCTCTGCCCCTCCCCCACTTGTATTCTCTCTCTCTCTCTCTCAAAAATAAACATAAAAAAATAAAAATAAATTATAAAACATTTTAAATACTAGAAAAAAAGAATCTCAGTTATAGGGCATTATATAAATAATTTATTCATACATTTTCATGAAAATTTTTAAATTCTAATCACCCTTCAAAGATGCTTTTCTAATATGTGAGGAATCAAGGAAAACCAGTGGAGGTTAGTAGGGTTTGAAGATCATTCAGAAATTCTGAAACTAAAACTCTTTTTTTGGGGGGGGGCATTTCATTCTTTTTTTCTTAACTTGGAGCATCAAAAAATTTCAAAAATACTTGTGAACATTTGCCTTTTACCCTCTGCATTTTTGTGAAAAGCAATCTCCCCCATTTTATTGCTCGGATGAGGCCTAAGGATGCTTTTTAATATGAAAATTCATTATTTTATATAGAAATTACTTCTAGAAATAAATTTAAAGTAAAATTAACAAAATAAATAAAGGCTTTACATGGAAGTTTAAGAAGCCACCCCCACGAAGCAGTGAATTCGAACAAATGAGGAAATAGTTGCATTTGATATCAGTGAAATAGACATGAATATATGGAACAGAGAGATGAAGATGGATAGAGGTGACAAGATAGATAGATAGATAGATAGATAGATAGATAGATTGATTCAAGTGTTCTGGATACCTGAATATGATGGCTTCATTAATTTTCCTGCATTATTTATGTCACTCATGATATTGCCTACTGCGAAAAGATACCCATAGTTGGCTGTGAACTTCCTTTACACATCCCACTTACACAGTACATTCAGTTAGGGGTGACACTTCTCAAATCCTATTGTCATCTTGCTGAGCAGTGTTAAGTATAATATCTGAAATACAAAGTGTGCTATTTATTTACTTAGAGAGAGAGAGAGAGAGAGAGAGAGAGCATGAGCAGGTGAGAGAGGTAGAGAGACAGAATCTTAAGCAGACTCCATGCTCAGCACAGAGCCCGATGCAGGACTCAATCCCACAATCTGGGGTCATGACCTGAGCGGAATAAAGACTTGGACACTCAACCAACTGACCTACCCAGGCACCCCCAAAGCGTGCTTTTTAAACAGTTTTATTGTGGTTTAATTGATATACAATAAGCTATGCATATTTAAAGTATATAGTTTGATTCTTAACACATGCATAGAGCCATGAATCCGTTGTTACAAATCAGATAATGAATATAGGTCACCCCACAAAGTTTCTTTGTGTCTCTTTTTAATGCTTTTACCCTCCTCACCCCTCACACCACAAGCTACCCTTGCCCTAGGCAATCATTTCTCTGTTTTCTGTCACTATATATGCATTTCACAGCGTTGTATATAAACTACATCACACAGTTTAACCTTTTTAAGGGATTGTTTTCTTTTATGCAACATAACTATTTTAAGATCCATCCACAGAGTGCATGTATCAATACTTTATTCCTTTTATTACTAAGTAGTAGTCCATGGAATGGATAAGCCACAATATGCTGCTGTACTTACCTTTGACGGACATTTGGGTTTTTCCACTTTTTTTGGTAGTTATCAGTAAAGCTGATATGAACATTTACACATAAATCTGTGTGTGGGCATATACTTTCATTCATCTTGAGTAAATCACTTATATGTGGAATGCCTGGATAATATGGTAGTTGAATTTACAATGTTTAAGGAAGTAACTGCCAACAATATTTCAATGAGATTGTCTCTCTTTCCATTCTCACTTGCACTGCATAAAAGTTCCAGTTTCTCTATACCCTTGACCATAGTTTGTAGGACTGGCCATTGCAATTTGATCGATTTTCATCTGTGTGTAGTTCAGTTGCAGTGTGGATTTACTCTACATTTCTGTAATGAATAATAATGTTGAGCATGTTTTCTTGTGCTTCTTTGTCATCTATAGGTCTTCTAACGATATGCTTTTTCAAATCTTTTGCCCATCATTTCCTGTATGTTGGGTGGTTTCTTTTCTTATTGCTCAATTTTTAGGCTTTTTCAAATTTATTCTGGATGCATGGGTTTTTTTTTTTTTCAGATATGTGGTTTAAAATTTTTTCTTCCAATTTGTGATTTTGTTTTAATTTTCTTAATGGTGTCTATCGAATTACAGAAGTTTTTTTCCTACCTATATTGACGGATAATTGAAAATAAAAATTGTATACATTTAAGATGTTCACTGTGACGATATGATATATGTATACATCCTGAACTGGTAACAGAAGTTTTCACTTATAATGAAATGAAATTTATCACCTTTTTCTTGCATGAATCAGGAAGAAACATGTGTCCTTAATGGCAGTCTGGATTGTTGCTGCTTTAAAGTTCTGCCCCAGTAATGAAAGCATAGGTTCTTCCTAAGCAAAAAAGTAATCAGCCATCCTTTACAACAGAAATCTGAATCCTGTAGATTTTGTTAATCCTTTTTGTCGTATATGTTACACATTTCAAAAATTTGTTTTTTAAACAGCAAACAGCATAAAACCACAGAAAAAGAAAATGGAGCCTAGAGGGCTACAGTTGGGCACTAGACTACTATGCATTTTATCATAAAAATAAGGCGCTTAAATGGAGTAGAAAACAAGAGCTGTATTGTACATAGAATAAAAGCAGATATGGCCACAACACTGGTCTCTTTATCTCTGTTCTTCATTAGCCACCAAATTTTGTTTTTCCACCTTGCCTTTTGGTCCCCCAGAGAGAAAATACAACAAAAGAAAATGAGTTAGGAAGGTGGTTAAAATGAAGTAAGAAAAAGATAGAAGAAGGAAGGATTAGCAGAGATTTCCTCAGGCTTTCATCTTTAGTCTTGCTACTCAGATTTCATAGGATAGTATAGTAGAGAAACAAAACAATGAAAATTCATTCAATCGTGTGTGGTATAATGTGCGTAGAGCAGATATGTATGAAAACACTTCTTGACAGAATTCATGTCCCTCCAAGAAATTCACAAGTTGATAAAAGCCCAGCCATACAGAAAATTTCCTTAAACACAGTATTCCTCATTAGCAATAGGGAGTGGTGAAGCATGAAGCCAATGGAAGGAAGAGGGTGGGTGTAGGGAGACCAAGTGCAAAGAGGCCAAAGACCTTGCCAGGTTTAACTGTTGTCATGGAAACTTGTTTTTGGAAGTTTTCTAAGGGGTGAAATAGTTTAGATAATCAGTGGGCAGTATCTGAAACCTATTACTCTAGGCCAAAAATAAATGTTTTGTAAGTATGTGAGTTACTTTGCTATTTTTCCACGCAAAAGCCCACTTATTCTGTGGTGTATTTGGTGATATTTAGGCATGACTTAATATGCCATTTTCCGTATTCTACGTTTGGTAAATACATTTATGTATTATTTATGCCTTTGTCACTTACTATGTGACCTGGAGTGAGTTACCCAACCTTCTCTACAGCCCAGCTTGCTGAACTTGAAAATGAGTCCAGTGAGGAATTAATTTATACGTTTATTAAAGGAGTTCAATAGGTAATGAATGGGAGGCATTTAGCATATACCTAACACAGAGTAAGCGTTCAATAAATGATTTCACGTTGTTTTCAAAAGGCTAACCACTGGTACTAAATTGCATTGCTCAGGCTTTAAACTTGAGTCTGATATTGACGTTTTACAAGATAGTATGAAATTAGGGAAAAACAATTCCTAATGAAAACCAAACTATATACTAGGAAATGTTGGTTTGACTGTTTAAAATACATTTTGAAAAAATCAAACCCGTAGAGTGTTTAGCAGAGGGGAAAAAAATCCATTTGTCAGAATAAAAGCTTGATCTATTGAAAATATAATAGCTATAATTATGATCCCTATTAGATTTTTTTTGGTAACACTCATTTCAGATAAACTGAAAACCTCCATTAAGTCAATAATGCTGTATCTTAGAGAGTTGCTTTGTACACTATTATGTCCTGTATACCTATAGTTTTTCCAAAGCAGTCCTTTAGTTTTCCTGTCATGCTTTTAAACTGAACCACCAACAATCAACCTTTTATTTACCTTTCTTCCCTTTGGGTTGGTTGGCCTTGGCCCAAACAGAGGAATATAGGGAGCAAAGTAATCACACGTGCCTAGTGTGGAAAAATATTATCACCTTTTGAAACACATATTTTCATAATCATTATTGATGGCATTTGGTTTGAAGGTTCATTGCTGATACTTACTGAGTCTAATGTTACTCTTTGTAATAAGTTTATAAGAATTTGACTGCTTGTCTCTTCTACCTTAGCTAATTCATAACCAAAAGTAAAAATGCAATTTAAAAATGTAACTGTTTAGGAAAAAAATTAAAATTAAATTCCCAAGAACAAAGATTTTTTATTGGGAAAATAACTGTGCATAAATTAGTGGCATAATTCTAAGAAACATTGTTTCAAAGTGTTCTTTCAATTAAGAGATAAGCTACTAAATAGACCTATAATTCCATAGTTCTCTTCACTTATTTCTAAGTTTTAAGATAAATACTTAATTTCTCTTGTTGGTATCTAACATATGGTCTTGTTACACTCCTGTAGGGCTTTTGAATTGTTTTACAAATGATTGTTCCATTTCTCTTTGTTAAGGGACAATAAAAGTGTAATAACGTTTGGATGGATGTATTGGAGAAAGAAGAAATGTGCTGAGTATACAAGTAGGCTGAAATGAGAAAGAATGGAGAATGTGTGCTTTTAAATCTTGAGACTAGTTCATCGTACTTGAAATATTGATTAGGTTTCCTTATTATTACTTGCGCACGTTGTTTAACATTATGTAAGTTTATCCAAATCATGGTTTTATCTGACTGAATTGTTTTACTTAGGTCCATTTAAAATTTTTCAATACAAGTGTATAGAAATTTAACTGCTTTTGTTTGTTGACTTTGTATCCTGCATATTTCGTGAACGCATTTATTATTAGGTCTATCCTTTTTGTGTCCATGATCATTAAGGTTTTCTCCATATGAGATTGTATCATCTGCAAACAGATAATTTTACTTCTTCCTTTCCAATATGGATACCTTTGCTACGTTTCCTTGCACACTTGCTCTGACTAGAAATTCCAGTATTATGTTGAGTAGAAGCCTAAACCAGAGACATCCTTATCTTGTTTCTAATCTTAAAGGAAAAAATTTCAGTCTTTTACCACTGGGAGTATAATATTAGCTGTTTGTTTTCACATATGGCTATTATCATTTTGAGAAAGTTCTATTCCTAATTTATTTTTGCCATGAACGTTTTGATGTGGAATTTTGTCACTTTTATCCATCAATCAAGATTATCATGTGTTTTTTTTTTTTTCATTCTGTCAATGTGCTACAGTACACTCACTGATTTTTGTATGTTGAACCACCATTCATTCATTCCTTCATTCTTTGTTGAAATAAAAACCATTTAACTATGGTATAGAATCTTTTTGGTATGCTGCTGCATTCGATTTGCTAGTATTTAGTTGAAAAGTTTTGTATCAGTGTTCATCAGGGATATTGGATTTTAATTTTCTTTTCTTGCCCTATCTTTGTCTGCTTTTGTATCAGGACAGTGCTAGCCTCCTAGAATGAGGCTATGTTTTCCCTCCTCTATCAATTTTTAAGTTTTTGAGAAAAAGAAGATAGTAATTCTTCTTTAAGTATTTGGTAGAATTCAACAATGAAGCCATCTCGTCCTGGGCTTGTCTTTGTGGGAAGAGTTTTCCTTACGAATTCAATGTCCTTATTAGATTTATGTCTATTCTGTTTTTCTTTTATTCATGAGCATTTTTAGTAGATTGTGTGTTTCTCGGATATTGTCCATTTCATCTAAGTTACCCAATTTGGGGGGCATATGATGGTTCATTGTAGTCTCTTATAAAGCTTTTTATTTTGGAGAAAACAATGTAATGTCCCCACTTTTTTCCTGAGTTTATTAATTGGAGTCTTCATTTCTTTTTTCTTAATCACTTGAAAATTCTGCCAGTGATGTTGACCTTTTCAAAGAGAGAAACTTTCTGGTTTTTGCTTTTCTCTTCTCTGTTTTATTTACCTCTACTCTGGTCTTTATCATTTCCTTTCTTCTGCTAGTTTTGGGTTGAATTTGCTTTTCTTTTTCCAGTTCTGTATTGTGTGCAGTTAGGTTGTTGATTTTAGGTTGTTCTTTTTAACATATGCTTTTGCTGCTATGAGTTGCCCTCTTAGTGTTGCTTTCACTGCATCACACCAGTTTTGTATGCTGTGTTCTCATTGTCAATCATCTATATAGTTTCAGACTTCTATTTTTTTCTAAATTTTTTTGAAATATTGGTTAAAAGTATGTTGTTTAGTGTCCAAATTTGTGACATTCCTTTTTTCCTTATGTTACTGACTATAATTTCATGCCATTGTGATGAGGCAACATGCTTTCTATGATTTAAATCTTTTTCAGTTATTAAGATATGCCTTGTGGCCTCACATGTGATCCATTCTGGACAGTGTCCAAAGTTGATTTAAGAAGTTGGATACTCCATTGTTGATGGGTGGATGTTCTATATGAGCCAGTTAGGTCTACTGGTTCTAAGTGATGGTCACATCCTATGTGTCTTTATTGGTATTCTGTCTAGTTGTTCTGTCCATTAAGAGTTATTGGGGCCCCTGTGTGGCTCAGTTGGATTGGTATCTGACTCTTGACTTCAGCTCAGGTCGTGATCCCAAGGTTGTGGGATGGAGCCCCACATCAGATTCCATGCTGAGTGTGGAGCCTGCTTTGGATTCTTTCTCTCTCTCTCTCTCCTCTTCCCCTCTCCCCTACTCAGGTATTCTCTTTGTCACTCTCCTAAAATATATAAGTAAGCCAATAAACACACAAATACAAAAAAAAAAAAAACGAGAAAAGTAAACATACTCATAACATGATATAGCAATCATACATCTTTGTATTTCCCCAAATGAATTGAAAGTTTATGGCCATCCAAATATCTGCTGATAAATGTTAATAACAGCTTTATTCATAGTTGCCAAATTATGGGGAAAACTACCATGTCATATAATAGATAAATGGTTAAAGAGTGGTATATCTATACATTGGGTTATTTATCAGTGATAAAAACAGTAACCTATTAGACCACAAAGAATATGGAGGAAACGTAAATGTATATTGCTAAGTAAAAGAGGTAAATCTAAGAAGGCTACATATTGTATGATTCTAACTATATGACATTCTAGAAGAGGTAAAAGATCAGTGGTTGACAGTTCTTTATAGGTTGGGTGGAAGGGATGAATGAGTATTGTACACGGGATTTTTAGGGCAGTGAAACTATTCTACATGATACTGTAATGGTAGATACGTGAAATTACATATTTGCCAAAGCCATAGAATGTATAACACAAAAAATTAGCCAGAATGCACTCTATGGACTTTACTTAATAATAGTATATCATTACTGGCTCAACATTTAAGTAATAAATCACAATAATTCAAGATGTTTATAGTAGGCAATGTAAGGGGGGATATATGGGAACTCTGTACTTTCCACTCATTTTACTGTAAACATAAAAGTGTTCAAAAAATTAAATGTTTTAATTGAGTTTTAAAAAGTATGGACTTAGAACCAGAATGCACGTCTACATATTCTGCCTATATTATACTGAGCTGACTGACTTTGGGGAAGCTACTGAACTATCTTGTATCAGTTTACCTTCTCTAAAATGGAAATAATATATCATACTCAATGGTGAAAAACAGCTTTTCCCCTAAGATCAGAAGTGAGACAGGGATATCTACTCTCACCACTTTTCTTCAACATAGTACTAGACTCCTAGCCACAGCAATTAGACAACATAAAGATATAAATGGCATCCAGGGATACCTTGGTGGCTCATTGGGTTAGGGTCCAACTTCAGCTCAGCTCACGATCTCACAGTTCGTGAGTTTGAGCCCTGCATCGGGCACTGTGCTGATAGCTTAGACCCTAGAGCCTGCTTTGGATTCTGTGTTTCCCTTTCTCTCTACCCCTTCTCCATTCATATTCTTTCCATCTCGCTCTCAAAAATAAATAAACATTAATAAATAATTTCAAAAAATAAGAAAAGAAAGAAATGGCATCCAATTTGGTAAAGAAGAAGTAAAACTCTCGCAATTTGTAGATGACATAATGCTCTATGTAGAAAACCCAAACGAACGGCTCTACCAAAAGAGTAATAGAACTGATGAATGAATTCTGTAAATGTTAATTTTTGCAGGATTCAAATCTATGTATGGTATCTGTTGCATTCCTATATGCTAATAATGAAGCAGCAGAAAGAGAAATTAACAAAACAGTCCTATTTACAATGGTACCAAAAACAATAATGACATATCCAATAAAGGGTTAGTATCCAAGATATATAAAGAACTTCTACAACTCAATAGCCAGAAACTAATCCAATTTGAAAATGGGCAGTAGATGTGAACAGACATTTCTCCAAAGAAGACATCCAGATGGCAAACAGACACATGAAAAGTTGTTCCACATCATTCAGCAACAGGGAATTACAAACCAAAACTACAAGGAGATACCACTTCACATGTCTCACAGCCCCTCTCAGCCATGATGTCTGCCCCTGCTAGGGACCTGCCAGAAGACACACCTGTGTCAGTGAGGCAGGCCCTTCAACCTTGGTCTAACTGCAGATCTTGAAATGGCCCTGTAACTCTCAGCCATGGTCCGGGAACCCTCGTCTTGGGAGATGTGCTTGTGCATGCCCCAGAATTAGGCTCATAGACCAGGGTCTGTCTGCACATCTGAGAGCAGCCCTATAATCCAGTTTCAGCCCCTCATAGCTGCTGTCTGGAAGCAGTCCTGCCTGCCCAGGGACCCAGAGGGTGACACGCCCATACATATTCTGTGGTCAGGCCTGCCAACCTCAAGCCCACTGCAGATTCTGAAGCAGTCTGTGACCTGGCTCTAGCCCATCTCAGCCACAGTCTGGGGACAATCCTGCCCACTCAGAGATGCGTAAACTGTTGGAAGCACTCCCGGAGCCCCAGATGGAGTCAGTGTAATACCAGGGACATTTTGTACTATCCAGTGTCACCAGCTGCCACCAGTGTCACGTCCAATTCACATTTGGGCAAACTGAGGGACACAGCTGGTAACAGATAGCCCCAGTTGTGAACCTACATATGATACTACTTTGTAAATAAAAACTGACCATCACTTATACTTAAAATAAATATTAATGCATTTTCCATTAAATTGTTCTGTACCACCATCAGGTTTAAATCTGATACTAACACCTACAATTTGTGTTTATTTCCTTATTAGTTTCACACTAAAGCATGTTTAATACCTAAAATTGACCTTTCCTTTTAGACAACAAATCCCTAGTTAATATAGCATCTTGTACTTTTGTAGGTGCAATCTCATTTTCTGTTAAAAGAAGACAAGAGGATGAATCTCAGGAAGAACCAGACCAAGATGATAATCAAGTACCCTCCTTTCAGAAATCCTTATCACAACCATCCCCCCAAAATAATGATGAGGACTCAGGTAAATTTATGATTAAGGAGAGGTTCATGATCACTCTTCAGTCATTCCCTGTTAAATGAATAGATACTTTATATTCACAATATATATACAAAGGTGTGTTGCATATACCTGTAAGAATTTTCTTGTATTAGCTCTGAATTAACTTTACATAATTTACTTTCTAGATTTGTACAGCAATTAACATTCATAAGAGTATAATATTTCATTGAAGGTTGCTTATTCTTTCATAAGTGAACCACTTTATATGTATTTCTTACTAAACGAAAACTTAGAGTACATTTCTGATAAAATGTTAATGAGTAAATTATTTTAACAATGTAACATGCTTTTCTTCAGCCTACCAGATGATAGCAACCTTCCTCATATGTGGGAGAAAATCAGTGCCATTATTTTTCCTTCCAATAATCTAAAGCTTTATTGGAATGTTGTTAAACATCATATCTTTTTAGTAGAAATTCGAAGGAAATTGAGAATAATGGAGAATTGGAAAGGACAGGGCAGATTTCCTGGAGAATGGGTGACTGAATTCTCTGAAGGATGAGTAACAAGGACTTAAGAGGGCGTTAGAAAAGCTGTGGAGACAGTGAGGTATATCAAAGAAATCTTTATGGAATGACTTTGTGTTTAGTCGGGATTCTTCAGTAAAACAGACACTACCATAATATAATGTAATGTAACATAAATAGGCACATGCATACACACATACAAATATATATGTATGTATACATATGGAGAGACAGAGAAATTGAGATTTTTAAAGAATTGGCTGACATGATTGTGGGGATTGGCAAGTGAAAAATCTGTAGGTCAAGCAAGCAGGGCAGAGAATTAGGTAAGAGTTGGTATTGCAGTCTTGGGTCTAAATTCCCCAGCTGTGCCAGACAAGCTGCAAGGTCAGACAGGTTTTCTGTTTCAGTCTTGACCAAATTTGCTTCTTCTTCAGGTAACCTCAGGTATTTTTCCTTAGCTTGGAACTTCAAAAAATTTTACAAATACTTGTGAACATTTGCTTCTTACCACTCTGCATCTTTGTGAAAAGCAATCTTCCCCATTTTATTTCTCGGATGAAGCCTAAGGATGCTTTTTTATATGAAAATTCATTATTTTACATAGAAATTATTTCTAAAAATAAGTTTAAGGTAAAATTAACAAAATAAATGAAGGCTTTACATGGAGACTTAATAAGTCACCTCCACGGTAAAATGAATCCAAACAAATGAGGACATGGTTGCATTTGATATCAGTGAAATAGACATGAATTTATGGAACAGAGAGATATAAATGGATAGAGGTGACAATTAAATAGGTCGATAGATAGATAGATAGATAGATAGATGGATGGATGGATTGATTCAAGTGTTCTGAATACCTAAATAGGATGGCTTCATTAAGTTTCCTGCATTTATTATCTCATTTATGATATTGCCTACTGCAGGAAAGATACCCATAGTTGGCTGTGAACTTCCCTTACACATCCTGCTTATACAGTACATTCAGTTGGGGGTGACACTTCTCCTATCCTATTGTTATCCTGTTCAGCAGTAGTTAGTATAATTTCTAATATAGAGTATGCTGTTTGTTTGTTTTAAGAGAGAGAGGGAGAGCATGACCAGGAGAGAGGGTCAGAGTGAGAGTTGGGGAGACAATCTTAGGCAGACTCCACACTCATCACAGAGCCGGATGCAGAGCGCAATTCCATGACCCTGGGATCATGACCTCAGCCGAAATAGAGTGGGATGCTCCACCAACTGAGCCACCCAGGAATCCCTAAGGGTGCTTTTTAAACAGTTTTATTGTGGTTTACCTGACATACAGTAAGCTATGCATATTTAAAGTATATATTTTGAGTTTTAACACATGCATACAGCCATGAATCCATGGTTACAAATCAGATAATGAATATGGGTCACCACAAAAAGTCTCCTTGTGTCCATTTTTAATCCTTTTACCCTCCTCTTCCCTCATGGCATAAGATACCTTTGCCCTCGGCAACATTTCTGTTTTCTGTCACCATATATGCATTTAATAGCATTGTATATGAATGAAATCATAAGGTTTAACCCTTTTGGGGAATTGTTTTCTTTTATGCAATATAATTATTTTAAGATCCATCCACACAGTGCATGTATCAATACTTTATTCCGTTTATTACTGAGTCGTAGTCCATGAAATAGATACGCCACAATATTTGGATCTTTTTACTTTTTGACGGACATTTGGGTTTTTCCATTTTTTTGGTAGTTATCAATAAAGCTGATATGAACATTTATACATAAATCTGTGTGTGGGCATATACTTTCATTCATCTTGAGTAAATCACTTATATGTGGAATGCCTGGATAATATGGTAGTTGAATTTACAATGTTTAAAGAAGTAACTGCCAACAGTATCTCAACGAGATTGTCTCTCTTTCCATTCTCACTTGCACTGCATAAAAGTTCCAGTTTCTCTATATCCTTGACCATGGTTTGTAGGATTCGCCATTGCACTTTGATCGATTTTCATCTGTGTGTAGTTCAGTTGCAGTGTGGATTTCCTCTACATTTCTGTAATGAATAATAATGTTGAGCATGTTTTCTTGTGCTTCTTTGTCATCTATACGTATTCTTATGAAATGCTTTTTCAACTCTTTTTCCCATCCCTTGTCCTACATTGGGTTGTTTGTTTTCTTATTGCTGAATATTTAGGCTTTTTAAAATTTTTTCTCGTACATGGTTTTTGTTTTTGTTTTCCAGACATGTGCTTTAAAAATTTTTTCTCCCAGTCTGTGGTTTTCGTTTTAATTTTCTTAATGGTGTCCATCGAATAACGGAGGTTTTTTTTCTAGCTCTATTGAGGTATAATTGACAAAAGTTCTATACATTTAAGATGTACACTGTGATGATTTCATGTATGTTTACATCGTGAAGTGGTTACAAAAATTTCAATTATAATGGAACGCTGTTTATGGCTTTTCTCTTACATGATTTCCCTTCTTTAAAATGGAAATAATACATAATACTCAATGGTGAAAAACTGAGAGCTTTTCCCCTAAGGTCAGGAGTAAGACAGGGGGTTCCACTCTCACCACTTTTCTTCAACTTTGTACTAGAAGTCCTACCCACAGCAGGTAGACAACATAAAGAAATATGTGACAACCGGGGCACCTGGGTGGATCAGTTGTTTAATAATGTCCAACTTTGGCTCAGGTCATGATCTCACAGTTGGTGAGTTTGACCCCTCTATCGGGCTCTGTGCTGGCAGCTTAGAGCCTAGAGCCTGCTCTGGATTCTGTGTTCCGTCTCTCTCTCTACCCCTTCCCTGCTCACATTCTGTCCCTCTTGCTCTCAAAAATTAGTAAACATTAATAAATAATTTTTAAAAATACAAAAGAAACAAATGGTAAACAAATCGAAGTTGGTAAAGAAGAAATAGAACTCTTGTAATTTACAGAAGCCATGGTAACTCTATGTAAAAACACACTAAAGGTTCTACCAAGAAACTACTAGAACTGATGAATGAATTCAGTAAATGTTAATTTTGCAGGATCCAAATCAATGACGGACTCTATTTTATTCCTATACACCAAAAATGAAGCAGCAGAAAGAGAATTTAAGAAAACAATACCACTTACCATTGTACCAAAAACAATAATGATATAGCCAATAAAGGGTTAGTATCCAAGATATATAAGGAACTTCTACAACTCAATAACCAGAATCTAAATAATCCAATTTAAAACTGGGCAGGAGATGTAAACAAACATTCCTCCAAAGAAGACATGCAGATGGCAAACAGACACATGAAAAGTTGTTCCACATCATTCAGCATCAGGGAAATACAAACCAAAACTACAAGGAGATATCACTTCACATCTGTCTCACAGCCCCTCTCAGCCATGATGTCTGCACCCCTAGGGACCTGCCAGAAGACACACCTGTCTATGTCCCTGAGGCAGGTCCTTCAGTCTTGGTCCAACTGCAGATCTTGAAATGGCCTTGGAACTTGGCCAGCCACTCTCAGCCATGGTCCGGGAACCCTCATCTTGGGAGATGTGCTTGTGCATGCCCCAGAATTAGGCTCATAGACCAGGGTCTGTCTGCACATCTGAGAGCAGCCCTATAATCCAGTTTCAGCCCCTCATAGCTGCTGTCTGGAAGCAGTCCTGCCTGCCCAGGGACCCAGAGGGTGACACGCCCATACATATTCTGTGGTCAGGCCTGCCAACCTCAAGCCCACTGCAGATTCTGAAGCAGTCTGTGACCTGGCTCTAGCCCATCTCAGCCACAGTCTGGGGCCAATCCTGCCCACTCAGAGATGCGTAAACTGTTGGAAGCACTCCCGGAGCCCCAGATGGAGTCAGTGTAATACCAGGGACATTTTGTACTCTCCAGTGTCACCAGCTGCCACCAGTGTCGCGTCCAATTCACATTTGGGCAAACTGAGGGACACAGCTGGTAACAGACAGCCCCAGTTGTGAACCTACGTATGACACTACTTTGTAAATAAAAACTGACCATCACTTATACTTAAAATAAATATTAATGGATTTTCCATTAAATTGTTCTGTACCACCATCAGGTTTAAATCTGGTACTAACACCTACAATTTGTGTTTGGTTCCTTATTAGTTTCACACTAAAGCATGTTTAATACCTAAAATTGACCTTTCCTTTTAGAAAACAAATCCCTAGTTAATATAGCATCTTGTACTTATGTGTTGTAGGTGCAATCTCACTTTCTGTTAAAAGAAGTCAAGAGGATGAATCTCAGGAAGAACCAGATCAACATGACATTCGAGTACCCTCCTTTCAGAAATCAGTATCAGAACTATCCCCCCAAATTGATGAGGAAGACCAAGGTAAGTTTATGATTAAGGAGAGTTTCATGATCACTCTTCAGTCATTCCCTTTTAAATTAATTAATACTTTACATTCACAATATATATACAAAGGTGTGTTGCATATACCTGTAAGAATCTTCTTGTATTAGTTCCGGATAACTTTACATAATTTACTTTCTAGATTTGTATAGCTATTACCATTCATAAGGTTATAATACTTCACGTGAAGGCTGCTTGCTCTTTCATAAGTGAACAACCTTATGTATATTTCTTATCAAACAATAGATTACAGTACATTTCTGATAAAATGTTAATGAGTACATTATTTTAACAATGTAACATGCTTTTCTTCAGCCTAACAGATGATAGCAACCTTCCTCATATGTAGAAGAAAATCAGTCCTATTATTCTTCCTTCCAGTGATCTAAAGCTTTATCGGAACGTTGTTAAACATCATATCTTTTTAGTAGAAATTCAAAGGAAATTGAGATAATGGAGAATTAGAAGGGTAGGGCAGATTTCCTGGAGAATGGGTGACTGAATTCTCTGAAGGGTGAGTAGCAGGGACTTAAGAGGGCGTTAGAGAATGAGTCAACAACAGCAAAGCTGTGGAGACAATGAGGTATATCAAGGAAGAAATCTTTATGGAATCACTTTGTGTTTAGTCGGGATTCTTCAGTAAAACAGACACTACCATAATACAATGTAATGTAATGTAAATAGGCACGCACATACTTATATACATATACACACATATGGAGAGACAGACAAAGACAGAAAGATAGAGAGATTGAGATTTTAAAGAATCGGCTGACACGATTGTGGGGATTGGCAAGTGAAAAATCTGTAGGTCAAGCAAGCAGGGCAGAGAATCAGGTAAGAGTTGGTATTGCAATCTTGGGTCCATCTTCCCCAGCCGTGCCAGGCAGGCTGCAAGGTCAGGCAGGTTTTCTGTTTCAGGCTTGACTAAGAATTGCTTCTTCTTCAGATGACCTCACTTTGCTCTTAGGGCCTCCAACTTATTGAAGGAGGTACACCCACATTATGTATGGTAATTTCCTTTTCTCAAACTTCACTGATTTAAGTGTTCATCACATTAAAAAATGGGGAAAAAAATACGGCAAGTTTGAAGCCCGGTGTTTAATCAAATAACTGGACATCACAGAGCAGCGAAGGTAAAGCATAAAATTAACCATCACAGAATACATGGATTAAGAGTGATATTTAGGCAGTATTGAAAAATGGTTTGCATAGCAATCCAGGCCTTCCTAAAGAAGGAAGAAAGAGCTCAGATACACAACCTAACCTTATGCCTTAAGGAGCTGGAAAAAGAACAGCAATTAAAACCCAAAACCAGCAGAAGACAGGAAATAATAAAGATTAGAACAGAAATTAATGCTATTGAAACCAAAAAAACAAAAAGAACAAAAACAAACAAAGAAAAAAACAGTAGAACAGATCAATGAAACCAGAAGCTGGTTCTTCGAAAGAATTAACAAAATTGATAAACCACTAGCCAGTTTGATCAAAAAGAAAAAGGAAAGGCTCCAAATAAATAAAATCAAGGGTGATAGAGGAGAGATCACAACCAACACAACAGAAATAAAAATAATAAGAGAATATTATGAGCAATTCCATGCCAATAAAATGGGTAATCTGGAAGAAATGGACAAATTCCTAGAAACATATACACTACCAAAACTGAAACAGGAAGAAATAGAAAATTTGAACAGACCCATAACCAGTAAGGAAATCAAATTAGTAATCAAAAATCTGCCAAAAAAACAAGAGTCCAGGGCCAGATGGCTTTCCAGGGGAATTCTACCAAACATTTAAGAAAGAGTTAACACCTATTGTCTTGAAACTATTCCAAAAAATAGAAATGGAAGGAAAACTTCCAAACTCTTTCTATGAAGCCAGCATTACCTTGATTTGAAAACCAGGCAGAGACCCCACTAAAAAGGAGAACTGTAGACCAATTTCCCTGATAAACATGGATGCAAAAATCCTCAACAAGATATTAGGCAACCTGATCCAACAATACATTAAAAAAATTATTCACCATGACCAAGCAGGATTTATACCTGGGATGCAGGGCTGGTTCAATATCCGCAAAACAATTAACATGATTCATCACATCAATAAAAGAAAGGACAAGAACCATATGATCCTCTCAATAGCCAGAGATAAAGCGTTTGACAAAATACAGCATCCTTTCTTGATAAAAACCCTGAAGAAAGTAGGGATAGAAGGAGCATACCTCGAGATGATAAAAGCCATATATGAATGACCCAACACTAATATCATCCTCAACGGGGAGAAACAGAGGTTTCCCCCTAAGTTCAGGAACAAGACAGGGATGTCCACTCTCACCACTGTTATTCAACATAATATTTGAAGTCTTATCCTCTGCAGTCAGACAACACAAAGAAATAAAAGGCATCCAATTGGCCAGGAAGAGGTCAAACTTTCAGTCTTCACAGATGACATGATACTCTATATGGAAAACCCAAAAGATTCTACCAAAAAACTGCTAGTATTGAATCATGAATTCAGCAAAGTTGCAGGATATAAAATCAATGCACAGAAATCGGTTGCATTCCTATACACCAACAATGAAGCGACAGAAAGAGAAATCAAGGAATCGATCTCATTTACAGTTGCACAAAAAACCATAAAATACCTAGAAATAAATCTAACCAAAGAGGTGAAAAATCTATACACTGAAAACTATAGAAAGTTTATGAAAGAAATTTAAGAAGACACGAAAAAATGGAAAAAGATTCCATGTTTCTGGATAGGAATAACAAATATTGTTAAAATGTGGATACTACCCAAAGCAATTTACATTTTCAATGCAATCCCTATCAAAGTAACACCAGCCTTCTTCACAGAGCTAGAGCAAATAATCCTAAAATTTGTATAGAACCAGAAAAGACCCCGGATAGCCAAAGGGATCTTGAAATAGAAAACCATAGCAGGAGGCATCAGAATCCCAGATTTCAAGCTATATTACAAAGCTGTAATCATCCAGACAGTATGGTAGTGGCACAAGAACAGACACTCAGATCAATGAAACAGAATAGAGAACCCAGAAATGGACCCACAAACGTATGGCCAACTAATCTTTGACATAGCAGGAAAAACTAGCCAATGGAATAAAGACAGTCTCTTTAGCAAGTGGTGCTGGGAAAACTGGACAGCGACATGCAGAAGAATGAACCTGGATCACTTTCTTATACCATATACAAAAATAAATTAAAAATGGATGAAAGACCTCAATGTAAGACAGGAAGCCATCAAAATCCTCGAGGAGAAAGCAGGCAAAAACCTCTTTCATCTTGCCTGCAGCAACTTCTTACTCAAGCACGTCTCCAGAGGCAAGGGAAACAAAAGCAAAAATGAACTACTGGCACCTCATCAAAATAGAAAGCTTCTGCACAACGAAGGAAACAATCAGCAAAACTAAAAGGCAACCGACAGAATGGGAGAAGATATTTGCAAATGATATATCAGATAAAAGGTTAGTATCGAAAATCTATAAAGAACTTCTCAAACTCAACACCCAAAAAGCAACTAATCCAGTGAAGAAATGGGTAAAAGATATGAATAGACACTTTTCCACAGAAGACATCCAGATGGCCAACCGACACATGAAAAAATGCTCACCATCACTCATCATCAGGAAAATACAAATCAGAACCACCATGAGATACCACCTTACACCTGTCAGAATGGCTAACGTGAACAACTCAGGCAACAACAAATGTTGGCGAGGATGCGGAGAAAGAGGATCTCTTTTGCATTGTTGGTGTCAATGCAAGCTGGTGCAGCCACTCTGGAAAACAGTATGGAGGTTCTTCCAAAAACTAAAAATAGAACTACCCTATGACCCAGCAATTGCACTACTAGGTATTTATCCAAGGGATACAGGTATGGTGTTTCAAAGGGACACATGCACCCCCATGTTTATAGCAGCACTATCAACAATAGCCAAAGTATGAAAAGAGCCCAAATGTCCATGGATGGATGAATGGATAAAGAAGACGTGGTGTGTGTGTGTGTGTGTGTGTGTGTGTGTGTGTGTATACACACACACAGTGGAGTATTACTTGGAAATCAAAAAGAATGAAATCTTGCCATTTTCAACTACGTGAATGGAACCAGAGTGTATTATGCTAAGTGAAATTAGAGAAAAACAAAAATCATATGACTTCACTCATCTGAGGGCTTTAAGAGACAAAACAGATGAACATAAGGGAAGGGAAACAAAAATAATATAAAAACAGGGAGGGGGACAAAACAGAAGAGACTCATAAATATAGAGAACAAACTGAGGGTTGCTGGAGGGTTTGTGGGAGGGAGGTGGGCTAAATGGGTAAGGGGCATTAAGGAATCTACTCCTGAAATCATTGTTTCACTGTATGCTAATTTGGATGTAAATTTTCAAAAATAAAAAATAAAATTTAAAAAAAGAAAGAAAGAAAAATGGTTTGGAAAGGGAAGAACACTTCGGGCCAGCTAGGCCACTGGGACAGCAAACTGGCTTTGAAGTAAAGAGAACAATGTTATTTTACGGTGGTGTTAGTGAAAGAGATATACTATTAGAGATGGAAAACATTTCAGAGGCTAGCATTATATGACTCTCTTAAGAGAGGAGATAGGATCGATTCCAAAAACGTACAAGGTTTGTCCATATCTTAGTGAAGAGAAAAATATTAAGATACTAATTTAGAAGTGTTGGTGCTTTGTTGAAATAACATTTGTTAAGTAGACCCCAGAGGTGTCTGATGGCGTGTCCTAATTCAACAAATGGCCACAAGGGAAAGTGAAATAGTTGATTACTCACAGGTCCTGAAGGATATGTACTTCACTCCTTGATGGACCACTTGGGGAGGTGAAATAGGGTGCAGACAAAGAGAAAAGCACCTGGGGCATATATCTTTATTAGGATTTTCAGGCAGAATGCTTTGAGGTTCCTGGGCTGAGGCCAGATTCGTCAATTCAAACCCAAAAGGGTAGGTTTTGGCTCGCATCATGGGGATCTCATCGTGCATAAGGGGAAGGCCCTGGGAAGCAGAGGAGAGTCCTTATCACAAGAATGGTTAGGGAGTCACATCAGGAATTTACATTTACTTGTGACTCTGTGGGCTGTTATCTAGTACATGCACTCTCCAGAAGGGCTAGTGTCAGTTCAAGGCCCCTGCAGCCACTTGGCAACACAAAATGGAGGTGGAAACAATATTATGGAGTAATTTAGTTGGACCATCAACAAGAAGATATAAAAAGTCTGGGAGATTATAATGCTTGGCACAGTTTTGTGCTTTCTGATTTTGATGTGACAGCAAGACATTTATGTGGCTATACCTAGTCATCAGTTAACTATTTGGAGCTGGGTCACGGTGAAAAAAAATAGTTGTTAAGGTTTAAGATTTCTTTAGTTGAAATCATGCAGGCGAGGTTAAAGACTAGATCACTGTTGTAGATGCATTATGCCAGGAGCGAAACCCTCATCAGAATTTAAGGCAGAAGAACCATGAAGGAAAGCCAGGTAAAAGTGTTTGAAAGAAAATGAGAATATTATGGTATCATGTTAATGGGCTAAAATGGAGTGATACCTAATAAAAAAAATCTGCATGGTGACCAGCTGCAAGATAGATTAAGAGCTATGAAAAATGCATCGAATTATATTACAAGTATCCCTAGTTTTTCAAAGAGGCCTTCCTATATCAGACAGGATCAACCTTTCCGTTTCCTATAATAACGTGGGACTTTTTCTTACTGATTGCTCAGCAGTGTATCTCTCTTCAATTAGGGAAGTTTCCATTACATAAAATGAATAAGTTCTAGAGAACTAATTAATCTACAATAGCATGATTATAGTTAACAGTACAGTAGGGTGTACTTGAGATTTACTTAGAAGGTAGATCTTAAGTGTCTTCACCACCCCCACCAAAAATCAGTAATTACGTGAGATAATGAATATGTTAATTAGCTTGGTTGTAGTGATTATTTCATAATGCATAGTATATCAAATCAAGTGATACCTTAAATATATATAACTTTTAATAGTTATACCTCAATAAAGCTGGAACAAAAAAGAAATGAAAACACCTAAGTAAGATTTTTTTTTAAACTTCCAAATAGGAAAATATGAAAAATATTGGTAACACCCAGTTTTGATGAGGGTCAGCTTCAATGACGCAATCTTACTTGTTGTAATGGCAATTTGAGAATATTTGGAATATGTTTAAAACTTTTTTTTCTTAAGATTTTAAGTCCTCTCTGTGCCCATTGTGTGGCTCGAACTTAGAACCTTGAGATCAAGAGTCACATGCTCTACCAACTGAGCCAGCCAGGCACCCCTAACATTTTTAATATTGTTTATCTCCTTTGATCCAATGATTTCATTTTAAGAAATTAGTTGGAATAAAAAAAATTATCAGAGATATGCACACGTATTTTTCTGTAAGAATATTCCTTATGTGATTTATTATGTTGAATAACTGAAACTAAGTTTTTTCATTTTAAAATTTTATTTAAAACAATTTTGGATATGTATTACTTGCACATAATTTTTTTCCACTTTTACTGAAAAATAGTTGACATATATCACTGTAAGTTTAAGGTATATAGTATGATGGTTTGCTTTACATATATTGTGAAAAGCTTACAACAATAGGTCCAGCTTATATCTATCTTCTCATATAGTTACAATAAAAAGAAAAGAAAAAAGGAAAAAAAATCTTGTGGTAAGAACTCTTAGGATTTACTCTCTTAACAATTGTCCTATATGTCATGCGGCAGTGTTAGCGATACTCATTATGTTATAATTACATTGTAGTGCTTATTTCTCTTGTAACTGAAAGTTTTTATCTTTTGACCACCTTTGTCCCTTTCCTCCTTGCCCCAAGCTCTGCCTCTGGTAACCACAAGTCTAATCTATTTTTCTGAGTTGTTTTTGCTTTTTTTTTTTAATTTTTAAAATTTCTTTGAGAGAGAAAGAGTAGGGGAGGATACACAGGAAGAGAGAGAGAGAAAATCTTAAGCAGGTTCCATGCTCAGCACAGAGCCAGACAGGGGGCTTGATCCCATGACCCTGGGATCATGACCTGAGCTGAAATCAAGAGTCGTTGGCTCAACCGACTGATCCACCCAGGCACCCCCTGAGCTGTTGTTGTTCTTTTTCTTCTTAAATATTTATGTATTTATTTTGAGAGAGAGAGAGAGAGAAAGTGTGTGTGTGTGTGTGCATGGGAGTGCATGTGAGAGCAGGGGAGAGGCAGAGAGAGAGGGAGAGAGAGAATCCCAAGCAGGCTCCATGCTGTCAGCACAGAGCCTAACATAGTGTTCAATCCCATGAACTGTGTGCATAATGCCTTCAAGGTCTATCCGTGTTGTAAATGGTAGGATTTCCTTGTGTTTTTTATAATAGCTGAATAATATTCCTTTATAGATATAGGTATAGATATATAGATATCTCAGAACATCTTTATCCATTCATTCCTCGATGGACACTTAGGTTGTTTCCATATCTTGGCTATTGTAAATAATGCTGTAATAAACATAAGATCACGTACATCTTTTCCAAGTAAGAGTTTTGGTTTTCTTCAAATAAATACCCCAAAGTGTTAGTTTTATTTTTAATTTTTCGAGGATTGTCCATACTGTTTTCATTAGTAGTATAACTGAACCTAATGAGTTTATCCATCCAACGCACAGCAAGCCAATAAAAAACCTGACCCTGAGCTTTTTTAGTGAAGAAAGATAGTGTATTTCTTGGTATGGCACTACCCTGGCGAACAGGGAACTAATGCTCAAAATCCTGAATTCCCTGATGGCTTACAAGTAATGGTTTTAAGGCCAGAAATCAAGGGTAAGGGGTTTGGAATCATGGGTTCTTCTGATTGGTCAGGGATTTGGTAAACGTCAAAACTGATGAACTGGTGCCAGCACCTGTTTCTTCAAGATCGTGGTTGGGTGGTCATTTCCTTCATTGGTCCAGGTCTGCAAAACATCTCAGCATTGTGTATGAGTGATACTATCTTTGTTACCAAAAGTAGAGTATATGTATATGATGGTTATGATGACTGTGTATGCTGTTTCATTTCTTGTTCCCTTGGGCTACATTTTCATTATCTTTTTTTTAAAGTTTATATATTTAAGTAATTGCTACACCCATCATGAGGCTCGAAACACAACCCCAAAATCATGTGCTCCTATGACTGAGCCAGCCAGGTGCCCCTACATTTTCATTATCTTTTTTTTTTTTTTTGAGAGAGAGAGAATAGGTATAAGGGAGAATGAGGCAGAGAGAGAAAGGAGGGACAGAGAGAGAGAGTGTGTTAGAGGGAGAGAGAAAGAAGCAGGTCTCACCCAAAGTGGGGCTCGTGCTTACCCGATGTGGGAATGGAACTCTTGAACCGCGAGATCATGACCTGACCCAAAAGTCAGATGTTAACAACTGAGCCACCCAGGCACCCCTACATTTTTATTAGCTTAACCAAAGCATATTCTAAGTTGCTTCCTGGCATTTTTCCCAGTAATCTTTACCCATGGCTGCATGCCTTTCAGCAGACTTCATTCTGGTGGCAGTTTCAGTGACTGCACCAATTTATATTGCCACCAACAGAACACAAGGGTGCCCTTTTCTCCATATCCTCCCCAACACTTGCTATTTTCTGTTATTTTCATAGTACCCATCCTAATGGGTGTGAGGTGATATCTCGTCATGGTTTTGATTTGCTTTTCCCTAATGACTAGCAATAAAACTAAAGTTGTAATAGGGAGTACTCTCTGAATGATAAAAATATGTTTACACACACACATATATATGGATATATCAATCATACAATTTGTATACCCCAGTGTATTTGTATGTGTGTGTGTCTAAATATCTATGTCTTTATTGATACTTTAAACCTGGAGATTTATACAAAAAAAAAAAAAATAGTTTACTCTTAGTTGTGATATAATGAATAATTTTTATCTTTAAGCCTTGCAGGAATTTCTAAAATCACTATGGTGAATATTGTTGATTTTATAATTAGAAAAAAAAATTTTAATATGTTCAAAGCCTATAGCTAAACAGTATTTAATAATTATTATTTTTGTTCTCTTCAGTAAATCTTTGCCAATCTTACTCTAACCAATAAATTCATATTCAGTGTACATTTTTAGCACTGTAGGAATTAAATTAGCTACATCGCAACATTGCCTTATGTGATAGTCACAGCAGTCACAAATACTAAGTATTATTACTTGTGTGAAAGCTAATTTTTGTGTTAACCTAATTGGGTTCTGGCGTCTAGATAATAGGTGAAACGTTATTCTGGATGTTTCTGTGAAGGTGATTTTAGGTGAAATTTACATTTAGAGCTGAACTTTGAATAAAGAAGATGTCCCTCCATAATGTGGAGTTCTCGGCTAATCAGTTGAAGGTCTTAATAGAGCCAAAACTGATCGCTCCAGAGCAAAAAAGGAACTCTACCAGTAGACTGCCTTTGGATTCGGACTGTACTTCTTTCCTAGGTCTACAGCCTACTGACTTAACCTGCAGATTTTGGACCTACCAGGTCAATTTCGTGAGCCATTTCCTTAAAATCAATCTCTTTTAAAGAGATTTTTAAACACCATAAAAGCATTTAAATCACTGTCATAGAACTGAAGGAGCAGCCAATACAAATGTGAGCAGAGATTTCCTCAGTAACCAAACATCAGTATAAAGTTGGTAACTTATTCTCTGTGCATTAATGGTTTCAAGGTAGTTAGCTGGTGTTTGTAAAATAAATAAGCTCTGAAGGCAATTGAAAATGGGAAGGTAAGTTTCGCCCTCAGGAACTTCTCACAAGTATTTGGGATGAAAATTCACAAGGACTTTCTCTTGTTTCCCTCTCATTAGCTGATTGTTCTGAAAGTCTGAATTGTTCTAAGATCCACTAATTCTATAAGTACTTCTTGTGAGCTAAAGTATTAGAATAGAATGGAATACAATACAGTATAATATGGTATGAAGCAATGCCATAAGATACAATGCTCTTGGTAGCGAGGAATAATTTTTCCTCTACCCTTCTAAATTCTTGGCCAATACCCCCCTGTAATAATGATGATGATAATAATAATAACAATAATAATAATAAAAAGATTAGCAGGAGAAAAACAAAAGTTTAGTAACTTGTATTCCTCCCCTATACATGGGAGAGACCCAGGAAAAATGATTAACTCCCTGAAATAGCCAAGCCCTTACCTTAAAATATCATCCCCACCTAAAAACACAAAAAGATGTTGGGGGATGAGGAGCCAAGAAGGAGAAGTTACCCGGAAAAGCAAGATTAACAAGAATAAGGTTGTTATGCAGATAGAGGTCACTGTCTTCTCCACTGATAGGCATTCCTAAGATTTAGCCCTCCCAACATCCTAATACAGAAAGGGAGACACTCTTACAAATGCAGATTTCCTTTATAAATGTAAATATCTCTTACAAAAGGGTAACTTGTCAGTTTTCAGAGTTCTCCTGTGTCTGCAGTTTTTTTTTTTTAAATAATCAGCTGAAAATAATCCTTATACCAAAGACATAGTTTGGAGTGGCAAATTCTACTCCCCTCCACCATGAAATGCAATTCACTACAGTGTCATTCGATGCCGTACAATACAATACAATGCAATGCCATGCTATGCTCTGCAAAACACAAAACACTCTCTTTCAGAAGAGAGTGACTGCGAATTCCACTAGTCTGGGCTCCTTATTTCAGATGAGGAAACTGAGCCCCAAAGAGGCTAGTGATTTATATGACTAAGGTCAGCAAAGATAGTAGTCTCTGGAATCTTTAAAACATGACAATACTGATATGAATATACATACAATTAACTGAAGTTGGAGGACATCTAAATCATAAACTAGCTCAACCCTGGAGAATAAAGAATACCAAAGTAGAAGCTGAACAGATGAGGCTAAACAAGTAGAAAACCTGAGTTTGATGCCAGTACAAGCCCTGTTACACAGGACTGTTTTAGTGGACCAGGGTTCCAGTGTCAGGATTTGGGAGTGTGACTTTAGACATCACCAGTGACAGAAATGCCTGCTTTTTAAAAAATATTGGGAACCCAGATGTAAACATTACCTTCTCATCATTTAATCCATTCCCTAGTCCAACTTCCTTTAGGGTGAATTGCTAGGATCCTTTTTCATACTTCCAACAACAAAAGAAAAATCTTGTAAACTATTCCTGATTCTGACCTTACACTAGATTCTTATGGTATAGGAAGTGTTCCACTGAACTGTAATACAATACTTAGATATTTCTATGTATAATATGTGAATGCTTGGGCAATTAGGGGGAAAATTATTGGTTATTTCTTTTGAAATATTAATTCTTAGAAGTAAAACATTGTTGGGGTACCTGAGTGGCTCAGTCACTTGAGCGTCTGATTTCAGCTCAGGTCATGAGCTGGTTGAGCCTTGTGTCCGGCTGTGTGCTGACAGCTCAGAGCCTGGAGCCTGCTTTGGATTCTGTCTCCCTCTCTCTGCCCCTCCCCCACTCACAGTCTGTCTCTCAAAAATGAATAATTTTTTTTTAATTAAAAGAAGTAAAGCATTCTTATTTTAGTGGGGTGGGGGGTGACATGATGAGTTTCTGGGCAGGCACAGGACAGGGAGCTTTTATAGGGCCTGCTCATGGCCATGCAAAATGGCATTTCTCTTAGCACTCACAAACTAATACAATCAGCTTTTCACCCTCCCCTTGGCTCTCTTGACAAATTAGTTCATCAAAAAGAGTTTGAAAATGATATCTATTGATGTTTCTCAAATTTGTACGTTAAATATGGTATTCTGAAGCCTACATTAAGAAGCCTACATTTTTTGTTTTTTTGTTTTTTTCTTCAGATGATGGTGCTAGTAATATCCGAGTCTGGTACAGTCTTGAGATCCATAGCTCTCCAGGACCACCAGTAGACATTATTGAAATGAAGTGCTCTGCTCTGGTAAGAACCCATTAAATCTTCATAGGCTCTGTCTTTTTGCAAACCAAACTTTTGTTGTATGCTTAAATTGCTATCCCTAAAAAGCATCCATATTAAATGAGTATATTAGGGTAAATTATTCAAATTATAGCAATTGTGTTTTAAATCCAATAATATGGACCTTAAATGTTTATGGAAAACATCTTTTAGCTCTATAGTATCTTATAGTGACTTTACTGATGAGTATTCTACATGCATGTTTTAAGAGTTACCAGAACAAACTTAACTTTAGCCTACATGCTTGCCCTCACACATATAATAAAAGCAGGATTATGCTCTTGTAAGGGATCAAGAATATCCTGTCCCCTCAGGCTCATACTAGCTGAACTAAGAATCAAATTGACATGAGACAGATTAACAGGAGAAAATAAAATTTAATAGTGTACATATGGGGAATGCACATTCATGGAAATTCCAAAATGGGCAAAAGGACATATATATGTCATTGTGAGTTAAGGAGAAGACGGTAGGGGTCTGAGACTTCAAAGGGAAGGAATGCAATTTACAGAAAGATGAAAAAGTGTAAATATTTGGTTAGCAAATGTTTGCTGGGCCTCTCAGAAACAACAGAGAACTGTGACCAAACAGGACTTGCTAGGTTCCTCCCTGTCTACCACCCCCAGTTCATAGTGTAATGTAGTTGTCTGTGGCGATAGCTCTCTTCCTGGAGCAGATCTGATATGCCCCGATTCGAGAGACCCCCCGAAAACAAACCACCAGAGTCCAGAGTCAAAGCCAAGCGGCAAGGGTTGTTTATTGCAGGTTCGAACCCGGTCCTCCGCGCACTCCTTGCCGGTGACGCTAAGAGGCCCCGAGCGAGGATCTTACAGCTTCTTTTATAGACAGGCACAAACAAGTTAGGGATTTTTTTGAGGTTACAGAGCTGTTATTGGTTGACATTTAGATTTGAACGCTCAGCAGAACTTGATTGGTTCCCGCCTTTATTTAAAACTATTCAGCAGAACTTGATTGGTTCCCGCCTTTATGTCAGACTACAACCGGGCGCGCCCTGGCTGGTTTCAGGAACGGCGGGGGAGGGGAAAGGTCTTTTCTTTGCAGTTGTGAGTACACCTAGTAATTTTTCTCTTAGCCTCTCAGATCTGTCTAAATTCTTCTTAGGCAGTTGTGGGGAAGGTAAAAAAGACTTTCCTCAATCTACTGGGTTTTGATTGCTTTGTAACTCAAAATAGTCTTCATGCCAAAGTGGGCCATCTTGAGGTCCCTGCAGTCTCTTGGCTCTTGTGAGAAGGGAGATGATTCCTTTTCAGGAACACCAAATGAAAGCTGTGCTGTCTTAATTAACAGTAGGTTTACAACCTATTGGAAATATGTACATACTCCAAGGATAAATTGTCTGCTGTGATTGCCCCAAGTGTGCATGTCCATGAGACATCTACTCTTGCAAGAATGTTGAGCGAGGCTTTAATCAACATTTTCCTTTGATTGGGTCAATGGGCTTATTCCTAACACTCTTTCAGTACTGATTCTTCCTGGCTTCTATAGCAGGCTTTTCACTCTGAAACATATTTGGAGTAACTGGCATGGATTTGGGGCTTTAAATAATAGTGACTAAGAATAGGATTGTCTTATGTGAATTATTAAAGTGTTATTAAATCTGGGGCACTTGGGTGGCTCAGTAGGATAAGCATCTGAGTCTTGGTTTGACCTCAGATCATGATCTCAAAGTTCATGAGTTCAAGCCCTATTTCAGGTTCTGCACTGACAGCACGGAGCCTGCTTGGGATTCTCTCTCTCCCTCTCTCTCTCTCTCTGCCCCTCCCCTGCTCGTGCTTGCCCTTTCTCTCTCTCTCAAAATAAATTTTAAAAAAAGTGTTACTAAATCTGTTATTATTATTATTATTAATTAATAAAGTTAAATATTGAGGCTTGTTTTATTTTTTATTTTTTTTCTCTACATTTTGTTTATTGAGACAAACTAATTAAAAGGCACAAACATAGGGCATGTTTACATGGACATTGTAACAAACATATACATTAAAAGTATAGGAATGTGTTGCCTTCCTGCTAAACAGAAAGTTCCTAAGCTTTTATATATACAAAAGTTGTACAATTTAATGTCCTAAAGTACAAAAGATCATTTATAAAATTATTTTACACTAAGTACTATTTTATTTTTTACTACGTAGTTCAACCCCCTCGAACTGTTTTGTATAATGACACACAGATACCTGTCCCTGATGTAGGAAGTCTGCCTCAGATGTAAGGTGTTTGATGCTTGAACTGACACAGTGGGGTATAAACGGAAGTCATCCAGTTTGATAGTCCTGCAAACATTCTGCAAGATTAATACAACTAAATTTCACTTCTCTTAACTGCAAGATTAAAATAGAAAAAAAAAAACCCAAAACATATTGCAACTTAAAAAAATCACAGCGTCTTGGTTTTAGTAACTTTTTTTTTTTTAAACACAATGTTTTAAAAACATGTGTGGCATGATGGTGTAAAGAGTATCTGTTTCCCTAACTTTTGGTTTCTACTTTATGTACAGAGATAAAACATCCTGCTAAGAAATAAAAAGCACATGTCTTAACGTGCACAATCATTGCTGGGTTTCTACAGGGAGTACAGATAGCTGTCTCCCTGAAAACACCACAAAGCTGATACAAGTGTTTTTTCAAAGAAAAAAAAAAGTGATGTCCATATTTACAAAGTTGAACAAATCTGCACAATACTTGATTAAGAAACGGAAGGAGAAATTAAAAAAAAAAGAAGATACACTCTGCTGTTCTGAAGGGGCATACTACCTAGTTAGTGGTTAGAATAAAAACTGTATACAATTTAATATAAGACATAAACTCTAGTGAGAAACTAACACATCTTTCCCTGTTGTAACATCAACAGGCTCTGATTGGGAGAGAGAGGGGCATATCACATCCCAGTGCCTCCAGCATCTTCCAATTTAAAGCAATATATTTTAACTGTTCCAAAGTACTCCTTGGCTCCTGAAAGGAGTCCCACTGGCCTCTGTTTGTTAGGAGTCTGTTGAGGCTTGTTTTAAATGAAACATGAGGGGTGATAGGCATTAAGGAGGGCTCTTTGTGTGATGAGCACTAGATGTTATATGTAAGTGATGAATCACTAAATTCTACTCCTAAAACCAATACTATACTATATGTTAACTAACTTGAATCTAAATTAAAAAAAACAAATGAAACATGAAGACAATATTCATGGCTATTAGTCATGTTTTAATTGATTTAATTTTCTTATTGTTAATACTCAAATATTTAAATTGATGATAACGGTTATTTTCATTTTTAAACATGCAGATGGATTTTTCATAAAAATCATTATTTAGAATCTTGAACTTTTGCTCCAACAAATAAAAAGTTTTTAAAAGACTAAAATAGTCTGTAAATCAATTACTTACCCACTTCATTTCTGGGTAAATCTCCACTGAGTCAGAAAACGGGTGGTCAGACTATTGAGATGCACTCAAATGTAGCTTGCAAAAGTGTTCTCTTCTAAGTGGCAAATGATTTAATATGATGATGATAGAGTCATTTCACCCAATAAAAACGCCCCATTTCCATGACTCTAGTATCACTGCAGAATAAAATCTTTCTTAAGGGTTATTTTTAATTTGGCATAATTTTATGAAACTACTTGCTGTGGAAAATGGTTACTGTATTAACAGCAATCTCTTTACCAGGACACAGGAGGAAAAAAAAACATTTAAAATCGGTCCAGGAGAAATTGAGACCATGAGGTGGCACCTCAAAAAGATGGACATTGGCTTCCTTATTAACTGTATGTTTAAAATAGATACAGAGATGATCAGAGATCTGCAACCCAAACTAACCAAAAAAAGGACATGATTCTAAAATACTTACAGACAAATAATTGTTCACATCTTCTCATGAAATGGTATATAATGTGCCCCCCTTTTGGGAAGAGTTGTCAACCCTTTGAGCAAAATTGATAGAGATTGAGATTTTTTTTAACTCTCAACTTTGAATGGTAAAGATTGTCACACCAACTGAGAAACACACATCATCAGTATACTTGATGTAGATAAGTAGGAAGACTGAACAAAAAGACACCATCTGTTTCATTTAATGTGCTTCAAATATATTTTCATTTTTAAAATTAATATTTGCATATACACTTTCAGGAATGTATTGTTTTTATAAATAATGGCCCTTGTCCATTGTCTATAAAGGACTTGCCCCTCCCTATGTAATGTATTTTATTATTATTGTGTGTTAAGTAAAAATTCAACCGAGTAAATTTGAATATTTAATTGGCTTTATTAAATGATTCATGAATCAGGCATCATCCCATTTAGCCAGTAGAGGGAGCTCTGAAGAGATGTACAGAGTGGAAGGTTTTTATAGCTGGAGGGTGGGGTAAGAAAGTTATTAGTAAAAGAAAAAGACTGTTCCAGACAAGGTAGCTTTTCCCTAGGAAAAAGAGCAAGGGGTCTTATCATGTAGATCTGGTCATCTTCCTTTGAGGGATAGAGAAGGGGGCATATGGCACACTCATTGGTGCCCATCAGAAAATTCCTGACCAGTTAAGACTACTTTTCTGGGGGAGTTGATACTGCAATTAGATTATGTATTAAGCGCTTAAGCTTCCCCCCCACTTCAGGACTTGGCTGAAGTGATGCCATTTTGGGTCTGTGGTTATTTTTGATTTTGTTTTGTTTTTCTAACACATGTAATTCGAATTCAGTTTGTGTTGACTTCCTATCAGTTCTTAATTTAAACCTTTCCTGGTTTTGGTACCACAGTGTGATACCTATAACTCATCTCGTTTGTGTATGTACTTCTGATTATTATTGCTTTTATTTTTCATTGTGAATAGCTAACATAGTTATTTTATAAAGATATTCAATAATTTACTTTCAAAGTCTACATAGATGAAAACGCAGTTCCTGAGCCCCCATTCCATTTACCAGTTTTACATTGTAATGCAAGAATAGAACTTAGCATCGTGAATTGCCGGATTGCTCTGTTTGTCACTACAGGCAGGTGTGCTATATTAAGTAATCAGTTTCAGCTGAGATAGGTGGGGAAGGGGAGTCTTTTTTGACTAACTCAGTCCATTTGGGCTATGAAGGACAGTGATGTTGTTGCCCAGTTATTAGGTTTCCCCACCTTTCTACTGGTAATTGCCTAAGGTAAAAATGTATGCACTTATTAACTCTCAGACATGATGATCTAGTTGCTGGAGATGGTATGGATTCTTTTAAATTTTTTTTTTTAAGTTTATTTATTTTTGAGACAGAGAGAGACAGAGCATGAACGGGGGAGGGTCAGAGAGAGAGACACAGAATCGGAAGCAGGCTCCAGGCTCTGAGCCATCAGCCCAGAGCCCGATGCGGGGCTCGAACTCACGGACCGCGAGGTCGTGACCTGAGCTGAAGTCGGATGCTTAACCGACTGAGCCACCCAGGTGCCCCTGGATTCTTTTAAATAATCCCATCAAATAAATCTTTGTGCATTTCTTGAAGTTTTCTGAATACTATCAAAAGTATGCTAAAATTGTTGTCCTTACCTAATATTTTTTTACTGCATTTGCTGTTTTGCAAAACTTTTGAGAAATATTTTATTTAAACCTTAAATCGTCAGATGTGGCAATGGAGCTTTCAAGATACTAACCCATCTCTGATTTTCCATCTGTATCTCAGCTTTTGTTACATTCAACCCAATTTTCACATCTTCCTTAGAGATGAATGTTTAGAATCTCCATTAAAATAGGTTTCGTGTAAGAAATGTTTACATCCTCGAGGCACATAAATTTGTTTACTTCTTAGAGTAGGTTCCAAAAATCAGATTATATTGACACTGAACAATAATTGGTTGTGAGTCGTCCACTCTCTAATTGGTATAAATTATTTAGTATTCTTCTGGAAATTTTAACATGTGATATCTGCTATTCCATTTTGTTTGACCTTAAAAATGTCTTGTATGTCATATAGTTGGGCTGTGAGAGAATGATAAGAGCAATCCACCATCTTCCTACTGATAATACCTTCAACATACAGCCATGAGTTAAAAATGCATTCTGAAAACAAAACTTAAGTGTGTGAACAAAATCTATGCTTTAAGCTTTAGATCAGTCATAGACTGCATAATATTTGTTCTGTTGTCAGTGACAATTGAATGACTCCTTTTTTCATTTTATAATCAACCTTTAATTAAATTCACTATATTGTTAATGGTGCAACCCAGAAGTCTGTACACATATTAGAAAGAAGAGTGTTGGGGGGGGGATGTTTATTATATCTTTAAAGGTTTTTTGGCTGATCTAAGAATTATGTTGACATGAGACAAATTACCAGCAGAAAGTCAAACAGAAGTTTAATAACATGTATACCTCCTTCTGGTTTACATGGGAGAGACCCAGGAAACTGCATAACTCCCCAAAATGGCTGAAGCCTTGGGCTTAAATACCTTGTTCAGCTAAAGATAAAGCAAAATGTTGGGAGGTGACCAGGAAAAGCACAGTAAACAAGGATAATGCTTTTTTTGCAGATTTAAGTTTTGCCTTTTCTATTGATAAGAATCTCTAGACATTTAGTCATCCCCCTCTTCCTGGTACAGTAAGGGAGACACCCTTACAAATTCAGATTTCCCTTATAAATGTCAGTAACTCTACTTGGTTTCTCATTTGTCTGTTTGTTTCTTAACCAGCTTAAAATAATCAATATTCTAAAGAGGCATATCTTGGGATGGTGAAATTTTCTCCCCTATAGGAGCATAGTTAAAAACACTATTAATCCACTTAGTGTCAAACATAAAAACATTAATACAAAACATATGTGAATTGCCAATCATTTTAAATAAGTTTTTAACTTAAAATTTTAGCCTCCATAATAAAATATATATTTTATGATTTCATTTTGTTATGTTTTTCTTTTCTTTGTGTTTTTATATTCTTTATTTTTTCTGGGTGAAAGATCATATGTCATGGGTGTTGTACATGATACTGAAATTTTTCTTCCTCATGAAATGTTAGTGTAAAATGTTAACATTCTGCTTGGAATTTATCTTGACAAAATAAAATATAGACTGTATATTTATGTGTACATGTACATATATATGCATATATATATATATATATATATATATATATATATATAATCATGAACATGCTGTGAAGGCACACACACAAGTTGTGTCTTTCCACAATGTCAGTTTTATTCAATCATAATTATAAAGGAGGTTCAAGATTCCAAATTCAGTGACATTTCCCCATGTGATTAAACTTGGCTTCTTACACAGCATACAGAGCGGAGCATAAGACAAGCCACACAAACAAGATAACAGAAGGGTATAAGAAGTTAACAAACCAAACACGAAGTCAGTTTGTGGGCGTGCAGTTGAGATAAGGCCGCTCTGTCTGTCTAGGTCTGCTCTCAGTACTTACTGCTTATTATGTTCAAGCAGTGAAGGATCTCAGTTCTGTTTGGAGATCAATCGGGCAGAGCCTTCAACGGCAGCTGCCTTTTTTAAGTGGTCAGACACAGAGAGGTCATGTCTGAAGAGTCTGACAGCTTGTTACAAAAATCCTCCCCTTTTGAAAGGGATTTAATTGGTCTTAGGCCTCTGCAGACTTGCTCTGATTCTGCTTGGTATCATTTCTGGTGTGTCAGCTGATGTTGATCCTGGCATCAGCATCTCATAGCTGCGGTACTTTTAACTGCCTGCATCATTGCTTGACACAGGCTCCTGCTTGACATGAGAGACTCCATTTTGCTCTCTACATATAAACATATGTATGTGTATGTATATAGAGAGCAAAAGGAAAGGGAGAGAGATCCTATCTTAAACAGTTAAGCAAGAGGGTACTTCCTAGGGATCATTACCTGCAATTAGACATATTTCTATTTGTCACTGCTTTTTTGTTTTTTTTTTTGTTTGGTTGGTTGGTTGTTTTTTTTTTTTTTTTTAGAGAGAGAGCACAAGCAGGAAAGGGGCAGAGAGAAAGAAATAGAGAATCTTAAGCAGGCTCTGCACTCAGTGAGGAACATGACATGGGCCTCATTCCCATGATCCTGGGATCATGACCTGAGCTGAAATCAAGAGTCAGATGTTCAACCGACTGAGCCACCCAGGTGCCCTTATTTGTCACTGCTTTTAATAACTACTGCACCCCCACCCCCCGCCTCCAAGGTTATGGGAAATGTCTGAATACACATGAATGGAGTTTCTCACTTTTTCACAGCTCCTCAGTGTCTGTCAAATACATCCTCACCTTCATATCATGCCCCACTCTGGCATTAGCAGCATGCCTTGATTGTACCTCTGCATTCCGTATGTCTCAGGTTGGATATAGGGTACTTCCTTAGGTATAGGGTTATGCGGGTGGCAGTTGCAGAAGAATGACAATGGTGTTTCTAGTTTACAGCTAGCTGCCTGTTTCCTCTGAGTTCTGAAGTGTTGGCACCTACTTTTCAATTTAGGAAAATTACTGAGACATACTATAAGTTATCATTTCCTCTGAATTACATGGTACCTTTATAAATACCCTTTGGTACAGTTTGTTTATTGCTTGGTGATGTTTTTCAATTGAATAAAATTAAAATTGAAAATTTCCTCAATAACATGGTTAACTTAATATTGCATGTTTTGGACATCAGAAATAATCCCTTTAATTTTTTTTAATTAAGTAGGCTCCACACACAAAATGGGGCTTGAACTCATGACCCTGAGATCAAGAGTCACATGCTGTACCGAATGAGCCAGCCAGGCACCCCAGAAGTAATTCCTTTAAAATTGACTCATGATTATCTTCTGGGAGATGACATTGATGGGGTTTTAGAATGGTGGGGGGGGGGGGGGGGGGGGAGATGCAGTTGGGAGTGACAGCCAAGAAGAATTGTTAAAGACATCTTTGGTGCAAAAAGGTGATTTTATTAAAGCATGGGGACAGGACCCATGGACAGAAAGAGCTGCACTAGGGTTGTGAAGAGTGATTGATGATATACCTTCAGGTGGGAGGGAGTTAGGGATGACGTAAGTCTCTAAGGAATTTTGGAAGCGATGTTTCCAGGACCTTGAGGGGCTAGCTGTTGTTAGGAAAACATCATTTATTACCATTTACTAAAACCTCAGTCATGAGACTTTTCAGATGTGTATCAGCAGTCCGTAAGCTCAGAGTATGATTGCCAGCCTATATCTTGGGGAGTTGAGACAAAGGAAGTTTCCAGAGGAATTTTTATATGTTAAAGTAGACTTACAGGATCTTGGAGGTTAAGATAATGTTAAGCTAAGATTCTCTTTTGCCCCTAGCTAAGTGTTATCATCGAGGCAGCTGAGCTCCTAGAGGAAGGTCACACTGCCCGTTTCAAGGACTAGTCAATGGTCTGTAGGCAGTAAGGGAATTTAGTTTTTCATTTGCTTTAGTTTCCCACATCACCATGGCAAGCATTTAAACCCCCTTACATCCTGGTAAGGGTGATATTAGGGCTCCAGGAAACAGAGTCTGTAGGTTTCTGGAGATTAGTCTATGGATAAGATTACTTTTTTTCTTGAAGTTTACTAAGTTATCTGTAAACTGAAGGAGATTCCTGTCCTGCATGACTGTGATCTGTATCAGTTAACCATTTGTTTTTCCTTTCCTTTGTTCTTGGGCAGCCAGGAGTGTCCAAGGAATATCACACATATCCCACAGGGGGTGGCGGGAGGATGCTATTAGCCTGTCCTTTGCCCTCAGCTTGCCTTATGCTCCCTCATCAATATGGTGGAAAATACTTCCTGCTAGTGCATATTGAATTGTCATTGACTCCATTAGGCTTTTATGGGCAAAACATATAATGTTGATTTACTCTGACCTATTTAGAATAGGAAGTGATGAGGTTTTCAGTGCAAATACTCAGTGAATTAAATTTTTTCTGTTCGGAGAAGCTGTGAACTGCCAACCAAATGATAAAGTTAACCCACTGTCTTTCTTACAGCTGTCCTTACCAATAACTTGCATGAAAGGAGGTAGCCTAGGTTAACTCAAGATTTTTAAATTCCTTTGAGTAGGATTTTATCAAAGGTTGCTGTATTATTTAGTTCAAAGTTCTAATTATCCAGAATACCAGACATATTAACTATTAGATTTATATACAAACACTAAAGTCTCTAATAAATTGCACATTTATTTTTTAAAGAGTATTTATTATCTCTGGTATCCCTCACACTATTCTACACACTGAGGAACAGTGATGAATAGTACAAACAAACCCCTATTTATATGGAGCTAACAGTCTAGTAGAGTCAGAAAACAGAAATAACATTGAAATAGGATATTTCATGGGAGATTTTTCTGTTGTCTTACATTTTCTTTTTAGAGTTTATTTATTTTGAGAGAGTGCACATGAGCACGTGGTGTAGAGAGAGAGGGAGAATCCCAAGCAGGCTCTGCATTGTCAGTGTAGAGCCCCATGTGGGTCTTGATTTCAGCAACTTGTGAGATCATGACCTGAGCTGAAACCAAGAGTCAGACACTTAAGCAACTGAGCCACCCTGGCACCCCTATTGTTTTACATTTTTAATTAAAGACACAAACCTGAAAACCATAGATAATTCTGTGTCCATGTTATGAAAGGTGCTGCTATGCCATTTATTAAGGACTCACTGAATGTTTTAGTTATGGTATTTTTAGGGGCGCCTGGGTGACTCAGTTGGTTAAGTATCCAACTTCACCTCAGGTCATGATCTCATGGTTCATGGGTTTAAGCCCATACCTGACTCTACACTGACAGCTCAGAGTCCAGAGCCTGCTTCAGATTCTGTGCCTCCCTCTTTCTCTCTCCCCCTCCCCTGCTTATGTGTTCTCTCTCTCTCTCTCTCTCTCTCTCTCTCTCTCAAAAATTAAACAACTTAAAAAAAATAAAATAGTTCTGATGTTTTTAGCTGACATAACAAACTGAAATTTCAGTGGCCTAACACAATAAAAGTTCTTAATAATTGTAACACTCTGGTGCATTTGTTCCCAGTTGGTGGCTCCTCCCAGTTGTGGTTCCATCAACCTTTAGGAAGTCAGCAGTTCCTGCATATAGATGGAGAAAGAAAAAGACACAGAAAAGAATTTCCACTGGTTTCTTAATCATCTCATCACAGAGGCAACATACATCACTCTCTCTCATGTACTATTAGAGAGAACTAACCACCTGGTTACGCCTGGGTGCAAGAGAGTTTGGGAAATGTAACCTCTGGTTGGGCAGCTGCTGCCCCATGTTATCTTCATGTTATGAAGGGGAGCACAGTTTTGCTGGAAAGATGATATTTCTGCTATCATGGAAGATTAAAAATATTTAGGCTATCACCCATGTCCAGCCAGCCAAGACATTGGCTAGAACACCAAGACAGGGGGAGGGGTTTCTTTAAAAAGTAGAAACTGACAGCTTAATGCCCACTGGATTTTGGTGAGTTCCTGCTAAAAGACTAGACCGTGGATGGAGGGAAAATGGCTAGAGGGACAGCAGCTGCACTTCCACCGGCATATGACAAGACCTTGTAAATCAAAGTCTATTCTACTCAGTGACAGGAGCCAGGAGACTGGGCTCGGACTGTTTTAAAAGGATCTACTCAAGATACATTCTGCTAGGGTGAGAAGAACCCAGGAGAAAATGTCTACATGGGGTAATGCTAGAAAGGGGAAAAGAGAAGGACCCAGAATGTCAACTGGAAAAGATCAATCCATATCAATTAGGTAAATAGCCTTTGTTCTTTTACCTCACCTCCCATCTGCATCCTGTAACCTGAAGGAGCCATATTAGTGCGGTGATTGCAGGAAAAGTTAGAGCAAGGAAGTTGAAAACAGCAGGTTATGTCTACCTTCCTCCTCACAAGCAGTCTGAAAAATTACTACATGTCCCCGGGATAGGGAGGGGGTGCCAGGAGGAAATATTGGTAAAAGCATTCATTCAATAGGAAATGAAAGTATTGATTGATTTTGTACCTTTTTAAACATCTGACAATGAGACTGATCCAGCATTGGGAACTATCCTGAGTTAACAGGTTGGAAGAGGGAGATCCTGCCAGGTTTGGAGGTCAGTATTGGAAGAGTCCATCCAGTTTATCTGTTACCATGATAATAAATGCCTTAGCTAAATTTAGTGACAATTGTACCCACAAAAATTGTCCAGAGTTTCACTGAGGGACGCATGAGGACTGGGGAAATGTACCCAGGTAGAGCAATTAACAAATGTACAAGCCCTTGGAACAAAATGAGCTTGCTGGGAAGGGAGGTAGTAAGAAGGAGCCCAGGCATCCCAGGAGCAGAAAAGATTGTTGTGAGGCTGGAGCTTGGACAGAAATGGCAAGGGGTGACTTTCATTCAGAGGTGCTGGCAGGGCCACATCTTGCAGGACCTCAGAGGGCAAGATAAGAGATTTTATTCCATGTGCAATTAGAAGCCACTAGAGGGTGGAAAGAAGGGGAATGACCTGATCTAATTTCTGTTTTTAAATCTCTCAAAATGTTTCTGCTATTTTAAGAAAATAATAAACTTATCAATTATATTTAGATGCTGAAAACATTTTATATCTGTTTTAAGATGAATAGAGCTATTCAAACTTCCTCTGCTAAAGTTTATAATTTGCAAAATTCAACATATCTGTTTGTATGTATTTTGAATTGTATTCCAATCTTATCTGAGTATTTGAATTCTTTCAGTGTTGTAAATTTCAGCATCTTATGACTGCCTTCATGCTTTAAAATCTTTACTTATATTCCACAGGATTAAATATTCATAATTTATTACTTTTGCAAAAGAATTATGAGAAATGGAAGCAGTTTCTTAAATCAGTCATTATGTTAGCTAAAGCATTCCTTAAGTACAATCCAGAGAAAAATACTGGACGCCTTACAAAGGAATGCTATTGTTGCACCTAAAAGAGGCCACGTGAAGACAAAAGACAGTTTTGAAATCATTGCATATAGTCACTATTTCACTTGAATTTGTAAAAAAAAAAAAAAAAAAAATCCAAACTGATATATATTTAATTATAAAAAGCCTTATAAAACCACTCATTAAAGGGCACCTGAGTGGCTCAGTTGGTTAAGCATCCGACTCTTGATCTCATTCCAGGTCATGATCTCACAGTTGGGTACGTGAGTTTGAGCCCCACATCAGGCTCTGCCCTGATGGCAAGGAGCCTGCTTGGGACTCTGTCTCTCCTTGTCTCTGCCTCTCTCCCACTTTTGTGTGCTCTCTCTCTCTCCCTCAAAATAAATAAATAAACTTTAAAAAAAAAAAAAGCTAATCAAAGTGGAAGAATATGACATTGGCAAGACATGTACCAGCCAAATATTTCACACTTTTTATATAGAGAAAGCACGCACAGAAATTCAACTGACTTTATACTTCCTATTGAATGAGAGTTATTTGTCATAAAATGGAATGGGGGTGGCAGGATGCCTTAGATAATAAGACTATTAACCATTTTTGCAGATGAATTCTTTATACCTTCTCTTTTGTATGCTGAAAATAGTTATGCATTTTTGGATTATATAGATAACACAAAGAAGGTATTTCGAGAATAAACTTACAAATTTTCATCATCTCATCAAATGATGAATGACAGAAATCTCTTTAACTTATTGAATGCATGAAATATTTAATAAAATATCTAATTTTTATGGCCTTAAGAAATATAGTTAGAAAATTAATCTTTTCCAAATTAATTTTGACAGTATCTTGGCAGGTGTATATTTAAAAGGGATTAGTCATACAATACTGATTTTAAAGGTGTAATTTGGGGATTTTTATCTATTTAAACTTAAAATATTCAAACTATAATGAAAGCTAGAAATTATTTTTTTATAATGTTGTAATTAAATTTGACATATATTTTACCAGACTAGAAATACAGCACTTTTTTTTTTGAGGTTTATTTATTGGGGTACCTGGATGGCTCAGTCCGTTAAGCGTCCGACTTCAGCTCAGGTCATGATCTCATGGTTCGTGAGTTCGAGCCCCACATGGAGCTTTTCACTCTCAGCAAGAGCCCACTTCAGATCTTCTGTCTCCCTCTCTCTCTGCCCCTCCCTCCCCTCTCAAAAATAAAAACATTAAAAGATTTTTAAAAAATAAAATGTTAAAAAAATGTTATTTTTTTTGAGAGAGAGAGCACAAGTAGAGGAAAGGCAGAGAGAGGGAGGAGAGAGTGAGAATCCCAAGCAGGCTCTGCACTGTCAACTGTCAGTTGCAGGGCTCAAATCTACAAACCATGACATCATGACCTGAGCCAAAGTTGGATGTTTAACCGACTGAGCCACCCGGGCGCCCTAGAAATACAGCACTGTTAATTGGAAACTTAAAGCTTTTTACCATAATGAAACATTTATTTCTATTGAGTCTATTGCTGGTTTTGAGACGACCCCAGAGAATTCAATTATAGGCTTTCTCTAGAGATTGTAGTGCTTCTTACTGCCAGTAGCTCAAAGCAATTAATGATTCCTTTCTGTAAGGCTGCTCAATTGTGAGGGGGTGTCCAGACCTACTGTGTAAGAGGGAAGTGATCGAGTAGTGATATTTGCCATGTTACAGCAAATACTCGGTGCCCGGGAAGAGACAAGCCACATGCACTCGGGGAATCAGGAAAGACTGTTTATTGCGCACTGGTGCTCACCCAGCAGAATCACCTCCAAAGCCTGAACCCCAAACCTTGGTATCGGCTGGCCTCCTTTTATGGCTGGGATGGTAGGGGGTTGAGAGACAAAAGAAAAAGGGGGGGGCACTTATCAGTGGTGCTACTCGGGTAGTTGGTGGAGGCAGGAGGCAAGCAAGATTACAGAAGCCAAAAGCACGCAAGGGGAGTATCCGGCCTTGGACATCTAGCTGGTACCTCTTATCTTGCTTTTACCAGCTTTTCTTCTCATTCTTCCCTCTTAATTCTCAAGCTACTCTGGCAGACTTAGAGAAAAATCAGTTTGTGGGCGTCAGGGAACCCTTTGCTGCCATGGGAAGAGGGGCAAAGACCCTTCTGGCTTCTTCCTGCTGCACAGGGATGTTGAAGGGAGCGGTGAGGCAGCTAGGGTTCTTTGTAATCCAAAGGAGAGTAGCAACAGCTAGAATGGTCCAACTGGAGCATCATTTGGAGTTTTATAGCTTCTAGGCAAGAGGAAACAAGCCTGGTTAGCATATTAAGGATACAAGGACCAAACAGGAGGGCTATGAAAAGCATTAGGAGAGGACCAGCTAAGGGGAAGAGCCAGGATGCCCGATTCCATATGTTGCTCCAAGAGTTCCGTGAATCTGCAAGTTCCTGTCTTCATTTGTTGACTTGCTCCCTTAACTGCTGGGCCATATCTCAGACTATCCCTGATTGGTTGACATAGAAACAACATTCTTCATTTAGGAAGAGACATAGTCCTCTTCTTTCAGCAGTAAGCAGGTCCAGCCTTCTTCTGTTTTGTAAGACTACCACTGCTAGGGAGTCTACTTGGTCTTGTAAAACCATCAGAGATTTGGTAACCTGTTCTATGTCATCTGTTAGGTCCTTGGATAATTCATGATAATAAGTGGTTGAGGAGATTATTCCTCCTATTCCAGTGCCCACCTCTGCCGTTATTCCTAAGGCAATTAGCAGCCGTATGACTTGAATGGTTCTTCTGGACTGAGTGTATGCTGCGAAGAGTACTATAAAAGACTGGTTGTTGGGTACAATATTTATCTGAGGAGTGATGAAGGCTGGGGTGCAGATGCCCATCCAATTGGCTGGTAGACACAGGTAGGCATCTGACGCACATACAAAGAGAAGCCCTGGGAGGGGTCGACACCAGGGTTGGGTTATAGGAAGATGACTGAATTTCTGACAGTCAAGAGTCTGGTTGCATTTGCCAACGGTCAGATTGCCAACTGGCTCTTTTCCAATTTTGTTTGTCAGGCACCTGGGAGCTGTTTGGGACAGTTCGACTCCTGTTAGTACAGGCCTCACCATGTGGGGGTGTGGGTCTTTAGTTAACAGGGTAACATTTACAGTTGCCTGTGTTGTCAGAGTAGCTGTGTAATGGGGGGTTCCTGTGGACAAGCAGAGCCAACAGGCTTGGCCAGGCTGGGATTGGTATCATTGAGGAGGCGATGTGTAGTGTTTAACATTTGATCTAGATGGGGATCTAAGACAAGTTGGTCTGATTTATGTTCAGTCAGAGGTTGAAGGGTTAGGACAGAAGTGACCCAGCAGTCATGGGGTACATCAGGGCAGGTTGGATCAGGCAGTCCCCAATAGTGCGTGTGTGTTTTTTTAAATTTTTCCCATCCAATAAGCTTTCCATTTCTGGTACGGGGGGTGACCCCCTTGGTATCATAATATCTATTCGGCATGCGGGGGTACACAGTGGCACAGGGGCATGGTGGTAGTGTCATTTTATCTCTGCAGACCGGAGGAGCAGGAATTGACACAGGGGGGAGGGGTTGGAGCAAGAGTCGGGAAGGGCACATGGGGAGAAATGGCCTCTTTAGGAGGCCGAGTGGGGTAGCAGGCAGTGCAACCCCGATGTTTGTCCCTCATGAAGACAGTAGATGGGGTTCAATGGTTAGAAGCATAGAGTGACTCTTTGTGCCTTTAGGGGACAAGAGCAAATGATAACTCATGCATTTGCATGGTGGGAGTGAGAAGACTCCTCTTGAACAAGTTAGGAACAGGAGTATGTGTAGCAGGGACAGGAGATAGGGCGATCCTATCTTGGGGTAGGAGACGGTTATAAAGGCAGAGAACAACATGCAGAGGAAGACATCAATCAGAACTCAGATAATATACATCTAAAGAGAATAAGGCATCCTGACACTAGTAAGTAGAGGAAGGCCAACAAGAGTTTGTGACTGAGGCGCCAGTCTGCGGGAGTAACTTGGGTCAGCCCTACAGCAAAGAGTATGGCAACAAGTATGCAAAGAGAAATAGGTAGGGGATGACGATGAAATCTGAGAGAAAATGATTTGTTATAGTTTATTTAAGTTGCTTGGTGATTTCCTCAAGCTTCTGGTTACAGAGAGTTCTCAGGTGTTGGCTGCAGGCTGCTTTTCGGTTGCTATCTTCTTAAGGGTGATCTGTAGAGCATTGTTCTGGTTAGCAGTTACTTTCCATTTCAAGTGGTTGTCAGGTGACAGGTGGTAAAGCCTTTACTTGAGAATGGTGGATCCAGGCAATAAGCCCTGCAACCTGGAGAGCTGTGGGCATAGTTAGCACAACTAAATAAGGTCCCTTCCAGGTAGGTTTAAGTGGTTCCTTTTTCTAGTCTTTTATCCAAACCTGATCCCCAGGTTTGTGGGGGTATACACTTATTCCTAGGGAAATAAGTATCCTGTCTCTCACCCATCTAATGTATCTCAAGTACAGTTTTCCCTAGTCCTTGGAGTTGTTTTTGTGTTTCTAAATTCCCTAGCTCTGTCAGGTCCCCCTTGAATTTGACTAGTGGAGGGAGTCTTCCATATAGGATCTCAAATGGGGAGAATCCTATTTTTGCCTGGGGTGTACAGCATATTCAGAGAAGAGCTAGGGGTAGTATATCTGTCCAGGGCAAGTTAGTTTCCTGACATAGTTTTGCCATGGCTGATTTAAGGGTCCAGTTCATACATTCCACTTTCCCTGAACTCTGGGTCCGGTAGGCTGTGTGTACGTTCCATTGGATACCTAGGGTTTTGGCTACTTGTTACACCACCTTGGCCACAAAAGCTGGGCCTATGGTTAATTGCATTCCATATCTGGGAATGAGATCACTTAGCAAGGCCTTGGTTATTTCTCTTGCCTTTTCGGTGCGTGTGGGATAGGCTTCAACTCAGCCCAAAAATGTGCAGATGATTACTAAAAGATATTTGTATCCTTACTGAGTCTCATTTCGGTAAAATCTACCTCTAAACCTTTGAAGCATGCCGAAGCATGCGTGACCACAGTGTTGGATTCCCATAGGCCCAGTGGGGCCTTGTTTGGCATTATTTTGAGCACGGAGGAGGCAGTGTTGAGAGAGGCACAGAGGGATGGGAGTTGAGCAATTACAGAGTAACGGCTAATAAGGTTTCAAGGGCAGTTTTTCCTAGGTGGGTGAGCTCATGCTGTTGGAGAACCCCCCTGGTGGGCTAGCTGCTCCCATACATAGACTCTTTGGTCTGGAAGTACCCACCATCCGTCTTCTGTCTGGCCTCCTTTTTCTGCTGTGCTGTGCCTGTTTTGTTTCTTGGATTGTGTACTTAGGGGAAGTTGGCAGTTCCAGGGCCAGCATGATTTTTGAGGGTGTTGTCTGTTTTCCCGCTGCTTGTTTAGCTGTGATGTCAGCTCATCGGTTACCTTCTGACACTGAGTCCTTTCCTCTTTGGTGTCCCTTGCAGTGGATGACTGCTACCTCCCTCGGATCCCAGAGTGCCCTTAATAGTTTTAGGATTTCTTCCCGATTTTTTATTTCTCTTCCTCATGCGCTCACAAGTCCTCTCTCCTTGTATAGAGCCCCTTGTACATGTAGAGTGGCAAAGGCATAGCTCAAGTCAGTGTATATGTTGGCCTGTTTGTCTTTACTGAGTTCCAGTGCTCTTATTAGGGCCCACAGTTCTGCTTTTTGGGCTGACCATTGTGGTCCTATGGAAGGGCCTTTGCTTCTATGACCTCAAAATCAGAGACTATTGCAAAACCACTATATCTTTTGCCTTCATTCATGAAGCTGTTACCGTTGGTATACAGGATGAAGTCAGAATTTTGTAAGGGCCTGTCTGATAGGTCTGGTCAGCTAGAAGAGACTTCATCAAGTACTTCTAGACAATCATGCTCTGAGGGCCCTGCCACTGCAGGCAAGAAAGCGGCAGGGCTTAGAGTTTTTATGGCTTCCAATCTTATTCATGGGTTCTCACATAGCAGTCCCTCATATTGTATCATCCGAGCATGCGTTACCCAGTGTTGCCCTCTGGCATCCATCAAGGCAATGACAGAATGGGGAACCTTAAGGTTTAGGTTTTACCCCAACGTGTTTGTCTGCTTTCTTGGTTAAAAGTGTGGTGGCTGCCAGGGTCCTCAGACAGGGTGGCCATCCTGCCACAACTGAGTTAATCTGCTTTGAAAGGTATGCCACTGGTCTTTGCCAAGGCCCACATTCCTGGGTGAGAACCCCCAGAGTCACCCCATTCTTCTCATGTATGAACAGGTTGAAATCTCATGATATATCTGGGAGTCCCAAGAGCAGTGCCTCTGTGAGTTTTTTTATATTTTTGAATGCCTTTTCTTGATTAGGGCCCCAGAAAAGGGGTGCTCTCTCTTCCCCCTTTAGTGCTTTGTATAGAGGTCTGGCCAACTCTGAGAACCCTGGGATCCATATTGGACAGAATCCTGCTGCTCCCAGTAACTCTTGGATCTGCCAGCAGGTAGTGGGAACTGGAATGGCACAGACTGCCTGTTTCCTTTTGGCTCCCAGCATCTGTTTGCCTTGGGTAATTTTGAAGCCCAAATATTGAACTTCCTCTTGGCAGATCTGTGCCTTTTTCTTTGACACCTGGTATCCCGCCTCTGCTAATAGCCTGAGTAGGGCTCTGGTTCCCTCCCAGCACTGGGTCTGCTTGGGACTGGCTAGCAAGAGATTGTCCATATACTGGAAGAGGGCACATGCTAGGTTCCATCTTGGAAACCTGGCTAAATCAGATGCTAGTGCCCCACTGATTAAGATTGGTGAATTTTTGAATCCTTGTGGCAGTCTAGTCCAAGTGAATTGTTCTTTTGCCCATGTGGTAGGGTTTTCCCACTCAAAAGCAAATAGGGGTTGGTTGTTAGGCTCTAGCTGGAGACAGAAGAAGGTGTCCTTTAAATCTAGGCGTGTGAACCATTCTGCTTCAGAGGGTATGAGTTTTAGTAGAGTGTATGGGTTAGGCAATGCTGAATGCAACATGAAGGCTGCTTCATTAATGGCTCTCAGGTCTTGTACACGGCAGTAATCATTTGTCCCAGGCTTTTTCACGGGCAGCAGGGGAATATTCCATGGGGACTGACATCGTTTTAGAAGTCCCCATTTGAGTAGCCTTTCCAAGTGTGTCTGGATCCCCAGGCGTGCCTCCTGTGGGATCATATATTGGTGTATTTTGACAGGTTCAGCCCCAGGCTTTAGGTCAATTAATATAGGGGGGGATGGTTTTTTGCCAGACCAGGGGGGTTTCCTTCTGCCCAAACTGAAAGGAATTCAGCTTCTAGCTCGGGGACCACAGTTGGCTCCCCGGGAGGGTAAGTATATAATTTCCATTTTTCTTCCCATTAAATCGTCAGGGACAAAATCATGGGTTGGGCCTTTTCTTTTAGGCGCAGTTGTGTCCGTCTGTTTGAGGAGAAGGTTATCTTCACCCAACTTGGCTAAGAGGTCTCTACCTAACAGTGAGACCAGGCAGTCAGGTGGGTACAGGAATTCATGCACTACTTGGTGACGCCCCAGCTGGCATTGTCGGAGACCACAACATGGCCTTTGGGTTTACACCTCGGTGCTCCTACGATGGTGACTTCTCGACCCAACAGAGGTGCCACCTTGCATGTCACCACAGAGTGTTCGGCCCCAGTGTCCACCATGAAGTCTATTGTTTGGCCCTCACCTTCATTTTGACCATGGGCTCATAGGGGCCTAGTTGGATAGAACCTGGTCTTTCCTTATCAGAGTCCACTCCTGCCAGTCCATTCAGGTCAGCCTCAGGTGGTCCTGGCTGGTAGTGGCTGGGTGGAGCAGAAGTGTTTGGTCTCCCTTTTTGGCATTTGGGGCGTTCATTTTTCCAGTGTCCAAATTCTTTGCAGTTGGCACATTGATCCCATCCCAGTGGCGCCCTTCTTCTTTGTTCTTGCATCCCTCGTGGTTTCCGTGGGGGCCCTTCCGAAGGGGGTGGTCACCTCAAGGCGGCGGCCAGGAGAGCTGCCTTTTGTTTCATTCTTCGGTCTGCCTCCTTTCTGGCAGCTTGATCCTAGTTTACAAAAACCTTGTTGGCGATTTCCAATAATTTTGTGGCATTTTTTCCATCAAATCCTTCCAATTTTTGGAGCTTCTGTCTAATGTCACTTTGGGCCTGTCCCACAAAGGCAGCATTGACCATGCACTGATTTTCAGGGGCTTCTGGGTCAAATGGAGTGTAAACTCTGAAGGCTTCACATAATCTTTCATAGAAATCAGCCAGATTCTCTTCTGGCTTTTGTAAGACCTCAGATACCTTTGCCATGTTGGTGGGCTTTTTGGCCCCTGGTTTTATTCCCTGGAGGAAGGTGAGTCAGTATTTTTCTAGTCTGGCCCTTCCCATTTCTGTGTTGGGGTCCCAGTGGGGCTCTTCTTCGGGCATAGCCTCCCATACCCAAGCCTCAATATCTAGATTCCCATCTGGTACCTGAATCTGGAGCCATTTTCTGGCTTTGGGGACAATTTGTCAGTGCTTTTCCATGTTGAAAAGGGTAAGAAGAAGCTGTTTGCAGCCGACCCAAGCAGGGCGGTGAGTCTGGATTATGGATTCTAGGAGATCTGTCATCACCTGTGGCTTCTCAGAGTAGGGCGGCGTGTGGTATTTCCAACTGAGGAAGTCAGTAGTAGAGAATGGTTGGTAGTAGAAAAACAATCCCCCCTACTGTAGGGTCCCATTGGGGCGTATTCTCTGGCGGCCCCTAGTCTCCCACAATGCCATCTGCATTGCCATTGGGGGCTTTGGACCTTGAGCCACGGACCTAAGGCATCTTCCTACCAGTTGAGGTGTCCCCGGTTGGGGTGGTCTGACTGCTGGCAGAGCCGAGACCGATGGGGGTGGATTATCAGGCAGGGGAGGTTCCCCTCCCTTGATTGATGGGGCGCTGGGGGCATATGGTGGTGGAAATGGAGGGACTTCTGAATTTTCCTGGAGGATGGAGGGCAGAATTTTCTGCTATGAGGTCTTCTTCTTGGCCTGTGCCACTAAGATCCTACATTGTCCCTTACTATTAACATCAACCCAGACCCAAGTAGGCTTGACTTGGGCTATTTCCAGCCACTGATCCATATATAGGAATTGATCTGGGTGGCCAAGGTCTCCACTAACTACTTTATAAACAGCTCAGATTGTGGGGACATCTCAGGTGCCTGCAGGGGACCAACCTACACCAGACATGGGCCATTCTAATTCACAGAGAGTGTGTAACTTCCTGGGGGTCAATTTGACCCCATAGTCACCTGAAAATCCCTTTTTAAAATTCTTAATCATACATTCCAAAACAGTTGGTTTTGAGGAATTTTCCCCCATCCTGGTATTCTAGATAAATCCTTCCCAATGTATGGTGTTGCAGGACAAACACAAGGGAAGATGTCACTTTGTCTGCCTGGCCGCTCCCCTCACGGGGATTTAGATGCCTCTTAGCATTGGCAGGTCAGTATAAACCCCTGACTCGGATGAGGCCTCTGCGAACCTGATTCTGCCTTGAACTGTATGAGGTCATCGTGGAATTGCAGGGTAGGACCCACTCAGGCTCCGTAGCTGAGACCGTGGAGCACGGGCACTCACGCACACATTCACACAGATTGCAGACTTCCACCCAGGACTTCCCTGTGCTATGCAGAGACTGTGCCACCTGGGAGGTCATCAAGCTCCCCTTCTGCCTCTAGGGCGGGCCTGAACTCGGTCCTGGGTCCCTGGGGACACTTACCAGGTCCAATGTCCCATCCTGGCAGAATTTTCTGATTCCCCCTGGAGTCCATCCGAGTGCAGTAGGGGCGGACTATGGCCAGCCCAGCAAGGGTCAGAGTCCAGTGAAGTCACCAGCGGTGTGCCTTCTTTTCTGTCACAGGGGCCCTCGAAGAGTGGCCTGTCTGCTGGCCACCGACAACGGTGGCTCAAGGGGCTAGTGCAGCTGTTGGCTTCCCGGCCAATGCTCCAAAATGTTACAGCAAGTACACCACGCCCAGGAAGAGACAAGCCACACGCACTCGGGGAATCAGGAAAGACTGTTCATTGTGCACCGGTGCCGGCCCAGTGGAGTCACCTCCAAAGACTGAGTCCCGAACCTTGGCATTGGCTGGCCTCCTTTTATGGCTGGGATGGGATGGGAGGGGGTCCAAGAGAAAAAAGAAAAAGGGGAGGGGGCATTTATCAGTGGTGCTACTTGGGTAGTTAGTGGAGGCAGGAGGCAAACAAGGTTACAGAAGCCAAGAGCATGCAAGGGGAGTATCCGCCCTTGGACATCTGGCTGGTACCTCTTATCTTGCTTTTACCAGCTTTTCTTCTCAGCCATGGACGTATCAAAGAGGAACTGTTACACAAATGCCCCAGAGCTGCATCCTCATTTTCATCTCTTGAGATTTGGCCAAGTGCAGAAGGTCCTAACACATTTGTAACACTGGGGCATGCTTCTGTTACATGGCTTGTAGTTCACAGAGATCACACTAGATTGAAAGTGGTTTTGTTTTACTTTGAGCTCAAAGTTTATATGTGATAAGACATGAAACAATTTGGTATTCCAGTACTTCATTCCTCTTTAGACCAGAGTTTTCATTGTATAGATCTCAAAACATGAGTGGGTCAAAATGAGCATTATTATTATTATTATTATTATTATTATTATTATTATTATTTCTTTTTTTTAAGAAATAGAATAGAGTAGGGGGCACCTGGGTAGCTCATTCGTTAAGTGCCTGACTTCAGCTCAGGTCATGATCTCGCAGTCTGTGGGTTTGAGCCCCACATTAGGCTCTGTGCTGACAGCTCAGAGCCTGAAGCCTGTTTGAGATTCTTTGTCTCCTTCTCTCTCTGCCCCTCCCCTGCTCATGCTCTCTTTTTCCCTCAAAATTAAACATTAATTTTTTTTTAATTAAAAAATTTTAAAAATTACAAAATAAAGAAATAGAATAAAAGAAAATAGAAAGTATCAGAAAATGTCATGTGTGGGAAAAGTAAGGAATGTTTTGCGAATCTTTTTTTTCAGTGGTACGTGTATGTGGGCCGGGTTATGATGTAAAATTAATTCCTTGAGATTGTGGTGAAAACATTTTGAAAATCACTTTTTACTTTTATGAGGAAGAAGCTATGGCATTACTATAGACTGACACCGATCATCTCTAAGAAATATCTGAGTAATAGACCAGGACAAATGTCTAGTCCAACGTTGTCTCATTTTAGTTTTCTGTCTAAAGACTTGGGCAAAGTTTCTAGGCCAATATATGGTTGTTGGTATTTGTTATCCTGGTCATATGGTTTAGTTGTTGATCTGTTTGACCCTTAGAAACTTCCTAGAAGACTAAATTCTATAACAGTCTCACGAAATTATAAACTTTGTGACATAATGTCATTATTGGGTTTTTTGCATTTTATATTTTTACTTTTCCTTCTTTATGATTATGAACATTGATTATTTTAATATAGCAATTTAAATGCCCATATATTTTAGGAATCCATGATTCTAATATCTTCTGAAACTATTGGCAGTGGCCATTTTCCATTGCATTTATAATTAAATCTGATTTGTAATAAATGATATCCCATGGGGCGCCTGTGTGGCTCAGTCAGTTAAGCGTCTGACTTGGGCTCAGGTCATGATCTCGCAGTTCGTGGGTTCGAGCCCCACATCGGGCTCTGTGCTGACAGCTTGGAGCCTGCAGCCTGCTTTGGATTCTGTGTCTCCCTGTCTCTCTGCTCCTCCCCTGCTCATGCTCTGTCTCTCTCTATCTCTCAAAAATGAATAAATGTTAAAAAAAAATTTTTAAATGATATCCCAATTCAGTTGTAAATTTGTATATATTCTTGTTTTTCATCTTTCCTTACCAGATGTTGTTCACCATACTAAATGCTATTTCTATTCCCCCAAATGTTACATTTATCCACTCATTTATTTATATATCGGTAATCAAGCAAATGTTCGTTCCTTGGATGAAGCTGTAATGTCTATCTTAAAGATATGTTTTGTGAATAACTCTCTCCCCATCACCACCTGTACCTACCAGCTTAACATCAAGGTTGTTTTTGTCACTCCTTTAATTTGATAAGTTTCAAAATACCTCCAAGTCCTAAAGTACATCCATTACCACGCTTTGAATTATGAATGAAATGTCCAACATTCTCTATTTCATTAGGGTAAGGCATTTTAGACAACTGGTCTTTGCTTAAGATTGAGATATGTCCTGCCTGCTAATCACCTTTAACACTTTTGTTTCAATTAATGGTCTTTAATGTCATGGAGATCACGGCTGTAATGGGATGAAATATAAGTCATTAGCCAGAAAAGTCCAGCATGGGGATCAAGAACTTGGAACGTAAAGAGTGCCTTCCAGGGCTGAGTAGATGTAGCTAGGGGGCAGGACAGGAAAAACCAAAATAGAAGGAAGGAATCTAAACAAGAAGATAGTTTGTATTATCAGCATAATTTGTCTTCTTAGTTCAGATTTTCCCTAGTACTCAGTGCTGATGTTACAGATTATATCCTCTGAATCAATAGGACTTTTTGGAAATACATATTTTCTGGGCACCTGGGTGGCTAAGTCGCTTGAGCGTCTGACTTTGGCTCCGGTCACGATCCCTCAGTTCATTTGTTCGAGCCCCATGTTGGGCTCTGTGCTGACAGTTCACAGCCTGGAGCCTGCTTTGGATTCTGTGTCTCCCTCTCTCTCTGCCCCTCCCCCGCCCTCTCAAAAATAAACTTTAAAAATTTTTCAAAAAAACAAATACATTTTTTCTCTCTTTCTAAAAAGAGGTGGGGGAGCGCCTGGGTGGCTCAGTTAGTTAAGTGTCCAACTTTTGATTTCGGCTCAGGCCACGATCTCAGTCGTGAGATCCAGCTCTGTGTGGGGCTCCATGCTGAGCCTGGAGGCTGCTTATGATTCGGTCTCTCTCTCAAAGAAAGAAAGAAAGAAAGAAAGAAAGAAAGAAAGAAAGAAAGAAAAAGAAAAAAAGAAAAGAAAAGAAAAGATAAGATGTATTTTCAGGCCCCATGCCAGAGCTACTGAATCAGAATCTTTGGGGTAGGGGACCAGTTATCTATGTTTTAGCAACCTCTGCAGAGGATTCTTATGCATGCTAAAGTTTGAGTACCACAGCTAGGGGAAACATTGACAAATGGACCTCATGGTAATAATGGTATTGAAGAAAACTATATTTTAGAAGTAATTTTACACTTTCCTGAGCATTTAGCTAGATGGATGTCTTGGAGTATTTGTTGTTGAAAAATAATAATAATGTTACCATTTGCCAAAACTAGTCAAGGAAAACATATAAGAGATTAAAGGTGAGATATATTCAATAGTAGATCAAGCAGAAAAATGAAACAAATGGCCTTTTGTTGTGTGAAAGTTTTCTTTACATTTGCTTTTGTAGAATACTAATTCAGTGCTGACACTAAGAGCTGATTATATATTTGTTCTGTAATTCTAGGAGAGCATTTGCATTGAAATACCTCTCTCTAATCCAAAAAAGAGAATTATTCACTTAGATGTGCAGTTATCAAATGCTGCTCTTAATGGACTCAAGAAACTTCAGCTGTATCCACTAGAATGTACTAAGTATGTGGCACGGTATTCGCCAGCAACTCCGGGCTGTAGAGATGAAAGGTATGGTGGGAGTGTAGCATTATATTTTATTGTCGATCCTCTGAAATTAAGCCTTCAAAATTATTTTAAGTGACTTGTTCAAGTCTCCTCATATAAAAGATGACAGAGCTGAGATGCCAGCCCGGTTTTATTGATTTTTTTATTTAGTTAGTTTTTTTTCTGGTTCTACTTGTAGACAGTCACAGGTTCTGTCTCTGTTTCCCCTGAAGGTGAGCACACGCAGACTATAAGGGAAGCTCTCCAGAGTTGCATGTCACTTGGTAGCCTTCGCATGAAAATATACATGCGTTCTATTCAACAAACTAAGTTGGCTTTAATCACAGAAAGCAGGACTTCGCTTGTTATAGCTCTTGCAAGACATTTGAATTCATTAAACATTTTTCATTCATTCAACAGGCATTTATTAAACAGATATTAATGATGACACTGTTTTTCTGAGTAATAAAGTGATTTTCTCACCAAAAATGAAAAATTTTTAATATATCTACAACAAGAGTAGAATTTGTCACAGAACAGTTGTCAAATATTGTACTTGAAACCACCTATTTAGGATTTTTGTCTGCCAGGTTTATGACACAAACTAAAGTCACTGACAAGGTTTTGTGTGTTTTTCTCCACCAGCATTGTTTTTCAACCTAATGTGGCTCTGGAGTTTTGGTATTTACTGAGATTAACTACTGAATTACCAAAACCAACCACAATACCAGAAGTACAATGTGACCTTGGCAAGTAAGTTCCATTTAATAGATAAAATTATTTCACGTAAAGAAAAAAGTTTTTCTAAAAGAATATTGTTATAATCCACTTGATCTTTTTTGATAAGACATAAATATATTTTCAGTCATTGATTTTCTTTTCCAGGGAAGGTTTGATATTGAAACTACCCCATGGAAAACTTATGTGAAAGAAAAACAAATCAGGGCTTAGTATAGAGAGGCCTTTATTCAAAATGATTATTACAAGGGAAAGAAAGGAACTACTGAAATAGTTGGAGAATGCTGATCTCAGAAATCTGCAAGCATCTCACAATCAAACAGTAAAAGGTAAAGGTGGGACAAGAAGAGTTAAGCAGAGTCTTTGGAGGGAAAACTGGACATAGAAAGGAAAATGACTGGTGGGGACAGATAGGAAAAGGAGCAATGCTGTGGTAAGCCAATTCCCAGAAGAAGCAGAGAAAGGAGGCATGTTGCACTTTTTTTGTGCTTGCTCAGGCTTGGGAACAAGCAGAGCTCAGGGGCCTTTGGGAAAGATAGAAGGCCGACTGAAGTTTGGTCAAAGCAAAGCAGAGGGTAAGTAGTGGGCAGTGGAGAATACTTGGTCACTTGGCTAATAGTTTGTGCCCTTGAGATATGACCATTTATATTTACATAGTTGAGTTCCTATTACGTGTCTGGCACCAGTTTCGATGCTGGTACATAGGGGTAACCAAGTCACTATTCCTACCTTTAAAGAGCATGCACACTAGTGGGCAAATCAGTACCTGTTTGTTAATTTCTCTCCCTTAGTACACCAGAAGAATGTTGATTTCTCCCAGTGCCAGATCTGTTAGCCAAATAAATCTTTAGCAAGTGATTTGTTGAGGAAGTGATCTCAGTGAGAAAAATCAGTAAGAGAATATGGGAAGCAGGATAAGAAAAGGGAGGAAGTAAGCAAGCTCGTGATTGCAGGTACAGTCCCAGACTTTATCTGATCCTGCAGACAGCTCTGGAGCATAAATGACATCTCAGAGTTTGTCCTGATGCCAAGATGCTGAGCTTTTGAACTCCCCAAACTAGTCACTATAGGCTTCCTTGGAAGAGGTATAAACTCCCAGGCACTTCTACTATCTGTACACTTGAGGAGACAGCAGGGCCCAAGGGAATCATCTGAAGGTCTCAGATGGAAGGCGAACAGCGACATGTAGAGGTTGGAGTCTGGGGCTAGAGAACTGGTGAAGATCTTCTAGGGGAACTGGGTAGGGCAGCAGCAGTGTCTACTTCAAGTTATTAACAAATGTCTTTCTAGTTGTATATTTTTTCTCGTTTTAAAAATATATTAATGTATGAAAACTATATGTGTATATAACAAATCGAATACACTTATGTGAAAATGTTTAGCTCAACCAGTTTTACAATCATGTGTTTTTTTTTCATTCCACTAAAAGGTGCTCACCTTTTCTCTTTCTTTTTAAGTTCTTGTTACTTTTGTACATGGTTTTCTAAAGCATATTTCTTTTGATCCAAGTTGTACTGTGTATAATTGAAAATTACATATTATTAAAACATGTTTGATAATAACTATTTTGTGAGCCAGCCTTATTATGGATCCTTATCCTCTTTGGAAGTTTGTCTGGCCATTAATTGTACTCAGTGTCTTTAAAATGTTTTAATGCTATAAATTGGCGTGGCTCTATTTTCATACATTTTTCTAGGTGGTTGGGGTTCCTTTCAATATGGAAACACATGATTTTCAGTTTTTGGAAGTCTCAAATTATGCTCTCTATTTTGTCTCTTCCTAAAACAGCCATGTTTTAGTTTTAGAACTTGGCGGCTATTTTAATTTTCTTATATTTTGGCCTTTTTTACCAACATTTGTGCTTTTGTATTAAGTTAGATTTATTTGAATTTATCTTACAATCTTTCTGTTGAATTTTCAGGTCAGCTGTCAACATCCAAGACCATTTTTGTTGTTGTTGTTTGGATGTTTGATTTATGTGGTTTTTTTTATTATAATGTTCTGTTCCTATTTCGTGTTGGTAATATTTTTTGTGATATACTTGAGATATGAATGGTCACTTTAAGAGGTCATGGTCTTTTTCTTTAATTATAAATTTTGTACTCCTTTTTTCCTATTCAAAACTTTCTCTGATGCTTGTTTCACTCATATTTGAATGATATTCAGGACTTATTGACCCATTCATGTTGTTCTATGTAAGATTCTTCATTTATTTTTGTTCCTGCAAAAAAAAAAAAATCCTTCTTATTGTTAATAGACTTTTGTGTTTTTTCCCCCGGTTTGGTATATTATGAAATGTGTTGTATGTAACATTGTATATGCTTTTGTTGCATATTTATGCCCATTTTTCTTGGGTACAAACATAGGAATGCAATATCACTTTAATGTAGTGGATAATGGCAGAGTTCAGAATTGGTTGTATTTATTTGCACTCCCACCGGCCGTACGTGAATTGTAATTGCTTCACATTCTCAAGTACGTGGGTATGGTAAGACTAATTTTGACCATTCTGATGTGTATAAAGTGGTTCATCAATATACCTTTCATTTACATTTCCTTCATTACTAATGAGGTTGAGTATCTGCCATGTATTTATTGACCATTTTGATATAGGCTTTTTTGAAGTGCCTGTTCATGTCCCTTCACCATTTTTCTGTTAGTTTGTATTTTCCTTTATATCTTTATAAGTCTTTATATATATTAGATACAAACCTTTGTGGGTTATATATGTTGCAAATATTCCTTCTTATCTTGTGAGTTTCCCTTTCAGTCCCTTAATAGAGTCTTTTAACAAAATTAAATTCTTAATTTTAATGTCGTTTCTCTACCTTTTTGTTTTCTCCTGTTCTTCCATACTCCAACGTCATTAAGAACTTCACTGTTCTTTCTAGAAAAATATATTGTCTCGACCTCTTATATTTATATGTACAATCTACCTGGAATTGATATCTGTATGTGATGTGAGAGGAATATCAGTTAGGAGGTCATTACACTAATTCAGGACCAAGGTGATAGCGGCTTGGGCCAGAGTATTACCAGTGAATGTGGAGAGAAGTGTTCAGTTATGGGTTATTTTTTAAATTGGAGCTAATGACTACTACTATTTGAGGCATAAAGAAAACAGCAGGGCATGGTTGACACTAAAGGTTTTGACCTGACCAACTGGAACTAAAGATGTGACATTAACTGAGATAGAGGAGACTATAAGAAGAGCTGGTGTGAGGGTAGGTATCAAGAGCTCAGTTTGGGACCTGTAAATTTGAGATTTCTGTTAAACATCTGAATGATGAGCATGAAGTTTGCTAAAAAGCCTCCAGTGCAGTGGAAATATTCATATTGGAGATACATTATGTAGTTCCTAGGTTTGTATCAAGTGTAAGCAAAGATGAGTGGAGTTAGTATGATTCTGCACTTCTATTTTGAAAATTTTTTTAATCTTTATTTATTTTGAGGGGGGGAGGGGCAGAGAGAGAGGGAGACAGAGAATCTGAAACAGGCTCCACGCTGTCAGCACAGAGCCCAACGTGGGTGAACCATGAAACCATGACCTGAAATTGGGACCTGAGCTGAAGGCCGTCCAAAACCAAGAGTCTGAGGCTTAACCCACTGGTCTACCAGGCGCCCCAGGACTCTGCACTTATAAGTCAGAGAAAGCTTTAATTTATTGTTTGCCTTACAGATGATTATTAATGAATTTCAGAATGACAGGTAGTGATCACTTACTAATTAATTTGCAGAATTAAATTAATGAAATTAATTGAATTTAGTCACCTCAGGAACCTTTACATATTGGAGGCATTTTTTGTTTTATTATTTTATAGAAAGTTCATTCTTCTCCGTGGTTCACAATAGTTTCTCATCCCCAGCATTTGGCACTGTCTTTTTTTTTTTAAGTGTCTTTTTATTTTAAAAGAGGTTAAGACTCATAAGAAGTCAAAAAAATAATGCAGAGTTCACATGTACACTTCATTCTGGAAATGGTTTTTAAGGTGCTACCAGTTGGTTCACATTAAAATTACCTTCTCGTTGGGGCACCTGGTGGCTCAGTCACTTAAGCATCTGACTTGGTTTTGGCTCATGTCATGATCTCAAAGTTCATGAGCTTGAGTCCTGCATCAGGCTCTCTGCTGACAGCATGGAGCCTGCTTGAGATTCTCTGTCTTCCTCTGTCTCTGCCCCTTCCCCACTCACACTCTCACTCAAAAATAAATAAATCAACATTTAAGAAAATTACCTTCTTGTTTTTCATTGATTTGACAGGTAATATTATTTTAGTTTTCTCTTGTTATTCTGTATTAACAAGTTTGAAACCATCTTGATAACAAAATATTTTATTATGAGGAATATGGAACCCAAGGAAAAACTATAACAATGTTTTAACTCAAGAAATTTAATTCTGTCCCTAAATAATATGTGCATCAACAATCCTCAGTATATTGGGGTGCCTGGGTGACTCAGTCGGTTAAGTGTCCGACTTCAGTTCAAGTCATGATCTCACAGTTCCTGAGTTCGAGCCTCGCGTTGGGCTCTGTGCTGACAGCTCAGAGCCTGGAACCTGCTTTGGGGATTCTCTGTCTCCCCCTCTCTGCCCCTCTCCTGCTCGCACTCTGTCTCTCTCTCTCTCAAAAATAAATAAGCACTAAAAAAAAAAAAAAAACAATCCTCAGTATACACATTTATAATTATAAACTTCATTTCTCATTATTGGGAAAACTAGCAATTAAAAAAAGGTTTATTAGATTCAGTTCCTTTGAAAACATTTTTCTGGATGAACAATGAATCAAGTACCTCTTTAGTTTACATATTTGCCCCTTGGTCCACTGGCAATCACAGGCTACATACACCTCTCTTACTTTTTGCACCTTTGCCCATTTCAGATGTCATCAAGTTATATTAATCTTTGCAGTGAAATTGATGTTAATTCCCACAAGACTATTTTTCACTGTTTTAGATTCCACGTATAAATGAGATCACACTGCATTCGTCTTTCTCTGACTTATTTCACTTTGCATAATGTCCTCTAGGATCATCCATGTTGTCACAAATGTCAGGATTTCCTTCTTTTTTACGTTTGGATAATATTCCATTGTATATATCACATTTTATTTATCTGTTCCTCTGTGGAAGAACATTTAGGTTATTTCCATATCTTGGCTATTGTGAATAATGCTGCAATTACCATGGAAATGCAGATATCTTTTTAATATACTGATTTAATTTATTTTGGAAATATAGTCCAAAGTGGTATTTTTGGATCATATAGTAGTTTTATTTTTTAATTTTTTGAGAACCCCCCCCCCATTGTTTGCCATAGTGGCTGTACCAGTTTACATTCCCATCATCAGTGGACCACTATTCCATTTTCTCTACATCCTTGCCTACACATACTATTTTTTTTTAATAACAGCCATCCTAACAGGTTTGAGGTGGTATCCCAGTGTGGTTTGATTTGCATTTTTGCAAGAAGACAATTTTCATGCTATACATCAAAAGGTATTAAAAATGATAGTGGGGTGAGAATTATGAACGCTCTTGATTATTCTTTGCTTTTAGCATAAATATCAGCCACATTTCTGGGGAGAGGGCATTTACTCATCATTAGTCTGGATCTTTTCAATGTAATGGACAGAACTTTGTGAATTTTTTACTCTTTGTTATTATGTCTAGACTATGTTAACTTTTTTGGCTGAATTTAACAGTTATAAAATAATGAGTAAATATTGCTCCTAAAACTGGGATATATTCCAATACCCAGGGTGGAATAACATTTGGTCTCAAAAATAGAAAATCAGGGACTAATTTAGCAAAATGTCATTAGTTCATATATGATTATTCTTATTTTGAAACTCACACAAGTTATTATGTTAGTTTTCTAGGCCTGTCATAACAAGTACCACCCGCTGGGTAGATTAAAACAACATAAATGTATTGTCTCACAGTTCTGGAGGCTAGAAATTTGAATTCAGGGTTTTCAGCAGAACCATGTTCCCCCTGAAACCAATAAGAGAGAATCCTTCTTTCATCTGTGGCTTCTGGCACTTACCAGAAATCTTTGGTATTCCTTGATGTAGGGGCGCATCACTGTAATCTCCACCTCCATTGCTATATGGCCATTTTCTCATGTGTCTTCACATTATCTTCTTATAAGGACACCAGTCATAGTGTATTAAGGGCCACCCTACTCCAGTATGATCACATCTTACCTAATTATACCTGCAGTGACCCTATTTCCAGATCAGGTCACATTCTGAGTTATTGGGAGTGAGAACTTAAATATATCTTTTTTGGGTATGCAGTTCAACCCATTAATAGTCATCAAGTTTATAAAATTATCATTGAACAAGTTTACTGGCTTTGTGTCTCCTCCCAGGTGCATGGCTCAGATGATTTCTTTAGTTAATCCCACACACGAAACCTTAGAATTGCAAGCAACAAACAGTAATCCTGAAAATTTTGTCTTGGATGTTCACGGATCAGTGGTAAGTATATTTGGAAAGCCAAGTTACCTACCACTACTAGAGCATTTTCCAATACTGAGTTTGGGACACCATGGAATATTAGAATTTGATTTATTCATAAGGTTTTAAGTGCTTAAAATTTAAAAATAGAATTTATATACATATATATCCCCCCTAATTTTAATTTATCAAAAAAAACCAATATCGTGTCCATCTAAAATTTTAAAATTCTCTATGCTAGAGTCATAGTCATGATCACTGAACTCTAAATAAACTGGTTGTGCTTTATTTTTGACCATTTTAGGAATCAGATTTGGAAATAATTTCCTAGCAGTATGATTTTGACTCAGCAGTCCTGTGTTTCCAGGGTCGCCAGGAGGCAGCCTTCCAGTCCTTCTTGAGTTCCTGCCCACCTCCCCTCCCCCACTGGTAAACAGTGTGAACAGCTCTTACCCTCTCTCCTTTCTCTATCCCATTTTCTCATTCCTTGATCCCTAGCAGCGACTAGAACCAGTCAGTGGGCCCCAGTCACTTTTCTCCTCCCACAAGTAACAAAACAAAATCTAAAGGTTTAGCAGCAATATCTTTGTTTACAAACATATGATACCAAATA